>NC_087349.1:23545012-24795012 GCF_030014295.1 Loxodonta africana
GTGAGAGAGGGCATCCTTGCCTTGTTTCTGATCTGAGCAGAGAGTGTCCAGTTCCCTATCATTAAATATGACGTTAGTTGTAGACTTTAGGTAGATTTTTTTTATCAAATTGAGGGAGTTCCCCCCTATTCCTAGTGTACTGAGAGTTTTATCATCATCATCAATGGGTGTTGGACTCCGTAATGCTCTTTCTGAGTCAACTGATACGATCATGTGATTTTTTTTTTTTTTAAACTGGTTGATAAGTAGGTTCAATTGATTAGCGTTTGAATCTGGAAGCAGTCTTTATAAATTCCACTTGGTTGTGATATGTAATTCTTTATATACAATGCTGAATTTGATTTACTAATTTTTTTGAGGATTTTGTGCTTATGGTCATGAGAGATATTGCCCTATAGTTGTCTTTTCTTGTAACGTCTTTATCTGGTTTGGGCATTAGGGTAATGCTGGTCTCACAGAATGAGCCAGGAGGTGTTACTTCTGTACCTATTTTCTAGAAGAGACTAGAGAATTGGTATTATTTCTTCTTAAATGCTTGGTAGAATTCACCAGTAATGCCATCTGAGCCTGGAATTTTTTTTTTTTTTGATAGTTACTACTTATCGATTCTTTTTTTTAAATGCACATGGGGGCTACTAGGTTATCTATTTCTCTTTATCTGAGTAAATATTTATCAAATGAATAGAAGCGTTAAGATCAACGGGCACCTCTGTGAAGACTTAATTTACTCTTCTTTATTTTTCTAAGAAAGAAAATGAGTCATTGCTTTCAGAGTTTCATTCTTGTCTAATAATGCATTTAATTCGATATAACTCTAAGCACTACTTTCTTTGCATCCCACAAAGATAAGTTTTATTGTCATTTTTATTTAGTTTAAACCTTTAAAAATTTCTCTTGAAACTTCTTGACCCGTGGGATATTTAGAAATATGTTGCTCAATTTCCAAATACTTAGAGATTTTCCAGCTTTATTTTTCTTATTTATTTCTAGTTTAAATACATTGTAGTCTGAGAATATGTTGTGTGATCCATATTCTTTTAACTTTGTTAAGGTGTGTTTTATACACGTCTCTGTTAGGCAGTTTAAAATTATTTATATTAATGATAGAAAGAAAGAAATAGTTTTATTCCAAACTTTTGTTGTTCTTTACCATAAGATGATAGGATTAAGTGTGTGTGTGTGTGTGTGTGTGTGTGTGTGTGTATATATAAAACCGAACCCATTGCTGTCAAGTAGATTCCAACTCATATGACCCTATTGGACAGAATAGAACTGCTCTATAGGGTTTCCAAGGAGTGGCTGATGGATTCAAACTGCAAACCTTTTGGTTAGCTGCCGAGCTCTTACCCTCTGCACCACCAGGGCTCCATATATATATGTATGTATGTGTATATGCATATATATACGTACATATGTATATGTATGTGTATATATGTATGTGTGTGTATATATATATATATATACGTATGTAGACATGTATACATTCATACGTATATACACACACACATATATACACATACAGGAAACCCTGGTGGCATAGTGGTTAAGTGCTGGCTGCTAACCAAAAGGTGGGCAGTTCAAATCTACCAGGTGCTCCTGGGAAACTCTATGGGGCAGTTCTACTCTTTCCTATAGGGTCACTAAGTTGGAATGGACTTGATGGCAATGGGTTTGGTTTTTTGGTTTTGTATACACATATATACATACACACGTATACACACATACATATATATACCAAAAGCAAACCTGTTGCCGTCGAGTCGATTCTGACTCATAGCAAACTTATAGGATAAAATAGAACTGCCCCATAGGGTTTTCAAGGAATGGCTGGTAGATTCCAACTGCTGACCTTTTGGTTAGCAGCCATAGCACTTAACCAGTGAGCCACCAGAGCTCCACATACATATATATACATACATGCATCCATACACATATATCCATACATGTGTGTATATATATAATTTTACAGCATGCAGTTAATGCTGTTGATAGAAAATGAAAAAGAAAGAAAAGGAACTGTGACTGTGGTGCTAGCAAAGAATATACCATAGGCTGCAAATAAATCAATCTTATAAAAAATACAACCAGAACTATATCCTGAGTTAAAACTGAAGAATTCCCAGACCTACCTTGTTCTTGAATTAATTTTACATTAGAACAAATTTTTCTACATTGTGAATGAATATGTGTGGTTTCAATACTTCATGAAGGTTGTATAATTATAGCTCATTTAGTATATTTCCATTGACAGAAACTATCTATTACATCTGGTGAGGTGAACCCTTTTATACACCCTCTTTTTTGTCTTTCGCGGAGCAATCCTGTAAGCAAGCTGGGAAAGCCATTGGAAAAATATCATCTGATTGCACTTATCTTTTTCAGTTTATCATTATTATTATTTTGAAGTGTCTAGAATAGTCAACTGATATACCATGGAGAAATACTTTTTTGCATTCGCAGGACAAGGTTTAGGTACATAGAGATCTTTCTTGTTCTGATTCCAATCAATGTAATCAGACTGTCAGTTCAACTGTATTGCAGAATGGATACGAGTATCATTTCATCAGTGTTTAATACATTCAGAAATATACGCTTAAAAATTCTCAGGATTTTGAATCCTAGTTGTCTTCATTTCTATCTTTGAAAAATTACTGCTGCCATGGAATGGAAAAAATTAGAACTGACAGTGAATCTACTAAGCGAATAGTGAAATAAATGGAGTCTTATCTGTCTGAAAGTAGATGAAATGTAACATTCTGATGCTGCAGTTCTCTGACCAATTATCATTAGACTCTGCAAGATATCAGCATGGTTACATTGATTTCATAATCATTGTAATAAGAAAGGAAACAGTAGAAGTATAATTTATTCCTACTGTAATTTTAAAAAAGATGTGCTTATAATTAAATTCTTATAGGATCTTCTTGAATAATGGGAGTAGGGGAAGAAAATCGTGGAAAAATAGGAAAAAACATAATTCTTCAAATGTTGACCATGCCATGAAGTCTGTAAGTCTGTTTTCAGTTTAAATGAATATTGTATCTCAATGTTAAATCAATATTAAGAAAATATGGCATGTAGCAACTCTGTGAATAATATTGTCTTATTAAACATAATTTAATCATTATTCAAATTATAAACATTCATTTGATTTTACATGCTACATATGCTTAGTTACTTACACATAGAACTTATTAGATGAAAGTTTATTAGAAGTGAAGATCTGAATTAAGTTTAATTTTGAATGATGTAATTATTACAAAAATATTAATGAAAATTCCCTGTTGTTTTCTTACCAGGACCTGAGCTGAGTTTTTTTGGTTTGTTTTATTTTGCTTTTCTGTTTTTATTTAGATATAATCACTGAATGTTCTTGTTTGGTTTTTGAAGTCCCAGTAAAGAAATGAGAATGTCACCTGTATGGATTTTTTAATTTTTTTAGTGACCAAGAAAACTGTTAATTAGAATCAAAGGCTAACGTTACTTTTCTATACCATTTGTGAAGAAAGATAAATTATGGTTCCCCACCTTCACTGAGGTCACTATGAGTTGGAATCGACTCGACAGCACTAGGTTTTTTAGGTTTACCCTCACTGTTGCTTTGAGTCAGAATCAACTCGACAGCAATGGGTTTAATGAGCACCCTCATTGTCAATGCCCTCATTCATATATCATTGTATTGCTACATCACTACCTCTGATCAGATTTTAGTCAAAACTCTCTCATAGTTTGAACGTATATATTTACTCACATAATTGATGAATTTCTTTCTCTGGAACAAGGTTGCAAAATGCATGCTAGAACCCTCTTTTTGGCTCAGGCTCACTGTTGATTGTCTAGTGCCTCACATAGGTGTTAGTAGGTAAGGGACACTAAAAAATGTTAAGTTACTTTATAAATAAATAATCCAAATCAAACTAAATTTTGGAATAATAGCTGTAATAATAAAAATTTCAGGTAAAGCCAGTTAATAGTCGCAGAATTTTAACTGTATTTCATCTAATTTATTTGTATTGCAGAATTATAGAATCATTAGCAGAAACCCTGGTGGCGTAGTGGTTAAGAGCTATGGCTGCTAACCAAAAAAGGTTGGTAGTTCAAATCCACCAGGCACTCCTTGGAAACCCTATGGGGCAGTTCTGCTCTATCCCATAGGGTTGCTATGAGTTGGAATCGTCTCAATGGCAATGGGTAACAGGAATCCAATCCATCCATGTTAGGACTGAAATATTTCTCACTACCATTCTACTTTTCCTCACTCCTCAGTGTGGATTTTGATTAACGTCTACATTAGCTTACTATTTGCTTATTCCTTTAAAATATGGCCTCCAAAATTTAAGTCTGTAAGGCTCAGGATGTTCTTAGACTGTATCTTGGGATAACAGCATCTGCCGGCAGGTACACAGTGGTACTTTAGCAAGTGTTTGTGTGGCCAAATGGGCAGATTTTCTCTGAACATTGGCATTAATTTGGACCAATGCTAAACTTGTAAGAAAGTCTTTTCAATAAAAAATTTGAATGTGTTAAATAATAAAATGTTGCTGTTAGTTGCCATCAAATCAATTCTGGCTCACACTGACCACATGCGTTATAGAATAGAACAGTTCTACAGGGTTTTCTTGGCTGTAATCTTAACAGAAACAGACCACTAGGTCTTTTCTTTCACACCACTGCTAGGTGAGTTCAAACCATCCACCTTTAGTTAGAAGTCAAGCACAAAGTCTTCACACCACCCGGGGACCTTAAATAAGAAGATGTATACTAATTTAATACACTCTCGTACTCATGCACAGTAGGGTTCGTGCATATAAAATTAAAAGTAGGCAGAATTTATAAACTTAAAATACATTGTGAGAAAAATCTTCAATGAGCTGAATTGATGCAATAGCCTCAACAATGGACTTAAACACACCAAAGATCATGAAGATGGTGCAAGACTGGGCGACGTTTCATTCTATTATATACAGGGTCCCAATGAGTCAGAGTTGACTTGAGAGTACCTTACAACAACAATAAAAACATTGCAAATAATACGATTTAATTTCTTATAACTCCTTACCTATAAGGAAAAAAAAAGGAAATGTTAAGTAAATGGTTTTAGAATTTCTTAAATATTTGTCTAATACATTAAAAATTAATGTAGAGAAATAACTATAGTTCTAAAAATCATGAAAGTCTGGCTGAAAATTTGTTCAGTTTATACCTACTTTAAGAATACATCATGAACACACAAAAATACAAACATATGTGCATATGCTACACTGGCAATCTAGAAAATAAAGTGTTTTGTTATTTAGTAACCATAATGTTAAATGTATTTCCCAAAGACCCCAAGATGCAAGATTATTGAATTTCTTGTTCACTTAAGTACATAAAGATAGTTCATAAAATATGATGAAGTTATTAGCATTTATAGTAATCATGGAAACAAATTAACACTCTCAATTTTTAATGAAAAGATTAATGCTAGTTATAAAAGGAATTATTGTGGCATTTAGAGTTCAGATTCTTAGATCACAGCTGGGCGTTCTGAAGACCGGGTCACATTTTGCCAACTCAAAAACAAAGTTCTTCAGCTGATAATAGCAGAATATGGCTAGTTTTTATTTCTGTTTGTAAAAAACAAGATATTAAATGGTTCTCAGAAGAGTGAGTGGAGCAATCTCTACATTTTGTTGAACTGAGTTATTTTCTCAGTTAATTTAGGTAATGCTTTAAATAAATGCAAGTTATTATTCAAAGCTGTTATATTAGGTCTATATATTTAGATCTATAATAGCTATACAATATGTTCAAGTAAAGAAATCTGAGGAGATGGGCAACGTGGTCACAGCTCCCAAACATGATTATTAGAATGTAGCTTGTTTCAAAATAATTTTATATTTAATTGGCTAAAACAGGCAATTTTGAAATAAAGAGCTCTGAAGTTCTACTTTGAGATTTTTATCACGACCATTACTTTTATATATAGCACGTTTCTAAAAATGTGTCTAATTGAATTTAGACATATGAGGAATATTAGGTTCTAGAGCAGAATGCTGAAAATCAAGCTCTATAAATCTAAGTTATTTGGTTACATTCTCATGTGTATTTCTATCTTAAGATACTATAACGACAAGGTAAATTTATCAAAATTACCTGTGACATAGTAGAGAGGGATCATAATGTAATTATACACAGATGTAACATTTCTCTTCATTTAGTACACAGGATCAAAAATGTAGGCAAAGCACAAGTAATTTTTTAAAATATTGAAGTCACCATAATACACCAAGGCTTGTCTTAGGGAACAAGAAAAATAAATTCTTCTTTGAGATTATTCTAATTAAACATGAATAAATGATAGTAATCTAAGATTTTTCTAACCCATTCTACCTCTCCTCATGAATTTGTTAGTTTAGTCACTGATTGGATTAGTGCGGGAACCACCAGATGCATTAAATCCCACACATGAAAAAATGAAGGTCATCGTTAGTATATAGGAAATGAAAGGAGCTTTCTTTCTCTGAAGAGATTCAGGATTGCTGGCATGAGACTGTTTTGGCCTGTTGCTCTCTCTCTCTCTATTTTCCAATAGAATCCTGAGCTGCTTGAACCAACTGCCAAATACAAGGTTACTAAAACACCCAAGGCAATAAAATTATATTTCCAGAATTCCCCAGTAAAGCAACATGTATGCTAATCAGACAGTAGCCAAATAAACAAATGGGTGTTCATAATTAAGCTTTTCAGACCAATATCAGGACATCATTCTGGATATTTTCTGATCTCATTCCCCTTGGCATTGTAGTTTGATTGTCACCTGACTGATCAAAATTCCACTGTATTGCTGGCTGTTGGTAGACTGCAAGGGAACCTGTCATCACGTTTTATTATTTGACTGGTGGAAATAATATAGGCCAATGCAAACACGATGAAATAGGTTCTTATAAAACATATCCCACTGTATGTAAAATATTCAGGATAATGAGATTACTGTTGCTCTTGTTGTTAGGTTCCAACGAGTCAGTTCCCACTCATAGCAACCTTGTGCACAACAGAATGAAACACTGCCCAGTCCTGCACCATCCTCAAAATCTATGCCATCTTTGAGCCCATCATGGAAGCCACTGTGTCAGTCCATCTTGTTGAGAGTCTTCCTCTTTTTCGCTGACCCTTTACTTTACCAAGCATCATGCCCTTCTCCAGGGACTGGACCCCCCTGATAACATGTCCAAAGTACATGAGACGAAGTCCAGCTATCCTTGCTTCTAAGGATGTTAATTTTGTTTTTCTTTAGGAACTGCCTGCTTCACAAAGTCCAAACCACCAAATCTTGAAATTGGCAATAAAAATGAACCACTGAATTCTGGCTTTTTTCCTATTTTTCCTGTTTATCTTTCCAATCTTCTTTGCAGTGTTTGATGCACATTTTATGTTTAAAATTTGGGTCAAATTATGTTATATGTAAAATTAGTCCATTTAATAGTAGTATGATCTGGGATGAAGCATTTCCAGAATGGTGGAGTTAGAACCTCTTAAAATCCATCACTTAATCAATAACAGTGGCAAAAATTGTTAAAATCAACAATTCAGATCTTTAAATTAATTGAAAATATGTGACAATCTAAGGAGTATTTATTCAAGAAAAAATGGTTACCCTATTCCCATACTTCTCTCCCCAGCTGTGTGGTAACCTTGAAAACTAACAGCCTCGCGAGGACAGTAGATGTGAAAACTAGAAGCCTACAGCCACCAGGGATAAAAAGATTTGTTTGAAGCTCCCCAGTAGCCCCATTCCCAGAGAGCTGTCACTATTTGACATGACTGGAAGCTCCCTGTAAAGCTCCATTTTCAGGATTTGTTTTTATCTGATCTGATTCAAAGTTCACTCTTTGTGAACAGCCTCATCTCTAGGATGCTTGATGAAGTCAACCAGCGGGAAATGTTCAACATCACTGCTGGCTGAGGTGGTGATATCAGCTGGGGCTAACAATAAAAAAAAAAAAAAAAAACAATAAGCTGAACAAAAATCTTAAAAGGAGTAATTGAGAAATTTGATTTCCTTTGGTAGCTTTTTTTTTTTGGTAGCTTAGCTAGGCTTTGACATAGTCTTGGCAATCTAGAAGGTCATTGACATATGCCGGGCTGAGTGCATGTCAAGAAAAGACCTGAGAAAACCCTAAACTCTCACTTCTAGCTGACTTGCAAGGTATGTGGAAACAGGAAGTGAAGCCTAAAGCAGAGTTGTCAACTTCCCGCCTGAGCATTAAAGTTATTCCCTACCACACACAAAGCCCCTGTGCAAAGTCTAGGGGACTTACTGGTTCAAAGAACTTAAGAAAATTCCGGTTCCTTAATTATCTGACCACTGAGATAACCAAGCAGAGACTTCAGTGGCTGCATACAACAAAGAATGCAGACCTCAGAGAATTAGTCCAGGAGACTGAGTAAACAAAAACAAAAACAAAAAAACAAACCAAACAAAAACAAAAAAAAAATCAAAACAACTATAACAAAAACAAAAACCAAACCCAGTGCCATTGAGTTGACTCCGACTCATAGTGACCCTATAGGAAAGAATAGGACTGCCCCATAGAGTTTCCAAGGAGCGCCTGGTGGATTCGAACCACTGACCCTTTGGTTAGCAGCCGTAGCACTTAACCACTACACCACCAGAGTTTCCAAAAAAACAACTATAGCAACAACAAAAACATAAAAAGTGTAGAATCTGATTTCAGAGTTGGCACATTATATTATTTGAAGTACCCAGTTTTCAAAGTATGAAACACACAAAGAAACAGGAAGGTATGACCTATACAAAAGAAAATAAAAACAAAAACAGTCAATCAAAACTATTCCTGAGGAATTCCACATATTGGACTTACTAGACATAAATTTAAAATGAGCTATTATAAATACGTTCAAATAACTAAAGGAAAACATTTCTAGAGAGTAAAGTATGAGATGTTTCAACAAACAGAAAATACCAATACAGAAACAAAAATATAAGAAAAAACAAAATAGAAATCACTGAATTAAAAAGTTTAATAACTGAGATGAATATTTATTAGAGTGGCTCTACAACAGATCTGAACAGGCAGAAATCAGTCAACTTAAGATAGAGCAATTAAGCTCATTCAGATGAAAACAGAAATAAAAAAAGAAAAATGAAAAATGAGCAGAGCCTCAGAGACCTGAGGAATACCATCAAATATACCAGCATGTGCACAACGGGAATTCCTAAAACAGAGGAGAGTGAGAAAGGGACAGAGAGTATTTTTTTTTTTTTTTTGAAGAAATCATGGCCAAAAAAGTCTCAAATTTTATGGAAATCATTAATTTATACGTTCAAGAAGCTCAATGAACTATAAAAAAAAAGATTTTTTTTGGTAAACTCTAAGAGTTGCACAACTAGTCATATCATATTCAAATTTTTGAAATCCAAAAACAACAAAAGAATCTTGAAAGCAGCAACAGAAAAGTGACTGCAACAACACCAATGACAACTAAAAAAAAAGTGTGTATGGTCACATATGTATACATGCATATATGTGTATGGGTAGGTATATGTATGTACATACGTACTCACAGTTAGATGTATCTAAATGTATGTGTACATGCAGGTATGTGTGTGCATGCATATGTATTTATATATAAAATAAACTGCATAGGAGACACAGTTACAGACACTTATTAGATATAACCAAACCTCTCACAGAATTGGTTTTCTGGGTTTCCTACGTTGAAGGCTTAAGACCATAGTTTTGTGGGATAACTCAGTCAATCGGCAGGATACAGTTCATAAAGTCGATGTTTCACATTCTAGTTTGGTGAGTAGTATCTTGGCTCTTTGAACTTCAAACTTTGGCTGGCAGGTTTGAATTGCTGACCTTTTGATTAGCAGCTGAGCTCTTAACCAATGCAACACCAAAGTTCCTTAAAATGGCATAAGGCACATAGAAAACAAATAGCAAAATGGTTGACATAAATATGACATAATCAGTAATTAGATTAAATGTAAATGGACTAAAAACTCCAGTCAAAAGCTGGAGATTGGCCAATGGAGGGAGACGGAACTAATGAGAACTCTGTATTTTCTGTCCAATTTCTCTGTAAACCTAAAACTGTTCTAAAATACAAAGCCTACTAAAACAAGAGAAATAATAAAAACACACAACTGAAAAAAAAAAAAAGCCCTTGAAACATTATTCAACTATTTGCTATCTGCCAGAGACACACTTTCGACTCAAGGACATAACAAGGTTGAGAGTAATAGGAAAAAAAGATATGCCACTCTAAAAATAAAAAAGTGAGCTGAGGAGGCTATAATAACACAAGATTTTAATAATAGCATAGTTTTTACAATAAAAAAATTTGTTGCTAGAGATAAAGAAGGATATCTTAAAATGATAAAGGGTCAATTTTCGGGAAAGATAATTACTAAAACATTTATGCATCTACCAACAGAGCCTCAAAATATGAAGCAAAAACTGGCAGAATTGAAAAGAGTAGTTGATAACAATAAGACTTGAAGACTTTAAGATTCTACTTACAAAGAAAAAAAAATAGCTCAGAAGAATATCGATAAGAAAATAGAAGCCTTGGCCAACACTATAAACTGAATTGACATAATGAACATTGATAGAATACCTCACCAAATAACAGCAGAATACACATTCTTCTCAAGTGCACACGGAACATTCTCCAGGATAGACCATATGCTAGGCTATACAACGCGCCTCAATAATTTAATTGGTTTGAAATCCTAAAAACTATGTTCTCTAACCAAATGGAATGAAATAAAAAATCAATAACAAGAAGACAATTTGGAAAGTCACAAATATGTGGAAATTAAAATTAAAACAAGCAATTAAAAAAAAAACTAATCAGAAGAAGAAGAAAGATGAAGAAATCCCAAGGGAAATTAGAAAACACTTTGAGATAAATGAAATTCCGAATTAGTAATTTAACTACCACCCTAAGAAACTAGAAGAAGAAGAGCAAATTAAACCCAAGGCAATCAGAAGGATGGAAATAATGAACTTTAGAATGAAAATTAAATAAAATAGAGAATACAAAAAAATAGAGAAAATCAACAAAACCAAGGTTTTTTTTTTTTTTTTTTGTAAAGGTCAAAAAAATTGACAAAACTTTTACGAGACTGACCAAGACAAATACAGAAAAAGCTTTAATTACTAAAATCAGGAGTAAAAGAGGAGACATCGCTAACAACACTGCAAAAAAAAATTAAAAAAGTGAATACTCTGAACAATTGTATTCAAACAGATTAGAGAATTTAAAGGAAATGAACAAATTACTAGAAAGAAACAAACTTCTGAAATTGACTCAAGAATAAATAGAAAATCTAAACAGAAATATAACAAGTAATGAGTTTAAAGAATAACAAATTTTTCAGCAATTCTCACATAGAAAATCTTCAAGATCCAGGTGGCTTCATTGGTGAATTCTACTTAATGTTTCAAGAATAATTAACACTAATCCTTCAGAATCTCTTACAAAAAATTCAGGATGAGTGGACCCTTCCAGTTCATCTTATGGATCCAGTATTACCCAGTACTAAAACCAGATCAAGATGCCGAAGACCTACATTCTAACATATTAATAGAGTAAAGGACCAAAAATACACGTTATCATATGGATAGAAGCAGAAAGGGCATTTCACAATATCCAACGCTCTCTCGTAACAAAAATACTCAACAAAGCAGAGTAGGATACCTAAAAAAATTCAAAACTAATGCAACATGTAATGGTGAAAGATTGAATGATTTCCCCCTAAAGTCAGCAACAAGACAAGGGTATCTACTTTACCACTTCCATTTAACATTGTAATGGAAGTTTTAGCCAGGGCAAGAAAAAAAATTTTAAAAATAAAATAAAAGACAAGATTGGAAAGAAACAAATAAAATTATTTCTATCCACAGATGACATCATCTTGTATATTCAAAATGCTAAGGAATTCTCAGAGAAACTATCAGAATTAATAAATCATTTCAGCCAGGTTGAAGTATACACAATTGATAAACCAAAATCAATTTTATTGCTATATACTAGCAGTTAATATTCCAAAATGAAATTAAGAATACAATTCCATTTATAATCACTTCAAAAGTCATAAAATAATTAGCAATAAATGTAATCAAGGATGTTTAAAATTTATTCACTAAAATCTCTAAAACACTATTTAAAAAAATTGAAAAAGATCCAGATAAGTGGAAAGACATTTTGTTTTCTCTGGTTGAAAAACTTAGTAGTGTTACAATTACAACCGCCAAATTGGTCTACAAATTTAGTGCAATCTCTATAAAAATTCCAACTGCCTTTTTTACAGACAGAGACAAGCTGATCCTAAAATTCACATGGAAATGCAAGAGACCTGTAATAGCCAAACCAATCTTAAAATATAAAAATAAAGTTGAAGTACTCACAATAATCAAGTCAGTGTGGCACTGATTGCATTTATATATGTCCAGGTTATAAAAATCTATAGATAAAAAGTATATTAGTGATTTCCTCCTGCTGGGGGTAATAGGGAATGGAGGTAATGGCTTAAAACCATTGAATGATACATTTTAAATAGGTATTCTTAACGAAGCTGTTTAAATAAAAAGGACTAATAAATCCAGTCTTCAAGTAGGAAAAAAAAATATCAATTCCAAATGGATTGAAGCATGAATTGATTTTATTACTCAATAGTGAATAATGCCTATTTTGTTATTATTGCTGTTAGGCACCATCCAGTCTGTTCCGACTCATAATGACCCTTGTACAATAGAACCAAGCACTGCCTGGTTCTGCACCATCATCACAGTCCTTGCTATGCTTGAGCCTGTTGCTGCAGCCACTGTGTCAACCTATCCCTTTGAGGGCCTTCCTCTTTTTCACTGATTCTCTACTTTCCCAAGCATGAAGTCCTTCTCTAGAGACTGATCCCTCCTGATAATATGTCCAAAGTATGTGACACATAGTCTTGACATCTTTGCTTCTAAGGAGCACTCTGGCTATATTTGTTCCAGGACAGATTTGTTCATTCTTTTGGCAATACATGGGATATTCAATATTCTTCACCAGCACCACAATTCAAAGGCATCAGTTCTTCTTCAGACTTCCTTATTCATCATCCAGCTTTCACATGCATATGATGGGATTGAAAACACCATGGCTTGGGTCAGACAACAACATCTTTACTTTTCAACACTTTAAAGGAGTACTTTGCAGCAAATTTGCCCAATGAAATGTGTCCCTTGACTTCTTGACTGCTGCTTCCATGGGTGTTGATTGTGGATCCAGGTAAAACGAAATCTTTGACAACTTCAATCTTTTCTCCATTTATCATGATGTTGCTTATTGGTCTGATTGTGAGGATTTATATTTTTTCGTGTTGAGGTGTAATCCATACTGAAGGCTCTGGTCTTTGATCTTCATCAATGAGTATTTCAATTCCTCTTCACTTTCAGCAAGCTAGGTTGTCATCTGTATAACACAGGTGGTTAATGCATGATCCTCCAATCCTTATGCTGTGTTCTTCTTCTTATAGTCAAGCTTCTTGGATTATTTTTTCAGCATACAGATTGAATAGGTATGGTGAAAGGATACAATCCTGACTCACACCTTTCCTGACTTTAAACCACACAGTATCCCCTTGTTCTCTTCGAATGACTGCCTCTTGATCTATGTATGGATTCCTCATGAGCACAATTAAGTGTTCTGGAATTTCCATTCTACATAATGTTATCCATAATTTGTTAAGATTCACGGAGTTGAATGCCTTTGCACAGTCAACGAAACACAGGTAAACATCTTTCTGGTATTCTCTGCTTTCAGCCAGGGACCATCTGTCATCAGCAATGATATCCTGGTTCTGAGCCCTCTTCTGAGTCCAGCTCGAATTTCTGGCAGCTCCCTGTTGATATACTGCTACAGCCACTTTTGATTGACCTTCAGCAAGATTTTACTTGCATGTGATAATAATATTGTTCGATAATTTCCACATTCAGTTGGATCACCTTTCTTGGGAATAGGCATAAATATGGATCTCTTCCAGTAGGTTGGTCAGGTAGCTGCCTTCCAAATTTCTGGGCATAGACAAGTCTGCACTTCAAGGTCTGCATTCGTTTGTTGAAACATTTCAATTGGTGTTCTGTCAATTCCTGAAGACCTGTTTTTTTGCCAATGCCTTCAGTGCAGCTTGGATTTCTTCCTTCAGTACCATTGGTTCCGGATCATATGCTACCTTCTTAAATGGTTGAACATGTCAACCAACTCTTTTTGGTATAGTGACTCTGTGTATTCCTTCCCTCTTCTTTTGATGCTTCCTGAGTGGTTTAATATTTTCCCTGTAGAATTTTTCAACAGTGCAACCCAAGGTTTAAATTTTTTCTTCAGTTCTTTCAGCTTGAGAAATGATGAGCGTGTTCTTCTCTTTTGATTTTCTATCTCCAGATCTTTGCATATGTCATTATAATACTTTGTCTTCTCAAGCTGCCCTTTGAAATCTTCTGTTTAGCTCTTTGACTTCATCATTTCTTCCTTTTACTTCAGCTGCTTGACGTTCAAGAGCAAGTTTCAGAGTCTCTTCTGACATCCATTTTGGTCTTTTCTTTCTTTCCTGTCTTTTTAATGACCTCTTGTTTCTTCATTTATGATGTCTTTGATGTCATTCCACAACTTGTCTGATCTTTGGTCATCAGTGTTCAGCACATCAAATCTATTCTTGAGGTGGTCTCTAAATTCGGGTAAGATATACTTAAGGTCATACTTTGGCTCTTACGGACTTGTTCTAATTTTCTTCACTTTCAACTTAAACTTACATATGAGCAATTAATTGTATGTTCCACAGTCAGCCCCTGGCCTTGTTCCGACTGAGGATATTGAGCTTTTCCATCATCTCTTTCCAGAGGTAGTCAGTTTGATTCCCATGTATTCCATCCAGAGAGGTCCATGTGTATAGTCATCATTTATGTTGGTGAATATGCGTGGGTAGACTACTAAACTGGAGGCTGCATAATTTTACAACAAGTATGCTAAAGTCTTTTTCCAAGGTAGATGATGATGGTGGTGATGAGGATGATGATGATGGTGATTATAAAGATGATAATGATTCATAAGCTGTGCCTAGCTAAAAGACATGGCAAAATGGAAAGTTTCAGTGTACTTCAGGAAAATCCTGAGGAGGTATTAGTTCCATTCTGGAATCATATTACATGATTTTTTTTCCTTATTGTGGGCAGAAAGTTTTAAAGTTATTCAAGAAATAATAAAAACAGAGAATATCTGTTGATAACTCCATTTCAGAAGACAAAGCTATTTTAAAGCAAACAACAACAACAGCAAAGGTTTTAGGTCATGAACTGTATTCTTCTACTGTAGAACACAATTGAAACAATGTTAATTATTGCTTTCTACCCAGTTACCCAGAATACCTGTAGTTCCATCTATTTTATAGTATCACATTATTGTGGTATCTAAACTGAAGAAATAGTAGAACGTTAGTTCCTTATGGTACTTTAAGAAACGTATATTGAAAGTATTAATGTAATAAGCCTCTTCAAAGGAGAAAAAAATGAAAAAGGAGCTATATAATCCATTAATGCATCATATTTATTAGATTCTCTGGAGGGACTTTTATTTAAAAATCAATAGTTTCTTCCCAATATGTGCAATGGCCTAGAAATATGGCATAATGCATATGAAGGATTTTGCCACAGGAAGTTATGGTCTGGTGTAATAGTTAAGTGAGTAAGATTTGAGATCTGGCTGACCCGTGCTCCAATCATATCTAACCATAACTTGTTAAATAAGTTTAAGCAACTATCTTCTTACATCCACATAAGGAAGACAGTAATTCATTCAGGTGTGATGGGGTTTAAATAGGTTACTTGAAGTGTTTGTCTTAAAAACTGGCACATAGTGTTATAGATTGAATGGTGTCCCTCAGAAAAGATATGCTGAAATCCTAACCCCTGTATTGTGAATGTGACCTTGTTTAGAAATAGGTTTTATTTTTATTATCAGTTAACAAGGTCATACTGGAGTAGGGTAGGTCTCAATCCATTCTGAGTGGTGTCATAAAATGGGAGAACGGACAGAGACACAGTCAAACAGAGGGAAGATGCCTGTCAAGATACGTCTCAGGCATCTCCAAGCCAAGGGCTATCAAGAGATGCCTGGGACAGGAGCTGGAACACCCAAGGAAGGATCTGCCCCTGGAGTAAACAGAGGAAGAGCTTGATTCTGCTTATGCCTGGAATTCAGACTTCTTGCCTCCAGCACTGTGAGACAATAAATTTCGGTTCTGGTAAGACACATAGTAATTGTTCAATAAATGACATCATCATCATCATCATTAGTCCTAATCCTTAAATGACCGTGTGAATTACATGTTATTACCCCTATTTTATGCTCAAGGATATTGAGGCTCTGAGAGGTCTTAACTTGTCTAATTTCATACAGATACAAGGAGAAAAATGAGTTGCCAAGTTTTTCTCTATCCTTCTAGAGCCAGATTATCAGTCTGTGGTTTGAATGTATATCTATAATTGCCAATAGTACTCTTTGACTAAGACATACAAATGCAAATATATGCAAATGAGTACACAGAGTGTCATTTTCTTAGAAAAAATCTGGGGACATGTTATTCCAAATATTGGTTGGCAATATCTATAATTTTTATTTATCAATACAGATCAAGGCTGAAATATTAATTCTCAGTTTCCATAAATCTCAATTATCAGCTATCTTACTTTAGATTCACAGTTTAATGTCCTGAATATCAAGGAAAAGAAATGAAAAGAAAAAGAAAAAGACCTTCAATCTAGTGGTGTCTATCCAAAGTTAAAGCTGTGCGAGTGCCTGATCGCACAAGTCCATCTTCTGTGGTGTGTATCTTGGCTCGTTCTTTTTTTTCTGTTCAATTATATATTACATGTCTACTAAGTGCACGGGAGTCTACAAAGGCTTCACACTCACCTGGAAGGGCTCTTCTAAAGAGGCAAACAAATACTGAACCAAAAACCACAATAGAGCTCAATTGCCCTGTGATAGAGGGAAACATTGCACTCTGCTTCATTCAGGGGCTGAATTCCTAAAGTGCTATAGGCGTACTATGCTTAAAAACATAAAGAAACTGGTTTTCAGAGAAGAAAAAACATCTAATTTTTGAGAGGGAGTTAGATACAGGGTAAGTGGAAGAATGGTGAAAACTCACACAAAAAATGTTCTTAAATTCCATATCAAGTGGCTTCCATATTCAAGGCCATGGGATAAATGAGTTCAATCTTGAGAGGGATATGTTTAGAATCACATTTAGAAAATCACTACGGCAACAGTCTGCTGGATAGTAAGCCTGGATATACCCTTCCAGTTATGTATGTAATCATTCATGCTTTCATACATTCTTTCATTGATATTTGTATTAAAAAAAAGTTTTGCTCACCTACTATGTGTAGGACAATGTAACACATGATGAAGGTACAGCAAAAAAAAAATAGTCATTCATTCTCTCTCCTCTTTCCTTCCATCCCTGTCTTTCTTTCACAGAGCTTATTGAAAAGTATCAGAGACTGGTACTGAACAAAGAGACATAAATAAAAGAATCTACTAGAGGAATATAGTAAATTGTATAAGAAATGATGAGAGGTGGAAAGAGATCTCATAGTAGAGTTGGAAAGAGCCTCGGTGGCACAACAGTTAAGCACTTAGCTATTAAATGAAAGATTTTAGGTTCAAATTCACGCAGCAGCTCCATAGGAGAAAAACCTGGCCATCTGTTTCTGTAATGATTACAGCCTAGAAAACCTACGGTGGGAGTTCTACTCTGTCACTTGGGGTCTCTATGACTCAAAAATTGACTCAACCGCATCTAACAAAAACAACGAGAAGCAGGATAGGAAGATTGGAGAAATATTTGTTGTTGTTGTTGTTAGATGCCCTCAAGTTGGTTCTGACTCATAGCGACCCTATGTACCACAGAACGAAGCACTGCCTGGTCCTGAGCCGTGTTCACAATTGTTCTTGTGCTTGAGCCCATTGTTGCAGCTACTGTGTCAATCCATCTTGTTGAAGGCCTTCCTCTTTTCCACTGACCCTGCATTTTACCAAGCATGATGTCCTTCTCCAGGGACTGATCCCTCCTGATAACATGTCCAAAGTATGTAAGACAGTCTCGCCATCCTTGCTTTTAAGGAGCATTCTGCTTATACTTCTTCCAAGACAGATTTGTTCATTCTTCTAGCAGTCCATAGTATATTCAATATTCTTCACCAACACCACAACTCAAAGCCATCAATTCTTCTTAGTTCTTTCTTGCTCATTTTCCAACTTTTGCATGCATATAAGGTGACTGAAAATACCATGGCTTCGGTCAGGCACACTTCAGTCTTCAAGGTGACATCTTTGCTTTTCAACACTTTAAAGAGGTCCCCTGTAGCAGATTTGCCCAATACAATGCGTTTTTTGATTTCTTGACTGCTGCTTCCATGGGTGTTGGTTGCGGATCCAAGTAAAATGAAATCCTTGACAACTTCCATCTTTTCTCTGTTTATCATGATGTTGCTTATTGGTCCAGTTGTGAGGATTTTTGTTTTCTATATGTTGAGGTGCAAACCATACTGAAGGCTGTGGTTTTTGATCTTCATGAGCAAGTACTTCAAGTCCTCTTCACTTTCAGCAAGCAAGATTGTGTCATTTGCATAACTCAGGTTGTTAATGAGTCTTCCTTCAATCCTGATGCTCCATTCTTCTTCATAGAGTCTAGCTCCTTGAGTTATTTGCTCAGCATACAGATTGAATAGGTATGGTGAAAGGATACAACTCTGATGCACACCTTTCCTCACTTTAAACCACGCAGTATCCCCATGTTCTGTCCAAACAACTGCCTCTTGGTCTATGTACAGGTTCCTCATGAGGTATAATTTATGGGACATGAAAAAAGATTGAAAGCAAGACCCTAGTCACAAATGACCATTCAGTGTATCATTCTACTTATATAAAGTATCCAGAATGGGAATATCCATGGAGACAAAAGGTAGCTTAGCCACTTTCAGTGTCTGGGAGTAAGGAGGAATTTGGTGTGACTGCTAATGTGCACAGGATTACCTTGTGGGGAGATTAAATGTTCTACAGTTAGATAGTGGTGACAGTTGCACACTCAGCGATGAAACAAAAAACTACAAGTTGTATATTTTAAAAAGGAGAATTTTATGTTATATAAATGATATCTCAATAACATGCTTAAAATACTGCTATTGTTAGAATATAATACCTCAAGTATAGAGTAATCATTGGACATGTTAGCTGATTTGCCAGTACTGTCAATAAACAGCTCTTTGAGAAACCTGAGTGCATCGATATATTCTATCTTAAATTATCCTTTTCAAAGATATGTCTTTAAGAGGCAACATGGCCTTCTGTGACTTGTCCTTGTAGACAATATTTTGTTTTAAGAATAATGTATCCGTATAGATCCCTAAATCCTGGTTTGCAATTAGATGTTGGTTTTAAATCTACACTATTTTTTTTTATTGTTGTGCAAATACCTTAAGCCGCTCTACTGTTTTCTATATAGTAATAATTTATCCAAGATGTAAGGTAATCCCTTTCCAGAGCTTAGTTTTACAAATTTCAAAATAGTCCTTCAAAGTGCTTTATATCTGTGAACAAGAATAGTCTTTTATTAGAAGATTTGTGCTGGTAATGTTGAGTTAGTTTGCATTTTCTTCCAAAGGTGAGAGAGAGATTTTTGGAATTTTTACTAGCCTCAGAAAGCTCTTCTCAAAAGAAGTGATATTTTTGCTTACATGCTTCAGTAGCTTTAAATAAAAACAGTGAGGATTTAAAATGCTGGGAAAAAAGCTCAGGAAGAAATAGCAATCAAAGTCTGTCCATATGAAAGCATTCTAAGAGAAACCAATGGGAAGTTAATTATTACCAACATTATTATGGTGAGTGGGTTATGCTAAGTGGTGGTGACATCAGATGTAGGACAATCAATGAAGCCACATGTAATGAAATACAGGATCAAAATCATCAGGAAAAAAAAAAAAAACTTGCCCATTTTTTCTTTATGTGTGTTTTTCACTTGAAGGACTGAGATGAAATTTTAATCAACCTATTTCACAGGTGCCATTTTTTTATTTTATATAATACTTACATTCTTAATTTACCATGTATCTGTTAGTGTTTTACGCATTTGTGTCAAGTGTAAAGACTTTTTATTTTTGTTCTTATTTCTAGAAACAGCTGGTACCTAAGATTTTGTTAATGCTTAGTGAAGTAAAGTAATATAGCTACCTCTGTTTTTGGAATGGAGAAACAGAGATATAAATGCAGAATGATCATACAATTTTTAAAAACGGTGGGCCTAAGTATTATTAGCTACTATGAGAATGTGCCTCCTACCATCAACACATAAAACCAAACCACTGCCGTCGAGCCGATTTCAACTCATAGCGACCCTATAGGACAGAGTAGAACTGCCCCATTGGGTTTCCAAGGAGCGCCTGGTGGATTTGAACTGCTGACTTCTTGGTTAGCAGCCGTATCACTTAACCACTACACCACCAGGGTTTCCACCATCAACACATAGAAAATAGAAATATGTATATATATGAAATGATAAAACATTAGCTTCTGCCATTGGGCATCATGTGGTACATCCTGAAGAGAAAGGCAACCAAAGAGGTGAGTCTCACATTTGCCCCAGCTGACTGCCCGAGGGAGTTTCCAAGCCTTAAAGCCTCAGAGACCTGTGGAACAGCTCCAAGTGCACCAGCTGACCTGCCATGGGACTCTGAGAAGAAGAGGAGAAAGAGAAGGGTGCCAAACAAAATATTTGCAGAAAATATTTCACAAATTTGATGAAAATATTAATTTATATATCCATGAAACTTAAAAAAACACACACAAGTTAAAAACAGTATGTATATGTGTGTGTGCACATGCACATACACCTGTATATATACTGTTGTTGACTGCTGTTGAGTAGGCCCCCAACTCATGGACGTATGGCAACCCCCTGCACAATGGAATCAAATGCTGCTCAGTCTTGCACCATCTCTATGATCAGTTGTAGTTTGGACTGTTGTGATCCATAGGATTTTCAGTGGCTGATTCTCAGAAGTAGATCACCAGGCCTTTCTTCATAGTCTGTTTTAGTCTGGAAGCTCCACTGACACCTGTTCAGCATCAAAGCAACACACAAGCCTCTATTGACAGATGGGATGGTAGCTTCAAGTGAGGTGTGTTGGTTGGGAATGAAACCCAAATCTCTCACAGGGAAAGTGAGAATTCTACCACTGAACTACTTTTAATCCCTAGAATAAGTACTAAGAAAATACCTCAAAAATTATAGTTAAAATATCAACAGAGGCTATTACAGCAGTTACGGAACAAATAAGACAGGATATATAGAAAATGAATAGTAAATGGGAAAGGCAAATTCAGCCATATCGATAATTACATTAAATATAATTGATCTAAATATCAAAAGGAAGAGATTACAAGACAAGATAAAAAAGCAAGAATCTAGTATTTCTGTCTAAAAGAGAGATATCTTCAATGAAGACACAAATGGAATGAAAGTAAAAAGTTGGAAAAACATACCATGCAAGCAGTAACCATAGGAGAGTTGTAGGGTCTATAATAATGTTTTACAATAAAGACTTTATTCTGGGAGGCCAGTATTACCCTCTAATTTCAAAGCTTGATAAAGATTTCCCAAGAAAAGAAAACTGAAGGCCAATATCCTTCATGGATAAATTCACAAATGTCCTTAACAGAATATTAACAAATCAAATCCATCAACATATAAAAAATATTGTACACCATGTCTAACTATGACTTATTCTAAGAAAGCAACAAAGGTTTAACATATGAAATCCATTTGTTGCTAAACAACATATTAACAGAATAAAGGAGGGGGGAAAAAAAGAAAGATCATCTCAGTAGATGTTGGAAAAACATTTGCTAAGATCCAGCAGCCATTCACAAGAACTCTCAACAACTAGGAAGAAAAAAGCACATCCTCAAACTAAAAGGGCATCTATAAAATCCCACAAATAACATCATATTTAATTGTGAAAGACTGAATGTTTTTCCCCTAAGATCTGGACCAAGGCAAACATGTCCCTATCCACCACTTCTATTCAATATTGTACCGGAGGTTTGAAACCGTGCAATAAGTGGGAAAACAAACCAAAGCAAAAACAAATCAACAACAACAACAAAAAACTAAATGCATCATGATTGGCAAAAGGAAGTAAAAGTGATGTGGATAGCGCTATACCTTATCCTGTGTGAGAGCTGGGCAGTGTTTCCTACAATCCTTGTGGCGTTTCTTTCCCCAGCTTGGAATAATTTCCTGGCGTGCCTGCACCAACCACTGTTCTGATGAATACTTGAGAATCTTTTGCAGATCTTTGGAGCTCTTTCTCTGTATATCTCTCTGCTTTCTGGTACTCTGTCTTGAGAATCCTAGCAGCCTCTGTCCCTTTATGTCCCTCAGCCCAGTTACAGGAAGAATATAGGTGATTAGGTGCTCTCAAACTCAGTGAAAGTTCTAGAGTCTGACCAACTCTAGTTTAAGTCTCCCAGAATGACTGTCACATAACTCTCACAGAACATGTTCATCAGGGGAACATCTATGCCCACCAGGAAATGTGGAAAGTGAGAAAAAAGCCATGAAACAGTTGGTCATAGAAGTACACAACCTTAGCTGTGATTCAGGAGTTACGAAGTTGACAAAAGAACTTTTGGCTCCAGGATCATATCATGGTAGCCATGACAGAGAGATCGGGTACTTTTCATGTCTGCAAGTACAGGCAGTAACATCACATCACAACTACTATATTCACATTAGAGAAAACAGATGTCTGTCACTCATTCCCATGACAACCATATAGCACACAAAACCTGGAATGCTGTCATTGAAAATAAACATACCTCAATGACCTTGCCTGCAGTTAAAACCAACACTACCAGAAACACAGCTTCCACATTACCTCAGTCCTGTAGAGTCTCTGGAAACCCTTGCGGCGTAGTGGTTAAGTGCTGCCTCTGCTAACCAAAAGGTCAGCAGTTAGAATCTGCCAGGTGCTCCTTGGAAACTCTATGGGGCAGTTCTACTCTGTCCTATAGGGTCGCTATGAGTCGGAATCCACTCGAAGGCAGTGGGTTTGGTTTTTTTTTTTTTTTTTAATAGAGTCTCTGGTTGAGCACATCTGATGGGTGTAACACTATTTGTAGCCAATATCTTAACAGCAAGGAAGCCTGACGCAGATAATTGTTAGTTTTCCGACCTCTACATTTCAGTAGGACATATTTGGGATAGGGAAGATTGAACGTTGAATATCAATCTACCACAAGTAATATTTGGACAACTGAACGAGAATATATTTTAAAAGGTAGAACTTCAAAAGCATATGCAGTTAATTGTATTTAAACATTCATAAAACTATATTTATCCATGGGTCTATGATAAAAATTAACTGTTAAGGTAAATGTTTTTCTTCACTTCAGTATTTTTTTTTTTAATGGGGATCAAAATTATTTGCAGATGCCTCAGAGAGAGAGATCACCTTGAACTATAGACAGTTTATATTACTGTTTTTCTCCAATCTGTTTGCATAATTTAATATGAGTTTGCTTTTGTTGTGATGTATGACCTACTAGCAAGGATGAGGGATAGGAACATTCAGACCCCACCTGCTTCCAATCTTCAAGGCTCCTGATATTTACTAAAAGAACCTGTCATTCACCTGAAGGAAAAATTGGCTTCTGTCAGTTCATACAACCAACTAAAAATATGTAGACAGTCATTGAAAGTGCTTGCTTCTCAGTAAATGTCCCTGTTTTCTAGCTCAGGATTTTACCATGGACAAGAAACCTATGAAAGTTTATCTATTTACACCTATCTGATGTGAAGATAGAGCAATAATCATCACAAAGAGCTAATCACCTACAATGGCATATGAAGTACAGAAGAAAAGAAGATAAAAGAGGAGATGCATAATGGAGCTGATGGTAAGACTTTTGCTTTCAAACATGATGGAGCAAAAGGGCCTGGATTCCTCCAACTGCTTTCAAACACTAGAAAACTGCACAGAATGTAAGAAACAACAATTTCAGGTTTTGCAAAGCAGGTAGCACAGGGCTGTGATCTCTGAGCAGAGAAGCAAATGAGGTGAGCCTCTTGTAAAGAGGAGAAATGCAAGCAGAAGCCAGGGATCTCACTCTGTTGAAGGGATCCATGTCAGAGTTCAGGAAGGTCGACACAACTAGATTTTGGCGGTCAGAATATTGGAAAAGAGGGAGCTGCACAGAGAAATAACACCAGAAATATTCAAAGAGGGACCCTCAAGTATTCAGTTGAGCACAAATGTGAACATTAGAGGAAATTATACAAGAACAGGAAGGTAATTACTCAGAAGTAGTGAGTCTATCAATTTCTGGAGCTCACAGAGGACTGAGAAGAATTTATCTTTTCATTAGCTAGAACAGAAAGACCTCCTAACCCACAGAACACCAAGGATCTCAAAACATTATTGAATAAATAAAAAACAGTGTGGGGCTAAATTAGCATGTCACTATAGAGTCACTATGAGTCAGAATCAACTCACCAGCAGTGGGTTTTGGAAACCCTGATGGTGTGGTGGTTAAGAGCTATGGCTGCTAACCAAAAAGCCAGCAGTTCGAATCCACCAGGCACTCCTTGGAAGCCCTATGGGGCAGCTCTACCCAGTCCTATAGGGTCACTATGAGTCAGAATCAACTTGATGGCAACTGTTTTTTTTTTTTTTTAACAGCTCCTTTGTACCTGCTCTAACAAATCCTAAAGCAAGCCTTGAGAGGATTCAGCTGATCCAAAGAGCTTAATCGCATGCCAGACAAAAAGTCCAATAATAGCTACACTGTTTAAAGGAATACAACAAATTCCATCACCCAAATATAAAATTCACAGTGTTCAGCTCCCAATTATCAATAACCAGGTGAATCAGAGCTCCGCCAGAGTTTTACCAAATCAATAGGAAATTAATATACATACCTATACGTACAACATCTATATCTATCTGTACACATATACATATATACATGCATATATTTATTAACATACATAAATATTTATTTAAATATATATTGTATCCATTTACATATATCTTAGGAGGATTGGTTTAGATAATTGTGTGGTCTGGCTAAGTAGTCTCTACAAGGCTGTCTCCATCAGAGCTCTGAACTGGTTTGTTCCAGGTCAAACCCCTGCAGAGAAATTGCATTTCTAACAAGTTCCAGGTGATGCTAATGCCGCTGGTAAGGGACCAATTCTGAGGGCCTCTAGTAGAGTAGTGGCTCTCAAAGTTTACTACACGTTAGAATCACCTGGGGATCTCGTTAAATTGTAGATTCTGATTCACTATCTGGGGTAGAAATGGAAATTCTCAGCAGGAGTTCAAACCAGACCGAACCAATTCAAAGCCCTGATCTCCACATCGAGGGCTAGAACTGAAATTCATAGGCAGGCAGTCAGAAAGGGAAGATAACAACCTGAAACCTCATGAGCACAAGTTGGAACACCACAAGGACAGAATGACACCCATGCCCATTCTTGTTGCCTCTGACATTGGTAACATGGGTATCCTGTGGAAGTCAGGATAGTTTATTACAGAAGTAAACACACATACCTGGCCCAGGAGTCAGAGAAATTGAAAGAAGATCCAGGAGGAAGGAAAAGCAATAGAAAGTCCAGCTGTTGTTTTTTTAGCAACATGGCGAATCAGCAGATCTTCAACAACGTGTGTGTAACAAACCAGTTGCTGCTCCCATGTGCTCTCCAACTCCAAAATCTGTATTAATGACCTGTGGCTGCATAACAATGTTACCACAGAATTAGTAGCTTAAAACAATATACTTTTATTATCTGTTTCTGTGAGTCAGGAGCCTGGGCATGGTTTGGCTTGGTCCTCTACAAGGCTGGTTTCTCATCTGGAGGCTCAAATTGGGAAGGATCTACTTCCCTGCTTGCATGGTTGTTGGCAATATTCGGTTCCTTGCAACTGTAGCTTCATAGAAGCCCTGGTGACACAGTGGTTAAGAGCTCAGCTGCCACCGAAAGGTCAGCAGTTGAAATCTACCAGCTGCTCCTTGGAAACTCCGTGGGACAGTTTTACCTTGCCCTACAGGGTCACTGTGAGTTAAAATCGACTCAACAGCAATGGGTTTGGTTTGGTTTTTTGGTAGATTGATAGCTTCAGATTTTTATTGACTACCAGCTGTCAGTTGGAGTCTGCCATTATGCCCTAGAAGATGCCTGCATTTGTTTTTGCCACGGGGTTTTGTGATATGGCTGCTTGCCTCCTTACAGCCAACAAGGCAGAGAAAAAATTTAAGATTACAAACATTTTCTAAATTGGATAAAATCAATAAACACACAGGTGTAAGAAATTCCAAAGCCCACACAGAAGAAACATAAAAAAAAAATCATATTCCATCAACTTCTTGAAAATGAATGATAAAGTCGAATACCTCTTTTTTTTTTTTTTAGTTTTCATTATTATTACCTTTTATTATCAGTATCTTTATAAATCCAATCTTTATTTGTCCTTGGAGTTTGGCTATTTCAACAATGGGGGGGGCAGGAAGGCACTTTATGTATTCAGGAATTTTTCACGTATTTAATTCACATATTAAAGGAAGACAGATTTATCATCTGAAACTACGAAAGCCCAAAGACGAGAACAGACGACTTTAAAATACTGAGCTAAAAACTATTAACCTAGAATATTTAAGTAAAACTATTTTTAAAAAAATTAAAGGCAAATAAGGCCTTTTCACACATGAACACACATGCAAGCGTGCACGCTCATGATAGAATTTATCTCTGGCATGCTTCTATCATAAGAAAAGTCAAAGGTCATTTGTTAGGTAGGAAGAAAATGGTATGAGATTAAAACTTGGATCTGTCTAAAATAATGATATGGTAAATATGTGGGTAAATAAGAAGAAACATTTTGTAATGACTTTAAGATCCCAACTCATAATGATCCCATGTGTTGGAGAGTAGCACTATGCCCTACAGGGTTGTCAATGGCTGTGACCTCTCAGGAGCAGATTACCAGGCCTTTCTTCCCAGGAACCTCAGGACGGGTTTGAATCACCCACTTTTTGGCTAGTAGCCTGACACTTAACAATTTGTGACACCCAGGGACTTCAAATAAACTGTATATATATATATATATATATATATAGACCCTCTGTTATCAGGAAAATACCATAATGCAGACTCTTATCAAGTACATATAAAACATTCACCAAGGGAGATCCTATGCTGGTGCATGTAATAAGTTTCAATAACTTTAAAAAGTTTGGAATCATACATAGTATGTTCTCTCACCAAAACAGAACTTAACCAGAGTTTTTGGTTGTAATCAGGGGAAGGATGAGCAGTAAAGAGCTTTCATGATAGTAAAAGTGGACCATATTTATTAGGTGCTGAAATTTTCCTTTCATACTATTCTTGGATTTGTTTTAAAAACCCAGTGTTTTAAAAGCCATAATAAATAGGACAATTATAAAATAGGAAAAATATCCATATTACCTTTATACTTTTTAGTGGCCTAATCTTGTTTTGAAACATATCTGCCCTTCGTATTAATTCCATTTCTAATAAAAGAGAATCTTAGATTAATAGCACTACCAAAAAATCCTTCAGGGGATCGTCTCGACCATTGTTATACTCCAAATTAATCTACTCATTGCCCCTTCACCTTCTCAGATTTTTCTTTTTCAATAGGTGTAACAAACTAATGGCTGCTTTTCATTTCACAATTTGTAGCATTAATTCCTTTATTTAACAGTGTTGTTATTTCTACTTTTAGTAGGTAAGTAAAACTAAAACGAAATGATAATTTTCTCAAGTCACAATCTGTAGAACAGAAACAAATTCAGTCTCAGATTAGTCTGTCACTGAATCCTGTGTTTTTCCACTACACTGTTTTGAGTCACTGCTATGTCTACCAAAGCAAAACATCTGTAAAATTAGTCTCCCCCAAAGATACTTTGCCTGCTATGCCAGAATACTTCGTATTTCCAATTAATATTGGTCCAGAAAAGACTTCACGTGTGTTCACCATGTCACTGGCATTATACTATTACAGGTCAGCTTCCTGCCTTTGATTAACTTAGTGTTTGCTAGTTACCAATTTACTTTAAAGGCAGAAGTACCACAACCATGAGCATTTTGAAAAAAAATTAATACCCTATGATATAAATTGGAAACCCTGGTGGCGAAGTGGTTAAGTGCTACAGCTGCTAACCAAAGGGTCAGCAGTTCAAATCCACCAGGCGCTCCTTGGAAACTATGGGGAAGTTCTACTCTGTCCTATAGGGTTGCTATGAGTCGGAGTCCACTCGACGGCACTGGGTTTCGTTTTTTTTTTGGTATGATATAAATTAGTAATTCATTATTTAATGCCATGGAGTATCTTGCTGAACAAGAACACCTGATCAAATGAATCATGAAATAAGATACCGTTGTGTTCAATTTTCTGCAATTGCAATTGCTAACGTTTTATGTTTTTGAATTATTTTTGATCTCTTATTCTGATGTTATTCACCTGTCATTTATGTGAAGGTAACAAAAGGGGAAACCGAGGCTCAGGGCAGAATGTGATTTGTGAGGGGTCATGATATAAGTTCATGGCTGTCTGAGAAGAAATTAAGACCCAGACTCCATGGCTTTCGGTCCAGTGCCCTTTCCACTATATGCAGTCCTCAGAGTTGATTTCTTAGGAAGAAGATCATCTTCCAAACAAAAGTTATCTCATGTGTTTTGATTACAATTTATATTGAGAATTGAACTTAGTTCTTACATATAACCCAGTGCCGTCGAGTCGATTCCGACTCATAGCGACCCAATAAGACAGAGTAGAACTGCGATTCTTACATATAGGCTCAATCATATAATGATGTCAAGAAAAAAAATCTTCAGTAAAGAAATGAAAAACACATATCCACATGTAGTTATTTCATTTTTCCTAAACTACACTTTAAAAAACAGGTTTCATTTAATGTTAGACACTCTGTCATTTGAAAGTGCTGTTCCTATAAAATATCAAACAAAAATAAGAAAGTAACAGCATTTAAGTTCTTATTCCAGATATGCCATAGCACCTATTAGAAGAATAGTTACAACACTGTTTACCACATTATGATTTAATAAAGTTCTCTAGAATATTGAGTTTCTTGAGTAAAATATTTAAAATAAATATAAAATAACCATGTTTCTGAAATTTTAATTAAAAAAAAATAAGGAAAAATTCATTGGTCGGTTTGGCTTTTTTATGTTTACTGATTTTTCTTGTCATGGATTTATTTTTGGTAAAGAGCCTTTGGGACATGTTGAACATAATGTATATGAAATTGGAGATAATTTTTTATATGATGTATATACACACACGAATATATATTTTGCTTTAATTAGAATCAATGTTTTAATTCACTAAAGTGCATATCTGAGAATAAGAGATGGGAAAAGATTTTAAATGAAGAAATAATTGAAGGGGGAAAACCTTCAAAATATAGAACTTATTTCTCTTCTAGTAAAGTTAGAAAGATCAATTATGTATATCCCCTAGCATTGACAAATTCAGTACTTGCCTTTGCCATCATACTAGTGACACAAGTGTTACTGTAAAGCAATTATTATGAAATCTTCAGTTTAAACCTATAGAGAGATGGATTTTCACATACAAAATAATTTCTTTCCATAAGAAGACCTCATTAAGATGGCAGTTTGTGGTAGATTGAAGTATCAGTTTATAGATCACCTAGTATTTGGTAATGAGGCTAGGTGCAGCAAATTCCTGACTTGATGGTGCAGCAAACTCCTGACATGATTCTTCTGAGGGTTCCTGCACAGAAAGATAGAGCGAAGGGAGGGAGAAAGATATGGTGTGTCTGAACAAATGTTACTGCTAGCTGGTCAATCTGTTCATTTGTCAGAGTTCAACAATGCATGTCATGCCATTATTTTTGCACTTTGCTCTACATTAAACAATCTTTCATTGTTATTAATGGAAGTTTCACATTTCATTCATGAATACTGACTAAATAGATAGGAAACTTGAGGAGCATGTCCTGTGAAGAACTTGAAAGGCAGATATTTGTGACCATATATAGGCTGTGAGAAGAAGGTAGTATAGAGAATTGAAGAAGTAATTGAAAGTTTCAACTGAAATATAGAGTGAAACAGATTTTTCATAAACCTGGCAAAGTGAAGACTTAATAGTTTGCCTATCTTGCTTGGAATATCAATAACTACTTGGTAATGCCAGTATTTTGAATCGATTTATTAATTTATTCTTGTATTCATCAAATATTTATTGAAAATTGGCTTTGTGCTAAGTATTCTGCTAGGAACTAGGAATGTTGTTGTTGTTAGGTGCTGAGTCAATTCCAACTCATAGCAACTCTATGTACAACAGAACGAAACACTGCCTGGTCCTGCACCATCCTCACTGTGGCTATGCTTGTGCCCGTTGTTGCAGCTACTGTGTCAATCCATCTCGTTGAGGGTCTTCTTCTTTTTTGCTGACCCTTTACCAGGCATGATGTCCTTGCCAGTGACTGACCCCTCCTGTTAAAGTGTCCAAAGTATGTGAGACAGAGTCTCACCATCCTTGCATCGAAAGGGCATTCTGGTTGTACTTCTTCCAAGACAGGTTACAAGCAAGCAAAACTCATGAAGTTTATAGTCTAGTAATCTGTTATTATTCACGAAAGTATTAATATGACCCAGCTGTCTCTATACCATATCTTTCAATGGCTCTTGGTTTAACTCTTTGTTCTTCTACCCATTGTTGTCGAGTCATTGTTGTCCTGTAGCAACCCTACAGGACAGACAGCTGCCCGATAGGATTTTCAAGGAGCAGCTGGTGGATTTGAACTACCAACCTTTTGGTTAGCAGCCATAGCTCTTAACCACTGCACCACCAGTGTTCTTCTAGTTGTATCCATAAAAGAAAATCGTGGCTAGTTACACTTTCAGATGAACTTAAACTCCATTAACCTTTACCTTTTTTCCTCCTTCTGGGGAGTTCTTAGTTTTCCGAAGATTTTACTTTAGGTTGTCTGAGTCTCTCACTGTAACTTTCTGGTTTTCTTAGTCCAGATTATAATTCCCTCTTTTTGAATATTCACCAGTGAAATAAAATGAATCTGTTAATCCTCTCTCTCCCCCATTGCACAATGCTTCATCAGTAAAATGTTTCTCCATTTCCTGTAGGTGTTTTTGTCTCATTATTAATAGCACTGTTGGAATTTAGATAAGTACTTTTCTACTTGGAGTTCTAAACAGAGATGATTTTCCAAGGCACATGATAGAAACATAGAGCCCAGGGAAACCACACAGAAGATGTGTGTTTCTCCTCAAGGACTGCTGGATAGCCAATGGAGAGAAGCAGGGTTCGATTCTTCAGAGCACTTTTGATTTTGCTACTTATGTATGACCTTCCTTCAACTAGAGATGAGCCTGAAATTGTAGGACACATACCATATAAAAAGAATTCTTTGCTGAGAGTAGACCCCATCACTGATGTGGTTTTATTTTGGGTATTCTGAAGTTAACACTAGCTAACCCTGGGCTTTTTATTTCCTTTCTGTTTGTATCTTTGTTGTCTTAAAAGAGTTTCGCCTTGTATTAAGACAATCTTTCATTGTAATACTCCAAAGTACTAAACATATAAATTGTAATGAACAGTCACATAATAACATTTTTCTTCCTTCAAAGAAGCATCTCACTAGTAAAATTCTCAGGTTCACAAATATTGTTTAACTTTGACTTATATTTTTCTGTAAATGCCTAAAATGAGGAACAAATAAATCATTATCATGACATAGAAAGGGATAGAGAAACAACTGGAAGGAAAATATAATATCAAAAGAATTTACCTGCTTAATCCAATCAGGGATCTCATCAATTTGCTTAAGAATAAAATTTTAAATAATGCATAAAACCCTGCTCACACAACTGAAGCCCACATATGCTTTCATGATTATTAAGGGTTGTAGAAGCATAATTATGTTTGAATGTTTCCTGTGAGATCTCTCCCATGACTTATAAGGCCTTTCTGCATTAATTTTCATTCATATACTTTCTTCTTGGTTTTGGGTCGGAGTTTCATCAGAAGAAAAGGAAGCAAAACAATAGTAAAAGGAAAAAGAAACTTGCAAAGTCTTCCAGGCTTCCTACATTTCAATGAGGAACCAGAATATACAATAATTGGCAGTCTCTGTAAATTCCTGCATTAATCATATGCCCTGTACCTGACAATTTATGGATTGAAGAGTTCTTTTCATTTATCAGCTTGTCTGCAACTCGTGATTCTAACCGATGTTTCAGGACTATGCCAACAACTGATTTTGAAGATTACTTCCCCAGAATGAAAGAAAAAACTATTGCTGAATATTATAAAATGATTATAATTAATAAAATTAGACGTCTAACTTCAATCCAGCTCTAGACTCTAAAGAATGTGCACAGGAAGAAATCCCTCTGTTTGCTCCTTCAGAGCATTTGGGGGTATACCATTTTAATTCTGAGGATCTGCTAGTTTGTTTGCTACACACATTTTCACTTCAGTCTAATGCAGAGATCAGGTAATCAAGCCAAACACACAAACTTTATTGTTGTTAGGTGCCATTGAGTCGGCTCCAACTCATAGCAACCCTATGCACAACAGAATGAAACACTGCCCAGTCCTGAGCCATCCTTACAATTGTTTTTACGCTTGACCCCATTGTTGCAGCCACTGTGTCAGTCCACCTCATTGAGGGTCTTCTTCTTTTCCACTGACCCTGTACTTAACCAAGCATGATGTCATTCCCCAGGGACTGATCCCTCCTGACAACATATCCAAAATATATAAGACACAGTCTCACCATCCCTGCTTCTAAGGAGCATTCTGGTTGTACTTCTTCTAAAACAGATTTGTCTGTTCTTTTGGCAGTCCATGGTATATTCAATATTCTTTGCCAATGCCACAATTCAAAGGCACCAATTCTTCTTCAGACTTCCTTATTATTCATTGCCCAGCTTTCACACACGTATGATACAATTGAAAATACCATAGCTTGAGTCAGACGCATCTTAATCTTCAAGGTGACATCTTTGTTTTTCAACACTTTAAAGAGGTCCTTTGCAGAAAATTTGCCCAATGTAATGTGTAAGGGGATCTAATTTATGAGAAAGACTTAAAGTCACAGGAAATAATGAAGACTAATGTAAGTAGTCATTGTTGAAAGTACAAGATAACAGTATCTTTTGGCAATCATTCTACACACTGGTGGTTTCATTTCTTGTGGGTCTTCAGGGAAACTTATGTCAGCACTAAACCTCACTGAAATGAAAGAAAAATAAAGGCCCCACGGTGGAAACAGATTTTTGCACTTCTTTTTAGAGGAGTGTATATTTTATCACAATAAACCCATCACTTTAGATTCCTATTGACCTATAACTCTATGACCAGGCACACTACCGTCTTAATATTAACACCCTGTATTATATTAGAGACCAAACAGAATTTATAAGTTGTCTAAACCAATTTTATGTTTTATGCTTGGATAATGTAATCCTGGAGGCTTATCTAAAGACTATATCATAATTTATACAGTGTAGTGATTAAGAACATAGACTTTTGAACAAGGTTGCTTCAATTTTCAGAACTTTGCTCCACCACCTGGCCACACTCCTTTATCATTTTGAGTCTCACTTTTCTCAGTTATCAAATTGAGATAGAAATAGTCCCAGCTTGTAGGATTGCTTAGAAAATTAAATAGGTTGTATTTAAAGAGCTTACAACAGGACCTGCCACATACTATTTGCTGTATAAGGGTTTTTGGTTATTACTATCGTGAGCCAGAATCGATTCGATGGTAACTAAGAGCAACATCGTTATATGTGCACTAGATGAATAATAGAAGAGAAGTCATTCCATCTGAACCACCTCGTTCAGCCTCTGCCAATATTTACAATGCAGAGGTCAATCCAGCCAAGAGATTGGTTGAGGTGTGAGGAAAGACATTCATTTTCTCTTGTTATAATTGTTCAGTTGTAACCAACCCTTAAAGGTGTCTAGGTTCTTACACATACAGGTCTGGATTTATTAACATAGTTGCCTCTTTAGAATGCAAAGCTAGTCTAGCAAGTTCTACGTAAACTATCTCATAGACCGGAAACCATATTTCCCCCGAATACTTGGTTCTCAGCCGGAGGACAGGCCTTTGCACTGGCTCTTCTAACTTCACAGGTCCTGATACTTTGTTAATCATTCCTGCTTTCTATTCTAAGCTTGGGTGAACCCAGTCCCAAAGTTAATTTAATAACTTTGAAACACAAAGCAAAAGAGCTATGAGTATTAGTACTTTTACCCTGGAGACCTCTAGACTCTTACATAAATTCATGGTTATAGATAGAGACAGAGGCAGCAATTCTTTTCACAAAACTTGCTCAGCCTCAAACTGATAACACGGTTATATCAGGGAAAGAGTAGTGCAATTACAAAAAAAAAAACCAGTTGCATTGCCATCTAGTTGATTCTAACTCATGGTGACTCCATGCGTTTCAGGGTAGAACTATGCTCCAGGGGGTTTGCAACGGTTGTAATTTTTTCAGAAGTGGATCACCAGACCTTTCTTCTGAGGTGCATCTGGGTGAATTCGAACTGCCAGCCTTTCAATTAGTAGCTGAGCGCTTAACTACTTGTGTCATCCAGGGACTGTCATCTACAGAACCTAATTTCAGATCACAATTCTTTCAAAAAATTTTTCTGTAACATTTATTCTCTTTTTTGAATATGAAAGCAATAAATACTTATTTTCCTAAAGTTAAAAAATACTATATATGAAAATTATATTGAAAACATTTAAATCACTTCTAATCTCACCTATTATAGAGATAACTTCTGAACATTTTGTCTATTTTCTTCCATATATGAATGTTTTTTATATGTGTTTGTACATATGCAAGGAGCTTTGGTGGCACAGTGGTTAAGTGCTCAGCTGGTAACTGAGAGGTTGGTGGTTTGAACCCACCAGCCATTCCACAGGGAAAGATGTGGCAATCTGCTTCCATAAAAATTAGTCTTGGAAACCCTATGGGGCAATTCTACTCTCTGCCTGATGGGGTCTCTATGAGTCAGAGTTAACTCAACAGCAATGGGTTTTTGTGTTCATATGCACATATTTTGTTATTATTAGTTGCCAAGGAGCCTGCTCCAACTCATAGAAACATTTGTATAACGGAATCAGATGTTGCCAGTTCTGTACTATTTTCATATCTTCGATATGTGTGAGCTCATTGTTACACATAGGAATCCGTATACTGATGTGTTTTTACACAGTTGTTTTGTTTTGTTTGTTTACCTGCTCCTTTTATTTTTTTCTCCAATTATTAGGATGCTGTATTTGGTACTAGTGGTTTTAATTATAAAATATGATTCTTATATTTATGTTTTTCTAGTATATTTATTGAAGTATAAATGGCGTAAGACCCTTAAAAGGGACAATAGAGCCACAAAATCAGCAGCATCCATTCAGATGTCCCTGAGTCACGTTTCAGGGTGCCAGATTTTCCCAACCAAGGCTTTGACCTTAGTGTAACAGACCTGACTTGGCTCAGATTTTCTTTCAGCACTTTGAAGATATTCTGTTGTCACTGGCCTCCATGGTTTCTGATGCGAAGTCAGTATACAATCAAATTGTTGTTATCTGAGATGTAATATATCCTTTTTTTTTTTAATATATGCTTATTTCTCTGTCTGCTTTTAAGATTTACTCTTGAATTGTAAATTAACTAATTAAATAGTTACTCACACTCCACCCTTAATATTTTGAGGGAGTGAATGTAAACGTGAGAAGAAAGGGAATATGAAGCCTACAGTACATAATTGTGTAGGCTATTTTCTCGTTTCCTCTTTAAATGCATTCTCAAACATTCTTCACCATTTAATATGCTTTAAGAAGCTAACGTATCTCAGCTTTACCGATTAGACTTCCTGGCCTTCTAGTTTCCATGTGGTTTTGACTGATGTTGTTGTTCTTGTTAGGTGCTGTTGAGTAGGTTCCAACTCATAGTGATCCTGTGTACAACAGGGCAAAACACTGCCTGGTCCTGTGCCATCCTCACAATCATTGCTATGTGTGAGCCCATTGTTGCAGCCACTGTGTCAATTCATCTCATTGAAACCCTTCCTCTTTTTCTCTGACCCTCTTCTTTACCAAGCATGATGTCCTTCTCCAGGATTGATCCATCCTGATAACATGTTCAAAGTATGTGAGACATATTCTCGCCATCCTTGCTTCTAAGGAGCATTCTGGCTATACTTATTCCATGACAGATTTGTTTTTCTGGCAGTCCATGGTATATTCAATATTCTTCACCAACACCATAATTCAAAGGTGTCTATTCTTCTTGGTCTTCCTTATTCATTGTCCAGCTTTTACACATATACAAGGTGATTGAAAACACCATGGCTTGAGTCAGGCTGATGAGGGTCCCATTGAGAGACAAAAGGAAGAGAAGGGAGAGGTCAGAGGACATTTTCCCCAGCCCCTTCCTGATGTGCTTAAACTGGAATTGGTTACTTTTAAGGCCATAGTCCCTGTCAGATGGCCCTTTTAGCTCCAGCTCTTTCTGCTTTCTAGAAATCTGTCCTGTCTTTAGTTCTTTCAGGGCCTGGAGTAAAAACTCCTCCCAGCTCTTGCCAGCTCTGGGATATTTCCCTTGATGTTTTCCCTTAACCTTTTCCACCTTCTTGCAAAAAAAGTTACCCTTTCCTTAAATTTACCTCAATTACTGTAGTTGTATAATGTTTTCATGAAAGGAAAAAAGAACTACAGCTTATCTGTTTTATACTCAGCTTTGACTAAGTTCATTTCAGAGAAAATCTTTTCACTGAATATCAATGAAGTATTATTTATGGTAAACCATATAGCTGATGTTTACATGAATGTAACCTAGGCAATATCACTTCCAAGGGGGATACATTTAGCTCAGATTGTCCTTGTGGATAATTAAATGAATAAAATAAGAATGCATACATATATATATATATACACACACACACACGTAGATATATATAAACCACTTGTGTCATCCAGGGACTCTCATCTGCAGAGCCTAATTTCAGATCACAATTCTTTCAAAAATATATATATATGGGCAAAGAAGCATTGTGTTCTCTGCTTTCTTAAGCCTGTAAGGCAATTAACTGAAAAGATCCCAAAGTAACTTGACAAAATATTGGAAGCATCATACAAAAGACACTGGTTGACGTCTTGTCATGTTAACTTTATCTCTGCAAAGTCAGATGTTCTCATTCTCCTCTACTTGATGTAAGAAGATTAAGGTGCTACATGACAGATGGTTTTTTTTAAAAAAGTGTTATCATTTTCCATCTGGTTCCGAGTAGAAAAATGAGTCACCCACAACTTTTCATCTAAAAATTACAGTAAGGGAGTTCTCAAAATTGAGCTTTGGACTTCACAAAGGAATTCCTTAAGATTCTAGTGAAGCTGGATCCCAATTGTTCTCCTATTATAACACTATTATGTGTAGTTATTAGATGTCGGCCTGCCCAGAAAGGGCATGCTCTTGTTTAAGCTGAGGTAGACACTGAAGGAGCCAACAGCAGGAAGCCGTCTGCTAAAAGCACTCCCCACAGCTAAGAAATACATCTTTTCTTCGAGGGGATCTGGGTAGTGCATGTGTATGTGGATGTGCGAGGCTGCGCTTTAAGGGATCTGTAAGCTGTGCTTTCACATGCTTGGAATGTTCTCTCTTGGAGCCCAGCCCAAAGGTTCGAGCAGCTCAGGCCATGTGGAAGGGTCACGTAAAGGACATTAAGGTTTTCCAAACAAAAGCACCAGTTGAGTTCCCAGCTGAGGGTTGGCATGAGCTGCCAGCCATGGATTTAATTTATCTTGGAGCCTACAAATGACTGCAGTTCCATCTGATACCACCTGAAGCGGATAAGCCCAAGAACTCACAGGATCATGACAGCTGCAAAATGGTTGTTATTTGAATAACATTAAGTTTTAAGATAGTTTGTCATATGGCCATAGGATGAAGACACAGACTGTTCAAATGTTAATTATTTACCAACTGATCAATGTTTTCAAGGACACTCTAATCGCAATAGCCGGAAAGTTTTATTTATTTGATATAAAACTGACAAGATGATTCTTAAATTTATATGGAAATGGAAAGGTCCAAAAAAAAAAAAAAAAAGAAAAAGAAAAAAGGCAACCTGGAAAAAAGAATAAAACTGGAGTTCTTATAATACAGCATTTTAAAACTTAGAGTTGTAAGGTCAAGAAAGTACGGTATTGGCACAAGAGTAGGAGACAGGAGAGTGTGAGAGAGAGAGAAAGATTAGACTCATATATATGATTACCTGATTTATCAGAAAGATGATGCTGCAGCCTACAGAGAAAAGACAGAAGTCAATAAGCTTTGCAGGGTAACTGTACAATATTTTCATACCTCTCTTTAACAGTTTGCAAAGATACCTTCCAGGAAGATTGTAGATCTAAATGTGTGTAAATAATGAAGAAGAAAGCATAAGAGAAAAACTTCATGTTCCATTAACAAGACATATCACTAAACATAAAAGAAAAAAATGATAAATTGGAATATGATAAAATTAAGAATTTTCCTCATCCAAAGATAGCTATAAAAAAGGAAAAAAGTGTCTCTCTCTGTCTGTCATCTATCTATCATCTGTCCATCTATCTGTCATCTATTTATCGTCAATCCATCTATCAAAGAATATATAAATAACATTCTATAAATAAATATAAAAAAATCAGACAATATAAAATGGGTTAAAGCCTTCAAGAGACATGTCAAAAAAGAGAATATCCAAATGGCCAATAAACATGAAAAAGTGTTCAACTTCGTTAGTCACCAGGGAAAGCAAGATGAAAACCATAACGTGCTACCGCTACACACATCTCAGTATTGCTATAATGAAGCCGAACAGACTCAAGGTGTGATTAGGATGTAAACAACTAGAACCGCTAGCGCTACAACTATCTCGAACCTCTGGACATACATATACATGTGCATACTGGTAATTCCAGTTCTCATCCAAAGGAAATGCACACATATGTTCACCAAATGAATTGTTAAAAATATTCAAGGCAGACTTGTTCTCATTAAACAAAGGCTAGAAAATGACTCCAAGCCACCCAAAACAAAATGGATAAATTGCGGCACAAACATGCAATGGAATCCTATTGGCTCTGAGACACGGTAATGAATCTCACAAGTATCACGTTCAGAGAAATTAATGAAAATAGTGCATGATGCTTGATCTCATTTAGTCAAAGTTCAGAAACACAAAGATAATATATGGAGTTATAATCATTATTGTGGTTATTCTTGGTGTTGGGGGTTGGTGCAGGGAGTAATAACTGGAGTGGTACACTAGGGAAAATTTGGGGTTGCTGGTATATTCTGTTTCTTGATCTGAGTGTTGCTTCCGTGTGTGTGTTTTATGAAAATTCTTCAAGCTGTGCATGTATATGTTTCTACATGTATGTTTCATATCAATAAATTAAAAAGCAAAAAAAAAATGAGTAAAATAATGAAGTTTTCTAACATTCAAAGATGGACTAGAAGTTTTTTTTTTCTTTTTTTTGCTACTCACATCTCTCAGAAACAAGTGCCCCATTGAAAAGAGTATGTTACGTCCAATTTATCTCCCAACAATGAGTTAACATACCTCACTTAACATTTGTCTAGCTGCTTTTGGTATTGTATGGAAATATTTTTTTCTGGCCACCTATTGCTCAAAGAGGGGGGAAATTAAAATGAAAGTCAGACCTAGCAGGCCAAGCGCACCAAGAAAAGTTTAGAAAACATACTTCTGTATGGAAATAGATGATACTGCTATTGCTATGTATTTGCATCTTGTTCAGTTCATTCATTACATTTCTTGACTAAAGTCTATATGTGACCTTGTACTATAGTTGTTTGTGTATGTGTGTGTGTGTGCATGTGTGCACACATGCATATGTGTGTGCTTCCTACTAAGCTAGGATCTTTTAAGTTTAGGATTTTGTCTATTTCTTTGTCTCCCATAGTCATCACCATAGCCCCTTGGACATAGGATCAGCTTTATAAATAGTCACTGAATTCAATGCAAAAGCCTGCTTTCCTTGTTCATGACAGTAAATAGAAAAAGGGGAGCATTTAAAATAATAATAATAAAAAAGGCTAGACACAATTTGTGAAGGCGTGTATAAAAAACAATCGATAAAATATTTTTGCCCTGTAGAAGCTTATAAAATGCTCACATAAAAAATGTACTGTGTGCTTTTAAAACTCTGTATTATTCATCTGAATGAAGACAATGAATTCCAACAATGTTCCAATTGGTACCTTTTACTACTCTCTTGCAAAAACAAAGGCAGGCAATCGGATTTCTGGTGTAGGGACTACGCTTTCACTTTTCCAGAGGGATTAGTTTGGAGACTAGGAATTAACATTTTTAGAGCCTAGTGTTGGAAGGTTGACAATACAGTCAAATTTTAAAAAATACAAAAGTTTACAGCATGTGTTTGAACTTAGAAATAATTTTATTTTGGAGTTTTAACACATTGGAGATACAATAAAACCATAGTTATTTGAGTAAATCACTGTATTTATAATACTATAGCTTTAGAAATATTCCATTCTCCAATATTTTTATGTCTTTCAATTCCCTTAGCCATCATATTAAGATCAAAAATCAAAAATGAAACCCACAGCCGTCGAGTCGATTCTGACTCATAGTGACCCTATAGGACAGAGTAGAACTGCCCCATAGAGTTTCCAAGGAGCACCTGGCTGATTCAAACTGCCAACCTTTTGGTTAGCAGCTGTAGCACTTAACCACTATGCCACCAAGGTTTCCATTAAGGTCAGGTCACCATCATATATGTTCTTCTGCCTCAGGAATCTCCAAACTAGTCTCTTGGTATTCACTTTTATTCCCATCCTATCCATTAGTCTCCTGCTGTCATATGATCTTCATAAAACACAAATCCAATTGTTTCACTTCTTCATTAAACCATTCAGTAGTGTTTCAAAAATCCCTAACATGGTTTCTGCAGTTTTCTACATCCGGTTCATCTTGCTAGCTTCGTATTTTGCCATTTCGTCCCTTCCCACCTATTCTTTGTGTCTATGCTCCAAGAGCTTAGAAATGCTGTCTCCCAACTCCAGGAGTGCTAATAGGTACCCAGGTAACTCCCGGTTTTCCTTTGTGTTCTTCTAATACTTGGAATGTAACTGTGCTCGTTCTTCACATCTCCGCATGACTGTTTCCTCAGATGGACTTCCTGGACCATCCTTTCTGAAGTTGGCCCTCCCATGTTACTGTTATATCACCTATTTATTTTCTCAAGACCTTTCATCATCTTTAATTTTCTTATTTACTGTATTTCTTTTTCTTAACTACTCTATTTCTACCTCATTAGAATATAAGTTTCATAAGGGCAAAAAGCATTATCTGTCTTATCATCACCGTATATCCAGGACCTAAATCCATGCCTGGCACACTGTCAGTGCAGAGTACTATAGAGTGAATGGATTAATGAATGAATAATAATTTTATACACCACTGTCTTAGTTATCCAGTGCTGCTATAACAGAAATAGCACAAGAGGATGGCTTTAATAAACAGAAGTTTATTCTCTCACAGGCTAGTATGCTAGAAGTCCGAATTCAGGGCATCGGCTCCAGGGGAAGGCTTTCTGTCTCTGTCTCTTCTGGAGGAAGGCCCTTGTCATCAATCTTTCCCTGGACTAGGAACTTCTCAGTGCAGGGACCTTGGGTCTAAATGATGCATTCTTCTCCTGGCACTACTTTCTTGGTGGTATGAGGTCCCCATGTCTCTCTGCTTGCTTCTCTCTTTTATGTCTCAAAAGAGATTGGCTTAAAACACAACCTAATCTTGTAGATTGAGTCCTGCCACATTAACATAACTGTCTCAAATCCCACCACATTAACATCATAAAGGTAGTATTTACAATACATAAAAAAATCATATCAGATGACAAAATGGTAGACAATCACACAAGACTGGGAATCATGGCCTAGCCAAATTGATACACATTTATGGGGGACACAATTCAATCTATAGCAATCACCCACAGCCTTTGCTAAGCCCTACAGCTCCTTAGAGCCCAAAGAAGTAAAGTTTCAAGGAAATTTGAAATTTTAACTATCAATAATTGCATTTAATGCTTATCTTCATAGTTGAGTTCTTTAATAGGACAAAACGTGGTAGTTTTTATGAATCATTTTGTTCAAAGAGCTTTCTTTTTATAACTTAGGAAAAATCCATCTAACTCTATGGTTCCCCTGGAGCTTCTGCTGTTATTTGGGATCTTAATCAAAGAGCATAGCCTAGTGATTTGCCTTGTTTAAATGTATTGGAAGCCTAGTTCTACTCCTTTGAATTTCTCCTGTGAATATGAATTCATTTACTTAATTAGTCTCCACTAAACTTTTTTTTTTTTTTTTTAAACTAGGTAATTTTCTGTCCATACCTATATTCTAGTGATTTGTTCACATCTGTTACATATCTGAACTACACAATTAAAGTAATAAAACATTTAAAAGAATGTATAAGTAATACAAGACCATTTAAATGGTCCTAAAAAAAAATTTTTTTTTTTAATAGTCATATTAGAAACCCTGGTCCTGTAGTGGTTAATAGCTATGCCTGCTAACCAAAAGATCGGCAGTTCCAATCCACCAGGCACTCCTTGGAAACTCTATGGGGCAGTTCTACTCTGTCCTATAGGTTCTCTATGAGTCGGAATTGACTCGATGGCAATGGGTTTGGTATTAATAGGCACATTGAATTGGGCAAATCTACTGCAAAAGACCTTTTTAAAGTGTTAAAAAGCAAAGTTGTCACTCTGAGGACTAAGCTGCACCTCACCCAAACCATGGTATTTTCAATTGCCTCAAATGCATCTGAAAGCTGGACAATGAATAAGGAAGACTGAAGAATTAATGGCTTTGAATTATGGTGTTAGTGAAGAATATTGAATATACCATGGACTGCCAGAATAACAAACACATCTGTCTTGGAAGAAGTACAGCTGGAACACTCCTTAGAAGTAAGGATGGTGAGACTTTTCATGTACTTTGGACATGTTATCAGAAGAGACCAGTCACTGGAGAAGGACATTCTGCTTGGTAAAGTGGAGGGTCAGCAAATATGAGGAGCACCCTCAATATGATGGATTGGCACAGTGGCTGCAACAATGGACTCAAGGATAACAATGATTGTGAGGTTGACTCAGATTGGGCAACGTTTTGTCCTGTTGTACACAGGGTCATTGTGGGTCAGAATCGACTCAACGGCACCTAACAACAATGGCAGTAAATGCCCAAGCAATCTGATTTGTTTAGAGCCTTCACTATACTCAGTTTTTCTATAATCCTGAGGCCTTAACCTTGATGGCTATGAAGTCTGAAAAGAAAACATAAAAAGCACATGATGAATTAATAGGTTAAAATTTGAAAATGCAAAATGATCCTCCTTTCTTTCCCCCTTCCCTTTAAATTTCAACAAGGTCTTCCACAGTCCATGTAAAAATGTCTGTAAAATACATTTAACGGAATTGCTTAAGTTGTATAAAATAATAAGCTAAATATCCAAAACATTTTTTTGATACTTGCAGCCATGCCTATGCTTCTTTGTAACTTTGGAGCCTCCCACATTTAAGGACTACACATCATTTTACCAGCAATATTTTTTTTCTAATTAACTATACTGCTTTATTTATCCCCCTTATCAAGCATTAATAATCATGTGTTCCATGGAAAGTCTGGGAAGCTCCGTGAAGACAACACTAAAAATGTCTGTATATCTAATTTTTGAAGCTCAAGAACATCATTTAATAAGCTTACTTGAGTACTCAAAGCAGAAAATAAAAACAATGAAAACTCAATAACTAAGATGTCACTGAATCTTGACATACACACAAAGTTTCCTTCTGAGACAGCAGAGAAATGGGCAGCCACTGAATGCAACAGAATAGATTTTTTTTTTTTTTAACCTATCAGAAAAAGTCATATTGAGACAGGCATGCCAATAGAGCTTTTCTGGCTCTGACTTCAAAGACAAACTGGCAAACTTACACCTGGCAAGAAAAATCTAATTCAAAAAAAAAAAAAAAAAAGGAATTGGTAAATCCAGAGTTAGAGCAAATTAAAGTCAGTAATTCATTAAAGGCTCTGTGGGTGTTGAGGCCAGTTGCAGGCTGGTCTGTGCTATCTGGATGCTGAACATGCCAGCAAATTCTTTTGCACAGACGAACGCTAAGGCTTCTTCTTCTTTTCAAACCTAAAGTTGATTATCCTGGGTGCAATGGCTAGGACCAAAAATTAAAACCTTACTTTCCAAAGTTTAGTCTTTTTTAGATTAAAAACAAAACCAAGGTTGAGATGAGGAGTTGTTGATATTTGTACCACAAGCTATTTCGCTGAGGCCAACATCGTCTGCACTTGTTTATAAAGTTTTGTTTGAAATCAGAAGGGCTTGATATTTATATCTAATTAAGTAGTGCTTATCTATTGATTGGTTGATTGATTGGCAGAGATCGATCACTATAACTTTGTTTTCTTGCTGGCCACTCAGCCAGAGCACCTTTCCCAGCCTCCCTTGCAGTTAGTGAAGTGCAGCAGCTGAATTCTAGCCAAAGGAAAGTTAACGCAAGAGGTGTGCACCACCTTCATGTCCAGAACATGCTTCCAAGCTCTTTTATTGTTCCACCTGGCTGGGATGGAGAGGGTCACAGTGACCTTGGAATCCCCAGATTGAAGATGGCAGATTCTCCATCAGCTTGGGTCCTCCAGTGATGACATGGAGTATAACCACCTCCCCATCTCCTGTTACATGAGCAGGAAAGAAACTTGTTTTGATTTGAGACACTGCATATTTGGTCTGTTTGTTGCAGCAGCCTAGGATACTCTGATGAATACAGTATATCTAATGGCTTCTATTACAAAGATAAAGCTTCAAATAGAAACGAAATAAATAAGATATTATCTCTGAGACTCACCTAGGAAAAACACAGACAAACCTATTCACTGAGTCTAAGAATGATACAGAAGAGCGCATGGTGAGAGTTTTGAATTTTGGCTCCATTATTAATGTGGCCTTGACTAGAAGGTCTCTCTCACTTCTCTGAGTCTCAATTTTCTTGCTTATTATTTTTTTATTAAATAGTAACAATAATCATGTTCTTTCCTGGTGGCAGGCCATGGCAGGCACCTCAATTTTAGGCACAGGATCTCAGATGGAGACAATCAACGCAGGAAAGTGTTCTATGCAAATTGGTCCTGAGTCAGTGATGATACAAAAACGAATTATAAAATAGAAAATAAAATAACAAATGAAATGCTATTTATCTGTTCAGATATAATTTGTTATTTTACTTAACTTTTACACCTTGGGAATTGAAAATATAACATTGACTAACTTAATATGATCCAAATAAATTATGAAGATAACTATTTTACAATAACTATCTTCATCTTTGAAACCCTGGTGGCATAGTGGTTAAGAGCTATGGCTGCTAACCAAAAGGTAGGCAGTTCGAATCCACCAGAAGCTCCTTGGAAACTGTATGGGGCAGTTCTACTCTGTCTCCTATAGGGTTGCTATGAGTCGGAATTGACTTGACTACAACAGGTTTGGTGTTTTTTTGGTTTTATCTTAGTCTTTGTGATTAAATAAATACTTTTACATAATAGTCTTTTATTTAACAGAACAAAATTTATCTTAGGAAGAATGTATGTGGTAAAATTTCACAATAGTGCTTGAAAAGATTTGTATAAAAATCACTATTTAAAAAATAACTGGGATACAAATGTTTCTTGGGCCCCTTAGCTTATAGATTCTAGATGAGGTTCTCTTTAATGACGTTCTTAAGGCCTGGTAGGTAATAGTTCCCGACTATTCTCTATCATGACCCTCACCTCTGCCTCTATCATGTCTCTTTGAGAGCTATAAAGGGAAAGACCAGTATTTGTAAATAATTGATGCCTATGACTTGGCTGATCTCCTACAATGTTCGCTGTTCATTTTAGCATCAACCCATTGCTCTCTGCTCACTTGTATTGCTATTATTTCCACTGGTCCACCATATTGCTGATGCTGCTAAGCCACTAGTGATGCTTTCACACCTGAAGTGCCTATGCCCCCGGGCTGGCTACTCTCAACTCTGTGACAACCAGCATACCTGCTGGTTACTCCAGATCTATCAGTGAATAAAACAGACAAGAATCTCTGCTCTCCTAGAGCTTACATTCAAGTAAGGACAGAAAAGCAGATAATTAAGTAAAACATGAAGCACATCAAGGTGAGAAGTGCTATTTAGAAAAATAAAGTAAGGAAGGTTGGTAAGATACGGTATTAATAGTACTCACTGCCAACACAGGAGCCCTGGTGCGTTAAGAGCGATGGCTGCTAACCAGAAGGTCAGCACTTTGAATCCACCAGGTACACCTTGGAAACCCTATGGAATAGTTCTACTCTGTCCTATAGGGTTGCTATGAGTTGGAATCGACTTGACAGCAACAGGTTTGGTTTTGGTATTTGGTTTACTGCCAACACAAGCTTATGTGAATTAGAGCCTTTTATTCTTGGGGTACATGGAGATAAACAGAGGTAAAAGTCTTATAGTAATTATTCCCTAGCATCTCAAGATTTCAGATTTTGTGAGGCTGAGCGTATTGAGAGATAAAGTTTTTTGTCGGGGACAAGGGCAATGGAGATATGAACAATGCAGAGGCAGAGACTGATACAGTGGTTTAAGAGCCGGGGCTGGGGAAATGTATCTAGAGCTCTCTGAGCTCTCGGGGACCTTCTTGAATCCAGGATTGGAGTACTTGGACCTTTTTAAACACTGATTAGTGATATGAGTCTATCCCTGGCCAGGGCAAATGGTTAAGTGCTTGAGTACTAACCAAAATGTTGAAGGTTCAAATCCACCCAGAGGTGCCCAGTGAGATAGGCCCGGTAATCTGTTTCTGAAAAGTCACAGCCTTGAAAACTCTACAGAGCACAGTTCTACTCAGACACACTTGGGATTAATATAAGTTAGAGTCAACTTGACCGCAACTGGTTTAGTGCTTTAGGGAGATGTGACATTGGGGTGGGAGGACCATTTTACGGCACACAGAAGACTTTGACTCCTTGAACCTTGCATAATTATTGCAAGGATCTTTTTTTCAGAAGCACTGAACTTGAAAATAAATCATGGACGGTCACATTAACTCATTCCATTTATGATTTTGAAGAGTTAAATTCATTTTGGATGAATTTTAAGGCTGACCCCTGGTGAAAATGGAAAAAATGGTTAGAAAGGTGAGAGATGAGTTGAGCACTAATGATTATCAAACGTAAGTCACATAGCATGAACAGAGAGAATGTGTAATAGGAATGGTATTCTTTCTATGAGACACTACATTTTTAAACTCACTATAATAAATTTTTTAAAAAGTTCTAGAGAAATTTAAAAGCTTCAGAAACAAGTGAAAATATTGTGACTGATACTGAAATTGATAGTGGTGATGAGGATGATACATGTATACTAAAAAAATTGAAAAATGACCAAATGAATGAAGTTTACATATTATAAAGAAAGGTCAAAATATCTAGATCTACCTAGATTAAAAGAAGGGAACATAAAAAATACATATATAAACTGACTTAATATTGGCTATAAGTATAAAAGGGATTTTCATGAGTACATAACTACAGTCATGAAATTTAACAGTAAAGAGAGAGTCATATCAGTTGAACATTAGGAAAAGGTATCTTAGATGACAAGAGTAATGAAACTCTGGAAGTTCTACTGAGGGAGCTTGAGGGGATCTATTCCTGGAGCTCATTAAGCAGAGAATGACAACTCTCTGACTTTGATAATTTAGTCATTAATCTGCTTCAAGGAAAATGTGGGGATTTGATGAGTGTTGAAAATCTGTCATTACTGAGGCTGGCAGAGAGAATCTCACATACTTCTCATAGTAGTTGGAGACCAGAGTTCTGTCATGGGTATTGGCACTGGATGGATTATTTAAGGCATGAGCATGAAGGCATGACTCTGAATAGCAGAAGAGAAACTTGGAGATAACACTCTGCCATGGAAGTACTTTACCTTTGTGCAGCATGTCCCTAACTTGGTGCATGACATCTGGAAGTAGATATTTAAATTAAAAATTTATCTATTTTATGCAAAAGAGCAATACCCAGTCCAATTCCATTCACAAATAGCATTTATCAGCTGCAAATCAAGCATGTAATTCTAGTTTTCAAGCAGATGGTTGAATACATGTTTCATAATAATATGTCTACATCACTCTGCCCATTGGCATGGAGTTGATTCGAACACATAGTGACCCTACAGAACAGAGTAGAACTGCTCCATAGAGTTTCCAAGGACTGGCTGGTGGATTTGAAGTGCCAACCTTGTGGTTAGCAGCCTGAGCTCTTAACCACTATGCCAAAGGGGATAAATCATAATTGTACAAACCCCATGTTTCCTATTCTTTCAAATCAAGAGAACTGTACTCTTTTTTCTTCCTCTTCCTCTTCCTCCTTCTCCTCTTGTATTTCTATCATGTATACACCAAAGAGTAAATGCAGTTGAATTAACATACTTTTCAATTTCATTCTTTCCATATTAATTTTAGGCAAACATTGATAAACTAATTCAATTTTCTATTCAAGTATAGCTAGAATTTTAAGTTCACCTCAAGTTTTAGATATTTTATTTTTAGTAAGACAACTGAATTGAAGACAAATGTCTCTCAGAATTAACAAATATGGCTTCATTGTATATGTATACATATATATATATATATATATATATATATATATATATATATATATATATACATCATATACCTGTTGCCATTTAGTCAATTCTGACTCATAGTGACCCTATAGGACAGAGTAGAACTGCCACATAGAGTTTCCAAGACGCGCCTGGTAGATTTGAACTGCTGCCTTTTTGGTTAGCAACCGTAGCACTTAACCTATATAAAAGGAAATAAATTTAAAAAGATGTAGACCATGCAAGGATACCCATGGTTAAAAAAAAAAAAAAAAGCTAATTTCCATGGTGCCCTCCCTGCATAGATAAACAATTACTTATGTTGTTTAGGAAGAATTCAAATTATCCAACAAAAGCATGCTTACTTATCTACTTATTTTTCTTTTACAGACACAAAATATTATTCTTGACTTATTTCCTTTTAATAAGGGGTATCTCTATGAATATAATTCACTGATATATCTTGCATAGAGGACAACAAGCTCTTTAACTAAACAAAAATGTTTGTTTGAAGGTCACCAAAAAGCAGGAAAACATAATAATTAAACTGCATTAAAATGTACAAAATATGTTTATGAAAAGAATCTTCTAAAAGAGTGAAAATACAAAATTTTAGCTGGAAGAAGACATTTGCTGTCCATGTATCTGTCTAATTCCTTGTATCCAGAATATATAAAGAGGTTCTCCAAATTAAAAGAAAATCTAGACAATCCAATAGGAAAATGGGCTAATGACAGGCACTTCAAAAAAAGAGAATATCAAGTGACCAATAGACATAGAGGTGGATTCAGCCTCATTACTCATAAATTAAAATTATAAACAATGAGGTACCACTAAACAGTTAGAATGGCTACAATAAAAGAAGAGGCAATATCATATGTTGGTGAAAACATGGAGCAACTGGGATTCTTATATACTGCTGTTGGGGGGATAATTTTGACAAGCACTCTGTTTGATAATATCTGCTGAAGTTGAATATGTAGTTACTCTGTGACTTAACATTTCCACTCATTTATATACTCAACTAGAGCCCTTGTAGCACAGTGGTTAAGAGGTTGGCTGCTAACCAAAAGGTCGGCAGTATGAATCCACCAGCTACTCGCTGGAAACCCTATAGGGCAGGGTTGGGGCTCGGTTTGGGTATATGCCTAACAGAAATGTTACATACATTTATTAATTGATGTTGTTGTTAGGTGCCCTCGAGTCGTTTCCGACTCATAGCGGCCCTGTGCACAACAGAATGAAACACTGCCCGGTCTTGCACCATCCTTACAATTGTTGATATGTTTGAGCTCATTGTTGCAGCCACTGTGTCAATCCACCTCGTTGAGGGTCTTCCTCTTTTCTGCTGACCCTGTACTCTGCCAAGCATGATGTCCTTCTCCAGGGACTGATCCCTCCTGACAACATGTCTAAAGTATGTAAGACGCAGTCTCGCCATCCTTGCCTCTAAGGAGCATTCTGGCCGCACTTCTTCCAAGACAGATTTATTCGTTCTTTTGGCAGTCCATGGTGTATTCAATATTCTTTGCCAAAACCACAATTCGAAGGCATCAATTCTTCTTCGGTTTTCCTTATTCATTATCCAGCTTTCACACACATATAATGCAATTGAAAATACCATGGCTTGGGTAAGGCACACCTTAGTTTTCAGGGTGACATCTTTGCTCTTCAACACTTTGAAGAGGTCCTTTGCAGCAGCTTGGCCCAATGCAATGTGTCTTTTGATTTCTTGACGGCTGCTTCCATGGCTGTTGATTGTGGATCGAAGTAAAATGAAATCCTTGACAACTTCAATCTTTTCTCTGTTTATCATGACGTTGCTCATTGGTTCAGTTGTGAGGATTTTTATTTTCTTTATGTTGAGGTGTAATCCATACTGAAGGCCGTGGTCTTTGATCTTCATTAATAAGTGCTTCAAGTCCTTTTCACTTTCAGCAAACAAGGTTGTGTCATCTGCATAACGCAGGTTGTGAATGAGTCTTCCTCCAGTCCTGATGCCCCGTTCTTCTTCATATAGTCCAGCTTCTTGGATTATTTGTTCAGCATACAGATTAAATAGGTATGGTGAAAGAACACAACCCTGACACACACGTTTTCTGACTTTAAACCAATCAGTATCCCCTTGTTCTGTCTGAACAACTGTCCCTTGATCTATATAAAGGTTTCTCATGAGCACAATGAAGTGTTCTGGAATTCCCATTCTTCGCAGTGTTATCCATAGTTTGTTATGATCCACACAGTTGAATGCCTTTGCATAGTCAATAAAACACAGGTATACATCCTTCTGGTATTCTCTGCTTTCAGCCAGGATACATCTGACATCAGCAATCATATCCCTGGTTCCATGTCCTCTTCTGAAACCGTCCTGAATTTCTGGCAGTTCCCTGTCGATATACTGCTGTAGCCATTTTTGAATGATCTTCAGCAAAATTTTGCTTGTGTGTGATATTAATGATATTGTTCTATAATTTCCACATTCTGTTGGGTCACCTTTCTTGGGAGTAGGCATAAACATGGATCTCTTCCAGTCAGTTGGCCAGGAAGCTGTCTTCCATATTTTTTGGCATAGACGAGTGAGCACCTCCAGCCCTGCATCTGTTTGTTGAAACATCTCGATTGATATGCCATCAATTCCTGGAGCCTTGTTTTTCGCCAGTGTCTTCAGAGCAGCTTGGACTTCTTCCTTCAGTACCATCGGTTCCTGATCATATGCCACCTCTTGAAATGATTGAATATTGACTAATTCTTTTTGGTATAATGACTCTGTGTATTCCTTCCATCTTCTTTTGATGCTTCCTGCATTGTTTAATATTTTCCCCATGGAATCCTTCACTATTGCAACTTGAGGCTTGAACTTTTTCTTCAGTTCTTTCAGATTGAGAAATGCCGAGCGTGTTCTTCCCATTTGGTTTTCCATCTCCAGGTCTTTGCACATGTCATTATAATACTTTGTCTTCTCAAGAGGCCCTTTGAAATCTGTTCAGTTCTTTTACTTCATCAATCCTTCCTTTTGCTTTAGTTGTTCGATGCTCAAGAGCAAGTTTCAGAGTCTACTCTAACATCCATCTTGGTCTTTTCTTTCTTTCCTGTCTTTTCAGTGACCTCTTTCTTTGTTCATGGTTGATGTCCTTGATGTCATTCCATAACTCGTCTGGTGTTCAGTCTCTAGTGTTCAATGCATCAAATCTATTCTTGAGATGGTCTCTAAATTCATGTGGGATGTACTCAAGGTCAGATTTTGGTTCTCGTATACTTGCTCTGATTTTCTTCTGTTTCAGCTTGAACTTGCATATGAGCAATTGATGGTCTGTTCCACAGTCGGCCCCTGGCCTTGTTCTGACTGATGATATTGAGCTTTTCCATCATCTCTTTCCACGGATGTTGTCAGTTTGATTTCTGTGTGTTCCATCTGGTGAGGTCCATGTGTATAGTCATCGTTTCTGTTGGTGAAAGAAGGTATTTGCAATGAAGAAGTCGTTGGTCTTGCAAAATTCTATCATTCAATCTCCAACATTGTTTCTATCACCAAGGCCGTATTTTCCAACTACTGATCCTTCTCCTTTGTTTTCAGCCCTCACATTCCAATTGCCAGTAATTATCAATGCATCTTGATTGCATGTTCGATCAATTTCAGACGATTGCGTGTTCGATCAATTTCAGACTGCAGCAGCTGATGAAAATGTCCTGTTTCTTCATCTTTGGCCCTAGTGGTTGGTGTATAAATTTGAATAATAGTTGCATTAATTGGTCTTCCTTGTAGGCATATGGATATTATCCTATCACTGACAGCGTTGTACTTCAGGATAGATCTTGAAACGTTCTTTTTGACGATGAATGCAACACCATTCCTCTTGGTGTTGTCATTCCCGGCATAATAGACTATATGATTGTCCTATTCAAAATGGCCAATACCAGTCCATTTCAGCTCACTAATGCCAAGGATGTCTATGTTTATGCATTCCATTTCATTTTTGACAATTTCCAATTTTCCTAGATTCATACAAAGTATGAATTTATCTGTATGTTATCAGTATGTAGGCTCTACTTGCTTGGTTTATTTGAGAAAAGCATTAGCCCTTTTTTTTTTTTGAGTTCCACTATCTTTATTTTCAAAACTTGAATTGTGAGTGACCTGTTAGATTAGTGTCCTTATTTGTTTTACTTGTACAATTCAATAAGTAATATTATCCCAGCTCTCTATGTAAGTTATTCTAACACGTAAAAACCAATAAAAAGCAATTACAGGCAGCTAATTCAAGACACAGAAGGTATTACTTTTTAAAAAAATCTGCTTAACATCCTTTGTGTGATTTTCTGGCATCTGAATCCTGAAACTTGTTTAAAACATCTGGTCTTGTTCTCCTTCTTGTGTGTCTCTGATTGTTCTTATCTCATGTGGCCTATTCTGCCCTGGTTTTTTCATTTCTCCATTTCTCAGGGTCTTTCTTATTAAAATTAGTCCCTTTATGTGCAGTTGTTCAATATTAGTGACTTTATTAATTGATGTTGCTTTGTTCCAAAGTGCTGTGCATAATCCTGTCACAGACAACACTTCAGAATTTCTACATGTCCAGTCTCTTACGCTTGTACACATCACATCTCCTACGAATCAGGGAACAGGCATTCTTGTGATCTGTGTCAGCCTTCTCTCCTAGTTGGGGCTGAAATGCATGGTGGAAGGAACCAACTAAATCCCCACTGGTGAAAAAAAACACTCCTCATTTGCAGATGAGAATAAAAGCTGGTCCATCATGTGTAGTCAATAGCAGCAATGGCTCTTGTCATGGATTGAATTATGTTCCTCCAAAAATGTGTGTATCATCTTGGTTAGGCCATGATTCCTAGTATTGTGTGGTTGTCTTCCATTCTGTGATTGTAATTTTATGTTGAGAGGTTTAGGATGGGATTGTAACATCACTCTTACTCAGGTCACCTTCCTGATCCAAGGTAAAAGGAGTTTCCCTGAGGTGTGTCCTGCACCACCTTTCATCTCTCAAGAGATAAAAGGAAAGGGAAGCAACAGAACTGGGGACCTCATACCACCAACAAAGCTGTACTGGGAGCAGAGTGTGTACTTTGGACCTTAGGTTCCTGCGCTGAGATGCTCCCAGATCTAGGGAAGACTAACGAGAAGGACCTTCCTCCAGAGCCAACAGAGAAAGGTTTCCTTTGAAACTGATGACCTGAATTTGGACTTGTAACCTACTATACTGTGAAAGAATAAATTTCTCTTTGTTAAAGCCATCCACTTGTGGTATTTCTGTTATAGCAGCACTAGATGACTAAGACAGCTCCTTATCATTTAATCACTTAATTTCCATAATTAAGTTGGTTACTTGCTGACTTTCTTAGTACTGCTTTTCTTATTACTATTTCTTAGTACCGCCATGAACTTTTCCTCCAAGCAGGGGCAGATCCAGGATTTGTGGAGCACAATGCTTAAGCAGTTTGGAGCACTTTCAAGAAAATATTACAAAATTACAAATACAAAATTATGTGCAGAAGTGAATATTTGTTCGGAATGACTATTGGCAAGGGCCCAGCAAGTGAAGGGTGCTAGAGCTTCGGCTTCAGTAACTTCTTGTTAAAGCTTCCTTTCTCTGCCACAGGGTTTTCACTCTGGTCTTAGCACAGGAAATTCCTTACTTGAATGTTTTGATCTTATCTCTGCTATCTGGACATAAACATTTTTCAGTATTTTAAAATGCTAACTTCAGATTTTCTTACTTAAAAAAAAAAAAAAGGTCTTAATCTTCCTTCATATCCTTAAGCAGCTCTCAGTTCCCTCACCTTGCATTCTCTAAGATCTGTTTCTGTGGTGTCCCAAACTGAAAGTTCTTCTTTTATCTGCCTGTCGATTTTTCTCATGTCTGTAAAGGCTTTGCACATACATGTGGGTATTTTTATCTAAAATACATATCCTCATTGTTGGACAAAAAAATTCTTATATATTCTTAAAGATTTGGTTTAACTACAATCGATGCGGTGAAGACAGATGCCTCTTGGAGTGTTACACTCTCTCCTGTGTCTCCACGATCCCACATACCCCATTGTGTTGTTGCTGAGTTTACTCATCTTTCTCACATACTAGATTGCATTCCTCTCAAGGTCAAGGATTGTACCTTTTTTACTTTATATCCTTTTCCAATTACCTCCCACGAAGGCACAATAATAGGTCCATAGCCTATAATCTTGTGTGTCTGTTGACTGCCTAAATCTTAAATTATAAATCTTACTTTCGTGAAAAAAAATAAAAAAAAAAAACCTGTTGCCATTGAGTTGATTACGACTCATAGCGACCCTATAGGACAGAGTAGAACTGCCCCATAGGGTTTCCAGGGAGTTCCTGGTGGATTTGAACTGCTGGCCTTTTGGTTTACAGCTGTAGTTCTTAACCACTACACCACCAGGGTTTCCATGACCTTTAATCATGTTAGTTTTTGCTCTATAGTACCTGTGAGAAATGTATGTATGTGTGTGTGTGCAATCACATGTATTTTTTTATATTATATTATTGTGACCTTGTGGGAAATATGATGTGAAAAATAGAGTATTGAATATTCATTTTCTAGAAGTATGCTGAAATAATATATGACATTCTCGACAGGAAAGATTTAGAAATACACTCCCTCTACCTCCTCACTCCAAATAATGTCCGTCAGCCTTTAATTTAGGGGAAGAGAGAATCAGTTGCCCAAGCAGCTGCAGATCACCTCGGACAGAAACACAATCCAACTGTTTCAGAGAACAAAATACAGCATCATGTACGCTTAAGAAACAAAAGGGAAGTCATCCTGAATCAATACGTAATGAGGGAAATGGGAATTATTTGATCCAAAGGTTTCCTGAATCTCACAGTTCTAATGTCTTTTGCAACTGCTTGCTTCATGCTGAGAACAGCACATACAGAAAAGAATATGAAATGAAGCCACATTGAGGGCTCTGGGGTTTTACATAAAGTTTCTGTGCCTTTTAAGTATGATTGAATCAAACGCTTTGTTTCCAAGCTTCACTGGCCAGCTCAGGCTCACTTGCTTTTGAGTGCGCCATATTTATTAGAAACATTATCGAGAGAACCAAATGCCTCAGTCACAGCTCCACGCACCTCCTAAAATGGGGTTGGACACCAGCAACTGAATGATTCTTAGCTGGTGCTGTCGTGAGAGGTAAACAAGGCTTCAGTCCTTTAGACGAGTATGACCCATCTTTAACAAACTTCTTTCAGCTCTCTCACAGAACCCAAGCAGCCAGTTTAGTCATTTCCCCAAATTTGGGATTTTAAATGTGCTGTAATATGAGTCAATCCGGCCATTTCCCTGCTACTTGACAGAAATAGATGACACGGTAGATGTCCTTGGAAATATTTCAGGGGCTTTGGAAATCATATTCTAGTTTAGTGACACAAAATCATTTTGGTTTGAATGTAAGCACCCCCCAAAAGAAAAAAAAAAAAAGACACCAGCCTGACTAGTTCGTGAAATACAGCTAATCCAGCAATGAATCTTTCATATTACTGCTCTCAGGAGTTAAAAAGTGCTTTGGGTCAAAACCCTTCAAGTTGTTTTAAATTATAGAAGAACATATACTCAGCTACTTATTGCTTAAATACATATTGCTTAATTCATTTTCAAGTGAAAATGTTTCAGTAATCCTTAAGTTAACAAATAACAAAGTTTGATACAGATTGGATGCTTGTTCTAAGGATGCTCAAAGAATCATTAGTAAAGTATTTCCATACCTGGGGCCTCTTAAACCAAAACAAGTTCAAATATAAATTATTCCTTAAATTCCAGCTTCAGTCCTATCTTTTGATGAAGTATTTCTTGATGTTCAAGTTCTTGTTAAACAACACTTTTTGTGCATTTCCAGGTCAGTTAATCACTTTTATCTCCTAGTCCTATGCATTTAAATCATAGTTCAACAGTTCCCTCCTTATGACTGAGAAGTTTCTTTTGAAAAGAGTTTTGTATTAAATTTGGGTAGGAGGCCCTTGCTCCCAGCATTTTGCACAAAGTAGGAAGTAGATCTATGTTATCTAGCCATGACTGAGTCTCTACTCTTTTTTCATGAAAAAAAAAAAAAAAGATTAATTCAAGGCATCAGTCTAATTTCCTATCACACAAACATCACGGATGGAAAATTTTTAGTACATTGCCAAATTCTAAAGTGCCTTTTAGAATGGCTAGAAGTTGTTAGTTACAATGATTTCAGAATTCTTGCACTATAAGTCACCATATCAATGTGACCAAATGTTTTCAACTGACACTTGGAAACATTGAATTAGCTAACATTACTTCCTATAAGTGAGAATGGTTTCCTGTCTAGTGAACATAGTCATATTTCCCTGGTCTTCTTTTTAAGATTATATCCATTACCGTTGGTTAAGAGACCACAGTTCAAAGTATTTGGAAATCAATGGCATCTTGAAGTAAGTCATTATCAACACATGACGGTACACTTGTTTAGGGATAAGGATATGGGGTAAAGTTGAGTTAAGGGATCAAGAGCTGTGATCCAAGAATAGAGATCCAAGGTAAAATAGGTCTGGCAGTTACAGCCATGACTTCTGAGCTTGGGGAAGGCTAGGACTGATGCAAAGCAGAGCATCTTATCAGCACTTATTGGGTACAAGTTGCTATTCTAGGTGCTATGGGAACTCTAAATGTGTAGCATTCATTGTATGTTCTCATAACCAGCATGTGCAGATTATACAAGTGATGAATTTTTCAAGAGAAAGTACACTAACCTAATGATTCTCAGCCAATGACTAGTTACAGAGATTAAGTAGTTTATACCATAATAGCTATGTTCTTTGAAAAGTCTCCATCTTGTCTCCAAAAACATGCTCCTAATTCATACCTGGGTTCTAGCCCTGGGTTCACTTACGTAGCTAGGATTCTTGGACAAGTTCTTTAAGGTTTCTATACTAACATTAGACAATCAGTACTCATTTAGCTCTGATATTATACAATTCAAGCAGCCCTAGTGGCACAGTGGTTAAATGCTCAGCTGGTAATGAAAATGTCAGTAGTTCAAACCCACCAGCTGCTCCTTGGGAGAAAGATGTGGCAGTGGCTTCCATTTACAGCTTTGGAAACCCTATGGGGAAGTTCTACTCTGTTCTATAGGGTCACTGTCAATTGGAATGGACTCTACGGCAGTGGGGTCTACTTTCCCAAGCATGATGTCCTTCTCCAAGAATTGGTCCCCTCTGACAACATCTGTTTGTTCTTCTGGCAATCTTTGATATACTCAACATTGTTCACAAATGCCATCGTTAAATGCATCGATTCTAAAAAAACACTCTTCATTTTTTATTGTCCAAGCACACAATAAACAAAGATAATTTTTAAGATGCTATGAAGTCCATTTTTTTTTTATGAAGTCTAGGATATTTTTATTTCAGGTTAATATTTTACTATTGTAGCTTCTTTTTAAAGATCATATTTCCTCCTTATTTTTAAACATAGTCTTATGCATAACATCATTTTACTTAAACTCAGGTCTATTCAATAAATATTAACACCAGTTTGAAAGGAATTTTGATTCTTATTATCACCAGCAGAATGATGCAAAAAGAAAAACATTTTTGTATCTATGGAGAATTCATATTTTGACAAATAACAGTGAAAATATTGGATAGTCATTCTAAGGAGGAATTAAAAAAGTAATTTGCAAAGCCATAATTGAATATAAAATGTCTACTTTGGTAGAGAATTTTCGGATCTTTCCAGGAGAATTCCTGTAAATGAAAATATTTAGAAACACTGTGTACATTTTCTAATAACAGAATGTTACAACATTTAAGTTCATTAGTGTTAAAGAGTTCATTACATGCAAAGATCAAATAAGTCTCTTAAAGTTGCTTCAGGAGGAAATAATGGATATATTGCCATATCTCTACATGCAACAAGATCCTTTAATCTACTCATATTTTATTCCTTTCCATTCTTCCACCAAGTATCTGTTAAAATATTGGAGGAAGAAAAGAACGAAAATATACATAACCCCAAACCTACCTATTATAATTGGCCGTTTGCACAAGCCAACCAGATGATATAAACAGGGATGTGATAGGAATCACTACCCCTGCACCTCTCAGGCCTTGGTGGCTCATACTTGACATTTGCCTTATGTGATGTAGTATTGCTTTCCATTTACTATTTTAATAGGGGGTCATGGTCCAGTTTCAGGGCTTTTTCTTGTCTCTCCATGATAAGGATTCTCATTCTTGAGATGATAAGGAATACTTCTGCTCCATTGAGTCAATGTATGAAAACCTGTAATATGGAAACTACATTTTAGAAAGCCTAGCAAATGGGTCTTTATTCTGCCATACTTGTTCTTTCAGAGAAAACCATCTATTATGGGAGCTAGAGTTTTTTTAATGATCTACTTGCTTAAAAAAAAAAAAAAAAATTAGTTTGATATACTTTACTAAAGGTTATCTACTATGCTGGTTATTCCTTATTTGCCTCACCCAGATCCATCACACCACCCTCCTGTTTTTAGCTCTGTGTCCTAAGAAGTTGACTTCTATGGAGTAACTCACCTGGAGTCCCCTTCCATCTGCAATCTACTTGTGCTTAAGCAATGAGAAATACTGGCAAAAGGAGCAAAGGATGGAAGAGGAGGAAGACTGAGGTGCTTTACTCTCTTCTCTACTTTCCTGCTGGTCTATGGTTTGATAGAGTGCCTTAGTCTGTCCATGGTCTATGCCCCTGCAGAGCAGTGCCCCACTTCCAATGGCTACAACTTTCACCAGGTTCTAGTAACAATACTCTCTCCCTTTGCCCTTCTAGGGGCCTAGGGGTAGAACTGGTTTTCCATTGTTCCACATTCCTGGCAGCTCTCCAAGCCTTGTAAGTTCCCATGACACTGCCCACACCTCTATAAATAGTCTTTTCAGTAATTCTTTTTAATTTAACCATTGGAATTGCCAAATCTGTTTCCTTCTGGGAACTTGACTAATATACTCTTTACCTCTTAAAAAATGAACTAGGTCGCAATGGAATTCTGATTTGTAGGGAGGACCTTCATACTAAGTTATATAGGACATTTGTACCAATCAGAAGTCTTTTAGTTCGAAGTGCCATAAACCAACACAAACAAATCTTAAAAACCATAATAAAACAAAAAGGAAATAGAACAGAAAATATATGGACTCTCTCAGCTATCAAGTGGTATCACGGTATTTTTATACTTACTTCTGCACCACTGCTGTCAGTTATGCTGACTTCATTCCCTAGCAAGTGCTTTGTCCAGGGCTGGAAGAATTCTTCAGCAACATAGACTTATAAGATCCTTATTGCTCACTCTTTCATGAGGAAAGATACTCATACTTCAGTACTGTTCCAGGAGGGCAATCCCCAAAAGATAGACGGAAGAGGCCAAAAAGTAACAGACTTCCAAAATACTTTAGAAAATATGAATATATTGTTACTGGTATTCCTTCCTTCCTTCATTGACTATATGAAATAATAGCTGTATTCAAGTAATAGCACATGTGTCCTGGGTAATTGTGTGGGGTAATTATCTGGCAGAGATGAAAATAATAGTAAGAATGTGAATTTGATACTGGCATCTCCAAGAACGTATGCTTCAGGGACAAATAGGAAAAAAGAAATAGATTTGTGAGGTGGTTTCAGTTTACCTGTGTTTTATTTTTCTATATTTCTATTGCATGTTGGAAATGGAGATTATCATCCATAAACTGGTAAAGCATTGCTATGATTTGTGAAAATCTTGTTTCTCCCATGAGGTTAAATGTACATAGTTAAAATTAGAGAGAAAGAAAGAAAGTGATTTTGGCAATGTTGCCCGAGGTGGCTCCAGGAAATGAATAATGTCTAAACTCACTGGTTGATTTCAACCCAAAGTAAAATATTCAAGCCTGCCTCAGGCCCAATGTACAAAAAGGGATAAAATAAAGTTGACACTGCAAAAACCACGTTGCTTTTTATAATCTGTGATGCCTGTGCAATTCATTTATTAGCTCTCATTTTCTAGTCACCAAATAAAGAAGCTTATTCTTGAGATACTAAGGTTAAAAACTGCAGAAAGGCAATTATATTTCTGATTTGTAAATAATATACCAGCAAGATTAAAACCTCCTAGCTTAGTCTATTAAAATGTGTATGTAAAGTACCTAATGTATTATATTAGAAACGCTGTATATATTCTCACAGGAAAGTTTTTGCTTGAATAAAAAGAAAGAAAGAAAATAAGGGCTTGGACTGTTTGATTACCCAGAATATATACATATGTGTATATATATACGTATATGTACACACACACACACACACACACGCATATATATATGTGTGTGTGCATGTGTGTATCCTCTAAGCACCTGTCAGTTTGTCATACTGTGGGGGCTTGCGAGTTGCTGTGATGCTGGAAGCTATGCCACCGGTATTCAAATACCAGCAGGGTCACCCATGGCTGACAGGATTTAGCTGAGCTTCCAGACTAAGAAAGACTAGAAAGAAGGACCTGGTGGTTCTATTCTGAAAAGAATTAGCCAGTGAAAACCTTATACATAGCAGTGGAACATTGTCTGATAGGGTGCTGGAAGATTAGCCCCTTGGGTTGAAAGTCACTCAAAAAATGATTGGGGAAGAGCTGCCTCCTCAAAGTGGAGTCAATCTTAATGACGTGGAGGAAGTCAAGCTTTTGGGACGTTCATCTGCTGATGTGGCCTGACTCAAAATGAAAATAAAGAGCTACAAACATTCATTAATAATCAGAACAGGAAATGTACGAAGTATGAATCTAAGAAAACTGGAAATTGTCAAACATGAAATGGAACGCATAAATGTCCATATCCTAGGCATTAGTGAGTTGAAATGAACAGGTATTGATCATTTTGAAGGGGACAATCATATGGTCTACTATGCCAGGAACGACAACTTGAAGAGGAATGGCTTTGCATTCATCGTCAAAAAGAACATTTCAAGATCTATTCTGAAATACAACTCTGTCAGTGATAGCATGATATCCTAAGCCTACAAGGAAGACCAATTCATACAACTATTATTCAAATTTACACACCAGCCACTAAGGCCAAAGATGGAGAAATTGAAGATTTTTATCAACTTCTGAAGTCTGAAATTGATCGAACATGTAATCAGGGTGCATTGATAATCACTGGTGATTGGAATATGAAAGTTGGAAACAAAGAAGAAGAATCAGTAATTGGAAAATATGGCCTTGGTGATAGAAATAATACCAGAGATTGCATGATAGAACTTTGCAAGACCAACGACTTCTTCTTTGCAAACACCTTTTCTCACCAACATAAACATGGACCTCGTCAGATGGAATACACTGGAATCAAATTGACTACATCTGTGGAAACAGATGATGGAAAATCTCAATATCATCAATCAGAACAAGGCCAGGGGTCAACTGTGGAACAGATCACTCATTGCTCATGAGCAAGTTCAATGTGAAACTGAAGGAAATTAGAACGAGTAGATGAGAGCCAAAGTATGACCTTGAGTATATACCACCCAAATTTAGAGACCATCTCAAGAATAGATTTGATGAGTTGAACACTAATGATCGAAGACCAGATGAGTTGTGGAATGGCATCAAGGGCATCATACATGAAGAAATCAAAAACGTCATTAAAAAAACAGGAAAGAAAGAAAAGACCAAAACAGATGTCAGAAGAGACTCTGAAACTTGCTCTAGAATGTCGAGTAGCTGAAGTGAAGGGAAGAAATAGTGAAGTCAAAGAGCTGAACAGAAGATTTCAAATGGTGGCCGGAGAAGACTAAGTATTACTATTTCATGTGCAAAGACTTTGAGATAGAAAACCAAAAGAGAAGAAAACACTCTGCATTTCTTAAGCTGAAAAAACTGAAGAAAAAATTCAAGTCTTACGTTGCAAAATTGAAGGATTCTATGAGGAAAATATTAAACGATGCAGGAAGCATCAAAATAAGATGGAAAGAATACACAGAGTCACTATACCAAAAAGAATTGGTTGATGTTCAACCATTTCGGGAGGTAGCATATGATCAGGAACCAAAAGTACTGAAGAAAGAAGTCCAAGCTGCTCTGAAGGCATTGGCAAAAAAAACAAAGCTCCAGGAACTGATGGACTACCAAGTGAGATGTTTCAACAAACGGATGCAGTGCTGGAAGTGCTGACTTGTCTATGCCAAGAAATTTGGAAGACAGCTACCTGGCCAACGGACTGGAAGATCTCCATATTTATGCCTATTCCCAAGAAAGGTGATCCAACTGAATATGGAAATTATTGAACAATATCATTAATATCACACAGCAAGTAAAATTTGTGAAAATAAGGGTTTGTTGGACTCTTTGATTACCCAGAATATGTATGTGTGTGTGCGTATATAGTGTATATACATATATATATATACACACATATATATACATATACAGAGAGAGAGAATCTGATGTACTTAATTCAGATTTTTCTATCTGAAAAAAAAAAGAGGCACAGTCACTGGGTCATCTAAGTCAATTGGCATAAAACAGTTCATAAAGAAAATATTCCGTCTCCAACCTTGGTGAGTAGCGTCTGGGGTCTTAAAAGCTTGTGAGCGGCCGTCTAAGATACATCCACTGGTCCCATTCTGTTTGGATGGACCCAAGGAGAATGAAGAAAACCAAAGACACAAGGGGAATATTAGTCTGATGGACCACAAGTACCACATCCTCTACCAGCCTGAGCCCAGAACAACTAGATGGAATCTGGGGATCACAATAGAGGGTCCCAGGCAGAGCAGGAGAAAAATTAGATCAAAATTCAAATTAACAAAAGAAAGAGCAGACTTACTGGTCTGACAGAGGCTGGAGGAGCCTCTGGAACTATGGCCCCTGGACACCTTTTTTAACTCAGAACTGAAGCCTCTCCCTAAGTTCACTGTTCAGACAAAGGTTAGACAGGTTTATAAAACAATAAATAACATGTGCTTCTTAGTTCAATCGTGTATGCAAGACGAAATGGGCAACGCCTGCCCCAAAATCAATCATGAGAAGGCAGGAAGTCACGGGATAACTGGATAGATGGAAATGGGGAGCCCAGGTTGAGGAAGGGGAGAGTGTTGATACATCACAGGGATTACAACCAATGTCATAAAACAGTGTATAAATTGTTGAATGAGAAACCAATTTGCTCTGTAAACTTTCACCTAAAGCACGATTAAAAAAAAAAAAAGAAGTATAGGCCAGTTTTACAAAGAAAAAAAAAAAAAGCATTTATGCGTTTGTTTTTACCTGCTTAGAAAGTATTAAGAACTGTTTTTGGTCATTTACCTAAGAGTTGTGTAGAGTGGGTTTCTTTGTTGTCACCACTTGTTATAAAACAAACAAACAAACCCAGTGCCGTTGAGTCAATTCCGACTCACAGCGACCCTATAGGACAGGGCAGAACTGCCCCATAGAGTTTCCAGGGAGCACCTGGTGGATTTGAACTGCTGACCCTTTGGTTAGCAGCCGTAGCACTTAACCACTATGCCACCAGGGTCTCCCCACTTGTCATAAAGCAGGGCAAAGAACAAATTCCACAGTACATGACAAGGACTAAAGAATGGGTTTTATGGTGAAAAATGTGCAAGTTAGGTGTTGACCAAGAAAAGAAAGTACAGGTCCCCAAATTCTTTCATTATCCCCATGGAGAAGCAGGCAAAGCCAAGGACCTTCCTGGATATACATTGATATCTTCCATTCTAAAAGAGGAACCCTACAACCCCGTTTTCTACCTTCTCTGAAGACAGCTATTTCAACAGGGAAATGGCCAGTTTACCAGGGCCATGGCAGGCTGAGTTTCAGTGCCAGCTGTTTAGAACTGTTGTTTGGTAAAGGCAGTTGACCATCACCTGGAATACTTTGGGATCCAAGGGAAGGTGTGCTCAAGGTATGCACCTCCTGCCAGACTTATTGACTATAATCTTTTCTTTTAAAAACCTAGTTATATTTTGAAATTGTTTCTTTTTTTAGACTAATTTAACAAAAACATCCTTTCTTGATGACAAAAATCAGAATAATTGTAGTAGTAGTAACAAGATTTTCTTTGAGAAGGAGTGCAGACAGAAATTTATCCTTAGAAGTTGGAACACCAACTGGATTAGCACTTTGGCACTATTCATTTCATTATAGCATAGTCTTAGTGGAGATGTGTTCCTAAACTATTTAATACATGCAATCAACTCCAATTTATGATTTGGGTGACTAGTATTTTTTATCTTAGATTTTTAAACAGTTCTAATGGTATAAAAGACTAAGCTTAGAGTCAGACAGCACAGCCCTTATCCATATTATAATATTTTCTTGCAGTTCTGAGCATAGAATAATCCCATGTTTGTTTATTTTTGGGGAACTATTTTCTGGTAATCAAGAACTGCCAAGTAAAAATGGATACTAATGGCATCAAGAGAGACCAGAAAAGAACAAGCAAATCAAAGAGACTGACATTCTCCTCTTAGCCTGAGGAAATCGCAGCATGGTAGACTTGGTTCATTGCCTAGAGAAAAGGTAGCAGACCCTGTTTTTTCATTCATCATGTGATAAATCACTGCTTTACAGGGTACTGCTTGATGAAGAATACTTGTATGTGCAGAAAGGAGACAAGCAGAGGTTGCTAAATCCCTATGACCCCAAAGCTTTGTCTCTCCTGAGTTATCATTTGTATTCAGATTATCGAATTCAGAAATTTTATCTCAAGCCACCACTCTTATTTATTATTGTTACTATCATCTCTAACCTCCTTCTTTAAGCCATAATGCTGAAAGCAAATATGCCCAAAAGAATCTACGTCTTCATTGGTGTATGGATTCTCCTTGATATGGGAGTCATTTCTTTCTGACTCAGGTTTGTTCTACTTGTGGAATTTTGATATTCTTAAAATCTCTTGGATGGGCTAGAGTGGTATGAATATTTTCTTTGCAATTTACCCCATATACTAAGTTATTATGGACAAAATAAGCTAATACTGTGCCATAGAGGGTTCTACATTACTGACTTGCTGACAAATGACCATTGCTGAGTCCTTTACTCCATCTCTAATTCTCTCACTGTATTACCCCTAGATAATTTGAAAAGTTTTCCATATGAGATGCAAATAATCTGAGTATTATCTGACAGACATGAACTGAATATACACTCTAATTCTCTCAGGAGTGCAATGATCCCAGAAAATTCCTTTTGGATGACTTTTATGACAGTTTTGTAGTGCTTCTGTATGGTGATATAAAGAATTTTGCAAGAAGGCAAGAAATATTACTTTCGTTTGAATACAGCTTTATAGAATCGCAAGAGTTGGGCAACATTTAATAAAATTGTTGAAATTACTAAAACATGTATAAAACAGCATTTATTCGCAACCAAGCTCAATGGAAAGTAGATTTTTGTTAGCAAATTACTATGTGTCAATGTAGAACTAATTTTCCAAACAATGAAGCTAACTAAATAAGTTTAGAGTGGTATGTGTTTACTCCAAATAACATGTCAGAAATGTGTACTTCTCCTGGAAAGTTTTGGGTCATCAGACATAGATTTAAATGTCTCTCAGTGTCATAATAGAAAATTCCAAAATGCCAGGAAGCACACCATAAGTCTGGGTAGATTATGATAACGTTCAGGGAGATAGGGAATCAATTCAAGATGCAGAGAGAGGCAGAGAAGGAGGAAGGGTCAAGTGGAAGTGATGTTTTATGTACAAGGTACCTCAGACATCCAAGTAGAGATATCCAAAAGATGATTAGGTACATGGGCCTAGATACAGTGGAATTACTGTGATAAATTATAAAGTCATGTCTGAGCATATAAAAGGAGGAATTATTTTAGCCAGCTGGGTCAAGGAAGGCCTACATGAGGATACTACATTCAAGCTAGGAACTGACAAAGTATTGACTATTAGCTAGGTAGAACAAAGAGTGTTCTGAATCACTTGGAACAAATTTTAAGTACAAATGCTTAAAACAGGAAGAAGCATGGCATATTAAAACAAACCCAGTGCCACAGAGTCAATTCTGACTCATAGCATCCCTATTAGAATATTGGCATATTAAAAAACAAAACAAAACCCATTGCTGTCCATTCAATTCTGACTCACAGCAACACTTAACAGGACAGAGTAGAACTGCCCCATAGGATTTCTAAGGAACAGCTGGTGAATTTGAACTGCCAACGTTTTGGTTAGCAGCCAAGCTGTTAACCACTGTGCCACCAGGTTCCATTGGTATACAGAGGTGAAATCAAGATTCATGCCTGGCCTAGAGATAATGAGTCATCGGCATTGGTAGATGAGTTCATTGGCAAAGATGGGTTCTTCCAGGGACATGGTTGAGAGACAGTCTTTGTTGTTTCAAGTTTCTGACTGAAGGAAATGTCTGGAATCTCTTAGGGCTCACCTGTTTAGGCCAGGCCCACCTAGGATGGTATCTCTTTTGATTACCTCAAAATTAATTGATTAGAGACCTCAATTGAACCTGAGAAATTCCTTTGCCAAATAAATTGAATTAACCATGGAAGTGATATCCCATCACATTTGCAATTGTCTGTTGTTTAGAAGCAAGTCTGATATGTGATTCTAGCCCCATTCGACAGAAGGGATTATATAAGGGCATGATTCTTTGGGATGTGTACACCACATTTCCCAACATATTCAGACCTGAAATAAAAATGTTCTGCTCCAAGAGGAGATACCATCATTGTGTACCTGTCCTGTGATTATTTTCTAATTCCAGAATAAATAGGGGAAACAGATATAAATGGACACATTCCTCACATTGCTTTCCTGAATTGTGAAGTGAGTGTCATTATGATAGGGAGGGACAAGTAAAAGTCCTGGAACTGGACCCTGATCCCCATCAAAATAGCGAATCAAAAACAATATAGCATCACTAGGGCAAAGGCCGAGTATGAGCCACCAACAAGACCTAAGAGGTACAGGGGTTGTGATTCCTATCACATCCCCATTTATGTCACCTGCTTGGCCTGTGCAAAAGGTCAATGTGCTTAGGATGCTGATAATAGATTTTCAAAAATTTAATGAAGTGGTAATGCCAATTGCAGCTGTAGTACTGGATTCTGTATCTTACTGAGAAAAATCCTCAAAGCCCCTGGCACCTGGTATGTAGCTACAGGCCTGCCAAATACTCTGTTATATTCCCATAAGTAAGGAGAATCAGAAGCAGTTCTCATTTATGTAACAAGGAACATAGTATATGTTCATTGCCTTGCTCTTCCATTCTGTTAAAATATTATCCAAAGGAGCTTTGAACATCATAATATCCCTCAAAATCTCTTGCTGATACATTACATTGATGATATTAAGCTCATTTAATCTCATAGTAAGTAGCAAGCATCCTAGATGTGTGATTGTTAGATATGCTTAGAACAAGAGTGTGGTAAATAAACCCTGAAAAATTTAAGATCTACTATATGGGTGAAGTTTATAGGAATCCAGTGGTATGGAGCATTTAGGTGCTATAGACCTATTAAAGTAAGAGAATTTGCTTCGCTTTATATCACCCACCAAAAATAGGAGGGACAGTTCTTGGTGAGACCTCTTGGATTTTGGAAGCAATACATTCATTCCACATTTGATCTGTCATGGATTGAATTATGTCCTTCCCAAAATGTCTGTATTAATTTGGTTAGGCCATGATTCCCAGTATTCTGTGGTTGTCCTCCATTCTGTGACTGTAGTTTTATATTAAAGAAGATTAGGGTGGGATTGTAACACCCTTACCAGGTCACAGCCCTGATCCAATATAAAGGGAGTTTCCCTGGGGTGTGGCCTACACCACCTTTTATCTCTCAAGAGATAAAAGGAAAGGGGAGTAAGCAAAGAATTGAGGAATTCATACCATCAAGAAAGCAATGCTGGGAACAGAGTCCATCCTTTGGACCTGAGGTTCCTGCCTTGAGATGCTCCTAGACCAAGGGAAGATGGATGACAAGGATATTCCCCTAGAGCTGACAGAGAGAGAGCCTTCTTCTGGAGCTGGCACCCTGAATTTGGACTTCTAGTCTACTAGACTGTGAGAAAATAAATTTCTCTTTGTTACAGCCATCCACTTGTGGTATTTCTGTTATAGCAGCACTAGATGACTAAGACATGATCCTTCTGTTATAAATAACCCCCCTTTTTTTGATAGCCTCTATGAATGATTGACTCAGCTGCACTGGGAATCGACTCGATGGCACTGGGTTGCTGGGTATGAATGACAGTTTTGAATGAAATTGGAACACAAATTTCTGCAGCAGGTTTAGGTTGTAGTACAAGCTACCCTACCACTTGGACCATATGAGTCCACAGATTCAAAAATACTGGAAACTCTAAAGCAGAAGAGCATCCTGACAAACCCCAAAGAAGAATCACAGCCAGATCCCCCAGAATTATTCCTTCACTGCTTTGCTTTCAAACCATACCTTTGATCTCATGGATAATTAACAGAGGGGGAAAAAAAAGCGATGGCACAGTTTATGGATAAATGTGTATGCTGTGATGGCCCAGACTGAGGTGGATTGCTGCCGCACTACAACACTGCTTAGCAGTGGTCATATACTTACACATACTTCCCAGGTGGCACAAATATTATTGCATGTCTGGTTGGTCATCTAATGTCAAAAAAAAAAAAAAAAGATTGCTTGAGTGAAAGATCTACAGTATCTCAGAGACAGTGGATAATATGTTGGTAACTGTTATTAAAAAACTTGTGACAAAGTCTGATTTGGGGTAAGAGATCTGGGTAAATGCTATGGGGTAGGGCTCTCAAAATGGGCAGAGAGTGTGAAGATATTCATGTCCTGAGTAAATGCTTATGAGAGGGTATCCATCGTAGAGCAGACTCTCCATAATCAGCTGGACAAGATGACTGTTTTCCCGGCTACCCTAGCGTTTGCTTAGAAGACCTGTACATAAAATGGCCACAGCAGCAACAAAGGAGTTATGTGTGGATTCAGCAAGGTGGACTTCCTTTCACAAAAGCTTATCTGACTACTTTCCTGCTGAGTATACAACATGCCAACAGCAGAGGTTAGTGCTGAGTCCCCAGTATACCACCATTCCCTGGGGAGGCCATCCTACTTCCCAGTGGTAGGTTGATTACATTTGACTTTATTGTCACCAGAACACTTGTATACTCAAGGTATGAGTTTGTCTATCCCTTTCTTAGTGTTTATGTTGTTATTGTTTATTGACTTACTGAACCCCTTACACATAGCCTTGATATCCATGATAATATCACCTTCAACCAGAGGACGTGTTTCATGCAAAAAGAAGTGAGAATATCTGTTGTGACCAATGCTTTATATTTCAGGTTTTGAGTATGACAAGTTTGCCATCACACTGAGACTATATCAGATTTTGATGGTAATTCTTGTGTCCCCTGCGATGGTGACACAAATGTTTCACTGAACAAGACAAAGTAGGTGCTGGGGGTAAAAGAGGTGGCCTGTTGCAAATGCTTCTCTTTTCTTTCCAGAACATTCTTCATTTCTTTCCACCCTAATCTTTGTCCTAGAAAACTGACATGTATTGCCTATACAAAAGGGCTCCCATACCTTCTGACTTCAGTGCATAAGGTGCTCCAGAAGGAGATCAGAAGGAAGGAGAATTCTTGTTGAGTAATACTGGGGTATTTAATACTTTAGCTATTTAATACCCCTGGGGTTCTCCTTGTGTTGGGAGCATCCCTCACAGAAGAGCACAGCTCCTCTAGTCAGCCCTCTCCATAGGATTCTGCTGGGTTTAGGTAACTGCTCCCAGCCTTCATCCCCTTTAGCATAGCAGTATTAATAGCACCAGTCTCTCTTTCCAGTTTCTGGTAATCACGCCTTCCCCTCCTCCATTTCAGTTTAGATGTGATAACCAGTCTACTGTGTTACTAGTCATGGAGGAACTCACTGTCCCTTTTGGTGCAGTTTGTGTTCAAACAGTTGTAACTAGTTCCTTTGTTAATTATTATGGAATTATCCTAATAATAATAAATCTATTAACTATGGTGGTCCTGACCTAAACATGGTGGCAGAAGCCAGAGCACAAATCAAAGACAAAAAGAGGCTGTAACTCAAAGATCATTCTTACATTGCTCCCCCTGTGGAGCTGGAATCCAGGAAACTATTGAGACGTACCTCTTAAATTTGCAGATAGAGGATCAATATAAGCAAAATTAGCTAACAGTCCTTGTAGATGTGTACAAACAAACCAAATAGAAAGAAATTGGGCAGTTCTGAGAGAATCGCCATGAAAGACTCAAAGGACTACTGGATGAAGTTCAAAGTGAAATCATATTAGTAGGTGGAAAGAAAGGTATTGATTGGCCCTTAAGGGGGAATGAACAAGAATATAAGAAGTGACAAATTAAAGAGGCAGCAGAGAGGGTAACAATTGTTTGAATCCAAGCCTGGGTTAGATCTGACTTTACAGTACACCTACATGGGAATATCCATATTAGAGAGGTTAAGGTAGATAAGATTTTTTAAACAGATTTTTGCAACCTAGAATTTAAAAAAAAAAAAAAATTTTAATCTGTCACTGTATGTACTATTTTACTGTAAGAAACCCTCCAAAGATAAAATCTAGAAAAGAATTTTAGTCAGAATGTAAAGGGGGAAAAACAAAAACAAAAGAAGGATTTCAGGTTTAGCCAAAGTCCTTAGGTTTGTCACTTTTGTAAGAAAACGAAAGCAACCAACTTAGGATGCAGGCAAAATTCCTGTAGACTCAGTTGAGCCATCCTAGAAGGAATAGTAGAACAGCAGAGAGAAATGAAATACTGAGGCCCCGCTCCAATCTACAAAGAGAAGCAAACAAAAGCAGCAGCAGCAGAAGAAAATCCTACCAGAAAGATATAACCTGGCATATTCAAGTCTTCAGAGAAAGACATGCTCTTCAAGAGTACATGGCATGATGATTAGTTCTTCCTTGGGCCCAAAAGACATAAGCTTTATCCACATTTCAAGAAGTTCTATTTCAGTAATTTACTAATGGAGGTACAGTCAATTCTCATTATTCATGGTAGTTACGCTCTATAAGAAGATCCTCAATGAGATGGATTGACGTGGTGGCGCAACAGTGGGTTCAAACATACTTACTATTGTGAGGATGGTGCAGGACCGGGCAACGTTTAATTCTATTATATATATATGTTCCCTGTGAGTTGGCTGACTAAACAGCACCTTACAACAATAACAACACGTACTATAAAGTCACCATGAACACTTAGTTAACAAATACTGAACCATTACTCCTAGAGGAAATATAGGGTGAGGTCTCTTTGAGCCTTTGGTCACAACATTTTCATCAATGCATCAATACATAAACTTGTTTTATCTATGTCTGTTATTTTATGTCTTATTTTATATATATATCCAAACAAAAAACCAAACCCAGTGCTGTCGAGTCAATTCCAACTCATAGCGACCCTATAGGACAGAGTAGAACTGCCCCATAGGGTTTCCAAGGAGCACCTGGCAGATTTGAACTGCCAACCTCTCGGTTAGCAGCCATAGCACCTAACCACTACGCTACCAGGGTTTCCATATATATTAACCTGGAACCCACGGCATATGGCAGTCTTCTTGTATTTATAAAGAATAGCCAGCACTTCAGCACTATTCCTGGGGCCATTTTAAAAAGTAAAATAAGCAAAGAAGTGTAACAATGCAAAAAATAGGGCACTAAATTTACCTCGAAAAACACACTTGTTGACAGCAAAAGTGCTGAAGCAAGAAAGCAGAGTGTTGTCTTGTTGAACCTCAACTGGGAACATGCAGGTCAGGTGACTCAACTTTTTCACCACTCTGCACATGAGCGTGTCCTCCAACGTTAGTGAAAGTGCCATGAGAATTGATTTCGGGGTTACAAACAAATCTTGGCAAGTAAGCAAATTCGCAAATACAGAATTTTCAAATAATAAGGATTGATTGTACTTTCTTTGGAATAAATTTAGAGATAAAGGGAATCCTTCCCTTAGAAGCTTTAGCAGTCTAAGTAATTGCACCAAAAGAGACAGAGACGATATTGTCACACTAATCCATTGCCGTTGGGTCAATTCTGACGCATAGCAACCCTATAAGACAAAGTAGAACCGTCCCATGGGGTTTTCAAGGAGCAGCTGGTGGATTCATACTGCTGACCATTTTGGTTAGTAGTAGAGCTCTTAACCACTATGCCATTAGGCCTCCATAGCCACACTAGACAGGGTTTAAAATGTTTGCTCTCAAAGTGCTAAAAGCTCAAAGAAGAAAGGCAAATTAGAAGATTTTGAAAATTCTTGTTTTCAGATAATACCTGGAAACTTGGGCTGCCACGACGTTGAATAAACAAACTCAGAAAGGCTAAAATTCTTTCTTCCCTTATGAATAAATATTGACAAATCATCTATTACCTCTCTCTCTCTCTCATTTCTGCCTTTCTAGCTAGCTGGTTACCAATCATCTATTTTCTTTCTATACTCATCAGCAGCTTTTATGATTTTGGGGTTCATATATGAGGGCTCTTTCCTCTACCAGATCTGGCTCCATGAATGGGAAGCCCATGCAAAGTCACCATGACTATTCTGGTCACAGCAGAGTAAAGCAATGCAATTGGTAGCACTGGCTTAGTCCCCAGGAGAGCAGCAGGATAGCAATGATTGCCAATTTAAAACAGAAAAATGTCACCTTTGATATGTGGATACGTTCTACTTGAACACACCGATGACTTTAGGAAGACATTTTTCTGTTTCAAATTCACAGTAATTGAACTTCTTTGTATGTTGCCTTTCCTTTCCAAGGGCTAAGCCAGCATGGCCACTTTGAAAGATCTGCTCCTCTGTGACCTGAAGAGCAACACACACTTCAAACAATGAGCTCAGAGGCGAAGTACACTGTGCATGGGAAAATGACTAAAACACCCAAAAAGGACTTTTAGAGCAGGGCCCTCAGAGAATTGTTCTAGCTCAACACATACTTTTCTGCAAAAGACTGAGATTTGAACAAAGAGAAAAACTAAAACAAATCCCGTTGTTAAGAGACTAATTTGAACAAGCATCTGGGATTTTCTTGTTTGTTTCTTTGTTTTGCTGTGTTTTTTTTCAGTTTCCCCTCCTTTACTTGTATTAACATTGAATAATTTGAATTAAACCAGTTTACCAAACATATCATGAGCGAGTTGTGGACAAAATGGTAAAGCAATACTTTCCTTTGAGGGGCATTTTAAGCTCCTTCTTTGATTTTTAACTTTCCTCTTTCCATCTTCATCCATTTCTAAGGTCTTCAGTGGCACAAACGGTTTGCGCTCAACTACTAAACTAAAGGAGGCCTGGTGGCGCAGCAGTGAAGAGCTTGGTTGCTAACCAAAATGTTGGCAGTTCAAATCCACCAGTCACTCCTTGGAAACCCTATGGGGCAGTTCTACTGTGTTCTATAGGGTCTCTATGAGTTAGAATTGACTCAACAGCAACGGGTTTCACTAACCTAAAAGTGGGTGGTTTGATCTCACCCAGCAGTGCTGTAGAAGAGACCTGGCGATGTTCTTTAGTAAGGATGTTGTTGTTGTTAGGTGCGTCAAGTCAGTTCTGACTCATAGCGACCCTATGTACAACAGAACGAAACACTGCCTGGTCCTGCGTTAGCCTCACAATCGTTCTTATGCTTGAACTCATTGTAGCCATTGTGTCAATCCATCTCATTGAAGGTCTTCTTTTTCGTCGACTTGTAATTTACTAAACACGATGTCCTTCTCCAGGGACTCAACCATCCTGATAACATGTCTAAAGTGTGAGATATAGTCTCGCTATCCTTGCTTCTAAGGAGCATTCTAGCTGTACTTCAAGATAGATTTGTTTGTTCTTTTGGCAGTCCATGGTATATTCAACATTCTTTGCCAGCACCACAATTCAAAGGCATCAATTTTTCTTCAGTCTTCCTTATTCACTGTCCAGCTTTGACATGCATATGAAACGATTAAAAACACCATGGCTTGGGTTAAGCTCACCTTAGTCTTTAAGTGACGTCTTTGCTTTTTAACACTTTAAAGAGATCTCTTTACTGAAGACTTGCTCAATGCAATGCATCATTTGATTTCTTCTCTGCTGCTTTGGTGGGTGTTGGTTGTAGATCCAAGTAAAATGAAAACCCTATGGAGCAGTTCTACTCTGTAACACAACGCATTGCCATGAGTTGGAATCGACTCGATAGCAACAGGTTTGGAGTATTTTGGTTTTGATTTTTTTTTTAATTTAATCCCTTTCTTTTAGCTAATGACTTCCTAATTTCCAGACTCAATGGATCATCCTAGTGCTTATTTTTTCTCTCCCTTTGGCATTGAGTGGAAATACCCTTCTCTCTTGATTTCCATTTGAGAACTCTGCCCATGTTCTCCTCCTTCCAGTCTCACTTTTTCTTGGCGTTCTCCTTGTCATCTTTGTGATATTAGCTTCTTCTCTCTGCCCATTAAACATTTTTCCCATGCTAACATTCATCTTCTTAACTACACTACACTGGAATAATCATACCTAAAAACTTGACTTTAATCATCAGATTACTTTCAAATATGCATTTGTAGCTCATACGTGTCTCCTGGTTTTAGGCATTTTCACAGTTGATTACATACTGTTGGATGTCATGTAAACCTAACTTTTCATCTTTTTCTTCCCTCTCCCAACTTGCTTCTCCTGTTTCCTTTTTTTTTTTTGTCATAATCCTAAACTACTTTTTCCCTCCCAATTCTAAACAACCTAAACTGAGTTTAGGTGGCTTAATATAATTCATGGTACTGTTGTCATTAGCTGCCATTGAGTTGGATCGGACTCATGGTGTCCTGTGTACAACAGAAGAAATGTTGCCCGGTCCTGCTTCATCCTCATGAGCACCAGCATGTTGAAGTCCACCCTTGTGGCTGTTGCACCAATCTATCTCATGGGGGTTCCCCTCAACCTCATTGTCCTTCTACTTCATCAAACAAGATGTCTTCCTACAGCAATTGATCCCTCCTGATGATATGTCCAAAGGAAGTGATTCTGACAGTCTTCTGCTGTGATCTATAAGGTTTTCAATGGCTGATTTTTAGAAGTAGATCACCAGGCCTTTCTTCTCTGTCTTAGTCTGAAAGCTCTGCTGAAAATGGTCCATCATAGGTGATCCTGCTGCCATTTGACATACAAGTGGCATAGCTTCCAGGAACATAGCAACATGCAAGCCATCACAGTATGATAAACTGACAGATGGGTGGTTGTCCATGCTGTTAGACTCCCTCAAAAACTGGCCCTGAGACAAACATCCAAATGTACCTAACATATTTGGTAGTCAATTCCAGGGAACCCTGGTAAGAGGAAAGTGAGCCAGGTAAAGGAAGGCGGCCAATAAAGAGTGTTACAAAGCAAGTCACCACACTTAGTAAATGGAGCTAAATCCTCCCTAGACAAGTGTCTGTGCTCTTTCCAGTGTAGAATCTTTCTGAGTCACACACTCCTTTATGCTGTTCCCAGTGTAGAATCCTCCTGAGTCACATGTTCTATCTTTTTTCGGTGTAGAATTCCCCTGAGACACATGTTGAACACCGTTTCCAGTGTAGAATCCTCAGTGTAATCTCATCCAAGAGATGAGAGAGCTGGGGTATCTATGTTTGGGAGTCATTGGTTAAGAGCTGCCTCCGGTGGACTTGAATTCATTAGTACTTCAGGCTTGCAGTGCAAACATGAGTAGCAGGCTGGTGTAAAACGACATGACTACCGCAAAGGAAGGTGGTAGGGCAGTACCAGTTCCTGTTATACTTCTGCTTAGTCTTCATGATTCTGACTTAATTTAGACCTCAGAATTTACAGGACAAGTTAATATAATTTTATCTTTCGTGACATCTCTGCCTTGAGTAAATTCGATTCCTTCCCTGACACTAAAGTTTTTATCCACACTTTTGTTGTAGGGAAATTTGAAATTGCAAATCGTTTATGCCAATTCATGCTTAATTCAATGGCTTCTGGTCATATTATAGAGGAACAGATATTTGTGTATGTGTGGTGTATGTGTATGGTATATGTATGTGTTTGTGGTATGTGTATGGTGTGATTGTGTGGTGTGTGTGTATGTGAGTGTATGTGGTATGTGTGGTATATGTATGTGTGGTGTGTGTGTGGTGTGTGTATGGTATGTGTGTGGTGTGTGTGTGTGGTGTATGTATGGTGTGTGTGTGTGACCTTTAACAAGGTCCTTTAGAATCTAGATTGTCTACTTCTCTATCCTCACTTCCTGTCATTCTCGTAACCCTCAGTGAAATACAACAATTTCCAACTTTCTTCTCAGACCCAGCAGACTAGAGATAACATATTCGTACAGAAGCACAGAGGCGGTGGCTGCTCCTTAGCTCTGTGTGATTGATGCCATGTGGGGTTGCAGGACCAGTATTGCTAATTACCATTTTTTTATTATGACTCTACTGATTTTTAAGCATTGATATCTAATTAATTGATATCTAATTAAAATTAAAATTAAAATATTCTATGTAAAATTAAACCAACAAACGAACTCACAAGGCTGCTGCTAGGTGCAGCCACAGGCTGATGTGACCTCTGTGGTAGACAGCATTCATTTGAGCACAGGCTTCCCTGAAAGGCAGTGTTAAGATACTTGTCTCCTCACCTAAAATTTAGCTATTACTTAGGATTATTTTTACATCAAAAATAGAAACATTAATTGGGTATTTATGACAATTAAATATAAGTTAGTTATGGACGGTTATAATAATAAAATATATTAGTTATATTTTGGAGATCTGTACTCTAAAGGTAGAAACTACCTAAAAATCCAGAAAAACATGAAAATAAAAGGGGCTATAAATCTATTCAAAATATATTAAACTTTAAAAAATTCAAAATAAATTTTGATATAAAACGCTATCACTACAGAAATTATAGAAAGTAAAATAAGAAATTTCATCATTCTGTCTCTCCAACTATAACCAAGGGTCTGTATTTAAATACAGAGAGTCAAATATGTTCATAATTTTTATTTATATATAAACACATACACCATATATATGTACATTGTTGTTGTTAGTGAAAGTAGATTTTTACAACCCAGCAAAACAGAACAAAATCCTGCTTAGATGGATAGATAGATACACATATACATATCTATGCATGTGTGTGTATATATATATTAAAAAAAAACTATATATTATGTACTTAAAAATTCATATTTTCTTTTATTAAGCAAGGTCATTAACCTGAGTTAGCTGGAATATGATGTTAGAAACATAGTTCTCCAGACTGCCAAGATTGTCCAAGACCTCTGACACCAACTGCAAGTTTAGGCGTTTACCAAAACTATTCTCAGGTTTGAAAATTAGTGAAAACAACTCATGAAACTCAGGAAAATTCCTTTCTTATTATTAAAGTTTTAGTAGAGCAAAAGGGAACAAACCAAAATCAGCCAAGAAAATAGAATCATTCTGGGAGGGTTCCAAATGCAAAGCCTCCTTGTTCTTGGGACTTGTTCCCCCCTTGATATCCATGTGTGAAAAAACACATGGAGCATTGTCAACCCATGGGTCAGTGGTGGTTGAGCGGTACAATTTTTTTCTTCCATGCGGGAGACCTGAGTTCAATTCCCAGCCAATGTACCTCACGTGCAGTTACCAACCATTTGTCAGGAGAGGTTTGTGTGTTGCTATGGTGCTGGTCAGGTTTTAGCAGAGCTGCCATACCAAGATGATCTAAGAAGAAAGGCTTAGAGATCTGTTTCCAAAAATAAGCTAATGAAAACCCATGGATCACAAAGTTCTGATTCACAACCAATCACTGGCATCATACCGGGGGACCAGGAGCATTTTGTTCTGTTTTGTGTAGGGTTGGTATGAATCGGGGGCCAACTCTACCACAGATAACAAAAACAATGTTGGCAGCCCCGGAAAATCTCATCAGAGCTTTAATGTGTGGAGATTTTATTGAGGCTTCATTACATAGGCTTAATTGATTGATTCATTGGCCATGTGGGTTGAACTCAATTTCCAGGCTCTCTCATTTGAGGTGAGGATGATGTCATGTGACCCAACACCCAGCCCTCTAATCACATGGCTGGTTTTCCTCATATGGCTAGTCCCTACCCTAACACTATCAGGAGTGGCAGTGGTCTAACTGAGTCATCTCATTAGCATAAACTATCAGATGTAGTCTGAGGGGACCACCATGCATAACAAAAGCACTCCTATTAGTTGGGGAAATTCTAAGTGTTTAGAGGTTACCTTCCAGGAGTTGAAGACAAAGGCCAGGCCCATCTTTGGGCAAGGTCAAATTCTTTACTACACAGTCACAGTATACACATTGCTCTCAATTTTTTCACTATAGATTATATCAGGAAACCCTGGTGGGATAGTGATTAAGTGCTACAGCTGCTAACCAAAGGGTTGGCAGTTTGAATCCGCCAGGCGCTCCTTGGAAACTCTATGGGGCAGTTCTACTCTGTCCTATAGGGTTGCTATGAGTTGGAATCAACTCGACAGCACTGAGTGGGTTTTTTATAGATTATATACATCATTCTATTATGACACATACAGATTTACACCTTTCTAGTTTACCTCACTGAAATAATTTCCCACATTGAGCAAAAGAGATTATTCTAAAGTACATATTTGGTCAATTCCCTGAAAACACACACACACACACACACACACAAGATAGTACACTTAGGATAGTGTACATATTCATTCTTTAATATGGTAGGGTCACTATAAGTCAGAAATGACTCAATGGCAACAGGTTTGGCTTACGGTTAAGATAATCTTACACTGTTACTTGGCCCCTTTATACCTTCCTGGAATGTACTACTCATGCAGCACATATTACTTAAATGAAACATAAGTTTGTTAGTGGGAAGGTGAGAAATCCCACCGGATAAAAATAGAAGGTATGTTTTGAGATGGATTAGGAAGTAAACATGAAAAGTAGGTATTGTGAAATCAGATCTTAGAGAACTAACAATAGGAAAACCATTTAGACTTCTTAAAATGGTTATTTGGGAGACAATACAGATTCTCGTCTAAGGGCTTGGGTCACTGAAAGTGATATTTTAGAAAATTCAGTCTGGTGGTAAATTACTAAGTGGGTTTTAGTTGAAAGCACTTAGATTTAGAGATAAGCTAAGTACTGCTTTTAAAATAAATAAATAGAAGTAGACTCTTGAGAGAGTACTTATTTCTAATAAGTTCAGGCTAAGACATAATTCTCTTCCTTCCTAAGGCTCCCTTAGTGCCAAATGGAAAATTTCTTTGTACCCAAAATCCTTTTCAATGCCGTTTTTACAAAAGTTCTGTGACTATTCTGGAGTTTTACAACAGAATGTTGGTTGTTGTTGTTGCTGTTCAGTGCCATAGGGTCAGTTCCGACTCATAGCAACCTTTTGCACAACAGAATGAAACACCGCCCGGTCCTGGCCATCCTTACAATCGTTAATATGCTTGAGCTCATTGTTGCAGCCACTGTGTCAATCCACCTCACTGAGGATCTTCCGCTGACGCTGTACTCTGCCAAGAATGATGTTCTTCTCCAGGGACTGATCCCTCCTGACAACATGTCCAAAGTATGTAAGACGCAGTCTCGCCATCCTTGCCTCTATGGAACATTCTGGCCACACTTCTTCCATGACAGATTTGCTTGTTCTTTTGGCAGTCCATGGTGTATTCAATATTCTTCGTCCACACCACAATTCAAAGGCGTCAATTCTTCTTCGGTCTTCCTTATTCATTGTCCATTGTCCATTTCAATCCATTGTGATTGAAAATACCATGGCTTGGGTCAGGTGCACCTTAGTCTTCAGGGTGACATCTTTGCTTTTCAACACTTTGAAGAGGTCCTTTGCAGCAGATTTGCCCAATGCAATGCGTCTTTTGATTTCTTGACTGCTGCTTCCATGGCTGTTGTTTGTGGATCCAGGTAAAATAAAATCCTTGAGAACTTCAATCTTTTCTCCATTCATCATGACGTTGCTCATTGGTCCAGTTGTGAGGATTTTTGTTTTATGTTGAGGTGTAATCCGTACGGAGGGCTGTGGTCTTTGATCTTCTTTAGTAAGAGCTTCAAGTCCTGTTCACTTTCGGCAAGCAAGGTTGTGTCATATGCATAACGCGGGTTGTTAATGAGTCTTCCTCCAATCCTGATGCCCCATTCTTCTTCATATAGTCCAGCTTCTCGTATTAAATACAGATTAAATAGGTATGGTGACTAAGACAGACTAGGAAGAAGGACCCGGCAGTCTACTTCTGAAAAGCATTAGCCAGTGAAAACCTTATGAATAGCAGCAGAACATTGTCTGATATAGTGCTGGAAGATGAGCCCCCAGGTTGGAAGGCACTCAAAAGATGACTGGGGATGAGCTGCCTCCTCAAAGTAGAGTCGACCTTAATGACGTGGTTGGAGTAAAGCTTTCAGGTCCTTCATTTGCTGATGTGTCACGACTCAAAATGAGAAGAAACAGCTGCAAACATCCATTAATAATCGGAACCTGAAATGTACGAAGTATGAATCTAGAAAAGCTGGAAATCATCAAAAATGAAATGGAACACATCAATATCCTAGGCATTAGTGAACTGAAATGGACTGGTATTGGCCATTTTGAATTGGACAATCACATAGTCTACTATGCTGGGAATGACAACTTGAAGAGGAATAGTGTTGCATTCATTCTCAAAAAGAATGTTTCAAGATCTATCCTGAAGTACTGCACTGTCAGTGACAGGATAATATCCAAACACCTGCAAGGAAGACCAGTTAATACAACTATTATTCAAATTTACGTACCAACCACTAGGGCCAAAGACGAAGAAATAGAAGATTTTTATCAGCTGCTGCAGTCTGAAATTGAACGAACATGCAATCAAGATGCATAGATAATTACTGGTGATTGGAATGTGAAAGTTGGAAACAAAGAAGAAGGATCAGTAGTTGGAAAATATGGCCTTGGTGACAGAAACAATGCTGGAGATCGAATGATAGAATGTTGGTAATCCTCCACAAAATTACAGTGGGTATTTATGTTTCCTGACAACAAAAGTTGTTGTCAAAACCACAATGAAGTAATTGGGGATTTCTAAGCTTTAAACAGAGAGCTTTATCAATTTATGTTTTGACTAAGAATTATCGGCTTTACTATTGAGTTCCTCTCATCTATACAAGAGTGAATCTGGATTAAAATAAATTACTTATGTAAGATATAGATATAAGTCATTTAAACATGGAGTTTATTAACATGTAAATTGAGGAAAATTTCAAAAGATCATATTCTTATGAAATAACTAAAATTGAATTCTATTTTTCTTTCAAAGGACAAATTTTAGTGTCTTTTATTTCCTTGACAAATTATGTTGTTTTTCTTGTTAGGTGCCATTGAGCTGGTTCCGACTCATAGCAACCCTACATACGACAGGACAAAACACTGCCCAGTCCTGCACCATCTTCACAATCCTTGTTATACTTGAGCTCATTGTTGTAGCCACTGTGTCAATCCATCTCACTGAGGGTCTTCTTCTTTTTCACTGACCCTCTACCAAGCATGATGTCCTTTCCTAGCAACTGATCTCTTCTGATAACACGTCCAAAGTATAGGAGACATAGTTTCACCACCTTTGCTTCTAAGGAGCATCCTGGTTGTGCTTCTTCCAAGACAGATTGACAGTTCATGGTATATTCAATATTCTTCACCAACACCACAATTCAAAGGCATCAATTCTTCAGTCTTCCTTATTCATCCTCCAGCTTTCTCATGCATTTGAGGTGATTAAAAACACCACGGCTTGGGTTAGGCACACCTAAGTCTTCAAGGAGACATCCACGCTTCTCAACACTTTAAAGAGGTCTTTTGTAGCAGATTTGCCCAATGCAATGCATCTTTTGATTTTTTGACTGCTGCTTCCATGGGTGTTGATTGTGGATCCAAGTAAAATGAAATCCTTGGCAACTTCAATCTTTTTCTCATTTATCATGATGTTTCTTTTTTTTTTTTTTAAATTTTTATTAAGCTTCAAGTGAACATTTACCATTCCAATCAGTCTGTCACATGTAGGTTTACATACATCTTACTCCCTTCTCCCACTTGCTCTCCCCCTATTGAGTCAGCCCTTACAGTCTCTCGTTTCGTGCCAATTTTACCATCTTCCCTCTCTCTCTATCTTCCCATCCCCCCTCCAGTCAAGAGTTGCCAACACACTCTCCAGTGTCCACCTGATTTAATTAGCTCACTCTTCATCAGTATCTCTCTCCCCCCCACTGACCAGTCCTTTTCATGCCTGATGATTTGTCTTCGGGGATGGTTCCTGTCCTGTGCCTTCAGAAGTTCTGGGGAGCATTATCTCTGGGATTCCTCTAGTCGCAATCATACCATTAGGTGTGGTCTTTTAATGAGAATTTCGGGTCTGCATCCCATTGGTCTCCTGCTCCCTCAGGAGTTGTCTGTTGTGTTCCCTGACAGGGCAGACATCGATTGTGGCCGGGCACCAACTAGTTCTTCTGGTCTCAGGATAATGTAGGTCTCTGGTTCAAGTGGCTCTTTCTGTCTCTTGGGTTCTTAGTTGTCGTGTGACCTTGGTGTTCTTCCTTTGCCTTTGCTCCAGGTGGGTTGAGACCAATTAATGTATTTTAGATGGCTGCTTGTTGGCATTTAGGACCCCAGGTGCCACAATTCAAAGTGGGATGCAGAGTGTTTTCATAATAGAATTGTTTTGCCCATTGACTTAGAAGTCCCCTCAAACCAAGTTTCCCAGACCCCAGCCCCTGCTTCGCTGACCTTTGAAGCTTTCATTTTATCTCGGAAACCTCTTTACTTTTAATCCAGTCCAATTAGGCTGACCTTCCTTGTTTTGAGTGTTGTCTTTCCCTTCACCCAAAGCAGTTCCCATCTACAGATTGATCAATAAAAAGCCCTCTCCCTCCCTCCCTCCCTCCCTCCCCCCTTTGTAACCACAAAAGTATGTGTTCTTTTCCGTTTTTTCTATTTCTCAAGATCTTATAATAGTGGTCTTATACAATATTTGTCCTTTTGCCTCTGACTCATTTCGCTCAGCATAATGCCTTCCAGATTCCTCCATGTTATGAAATGTTTCAGAGATTCGTCACTGTTCTTTATCGATGCGTAGTATTCCATTGTGTGAATATACCACAATTTATTTACCCATTCATCCGTTGATGGACATCTTGGTTGCTTCCAGCTTTTTGCTATTGTAAACAGAGCTGCAATAAACATGGGTGTGCATATATCTGTTTGTGTGAAGGGTCTTGTATCTTTAGGGTATATTCCGAGGAGTGGGATTTCTGGGTTGTATGGTAGTTCTATTTCTAACTGTTTAAGATAACGCCAAATGGATTTCCAAAGTGGTTGTACCATTTTACAATCCCACCAGCAGTGTATGAGAGTTCCAGTCTCTCCGCAGCCTCTCCAACATTTATTATTTTGTGTTTTTTGAATTAATGCCAGTCTAGATGGTGTCAGATGGAATCTCATCGTAGTTTTAATTTGCATTTCTCTAATGGCTAATGATCGAGAGCATTTTCTCATGTATCTGTTGGCTGCCTGAATATCTTCTCTAGTGAAATGTGTGTTCATATCCTTTGCCCACTTCTTGATTGGGTTGTTTGTCTTTTTGTGGTTGAGTTTTGACAGAGTCATGTAGATTTTAGAGATCAGGCGCTGGTCTGAGATGTCGTAGCTGAATATTCTTTCCCAGTCTGTAGGTGGTCTTTTTACTCTTTTGGTGAAGTCTTTAGATGAGCATAGGTGTTTGATTTTTAGGAGCTCCCAGTTATCTGGTTTCTCTTCATCATTTTTGGTAATGTTTTGTATTCTGTTTATGCCCTGTATTAGGGCTCCTAGGGTAGATCCTGTTTTTTCTTCCATGATCTTTATCGTTTTAGTCTTTATGTTTAGGTCTTTGATCCACTTGGAGTTAGTTTTTGTGCATGGTGTGAGGTATGGGTCCTGTTTCATTCTTTTGCAAATGGATATCCAGTTATGCCAGCACCATTTGTTAAAAAGACTATTATTTCCCCAATTGACTAACACTGGTCCTTTGTCAAATATCAGCTGCTCATACGTGGATGGATTTATATCTGGATTCTCAATTCTGTTCCATTGGTCTATGTGCCTGTTGTTGTACCAGTACCAGGCTGTTTTGACTACTGTAGCTATATAATAGGTTCTGAAATCAGGTAGAGTGAGGCCTCCCACTTTCTTCTTCTTTTTCAGTAATGTTTTGCTTATCCAGGGGTTCTTTCCTTTCCATATGAAATTAGTGATTTGTTTCTCTATTCCCTTAAAGTATGACATTGGTATTTGGATTGGAAGTGCGTTGTATGTATAAATGGCTTTTGGTAGAATAGACATTTTTACTATGTTAAGTCTTCCTATCCATGAGCAGGGTATGTTTTTCCATTTAAGTGTGTCCTTTTGAATTTCTTGTAGCAGAGTTTTATAGTTTTCTTTGTATAGGTCTTTTACATCCTTGGTAAGATTTATTCCTAAGTATTTTATCTTCTTGGGGGCTACTGTGAATGGTATTGATTTGGTTATTTCCTCTTCGGTGTTCTTTTTGTTGATGTAGAGGAATCCAAGTGATTTTTGTATGTTTATTTTATATCCTGAGACTCTTCCAAACTCTTCTATTAGTTTCAGTAGTTTTCTGGAGGATTTCTTAGGGTTTTCCATGTATACGATCATGTCATCTGCAAATAGTGATAGCTTTACTTCCTCCTTACCAATCTGGATACCCTTTATTTCTTTGTCTAGCCTAATTGCCCTGGCTAGGACTTCAAGTACGATGTTGAATAAGAGCGGTGATAAAGGGCATCCTTGTCTGGTTCCCGTTCTCAAGGGAAATGCTTTCAGGTTCTCTCCATTTAGAGTGATATTGGCCGTTGGCTTTGCATATATGCCCTTTATTATGTTGAGGAATTTTCCTTCAATTCCCATTTTGGTTAGAGTTTTTATCATAAATGGGTGTTGAACTTTGTCAAATGCCTTTTCTGCATCTATTGATAAGATCATGTGGTTTTTATCTTTTGTTTTATTTATGTGATGGATTACATTAATGGTTTTTCTGATATTAAACCAGCCTTGCATACCTGGTATAAATCCCACTTGATCAGGGTGTATTATTTTTTTGATGTGTTGTTGGATTCTATTGGCTAGAATTTTGTTAAGGATTTTTGCATCTATGTTCATGAGGGATATAGGTCTAAAATTTTCTTTTTTTGTAATGTCTTTACCTGGTTTTGGTATCAGGGAGATGGTAGCTTCATAGAATGAGTTGGGTAGTATTCCGTCTTTTTCTATACTTTGAAATACCTTCAATAGTAATGGTGTTAAGTCTTCTCTGAAGGTTTGGTAGAACTCTGCAGTGAAGCCACCTGGGCCAGGACTTTTTTTTGTTGGGAGTTTTTTGATTACCGTTTCAATCTCCTTTTTTGTTATGGGTCTATGTAGTTGTTCTACTTCTGAATGTGTTAGTTTAGGTAAGTAGTATTGTTCTAAGAATTTATCCATTTCTTCTAGGTTTTCAAACTTGTTAGAGTACAATTTTATGTAGTAATCTGATATGATTCTTTTGATTTCATTTGGTTCTGTTGTGATGTGGTCCTTCTCGTTTCTTATTCGGGTTATTAGTTTCCTTTCCTGTTTTTCTTTAGTCAGTCTAGCCAATGGTTTATCAATTTTGTTAATTTTTTCAAAGAACCAGCTTTTGGCTTTGTTAATTCTCTCAATTGTTTTTCTGTTCTCTAATTCATTTAGTTCAGCCCTAATTTTTATTATTTGTTTTCTTCGGGTGCCTGATGGATTCTTTTGTTGCTCATTTTCCATTTGTTCAAGTTGTAGGGACAGTTCTCTGATTTTGGCTCCTTCTTCCTTTTGTATGTGTGCATTTATCGATATAAATTGGCCTCTGAGCACTGCTTTTGCTGTGTCCCAGAGGTTTTGATAGGAAGTATTTTCATTCTCGTTGCTTTCTAAGAATTTCCTTATTCCCTCCTTGATGTCTTCTATAACCCAGTCTTTTTTCAGGAGGGTATTGTTCATTTTCCAAGTATTTGATTTCTTTTCCCTAGTTTTTCTGTTATTGATTTCTAGCTTCATTGCCTTGTGGTCTGAGAAGATGCTTTGTAATATTTCGATGTTTTGGATTCTGGAAAGATTTGTTTTATGCCCTAATATGTGGTCTATTCTAGAGAATGTTCCATGTGCGCTAGAAAAAAAAGTATATTTTGCAGCAGTTGGGTGGAGAGTTCTGTATAAGTCAATGAGGTCAAGTTGGTTGATTGTTGTAAGTAGGTCTTCCGTGTCTCTATTGAGCTTCTTACTGGATGTTCTGTCCTTCTCCGAAAGTGGTGTGTTGAAGTCTCCTACTATATATGTGGAGGTGTCTATCTCACTTTTCAATTCTGTTAAAATTTGATTTATGTATCTTGCAGCCCTGTCATTGGGTGCATAAATATTTAATATGGTTATGTCTTCCTGATCAATTGTCCCTTTTATCATTATATAGTGTCCTTCTTTATCCTTTGTGGCGGATTTAAGTCTAAAGTCTATTTTGTCAGAAATTAATATTGCTACTCCTCTTCTTTTTTGCTTATTGTTTGCTTGATATATTTTTTTCCATCCTTTGAGTTTTAGTTTGTTTGTGTCTCTAAGTCTAAGGTGTGTCTCTTGTAGGCAGCATATAGATGGATCGTGTTTTTTTATCCAGTCCGTGACTCTCTGTCTCTTTATTGGTGCATTTAGTCCATTTACATTCAGCGTAATTATAGATAAGTAAGTTTTTAGTGCTGTCATTTTGATGCCTTTTCATGTGTGTTGTTGGCCATTTCATTTTTCCACATGCTTTTTTGTGCCGAGACGTTTTTCTTAGTAGCTTGTGAGATCCTCATTTTCATAATGTTTAACTTTGTGTTTATTGAGTCGTTACGTTTTTCTTGGCTTTTTTCTTGAGTTATGGAATTGATATTCCTTTTTGTGGTTACCTTTTTATTTACCCCTATTTTTCTAAGTAAAAACCTAACTTGTATCCTTCTATTTCGCCTTGTATCACTCTCCATCTGGCAGTTCAATGCCTCCTATATTTAGTCCCTCTTTTTGATTATTTTGATCGTTTATCTATTGATTTCCATGATTTCCTGTTGTGTGTATTATTTTGTTTATTTATTTATTTTTTAGAATTAGTCTTAATTTGTTTGTTTTTGTGCTTTCCCTGTTTGAGTTGCGTTGATATCAGGATGTTCTGTTTTGTGACCTTGTATTGTGCTGGTACCTGATATTATTGGTCATCCGGCCAAACAATCTCCTTTAGCATTTCTTGCAGTCTTGGTTTAGTTTTTGCAAATTCTCTAAACTTGTGTTTATCTGTAAATATCTTAATTTCTCCTTCGTATTTCAGAGAGAGTTTTGCTGGATATATGATCCTTGGTTGGCAGTTTTTCTCGTTCAGTGCTCTGTATATGTCGTCCCATTCCCTTCTTGCCTGCATGGTTTCTGCTGAGTAGTCTGAACTTATTCTTATTGATTCTCCCTTGAAGGAAACCTTTCTTTTCTCCCTGGCTGCTTTTAAAATTTTCTGTTTGTCTTTGGTTTTGGTGAGTTTGATGATGATATGTCTTGGTGTTTTTCTTTTTGGATCAATCTTAAATGGGGTTTGATGAGCATCTTGGATAGATATCCTTTCGTCTTTCATGATGTCAGGGAAGTTTTGTGTCAGGAGTTCTTCAACTATTTTCTCTGTGTTTTCTGTCCCCCCTCCCTGTTCTGGGACTCCAATCACTCGCAAGTTATCCTTCTTGATAGAGTCCCACATGATTCTTAGGGTTTCTTCATTTTTTTTAATTCTTTTATCTGATTTTTTTTCAGCTATGTTGGTGTTGTTTCCCTGGTCCTCCAGAAGTCCCAGTCTACATTCTAATTGCTCGAGTCTGCTCCTCTGACTTTCTATTGCGTTGTCAAATTCTGTAATTTTATTGTTAATCTTTTGGATTTCTACATGTTGTCTCTCTATGGATTCTTGCAACTTGTTAATTTTTCCACTATGTTCTTGAATAATCTTTTTGAGTTCTTCAACAGTTTTATCAGTGTGTTCCTTGGCTTTTTCTGCATTTATCCTAATTTCATTTGTGATATCTTTAAGCATTCTGTAAATTAGTTTTTTGTATTCTGTATCTGATAATTCCAGGATTGTATCTTCATTTGGGAAAGATTTTGATTCTTTTGTTTGGGGGGTTGGAGAAGCTGTCATGGTCTGTTTCTTTATGTGGTTTGATGTGGCCTGCTGTCTCCGAGCCATCACTGGGAAACTAGATTTTCCAAGTAGTCAGCTAAAAAAAAATGCAGTCAGATCCCTATCTGAATTCTCTCTCTGGCTCCGGGTATTCGGATGTTAATGGGGTCACCTGGGGAGGGTGGGGGAGGGATCTGAGAGCTAGGAGTGTAGCACCACAGAATATAGAGCTGAACACCACGTTCACGCTCCACCCCCGTTCGCCAAAATCCAGGCTGGGTCCCTGGCTAGGACACTGCTTTCCTTGCTCGGAAACCAGTCACTTCCTCCTGGAGACTTCCTCCGGTGCGCGGCACCGCTCTTGGGCACTGGGTGGGCGTTTCCCGCACGAACGGGTGGGCCCGCCCCCAGGGTCTATTCAGGCGATTATAATTGGGTCCCGCGGTCACGCCCCGCCCGTGTGTGCGCCCAAATCCCAGAGGGATAACTTCCGGGTTGAGACGCTGCTTTCCCCGTTCCGGAACCAGTCACTTCCTCCCGGGGACTTCTCCTTCCGGAGCGCCACACCTCTCGCGCGAACTGGGTTGGCGTCACCTGCACGGCCAGGTGGGCCCGCCCCCTGGGTCAATTCAGGGCAATAAAAATGGACTCCGCGCTCACGCCCCGCTCGTGCGTGTGCCCAAGTTCCGGCAGGACGTCACCCCGTCTGGGACGCTACTTTCTGTGCTTCGGGACCAATCACTTCCTCCCGGGGACTTCTCCTTCTGGTGTGCCACACCTCTCGCGCAAACTGGGAGGGCGTCACTCGCACGACCAGGTGGTCCCGCCCCCTGGGTCAATTCAGGGTAATAAAAATGGACCCCGCGCTCATGCCCCGCCCGCGCGCGCGCGCGCCCAGATCCCAGCGGAATGGCTCCCCGTCTGGGATGCTGCTTTCCCTGCTTTGAGACCAGACACTTCCGGGGATTTCTCCCTCTGGTGTACCGCGCGGACTGGGTGTGCGTCTTCCCGCACGAACGTGTGGGCCCCGCCCTGGGGTCACTTTAGGGAAATATAGTTGACCCCCCCCCGCTTGCGCCCCGTCGGCTTCTCGCCTAACTCCCGGCGGGACGGCACCCCAGCTGGGACGCTGTTCTCCCCCCTCCCAGATCAGTCACTGCCTCCCGGGTGCTTCTCCCTCTGGCTGCGCCCCTACGCCGCCCGCGCCAACCTGCTAGACTTCCTCCCGGGATGGGTTCGGGGGGGAAGGGGTGGGTCCCCTTTCTGTGCTGTCTGCCCCCCTGGGCTCTGCCCCAGATCGAGCTCCGAAGGTCACCTGCCTGGTGCTCTGGCTCCTAGTTCTGAAAACAGTCGCTGTCTGCCCGTATTTGTTCGTTTTCCGTCTCTAAGTCTGTGGTTGTTGTTCAGAGTTCGTAGATTGTTATGTATGTGATCGATTCCCTTGTTTTTCCGAGTCTTTGTTGCAAGAGGGATCCGCGGTAGCGTCCACCTAGTCCGCCATCTTGGCCCTGGATCTCATGATGTTTCTTATTGATTCAGTTGTGAGAACTTTTGTTTTCTTTATATGATAAATTATACTATGTTAAAAGATATAAAAATCTTTTCACTGTATTGAAAATAATTCTAAAGAACTACTCCTGGAAAAAAAAATACACACTTGGAAAATATTAAAAATGACATAGCACTTATGTGATATATGATACATATAGACAGCACTGGGTTTTTACTGGGTTAGGAATACAATAACAATTTCCTATTGCAAAACAATATTTGTGTTTTTGTCATTAATTTTACATCAAATATATTTAAACAAAATTATTACTGAATTTTGGATATTAAGAGTATTGGGGAGTATAGATTCTAATAAGGTAGCTGATGAAAAATTACCCAGATGAGCCAATAGAATTTTCTTTTCTGCCAGAATTATATTTAAATTATATTTTGTCCTCCTGCCTGCTTACCTCTGTTGATTAGAACATGGTACTAATCAAGCTAACTTAGTAGTACATGCAATCTTATCTGATGCCATTTTAATTCCTATTTCATTGGTCACAGATCCTAACTTCAAACTCAGGGAGCTTGCCAATATGTTCTATCAGCCATGAGAAATATGTGATTGGATTAACACAAAACCAAAACAAACAAATGAACCCATTGCCATTGAGTTAATTCCAACTCGTAGAGACAGTATAGGACAGAGTAGAATTGCCCCCATAAAGTTTTCAAGGAGCACCTGGTGGATTTGAACTGCTGATCTTTTGGTTAGGAGCTGTAGCACTTAACCACTACACCTCCAGGGACTCCAACCCTAGAAAAATACCTCCAAATACATGTATGGTGAGTTATTGGTGATATCTTCATAGTTCAAGGATAGAAGTATCTTATATACATGTGCCTACTGAATACAGAACAACATTCTTTCATACCACTTTATTTCTTGTGCTAACTACAACGATAGCCTTAAGCTGGAGTAGAAGTTTTAAGTTTTTACGGTACAAAATATACATTTATAGGAGGGCCTATTCAGGCAGGGAAGCAGTAAAACATCTCTGCTTCTTGAAATGGTTTTATATTGATATGTGATTGTTACGGGTGTTGGTTGCTTTTGATAGTTTTATTATATCTCTTACAATGCCTTGGTTAAAAGGCATTAAAGCCCAAGATGCAATTTTAAAAGTACAATAAATATGCATTGTCATATAGAAGCTGAGTAATTAAACAGAAGAGCTCTAGCAATCTTACAGTAATGTATCTCTACCATTGGTTTATGTGGAAAGCATACACTACAGTGAATGTTTACAGAAACAACATATGCAGTGCCTCTCAAGCATTCATTATGCTTATTTTTAAAATATTTCTGCAGGTTAAGAGCTATTGATTCCATTTTTCATTTAGAGGAATTTAAGTGCCTTGTTTAGTTCAAATCATAACAAAACCTTAGTATAAAACATCTTACTCTACTTCATATTGAGTGATACTCTGTTAGATATGCCCCCAGTGTGCAAAGCAATGTGCACGTAACCTCCCTAAAACATAGTTTCTAGTGAGAATATTGTACATATTCCTAACACTGGAATTAATTATTTTTATCTATTTATATCAACGAGACGGATTGACACAGTGTTTACGAAAATGGGCTCAAACATAGCAACGATTGTGAGGATGGCACAAGATTGGGCACTATTTGGTTCTGTTGTAAATAGGATCACTATGAGTCAAAATTGACTCAACAACACCTAACAACAACATATCTATGACATCCATTTTTCATTACATGAAAGTAAGGCAGCCTGTTGTTCAGATATGAGTCCTTATTTGGCCCCTCAGTTTTTACAGGAGAGAATAACCTTGTCCACTTTTGACTTGGAGACCACTTTTGACTTAAAACATATGGGATTGTGTGGATTAGCAACATAAAATATCTGCTTCGTGAGTATTTTCCAGAAACCAGCTGCCTTTCAGTGGATTCTAACTCATGATGATTCCATGTGTGTCAGGGTAGAACTGTGCTCCACAGGGTTTTCACTGGCTGATTTTTTGGGAAGTAGATCACCAGGCCTTTTTTTTAGGCACCTCTGGGTGGAATCAAACCTCCAATCTCCAGTTAGCAGCTAAGCTTGTTAACCATTTGTATCATCAGGGACTTCAAGAGAAACTGAAATCATTGATGCTCAGTCTTTATCAATAGCCTAACCCCTAAACAAAAGTATGTGTCCTTGAATATGGCCAATTAATCACGAAATTATGCACCTGGATAGCATTGTTCTGATGCCTCAAAAACAGCCTTGCTGAAATGCATTACCAGAGAGTGCTATTAAAACGTTGCTGTGACATATGTTTTATTTTTTGTAGGGTTGTTATTGATGATAGCGTTCAGTGTATCACACTACATTGTCTTTATAAGGACTCACAGGACAAGATTCACTCGAGACTTAGAAACGAGAATAGTTCAGACTCTCCCTAATCAACAGCTTTGTCTTAAATCATGGGCACTGTGAATCGTATAACCGAAGCTCTCTCTCTTGACAGTGATAGCTAGAAGGTTCAGAGAAAATTTGTTGACCAATTCTAACAAGTGTGTGGAACCTTATGGTATGTATTTTATCCCCGACTTCATTTTACTTTCCTTGCATTAATAACCTTCACTGCTGTTTTCATGGTTATTTATATTGTCATGCTGTTTGTATTTTTAAGCTGTCTAGATATGGCTAGATATGGCATGTTTTAAGCTGTCTAGATACGGTACATTCATATGGTATGAATTTAGGAAAATTGGAAATGGTCAAAAATGAAATGGTACATATAAACTTCGATATCCTAGGCATTAATGAGTTGAAAAAAGACTGGAATTGGCCATTTTGAACTGGACACTTGGTCTACTATTCTAGGAATAAAAAATTAAAGAGGAATGGTGTTGCATTCACTGTCAAAAAGACCATTTCAAGATCTGTCTTGAAGTACAATGCTGTCAATGATAGGATAATATCCATATACCTACAAGGAAGAGAATTAATATGACCATCATTCAAATTTAAGCACCAAACACTAAAGCCAAAGTCAAAGAAATTGAAGATTTTTACCAACACCTGCAGTCTGAATTTGATGAAACATGCAATCAGGATGCATTGATAATTACTGGTGATTGGAATGTGAAAGTTGGAAATAAAGAAGGATTGACAGTTGGAAAATATGACCTTGGTGATAGAAACATTGCTGGAGATTGCATGATAGAATTTTGCAAGACCAACTACTTCTTCGAAGCAAATACCTTTTTTAAACAACATAAATGGCAACTATACACATGAACCTTGCTGGAAGGAATACACAGGAATTAAAATGCAGAAAGAAACTGTAGAACAGACCACAATTGCTCATACGTAAGCTCAAGATGAAGCTGCAGAACATTAAAACAAGTCGCTGAGAGCCAAAGTATGAACTTGAGTATACACCACCTGAATTTAGAGACCATCTTAAGAATAGGTTTGACACATTGAATGCTATTGACTGAAGACCAGACAAGTTGTGGAATGAAATCAAGGACACCATACATGAAGAAAGCAAAAGGTCATTAAAAAGATAGGAAAGAAAGAAAAGATCAAAATGGATGTCAGAAGAGACTCTGAAACTTGCTCTTGGACACCAAGTAGCTAAAGCAAAAAAAAAAAAAAAAAAAATGAAGTAAAACAGCTGAACAGAAGACTTCAAAGCATGGCTCAAGGAAACAAAATAAAGTATTACAATGACATGTGCAAAGAACTCAATTTAAAAACCCAAAAGGGAAGAACATGCTCAGCATTTCTCAAGCTGAAAGGACAGATGAAAAAATTCAAGACTTAGATTGCAATAGAGAAGGATAAAAAAAAAAAAAAACAGTGCCAAGGATACTAATGGTAAAATACTGAATGACGGTAGAATCATCAAAAGAAGATGGAAGGAATACATAAAGTCACTGTACCGAAAAGAATCGGTCAACATTCAACCATCGCAAACCAAAAACCAAGCCCATTGCTGTCGAGTCAATTCTGACTAATAGCGACCCTATAGGACAGAGTAGAACTGCCCCATATGGTTTCCAAGGAGTGCTTTGTGGATTCGAACTGCTGACATTTTGGTTACCAGCCGTAGCTCTTAATTACTACACCACCAGGGTTTTCTCAACCACTTCAGAGATAGTATATGATCAAAAACCAACAATAATGAATGAGGTAGTCTAAGCTGCACTAAAGACACTGGTGAAAAACAAGGCTCCAGGAATTGATGGAAGTGCAATTGAGATGCTTCAACAAACTGATGCAGCTCTGGAAGTTCTCACTCATCTATACCAAGAAATTTGAAAGACAGCTACCCGCCTAACTGACTGGAAGAGATCCATATTTATGTGCATTCTCAAGAAAGGTAATCCAACCGAATGCGGAACTTATCGAACAATATCATTAATATCACATGCAAGCAAAATTTTGCTGAAGATCATTCAAAAGTGACAGCAGCAGTATATCAATACGGAATTGCCAGAAATTCAAGCAGGATTTGGAAGAGGATGTGGAACCAGGAATATCATTGCTAATATCAGATGGATCCTGGCTGAAAGCAGAGGATACCAGAAAGATGTTTTACATGTGTTTTATTGACTATGCTAAGACATTTGAATGTGTGGATCACAACACATAATTATGGATAAGATTGTGAAGAGTAGGAATTCCAAAACACTTAATTATGCTCATGTGGAACCTTTACCTAGATCAAGAGGCAGTTTGGACAAAACAAAGGGAAATTGCATTTTTTAAAGTCAGAAAAGGTGTGTGTCAGGGTTGTATTCTTTCACTATACTTATTCAATGCTGAGTAAATAATCCTAGAAGCTATACTATATGAAAAAGCACGGGGCATCAGGATTGGAGGAAAACTCATAAACAACCTGCGTTATACAGATGAGACAACCTTGCTTGCTGAAAGTGAAGAGGACTTGAAGCACTTATTGATGAATATCAAAGACCACAGCCTTCAGTATGCATTACACCTCAACATAAAGAAAACAGAAATCCTCACAGCTGGACCAATGAGCAACAACATGATAAATGGAGAAAAGATTGAAGTTGTCAAGGATTTCATTTTACTTGGATCTGCAATCAATGCCCATGGAAGAAGCAGTCAAGAAATCAAAAGACGATTTGCATTGAGCAAATCTGCTGCAAAAGACCTCTTTAAAGCATTGAAAAACAAAGATGTCACCTTGCAGACTAAGATGCGCCTGACCCAAGCAATGGTGTTTTCAATAGCCTCACATGCATACAAAAGCTGGACAATGAATAAGGAAGGCTGAAGAAGAACTGATGCCTTTGAATTGTGGTATTGGAGAATACTGAATAAACCATGGACTGCCAAAAGAATAAACAAATCTTTCTTGGAGAAGTACAGCCAGAATGCTCCTTTGAAGCAACGATGGAGAGGCTTTGTCTCACACACTTTGGACATGTTATCAGGAGGGATCTGTCCCTGGAGAAGGACACCATGCTTGGCAAAGTAGAGAGTTAGGGAAAAAGAGGAAGACCTTCAAGGAGATAGAACGACATGATGGCTACAACAATGGGCTCAAGCATAACAATTGAGAGGATGGCCCAGGACCAGGCAGAGTTTCATTGTGTTGTACACGGGGTTGCTATGAGTTGGAACTAACTTGAATGTACCTACCAACAACAACTGATGTGGCATAAATATATCTTTACCCAGATTCATTCCACAGAAATTTTGAGGCAGTTTTCTTAGAATATGCTCAATATGGTAAATTCATTTAGAAAAGAAATCATAGCACAGGCATATGTTATCATCTGGATATGTTATGCCAAGCCAATATGCACATATGAGTCAAACACAGTTTTTTTTAAATTGGACTGCAAATTTGGTTCAGTGCTTTCTTTTGGCCAAAGAAAAAAAAGACATAGAATCAATAACAAAATTTACATTGTCACTGAAAAGAGATTTTTTTTGGAAAAAGAGCACACTGATTCTCAGAAATGTTATTTTCCCCCTAAAATATAAGTTTAAAAGAAATTCACTGCCTTATTATGATATTCAATTCTCTATTTTATATAACAATAGGCGTTCAGTGGGTAGTGGGAGGTGTTCACTATTGAATCAGGGGAATAAACAGGACTAAAGGTAAGAAAATGACATGTTCTGTTTATATGGAAGGCAGTGTTGAGAAAGGTGATTAGCACGATGATTTACACTAAATAATCAAAATAACTCCCACATATGAATTAAAGGAAATAAAAAATATACCAAGAGAAGAAATTGAGACTATCTTATTTTGTAATTATAAAGTAGATAGTAGGTAAATACTTGGCCATAATGGTCAATTGCCTGTTATTCATGGCATACGAAACATGTTTTTGGAAAGTTTTTATACGCATCATGAGTACATTTTAAAAAAGACCATTATTTTATAAAGAGTTTTGAAACAACAACAACAAAACAGTTGCCATTCAGTTGATTCTGACTCAAAGTGACCCGATAGGACAGAGTAGAACTGTCCCATAGGGCTTCCAAGTAGTGCCTGGTGGATTTGAACTGCTGACCTTTTGGTTAGCAGTTGAGCTCTTACCCACTGTGCCACATTACCTCAAATAATGACACAGTTGAGGTAAGGTTGGGAGGCTCTTCATCTTTAACACTTTTCCGCTCCACATTCTAAGCTTGAAAATGAATATACTACAGACTCATTTAAAAAAAAAAACTAAAAAAATAAACCTGTTGCTATTGAGTAAATTTCGACTCATAGCGACCCTCAACCTATGGAAGTTTATCATGACTAGGTGGCATTTCAGATCTGTGAAGAATTGCAGACTAACTTAAGAAAAATTTGGAGAACACTATCAGTTCTAAAATAACTAAATTATGCTATATCTCTACTTTCTACCATTTACAATAATAAATGCTGTGTAGATTAAATTCCATAAGTCAGATTCAATATTAAAAATATAGTAGAATATGTTCATGATGCTGGGGCATAGAAATGTATTAAAATAAACATTGACAAATATAGCATTGATGATGAGTTACTAGACAATATCAAAATTTATATGAAAATGCATAGTAAATCAAAGTTCAAAGAAAAATAGCAGAGTGGGAGAAAATATTTGCAACATACATAACAAAAGAGTCATCTCAGCAAAGAGGTCTTCCATGACCCCTTAACTAATGAAGCATATCCCCACCTCCAGCCCATCCCTCCCTCATCCTTAATCTTGCTCTCTTTTGCTGTTTAGTACTTAGCTCTGCCTGACATAATTTTTTAAACTTTGTAAGTTTCTTGTCTATAATTCTCCACTAAAATATAATGTCTGTGAAGGATGAGAGGGATTTTCGCTTTCCTAGAACATGGGCTCAAACATAGCAATGCTGTGAGGATGGCACAGGACTGGGCAGTGTTTCCCTCCACCACACATAGGGTTGCTATGAGTCGGAACTGACTCAAACGTACCTAACAACAATAACAGAACATGGTCTGGATCATATAGGCAAGTGTGCTGGATATTGTATATAATGATCATCCCAAGTGATCTGCGTTCTTCTGTGTCTAAAATTCCTCAGGCCCCTTGACAGTAAAATTTCAGTTCAGGTTCTGCCAAGACAGATGCTATTTGATATTTGGAGAGGGAAAGGGAATCAAAAGCCAATATTATCACTGCAGTGAAGGTGAGCAGGACATAGACTTGTATAGACAATGAAGGAGAACATTGATCAGAAGTTTCAGGGAGTATTCTTGTGAATTGTCTACGTGGTACTGTAGGTAGATGAGATCACTGCTGACAATTCCCTATGATATGTCTTTTTACTAGAATTTGAGTTCTGCATACTGCTTTTCTCCTGCTGCGTCAGGGACTCTGTTGTGTTCCCTGTCGGGGCAGTCATTGGTGGTAGCCGGCACCATCTAGTTCTTCTGGTCTCAGGCTGATGGAGTTTCTAGTTTATGTGGCCCCTTTTGTCTCTCGGGCTAATATTTCTCTTGTGTCTTTGGTGTTCTTCATTCTCCTTTGCTCCAGGTGGGTTGGGACAAACTGACGCATCTTAGATGGTTGCTCGCTACCTTTTACCACCCCAGATGCCACTCACCAAAGTGGGATGCAGAACATTTTAATAAACTTTGTTATGCCAATTGACCTAGATGTCCCCTGAAACCGTGGTCCCCAGACCCCTGCCCCTGCTACATTGTCCGTTGAAGTGTTTGGTTCTCTTCAGGAAACTTCTTGGCTTTTGGTTTAGTCCAGTGCTGCTGACTTCTCCTGTATTGTGTGTTGTCCTTCCCTTCACCTAAGATAATTCTTGTCTACTGTCTAGTTAGTGAATACCTCTCTCTCTTCCTCCTCACCCTCGTAACCATTGAATGTTTTCTTTCGTGTTTAAACCTTTCCTTGAGTTCTTATAATAGCGGTCTCATACAATATTTGTCCTTTTGCCACTGACTAATTTCACTCAGCATAGTGCCTTTCATATTCATCATGTTATGAGAAGTTTCACAGATTCAATGTTTTTCTTCATCATTGCGTAGTAGTCCATTATGTGAATACACCATAATTTGTTTATCCATTCATCCATTGAGGGGCACCTGGGTTGTTTCCATCATTTTGCTATTGTGAACAGTGCTGCAATGAACATGGGTGTGCATATATCTATTCATGTGATGACTCTTATTTCTCTAGGATATATTCCAAGGAGTGGGGTTGCTGAATCCAATGGTACTCCCATTTCTAGCTTTTTAAGGAAGCACCAAATCAATTTCCAAAGTGGTTATACCATTTTACATTCCCACTAGCAGTGTATAAGTGTTCCAGTCTCTCAATAACTTCTCCAACATTTATTATTTTGTGTTTTTGGGGTTAATGCTAGCCTTGTTGGGATGAGATGGTATCTCATTGTAGTTTTGATTTGTATTTCTCTAATGGCTAATGATCGTGAGCATTTCCTCATGTATCTGTTAGCCACCTGAATGTCTTCTTTGGTGAAGTGCCTATTCGTATCCTTTGCCCATTTTTTAAGTGTGTTCTTTGTCTTTTTGTTGTTGAAGTTTTGCCATATCTTGTAGATTTTAGAGATTAGACTCTGATCAGATATGTTGTAGCCAAATTTTTTTTCCCAGCGTAGGTTCTTTTTATTCTTTTGGTGAAGTCTTTGGATGAGCATTAAGTGTTTGATTTTTTAGAAGCTCCCAGTTATCTAGTTTCTCTTCTGGTGTTTGTGCATTGTTAGTAATGTTTTATATACTGTTTATGCCATGCATTAGGACGCCTAGTGTTGTCCCTGTTATTTCTTTCATGATCTTTATCGTTTTAGATTTTATATTTAGATCTTTGATCCATTTTGAGTTAGTTTTTGTGCATTGTGTGAGGTATGGGTCATGTTTCTGTTTTCTTTTTTTGCAGATGGATATCTGGATATCCCAGCACCACTTGTTAAAGAGACTTAAAGGACTTTGGGCCTTTGTCAAATGTGAGCTGCTTATAGGTGGATGAATTTATGTCTGAATTCTCAATTCTGTTCCATTGATCTATGTATCTGTTGTTGTTTCAGTATCAGGCTGTTTGGACTACTGTGGTGGTATAATAGGTTCTAAAATCAGGTAGTGTGAGGCCTCCCACTTTGTTCTTCTTCTTCGGTAGTGCTTTACTTATCCGGAGCCTCTTCCCTTTCCATGTGAAGTTGGTGATTTATTTCTCCATCTCATTAAAAATATCATTGGGATTTGGATCAGGATTGTGTTGTATCTGTAGATCCCTTTGGGTAGAATAAACATTTTTACAATGTTCATTCTTCCTATCCATGAGCAAGGTATGTGTGATGGTTAAGATTGTGTGTCAATTTGGCTGGGCCATGATTCTCAGTGTTTATATATAATCACTCCCATGATTGAATCTGCTGTAAGTAGCCAAGCAGTTGAAAGGGAGTTTCCTTGGGGCTGTAGCCTTCATCCAAATATAAGCAGATGTTCTGGCTTTTTTGCTCACCCTGGATCCTGTGCTGCCTCCTGTTCATCTGACCTCTGGCTTTTGGGACTTGAGCTATCAGCTTATCTGCAGAACTTGGAATTTGTAGATCTTCACAGCCTGAGAGCAGGAACCCCACTCTCTGACCTCACAATCTTGGGCTCGTCAGCCCCTGCAGCTACGTGAATTGAGAGAAGCCTCTATCCTGATACATGAACTTGGGACATTTCAGCTTCTACAATCGCGTGAGCCGTTTTCTTGATATAAATCTCTTTCTATATATATTCATACGCTTTACTGGTTTTGCTTCTCTAGAGAATCCAGCCTAAGACAATATGTTTTTCCACTGATGTCTCTTCTGGTTTTTGGCGGTAGTGTCTTATAGTTTTCTTTGTAAAGGTCTTTTACATCTCTGGTTAGATTTATTCCTAAGTACTTTATTGTCTTGGGGGCTATTATAAATGGTATTGATTTGGTGATTTCCTCTTCGAAGTTCTCTTCTGAATTTTTGTATGTTTATCTTGTATCCTGATACTTTGCTAAAATCTTCTATTAGCTCCAGTTGTTTTCTTGTGGATTCCTTGGGGTTTTCTGTGTATAAGAGCATATCATCTACAAACAGAGATACTTTTACTTCTTTCTTACTAATTTGGATACCCTTTTATTTCTTTTTCTAGCCTAATTGCTCTGGCTAGTACCTCCAGCACAGTGGTGAATAAGAGTGGTGATAAAGGGCATCCTTGTCTAGTTCCCATTCTCAGGGGGAATGTTTCAGACTCTCTCCATTTAGGATGATGTTGGCTGTTGGCTTTGTATAAATGCCCTTTATTGTGTTGAAGAATTTCCCTTCTAATCTTATTTTGCTGAGAGTTTATTTCATGAATGGGTGTTTAACTTTGTCAAACGCTTTTTCTGTATCAATTGAATCAGTAGAGTTTTTAATACATATCCAATGAATAAATCTACCACGTGTCTGTCAGTTTGCCATACTATAGTGATTCTCCTGTTGTTATGAAGCTGGAAACTATGACACTGTTATTTCAAACACCAGCAGGGTCACCCATGGTGGACAGGTTTCAGCGGAGCTTCCAAACTAAGACAGTACACAAAGAAAGGCCTGATGATCTACTTCAAAAAATTAGCTAATGGAAACCTTATGAAGCAAAACAAAATATTGTCTGATATAATGCTGGAAGATGAGCCCCCTAGTTTGGAAGACACTGCACAATGGACATACAAAGGGCTCAAAGATACCAAGGATAGTGAAGATGGTGTGGGTCAGAGCAACATTTTACTCTTTTATACATAAGGGAGCCAAGGGTCAGCGCCTACTCAACAGGCAACTAACAGTAATAAAAAAAAAAAATTTTTTTTCAATAGCATCAAATAAATGAATGAATATATGATTATTGTACAGGTTATGTGACATCAGTACAAAATAGCTTTACATACACACACACAGGCACACAATGGTGTCTTGCTAAGCAAACTCATCCTAGTAGCAATGATTTTCTCAATCATAAACAAATAATAGTGTCTAGAATTCAAAATTTATCTATGGCATTGCTAATTTCTATTGCCTAACCAACTGCTCATTAAAATCAAATTTTAGGACCCAACTATAGTCAGGAATCCTTTTATTTCCTTATCTGTCAAAAACATAATTTGAATTTTAAATTATTTTCCCACTTTATCGTGTAGAAGACATAAAAACAAAGACTTCTCAGGTTCATATTTAGGACTAGCTTCTTGGTGGCCAATTTATGGAATTTTAGTACAGGTAGTCCCTGACTTAGGATGTATTTGAGTTAGTACAAACCTCACTTATAACCATCAGTTTTTGTTTGTACATCTTATCAGTACCATATTTTTAGGCAAATAATACATACCTTCTACATCTGTTTGCCAACTGCGGCCATCTCCCCTGCCCAGGTATCTAGGTATTTTTGTAAGTGGGCTATGCTAATCTGTTTTACAACATTAAAAAAAAAAAAAAATTTGAAACAAAAATACCTTATGGGGGAGGGTTTGGTTGGCAAACAAATGTAGAAGAAATCCATTATTTGCATAAAAATACACTAGTAATATGTACTGCATACAGTGTTATAGCACATAAAAGCACCATACAAGCAACTCTTACTGATTTTCTGACTAGAAGTGACATCCCCATTCTCAGGGATAATCCAGATGATCTAGAACCTTCCACAAGAAGAGTTATTACCACAACTGACAAAATGCCATGGTCGTTCAATTTTTTATGGACATATGTATTTCCTTATGTATATATATATATATATGTATTAAAATATATCTGCAAGTTTATATGTAATGTTTCCAACCCCCAAAGACAAATAAAAATCACATCTATAAAGACGCTGATAATGAAAGACAATAATAATAATAATGAAAACTGAAAAATAAAAAAGAGGTATCCAACTTGTGTTAGAACTGAGTAATGAAGTTATCAGAACATAACCCCATCATAAGTCAGGGACTACGTGTATTGGAAAACCTGGGCCACAGATAATTAAAAAGTGTAGTAGTGATTACCAGAGAGGATGGTGAAACAGAAGGAGGGGTAGATAGAGCTGAAACATGGAATTATAAATGTGGAGGTTTGTAACAGTTTTATTTCAACAACCGAAAGCTACCATTTATGATTCATAATTTATAAATGTATTAAGAAAGCTTATCCTTGACTAAGACAAATGTATTTTATATCCCTACACTACACTAATATAAAATGCATTTTTGACTAGAAAAATATATTTTATATCCCTACACTACACTGGGAAACCCCAGTGGCCTAGTGGTTAAGAGCTAAGGCTGCAAACCAAAAGGTTGGTAGTTGGAGTCCACCAGGCACTCATTGGAAAATGTATGGGCTAGTTCTACTGTGTCCTATAGGGTTGCTATGAGTTGGAATCGACTCGATGGCAGTGGGTTTTTGTTTTTTTCGCATTGCAACTGAGTCCAATGATAGAGGATTAACTTCATCCTGGCATTCTCCAAATTAAAATCAAATCATCTAATTAGGAAGACCACAGCAAACAATTGAAACTAAATTTTTCTTTCCCAAAGATGTAACTTGAGATGTTACTGCATATTTGGAATTTCTTCCCAAACTAAGTATATCGATTTACTCCTATTTTACTTCTTGTATCTAAAAATGCAAATAAGCAAGATACATATGAAAAAAAATCACTCTGGGGGAGAAACATAAAACAAAACAAAACAAAAAAAATGTTTCTCAGAGAAGATTTTGATTGAAAACAGCCCTTGCTTGGGGTTTTCCAAAGTACATTCTCAAAAAGATTTTTTTTTTCCTCAAACCGATTTAGATGGAAATGCTACGTCAAAGAGTGATATTACAGGAGAAGCACTTTCTGAGTTGACATGCCGCCAATATCCCTCCTCACTAAACACTCTACTTTTCATTTCTTCCTATGACAATGTTATTAAAACTCCCAAGGTGGTGTTTAGGCTGCTCTCAAACTGTTCCATCAATTTGGGAGCCTTAAATTCCTTCCCAGAATTTTGCCTTTTGAGCTTGAGGGAGGTGGGGGAACCATTGTACTTGAGTTTCCATTGAAATATGCATAGATAAATTTATGTGAGCATGCTAGATTTATCTAGTTTTATTGCTATAATGGAACATTTAGAAATTTTTCATAGAGGAAAACCTACCACGTAAGTTTCCAGATTGTACTTTATGTAAAACAATAATAGAAGCAAATAGAAGCATTGGTAAAGGCCAGGGTATGGCGACCAGTGGCGGAGAGGTGGACACTGGTTCTCCTAGAAATTAGATGTCCTAATACATTAGCAATACAAGTCCTTTCCTCTGTTCTGCAGAGGTCATTGTCTACCACCCTAGGCCGTTGTGTCAAACAGGCACACCACCCTGGAATTGCACCCTAACTCCACCCAGAAAACAGAACTCGGCTGCCTTCTCAGGCCACCACCCGGACTTAATCCCTCTCCAGCACCACTCCTAGGACTGCGTATCTCATGCAGGCTAGTTGTGTAACTTACGGACCTCAGGTGATGTAGGGCGACAACCCTCCAGTTGGAACAAAATGTGTATCTTTTCTGTAACTTGTACTAGTTAAATAATAATTTTGTTCATTTTTCTTATGCTTAATTTTTTTTTTAATAACTCTAATTTTTAGGGCAGTATTTTTTTATGTGGAAACCCTGGTGGTGTAGTGGTTAAGAGCTACAGCTGCTAACCAAAAGGTTTGAAGTTCAAATTCACCAGGCACTCTTTGGAAACCCTACGCGGCAGTTCTACTCTGACCTATAGGGTCACTGTGAGTAGGAATCAACTCGATGGCAACTGGTTTGGTTTTTTAGTTTTGGTTTAGGTTAACAGAGAAATTGTACAGAAAGTACAGAGTTTCCATATACCCCTCTACATCATGCACATTGTTTCTTCCATTATTAATCTTAATGTTTGTTAAAATTGATAAAGTGATATTGATACATTTTGTAACTAAAGTCTCTGCTTTACATTGTGGTTCACTCTGTGTTGTACAGTCCTATGGGCTTTGACAAATGTATAATGTCATGTATCATTACAGTATCCCTGGGAAATAGTTTCACTATCCTTAAAATTCCCTGTCCTTTTTCTTTTCACCTATTCATCCCTTTCTCTTCCCCCAGAGCCCCTGGGAAACACTCATCTTTTTATTGGCTCTATAATTTTGCTGGACCATATGGTAAGTCTATGTTTAGCTTTGGAAGAAATTGTCAGTCTGTCTTCCAATGTGGCTATAGCATTTTATCCCCACCCGTGATAACTGAGGGTTCCTTTTCCTCCACATCCTCACAAGTATTTGGCATTGTCAGTAATTTTCAATTTTATCAATTGTAGTAGTATGCAATGATATATCATTGATGCTTTAGTTTGCAATCCCCTAGTGGCACATGATGTTGAGTATGGTTTCATAAGCTTATTGCTCATTGATGAGATGTCTGTTCAGATATTCTGCCCATATTATACTTGGGTTCTTTGTTTTCTTATTGTTGAGTCTTAAAAATTCTTTTTATATCTTGGATGTTGTTGTTAGTTTCCGTTGATTTGACTCCAACTCATGGAGGACTTACATATAACACAAACCCTTTGTTGGATATGGTGTTTTGCAAATATTTTCTCTTAGTCTGTGACTAGTCTTTTCATTCTCTTATTATTTGTTTACTTTTTGTTTTGAATATTTACTTCTTTCATTTATTAATTAAAAAAATAGATAAATGAATTCAAAGTTAGCAATTAAGTTGTTGTTACTGTTGCTGTTAGGTGCTGTCAAGTCAGTTCCAACTTAGAACAAAATGCTGCCTGGTGCTGTGCAGTTCTTGCAATTGTTCCTATGTTTGAGCTCATTGTTGGAGCCACTGTCCCAATCCATCTCACTGAGGGTCTTCCTCTTTTTCACTGACACTCTACCAAGCACAATATTGTTCTCCAGGGACTGGTCCCTGTGCACGATTATGAATTTTCTTTTTCTTTATAAAGCAGTTATATACATATAACACCTTCTCCTCACTGATCTACTGTCTCATTATCCTACATTTCACATTTATGACAATAGTAAAAACTCTACGGCTATTCTGTGCTTTAACAACATACATCTGGCAGTAACAAATGCCCAGGTGTGAGGCAAGAGTAATGCTGGCTGTAAGGTTAAGGTTATGTGTCAGTTTGGCTGGGCCGTGATTCTCAGCGGTTTGGTAGTTATGTAATGATGTAATTTGGCAGTTATATAATGATGTAGTCACCCTCCAATTTGTGATTTGATGTGGTCATCTTGCATTTTGCATAATGCCAATTTTGCAAAATGACCTGGTCTTTGGAACCTAACCGGGTCAAAAAGTGAGTAGAGGGTGTGTGTACGTGTATATATATATCACATATACATACATAAGTATATTTCCCTTTTATTTTTGTTTTGACATTTTCAGAAAAAAAGTAGTTAGGATTTTAAGGCACAGTTGGCCTTAAGATATCTTCATTTTGGAGGCTGGAAATAAGATGAAGTTTGGTGGCTAGAATTGTTTAAGTTCCTACTACCCTTCCCACTAATCCCGGCTCAAGGATTATAGCTAAAGCCTTGGAATTTAAGAAATAGTGCTTCTGTGCCATGATGAAAGAGGTACTATCTCTCCAATCTTCCGTGCCTACCCTTACAAGGCTATACAGAGTGAACAGTGGAGATTCATGAAGCAAATTATGTACAAGCTGGGCAAGGCCTGTAGACAGTGAAGGTAAGATAAGCTAATACGAGGTCTTCTGATAGAGCTGTCAGTGATACTAAGAAGTAAAACTGGGGAAAAAATAAATCTTTTGGGAGATCAGATCATTTTGGCTGAGCATTTTGAAGCAGAAAGAGAAAAGAAATAAACAAAAGGATTAAAAATGCTGTGGAATACCTGGTAAATATCAATAGGGTAGACAGTGCTAGGAGTATGTGATGTCAGGTGTTAGAATAAGTCTACCAGGCTTTTCAGACAGAATCCCCCTTCCATTTTGTCTCTGTACTTCTGAACATGTTAGAACAGAGTACAATGGATCAAATAAATAAATATTTGTAATAAATATAATATTTATTAATATAATAAATATAATATTTTAAAACCATTTTTGAGATCTACTTGAGACCTCATGGCTGAAGTGAAACACTCCACCTAGTCATTCCGTAACGGTGGGACATTCTAGACACTGGTGGAAGTCAGTGGTGTCATGTCATGCTCTGTAGAGCCCAACATAATGTAGTAGCATTTAATAATAATAAAAAATATATACAGGAGGCAGAGCCAAGATGGCAGAATAGACAGATGCGTCCAGCTAGCCCTCTTGACAACAAAGACCCCAAAAAACAAGGGAAACGAGTATATTTCTGACAAGCTGAGAGCCCTGAGCATCAAAGGCAAGCTTAGACAATGAACTGAGGGGCAGGGGGAAGAAAAGACCGTTCAGAAGTGGAGAGGAGTTACCGGACCTGAATTGCGGGGAGCCCTCAGGCACCATTCCTGGAGCGGCAGCGGTGGTAGGCTGGTCCTAGCGTTCCACTGCATTTTCCTCAGGGAGAAGCAGCCAGCCACACAGCCTACTCACATCTCCAGACCCTGAGAAGAAAGGTGCTCTCGGAAAAAGGTAAGTACTTGCATATAATTTACCGTGCCCCCTCAACCCCAAGCCGGCTTTAGTGGCTGAATCCCTGGGCCTGAGATAGGCCCTGTTGAGTACCTAGAGCCATCCTCCTGGACTTGGGGAAGGAAAAAATTTGCAACTGGGGGGAAAAGATAATTTGCTAGCTCTGTTAACTGGGGGAGCTCAGAACAGAAGTGGCTCCTGTCCATACATAAACCATCAGTGGACCTTGAGCACCCTTCCCTTCTGCATGGGCCTGTGTGGGCTTATTTCAGGAGAAAAGGCCCTTGTTGGCAAACTCCAACGATTTCAGCTCTGCGGTGGAGAGGTGGGTGTTTGACGTTTGAATTGGTTTGCCTATTTCCTCACCTACCCACCTCAGGGACCTAAGGACTGGTAGCTCCACTCAGGTCACCCAGCCACCCATGACAGGGGTCCAAAGATAACTCGTACCTCCCAGTCCTTAAAACCAAAAGTTTTGGTTGCCCATGGTCTCTCTGCAGAACCCACCTACCAGCATGCTCTAGGGAACAGGCACATGTTTTCCTCAGAGACACTGGGGGGTCGGTTCTCAGCCTTGTTCAGAGCGTGACCCCCAGCTGCAATCAGATACTGGTATATATGCCAATCAACCCTGCCCCTCTAAGACTGTAGGACAGAGTCTGTACCACACACTTGATGATCAGCTCCCTGGGAACCCGAGCTGAATTCATACAAGAAAACTGAATGGACTCCTAGGCTGATATACCTGATAACAGCTCTAGCCAGCTGGGGACAGGACACCAGAGCTCCGAAGGTGAAAATAATCAAGCTAGCTCACTCAAGCAACCCATAAGGGTATACCAAAAACAAAATAAAACAAAGCAAGCAGCTATGACACAGTAAGCAAGCATAAGCTAATACAATAACTTATAGATGGCTCAGAGACAACAGTCAATATCAAGTCACATAAAGAAACAGACCATGATCACCTCAACAGGCTCTCAAAACAAAGAATCCAGGGATCTTTTAGATGAAAGTGCATTCCTGGAATTACGAGATGCAGAATACAAAAGTTTAATATACAGAACCCTCCAAGACATCAGGAAGGAAATGAGGCAATATGCAGAACAAGCCAAGGAACACACAGACAAAGCAATTGAAGAAATTAGAAGGATTATTCAGAAATATAATGAAAAGTTTAATAAGCTGGAAAAATCCATAGACAGACAGCAATCAGGAACTCAGAAGATTAACAATAAAATTACAAAATTAGACAACTCAATAGAAAGTCAGAGGAGAAGAATTGAGTAAGTAGAAGCTAGAATTTCTGAACTCAAAGATAAATCACTTGGCACTAATATATTTGAAGAAAAATCAGATAAAAGAATTTAAGAAGATGAAGAAACCCTAAGAATCATGTGAGACTCTCTCAAGAGAAATAACCTACAAGAGATTGGAGTATCAGAACAGGGAGGGATAACAGAAAATACAGAGAACATTCTTGAAGATTTGTTGGCAGAAAACTTCTCTGATATTGTGAAAGATGAGAAGATATCTATCCAAAATGCTCATCGAACTCCACATAAGGTAGATCTTAAACAAAGTCACCAAGACATACTATAATCAAACTTGCCAAAACCAAAGATAAAGAGAAAATTATAAGAGCAGCAAGGGATAAACGAAAAGTCACCTACAAAGGAGAGTCAATAAGAATAAGCTTGGACTACTCGGCAGAAACCATGCAGGCAAGAAGGCAATGGGATGACATATTTAAAAAATTGAAGGAAAAAAATTGCCTGCCAAGAATCATATATCCAGCAAAACTGTCTCTTAAATATGAAGGTGATATTAAGACATTTCCAGATAAACAGAAGTTGAGGGAATTTGTAAAAACCAAACAAAAACTACAAGAAATACTAAAGGGAGTTCTTTGGTTAGAAAATCAATAATATCAGGTATCAACCCAAGACTAGAACCCTGGGCAGAGCAATCAAAAGTCAACCCAGAGAAATCCAAAAAAACAAGGCAAGATTATTAAAAAAAAAAAAAAAAAGCCCAAAACAGGGTAACAGCCATGATATTATATAAAAGAAGACAACATTAAAATAATAAAGAGGGACTAAGAAATGTAATCATACACCTTCCATATGGAGAGGAAGATATGGTGATACAAAGAAATAAAAGTTAGTTTTAAATTTAGAAAAATAGGGGTAAATAATAAGGTAACCACAAAGGAGACAAACTATCCTACTCATCAAAATAAAATACAAGGGAAAAATATAGACTCAGCAGAAACAAAATCAACAACAACAAATATGAGGAAAGGACAATATATAAAGAAAATCTACTCAGCACATAAAATTAAGTGGGAAAAAGAAACTGTCAACAACACACAAAAAAAGACATCAAAATGATAGCACTAAATTCATACCTATCCATAATTACCCTGAATGTAAATGGACTAAATGCACCAATATAGAGACAGAGAGTGGCAGAATGGATTAAAAAACAAAATCCATCTATATGCTGCCTACAAGAGACACACCTTAGACTTAGAGACACAAACAAACTAAAACTCAAAGGATGGAAAAAAACATACCAACCAAACAACAATCAAAAAAGAGCAGGAGTGGCAATATTAATTTCTGACAAAATAGACTTTAAAGTTAAATCCATCAGAAAGGATAAAGAAGGACACTATATAATGGTTAAAGGGACAATACATCAAGAAGATATAACCATATTAAATATTTATGCACCCAATGACACAGATGTAAGATACACAAAACAAACTCTATCAGCATTGAAAAGTGAGATAGACAGCTCCACAATAATAGTAGGAGACTTCAACTCACCACTTTTGGTGAAGGACAGGACATCCAGAAGGAAGCTCAATAAAGACACAGATCTAAATGCCACAATCAACCAACTTGACCTCGTCGATATATACAGAACACTCCACCCAACAGCAACTAAGTATACTTTCTTTTCTAGTGCACATGGAACATTCTCTAGAATAGACCACATATTAGGTCATAAAGCAAGCCTTAGCAGAATCCAAAACATTAAAATATTACGAAGCATCTTCTCTGATCATAAGGCCATAGAAGTGGAAATCAATAAGAGGAAAAGCAGGGAAAAGAAATCACTTGGAAACTGAACAATACCCTGCTCAAAAAAGACTGGATTATAGAAGACACTAAGGATGGAATAAAGAAATTCAGAGAATCCAATGAGAATGAAAACACTTCCTATCACAACCTTTGGGACACAGCAAAAGCAGCGCTCAGAGGCCAATTTATATCAATAAATGCACACATCCAAAAAGAAAGGGCCAAAATTGAAGAATTATCCCTACAACTTGAACAAATAGCAACAAAAGAAACCCACAGGTACCAGAAGAAAACAAATAATACAAATTAGAGCTGAACTAAAAAAAAAATAGAAAAACAATTAAAAGAATTAACAAGACCAAAAGCTGGTTTTTTGAAAAACTCAACAAAATTGATAAGCCACTGGCCAAACTGACAAAAGAAAAACAGGAGGGGAAGCAAATAAACCGAATAAGAAATGAGATGGGCGATTTTACAACAGACCCAACCGAAATTAAAAGAATCATATCAGATTACTATGAAAAACTGTACTCAAACAAATTTGAAAACCTAGAAGAAATGGACGAATTCCTAGAAACACACTACCTACCTAAACTAACACAAACAGAGGTAGAACAACTAAATAGACCCATAACAAAAGAAGAGATTGAAAAGGTAATCAAAAAACTCCCAACAACAACAACAAAAAAGCCCTGATCCAGATGGCTTCACTGCAGAGTTCTACCAAACTTTCAGAGAAGAGTTAACACCACTACTACTAAAGGTATTTCAGAGCACAGAAAAGGATGGAATATTACCAAACTCATTCTATGAAGCCACTATATCCCTGACACCAAAACCAGGTAAAGACACCACAAGAAAAGAAAATTATAGACCTATATCCCTCATAAATGTAGATGCAAAAATCCTCAACAAAATTCTAGCCAATAGAATTCAACAAGATATCAAGAAAATAATTCACCATGACCAAGTGGGATTCATACCAGGCCTGCAGCGATGGTTCAACATTACCCAGCAACCAGTGCCGTCAAGTCGATTCCGACTCATAGCGACCATATCGAACAGAGTAGAACTGCCCCATAGAGTTTCCAAGGAGCACCTGGCGGATTTGAACTGTCGACCCTTTGGTTAGCAGCCATAGCATGTAACCACTACGCCACCAGGGTTGAACATTAAAAAACAATTAAAGTAATCCACCACATAAATAAAACAAAAGACAAGAATCACATGATTTTATCAATAGATGCAGAAAAGGTATTTGACAAAGTTCAACACTCATTCATGATAAAAATCTCAGCAAAATAGGAATAGAAGGAAAATTCCTCAACATAATAAAGGGCATTTATACAAAGCCAACAGCCAACATCACCCTAAATGGAGAGAGCCTGAAAGCATTCCCATTGAGATCAGGAACAAGACAAGGATGCCCTCTATCACCACTCTTATTCAATATTGTGCTGAAGGTCTTAGCCAGAGCAATTAGGCTAGATAAAGAAATAAAGGGCATCCAGATTGGCAAGGAAGAAGTAAAAGTATCTCTATTTGCAGATGACATGATCTTATGCACAGAAAACCCTAAGGAATCCTCAAGAAAACTACTGAAACTAATAGAAGCGTTCAGCAGAGGATCAGGATACAAGATAAACATACAAAAATCAGTTGGATTCCTGTACACCAACAAAAAGAACATCAAAGAGGAAATCACCAATTCAATGCCATTTACAGTAGCCCCCAAGAAGATAAAATACTTAGGAATAAATCCTACCAGAGATGTAAAAGACTTATACAGAGAAAACTACAGTACACTTCTGCAAGAAACCAAAAGAGACTTACATAAGTGGAAGAACATACCTTGCTCATGGATAGGAAGACTTAACATTATAAAAATGTCTATTCTACTAACGGTGATCTATACATTTAATGCAATTCTGATCCAAATCCCAAGGACATTCTTTAACGAGATGGAGAAACAAATCACCAACTTCATATGGACGGGAACGAGGGCCCCGATAAACAAGGCACTACTGAAAAAGAAGAACAAAGTGGGAGGCCTTTCTTTACCTGATTTTAGAACCTATTATACTGCCACAGTAGTCAAAACAGCCTGGTACTGGTACAATAGATACATGGACCAATGGAACAGAATTGAGAATCCAGACATAAATCCATCCACATATGAGTAGTTGATATTTGACAAAGGCCCCAAAACAGTTAAATGGGGAAAAGACAGTCGTTTTAACAAATGATGCTGACATAACTGGATATCCAACTGCAAAAAAATGAAACAAGACCCATACCTCACTCTATGCCAAAAACTAACTCAAAATGGATCAAAGTCCTAAATATAAAATCTAAAACGATAAAGATCATGGAAGAAAAAATAGGGACAACGTTCGGAGCCCTAAAACATGGCATAAACAGTATACAAAACATTATTAAGAATGCAGAATGAAAACTAGATAACTGGGAGCTCCTAAAGATCAAACACCTATGCTCATCCAAAGACTTCACCAAAAGACTAAAAAGACTACCTACAGACTGGGAAAAAGTTTTTAGCTATGACATGTCTGATCAGCGCCTGATCTCTAAAATCTACATGATACTGCAAAAACTCAACTGCAAAAAGACAAATAACCCAATTAAAACATGGGCAAAAGATATGAATAGACACTTCACTAAAGAAGGCATTCAGGTAGCTAACAGATATATTAACAGATATATGAGGAAATGTTCATAATCATTAGCCATTAGAGAAATGCAGATCAAAACTACAATAAGATTTCATCTCACTCCAACAAGGCTGGCATTAATCCAAAAAAAAAACACAAAATAATAAATGTTGGAGAGGCTGTGGAGAGATTGGAACACTTATACACTGCTGATGGGAATGTCAAATGGTACAACCACTTCGGAAATCGATTTGGCGCTTCCTTAAAAAGCTAGAAATAGAACTGCCATCCAATCCAGCAATCCCAGTCCTTGGAATATATCCTAGAGAAATAAAAGCCTTTACACGAACAGATATATGCACACCTATATGTTAGACGGCACTGGGCACTGGGTTTGTTTATTGCAGCACCGTTTACAATAGCAAAAAGATGGAAGCAACCAAGGTGCCCATCAATGGATGAATGGATAAATAAATTATGGTATATTCACACAATGGAATACTACGCATCGATAAAGAACAGTGACGAATCTGTGAAACATTTCATAACATGGAGGAACCCGGAAGGCATTATGCTGAGTGAAATTAGTCAGTTGCAAAAGGACAAATATTGTATAAGACCACTATTATAAGAACTTGAGAAATAGTTTAAACTGAGAAGAAAACATTCTTTTGCGATTACGAGAAGGGGGGAGGGAAGGAGGGTGGGAGGGGGCATTCACTAATTAGATAGTAGATAGGAACTACTTTAGGTGAAGGGAAAGACAGCACACGATATAGGGGAGGTCAGCACAATTGGACTAAGCCAAAAGCAAAGAAGTTTCCTGAGTAAACTGAATGCTTCAAAGGCCAATGTAGCAGGGGCGGAGTCTGGGGACCATGGTTTCAGGGGACATCTAAGTAAATTGGCATAATAAAATCTATTAAGAAAACATTCTGTATCCCACTTTGAAGAGTGGCGTCTGGGGTCTTAAACGCTAGCAAGCTGCCATCTAAGATGCATCAATTGGTCTCAGCCCACCTGGATCAAAGGAGAGTGAAGAACGCCAAGGACACAAGGCGATTACGAGCCCAAGAGACAGAAAGGGCCACATGAACCAGAGACTACATCATCCTGAGACCAAAAGAGCTAGATGGTGCCCGGCCACAACCGATGACTAGTCTGACAGGGAACACAACATAGAATCCCTGAGGGAGCAGGAGAGCAGTGGGATGCAGATCCCAAATTCTCATAAAAAGACCAGACTTAATGGTCCTACTGAGACTAGAAGGACCCTGGTGGTCACGGCCCCCGGACCTTCTGTTGGCCCAGGACAGGAACCATTCCTGAAGCCAACTCTTCAGACATGGATTAGACTGGACAATGGGTTGGAGAGGGATGCTGGTAAGGAGTGAGCTTCTTGGATCAGGTGGATACTTGAGACTATGTTGGCATCTCCTGCCTGGAGGGGAGATGAGAGGGTGGAGGGGGTTAGAAGCTGGCGAAATGGACATGAGAAGAGAGAGTGGAGGGAGAGAGCCAACTGTCTCACTAGGGGGAGAGTAATTGGGAGTGTGTAGCAAGGTGTATGTGGGTTTTTATATGAGACTGACTTGATTTGTCAACTTTCACTTTATATATATATAAATATATATATATACACAGATCACACACTGTTTTAAATGATTTCAATTAAAAAAGTGTGACCTGGAAATAGCCTGAATTTTGCATAATAATTAATTTCTGCTTTCTAATGAAAGGTATCAGAAAGGTTGGTTAATTTGCCTGAACCAGTCATTATGGGAGATAATTTTTTTCCTTCTCATCTTCTTTTTTCATCCTCCCTGAGACAAAATTTTAGTCATTGTTCTATGAAAAGTGTTTTTCAGCAATAGAAATTGTTATGCTTCATCAATGGATAATTAAGAATACCCAACAGTTGTATTCAATGGTTGCAGTATCCCAGAGCTTATACTTCTGTTGGAGAGGGAAAGATGTTTGTCCTGCAAATTGATGAATGACATGAGTTGAAACAGTAATTCTTAAACATTACTGTTATACTATGTGCAAGCACTTTACTAGAGGAAAATGCAATAGCACACAGTAGATAAACCCGTATCACTTAGTATTTTCCTCTTCTGGCATTCCCTTTGATCAGAGTGGGAATGTCGTTAATACATATACAGAAAATACACAGATCAAAGAAGCAACTAACAAAAAGAAATAATGTCAAACAGCGAGTATAGGACAACATTTCTTTCTTTTTTTTTTTTTTGGTTCTCTTTTTACGTGTTAAAGTGACACATCCCTGTTCCTAATGGGTAAACATAGACCCTTGTTTTCTCCTTTATTGGCTCTCTCATGTTTGTTACACTCTCTCTTGCCTACAGATTGGCAAAGAGAGGCTGGGTGGAGAAGGTGGAGGTACAGAACACAGTTGGGATCAGAAATTACACTGGGTTAGATAGATTTTTTCATAACAATAAAGAGAAAAGGTTCTTTTTGATTATCTTAATTTTTCTGAAGGGAGTCTATATTTAATACATTTTTCAATTCAGTCATTTTTTCAATACAGGTGAGCCTGTCAATCGTAAATTGGTATTTTGATCTTCTCTTCACCGGAACCATGATGTAATTTTAACAGAGAGACAGGTATATAATTAAACTTCTATTACTTCTTTTTTTTTTTTGTCAGTAGCTAGTTGGCCTCTGGGGAGTTGGAAGAAAAAACAAATGAAAGTAGTGTTTGTTGAGAGTTCTGGAACTAACTGAACCCAAGGTGAGCTTTGTGCTTGCCATTTGTCTTAATGTCTCAGGAGAACTGGGAAAAAACAGAATTAAAAAAAAAAAAAGATATGGGCACAGTTCATACAATACAAACTTTAAGAATTTTTTCTTCATTAGTGATGGATAACTTTTTCAACAATTTTTTTATTATATAGCCTTCATAGAGAAAAACTATAAATTAATTTAAGATGAATTTAATTCATATTAAATTAGCCTGAATTTAGTTCACTTTGGGACCTGAATGTGAAGATATAATCTTGAAAATCTTCTCAACAGATAATTGTTTCACCTCCTATTTTTATTTTGCTAAGTGTTCAAAAATAATGTTATTTCTCTTCCATGTTTTTTGATGTTTTTCATAGATTTAGCCTACCTTGATGAAAAGAGGGGTTGATGACATCCTGGCTACATCTTCTATGAGTCCAAAGTTGACACAGAGATGAGTTATTGGCTTATAGGAAATAATGGTTGTGAGTCGTCTAGCTTAATGATGGGGAGTGGATGTCCAGAAATCTAGGGGTTCCACATTGTCCTCACAGTAGAGGATATGGTGTTCTAAGAATTTCTACAGATTAAGTGTGAGAGATAATCAATTATAAACTATTCAACTATTATTCTTATTTTCCCTACATTTCGTAGATTTATTGCTTTATTATCCATCTTAAGGTAAGGTGTACAGATTTTTAGTGTACAATTCAATAAGTGTTGTCGAATGTATATACCATACAACCAACGGCAATCATGAAGATGGCACTGGGCCAGGCAACATTTCGTTCTGTTATATATGATGTCACATGAGTTGGAACTGACTCAACAGCAACAAGCAATCACAAAATGTGACTAACCTCCCAATCAAGATATGAAACATACCATTCTCTCAAATTATAAGACCAGAGGAATTCACAATATTTTAATAACTTAATGTCTCTCTCTCTATTCATGTGTGATTCTATTGCAACGAAACAGTTTCAGGCAACAGAGCCCTCCCCACCCCAAATATACATATAACCCTAGAATGTCCACTTCTTTGTAAGGTAATACTTGTTACATATGAATAGCTTTTTTTTTTTTTTTTTTTAACATGGGATGTGGTTATTGCCTTAAATTAAAAAAGGAGATTAAAGTAAATTTATTCAGCTCAGATAATGACTCTGAGTTTTCCTCCACAATAAACAAAGGCATACAAGCATGGAAAGATGAAAACCAATGCAGGAAAAAAATCAACTCACTAATTCACTCCATTCAGTTATTCCCTTATTCAACAAATATTTATAGAAGTGTCAACATTAAATAAGATACTAAGCTAAAAGATGAACTGGAATTCCAGGAACTTTAGTTTATAATTAACTGAAGATTATATTCACATGAAAATAATTAATTTGATTAATTCATGTCTAAAAATCAGAAAGTTCAATTTTCACAATGGGTGGTGGGTAGTATTTAGCCACATCACTGGTTGATGGAGCAACTCTGTTTTGGCACACTTATTTTACTGTGTTACAGGTGTATTTGTAGGGAGGATATCCTTCTCATTTAAATGGATCTCCCCACTCTCACTATTCAAACTAATTATTAAGCCTGTTAAAGCCAAGCCATTTTTTAATTATATAAAATGTAGACAAGAAAATAATAAAATGACTAACCCTTTCCACTGTAGACTGAGCCAAATTTTTTCCTTCCTTTGTAAATGAAAATTCCCTGGGGAATGCTGTTTTGTTGAATTGGGATAAATATCAATGTTCAGGACAGTGATACCTTAATAATAATTGCTCCAATTTACATGACTGGCAAAGAAAACAATTAAAAAAAAAAAGATTGTGCCACTTTCTGCTTTTTGTTTCATTATGTTTTGTGTTAAATTCAAAACAAATTCTGTACTCAGACTCTCAGCTATCCCGTTGGACCATGCAGTTGCCCTGGACTTGAGGCCAAAGCTGCCTCTTGCTCTCCTGTGGCCTGACATGATGATTTCTCTATTGATACAATATCATAATGCAAATATCAAAATGATGGTCAGCAATGACCCTGTCTTTACAATACTGAACTCACTCTCCGCAAGGCCACTTTGTTAGAATTGGATGCGGCAGGTTTGGCAGCCTTCAGGTCACTGGCTGACACCCACCCACATTTTTTACTTGCATTCTTTTATGCGACTATTTAGCTGCCATCTATAGTATCTGAGATTTGAAAGCAATGAGATACAGCAATTAATTCTAAGTGTGCTTTAAAAATCTTTCATGTATGCCAGTGATGTCTTAGAAACTACTCACTTCTTTCCACTCTTATATCATCTTCTCCAAAGGTCAGATTCTCTTTCAGTGATTAATACACCAATTTATTAAAAACATCAGGTGATCTCAAATATAAAAGGCAACAAGATTCAGAAAAATGTAGATTCCTCCAGATGGATTCAACAGCAATTTTAAGTCATTATCACTGCAATTTTTTTTTAGATTTTTCAGTCTGTCTTTCTCCCAATTCCTCAAAACTGGATCCTGTATCATTAGTTAGAGAAACTGAAGATTGTCTGAAATTAATAAAACTTTACAGAGCAGTGTATCCTATAATTAGTTAAATTAGTTTTCACTGAACATCTATAATGTGCCCAGCTCTGGAATGTTCAAAATAGTACCAGAGTCTAGCCTTCAACTGTTTAAGATTAAAAGAAAAGAAAATGTTTGTTTATTGATGGGATTTTATTCTCATGTAGTACCTAGTTGGTTAATGGCTCTACACCATTCTCCTCTCCTTGACTTGTGCATCCAATATAGGAAGGAGCTTTACGGAGTCCCAAATACTTGCGTTTCACAGATTCTATACCTTCTACTTTCTCTACATACCCATATCCCGAGACACTTGAATTTTCTTCTAGGCAATGATGGTTTGGGTATGATGCTCTCTTATTCATAGACATCGCCTCTCTTCGTTCTTTTATGAATGAAGGAAAATATCTCCTTTGAAAGCACACCTCTCTAGATTCAAAAATGAATCTTCTTTGAGGTTATTTGTTTGGTCTCTGAATTCTTGGCTGTACACAATCTGGGGACCTCATACATTTGAGAGCCCATTCGTGTGGTTTTCATGATGTCTCTGCCTCCAACAGCACTCCCTACAGAATAAATCTCTGTGCTGGCAGACAGAAAAAACAACTACTAACCCTAGAGATGAGTTGGGTTAGGAGAGTTATTTTTCCCCATAATGGTGAAGCAAAAGAACTTCATAATGGACCTAGGACAAATAAAGGCTATACAAAAAATAAAAAATATAAAAGGATATGGATATAGAAAATAAAGAAAATAAGACATGCCCATTCAAAATACGGACTAAGCATCTCAGGTAAATTGGGATTATAACCATGTTAGTCTAACAAAGTGACCATTTTGAAGACGTAACTTGTCTGATTTTTTTTTTCCTGACAAGATTTCTCTTTTTCCTTTTTTTTTTTTGAAATAGACTATTCATTTCAATGAAATGATCACCCTGACGTGTCTATAGACAGTCTATTTTATTTCAATTGTCTGTGGATTTAAGGATAACGGGATAATTATAACACAGACATTCACAGTAGTTTTTAGTTCAAAGTTAAAAAAAAATGAAGGGAAGACTTTTGAGAAACATGGTGGGCTCAAATATGCATCCGACCTATCCATCAGAAGTTGATTAAAGTGACTAAATAGAAGCAAAATTGGAGGTGGGATAATGGACTGGCCTCAATTAATGTTTAAGTGGCATGAGTTGGAATAGTGCTAATTAGCAGAAAAAAAAAAAAAAAAAAAAAACCTGCCAGACAGCACCGATTCAGACAACTTGGTGGAGGACACCAAGATTGAACACACAAATCTCTTTTCTACAAGTGTGATAAAGTGTTAAAAGATGTGGAAAAATTTCTTTCGAATCCAACTAATTCCAGTGACTTGAGCAATGGTTGCCATACATTTTGCATGTCATTTCTGTGAATTTACCTATATCATCCATAAAGACTGTATGGAAGAAGGCCCATTGTTCACTAAAAGAAGAAGTAAAATAGCACAGAAGTAGCATAATTATGGCACTCAAGGACATTGGGTGAACACTGAAACATTTAAAAATAGAAATGTGTTGAATTATCCTGATATGCTCACAAAGAAGTACAAAATTACAAAGTAATAATTTAATAACAGTGTGTAATATAATAATTCTAATGCAATTAAATTCTTCCTTTTTTTTTTTAATGTCCAAGAAAATCTAGGAGTTTAGGGTAACAGAATTTTAAATTTGCTCCCTATTCTTCTAAAGAAGGATGCAAAACACAAACCACAAAAGAAAATGTGGAATATTAAGGAAACCTCAAATAAACATTACAGTTGAAAACATAAACAAAAATGGCAGATGTAAGATCAATAATATTTTAGGAAAAGAAATGTAAATGGAAAAAACTGAGTATTTTAAATATAAACAAAATTAAAACTTGCATAAACTATAAACTGTTCAAGAGAAACTTTAAACATAAAAACATAAAATATAAGAAAAGATTTTATTCTATTAATGAGAAACTCACAAATCTATACAACTACTAGGAGCTACATTTAACAAGAAAGACATAGGAAAATATATGAAAAGCATGAGATGGTTAATCAAAACTACTTAACACTATGCCAGGCACATAGTAAGTACCGATTATTTGTGAACCATACTACTATAATCAACTGTGAATCATAACTAGGGGACATAAAAGAATACTTTAATATTAGGAAAGATATACCACATAATTAGACACCATGACTCAATATTATAAAGATGTTATTTATTTTAAAATATGCTGTGTAATTACAATCAAATCTCTATGGATTTTTCTACTTATTTTTGGAGGTTTTGGAAAGAAAAATTGCTCTTTCCTCCTCCACTTAAATGTAATTAAACAGAGGAATTAAAATGCGAGGACAAATGTATTAATCAAAATATGAAGGCTAGGTTCTAGAGCTGTCTTGTTTTTGAAACTAAAACATAGATATTTCATTCTTTCCCCTTGAATTGAACTCAGCACTTAGTGTCAAAAGAAAAAGCTTGGATACTAGGGAGGTAGAACTTGGTGGATGAAATCACAAAGGAAGCAGAAACCAAGCCAAGTAGGGGCTTATGTTTCATGGAATGGAATTTCTATTGTTTTTAAGTTGCAAGGGGGAAAACAAACATTGGAGGGTCTTAAAATGGGATGATATGATCTGGTTTACATTAGATCATACTTGCTTTGTTGATGACAGAATATAAAGGGTCAGGAGAGAAACAGAAAGACCTGTTAGAAGGGTGCGGCAGTAGTGTACATCAGATATATTTGTGGCTTTGATTAGGTTTACAGTGGTGAAAATGTTGATAAGTGGTTCTTCTGGGATAGATTTTAGAGTCATAGCCGTCAAGACTTAGCGAAATATTCGTGTGAGGGAGGAGGGAAAGAAAGTCCCAGGTTTACTGAAAACTAATACATGGATGGTAGGCAATTTACTGAGATGGAGAAACTTGGATGGGATTGGAATATGTGTGCTTACAGTTATGTTCTGGCACAGTGAGCTCTCAGATGTTGATTAAACTTGCAAGTGGAAGCAGTAAGTAGATGTGTGGATATACACATCCCAGGTTCAATGGGAGAAGTAGTAGCTAGAGATATGAATTTATGTCATCAGGATATAGATGTTATTTTAACCCTTGGAATTGGATCAGATCACCTAAAGAAGGGATTCTCAGTGGAGAAGAGGAAAGGGCATTTCTACACTTAGAGCTCTAAACAAGATGTAGTGTTGAGGAAGAAACTTTGAGAAGGAGGGTACAGCGAGGTGAAAAGAAAACGAGATGAATGTAACCATAGAAACGTAGAGCTGTGTTTCAAGTGGAAAGTAAAGTTTAATCATGTCAAATGCTCATTAATGACCTTTACAACATCTATTCAGTGGGGTGACTAGCTGTAGAGCACAAATGGAATGGGTGAAGGGAAGAAAGGATGGAAACTGGGAAAGTGGAATTAACACCTTTGAGAAATTTCCCTATAAGGGGAGCAGAGAAATGGGAATTAACTGTGTTCATTCATAAAGCAATGTGTTTACCAGGAATGATATTTATAAAACATCAGATGGTTTAATAAAAACAGCTTTTATGTTGAATCCATTTTAATGTAACGATTATATATGTTGAAGAGCATAGAATAAGTAGTCTGCTTTAGAAATTCCTTTCTTTAGCCCAATTGGTTTCTGTACGTTCCCTTTTCCTCTCCTAAGCTTTTAAAATTTCACAAGGTAAAGAATTAAGATTTTCTTTCATTTTCTACTATGAAATAACCTCTGCGTTTATCTCTCTGATTCCTATTAACTTCTGGCCCCTTGTTGCTGCACTTGGTTGAATGTTCATGGGACAGTGGGGGCAGGGGTGGGAGAATGTGACATTTGTTAAGAGTACAGCCCTCAGTGAGTGAAACTTGGTCTTAAACAAACCACTGGATCATTGTTGAGTGTGTGGCCTTTTGACCCTATGAATGAGAGCCTATGGTCTACAACGATTTACAAGGAATAAATTACACCAAAACCATGCAAAGATTAATAATGATTTATGATTCCTCCAAAGCTACAAGACGGGATTCTCCCAAAATCCATTCCTGCATTTTTTTTACATTGCACATGTGGATTTTTTTTCATGTGTTTGAATCCAAGATTGAATGTCAAATGACACTATGTCATTAGCACTGAGATCAAGATATTAATAGCAATAGCTTCTAAGCTTGCATAGCGATTATTCAGTCATGTCATAAACAAAACTGCCCAGTATTACCTGAGTACTTTCATTTTTAAACAGTTTTCATCTTGCCTCTCAGCGTTGGCTCCCCGCTGACCCCACCCCAGTCATCTCTGCACACACATCATACATGCTTTCAAAATCATAACTTCAAATTTTCTTATTTTGTACAATTAAAATGCCACCATGAATTCAAGACTGAGGTATAAAAAAAGACATAGAACTGCCAATCCAATAGATTTCCCTGAAAGAGCAGCAATTTCTTGTCTATGTTATTCAACAGAACATACTAAAACCCATACTAGCAGCTTGAAAAAAATGTCTTTGCTTCATTACATTACCTTAAGGCACTGGGACCCTGAGATGAGCTGAGACCTATTAATGCATTCAGTGGCATATCATTGATATTCAAGTAAAGATAAGTGCTTTTTTTTCTATATTCTGAATAGGGTACTACATTTGATATGTTCTAAATTGGGTACTTATTTTCCATCATTTTCAACTCTGTTGTTGATTGATCACTCTTCCCTCCTACCCATCTAACACCCACATGTTGATTCCATCCTTCTTTGGAGCCCTATGATCCTGAGAGAATAAGAAAAATCCTGTTTTCCAATTGTTCAAAAAAAAAAAAAAACTCTCTATATCTGAGATCACTAAAGGGTTTAAACAATTTTCATTGAGTGAAAAGTATTACTTTCCCCAACTACCTGAAGCAGGGGAATTAATGGAAGAAATATATCTGAGGTCAGGAAAATCAAGGAGTTAACTAAAAGCCTAAATCTTAGAACCCTCCCAGCAGTGAAAGAACAGGCAACGACACCCATCCATGACATCACAGCCATATTCAGAGCCACGTTTGAAACTCATTGGTATTGACATTATAATATCATTTAAGGATTTATTTTTTCATTATAACTCACATATTTTACTTAAAAAAATTCAAAATACAGAAGTTCATCATTATAAAGTTTGTAGTTAACATAACATATGATGGAGTGCACAGAAATTCTAAAAGCAAAAAATTACATAATAAAAGCCTGCATAGTGATACAAATTTGATAATGTAATGTTGTTATCCTGGAATGTAAATACTGGTACTGTTCATTACCAAGTTGTAAGATAGTCCCACTCTATTTCCTAAATATGTCCACTGAGAAAATTAAATATTAACTAGAACTTCAATTATTTCACAAACTCGAGAATGAGTAAGGTCATAAGTTTTGTCAAAGAAAGTAAATCACACTAAGTGCATTATGATAAGTAGAACGATTACGTATTATGCAGAGAATCATATATAGAAAAATTAAAACTAATTATTTATTTAGAAGTTTGTTTTTTTTTTAATGTGAAGAACTCCTTTTACTGAGAAAATTAATTTTGGGGATGCTTTATGTGGAATACTATTTTTATTTAAGGTTTCCGTTTAATGGATTTAGATTAAAAATGGTGTAATCAACTAAAAATGTATAGCCATACATACTGATACCAAATTTTAAAATACCCATTCTCACAATAATCAAACACAATGTGATTAACTGGACATTTTCTGTAATTATACCCTGTCTCAAAGGATAGTGAGATAGCAGTTTACCAAGGCTTTCCTGTGAGAATTGTGTGCTGGAGCTAAGAAACAGAGATTTACTCTAAAGAAACGAAACAAAAGAAAAAAACATTCTACATCTCCGTATCCAACAAGCAAAAAGCTTTTTGAAAGCAATTCTACCAGACAGCTTGTACATTCTTTGCTGACTGCTGTATAGACTTGCTGTTGTTGGCTCCTGCTAAGCTGCCTTTTGGGAGGTTTTCTAAAATTTGCTACGTGGAAACTCTGCCATCCTAAAATAAGATTATACAAGTCTCTCCTTGAATTGTGGCTGACTTCCAACAGATGAGACTTCCCCCTGTGTGACTACTTCAGGAGTACCAGAACTGACTTCCACAAACTCCAAGGACATAAAAAAATTACAGAACCAAGCCAGTCTATCTATTTAAGTTAAAAAGCTTCTGTTCTTTCAAGAATATGGATTTTTATGTTTCTCACATTAGGGAAATGCACAGCTAACTCTTAAATGGGGTTTAGCTTGAGTGATCAAGGATTCTACATGGGATATGATGTTTACATATATGATCTTTTACACATGCACATTTTCTTATTTTATATATGGAAATAACATGCCTCTTATCCCTTAGTTTGACATTTACTGGAGCTTCTTATTTTTGATTTTGGAAGAAATACATTTTGGAAACTGAATTCTCCTAGATGACAGTTCTGGAGTCGTTATCATTTTGCAGCAGATGTAGGAGCCCACCTTTAGTCACTGGGGCCAAGTTTTAAATATATATGAGAAATATAGTGAATATTCAGTGTTATATGCTGTTTATGCTTGGACATGACTGTTAAAAATAAATCATTTATCATTAATTATTAAGTATAAACAAAATATGGCACAGTCCAGATGTCTATCAATAGAATACTACTCAGTAATCAAAAGGAACAAGCTAATATAGTAACATGAATAAATCTCGAAGACATTATGCTAAGAGGAAGAAGCCTTACACAAAAGAATACATACTGTATGGATACATTCAGGTGAAATTCAAAACCAGACAAAACCACCTTAGAAAAAAATGAGAATACTGATTTATTTTGGGGGTAGAGGGTAAGGGCAGGAATTGACTGGTAATGGACCTAAGGGAACTTTCTGGGATGATGATAGTGTTCTATATCTTAAGGAGGGTTTGAATTAGACAGGTGTGTGTATTTGTGAAAACTCAGAGAATATACTCTTAAGATTTGTGAGTTTCATCTTATGCAAAATTTGAACAAATGAGAAAAAAAACGGTAATAAATATTGAACTGTGGCTAATGATATGTGCAATGAATTATTTAGGATGAAATTTACAGATAATCTGTGTTTAATCTTAGAATGCTTCAAAATAAGACGGATTAATGCATAGGTCAACTGTTGTTAGGTGCCGTCGAGTCAGTTCTGACTTATAGTGACCCTGTGTATCGCAGAACAAAACACTGCTCAGTCCTGTGCCATCTTCACAATCCTTGCTATGTTTCAGCTCGTTGTTGTAGCCACCATGCCAGTCCATCTCATTGAGGGTCTTCCTCTCTTTCACTGACCTCCTTTACCAAACATGATGTCTTTGTCCAGGGACTGGTCCCTTCTGATAACATGTCCAAATTATGTGAGATAAAGTCTGGCCACCCTTGCTTCCAAGAAGCACTCTGGCTGTACTTCTTCCAAGACAGACTTGTTCATTCTTCTGTCAGTCCACAGTATATTCGATAATCTTCCCCAACACCATAATTCAAAGGCACCAGTTTCTCTTCAGTCTTCCTTAATCATTGTCCAGCTTTTGCATGCATACGAGGTGACCGAAAATACCATAGCTTGAGTCAGGCACACCTTAGTCCTTAAAGTGACATCTTTGCTTTTTAAGACTTTAAAGAGATCTTTTGCAGCAGATTTGCCCAGTGCAATAAGTTGTTTGGTACAAATGATCGTAGTCAGAAGTATGCCTCTAGTTGTCATATCTGAACTAACATACTGCACCCTCTGGTCACTGCTGATTGAGAAGGAAATGGGAAATCTTAATCCAAGTTATCCCAGTTAGATTTTCATTTTATGACAATTTAAAATTTGTGGGCATGAAGACTGTGAATCTTTATTGCTTAAGCACATAGTTCCAGCACCAAAAAGGAAATAAAATCCAGATGCTGGGGTCTCTGGAGTTGTCCTGGTCAAATCCCTGCACATTGGTTGTAAAACTTCTCTTTGATGTTGTGAGATACCCAGAATCCTTCTAATGAATTTCCCTAATTCCTTATTCTACTCAGAGTTGGTTTCTGTCTTAGGCTGGGTTTTCTAGAGAAGCAAAACCAGTAAAGCGTGCATATATAGAGAATGAGAGAGATATTTATATCAAGGAAATGACTCACACAGTTTTTATAGGTTGTAAGTCCCAAGTTCATGAAGAAGGGAAGAAAATTCTCCTGATTCACATAGCTGCAGGGGCTGGCAAACTCAAGATAGGCAGGCAGAAGAGCAGTACTGCCACAGGCAGTAAAGATCCACCATTGGCAGGCAAGACGCCAGCAAGCTGCTAGTCCAAGTAGCAATAACCGGAGGCCAGAAGAACGGGAGCCAGCTACAGGATCCCCAACAAGCAAAAGCCCCAGCAAGGTAAGCAGGAAGGAAGTAGGCAGAGGAGAGTGGGGAAATGAAGGCTGAGGGGACGGTGAGTGCCACAGGCCCCACCCCTGCCAGCTCCACTCAGCAGATTCCATTATGGGGGTCATCGCGTATCAAATTTCAACTGAGTAGTGATCACAACATTATACAACTGCCAAAACACTGAGAATCTTGGCCCAGCCAAGCTGACACACAATCTTAACCATGGTAGCCCACCCCTTGTCAACTTGGCACCTGTACACATCTCTGACTAAAGACAATTACAAAGTCGTGCTTTCACCTAACATGATGCAACTAACACACGTACAACCAAAGATGTACTAGCTCTGTTTATATCTTATATTTTATAAGTGAAAAAACTAAAATATCTGTTGCACACATACAAAGTGGAAATACTCATAACAATTACAGTCCTCATTTCTGCAGCTGGTCACATGGCCGTAACTGGTATTTAGAACTACCTTAAAAAAATTCCCTATTCCCTTTGCCCTCAGCAAGCGCCTCAGCTGGTCATGGTTCTTTGCCTGGTGGGGCGATCCAAGTCTTCATTCCTGAAGCATCTCGCTCATTAGTAGTCATGTCGGGATTGGGTTGCTGTAGTTTTCCACTGAGTTTAATCATAGGACATGGTAGTACTAAGAGTCACCCTAAGGGATCTCCTGCATTCTAGACATATTCTTCTTTACCTCCATTATGTAATATCAACCTGCAGGATAAATCACACCAGCCAGTATGGTAACTCCCTTTTTTGCCTGTTGATCCAGAGGCATGAGGAACACAAAGTGGCCAGGTGGCATTCTTAGCTTCCAGTTCAATCAGTGATGTGTCTCCAGGTGGGAGCATTCCTCCATATACAACTAAGACCTCTAGACCTGTGGAGCATAAGGTTGCAGGGACAGGAAGCAAAAATTTTGCAAACAGGTCACTAGGGATACTAGTGAGTGATGCCACTCCCATTTCCACCCTTTGATTCCTGGACCCATGAACCCTGGCTATAGGAGAAACAGCACCATATATTGGATGCTGGTTTAGAGCATATACAGCCTCCTGGAGAACATTGCCCCAACCCTGCAAGGTATTACCACCTAGCTGGCACTGTAATTGTGTCTTCAGGAGGCCATTCCATCATCCTATCAAGCCAGCTGCTTCAGGATGATAGGGAACATGGTAAGACCAGTGAGTTCCACGAGCATGGGCCCATTGCCACAATTCATTTGCTGTGAAGTGAGTCACTTGATCCAAGGCAATGCTGGGTGGGATACCATGACAATGGATAAGGCATTCTGTAAGTCCATGGATGGCAGTTTTTGTGGAAGCATTGCATGCAGGGAAGGCAAATCCATATTCAGAGTAAATGTCTATTCCAATAAGAACAAAAGACTGCCCTTTCCATGACTAAAGTGATCCAATGCCACCAGATTGCTGGCTGATCATCTCGAAGGATGGTGCCATATTGGACTCAGTGTTGGTTTCTGCCGCTGGCAGATTGGGCACTCATCAGTGGCTGTAGCCAAGCCAGCCTTGGTAAGTGGAAGTCCACGTTGCTGGGCCCATACATACTCCATCCATGCCACCATGGTCATTTTGTTCATGAGCCCATTGAGTGATGACAGGAAGAGCTGAGGAAGGAGAATGAGTGGTTTCCACAGAACACATCATCGTAACCACTTGATTGTTAAAATCCTCCTCTGCTGATATCACCCTTTGGTGAGCATTCACATGAGACACAAATATCTTCACTTCTTTTGTCCATTCAGAGAGAGCTATTCACATACCTCTTCCCCATAAATCTTCGTCTCCAATTTTTCAATCATATTCCTTCCAAGTCCCTGACAATCCAGCCAAACCATTGGCCACAGCCCACGAATCAGTATACAATCCAATCTGGCCATTTCTCCTTCCAAACAAAGTGGACAACCAGGTACACTGCTCAAAGTTCTGCCCATTAGAAAGATTTTCCTTCACAATTGTCCTTCAGGGAGGTCCCAGAGCGGGGCTGTAGTGTTGCCGCTGTCCACTTTCGAGTGGTGCCTGCATATCGCACAGAACATTTTGTAAACCAGGCATGAGGTTTCTCTTCTTTGGTCAGCTGATCATAAGGAACTCCCCATGAGGCCATAGGTGCAGACTGAGAGATGGAAGGTAATATGGCAGGAGTGGTGACCATGGGCATTTGGGCTACTTCCTCAAGCAACTTACTTGTGCCTTCAGATCCTGCTCCAGCTGGATCTCATATATACCATTGCCATTTAATGATGGAGTGCTGCTGTGCACGTCCAACTTTATGACTCTGTGGGTCAGACAACATTCAGTTCATGACAGGCAGCTCAGGCTGCATGGTGACTTAGTGTCTCATAGTTAAGTGTTCAGTCTCTATAAGGCCCAGTAATAAGCCAAAAGCTGTTTCTCAAAAGAAGAGTTGTTATCTGCAGAGGATGGCAGGGCTTTGCTCCAAAATCCTAAGGGTTTTCGCTGTGATTCACAGATAGAGGCCTGCCAAAGACTCCAAACAGCATCTCTATCTGCCACGGACACTTCAAGCACCATTAGATCAGCCAGATCACATGGCCCAATTGGAAGAGCAGCTTGCACAGCAGCCTGAACCTGTTGCAGAGCCTTCTCTTATTCTGGGCCCCACTCCAAATAAACAACTTTTTGAGTCCTTGATAAACAGGCCAGAGTAGCACACCCAAATGAGGAATATGCTGCCTCCGAAATCCAAAAAGGCCCACTAGGCATCATGCCTTCATTTTACTTGTGGGAGAAGCTGGATACAATAACTTTATCTTCACTTTAGAAGGAATATCTCAACATGACCCACATCACTGGAACCCTAGAACTTTCACTGAAGTAGAAGGTGCCTGAATTTTTGTGGGATTCATTTCCCACCCTCTAGCATGCAAATGTTTTACCACTAAGTCCAGAGTCATTGACACTTCTTGCTTCGTAGGTCCAATGCGCATAATGTCATCAATATAATGGACCAGTGTGACGTATTGTGGAAGGTCCCTGTGGACTAAATTATGACATAGGGCTGGAGAGTTGATGTGGCCCTGAGGTAGGCAAGTAAGGTTGTATTGCTGGCCTTGCCAGCTAAAGGCAAACTGCTTCTGATGGTCCTTTGATACAGGTACGGAGAAAAAGGCATTAGCCAGATCAGTAACTGCATACCAGGTACCAGAGGTACCAGGTGATGTATTAATTTGTTCAACCAAGGAGACTACATCTGAAACTGGAGTCATCACATGGTTAAGTTTTCAATAATCCACTGTCATTCTCCAAGATCCATTTGTTTTTTGCATAGGCCAAATAGGTGAGTTGAGTGGGGATGTGGTAGGAATCACCACCCCTGCATCCTTCAAGTCCTTGATGGTGGCAGTAATCTCTACAATTCCTTCAGGAATGCAATATTGGTTTGGTTTACTAGGTAGGGACAATTCTACTGGCCTCTACTTGGCATTTCCTACCATAATAGTTCTTACTCCATTTGTCAGAGATCCAGTGTGGGAGTTCTGCCAGTAGCTGAGTGTATCTACTCCAATTATGCATTCTGGAACTCGGGAAATCACTACAGGATGGGTTTGGGGACTCAATGGACCTACTGTGAGACAGACATGAGCTAAGACTCCATTAATAACTTGACCTCCATAAGCCCTCATTCTGACTGGTGGGCCACAGTGGTTTTTTAGCTCTCCTGGAATTAGTGTCAGTTCAGAGCCAGTATCCAGTAATTCCTGAAAAGTCTGATTGTTTCCTTTTCCCCAGTGAACAGCCACTCCTGTAAAAGGTTGTAGATCCCTTTGGGGAAGGTTGGGAGAAATATTAACAGTATAAGTTTTTGGCAGTGTATTGGAGTCCTTCCTAAAGGGGACCTGGCCTCCCTTTCAATCAAAGGGTTATGGATCTGTAAACTCACTCAAGTCTGGGAATTGCCTGAGGGGCTGTGACTCCCTATTCTGGTGAATCGAGTTAGACCGCTGTTCACTTGACCTAGAATTCACGGGCTTGTACAGATCAAGTAAATATTTAGTAGATTTCCTATCTATTTCACTCATACAGACACCATGACTAAGTAGGCAATGCCATAAGTCCATACAAGTCAGACTATTCTGATTATTGCTTTGATTCTGCTGCCCGTTATGGTAATTACACTCACTTTGTCTTGAGTTCCACCATTTGGCCCCTACCACCAGGGTTCCAATCAGCCCTACTGTAGTTCGGAGTATTAATTCAGTTAAGGCAGTTCCCACTGTCAAATCTGATTTACATAAAATAGCAATCACAGCAGTCTTAAAGGATGCTGGGGCTCCTTTCACAAATTCATTCCTCACCATGGTGGTAAAAGCTGTGTACTCTGGGCACTGTATGCACAGGTCCATGGGTCTGACCTGATAAATCCACTCTAGCATGCCAATTTCCCTAAGCCTTTGGATACCTTCTTCTATGGTATACCAAGTCAGGTCTGATAGTCCACTTGATTTAGTGTAGGCCACCATGCAATTCATGTTTCAGCAACCCAACCAAATAAACTATTAGATCCTGTCTTAACTTCTCGAGCTGAAATACTGAATGAAGAATCTGTGCTTAGTGAGCCCATATCAGTATATTCAGGCTGATCCATCTTTATGTTCCTTGTACCATTATCCTACACCCTTACTAGCCATTCTCACACATATTCCCCGGGTTTCTGTTCGTACATATTAGAAAAGTCAAGCAGTTCTGTCAGAGTGTAGCATATCTCCTCCTGGTTTACACTTTGTACTACACCTTTTGGGGCTCACTGGGATTTAAGTCCAGTTACAGGCCTAGAAGCCAAAATCAGTAGGGAAAGGTTTTTAGAATATTCAGCATTGTCTTTTAAATCATCTGCCTCAGGCTATGTCCCAGGCAATAACTCTGACAAAGGTGCTTTAGATATAGTTGGGTTAATCTCATTAGATGGGAGTGAAAGGGCTAATGGTTCTGTTGGCAGGAACGATTCAATGGAATTTAGGAGCTCAGTGTCTCCAGCTTCCTCATTATCTGCCCATATGTCCCCATCCCGGATTTTAGGATCCCAATTCTTCCCAATCCATGCCCTCAGTTTAACTTCGGACACCTCTCGAGATTGGCAGTTGAGATGGCATTGTAATTCAGCCATTCTTAAAATAAGAGTCTGGGTTTGGTTTTCAGTAATATCAGCTCTGTTACTACAAGAAATAAGGCTTTCTTTCAGGGCATAAGTGGAAACTTTGAGGCTGTTTATCCAGTGCTTGATCTTTGACTCTGAAGCCCTGAGCTCATTTCTTTCTTTCTCCAGTGTGTCTAGCAAAAGTAAGACCAAGAACCAGCCTCCCTATATGTCTCATTACAACAAAATTGTAGAAAGGTTTCATCTGTGCAATCACCCAGAGCCTCTTCTCTGACCGATATCTGGTGATATTTTGTGTATTTGACTTTCCATCTCACACCATGGATTAGCAGTACCCTTTTTACTACTGGAAGCAGAGTCATCAACATCTTTAAGACTAACTAGATCTGAGAACCAATTTAGAAAATTCATCTTTACAATTTTGTTTCTCTAGAACCACTGTTGGTTCCAAATGTCCTAGGCCAGGTTCCCCAGAGAAGCAAAACCAGTAAAGCATATATATACAGAGAGAGAAATTTTTATCAAGAAAATGGCTCACTTGGTTTTTATAGGTTGTAAGTCCCAAGTCCATGAGGCAGGGAAGAAAATTCTCCTGATTCACGTAGCTGCAGGGGCTGGTGAACCCAAGATAGACAGGCCAAAGAGCAGTGCTGCCACAGGCAGTGAAGGTCCACCATTGGCAGACAAGATGCCAATAAGCTGCTAGCCCAAATCTCAAGAATAAGAGGCCAGAAGAATGGTAGCCAGCTGCAGGATTCAGAACAAGCAAAAGCCCCAGCAAGGTGAGCAGGAAGGAAGTAAGCAGAGAAGGGCAGCAGATGAAGGCTGAAGGCGCAATGAGCCACAGGACCTGCCCCCGCCAGTACCACTCAGCAGATTTCATTATGGGGGTAATCATGTATCAAATTGCAGCAGGGAAGTGATCACAACATTATACAACTGCCAAAACACTGAGAACCATGGCCTCGCCAACTTGACACATAATCTTAACCACCAAATTTTTTATTGCTTACCCTGTCCCCTAAAAAGTAATACTTTAATTGCAAAGGATATTCCAACTTAGTTGAAACAGTGGTTGAAAAAAAAAATTTCTCAGGGAAAGCACATTACAGTTGGCCATTTGTATCTACAGGTTCCACATCAACGGATTTAACCAACAGCAGATCGAAAATAATCCGAGGAAAAAAAAGGAAAATTCTAAAAAGCAAAACTTGAATTTGCCACATGGAGAATCCATGTGAAAGAAGTGATGTGTACGGATTCCGCTATAGCCTCCCTGCATTTTACAAGCCCCTCCATCTCTCTCTAGCACTCGTTTGAGCATTGTTCGCCTCAGATGTTGTTCTTTCACCACTTGTGTTGTGTGCACCCTTTGTTTCTGTGAAGAATGGCTCCTAAAAAGCAATGAAATGGTCAGAGCAATTCCACAAAGGCTAAGTTGTGAGGGGGTTGAGGAGAACGAGAGGAAGGAGTTTAAGGCTAGTAAGGAAGGGTTGGCTGGCTAGCTCCATAAAGAACTGCAGCCTCAAGAACTTCAAGATTACAGGCAAATAGGCATTGGCTGATTCCGGCAGAATCAGCATTCCCAGAAGTGCTCCAGAAACTCCTAGAAGAGAAAGGCTACCTTCCAGAGCAAGCCTTCAATTGTGAGGAAACAATGATTTACATAGCATTTACCTTCTATTAAGTATTATAAGTAATCTAGAGATGATGTAAAATATACGGGAGGATGTGCATAGTTTATATGCAAATACCCTGCCATTTTATGTAAGGGGCTTGAGTGTTTTGTTATCCGCAGACTTTTGTATCCCCAGGGGTCTTGGATGACAGTACTTACTATACTGCCGATAGTGTTATTTATAGCTGGAAGTTATATGGTTCATATTTTTCTTCTTTTTTTATTTCACAAAGAAGGTGTGAAAGAAGTGTTAAACCATTCAGACTGTTCTCCTACTGCTGTAAACAATTTTTAATCTTTCGAAATCTGTATGTCAGTCTCTACCTACCAGCTTTCATCAAGTCGCATAGACTTCTATCCTTCCCCAAGCCTCCAAGTCTGATACTACCCGTCCTCTCTCACCCGACCATGTCAAGACTGCTACTTAAAAGGCATCACTGACAAAAGTCAGAAACCCAAATGATGGGTGAAAACCTGATGTTTTAGTTTTAGTGTAATACTGTCAGCGCTAAAATCATGAAGTAGCTGCATAGCTTTGCTATCAAAAGGGGTTCATCAAAAAGTTCTGCTCCATGAAAGGGAAAAACAACAACAGCTACTACATTATACGATTTCTTGACAAATCTACAGCATTCTACTTAAGGAAGTATATTTTTAATTACGGTCTCTAAAAGTAAAGTTGGATAAAGATTTGTTTGTGGTATTTTGTAGTAACTAAAAAACACAAAATAGTTTCCGTTGGATGAGTTCTTACTCACGGCAACTCCGTGTGTGGCAGAGTAGAACTATACTCCACAGGATTTTCACTGACTGATTTTACCAGGCCTTTTTTTTTTTTCTTCTGAGGTGCCTCTGTATGTACTCAAACCACCAACTTTTTGGTTAACTGTAAAGTGCATTAACTGTTTTCACCAACCAGAGACTCTGCAGTGGCTAAGGCTGTATTCTAACACCAAGGAGTGGACTAGGCCAGACACAAATAACTTGAGAACCCATATTCAATATAAATATCTGAATTTTATAATCACAACTTTAGCCAAAGAGTGTGAATACAGTTCTAATACAGAATCCTGCACTCCGTCAACACACACACACACACACACCTGACACATAGAAATAGACACAATAAAATGGTATTTCATCAAACTTATTAGGGAATTTCAGATTTAAACACAGTCAAAGAAGAATATTTCTTACAGGATATCTCAGAAACTTTCATACGCTAGTAAAATTTGTGCATTACTGAAAAAAGGAGGGGGTATGGTTACAATGCTTTTCAACTATATTTAACCATTTTCTCCAAAGACTAGGCTTTGACAAAACTGACAGAATGGTGAAGGACACAGATAATAAAGTAAGAAAGAGTGAAATAAAATTCAAGTTCCACAACTGATAAATTATAAGACATCAGGTAATTTGCTTAATCTAATTAAACCTCTGTTTCTCCAACTGTAAAATGGTCATAGTAAAGCCTCTGTCATAGGGCTGTGATGAATACTAAAGATAATGATTTTGAAGTCTTTCATCAATACCTGGTCCAAAGTTAAGTCCATAATCAATGATATTTATGATTATTATTGAATGTTAGCATGGATGGCTTTAAAGTCAGTATTCTCTATTCTATATATTGTTTCTCTTGCATACATACTCAAAAATATAGCTAAAATTATATAAGTACTTATATTTATGTACAATTTTCAAAGGACTTTCACATGAATTAAAGTATTTCGTTCTGAAAACAAATTTCTGAATTGCTGGTGTAAGATAAGGAAACTGAAGCTTGGAGAAGGTGTGACTTGCCCAAGGTCAAACAACTATCGTGTTGTGGTAGAGCGGCCATTCGGCCGAAGTCTAGTCTGCTGACTACAAAGCCCGTGTTCTTTCCACTATGATTTTCAAATGCTTTAGAAGTCACATAAGTAAACTCATATACATAAGTAACAAACCCTTGAGTATATTGAGTTTTATTAAAAACACTCCTTGTCATTATTTTCCATACTATTCTCCACATTTATGAGATTTTATATATCCCATGTAATAGATGGAGCCCTGGTGGTACAGTGGTTAGGATCTCGGCTGCTAACCAAAAGGTCAACAGTTTGAATTCACCAGGGGCTCCTTGGAAACCCTTTGGGGCAGTTCTACTCAGTGGGAATCAACTTGATAGCAGCAGGTTTGTGTTTACGTGATAGATAGTATTTTTTCTTAAATAAATGTGGTATCATCATACATACTCTGAATTCAAAACTTCAGGTTTCCAAAAAATGCATTTGGTTAACTATCAGCATATTTAATCAGTATTTTATATGGCTAAATATCTGATTAAATAGATCCAGTTAATTACTGGTAAATATCATCAGTAGTCTAAATAATTTATCTGACTAACTCTAACCCAAAGAAAGTTTATTAGTTTTCATGGGGTGTAGAAAATTACAGGTCAAAGTAACTCTGAAGATCATTTTAAATCACCCAGCCAAAATAAACAAAAGCATAGCTTGAGGCTAATTTACCAAGATTTCATATTTGTATAATACAAATATATAAAAATAAATAGTGTTTACATGTGGTTTTAAAAATATTCAGTTATAACAAATACTGATGATATTCTAGCAAACTGAAAGATCTTATTGTTTTCCACCTGGCTGATGGAGTTTCTCGGGTTCACACGTTCAGAAATAAAAATGAGGATTTTGTTTATAAAATCTGAGTGGCATTATTTGACTTTATGCGTTCAGATGAAAAAGAGTCATGTATTATAGCTTATTATAGTTATTCCGCCTTTACAGTCTGTTATGTATTCAGAGAGTAATTTAAAAAGAGTACAGGTATTTGGATTACTTTTGACCTTTGTTTTTCTGAAACTTGAATCACATACTTAAAATATTCTTAGTATTTCACATAATCATAGATTTTGGGATCGACAATTACCCAAGAGAGAATTTGGCCTCAACCTTTTATTTTAGAATTCAGGAAAATCAGCCTTACTGGGGTAAATTGACTGATCAGAGTCACACATTTAGTTAGTGACAGAAGCAAAACTAAAATTCATATGCCCTAATTTTTTGTTCAAAACTCTTTTTACCATCCCGTGTTATAAATGAACATTTAACATCTATAATAATCTTTGTTACTAAGAAGTGTAAAATTGAGAGAATGCTAATTAAGTCTCTAATTTTCCATTATTACTCTTGTGCTCCAATCTATCAGTTATGATTTTCAAGGTCATCAGTATTAACACTGCAGGAATATGCTTTTCTATATTAATTTCATCATCAAATTTTTCTCATTGGGAAATATCTCAGTCTTATACAAGTAAATGTGCTTTACTTTGATTAAGGACGCACTTGCAGATGGCTTGTGCTCAACTACTAATTCCAAGGTTGGTGGTTCAAGCCCACCCAGCAGTACCATGGAAGAAAAGCCTGGTGATCTGCTTCCATCAATATTACAGCCAAGAAAACGTCACAGAGCTCAGTTCTACTCTGTAACACACTGGGTTAGAATCTAAATCAACGGGTTTGCTTTAGTTTTGTCCCAAATAGACGCTTTTAATTTGGTTCTTAAATTTAAATACAGTACACACATACACGTTCATATATATTTGTCACATATACGTACATGCACATACACACACACATAAATATATCAAGTGATAGAGTACTTGGAAAGAGTGAAAATAAATAATTCAATGAGAGAGGAAGAAAGCCCGTTCAAAGGTATTTTTGATGTATTTTTTGGTGATAGGAGCCATGGTGGCATAGTGGTTAAAAGTTCAGCTGCTAACTAAAGGTTGGCAGTTTGAACCTACCCAGCTGCTGCTTGGAAACTCTTTGGGGCGGTTCTACTCTGTCTTATAGGGTCACTATGAGTTGGAATCAACCCAAAGGCAACGCGTTTGGTTTGGGTGTTTTTGATGATATTTTTGATTTTTCATTGTCATTCAAAGACCAGGATCCATGTTTACATTAAAAACCCAGTGCCGTTGAGTCGATATTGACTCATAGCTACCCATTAGACAACAATTAAACAAACAAAAAAACAAACCCATTGCCATCGAGTCAATCTGACTCATAACAACCTTATAGGACAGAGTAGAACTGCCCTATAGGGTTTCCAAAGAGCGCCTGGTGGATTCAAACTGCCAGCTTTTTGGTTAGAAGCCTTAGCACTTAACCACTATGCCACCAGGGTTTCCTTAGACAATATCAGTTTCAGTTAAATACTTCACAAGAGAGAAAATGGTCTTTTAAAAATGTACATACATATATCCTATAATTCTATATTTTGCTTAGGTCCAGGTTGACGCCCTAATCTGTGGTCTACACATACAAGCATTATGATGTAATTCAGGTTGTATAGGGATCACAGCGTGATGAACTCAATTGCTCTACCTCTGTGAATTCAGGTATGTCCAGTCATGAAAACATGACTTTGCTGGATTTTCTGTTGTCAACTCAGCTCCACCATATTCTAAGGCTGAATAATATGTTTCCTGGAATTCTCTTTATTTATATTTTGTTTGTCAGTAAGACAAACTTGAGCAAGATTTACAAGGCATGTGAGAAGCAGAAGAGGGTTGCAGCTAGACTAGGTGGACAAAAGAGCCAGAATAGCTCCCTGGTAAGCGAGCACTTCAGGTTGAGCTCTTCTGTGTCAACTCCCCTGACCCGAGTCTGCAGCTTCCCTGACCTCCACGTTCTTTAACTATTTTACACCCAGAATATACACAGTGATGTCTGTTTTCCCAACCAAGTCTTGACACATACAGATTTTATTATGTGATGGGATGCTGTCTTAAGGGGGGCTGGGGACTAAAATAGGTGGTGTTAGAATTTGGCAAGAAAACTGTTATCTCAGGCTGCAAAAATAATGACCTGTATTCTATGGTTGTAAAACAATTGTTAAATCCTTTTTTTTTTTTTTTTAATTCTCTCTACAGTAGCTTCCACTCCAGAAAATGAGCCTAATGATAGTTGCTTTGGGTGAGAATGTTTTGAACCAGAATATCGAAAGCATGAATTCTTTGCTACTAGCTGCAATAATGAAGTACACGGGGAAGGTGAGCACAGAAAAGAACTGTCCAATTTATAGGAGACTTGAATGTAGAAAGTCTAGAGTTTTCAGCATTTGAAAAGAAAACTGTAAAGCATTAAATCAAAGGTGGATAACACAGCCTCAGATATGTGGGAGGGAAAATAACTGTAAGATGGCAAAAAGGAGCCCTGGCAGCTAACCCTCCCAGTGGCTCCATGGGGGAAAGACCTGGCAATCTGCTCCTGCAAAGATTACAGCCTAGATAACCCTAGGGGACAGTTCTACTCTGTCACATGGGGTCGCTACAGGTTGAAATCAACTCAACGGCACCTAATAATCACAAGATGGCAAGGAGGAGACAATGGTAGAATTCTCTTCCTTGAGGGAGACCTGGGTTCGATTCCCAGCCAATGCACCTCATGGAGCCAGCACCCCTCTGTTGGTAGAGGCTTGTGTGTTGCTATGATGCTGAACAGGTTTCGGCTGAGTTGCCAGACTAAGACAGACTAGGAAGAAAGGCAATCTACTTCTGAAAAATCAGACAATGAAAACCCTATGGGTCACAACTTTCAAATCCTGTTGTGCATGGAGTCCCCATGAGTGGAGGGTCGACTTGATTTGGCAGCTAATAACAACAACCAAGATATCAAGGAGTTCCTGGGTGGTACAAAGGGCTAACGCACTCAGCTGTGGTTTAAGGCCACACATAGTTGCCTCTGGGGGGGAGAAAAAAAAAAAGGCCTGATGATTTACTTAAAAAAAACCAGTCATTGAAAACCCTATGGAACACAGTTCTATTCTGAAACACACGGGGTCACCATGAGTTGAAATCGACTCCATGGCCACTGGTTTTAAAATAGCAAATGATGTCCTCTTGGGGCATGGAGTGTTTTCCTCCTTCTTGACTCTAAGCTTACTCTGACCAATGTGACATTAGCAGGTGCAACACAGGGAGAGGCTTGTATTGCTTGTGTGGTTGGGTGGCTTTCTTGTGCTTCGCCATGAGAAAAAGACACTTTCCCTCCAGCCTGAGCCAAGAATGAAACATATGGAGAGACCACTCTAGCTGTCTTACAGCCCCACAGCCTGAAGCAGAGCTACCCCAGTGAACTACAACCATGTGAGCAATAAATACATACTTCTTGTAGCATGGCATTGAGATTTCTGCGGCTGAGGATAAAACATAAAGCAGCAAAAGCTAACTGATGTGTCTACTTGGTAGGGAAGTACTTGCATAGGTTACAAACTCTTCCTAAGGATGAAAAGGAAGAAAGTTAAGATACACGCATGGTTCTGATCTAACAGATTCGCAGTAAAGAGGGGTGGGATACATTAGGTTGCTATTCCGATTTTCACTCCCTGCAATGCAGCCACACTTATCAGCCATGGAAATTTGTGATGTCTTCCACTCTGGGCAGAACATACATTCCCTGCTCCATTGCCAGTTTACATGATACAGGCAGAGGTTTTAAAAATGCTTGCCTGGTTTAGTTTGCCTTCTTGCTCTCATATGATCATCTGTGAGAAGAGTATCCCACAGAACACTGGTCCCAGAGCCAAGAAGACACATGACCAGGCCTGAAGAAAACCCAACGCCTGAGGCAGTCACTACAGCTGAACTACAGATGCACCAGCAGGACAAATAAATATTTTTTCTAGTTGTAAGTTTTTGAGATTACATGATAGTTTATTATTCAGTGAAAATTGACTAGTAAAGAAGGGGTAAGATATTGAGGACAAATGTTCTGGGCATTTCTGTGGCCTGGGGTTGAGGACTCTAATAGTGACCACCTGATAAAACAACAACAACAAAACAAAACTTTTAAACAATTTCAGCTCTTACATTTGTATTCCTGATACATACTTATTTGATTTTTGTATATTACGTGAGGTAGGGGTCTAAGTTCTTATTTTTTTCTTATTTTTAACCATTCCCTTATTCTACTTTTTAATGATTATGGCTATTCTAAATTCCTTCTCTGTCCCCCACCTCAGCCCGCAGTGTGTGTGGTAGCCCAGTTAACCAGGGATGTATGGAGCATTTCTCTAGTCCCTCCTCCAGGATCTCCTTGCTAACTTTGTTTTGTCAACCAATTTGTTGCTTGTTTGAAGCACAATTGCAACCTCAGACTAGAAATGCTGTTAGTTTTCTCTTGTAATTATCTACCAATTTTGTTATTTTTACTGACAGTCATCACCAGGAGTGGCTTTTGTGCCTCTGCTCAAAACCAAGTCTGTTCCCTCTGGTAGTGAACTTACTGGCTTCTAAGCACTGCCTGCCCTGGTAACACGACTGTTCCTGCTGGGCTGGGGGTTGGAGAGGGATTGTTGAGAGCAGCCCCAGGCATGGATGCTACCGAGTCTCATTGTTTTCACTCAAAGTTCAGCAGTTTTTAATGAATAAGTTCTTTTCAATTTATTGCTTGTGTTTAGTCAACTTCTAGAGTCCTGAATTGGTTATTATTATTATTATAACTTTGTCCAGTTTTATAGTTGTTTAGAGAGAGAGGCTCTTCTTCACCATCACTGGATATTGTGTGTCCTGAAAGAGGGTGGTAACAGCTGGGGCCAAATCTCTGTGAGCACTTGAGAAATTTAGCCTCCAACTTGGAAGGGGATGAGATTTTGTGGGTCCTTCAAGTAGTTCGGAGCTGCATCTTGCTTGCTTTCAAGGGCCACAGGGGGAAAGGTGGCATGGCCCAGAGGGAGGGTGGGCATAATCCCAGGATATTTCAGGTATTGGACCTGCCCCCCTTTAAAGGAATCGTAAGTACCATGACCACATCAATGGTGACAAGAACCTCAAGATTTCTGTCTGATTCTACAGAGGACAGAAAGTCAATAATGGTTGAAAATGAAGTTCTTCCAGTCTCAGAAGCTTGGAGACATAAAGTAGATTAAGTATGACTTTAAAGTAACAGGAGAAATTTGTCATTCTTACATTCCAAGCTGTAGGGGAAAGTCCATACCTACTATAAATTGGAATTCCTAAATATAAAAGTGATATTTTATTGAAATAAATCAGTTTTTATGAATTTAAATTGACATGTTATCGGAATGACCTCGTTTGTAAATATAAAGGAGTAACATATGTTAAGGAGTTTGTCAGCAAGAGATGAGATTCCTCAGATACACATAAAAAGGTAAATCTGGTCTTGAGGACAATGGAAGAAGTAATAAAATTATTTGGCCTATTTGATTTTTGGACCATAGATAAAACTCTTCACAGGGCTAAGAAGTTGCATTTTCAATGACTTTTCAAATAATCTGATAAAGAAGTTTGAAAGAAGAATAATACGCCATTTTGGTTTCAAAGTTGTATCACTAACAGCAAGAGCTACTTACCCTCCATGAGAAAAAATAAAAATGCAGGCACAAAGGCTCAAATTTTATAACTGATAAAACTTTCTAAAATGCAGACTTATCTGAATACGATATGGTAGACATTTATTTGTCTTTGCATGATTGGCTATCAGGCTGTGATGAAAGCAAGCAGCCAGCAGATGCGCAGGAGTTGTGCTTGGCTTTTAATTGTGCACGGCACTCCTTTTCTGTAGATGGATATTACTCCTACGTTTTTACATGAGCAGATATATGCTGTCCTGAATTTTAATACACCCTAGTGCTGAGCTACAATCCTCCCTACTCAATAGCATGTTGACCAAGTTCAAATACACACACAGAAGTACAGGGAGTGCTATGTTTACGGATCTGTCCCCAAAATGGGGGTATCTAGAAGTACATAGGAAGGAGCTAGCTGGCAGTGCAAATGTGAGAAAACTGGTACACAGACAGTAATTTAAATGCAAATATTTTAATAGTCCAATGTATTTCAAGTGAAGTTAGCAGTAATTATTTGCAGAAATTCTGGAGAATTTCCCCCAAAGTCTAGTATTTGTTATAATAGCATTTGAAAATCACTGATTTATTCACCTCTTTTCCCCCAGGATGTTATAGGTGCAGAAGAATGAGCCCTACTGAGGGGACTACACAGATATTTACATTCAAAAAAACCGAGAACTTTTCTCAGAATAACAGGAAGCCCTTCCTTACCTTTTCTTCTGTGTAATCTCCTCCATAGATTTTGATTTCTCTCCTTGCTTCTCTAAGGATGCAATCAAGAACCATTCACTATTCACATTTCTATATTGTTTAGTTGCAATGTCCAATATCGTAGCCAGACCTGGCGGTGCAGTGGTTAAATGCTATGGCTGCTAACCAAAAGGTCGACAGTTGGAATCCACCAGGCGCTCCTTGGAAATCCTCTGGGGCAGTTCTACTCTGTGCTATAGGATCACTATGAGTCGGAATCAATGGCAACATGTTTGGTTTGGTTATCCTCATGTCACTATTCAAATATGGTCTGTAGGTTCTGATCCCAAACCAACCCATTGCGATCAATAGTGACCCTATAGGACAGAATAGAACTGCCTCATAGGGTTTCCACGGAGCAGCTGGCAGATTCAAACTGAAGATCTTTTGGTTAACAGCTGAGCTCTTAACCACTGTGCCACCAGGGCTCCAAATTTAAATTAGTTAATATTAAATTATGTTCAAAAATTAATTTTTTGGTCACACTAACCAAATTTCAAATGCACGATAGACACAATGGGTAATGCAATTATATAGCACATCTACCATTGCAAAATGTTCTATTGGATCACATTTGCTTTAAGTTTTATCAAGTGTACGTATGGCTTTCATAATTAATGAAAAATAAAGAAATACTTATTTTTTAAAAAACCTGTAAACACTACTCTACCCCTTGGTGTTATACTTAACATAAGGCTGGTATCATGGATTGAATTGTGTCCCCAGAAAATAGGTGTTAACTTGGTTAGGCCATGATTGCCAATAGTGTATAGTTGTCCTCCATTTTGTGATTGTAATTTTATGTTAAAGAGGATTAGGGTGGGACTGTAACACCACCCTTACCCAGGTCACATCCCTGATCCAGTCTCCTTTGTACTGAGATCATCAGAGGTGGAAAGTTTTTGAACTATCCTCCTGGTTTTTATTCATGGTCCCGGTGCTTTCTCAAGCTGATTTTGCCTGTGCTGCATATTCTTATTCTTCCCTCCTCATTCTCCCTCCCTGGCCCTCGTTCTTTACTGTTCCTGTTTCAGAAAGGCAATAGGCATTTTGGGGGTCACTACCAAAAAGAAGGCCTCCAGGTGCATCTCCCAGTTTCAGGTGGGGGTGTGCTCCTGTCAACGGCTTCTACCAATGGCTTCAAGGTATTCCAGGGGAGAATCCATCTCTGGTCTTGTCAGTATTCTCTTTTATTTTCTAGTCCAGTGATTCTAGTCTTTCATATTTTTTCAGATAAGTTCATACCTTTTTAAAAAAGAATGTGGTCTCATCTTACCAGACACAGAAATTTACCTTATCTGAGAAGCCTACTTACATGCTCATGTTGTTGTTGTTAGCTGCTGCCAAATCAGCCCCAACTCATGGTGTTCCCTGACTCATGGTGGGCCCCCAACTCATGTGGCTCCTGAGTCACGGTGACCCCATGCCCAAGGGAACTAAATCTTGCCCAATCAAACTGTTGTGATCCTTACGGTTTTCACTGGGTGACTTTTGGAATTGTATCACCAGGCCTTTCTTCTAATCTGTCTAATCTGACACTCCACTGAAACCTGTTCAGCATCATAGCAACACACAAGCCTCCACTGATAGCCAAGTGCTGGCTGCACATGAGGTGCATTGGCTAGGAATCAAACTCCTGTCTCCTGCACTGAAGGCAAGAGTTCTACCAGCGAACCATCAGTGTTCCACTCTTTGACCTTGGTGATTATTAAGAAGGCCCCACATGCCACCAGAGGGACTCTTCTACTATTGGGTTAAAAAGGAGAATAACCTGTCCCCATCAAAACACCTGCTCTCAGGTATCTTAAAAATTACATTTTCTTTTGTTCAGTAATGCTCACAGCAAATGATGTGGTATGAGGCCTGGGAGTTTCTGAATCAGATCTTGGCCTGAGACCCAATCCAGAACTTCTTGCCTGCTATGGGCTTCGATATTTCATTCAGTCAACAAGAAAGGATTGAAGATTATATGATTGTAGTTTTGCTGATGATGCACCAGATTCAATGGCCTATAGAAGTATGAAGATTTCTGTTTTAATTTGTTTTTATACATTTTCATTTAAACCACACACGCTAAGAAATCATTCTTCTTTGAAATACCAACAACAACAAAAGTGGTGATTATTTCAGTGGTGGTTTTATTTCATCTTTTCTTTTGGTTTGCTTGTTGTTAGTTGATAGTTTATCTCTTTCCTCGTTTTCTTCTGGATACAGCCAGCTGTTGAGTCAGCAGTGTGTAGGCAACCCAAGTAGGACATGATTACTGAGATTCCTTTTATGTTTCCCTCCAGGGTAGCTTCCTGCTTTGTCATTGAGAAAATGACTCATGTGGCAGCCTGACAAATACCTGGTTGCTCAGCAGAGTCTTCTGTGAGACTCACTTGTAACTCTGCTTTAAATGAGAGTAAAAATGAAGATTAAAAATTCATTGAACTTCCCCGTAGAGCCCAGCTAAAAAGGCAAAGACCTTCACATCATAAATAAAACATTAGCAAAGTCAGTACAGGGCAATGGGCCTCTTTTATGATTATTATAGCTAAATGATGCAGGAAACAGGGCAATGAGATAAAAATATAAGTCAAAGCAATATCTGAGTCCCTAAAGTATTCTCTGACCCAACAGTCAAATGATTTCAGTCATAAGTTTCTTTCTATCTTACCCATTGAACCAGAATAGCCTCTGTTAAATTTGTGTCAAAAATGCCAGTATAGTTGCCACATTCTACATAATTTAACCTGAAGCAAATGATCTCTCTCCTCTCTATTGGAAGCTCATAGTACTAGATTCTCTGCTTTCTAGTAATGGTATTAGAAATTGCTCCATTTATCTATTTCTGTGTAACACACACATTTAAGACCTTGAGGTTCAAACATCTGTTTTGTTTTACTCATGGTTTTATGGGTCATGAATTTAGGAAGATCTTAACTGGGAGGCTTGTTTCTGATCCATGGTGGTGGTGTCAACTGGGCAGCTGGGGCTAAGGATCTAATCCCAAAATTGCCTTTTCTTTCAAACCTCTGATGCTTCAATTCTCCTCGAACTCTCTTTCTCTGCACAAGGTGTCTTAAAATCCTGTCTTATCCACATGACTTGAGCTTCTCACCACATGGCAGTCTCATAAGATGAAATGGTGATATTAGCGTTAGTTTCTTTCAAAACGTTTTACCTGAGAGTCCATAGAAATTAATGACAGCTTAAAAATATATTTGCAGGTCAAAGCAGAAGACCGTGAAAAATATTTGTTGGTATATTGCGTGAGAGGTGAAGGTCTTCAAAGATGAAGCACTGGGGCTTACAATTGGACTCTAAGACATTCCATATTACATGGAATCAACTGTGATACTATTAGCGCCCTCTCTTAAGCAATTATAAATACAGAGGAAATTATTTTCTCTTTCAAATAGGTCTGTAATGTCTTTGGTGGTGGGGCATTTCCTGAGCAACAGATCCTGTGGTACACTATGAACTACCTATTGTCTAATTTGTTTTGTAATAGTAAAATTTGCAGCTCTAATAGACTTTTGCAGCTCTACTGGATTTATGCCTAAAAGAGATCTTAAGATTATCCATATAGTTAAATCATAACCCAAATATTCCAAACATAGTCATTTAAAAATCCCAATTAATTTGTAGTCATGGGTTCTAATATTGAAAGTCTTCAATCTTTTTGGAGCACTCACAGAAATTTTACTGCAAATAATAGCAATGATGCTGATGGAGATACTAATAACAAGATAAAAATAATTTACAAGTAAATAATAACAATAACCATAGCTCTGCAGAAAATTCCAAACTATAGACATCAGTATGAAACATTTATCTTAGTCTTAAAGCATATATACAGAGAGTCACAGTATCCAAGTAGTACATACTTGATATGCTTTGTTAAAGTTTAATTTTTGTTTTTTTTTTACATTTTACTAATTTCAAATTAGGTAATCTGCCTGTACTCTAAGTTTCTTGCAGCTAATTTTGAATCATATTCTCAAATGCTATCATTGTTTTCCTGAAGAGACTGTAAAAAGATTACAGCCTAGGAAACCCAATGGGACAGTTCTACTCTGTCTTATTGGGTTGCTATTAGTCAGAATTGACTCGATGGCACACAACACCAACATTACTTGATATATGGGTTCCAAGGTACTCATTATCATCTTTTATTGTTATTGTATTAACTGAAATAATATAAGTTGCAGAATTATGTAAACAGTGCTAGAGAGGAGTATAAACGCAGACAAATAAAATACTTGTTTTTATTTATTCTACAGCTTGGCAAGAGTAGTATGTCCTCTTTCAAGTGATACTTTATACATAATTTAACAAAATACAGCTTTGAGACACTGGGAAATGCAATATAATTTAGTAAATAAGGAGCAACACTTCCCTTGGTCAATTTATGTTTACATATTTAGCCTATAAAACCAAAAGCAAACCAAATCCCTTGCCTTTGAGTCAATTCCAACTCATAGCAGCCATATAAGACAGAGTAGAACTGCCCCATAGGGTTTCCAAGGAGCCACTGGTGGATTCAAACTTCCGACCTTTTGGTTAGCAGCTGAGCGCTTAACCACTGTGCCATCAGGGCCTATAGCATTTTGCCTATAAAAAAAAATAGGATATGAAAAATGTCCTAGATTCAAGATTACAGATTTTTGCATACTTCCCACTTGGTTGTATAATATTCCAATGAGCAGGATTCTGTTCTTCCCATCAAATGTTAGTGCTTATATAACTTTTCATATGAATGAGAGTCAGAAGGCAGGAAAAGTGTGATGCAAGTCACTCTTCATGTGATGTTTTATATAGCACGTTTTTGCCAGAAACACACACACACAGCAACTTCCCTGCTCAGATGGTTTGAGTCAAGAAAAGTTATGCAGTATACATTCAGAAGTTACATGTACAAATTCATAATTATGAGTATATCTAACCCACAGAAAGAACTTCATCCTGTTATTATCCTATCATTTCTTGAGTTCTTTATAAAGACAATGGAAAAGAACCACCACGATACAACTAATGACTAGTTCATAAGGCCAAAGAAAATTTGGAATAAAGGAAAACTTTTTCACATTGCAATGTTTTATTTCCTACATTTATATCAGTCCACTGTGTGTCAACATATAACGGCTTTACTTACTGTAAACTTCCCACAAGATTAGATCATAAAGTTATAACCCCTTTAACAGTGATATTTATAATTAGCATTATGTATTGTCATCAGAAGAAGGAAGGGGTAATGGTAGTTAACATCTAATTATAGGAGTATAAATGAAAATATCAATGCCTAGTAATATGTTCAGCAAATATTGCTCTTAGATTGACAACTGAGGCTGCCGTCTTTTAGCATCATTAGCTATATACATACATGATGTTCAGAAAAGGTTAAATGACTAGAACCTGAAAGCCTCCATCTGATTGGATAAAACAGTAATTTGACGTACCAGGGCAAATTCGAACTGTCAATAATGCAATTTTCCTTTTATGTTAGCTTAAAAACACCAAAAATACTTGCTGATGACTCAGTTCTACTCATAGTGACTCTGTGGGACAGAGTAGAACTGCCCCAGAGGGCTTGCAAGGCTGTAAATCTCTACAGAAGCAGACTGCCACATCTTTGTCCTGTGAAGTGGCCAGTGGGTTCCAACCACCAGCATTTCAGTCAGCAGTTGAGCCAAAAAAAAAACAAAAAAACACCAACCCATTGCCATCCAGTTGATTCGGACTCACAGCAACCCTATAGGACAGGGTAGAACTGCCCCACAGGGTTTTCAAGAAGCTGCTGGTAGATACGAGCTGTGGGCCTTTTGGTCAGCAGCCAGACTCTTAACTACTGTGTCAGCAGGGTTCCTTATATCATGTTAGACCCCATAATTACCTCAGGAAACAGGTAAACTGCCTGTGGTATCTTGGAAGCTGTATGGCTAGGAAGGCACCCAGAGAGTTGACCACTTATTCAAGTGATTTTTTATTTGACTTACTGCTTGTTTGTGTTTCAAAGATAGCATAAATAGTAAAAGAGCCTTCCTTCAGTTTAAAATACTAATGAGTTTTTATTTTGATAATATCGTCTCTACCACTACCTGAGAATAACTGCAGAAAACCTTCCAGAATTCTGTTTTGTCTAAGTAAGCTTGATCACAAATACAAGCGTTCACGTACAGGGGAGAGAGACAGAGCTACTTGTGCATACAGCGGAATAACATCACACTGAATGGAAAAACTAGTCTCCTGGGACCAATTTTATGCCTTCCTTTACAGCTGTATTGTGTCACTTTAGAACATAATATGTTCTTTTGAAGTCAATGATCCCTGAGGGTTCAAAGCAAGATAAGAACTTGGCTCTTGATAGAGTGAATGCATTGTGTAGAATAGAGTCTTTAATTCTAAGCCTCACTGAGCATGCACACATACCCACACAAATACCAGATGAAAAAAAAAGTGGGAGTAACTCACAGGAGAGTGCTTAAAATGATTAGGACCCTAAACATTGATTTGACATGCGAGAAACAAAATCAGAAGTTTAGCCGTCCTTGGATATGGAGCATCTTTATTTTAAAAAGGGAGAAATAATAAAACAAGACAGAAGTGATGAGATAGCCCAAAGCTGCATGGCCACAGAAAATAGGATCAGGCTTAAAAAGGAAAATATTACCAGTTTTTCTGAAATTTGATTTCACAGCATTCAACCTGGGATCAATTTCTAAGCACGAATCAAAGTTGCTAATAGCCTTTAACTCAAACTTAAGAAAATTCATTCCTCAAAAATTATATATATATATATCTTTACTTCTTCAGTAGAATTCCTGCTGGTTACATTATTTAAAGAGAGAAAGCAAGGGAAATTCAGTTCTTCTGTGCTTAATACATATACAATTAAACAGAATCATCAATTCATAATAAGTACAGTGATTAGTCCTGCTGGTATTTCTTTATGTGCTTTTTGATCATATTTCAAGTCACTTAGAATTCATATAGGATAAAAACAGCTTACCTTTCACTAATTGTTGTACCTGGTTTCAGGTTGAAGGGCTTTGGAATGCGTAGCTGAAGTTCTTATTTCACATCCGTGGTCAGTGGTTAAGCCTTAGGCTGCTAACCAAAAAGTCAGCAGTCTGAATCTACCAGCTGTTCCTTGGAAACACTGTGGGGCAGTTCTACTCTGTCAGAGAGAGAAAAGAGAGATGTTTTCTCCAGGAAAGGAGTTCATATATATACACATATTTACCCAATGGGTTAGAGGTGGCTAAAAAAGTAGGGCTGAATTTTAGAACAAATGCTTAAACAAGTAGTTACAATATATGACTCCTTCTCCTTTGTTGCAAGTGTACAATATTTATCATGGTTATCAAGAGTTACGAAAGTTATAGGACTCCTTTGATGCAAGAGGCAGCACGTGTGTTTGCACAAAGATTAATATCCTGGACCAACTTCAACATTTTGGCTCTGAGTTCCCCAGCATCATCAAGAAGCTGGCTTGATGATATTCAGCCAGAATATCCTGAATTCTCTTTTGTCGTGCCTTCTAATCTCTTGACTTGGTAACTCCGATCCACTATTTCTGAGTGTTGGAGGTTGGTTAGGTGGGTTATTGTCTTAGGTATGTTATAGACTGGTCAACTTTTTTTTGGGTCATGTATAGATTTTTTTCTTCTTTTCTAAATGTCCCCAACAAATCCTACCCTCTGGTTTGTTTAACTGGGCTTTTGAATTTCTCTGGTGCTTTTTCCCTCATATTGACTTGATGAAGGGCTCCTTGAAGCCCCAAGGCAGATTTCCTTGGCAAGAACCTGAGATTGCCTCTGTCTCTCTCTATCTAGATGTTATAGATTGAATTGTGTCCCCCCAAAAATGTGTGTCAGCTTGGCTAGGCCATGATTCCCAGTATTGTGTGGTTGTCCACCATTTTGTGATCTGATGTGATTTTCCTGTGTAAATCCTGATCTCTGCCTATGGTTTAAAAGGCAAGATTAGGTTTTGTTAAAGAGAATTAGGGTGAGATGCGACACCCTTACTCAGGTCACAGCCTGAGGGATATAAAGGGAGTTTTTTTTTCCCTGGGGTATGGCCTGCATCAACTTTTATCTTACAGGAGATAAAAGGAGAGAGAAGGGAGCAAAGAGTGGGGGACCTCATACCAAGAATGAAGAACCAGGAGGGAAGGATGTCCTTTGGACCCAGGGTCTTTTCTAGGAAACCCTGGTAGGAAAATGGTTAAGTGCTATGGCTGCCAACCAAGAGGTCGGCAGTTTGAATCCACCAGGTGCTCCTTGGGAACTCTATGGGGCAGTTCTACTCTGTCCTATAGGGTCGCTTTGAGTCGGAATCAACTCGACGGCAGTGGGTTTTTGGTTTAGACCAGGGGAAGGTCAATAACAAGGACTTTCACCCAGAGCCAACAGAGAGAGAAAGCCTTCCCCTGGAGCTGGCTCCCTAAATATGGACTTCTAGCCTCCTAGGCTGTAAGAGAAAAACTTCCTGTTTGTTAAAGTCATCCTCTTGTGCTATTTCTGTTACTGCAGCACTAGATAACTAAGACTCTAGACTCCTGGCATAGTCCAGGATCAAAACTACACAATATTTGTTTAATGTTTGACTAAAACTTTAGTGTATTAACGTGTTAAAGCAGTGTACAGTACTGGTTTCTAGTAGACACCAATACAGAATACAGAGAGTACAGGCAGTGAAGCATATCTGTGAAGGGTTTCTAAAATAATTAATCTCAAAACAAACATGGGACATTGTCCATAGGGGAATAAACATTACTGAAAAAAATGTAAAACAGTTACAAAGAGGGCCATATTACCCTGCCGTTCTTTTTGATTTATTAGAAAAGAAGGGGGGAGGTATAAATATATTTAGTTGTGTTACTGCTAGGAGTTACCTCCAACACAAAAAGGTGCAAAGTGAGAACGTTTTCATGTCAGAAAAGCGGGTGGGAAAAGCTATGCATTATGGCTTAGTAGGTGGAGGTTTTGATGAGAACAAAACGGGATAATTGAATCCATTTTTTTCTCATGAATTCTGCTATGATGATTTGAAAATGCAAGCCTTATCATTTCCTTTCTACTTAAAAAATTATTTTGTGAGATCACACATCTTTCCAGATAAAATCCTAACTTAAGCTTACATAGAAACTTTTCCTCGTTATGCATGTCACCATCCCCTTCTCTCTCTTAGTCTCTTCTCATCCCACCTCTATTACATCTAAGTTCCAGAAATACACAAGCTTCTGGCTGCAGCTTAATGCACCAAGCAAGCACCTTCCCAGGTCCTGTACCTCTACTTATGCCTAGACATCTCTTCTTTCAAGAGGTCCTCTTTGCCTGAACAATTCCTTTTCTTTCTTTACAACTCACTGATATATCATCAACCATTTCATGTCCCCCAAGCTGAACTACATAATCATTCTATATGTTCACATAGGTCCCTATATTTAACACCATTATACTCTATCATTCTGTTTCAAAAATGTCTTTTCCTTCCTCTCTATACCTTGAAGTGACTCGTCACTATATGCTCATATCCTGGCAGAGTTTGTTGTGTGGTATCAACTCAATTAATCCTTTTTGACCAAGTGGGAATCCAATCATTGTTTTAGTGGAGCACCTAGAATGTTCTTTACAGAATACTGACATAACTCTTCTACAGAAACTTAAATTTTAGGGAGAGTCTCACTCTAGATATGAAGTTGCCATATAATTGTCTTATACCAGTATTTATTAATAAATGTTTATGCTAAACTTCTGCATTTGTGGATTTTGATTTTCCTTCTTTTTTTTTTTTTTTGGCTAGGCTTAATATCTGAGTTGTTGTATGAATTACCATGAAGAGTACCCCAAACTATTTTCTAATTATTTCTGTGTCCTGATATCTAATGCTATGTGGACTTTGATAGATCTGCCTTAGGACAAAAGAACAATGCTCAAAAGCTTCATGAAACACATACATCAATCGCTAAAAGGAAAACTTGATCATACATTTTTAAAGTGCCATACATAACTTTTCCTCTATCAAGCCCCCATAAAGAAAGGCAAAACTTGAAATAGACAAATATTTGCTCAGCATCTGGTAGGCTGTCAGAAAGAGTCATGTTCGTCATAAAGAGAAGAACTGTTTCTGAAAACTGTTAGATCACTCTGTGTTTTCTCCATTGCTTTTATGAAAGAATTTTTCATGCAGGGGGCACTAAATAAATGGTTGAGTTGAAAGTGGGAAATAAGAAGTAAACTGATCACCATGGATAAAAGTCATATGGTTCTATTCTCTTCATTCAAGAATTGCTTTATATTTTCTGCTTACTCTTCCCAGATCCACCATCTACCCTTCTCCCTTGTTTCTTCACAGTTGTTTCCCAGTGGTAGGTTCTGACAGAAAGCCAAGTGGTCCCTTGCTGCAGATCACAAGTGTCAGTCTCCCTGGGGATGGGTGCAGGGGAGAAGGATAGAAAGTAAGCAATCAAAAAAAGGATAGGCTTTGTAAAATATGATTGTTCATTATTTGCTCTTATATGTAGAGTAGTACAAGAACAGTAAAATGAAAAGTCTGACAAGTATATATGGTCAGAATATTAAAATTAAAACATGCACGCTACAGTTCTTGGAAAAAAGATATTTGCAGCTAGGGATACATCCTTTAATAAAACTGCAAATGTAAATCACAGTGGCCTCTTTTACAGCCCTGCTGTGTAGGCGCTCCTCGGAAACTCTATGGGGCAGTTCTGCTCTGTCCTACAAGGTCGCTATGAGTCGGAATCGACTTGACGGCACTGGGCTTTTTGGTTTATTGGGTGTATGAAGAGTCGGAATCAACTCAACAGCAAAGGGTTTGGTTTTGGTTTGTTTGGTGTGCCATAAAGATTTCTCTTTATCGTAGCACCTGAGATGATTTATTGCATTTATTTTAACCCATCCTCTTTTTGCTATTATTGGAAACTTTTTGAGAGAAAGAATCATGCCACCTTTGCTTTTTGTCACAGTATTTCTATCTATCATTCCTGGCATATGACATGCACTTAGAAATGTTTACTGAAAGAGTAAATGAATAACTAATGAGATGATCTTAAAATAAAAGGGTGGGGGTTCCTGATAGAATTAATAATTTCTATCTAGTGACTTGACTTTTATATTCTGAAAATTTAGTACCAGCATTGGGTTACAGTAATAGCAGAAACAATGAAATGAGTCTGCAAACCAGTAGATACTCCTGAGCAAAGCAATGTAGCTCAGACGGTGTCTCAATATGTGGAGGCTAATTCTGTTTTGCCATAAAGAATAGCAGCACTTCTGGGTGCGAACCCAGGCCTCAAGATGCTCACAATAATCGGATAAATTGACGTATTTGAGAAGGTTGAGTGTATTCATGACATCATCCGTGGTCATCATTCAGATGTGGAGATAGGTAACAATGCAAGTCTGAATCAGTAAAGACAAATAATAGTACTTTCCCCCTATGCATTCAAAAGGAATGCATGAAACCATCATCTCTCAGTAAAGTGAAACCTTGGCATGCTTCAAAATTAGTATAAACTTGGGAAAATAAAAGGTCGTTTGTCACCATTAAGAATCAATCTGGTTTAATTTTTTTACTTGCCTCTCTGGAAGAAGTCTCAAATATGATAACTGATGGAATGAAATAGTCAGTGCCAAGGGGTTAGTTAATCTGCACATTTTTTATTGTGATAGTATGCACAAATGTATATATCCAGCTTTAAAACTAATAAATAAAGCACATTATTTAAAACATGTTAGTGCAGAGACAGAAACGAAGTTTTTAAAAAAAATCTAAAATTACTCCAAGTAGATGTAATATGGAACATTTTTCTTGAAGTTAGGCACCTTTTAGTGAAATGTGTACAGCCCCAGGGAATGTTTGTAATGGGAATAATATTCAAATAAAAAAGATAGCTTAATTTTTTCTTTTTCCTGGACTTACCATGTTTGTTAGTATTAATAGGACAATAATATTGTTAGCAAATAATTAAGTGAAATGACAGCCTTCAAATTTGGACACACTTCATTAGGTTTTGGAGCCCTGATGGTGCAGTGGTTAAGAGCTTGGCTGCTACCCAAAAGGTCGACAGTTCAAATCCACCGGCTGCTCGTTGGAAACTCTGTGGAGCAATTCTACTCCGTCCTGTAGGGTCACTATGATTCAGAATTGACTTGATGGAAACAGGTTGGTGTTTTTGGTTTGATCAGTGTTTTGAGTCAGTATTGTCCTGAATCAATATTGCACTGGGGTGGGGTGGCAGAGTAGAGGAGAATGGGATTACTATGCTAACATGTTACACTGAATCTAAATGTATATTGTCTGGAGTAGACTTGGGCACCTTCTTAGATGGCAGGTTTCCGAAATCCCCTCCTATATTTATACATAGCTGTTTGTAACTGAGCTTCTTAACACTTCAATTCCCCTTTGGGCTTAGAGCCGAGGAATGTTTGAAATGTTCCTCAAAGCCCTGCCTCTTGCCAAACTGTCTCCAAGGGAAATGGTCTGCATTTCTTTTAATTCAAGGCCTATCAGTGGAACTGTCTGACCTCGCTAGCTAGAGCCAATATAACCAAGATATCTGTCTCCAGCTTTAGCTAACCTTACTCTTCCATGTTCTCTTCTAAATGGATCAGACTTACTCAGACTTGACACTGGTCTCCAAAAAAAACCCTCACATCGATCCCAAGTTCCCCATACATTTGGAGACAGCTTGCATTGAATACTTGACTATGAATTATAATAGCATAATGATAAAGCATACATAAAAGTGATAACAGGTTTTGTCAATATATCCAAATCATAGGGCACTGGGAAGTCCTTGGGTGGCACAAATGGTTGGCACTCAACTACTAACCAAAAGGTTGGCTGTTAAAACCAACCGAGTGGCACCGCAGAAGACAGACTCAGTGATCTGCTTCTGTAAAGATCACACCCAGGAAAACCCTATGAAGTAGTTCTACTCTAACATATGGGGTCGCCATGAGTCAGAATTAGCTCAGCAGCAATGGGTTTGTTTTTGTTATTGTTGTTTTTAATAAGGCAATGAGTTCTGCAATACCTGGCAAGCCTTTAAAATATATCACTATTTTAGAGAACACAATTAAATCAATTAAAGCCTATGAAAGGGGAATAAACTTGGAAATAAAATGTTATTAATTCATCCATGAAAGTTTAACTGTGAAAGGGAAGCGTAGCCCAACGTTCATTGGTTTGGTTTTGTTCAAAACCAAGATCCTATGAATTTATAAAGGCTGAGGAAATAGTCTTTTTCTTTCAGTCTTGGAAGCTAGCTGCAATCATTGGAAAACTGCAAAATGATATATTAAAGCATCAAGAAGATATAATGAAAGGATGCTGTCTTAAGGTCAGTTCTTTAGAGAAGCAAAACCACTGAAACTTCTGTATGTATATATATAAAGAGAGGGAGAGAGAGATTTATAGCAAGGAAATCGCTCATGAGGTTGTAGAGGCTGGAAAGTCCCAAGTCTGTGGGCCAGGCTAGAGGCTTCTCCAGACTCAAGTAGCCACAGGGTTGGCGAGTGCAAAATCCTAGACCTAGGAGGCTGATGAATCCCAAGATCTGCAAGCTAGGTGCTAGTTTAAATCCCAAGAACCAGAGGTCAGATGAACAGGAGCTAGCTGCAGAAGCCAGAGCAAGCAAAAGTCTAAGAGCCTTGCCAGAAAGCCCATCTATACTGGATGCAGGCGACACCCCCATGGAAACTCGCTTTCAAATGATCGGCTACTCACAGCAGTTCCTATCATGGAGGTGATTACATTATATCAGATCTCATCATGGAGGAGATTACATCATTATGTGACTGCCAAACTACATCATAATTGCCAAAGCACTGAGAACCATAGCCCAGCCAAGTTGACACACAACCTTAACAATCACACATGCATAAATTCCTGGGGTAAGCATCACCAAGAATCATACAAATATTTATCAACTTGACTAAACTAATCATGTCAATAGGCAAAATTTGTTCAACATGAATTTTAAAAATGAGTTATGTAATGATTTCATTTGTGTGTGCTTTGTGTTCTGTATAAGGGGTTTGCATTTTTTAAAAATCGGTTATAAAGTATTGTAAATGCAGTTTAAAATTTAAGGGAATATGATTAAGTTAATCTTTAACAACATTTTTTAGCTTTATCCATTGACAGATGCACTTAATAAATTTATATTATAATATGTCATTTGTAGATATTTATCTGTGCATAAAGGTCTGTTGAATAATAAAGGGAGCCCTGGCGCACTGTGGATTGGTATTTGGCTGCTAAACAAAAAAAGGTTGACAGTTCAAATCCAACAGTTGCTTCTTGGAAACCCTATGGGGCAGTTCTGTTCTATAGGGTCGCTATAAGTCAGAATCAACTCCACATTAATGGGTTTGGTCTTGGGTTTGAATAATAAAGAAGCTATCAAAGCCTTCTAAATAGAAGAATATGGTTTTTCATTAATTCATATGTAAATATGTAAATTTTCAAGGGCAGAAATTGTGCATGTCACACTTTCTAATTGCATGCAATAATTTAAAACATAGAAACATTTTCTAATTACATGCAATAATTTAAAACATAGAAACAATAGCCAAACTAGTTTTATCCACTTAGAAATTAAGTAAGTGACTAGAAAAATATTCAACATTGAAAAATCAAAGATTTCCTATATCCTAAAAACAGCCATGAGTTGGAATTGGCTGAATGGCAACTGGTAAAACAAAAAAGATAAAATGAAAAGGAAATTTCCAAGTGCTAAAGACAATTGTGTGTGGATGCTTGGTTTTACATTTCCCAATATTTCTTCCAAAAACAAAATAAAACAATACAAAAACACGCCTTCAGCAACTTCAAATTCAGAGATTACTAGACCTTCAAAATAACGGTAAATGAATAAAAGCAGTAAGAACAAATTGTGAATCTCATTTTGTGATCCATCATGGTTCTGTTCCTTCGCAGGACTTTGCTGTGATCAAGGACAGGTGAAAAAAAAATAATAAAAAATAATGAAATATAAGCACTCACAAAACATTAGTCTTCATCTTGGATTATTAAAGGTTGAAGCTGGGTACTTCTCTTTACATTATGCCTCTTCAAATTACTATTATTTTTTAACTGAAATTAACCTACCCTTCCGTGGGTATTTATAATTTATTTTTCCCATAACCATAAAGCTAGATGTTAATTATTTATTTGTATCTTCCCCCCACTCCGAAATAGACAATCGCTACTTTCTATCACCAAGAGAAACTATTTCAGCGTTGGTGATTTAAATGTGCATTTAAGATATGAGATTACACTTCATTGTCATTATTTTAGAATGTCACTGTTTTCCTAAATCTCGACCTGCAATCAGCAGACCGCGCCTTCACAGCCTTCCGTAATGCATGCTGCATCCCAAAAGCCTCTAGCACAAAGTTCAACATAAATATTTGCTTTAAAATGGCTAAGTCTGGAGTTTTATATATTGATCTTTCCAAACTTGGTTCACTTTTAAGGCTACTGATGGTAAAACAGCTGATTCATCACAATCCGAGAGCGACAGTTTTCAACAGAAGCTGTGGTTCTTTAGGATCTGCTCCTTGATCAAGCGAGTCTAAAATTTCCTCAAAAGTAGGTACATCGTTTATTTGAAAGATTATTTTCAGATGCATTTTACTCAAAGTTACAATATTTTGCTGTTTTCTTCTAAATTCAAGTTAAGGAAAAGCCTCCTTTTATATAATTTAAATTGTTCATTAAATTTTATTGACATTAACACTAGTGGGTTAAAAATATTTAATAAAACTGTAGATACAGCCCTGCAATTCTAAGCCTTCTGGTTACTGAGATTTCTGCTTGAGCCTAAATGTTACGCTCTCCTCCAACAGGGTTTTGCTCCCTATTTTCTTCTAGTACCCACAGTCCACCAGGGCCATTTCCATTCCACTATCAGAACATATGAGGAGCCCTGGTGGTGAAAATGGTTGGCAGTTCGAATCGAGCATCCACTCTGCGGGAAAACGATGTGGCAGTCAGCTTCCTTAAAGATTTAGAGCTTTGGAAGCCCTATGGGGCAGTTCTGTTGTGTTCTGTAGGGTCGCTATAAGTTGAACTCTACTTGGTGGCCATGGGTCAGTTTAGGATCCAAATCTACAGGCCATACACCTGACACCGAAGCCTCTGTTTATCCTTGAAGGAAACTGATGACCATTATCTTTGCTAGAATGGAAAGATAGCAAGTATGTGACAACTGGCACACTAGCTGAGATCCCTGATTGCTACAACCCTACATCCACCAGGAGATGGCTAAAACTAGTTCTTCTGAAATCTAATTAATTTCAACCTAAACTAAAAATGAAATGGAATACATAAACATTGATATCCTAGGCATTAGCGAGCTGAAAAGGACTGGTATTGGGCATTTTGAATTGAACAATCATATAGTCTACCATGCCAGGAATGACAACTTGAAGAGGAATGGTGTTGCATTCATCGTCAAAAAGAACATTTCAAGATCTATCCCGAAGTACAATGCTGTCAGTGATAGGGTAATATCCAAATGCCTACAAGAAAGACCAGTTAATATGGCTATTATTCAAATTTACGCACCAACCACTAAGGACAAAGATGAAGAAATTGAAGGTTTTTATCAGCTTCTGCCGTCTGAAATTGATCGAACATGCAATCAGGGTGCATTGATGATTACTGGTGACTGGAATGCAAAAGTTGGAAACAAGGAAGGATAGGTAGTTGGAAAATATGGCCTTTGTGATAGAAACAATGCCAGAGATTGAATGACAGAATTTTGCAATACCAATGACTTCTTCATTGCAAACACCTTTTTTTCACCAACATAAATGTCGACTATATACATGGACCTCACCAGATGGAACAGACAGGAATCAAATCGGCTACATCTGTTGAAAGATAGGATGGAAAAGCTCAATATTATCAGTCAGAACAAGGCCAGGGGCCAGCTGTGGAACAGATCATCAATGGCACATATGCAAGTTCAAGCTGAATCTGAAGAAAATCAGAGCAAGTTCACGAGAGCCAAAATACGACCTTGAGTATATCCCACCTGAATTTAGAGACCATCTCAAGAATAGATTTGAGGCGTTGAACATTAATGACTGAAGACCAGACAAGTTGTGGAATGACATCAAGGACAGCATACATGAAAGCAAGACGTCATTGAAAAGAGAGGAAAGAAAGAAAAGACCAAGATGGATGTCAGAGGAGACTCTGAAACTTGCTCTCAAATAGCTAAAGGAGAAGAAGGAAATGATGAAGTAAAAGAACTGAACAGAAGATTTCAAAGGGCAGCTCGAGAAGACAAAGTATTATAATGACATATGCAAAGAAAAAGCTGGAGATAGAAAACCAAAAGAGAAGAACATGCTCGGTGTTTCTCAAGCTGAAAATACTGAAATAAAAATTCAAGCCTCGAGTTGTAATAGTGAAGGATTCTATGGGGAAAATATTAAATAACGCAGGAAGCATCAAAAGAAGATGGAAGGAAAACACAGTCATTATACTGAAAAGAATTAGTCAATGTTCAACCTTTTCAAGAGGACGCATATGATCTGGAACCAATGGTGCTGAAGGAAGAAGTCCAAGCTGCTCTGAAGGCATTGGCAAAAAACAAGTCTCCAGGAAGTGATGGAGTATCAACTGAGATGTTTCAACAAACAAATGTAGCTCTGGAGGTGCTTACTCGTCTATGCCAAGAAATACGGAAGACAGCTTCCTGGCCAACTGACTGGAAGAGATCCATATTCATGTCTATTCCCAAGAAAGGTTATCCAACTGAATGCAAAAATTATAGAACAATATCATTAATATCACATGCCAGCAAAATTTTGCTGAAGATCATTCAAAAGTGGCTGCAGCAGTATATCGACAGAAAATTGCCAGAAATGCAGGTCAGTTTCAGAAGAGGACGTGGAACGAGGGATATCATTGTTGATGTCAGATGGATCCTGGCTGAAAGCAGAGAATACCAGAAGGATGTTTACCTGTGTTTTATTGACCATGCAAAGGCATTCAACTGTGTGGATCATAACAAATTATGAATAACATTGTGAAGAATGGGAATTCCAGAACACTTAATTGTGCTCATGAGGAACCTATACAAAGATCAAGAGGCAGTTGTTCAGACAGAACAAGGGGATACTGAGTGGTTTAAAGTCAGGAAAGGTGTGTGTGAGGGTTGTATCCTTTCACCATACCTATTCAGTCTGTATGCTGAGCAATAATCCGAGAAGCTGGACTATACGAAGAAGAATGGGACATCAGGATTGGAGGAAGACTCATTAACAACCTGTATTATGCAGATGACACATCCTTGATTGCTGAAAGTGAAGAGGACTTGAAGCACTTACTGATGAAGATCAAAGCCATCATTATGGATTGCATTTCAATATAAAGAAAACAAAAATCCTCACAACTGGACCAAAAAGCAATATCATGATAAACGGAGAAAAGATTGAAGTTGTCAAGGATTTCATTTTACTTGGATCCACGATCAATACCCAGAGAAGCAGCAGTCAAGAAATCAGAAGATGCATTGCATTGGGAAAATCTTCTGCAAAGGACCTCTTTAAAGTATTGAAGAGCAAAGATATCACCTTGAAGACTAAGGTGTGCCTGACCCAAGCCATGGTATTTTATACCGCCTCATATGCATACAAAATATGGAAAATGAGTAAGAAAGACCTAAGAAGAATTGACTGCTTTGAATTGTGATATTGGTGAAGAATATTGAATATACCATCACTGCTAAAAAGATGAACAAATCTGTCTTGGAAGAAGTACAACCCAAATGCTTCCTAGAAGCAAGGATGGGGAGACAGTCTTACATACTTTGGACATGTCATTAGGAGGAATCAGCCCCTGGAGAAGGACATCACGCTTGGCAAAGTACAGGTTCAGTGGAAAAGAGGAAGACCCTCAATGAGGTGGATTTACACAGTGGCTGCAACATGGGCTCAAGCATAACAATGATTGTAAGGATGGCACAGGACCGGGCAGTGTTTTGTTCTGTTGTTCATAGGGTCGCTGTGAGTTAGAACTGACTGGGCAGCACCTAACAACAACAACAAACTGAAAAAGCTTTATATCCTGAAGAAAAAAAAACAAAGCTTACTCATTGTCCAGTTGATACCTACTCATAGTGATCCTATAGGACAGAGTAGAATTGCCCCATAGCATTTCCATGGAGCACCTGGTGGATTCCAACTGCCATCCTTTTGGTGAGCTGCCATAACTCACTGTAGCTCTTAACCACTGTGTTGCTAAGGCTTAGCCACAGCCTGGTAAGTTAAACCCTCTACTTACTCTTCTTTCTGAGTTTTTCACCATATATATTACAACTACATTGTGTTTTCACACAGACATAACTTCCCTGTGTTCCTTAGATCCCTACCTTCTCAAAACTTACAACTGTGTAGTTTTGTTTGTTTCTTTTTCAGAATTCTCTATCCATGATATAGTGATTCCCTGTATCCTCAATCTTTTTAACAATCTTTCCACCTTCTTGACTTAAACAAAACCTATGACTTCCCTAAGGTATTGCTTCCTCGGCATCCATATTAAATGCAGTCTTTTATACAACCCTAAGGAGCCCTGGTGGCACAATGGTTAAGTGCTCAGCTGCTAACCATAAGGTCCATAGTTTAAGCCATCAACTGCTCCATGGGAGAAAAGACCTGACAATATCTCCCCTGAGAATCTGCTCTCCTAAAAATTACAGCTGAGGAAACCTATGGGGTAGTTTCACTCTGTCATGTAGGGTCACTGTGAGTCAGAATTGACTTGCCAGAACACAACAACAACATATCACCATAAGCCTCAGGGTGTGGAGGTGGTGGTGGCATCCTCAGCACTCTCAGTTGCTATTTCCTGACTCTCTCCGCCATTCTAGCATAAAAACCCAGCATTCAATGGTATCTGGCTGATACAGTTCTATGCCAATCATTTTTTGCTGTCGTATATTGACCTTAAAGTCCACAAACCCTGAGATTGTAAGCACCAAACTCACTATCTTGAGATTTATCCTGAGTGCTCTAGTATTCTACCTGACCTCAGTACCCTGGAAGAATCCCCTCATATTTCTATTTTATCTTTTCCTTAGTACTGACTAGAACACCCACCCTGTTGAAGGTCTACTCCCTTAGAGCTTTCCACGAACCATCACTGACTCATTCAAAAGCACCAACTACGCAATGAAAACCAACTGGTTTTATTAAGTTAATCCCACCATAACCTTTGTTTTCTTTTTAGCCTTTCAGTAACCTATCGGTCACTGGATTGCTTTAAACTCTCCCTTGCTACTGACTCCTCCTGTGGTAATTTCTATGTTCACCGTAAACTCCATTATTTCAATGATTCTGTGGGAATCTTCAGCGTGTAGTAGGAAGTAATTAATGGGTTGGGGACTAGCTCAGCATGAACGTTGTATCTCTTTCTTTAGGTCTTCCTATCTCCACTCTTCTGAAGCATCAGCAAAAATAATAAGTTTTAGCTCTCATAGTTTCCTAAAGTCTAACGGGCTAGTTCAAATCTGAGCCTCCATTCTGGAATGTTAATGTTGAATTATCTTAAAAACAAATCCAAAGGGGAAAATGTGATAAATGCAATGATAACAATAACAAATTTCAAAGCCTACTGTATGCCGGGTTAGTCTAAACTCCTCAGATATTTCACTAAAAGATAAAATAATAACAGTGCTTTTTCTCTTGATTTTTCCTGGAAATTTTTTACGTTATATCAAATTCTTATATCTATGTTCATTCTTCAGTGATATGATACTATGTCACACAATTCACATACTAAAAAGATAGTAAATCTTATCTTTTTTAATAAATGTATCTATTCTTTGGTATAAGAAACCTTTCCCAGTAGAACTGGGGAGCACAAACTCTTCATCGGAGGGTTTAAATACTGGCAGCTCGGCATCTCGAGAGCAGGCCTGGGTTGACTAGATGTTGTCTTAGGTTGAAGACAGTGAATAGGTTAGAGTGAGGGTGTAGGATAATCTGGATAGTGGACTATGATACTTTTTGAACATAAACTGTTTCTTAAAATAGCAAAATAACAGACATTCAACTGATAGTAGCTATGTTTTTAATGCCCCTTGTGAAGACAATAGATACATGCATAATTTTGCAGATCACTTGAACATTTTCCATAGTTCATGAGGAGGCCAGGGCCCTCCCTTTGGAATATATTGACCTAATACAATCCATTTCACATTATGAAGAAGAAAACTGAAATTCAAAGTCAACATGACATAGGTAGTCAATAGTAGCATTGGATCTGGAGTATTTATTTTCCTAATCCTGGTCTCATGTTACTTCATATATTTATCCTATAGATTGGATATGATATAACATAATGTGATATATTCAAGTGTTATATATTAAAGCAATAAAATAATTATCTATAATCTAGAATCCATTAATGAGTTTAAGAATAAAGGCAGGCATGAAGTAAGAATACTTTTACAGTAATTCAGTAAATTTTGATAAATATCTCTGCAGTTCGAATCCAGTAGCCACTCCTTGGAAACCCTATGGGGCAGTTCTACTCTGTCCTTTAGGGTCACTATAAGTCAGCATTAACTTGATGACAACGGGTTTGGTTTGATTTCATCATGATGGGCTAAAATAGGGGAGTGGCAGCATGAGGACAATTCTTTGGTTCAATAGTGTTCAAAACGTTGGATATGATTCTTTATAATGAGTTACAGCCTTTGAAAATATCAAAGACTTTAACAGGAAATCATTCCCGATATAGCAGGGCTAGATTCTCCCTCCTATCTTTTCTCCTAACCAAGGAATTAGGAGCATGTACTAGCATGCGTAGGTAGTTCCCCTAAGGAATAAAACCTTCTATTCATATCAAGGAGTCTCTGGGTGAGGCAAACAGTTAAGCGCTTGACTACTAGCCAAAAGCTTGGCAGTTTGAAATTACCCAGAGGCGCCTTGGAAGATAGGCCTGGCGATCTGCTTCCGAAAACCCTATGGAGCAGTTCTATTTTGCACACATGGTGTTCCCATGAGTCGGAATTGACTTAACAGCGACATTCATTTTAAATTCTCTGACAGATGACTACCTTACACAGTTTTCTGAACACAAGTATTTAATATGAAAACAATGGTAATGGTTGAAAATCCTTTTCAGTATTTGACACTCATAATTTGCATTGGGCATTTGTTTACATCACTTGGGCCATGACCTACAAAGGTGAATAATAAAATGTTTTGACAGAAGAGTATGAGCGTTGTGGGAAACTAGGCATTGAGTGAAAGAAAATGCCACACACTGTTGCTAGCTCAACCTATGAATTATTACTATAAAGCAAATTCTGAAAATCCTCTTTTGTTTCATGAAATATTTTAGCTTAATGACAGTGCAATTTCCAGAAGTTACTCTGGGACATATTTCAGCCCTGGTTTATTGCATTCTGTACATGTGACCTTTCATTGACTTTTAATAGAAGCCTAAGTGGATCAGGAATCTACTGTTGGCACAAGGTGCCCATGTTAAAAATACTCCTTGTTCACCAAATCTTGTTCCAGGTTAAAAGCATTTGTTTTATAGTGCCTGTGTTGAGTAAAACACATCTCATGAGGGAAGGAGCAGAAAGATAAAACGGCTGTGAACACAAGTATTTGGTATAGGAGCACATAGCAACATAATTCTTGAGGAAAAAAAGTCAACATCTAATATTCAAATGTGATCAAAAGTAGATTAATGTAGTACTTTTTTTTTTTTTTTTGGTATTGTGGAAAGAGGATATGTTAGGAACTCAGACAGACCTGGGTTTTCGTTTGGGTTCCATTACTAATAGTGCATTACTTTAACATATCACTTAATATCACCAATTATCAGTGTGCTCATACATAGAATGGGAATAAAAATGTATAACTCAAAGAGTTTGGGTAGAAATTAAATAAAGGATGATATCCCAGTGACTGACCCGTGCTAATTACATAATGATTCCACTAACTTAACAAAATCCTATTGTGTGCTTCCATTCCAACTACTCCCTTTTGTTCTAGAAATTGCCAAATTTATGTCTCCACTCAAACATAACCTTTATTATTTTTTAATATTTTTTTATACTAGGTAAATATGTACACATTGCAAACAAGTATTGAGATTGAAAATAACTGACAGAGTTTGGTAAAACTACACTTGCATATCTACAAGGAGGTATTTTATTTTATTTTTTTTCCTGCAAAGCAGAAATAGAACTTCTTCTTTTTCCATATATGCTTCAAAAATGTTTTCGTTTAATTCTTGCGTGGTTCTCTTGTTTTCCTTTATAGCCTCCTTCGTACTCTTCTGGCTCCTCTTTGATAGAGGCCACTAGAGACTAGACGAGGCTCTTTCATTTTGGAAGGGACCCGCATTCAATTTTTAATAGGCTGCGTTTTCATTCCTTGCTAGAGTGGCAGGGGCCTTTTCAGGCTATTACAATACCACCAGCAGTGACTGCATTGCGTGATGTTTTCACTGCTCATAGAAATGAGGTTTTTCTCCCACTTTATGCATCATTTTATATATTGTATATGCTATCTTTAAAGCCACTTGAAATAATACCATGCATAACCAGCAAACAATAGCACAATTTGTACTTTAAGCACGTATCTCACAGGGTAGAGCAATTTTTAGCTGTCAGCTTTGAATTCTACATTAAGGCATCTTCTCTGTCAGAGATGTTTCATTAGTAAATATTGTTCCACTGCAACATAAATGGTCCCACAGTTTGCGTAGACATTGAGTCTCTATTATGAGTTAATGAAAAGAAGGACCAGCTACTCAGAACAAGTGAAATTAATCAAGTAGGAATATGGCGTATAATAGCAGTTTTTTCTACTGTTAACATCTATGAGATGATTTGCTATGAGACAAATACAGAATTGTTCCTTAATGTTACATCAATGTAGGAAACCATCTTCTGAAGAGACGAGCAACTGGAGGAAAAATCAGAGGGGAAAATGAGTGAAACAAACTGTCTGGCTCTTTCTGGTTGGAATTTGTGTCCTTCAGGGCTCTTTTTTCACCCACAGATCTATCAATTACTTTGTTAACTCCTAAAAATCTTAGCCTCCAAGAGGCTGATGATAAATTGTGAATCCTTGGAGCAAAGCGACAAAAGAAGGGTGTTACCATTTCATAATCAGTGTCCATACAAGCCAATTTTCTTACTGATAGTATTTTTAACATAATTTACATGACTGATGATACAAATATAGAACTATAAGTACATAGCTAGTAATTAAAACTATGGAGAGTACAGAAAGAGACCCACACGTATATGGAAAATGGATTTATTACAAAGTTGGCCCAACAGAGCAGTGGCGAAGAACAGTCATTCAATAAATTAAGCTGGGTTAATTAAACAGCCATTAGGAAAAAAATAATTTCAAGCCCCTCCTTACACAATCCACAAAAAATCAATTCCAAGTAGAATATAGATTAATACACAACAAAGGAACAAATTAAGAATCTAGAAGACAACATATGCAAATACCTTCATGATCATGGGATAGTCAAAGCTTTTTTAAACAAAACCCTAAAAGTATTGTAAATATTCAATGTTGTTTTGAGGTGTCATCAAGTTGGTTCTGACTCATAGCAACCCTATGTACAACAGAAGGCAACACTACCTGGTCCCCTGCCATCCTCACAATTGTTGCTATGTTTGAGCCCATTGTTGTAGCCACTGTGTCAATACATCTCCTTGAGGGCCTTCTTCTCTTTCTCTGACCCTCTGCTTTACCAGGCATGATGTCCTTCTCCAGGAACTGTTCTCTCCAATAACATGTCCACAGTATGTGAGAAAAAAATCTTGCCTTCCTTGTGTCTAAGGAGCAGTCTGGCTGTACTTCTTCCAAGACAGATTTTTTCCTTCTTCTGAAGTTCATGTTATATTCAATATTCTTTGCCAACACCAAAACTCAAATATATGAATTCTTTAGTCTTCCTTATTCATTACCCCACACTAATTGTCCAGATTTAGAATGCATATGAGAAAATTGAAAACACCATGGCTTGAGTCAGGCACATCTTGATCCTCAAAGTGACATCTTTGCCTCTCAGCACTTTAAAGAACTTTTTTTTGCAGCAGCAGCAGATACACCCAACACTATAAGTCGTTTGATTTCTTGGCTGCTGTTTCCATGGGTGTTGATTGTGGATCCAAGTAAAATGAAATCCTTGACAACTTCAATCTTTCCTCCATGTATCAAGATGTTGCTTATGGGTCTGGTTTTGAAGATTTTTTATTTCTTTATGTTGAGGTGTAATTCTTACTGAAGACTATAGTCTTTGATCGTCCTCTGTGTTTCAAGTCCTCTTTGCTTTCAGCAAGCAAGTTTGTGTCATCTGTTATCACAGGTTGTTAATGAGTCCTCCTTCAATCCCAATGCCAGGTCCTTCTTCATATAGTGCAGCTTTCTTCTCAGGTTATTTGCTTAACATACAGATTGAATCAATGTGACGAAAGTATACAACCCTCACACACCTTTCCTGATTTTAAACCACACAGTGTCCCCTTGTTCTGTTTAAAAGACTGCTTCTTGGTCTATGTACAGAGTTCTCAATTAAGCATCCTAGAATTCCGATTCTTTAAAATGTTATCCATAATTTGTTATGACCCACACAAACACCTTTGCATAATCAATAAAACACAGGCAAACATCTTTCTGGCATTTTCTGCTTTCAGCCAAGATCCAACTGATGTCAGCCATGATATCCTTCTGTCATGGATTGAATTGTGTCCCCCCAAAATATGTGTTGACTTGGTTAGGCCATGACTCCCAGTATTGTGTGGTTGTCCTCCATTTTGTGATTGATATAATTTTCCTGTTGTTGTTGTTAGGTGCCATCAAGTCGGTTCTGACTCATAGCGACCCTTTGCATAACAGAATGAAACACCGCCTGGTCCTGCACCACCCGCACAATCGTTGTTATGCTTGAGCTCATCGTTGCAGCCACTGTGTCAATCCACCTCATTGCAGGTCTTCCTCTTTTCTGCTGACCATGTACTTTGCCAAGCATGATGTCCTTCTCCAGGGACTGATCCCTCTTGGCGACATGTCCAAAGTATGTAAGATGTGGTCTCACCATCCTTGCTTCCAATCTCTGCCTGTGGTTCATGAAGCAAGATCAGAGTGTGTTAAAGAGGATTAGGGTGACATGTAACACCCTTGCTCAGGTCACATCCCTGATCCAATATAAAGGGAGTTTCCCTGGGATGTGGCCTATATCACCTTTTATCTTACAAGAGATAAAAGGAAAGGGCAGCGAGCAGAGAGCTGAGGACCTCATACCCATCAAGAAAGTAAAGCCAGGAATGCACATCCTTTGAATCCAGTATCCCTGCACTGAAAAGCTCCTAGTCAATGGGAAAACTGATGACAAGGTCCTTCCTCCAGAGCACACAGAGAGAGAAAGCCTTAGCCTGGATCTGATGCCCTGAATTTGGACTTGTAGTCTACTAGACTGTGAGAGAATGAATTTCATTAAAGCCATCCACTTGTGGTATTTCTGTTACAGTAGCTCCAGATGACTAAGATACCCTTGTTCAATGGCCTCCTCTGAATCCGGCTTGAATATCTGGCAGTTCCCTGTCAGTGTACTGCTGCAGTTCTTTTTGAATTATCTTCAGCATAATTTTACTTGCAAGTGATATTATGATATTTTCAGATAATTTCCACATTCTGTTGGATCACCTTTCTTTGGAATGGTCACGTGTATGGATTTCCTCCAGTAGGTTGGCCAACTAGTATAGTAAGGCACCTTATTATATTGGTGTATAATGTGTTCACCTTTACTCTGGCAAAATTGTCACGAAAGGAGAGACTGGAAGGGCTGACTTATCAGGGGGAGAGCAAGTGGGATTACAGAGTAAGATGTATATAAACTTATATGTGATAGTCTGACTTAATTTGTAAACGTTCACTTGAAGCTCAATAAAAGTTAATAAAAAAAAAAGTATTACAAATCAATACTCAATAGTAGTGAGTCACCATGGTATAAGACTGTGTTTTCAAGACTTGCCTAATGAATTGAAATATGGTCGGAACACTGTAGTTACAGGTTCCTGAGTCCTACCCAAGAAGTTGAGGATCAGTACTTTAATAAACCTTACCAAATGCATTTTTTTTTTTTTTCACTGACTGGCCATGTTTTGGATACATTGGATTTTGATGAAGTTTGTGAACTTAGCAGGTCAATGGATCAATGCTTCCTGGTTTATATGAATGCAAAGAAATTGTATGATGAAAAACAAAAATGTAAACTATAAATATCAAAGCCTACCGGAATGTGTTCTTGTGATATTGAAAGATACTGCACATTGTACTTATTTTACAAAGTATTTTTTAAATAATGTTTGTCGTAGTCATCCAGTGCTGCTTTAACAGAAATACCACAAGTGGATGGCTTTAACAAAGAGAAGTTTATTTCTTCATGGTAAGTTAGGCTAAAAGTCCAAATTCAGGGTGTCAGCTCCAGGGGAAAGCTTTCTCTCTCTATCGGCCTTCTCATCAATCTTCCCCCAGACTAGGAGCTTCCTTGCACAGGAAACCCAGGTCCAAAGGACACGCTCTGCTCCCAGCACTGCTTTCTTGGTGGTATGAAGTCCCCCTGTCTCTCTGCTCTCTTCTCTCTTTTATATCTCAAGAGATTGCCTCAAGACACAATCCAGTCTTGTGGATTGAGTCCTGCCTCACTAACACAACTGCTGCCCATCCTCCCCCATTAACATCATAGAGGCAGGATTTACAACATATAGGAAAATCGCACAATACCAGGAATCATGGCCCAGCCCAGCTGATACACACATTTTGGGGGGACATAATTCCATCCATGACAATATTAAATATCTATGACCCTAGCTTCAGACCCAAAGTATTCATATTTTTGCATCTCATCCTGCTCTTTAAATATCTCTTTCCCGTTAGATCATAAAGCTCCTCTCTCATTTCCCCCACATATTGGAGTCCTGATGGTACAGTGGTTAAGAGCTTGGGTACTAACCAAAAGGTTGGCAGTTCAAATCTACCAGTCACTCCATTGAAACCCTATGGGGTAGTTCTACTCTGTCCTGTAGGGTCCTAATGAGTCGGAATCGACTCGACTGCAATGGGTTTATTTTTTTGTTGTTTCTGATTACCCACACATTTCTGCCTTTTTCATCTCAGTAGCTCCCATGGAATTCCTTCTTCTCTGCATATCCTTTCATATTGGTACAGCCCACATTTTTCAACAAAGCTTTCTTTTCTCACCTATAGTAGGCATTATTAGTTACCTACCAAGTTTTTTACGAAGTATCATAACCCCTAATTTCTAACTATATGATTTTGTTGAAGCTTCCATTTATTTTCCACCTAACTCAGGCAAATCTAACTCCATCCCTAGCTTTGTGATTATTTCATGATTAAGATAATCAACATATGGCAATCTGTTGTCAACTGTTACTGTTTGAGGACTGGGCACATGACCTAAGATGGCCAATTAGCATTTCTGTTCTGTGCTTTCATAGAAGAGTTCTTTCCTTCTTTCACTTCTTTTACAACCCATGTATGAACAAGGAAGCATGGTGTCTCAGCTGCTGCCAGTGGCTTTATATGAGGAAGAGAGGAGCCAGTAAGTACCGAAGCACTTCTCTAAAGAGACCTGAGACAAGAGAATCACAGCAAAATGGAGTTAAGAGCTCTGACGTGCCAAATCTGTAACCCTCTCCACATGCTGACTTGTATTTGAAGACAATAATATCTGTCACTTAATTGGTGTGAGTTTAGCAGCTATAGATTTTTGTTGAGTGAAGTTATTTACTCAAATAGCTTCAATAAATTAATGAAACTATTAATTTATGTCTTCTGACTAGAGCTTCCCCTTGATTACCAGATATGCATGTTATATTCTCAATTTAATATGTATGACTAGTTCATATATATTCCCATGTAATCTATTTAAAAAAATCAAACTTATCATCCTACCCAGAAAATATATATGTAAGTCTCCCAGAACTAATTTTATCCTCTCTAGTTTTTGTAACATTTCACAACCATCATTGTCACCCAGCCACTCAAGTAACAACACATTTTTTTTTTAATAATTTTTGTTGTGCTTTAAGGGAAAGCTTATAAATCAAGTCAGTCTTTCACACAAAAACCTGTATACACCTTGCTACACACTCCCAATTACTCTCCCCCTAATGAGACAGCCCACTCTCTCCCTCCACTCTCTCTTTTCGTGTCCATTTCACCAGCTCCTAACCTCCTCTACCCTCTCATCTACCCTCCAGGCAGGAGATGTCAACATAGTCTCAAGTGTCCACCTGATCCAAGAAGCTCACTCCTCACCAGCATCCCTCTCCAACCCATTGTCCAGTCCAGTCCATGTCTGAAGAGTTGGCTTCAGGAATGGTTACTGTCCTGGGCCAACAGAAGGTCTGGGGGCCATGACCACTAGGGTCCTTCTAGTCTCAGTCAGACCATTAAGTCTGGTCTTACAAGAATTTGGGGCCTGGATCCCACTGCTCTCCTGCTCCCTCAGAGGTTCTCTGTTGTGTTCCCTGTCAGGGCTGCCATCGGTTGTAGCTGGGCGCCATCTAGTTCTTCTGGTCTCAGGATGATGTAGTCTCTAACAGCACATTCTTGATCCCTCCCTCTTCTTCCCCCTCATATCCAAACAGCTGCCATTCTATCAACTTCCATTTTACCGCTCTAGCTGTACCCCTGTCCCTAACTCTGCCTCATGTCTACCCTTCACGTTGTTCCAGATTTATTCTTCTAATACACCAATCTCATGTTACTTCAAACATTTAAAATTCCCAAAGGCTCTTCATCACTGATTGATACAATTTAAAAAAAAAAAAAAAACACTGTAGTATGACATTTAAAGACTTCAACTTCTGATGCCTACAGACTCTATCCCCACAGTCCTTGCCATCTTATTTGTAGTCTAATACCAGACACATTGAACTTCTTGCTAGACTCTGCATTTTTTACATGTACTGTTTCTCTGCTTTTAATGCCTGTTCCTCTTCTTTTTCCTACCTAGAGAATCCCACCTCTCTTCCCAATGCCACCATTTCTTTGAAGTTATTCCTTGTATAGAAGACATTGTTAGTGACAACCATTCCCATGTCTCCTGAGCACTTTGTATATATCACAAATGTAGCACTTGACATATTTTATTATTTCTTTTTGTATTTACATTTTTCATTAACTGTTAGGTTATTGAGGATAAGACCTTCTCTAAGTCATATTTATGTACCTGTGTCTACCACAGAGCCAGGGCCATAGCAGCATGCTTGATAAACATTCATTGATTAAACTCATACCATTTATTTCCTGCCTTTAAGTCTATCTCTGAGATAAAATAGTTCCTCTAATTCATAATTTCTTAAGCTTTAAAATAATTTTTGTTTTAAAGTGATTCTACTTTGTTTTACTTCTTTTTGCAAGATGCAAATACTTCCTAGTTCTTCTTTAACTCCATCTAACACAATCCTTGTAGAATAAAAGTCACATATGATTCCCTGAATAGATCCTCCTCCAACCATCAGTCCCCTATTCCCAATCTCTGCAACTGGGAAACCTATAATTTATCATAAGTTATATATCAGTTTTCTAAGTGTTGATCGAAGCTTATTATTCTGATGATTTGTAGAATCTAAACTGTTTTAATAAAATCCTTCAGGTAATCAGTCCACCAGATATGCCTTCCTAGGCATTACATAGTTTACTTAACAAGTACACAATTTCTCATCTGCATGCCTTCAAATACCTCAGTCAAATGCCATTGATTCTATATCTCGCTTGTCAAATAGGTTTGAAAAAACAACTGATTTAAAAGGCTTTGGTATCTTAGAGGTCTTGGTATTGGTCACAAATGTGGCATTAAGTAATTAATTATGTCTCTATATAGGAATCAATATGTTTTTGTAACTTCTAAGTGGGACTGCTCTAATATATAGTGAAGACCAAGGCAAATAGCTGTGACTCGCAAATGTTTAATGCTTAAGCTCCATTTTTCACTGGGATTATTGGTGGGTCTAATTGACTTTCCATCATGAGTGTTATTGTTGGAGAGATTTAAGAAGGTATTTACATAACCAGAATTGGAATAAACTGTCCTGGTGATGCAGTGCTTAAGAGTTTCTGAAAGTTTGAATGCTTTGCAGGGTCTATTGCCCGCAGTTCAAGGGGCACCTTTTTGGATGTGTTGACTGGTAACATATAGGAAGGCCCAGGAGAGGACAACTGGATCTCCAGATGACACCCCTGACAACAAACATCAGTGAAAGCTCTATTCCTGTACCACTTGTCATTGGAGTTGTTTTGGAAGTAGAAAAACCTGAACAGGTAATTATAAAAAAAAATTATAAATTATATTAAAGTATGAAAGGGGTTTTGGTTTTATGTAAAGTTTTGCAAAAGGCTATTTCCAAGGGTTGGATTTGAGAGTTGTAGTATCTATATTTCCATGCTACCAACATGCAGAATGGCGTCAAAAATCCCCGTTGCCATTGAGTCAGCTCCAACTGTTAATCTTCTAAAATTTAGTTAGCCCAACTGATGTCTGTCTTGAATATATTGGAATTGGGGTCCTGAGTAGATTACAATTTTTCAAGGAACCCCCTAGCTTCTAGTACACATCCTGTGCTATTTTTATCTTCCCTCATTTCTAGATTGCACCTGCTTTACCATCTTTGGTAGCACTATTTTGAAAATCCCTCTGTGATGGCCTTTTTGTTTGCCTCATGTCTACTTGTATGTTCTACTTTTTGACCTATTGAAAGGCAGTATCACTCAAAATGCAAACCAGTAAACCAGTTGCTGTCTAGTTAACTCTAACTCATGGTGACCCTATGTACGTCAGAATAGAACTGTGCTCCATAGGGTTTTCAGTGGTTGATTTTTAGGAAATAGATCACCAGGTCTCTCTTCTGGGGCACCTCTGGGTGGGTTCAAACCTCCAAGCTTTCGGTGAGTTGCTGAGCATGTTAACTGTTTGCACCACCCCAGGATGCCTCGAAATGTAAAAAAAAAAAAAACCCAAACCCGTTGCTGTCAGGTCAATTCTGACACTTATAGACTCTATGAAAGGGGCAATAAAAACTTGAATTTGTTCAAAATTAGAACAGGACTTAAACATTCCATACTTTGTACATAAGGAAACTGTATAACAGAAATAACTGAAAATAAACCCACTCAGTTCTTTTTTAAATTTTCCTTAGGCAAAAGTACTATTAAGTAGTTCTTGCAAAGAACTTATTATTTCCTTATTGGAAAACTATGTCGGCCATTTCTGGCACTTTGCTGTAGGGCTCAAAATTTCTTATCTTTTATATTCTCCCTTAATGTTCTTCTCCCAAGCAAATATTACTCCTTTTTTTCAATAATTATGAAATCTTTTGCTTTTTCATTCATAAAGTAACCATCCAAGTTCCTATGAGACCACTCTGTCTTAGTCTTCTGTAGATTTATCTGTGATAGGTGACATTTATCATCTTAGATGAATAAAATAGAAATTTCATTATCCCACTATATATTTTTAAAGAATGAGATGTCTTTTCTCTTTTTGACTTATGCGATGGGCAATTGCTAAAATTTTAAGGATAATAATCATTATTTTAAAAAGAACTGTCAAAATAATAAAGACTTAACTCAGAGGTCTCTTTCCATAGGAAATTACTATTTTATAATATTTGACAAGTAATATTATCCTGCCTGGAAAGCTGGGTGGTAGTACATTTTTGTTCATGCATCTCATATTTCCATTATTGAAGTGGAGCATGTATTTTCTTATATTTTCTATTTCATATTACATTCATGCAAAAATGTATCTTTCCAAATTTATTAAGTTCCAACCAAAACCTCATTACACTCATCTACATAAATAAAGCATTTCACCAATAGCTGGAGTTGGCTCTCTGAAAAGATTTTATAACTACAGAGGTACTTTTTCACTGATAGCATGAGAAGTACTATAACAACTCATAGAAGACACAGTAGTGGTCATCTTTTTCCCATTAATTCAAATGCTCCCTTCGTTTTCTATGTATTTCAGGGAGGCGTTCATCAGAAACTTCTCCCTGGGTCCAGCATTTTAGACTTATAATGTAAGTTGCTGGGTCCACAACCACTAGGCAGGAAAGCAAATTTTGGTCTGTCAGAGATCCTGCCATTCTATCATGAAAGTAAGTCCTATGTGATGAGCTGACTATACCATCTAATCATAATTCTGTCTTGGATCTGGTGGCAGTTGGTTGGTTGGTTCAGCAGAAAGAATGATGCTGCTGCTCCAGGTCTGATAAATGTTGCCAAGACTTGCTGTCAGGGAGGGTCACTTAGGCTTAGGGATCTCAGGTACATATCTGGAGAGGAAACTGAAATCATTCCCAGGGAATACCAGGGTCAGAAGAAGAGGGATGACACTCTTTTGGTAGATGATCCTTTATTCAAACAATGCCAAAGTGAGAGGCATGGGCCTCTGAGTAGGATTTCAAAGATTTTGCTTTGTTATTTAATTCATTTTGTAATGTGATACAAGTTTATGGAATATTTCAAACACGATAGCCAAATGGAAGGAAAAATGAATGAGAAGCAGTTTTTTTCCCCTTAGTTTGTATGTGAAAAGCTGAATACAGTCCTTTAGAATTCTGTCCTAAGAAAGTACCCACAACTATGTCTGATTAAGATTGCTATTAAAAAAAAAAAAAAAGAGGGGATACACCAAAAATTAATTCTGCATCATTTGAGGTCAAATGAGCATATGGGCATATAGGATTTAAGAATTTAGTAGAATTACTGCCATTGTCTTTACTAATATATAGAAACCAGTTCTAACACTAATGCGGTATAGTGGCCATTCAAAAGGATTGAATACTAAGATGATAATATAAAATAATAATTGGTAATATAAAATAACTGATAATATAAAAGCATCAGTAGCTCTTGCTCATTAAATCCTTATCATACTCCACATAAAGTGCTATATATTTTAAATGAATTATATAATTTGAATCTCATAATAATCCTTTAAAATTTTTCATTTTAAATATTAAAAAAATTGATGCTCAAAGAATTTAAGCCAAAGGCCAAAAATCAGACAAAAATGAATTGGGATCTGTTCTATCAAACCAAATTAAAAACTCTGTGCCCCCTTGTACTATGCCATAATGCTTTCTAACACAGATAAAATAAAATCCTTGTAAATATGATATCTTTTCTAAGTAAGATAATATTTCAGTTACTTGAAAAATTGAAGAACGAAGGCTTTAGGAAATGAATGCATTTTCTGGATAATTGCATAAATTCTTTTATTTCATCAATGACAATGGAAGTATTTCTGAAGTATTTAATTTATTACCCATGTTTAGTAAAGCCGTAAAACAAACACAATTTTTTTTTAAATGACTCAATTTACTATTGCAATCAGTTATTATACTCTACTATTACATGGGTGGTAGAAACTAGAAGGGATACTTCTTAAATGTTTGTAGTAGCTACAGGAACAAGTAGTTTACCTGTAGTTTATCATTTGCCTGTTGCTCATAAAATTAAAGTGCTGAACGCAAGCAGATAGCCATGGTGTAATAATACCCATTTAGATAAAATGAATTTCAAAAGGAAATGATAACTGATTGTTGCTCTCAGTAAAATCATTGTGTTAGGCTGATATTTTAGCAACAATAATATTCAACCTTCTAGCAGCTCATTGCAATGTCTATTTTGTTCTCTTGAAATAATTGTGCTGAACAAATACTGTGGAATGTGTGAAATAAATTGATTTTGCTCCCTAAAAAAGTCAAAAGGGTCATCTATTCTGACAAAATTTTGGTTTTATGAGCACATAATCCCATCTGTATAGAATAACATTTCTAGTAAAAAAAAAATAAATCTGGGTAATAATTAGGAAGGCTCAAATAATAATGAGACCAGGACATTTGGTTCCCCTTCATGGGTATTGGATTTGGAAGGTCTCTTTTGCTGCATGATTCCTTTTTGTGTGTGACAAATTTTTCACACTTACGCCCACATTTATCATGTGTCCATATATCCAACCACGTCTTTTCTTTCTCTTCAGTGACTAAAAGATGCAGTTGCTACAGAATTAAGGATTCAAACATAAATTCCAAGTCCAAGTGTAAGGAACAGGGGTGAGCAGGGGAAGACACAGTCCCTGTTATTTTCAAAATATGTCCAGATTAATCCTAACAAAAACTGTGTAAAATAGATTTCACCTATACTACACATTAAAAGTAGAGCAATTCAGCAAGAAGAGATTAAGTAGTTTTTCTAAACCACACAACTCTGGGGCCTGGGATTTGAGACCAGATATGACTGGCCTCACAATTCATTTTGTTTCAATTCTCTAATAGATCAAAACCAAGAATTCAAATAAAAAGGTCCTCCTTGGCTTCTAAGAACCTTCATATTAAGGCAGTTAGAGTGAATGAATGATGATTTAAGATTTCTAATCATTACTTTCTTGTGTTCCTTGGTGGCTGGAGTTTCAGTCACAATCCGTTCAGATTGGGTGATAAGTACTTCCAGTTCCACTTGATCCTGAAACTGAAGTGATTTGCTTGCTGTAATTAAATAAAGACTTGATTGTATTTTTGCCAAAGGAATTACAGAAGTTTTACTACCAGTTCAGCAAAGCCTACCTCACAGTCTTTAAATTATTGCTCACATTTTGTTAAAGGCAGTCAAGCAGGCCACAGAACATAATGTCCTAAGACAGAATTCAGCCCATGGTGTCAGATAATAAGTATAGATGGAAAGGCCACGTTAACATATTGCTAGTTTTCCTGCTAACTTATTCATTAAGAGAGTTAGAGGTACAAACTTACATACTAGAAACTGACAATGACCGAGGAAAGCACTGGAAATAACAACATAAAATAGTTCTTTTACCTCAATTAAAATCTATAGGTCACAGACAGGCCACAAAGGCAGGCAGTTCATTATATTTACTGAGTTAAGGTGAATTTTACTTTTGGATTAAAATGTAATACATCACAGTACGATCAAAGTGAGTATATTTTGTATCGAACAATGTAAATCATGTATTACTTTCAAGATTTGGTAAACTCCAAATGCCGCAGTCTCAATTAGCAAGTTGGGATTGGACAAAGACATAAAAAGACTTAATTTAAGTGTTCTTAAAATAAGAATATGATTGTGTGCTAGGTATCAGTTTTAAGAAGCAGACTATTAAGAAAGATTAAATTAGATGTGGGAAGAATACCACCAATTAAACTGTTACTGATTTTGAGTATGATAAAATGTAAGAAAAATATAAAAAAGAAGATAGGATAAAATTACTGTGAATATTTTATGAAAAGGAGATGATTATAATAGGATAGTACTGTGTTGTTTTATTTACCTTAATGAGTAATAATGGGAGTGTGGACATCTATTGATAAACATTCCTATTTACAAATCATAGATATGTCTCTCTCTTCTCTGTGTTAACTGAACAAATTGTAAATGAGATAGTTCTCAAAGAGTAGGAAGTATGCTCAGAGCAGGAAGTACTGATCAAAAAGTATAGAGCAGATTTTAGTGGTATGTTGTAAATTGGTGAGTTTGCTATAAGTTTTGAGAGGAGGCCATCTGTGTGGAATCAGTGGCACATCTTCTGGGATCTGAAGCCTCTGGAAGACCCTATTCAATATTTATAATGAGATGAAAATGAGTTAAAATGGCATTGCTAGTTGTGGTAGAGATTGCTAGTAATACTCCTCTCCAATTCTTCTTTCTTTACTGGGTGTATGAGACAGTGCAATCCCTAGGCTCTTGGCAATTCTGGTGAGCAGATTAGGCTATGTGACTTGTTGTAGGGATTAAATGTAAGCAGAAGTAAAGTTTGTCTTCATGGCTGAGACAGAAGAGGACCTCAGTCTCTGGAAACCACATGTTAAAAGATCACCATCACAAGATGGCAGGGTCTCCATCAGCCTAGGTCTCTAAATGACTTAAGTAGAACATAGCCCTACTCATGCCTTAGATAATTTCTGTGAGTGAGAAATAATACTTTACATAAAAAGCCACTGAGCTATTGGCCAATCCTGACTAATAACAGAGAAAGGATATTTAGCAGCCAGAACTTTATAAAATGAGAATCAGGAGATTAAGTGAAGGGCCAGGGAAGGTACAGGCGGACAGAAAGGGAGAAGGGTCTGTAGTACTGAACTGTATGTACATCAGGTAGGCTCTCCAATGTGTCACTGCATTTATTCTAGGCAGAAGGCTAAATCATGGCTGACTTCTCTGTGGGACAAAGCCATCAAAGGGAACACAATAAAAAGATTACATTTCTTTCGTTCTAAGATGTATTTATTTTTAACTTTTGACATCTATGAAATATATCATCCTATCATATAATGGATATTATTTAAGCTAAAAATTGTAACTAGCTAAAAAGGATATTTTATAACTATGAAAAGGGTCAATACATCAGGAAGACATAATAATTATAAACATATATGCACCTAAAAGCAGGACCCCAAAATATACTATGGAAAACTTGATAACATTGAAAGAAGAAACAGAAATATATTTATGGGAGTGGTATCATTGTGTCATTGCTTAATTGATCATTCCCTTATGATACGTAATGCCCCTTATTACAATTAATGATGTCTTAGATTCATCAAAATGTCTTTAATTCTTGCTATTTAATCATTATTTTTTACTAGGGGATATGGCCTACTACATATAAATCAAGCCCTTTTAAATCAAAGTTGAGAAGATTAAAAAAATGTGTTTAATATCAGGCTGTACATGCAAAAATGCCTATCTATTTAATTTTGCATTTCCCGAAAAACACCTGTGTCTTAGTTATCTAGTGCTGCTATAACAGAAACACCACAAGTGAATGGCTTTAACAAACAGAAATTTATTCTTTTACAGTCTAGAAGTCTGGATTCAGGATGCAGTTCCAGGGGAAGGCTTTCTCTCTCTGTCAGTTCTGGGGAAAGGTCCTTGTCATCAATCTTCCCCTGGTCTAGGAGCTTCTTAGTGCAGGCAACCTTGGTCCAAACACATTCCTCATGAGCACAATTAAGTGTTCTGGAATTTCCATTCTCCACAACATTAATCATAATTTATTATGATCCACAGAGTCGAATGCATTGGCATAGTCAATAAAACACGGTTAAACATCTTTCTGGTATTCTTTGCTTTCACCAGGGATCCATCTGACATCAACAATGACATCCCTAGCTCCACATCCTCTTCTAAATCTGGCTTGAATTTCCTGTAGTTTCCTGGTGATATACTGCTGCAGCCACATTTGAATGATTTTCAGCAAAATTTTTGCTGGCATGTTATATTAATGATATTGTTTGATAATTTCCAAGTTCAGTTGGATCACCTTTCTTGGGAATAGGCATAAATATGGATCTCTTCCAGTCAGTTGGTCAGATAGCTGTCTTCCAAGTTTCTTGGCATAGACCAATGAGTGCTTCCAATTCTGCATCCGTTTGTTGAAACACGTGAACTGGTATTCCGTCAATTCATGGAGCCTTGTTTTTCACCAATGCCTTTAACGCAGCTTGGACATCTTCCTTCAGTACCATTAGTTCCTGATCATATGTTACCTCCTGAAATGACTGAACATCAACCAATTCTTTTTGGTACAGTGACTCTGTGTATTCCTTCCATCTTCTTTTGATTCTTTCTACGTCGTTCAATACTTTCCCCATAGAATCCTTCAGTATTGCAACTCAAGCCTTGAATTTTTACTTCAGTTCTTTCAGCTTGGGAAATGCTGAGCGTGTTCTTCTCTTTTGGTTTTCTACCTCCAGGTCTTTTCACATGTCATCATAATACTTTGTCTTCTCAAGCTGCCTTTTGAACTCTTCTCTTTAGCTCTTTTACTTCATCGTGTTTTCCTTTTGCTTTAGGTACTCTACATTCAAAAGCAAGTTTCACAGTCTCCTCTGACATCCACTTAGGTTTTCTCTTTCTCTCCTGACTTTTTAATGACCTCTTCCTGTCTTCATGTCTAACCCATTAGGGAAATTCAAATGCAATGATTAATCATTGTTGCTGTTGTTAGGTGCCTTCGAGTCGGTTCCAACTCATAGGGACACTACATACAACAGAACAAACACTGCCCAGTCCTGGGCCAACCTCACACTATTTGCTGTGTTTGAGCCCAGGGTTGCAGCCATTGTGTCAGTCCATCTCCTTGAGGGACTTCCCCTTTTTTTCTGACCCTCTACCTTACCAAGCATGTTGTCCTTCTCCAAGAAGTGGTCTCTCCTGATAACATGTCCAAAGTAGGTGAGATGTAGTCTTACCATCCTTGCTTCCAAGGACCATTCTGACTGTACTTATTCCAAGATAGACTTGTTCATTCTCCTGTTTGTGGCATATTCAATATCCTTCCCCAACACCATAACTCAAAGGCATCAACTCTTCTTCTGTCTTCCTTATTCATTTTCTAGCTTTTGCATGCATATGATGAGACTGAAAATACCATGGCTTGGGCCAGATGCACCTTTGTCCTCAAAGTGACATTTTTGCTTTTTAACACTTTAAAGAGGTCTTTTGCAGCAGTTTTTTTCCCCAATGCAATACACCCTTTGATTTCTTGACTGCTTCTTCCATGGTTGTTGCTTGTAGATCAAAGTAAAACGAAATCCTTGACAGCTTCAATATCTTTTCCACTTATCATGTCGTTGCTTATTGGTACAACTGTGAAGATTTTTGTTTTCTTTATGTTGAGGTGTAATCCATACTGAAGATTATAGTCTTTGAGCTTCATCAATAACTAAATAAAAAACCCTTTGATTTCTGCAAGCAAGGCTTTGTCATCTGCATATCCCAGGTTGTTAATAAGCCTTCCTTCAATCCTGATGCCTCATTCTTATTCACATAGTCCAGGTTTTCAGATTTATTCAGCATACAGATTGAATAATTATGGTGAAAGGATACAACCCTGACACGTACCTTTCCTGATTTTAAACTACATAGTATCCCCTCATTCTGTTTGAACCAGTGCCTCTTGGTCTATGTATGGGTTCCACATAAGCACAATTAAGCATCCTGGAATTCTCATTCTTTGCAAGGCTGTCCATAAGTTTTTATGATCTACACAGTCGAATGCCTTTGTATAGTCAATAAAACACAGGTAAACATCTTTCTGGTATTCTCTGCTTTCAGCCAAGATCCATCTGACATTGGTAATGATATCCCTGGTTCCAAATCCTCTTCTGAATTTGGCTTGAATTTCTGGCAGTTCCCCCATCAATGTACTGCTGCAATCATTTTTGAATGATCTTCAGCAAAATTTTACCAGTTTGTGATATTAATGAACTTGTTCGATAATTTCCACATTTTGTTGGATCACCTTTCTTTGGAATGCGCCTGAATATAATTCTCTTCCAGTTGGTTGGGCAGGTAACTCTCTTCCGAATCTCTTGGCACAGACAAGTGATCACCTCCAGCACTGAATCCATTTGTTGAAACATCTCAATTGGTATTCTGTCAATTTCTGGAGCCTTGTTTTTTGCCACCGCCTTCAGTGAAGCTTGGACATTTTCCTTCAGTACCACCGGTTCTTGATCATATGCTACCTCCTGAAATGGTTGAACGTTGACCAATTCTTTTTGTTATAGTGACTGTGTATTCCTTCCATCTTTTTTTGATGCTTCTTGCATTGTTCAATATTTTCTCAGTAGAATCCTTCAATATTGCAACTGGAGGCTTGAATTTTTTCTTTAGTTCTTTCAGCTTGAGAAATGCCGAGCATGTTCTTCCCTTTTGGTTTTCTAACTCCAGGTCTTTGCACGTTTCATTACAATACTTTACATAGTCTTCTCGAGCCACCCTTTGAAATCTTCTGTTCAGCTCTTTTACTTCATCATTTCTTCCATTCATTTTAGTTGCTATACGTTCAAGAGCCAAGTTTCTCAGTCTTTTCTGACATCCATTTTGGTCTTTTATTTCTTTCCCTTCTCTTTAATGATCTTTTGCTTTCTTCGTATATGATATCCTTGATTTCATTCCATAACTTGTCTGGTCTTTGGTCATTAGTGTCCAATGCCTCAAATTTATTCTCTAGATGGTCTTGAAATTCAGGTGGGATATACTCACAGTTGTACTTCAGCTCTTGTGGACTTGTAATTTTCTTCACCTTTAACTTGAACTTGTATACAAGCAATTGATGGTCCATTCTGCAGTAGGCCCCTGGCCTTGTTCTGACTGATGACATTGAGATTTTCCATGGTCTGTTTCCACAGATGTAGTTGATTTGATTCCAATGTATTCCATTTGGCAAGGTCCACATGAATAGTTGCTGTTTAAGTTGCTGAAAAAAAGGTATTTGCAATGAATAAGTCGCTGGTCTTATAAAATTCTGTCATGAGATCTCTGGCATTATTTCTATCACCAAGGCCATATTTTGCAAATACTGATCCCTCTTCTTTGTTTCCAACTTTCACATTCCAGTTACCAGTAATTATCAATGCATCTTAATTGAATGTTTGATCAATTTCAGACTGTAGAAGTTTGTAAAAATCCTCAATTTATTCATCTTTGGAAGTAGCGATTGGTGCATAAATTTGAATAATAGTCGTATTAACTGGTCTTCCTTGTAGACATATGGATATTATACTAACACTGGCAGAATTGTACTTCAGGATAGACGTTGAAATGTTCTTTTTGACAATGAATGCAAAGCCATTCCTCTTCAATCGTCATTGTCAGCATAGTATAATATATGATTGTCTGATTCAAAATGGCTAATACCAGTCCCTTTCAGCTCACTAATGCCTAGGATATTGATGTTCATGTGTTCCATTTCATTTTTGATTTCCAATTTTCCTAGATTCATACTTTGTACGTTCCACATTCTGATTATCAATGAATGTTTGCAGCTATTTCTTATCATTTTAAGTAGTGCCACATCAGCAAATGAGAGTCCCAAAAGCTTGACTCTATCTACATCATTAACATTGACTAATTTTAGTAGGCACTTCTTCCCCAATTTTATTTTGAGTTCCTTTTTACTTGAGGGGTTCATCTTCTGACACTATATCAGACAATTTTCTGCTGCTATTCATAAGGTTTTCACTGGCCACTTTTTTCAGAAGTAGACTGCCAGGTCTTTCTTCTTAGTCTGTCTTAGTCTGGAAGCTCTACTTAAACCTGTGCACCATGGGTGACCCTGCTGGTATTTGAAATACCAGTGGCATAGCTTCCAATATCACAGTAACACACAAGCTATCACAGTATGACAAACTGACAGACGAGTGGTGGGATTAGTCTTTCATTAAATGCAAATGAATACCACAAAGAGATGTCACTTTACATATACTAACCCAAACCCACTGCCACTAAGTTGATTCTGACTCATAGCAAGCCCATTGATTTTTCAAGGCTGTAAATCTCTACAGTAGCTTACTGCCACATCTTTGTCCCATGGAGCTGCTGGTGGCTTCAAACTGTCACCCTTTTGATTAGCAGTTGAAAGATTTAACTACTGAGCCACCAAGGCTCTTACATATATTAGTTTGGCCAAAATAAAAAAGACAGGCAATAACAAGGGTTAGTGATGATGTGAAGAAATCGGAACCCATGACTGGTGGGAAAATAAAATGGTGAAATCACTTTGGGAGTCAGTCTGCCAGTCCCTACAACTGTTAAACATAGGGTTACCAAATGACCCGTTAATTCTATCCCTAGATATATACGCATAAGAATTGAAACCCATGTCTATGCGCACACACACACACAAAACTTGTACAAGAATGTTCACAGTTAGATTATTCCTAATGGTCAAAAAGTACAAACAACACAAAGGTTCACCAACTGATGAATGGATAAACAAAATATAGTACATAGAGTAGAATATTATTCAACTATAAAAAGTAACTTTGTGGATCATAACAAATTATGGATAACATTGCAATGAATGGTAATTCCAGAACACTTAATTGTGCTCATGAGGAATTTGTATATAGATCAAGACGCAGTTGTTCGAACAGAACAAGGGGATACTGCATGGTTTAAAGCCAGGAAATGTGTGCATCAGAGTTGTATCCTGTCACCATACCTATTCAATCTGTATGCTGAGCAAATAATCTGAGAAGCTGGACTATATGAAGAAGAACGGGGCATCAGGATTGAAGAAAGACTCATTAAAAACCTGAATTATATAGACACAATCCTGCTTGCTGAAAGTGAAGAGGACATGAAGCACTTACTGATGAAGATCAAAGACCACAGCCTTCAGCATGGATTACATCTCAACATAAAGAAAACAAAAATCCTCACAACTGGACCAATAAGCAAAATCATGATAAATGGAGAAAAAGATTAAAGTTGTCAAGGATTTCATTTTACCTGGATCCACAATCAAGACCCATGGAAGCAGCATTCAAGAAATCAAAGGATGCATTGCATTGGGAAAATCTGCTGCAAAAGATGTCTTTCAAGTATTAAAAAGCAAAGATGTCATCTTGAAAACTAATATGCACCTGAACTAAGTCATGGTGTTTTAAATCACCGTATTTGAATGCAAAAACTTAACAATGACTAAGGAAAACCAAAGAAGAATTGGCTCCTTTGAATCATGGTGTGGGCAAAAAATATTGAATATACCATGGACTGCCAAAAGAACGAACAAATCTCTGTATTGGAAGAAGTACAATCTGAATGTTCTTTACAAGCGAGGATAGTGAGAGTATGTCCCACATACTTTGGACATATTATCAGGGAGGATCAGTCCCTGGAGAAGGGCATAATGCTTGGTAAATTAAAGGGTCAGAAAAAAAGAGGAAGATCCTCAAGGAGATAGACCAGCACACTGGCTGCAACAATGGGCTCAAGCATAACAACAATTGTAAGGATGGCACGCGACCTGGCATTGTTTCGTTCTGTTGTACATAGGGTCACTATGAGCCAGAACCAACTTGATGGCATCTAACAGCAAGAACAAATAAAAAGTAATGAACTGCTGATACATGCTACAACATGGTTGGCCCTCAAAAATGGTATTCAAAATAAAATAATTCAGTTACAAAAGGCCATACATTGCATGATTCCATTTAAATGAAATGCCCAGGATAGGCAAGTCCATATAGACGTAAAACAGACTAGTTATTTCCAGTGGCTGAATGAGGAGTGACTGCTAACAAACAGAAGTTTTGTTTGTTTCATTTTTTTAGGGTGACAAAAATGTTTTCAAATTACATACTGACAATGGCGGCACAAGGTGTGTATCTACTAAAATACATAGACGTGTACACTTTAATAAGGGTGAATTTTATGCCATATGAATTATATCTCAATAAAGCTGTTATTAAAAAGAAAGACTTTAGCTATATGGAACTAGCAACTCCCCAGAGTGCCATTATAAGACATGATGGCTTTGTGGAGAGATGTTATCTTTAAGTAGAGTAGTCATGAAGATACTTCTAAGGTGATAACATTTGATCTGTGACCCGAATGATGAGCAGGAGCAAAATATGTGAAGATCTGGGTAAACAATGTCGAGGAGTAAAGAAACTCAAGCACAAAGGCCCTGAACAGGACACACTTGGTGTATTCAAAGAATGAAGGAAACAATATATCTGGAACCAAATACATAGTAAGAGAGTGATATAAAATAAGGCCTGATAGATAGGTGGGTGCCAATTTTGGTCATCCTTATGGTTTATGATAACTATTAGAATTTGTTCAATTCATTCAACAAATATTTATTGAAAGCTATGTATCAGGCCCCTGCATTTAATGTTAGGGATATATCGTAAAACAAAAAAAGCCAAAAATCTCTAAGGAATTTGCATTCTCAGGAAGAGAACTAGAAAAAATAGAAATACCAGGAAAGCAAATTATATATTGTATAAAAACTGATAGTGGCTATGCAAAAAACTTTGGATAGGGTAAGGAGGATAAGGAATATGGAGGTCAGAGCAGCTTGTATTGAAAAGGTAAAATTTGAGAAAGACTTCTAAAAGGTTAATTATAAGGAATCTAGGGAGGAGACAGGGGAAGTTGTTAGTTTGAAGGAAAAACCAGTCCCAGGCCCCAAAGTAGATTTAAAAAGCTCCAACAGTGATCTGTAACAGCTTCTCAAACCCTTAACACCTGATCCATTGACGTCAAGCCAGTTCCGACTCTTAGTGACCCTGTATGATACAGTAGAACTGCCCCATAGGGTTTCCAAGGCTGCAAATCTTTAAAGAAGCAGAATGCCACGTCTTTCCCCCAAAGATCAACTAGTTGGTTCAAATTGCTGACCTTTTGTTTAGCAGCCAAATTCTTAACCACTGTGCCAACAGGTCTCCTTCAAACTCTACTGTGCGTACAAATTCACCTGGGGGTGGGTGTATTCTGGTTCAGTATGAATTGGGTAGGGGAAGACTGAGATTCTGCATTTCTACCAAGCTCCTAGGTGAGGTGGGTGCTGCTGCTCCACTGCTCAGACTGAACAACAAAGTCTATGGGTAGAATAAATGTAATGTTAATGAACTCCATTGGGAATTTACCTTCCTGAAAATTTTAGGATTAGAACCTTCATCATGCTATTTTTACTAACTCTTGTTAAAGTCAAAAGAGAAAAATCCAGTGAAAATTGTCTTACATAGAAACATGGACTGTATTATTCCCTGTAACTGAACTGCCTTCTTTTCCTCTTCAGCTTTAAAGAGTTGAAGAATTCCATCATTAACTAGCCTCTTTTGAGATTGTCCCCAGTTTACAATGTATTCGAGTTAGGTCGAACAACACTTGAGACTGTTTTTTTTCTTTTGTACATCTTATCATTGGTAATATGTACTATGTACAATGTTGTAGCATATAATTTACTGATGTTATCATTCTCAGATATTCACTCACAGATGTTCAACATTATGGCTTACTCATCAAAACACTGCGGTATAGCAGGCTATGACCTGGTCTACAATGATGTCTGTGTCTGTGTTGGTGTAGGGAATCAAAGGGATAGAAAGTTGGACAATGTTCAACTCTAACGACAAGCTACAATTGTACTGTGCACATGGCCAACATGCATTGCAACTCTGACTTCATGGTTATGACACTGTTACCCACAAATAATGATCAGATTTATAAAGACACTGATAATAAAAAACGATTACAGAACTGACTTTCTATGTGGTCATTGGAATGAAACCCCAACATGATGTAATGAAATTAGTGGAAAGAAGATTGCCCACAAAAATCTCTGTTTCTAGAAAGAGGGAATGGATAATGATCAGGCAAAACATAACAAATATCCATTATAATCTAGCAATATCTAGAACACATGTAGTTCTGAGGTTCTCAACATCACAGTATGGGAAGGAGAGTGATGAACTTCAGTGAGTTAACAGAGCACATTCCTCACAATGGAAGCCAAACCTTGCAAAGAATGATTGAATGATGTGCTAAAAGAGTAGACAAGATGAAAGCAAAAACAAACAAAAAACTCTATTGAATTTTTTCAAGGCAACTGGAGAGAAAATACTTACATCATATTGATGCTTACTCAGAAGGAAGATCTAACACATCAAAGCAAGTGGTTTGAAGTTACAAAGAGGTGGATTTTGGTTCAAAGTAAATAAAATCTTTTTTTTTTTTTTAATGAATTAGAGCTTTCTATCAGGTCCTCTTCCTTGAAAATATCCTGATTTTTCTAACGATGCTAGAAATCTAATTTTTATATAAAATTCTTAAATACTGATGATTACATTTTTTAATCGCTGTGGGCCAGTTTTCAACCTCAGGTTTAAATCATCACATGAAAATTGAGAGAACAGGAAAGTTCTTCCAATTATGAAATGAGCACATCAATATAAACCAGCCCTCCATCCTATTGCCTCTGAGCCAAAGTCTTCACTCACAGCTCAGCCTTCCCCCAGCTTCCTGGAGAAGTTCAATTATACCTGCTGTACATGAAGAGTTACCAAAGAAAGAAGTACAATTACGTCCCCATAGATGTGATTCTTTTCGCAAGTCCCTCCTCCTGGCGCCGGGCCACTGACTCTTTCCTCATTCACTTCTTCATCCCCTCTCTCCTCCTCCTTGCTCTTTTATCTGAATAATTTCTTCTGTATGAGCTACAGGTTCCAGCTTGAGGCTTCAAGCAAGTCCCATACAGCTAGGCTCTTTCTACAAAAGAATTTTTCTACCAAAACAAAGAAGATAATATTTTCTCCATGCTGTTACCTTAGCACGAGAAAATTTATCATTCTGCTCATTACCTTAGAAAGCATCCCCCAAAAAGACCCTAAAAAGCCTTTCTCACATATCATATCCTTTCAAACTCTTCTTCGCCATGGATCATTTTAAAAAGCAACATTCATTTCCTAGAGAGACATATGTTTGCCACTGCATTTATTGCTGTTAATGCAATTCGTCCAAGTTACTAAATTTTAACCCATTTGTACAATTACTAAGGAAACTGAATATGTTAGAAGAGAAGACTAAGTGGTCAGTTCTCAGTACTAATTATTTCCTGACCAATCAATTTGGACCATCTGCTATTCTTAAAAATTCCCTTATTTATCTTCCATGACATTCTATTGCAGTGGTTCTCAAAGTGAGGTTGCTGGAACATGATATCAGCATCATCTAGAAAATTGCTTGAAATTTGGAGTATCTGCTCCCATTCCAGATTTACTAAATCAGAAACTCTGGTGGTGGGCCCAACAATCTGTGTTCTAACAAGACATCCAGATAATTCTGATGTAGTGTACTGATTACTGATTTTGATTTTTTAAAAGTACCCTCAAAAGACTCCTCTTCCCCTTTCTCCTTCTCCCATCCCTTACTTCCTAGTTCTCCTTCTTCATTTTCTCCTCCTTAAATTTACTGGTTTCTTTCTGGAACTTTCCTTAGTCTGTTTCTTTTTTTTCTCTCTCTCTTTTTCTCTTCAACCCTCTCTCATATTGCAACACCAAAATCTATTTCCAGGAGGTACTTTAGCTTCAGTATCTATCCAACTGGATCTTTAAACAAAACTCATTCTCTTTACCTTCTTGAACAACTATGGTTCCCAATTTCTCTGCTTCTATTCCTGAAAAAATCCGTTTGACAGTCTTGGGCCAAGTTTGTTTATTTTATGCCCACCATGCTTCTTATGGAAACCCTGGTGGTGTAGTGGTTAAGTGCTATGGCTGCTAACCAAAAGGTCAGTAGTTCAAATCCATCAGGTGCTCCTTGGAAGCTCTCTGGGGCAGTTCTACTCTGTCTTATAGGCTCGCTATGAGTCAGAATTGACTCGACGGCAACAGGTTATGCTTCTTATGGGGCCTTGGTGGTACAGTGGTTAGGAACTCAGGCTGTTAACTGAAAGGTTGGCAGTTCAAATCCACCTTGGAAACCTTATGGGGCAATTCTACCCTGTCCTATAGGATCACTAGGAGTCAAAATCGACTTGATGGCCATGGGTTTGGTTTTTTTTTTAGGAGCCCTGGTACTGGCTAAGAGTTTGGCTGTTAAGCAAAAAACGTCAGCAGTTCAAATATACCAGCCACTCCTTGGAAACCCTATGGGGAGCTCTCCTCTGTCATACAGGGTCATTATGAGTTGGAATCAACTCAATGGCAATGGTTTTTTTTTTTTTTTTTGGTTTATGCTTCTCATATAAATCCCCTACTCATGCTTACAGTCGCCATTCTTCCTTAGGTTCTCATGATCTCTCTCCTAAGCTACTACAGTAACCAATAACTTCTTTCTATACTGCTAATTTCTATCACTTTCCTTTAATGGCCATATTGAAAACTGATTTGTTTTCTTAAAGCATAATGCTTATTCAGAAATGCTCCTACTCAAACACCTTCAATATTACTGCCTAACAAAATTCCTGAGCTCATCATGTGATACTTTCTATTTTCCCTACATATATCTTCCATTATTTTCTAAATCAAAACACTGTTTCACTCTTACCAAAAGAAGAAAGAAGCTTTCAATCGTCTCTGCATCTTCCATTGCTTTAATATTACTCCCCAACCATTTCACCACCACCCTCACAAAATCCTACACGCTTCTCAAGGACTTATTAAGACCTACAATCTTCACTGATACTCCATGATTTATATGAGGCCTCTGCTCCCATAAAGTTGTTCTCAATTTTCTCTACCACTTATTTAAACTTAATTTAATATAATTATTCATATGCATGATTTATTCGCTTTTGTAAATTGTAAGCTGCCTAAAGAGAGTAACAATACCATGCAATATTAATGCACATTATTAGCCTATCTCTGTATGCTCTTTATTTTCAGCTGGACCCTGGTAGTCTCTTCCACTAGGTAATACCAGTGATGTTCAATCTGTTGGGATTTGCCATTTCGGGAAAGCAATTATAAGGCAGGACCATTGACTAGACAGTATTTGCATAAATTAGCAAGATGAATGCAAGAAATTAAATTCTACTACCTGCAGACATTCTTCTTCTAAATACAACCCAATCTGTGTGAGAATGTACACAAGTTTTATTTTCTTTTTTTACCCCATATGCAGGCTTCACAGCCCCTTCACAGTCTAAGTCAATTACTTTGAACTACTTCTACAGAGGTTATTTTTCTTTAAATTTCTGAAACCTTCTCTGTCAAACTGAGATAGTATCCAAAAGGAATTGCCCAGTGAAGCACTGTCTTTTAATCTCCCCTTTAAATGAGCATCTTAAATTAAACCCATTCCTTACCTAGGTGAAGAGAAAATATATATGTTGTTAACTACAGAGATTCTGTGGTTAAAGTCTCAACCTTTCTAATAAGGAATTTTAAAAGGTTTCCAACTCAATATGGATGTGATTTCAAGGGCAGCTGATGCTGTTTCAAGTAAGTTATAAAAGCTATAACATTGTGGGTTTTTATAAATTAAACAGACTACAACAAAAAAGCCAACAGCAAAGTTTATATTTGTATCAAATTTCTGTTTTAACTTACAAATTGGTCATAAGGGAAAATCTAGCTTGTTGGTTTCAAAGGTTTCCAAAGATAAAACTGTTTGAGAAAGGTTGAAAAAATCCAATAACATGCTAAAATCCAGTGTCTGTCCATCTTCATAAATATAAGCTTGGTTCTTTGGAAGAAATGCTATATAGGAACCAATATCTTTTAGAAAATTGAGAGACTGTTTTATGAAAGATACCATCAACAGTTATCTGCTTTTTAAGCATCACAATGGAAGTGATTCGTCTTCTAGAATACTTCAATAACCTTTATGTCACTAATAGTTTAAAGGAGGGTGATATATGTTCACTTGCAGTGTCACAAACTAGCACTCAATCCATTATCTTGTCCTGGTCTCTGTAATTTTGAGATTCTTTAATGTTTTAACTATGCCACTAAAGTAAACTTTAGTTTGCTGTCCCTCGAATATCAATTCTCAAAACAGTCTTTATTACTGGAAGATAAAGAGTAAGTGTCATTTGAAAGGGTTCAAGTTTTAACAAGAAAGTAACAATCTTCTCCTATGTAGACAATGTTGTAGTTAACGCTGAACAAGTTAGGCTTGAACGTGTTTCATTTTATCCTCGATACTGTATTTAATATAATTGCTCGATAAAATTTTTGTTGGATTAAAATTAAGTGAAAAATTTTATCAGGCACAAAGTAACCCAAATGAGAAAGCTGAGTGGTATAAAAGAATAATATAGGGAAAGTTTAACTTATCTAAAGAGAACATATATACGAATATGTATAGATGGAGCCCTGGTAGTGCGGTGGTTACGCACTATGGCTGATAAACAAAAAGTCGGCAGTTCAAACTCACCAGCTTCTCTGCAGAAGAAAGATGTGGCAGTCTGCTTTGGTAAAAATGCAGCCTGGAAACCCTACGGGGCAGTTCTACTCCATCCTGTAGGTTCGCTTTGAGTCAGAATCAACTCGATGGCAACAGGTTAGATATATGACGGATGGATGGATGGATTGATAGATGGTAGACAGATACATACATACATATATAGAGTCTAAAATAATTTGTTAGTGTGTGGTTCATGTTGTATATAAAACATGCATTCAGGGAAATGTTGCAGTAGTGATTAGGTTAGTCATCATAGGATCATCAATACAAATCTAGGAGAAGGTTAACTAGGTAGAGCTACATGGGTTACCTATTGCCATCCAGTTACTTCTGACTCACAGAGACCAAATCGGATAGAGTAGAGCTACCCCATAGGGTTTCCTAGGTTGTAATTTTTACCATAGAAGGCTGCCACTTCTTCCTTCTACATAGCAGCTGATGGGTTTGAACTAAGCACTTAACCACGGAGCCACCAGAGCTCCTTCTTCATAGGTTAAAGGATTCTTAAGCTGAGCCATGAAACCAAAAAACAAACAAACCTGCTGCCATGGAGTCGATTCCAACTCAGAGTGACCCTATAGGATAGAGTAGAACTGCCCCATAGGGTTTCCAAGGAGTGCCTGGTGGATGAGAACCGCCAACCTTTTGGCTAGCAGCCATGGCTCTTAACCACTATGCCACCAGGGTTTCTAAGCCATGAAAGACCTGAACAAATATATAACAGAGACCAAAATGAGACCTTTTAATTAAAACTATGCGTAACTTATCTAAAATATATAAGTGAAGTTGGCACTGTATAGAAATTATTGTCTTATCTTTATAAGTTTCTTTCATTGCATTTCAGATTTATTTAGAAGCTGTCTTGAGGTGTTTTTAAGGTCATAACCAAAAAACCAAACCCATTACCATCGATTCGATTCCAATTCATAGAGACCCTGTTGGGCAGAGTAGAACTGCCCCACAAGGGTTTCCAAGGACCAGCTGGTAGATTTGAACTACCAACCTTTTGGTTAGCAGCCATAGCTCTTAACCACTGCACTACCAGGGCTCCTTTTAAGGTCATGTTGTTGTTGTTGTTAGGTGCCATCAAGTCGGTTCTGACTCATAGCAACCATATGTACAATAGAACGAAAAGCTTCCCAGTCCTGTTCCATCTTCACAATCGTTATGTTTAAACGAGTTGTTGCAGCCACTGTGTTAATCCAACTCATTAAGGGTCTTCTTCCTCACTGACACTCTACTTTCCCAAGCATGATATCCTTCTCCAGGGACTGATCCTTCCTGAAAACATGACCAAAGTATGTGAGATGCAGTCTCTCCATCCTTGCTTCTAAGGAGCATTCTGGCTGTACTTCTTCCAAGACAGATTTGTTCGTTCTTTTTGCAGTCCATGGTATATTCAATATTCTTCACCAACACCACAATTCAAAGACATCAATTCTTTTTCAGTCTTCCTTATTCATTGTCCAGCTTTCACATGCAAATGAGGTGATTGAAAACACCATGGCTTGGGTCAGGCACACCTTAGTTTTCAAGGTGACATCTTTGCTTTTCAATCCTTTAAAGAGGTTCTTTGCAGCAGATTTGCCCAATACAATGTGTCTTTTGATTCTTTGCCTGCGCCTTCCGCGGGTGTTGATTGTAGATCCAATAAAACAAAATCTGTGACAACTTCAACCTTTTCCCCATTTATCATGATGTTGCTTGTTGGTCTAGTTGTGAGGATTTTTGTTTTCTTTATGTTGAGGTGTAATCCATACTAAAGGCTGTGGTCTTTGACCTTCATCAGTAAGTGCTTCAAGTCCTCTTCACTTTCAGCAAGCAAGGTTGTGTCATCTGTATATCACAGGTTGTTAATGAGTCTTCCTCCAATCCTGATGCCCTGTTCTTCTTCATATAGTTCAGCTTCTCGAATTTTTTGCTCAGTGTACTGAATGGATAGGCATGGTGAAAGGATACAACCCTAATGCACACCTTTCCTGAATTTAAACCATGCAGTATCCCCTAGTTGTGTTTGAATGATTGCCTCTTGATTTATGCACAGGTTCCTCATGAGCACAATTAAGTGCTCTGGAATGCCCATTCTTCGCAATGTAATTCATAGTTTGTTACTATTCACTCAGTTGAATGCCTTTGCATAGTCAATAAAACACAGGTAAACATCTTTCTGGTATTCTCTGGTTTCAGTCAGGATCCATCTGACATCTGCGATGATATCCCTGTTTCCACATCCTCTTCTGAATCCGGCTTGGATTTCTGGCAGTTCCCTGTTGATATACTGCTGCAGCCACTTTTGAATGATCTTCAGTAAAATTTTACTTGCAGTCGTATTAATGACATTGTTTGATAATTTCTGCATTTAGTGGCATTTAAGGTCACAGGAGATATTAATTTTATGGAAACTACAGGATGTGTCTAGGTGTATGAAGTGTACAATTAAACTTTAAAAAAAAATTTGTCGATGTTAAAAGATCCTTGAGTTAAACAATCCTATAGAAAATTTGTATTATTGGTGGTAAAACTCATTGCCATCGAGTCAATTCTGACTCATAGAGACCCTACAGGACACAGTAGAACTGCCCCAAGGAGTTTCCAAGGAGTCCCTGGTGGATTTGAACCACCAACCTTTGGTTGGCAGGTGTAGCACTTAACCACTATGCCACCAGGGTTTCCATTAAAGGTAAGGACAATATAAATAAGAAATATAGACACATGAGGGAAACAATCTTGGCTTCTTGAATTAAAAATCCCAATGTGTCTTCTACTGATCCAGTGCCATATAGGTTACTTTTATAAAGAAAGAAAATAACACATCCATATAATCTGTGAACTACTTTAATTTTTTAAATATTGTTTTCAGTAAAATCCAGATAACACTCAAATGCTTTTCTGAGGTTGATTATGTATTTTAAATAACTGATGTTATTTCCTAAAGTTCTGCCCCAAATACCCAGATATAAGGAATGTGAGAAAAACTTACCTACCCAACATTGCCAAAATAAGAGGGCTACTTTGACTCTTAAACTATTTTTTCATCAATGCTATACCTTTTGGAGGATTGTATTTTATTTTATCAATAAACTACATTTTTTTTTTTCAGATTTCTGATTTGTTTTCAAGTAACAAATTCCTACTTACACAGAGTGAACTAAATTTATCACAGTTCATAAAAACTCCAGGAAGTTCCATTAGGATTTCTGTCGATTTGGTTCACTTGCCAGGAAAAGGAAAGGAAATGAAGTACTAGTGTGAAACTTTGAAATAAGATTTGGATTTATGAAAGAAACTAGTTTTGAGAAGGTCACAAAAATCTCCTTGTTTCAGTAGAAGACTGAAATACAAATGGAAAAAATACACGACATCAGCCTCCTGGTTAAACAATGGCATTTGAGATTGACACTTTTCCCAGTGTTCTGTGCCCCAGCATATTTAAAATTTAAAATTCTCCTGACCTTCTTCTCTTTATAATTGTGTATATATTTACACAATCACTTCTTGAAATAGTTATATCATTTATAATAGTTCTATGGGGTACCTATTCCAGTAGTAAGGGGCGTCAACTTTAAATTACAGTCTAACTAGAATTAGGGGCGGTAAAGTTATTCAGTTTGTGGAATATTTTATTTCCTTAGAAAATTATGATTTTTTTCATAAGCAGTGTATCTAAGTGCAAAATGCGTATAAATTATTTTATCAAAATATACCTAAAAGAATTAGAATATTCAAAATTCCCTGCTCATGAAAAGATACTATCAAAGGCAACATCCAAGAAATATTTCATGTTTTGTTTTTATTAAGTTAGTGTTTTGTAAGCAATGTATTGGCCTTGCTAGTTTACCTGTGACCAAGATGAAATAAATTCTGTTTTTTTTTTAGTAACATAGATTACCTCCAATATACAAATAGATACTCTTCAAAAAGTTTATTGTATATTTTTTTGTTTAAAATACATAGAAGTTGATTATTGACTCAGGTTTGTTTAGACTTTCGTAGATCTACAATCATAACTTCTTATTCTAATGAAACAGTGGAGTCAGGTAACTAGTACGATACTACCTATAAAAAACAATAAATTGAGAATCCAGAAGGAGCACACCCTCTTCACCTATCTAACAGTAGGAGTCAAAGCACTCTTAGCTCCAAGGCATTAAACATGATTGGAATGACCTGGAGTAGAGGGTCCTTCAAACAAGAACTACCGGGAACATGGCAGGGTAGTTCTGTTTAATAAGGAAAGAGAACTCAAGGAATCAAAGATCAAAGAGTTGTAAATAATTACTGACTTAAGTGAATAGAATACCCTGGATATATGTCCTAATTTTATGGCCATTTTAGGTAACCTAACAGACTCTGTAAGAAGAACAAAAATAATTATGTTAGTCTTTGTCTTCAAAGACATTGAGACAATATACAAACTGTCTTTTCTAACGATGCCTGTCTTCCAGCTCAGCCCTGCTGCCCCATTTCAGAGAGGAGTTGTAGACTCACAAGTAGATGGTCAATGAAGTAAATCTTAGTTCTATACGCAAAAAAAAAAAAAACTGAACAGAACTTAGGGCATCTGTGTGCCATCTTGCACTAGATTGGATATCTGCTCTTGTTTTGTAACCCAATAGTGAAACTCCCCGTTTAAAATGCAACTTTTCCAAGAGCAGGCAACCTTACTTGACTATGGTCCCAAATCTATGTAAATATTGCCAATCGCCTTCCTTGGGAATTTGCAATATGTACGCATGTTTACATGAGTCCTTGAGTGGTGCAAATGGTTAAGCTCCCAAGTACTAACCAAAAGGTTGGTATTTTGACCCATCCACAGGTATCTCAGAAGAATGTCCTGGTGATGTGATTCCAAAATTTCACAGCCTTGAAAACCCTGTGGAGTGCAGTTCTAGTCTGCACACAAGGGGTCGCCATGAGTCAGAATCAACTCGATAGCAACAGGTTTCTGTTGCATTTTTTTTGTTGTTGTTAACCCTATGTTCATAAGCATGAGCCCCAAATCCTGAATTCTCTAGATGGATCACTGCACTTAGAATAGAATCTAGAGTTTTTTGACTGGGCTTGTCAGAACACATTCTAATCCGTGCTGTCTTTCTAGTCTCACCCTGTGCCACTCATTACTTTCCCAAGTTCCAACTACATACATTTCTTCCAGGCTCTTGAAGATGTCAGCTTTGGCTTACCTTAGGGACATCCAATATATTATTCCCTCTTCTTGGAATATTCTCTTCATCCTTCTTCACTTGGAACTCTCAGTTTAAATGGTATTTCTTCCAAGAAGACGTTCTCATTCCTACAAAATAAATTACCCCCATCATATTCTCTTACAGTGTATTTTACTTCTCTTTCACAGAATTTTTCAAAATGTATACATATGCATTTATTTCTGTAAATCACTTTACTGAAGATACTCTCTGTATACCAACAGACCAGGGATCGTTCTTTTTTCTTCCTTTTTAAATTCAACAAATAGGTATCTAGTACATAAATTATTTGAGATAAGGGAAAAATAATTGTAACCCTACTGAGTTCTTACTATAAAGCTAGGAACTTTCTATGTGCGTGTTATATTTTTTATCTCACGGGAAACTCAAAATACCCTAGTGAGGCAGATAGTATTATCAACCCAATTTTATAGATGAGAAAACTGCCATAAAGATGTTTGTATTTTGGCCAAGACTCCATAGTTTATATATTTGGGGGCTGGATTTGAAACTAGGTATTTGTCTTCCAGAATTTTTACTTTTAACTACTATGATACACACAATATATTTCATAAAACCTACAGATCACAATACTTCAATATGTTCTCTTCTCCAACTCTCAACCTAGATCTAAAACTGCTGAAATATTAATACCAGGCAAAATTGAGCATATCGAGGGATATGGCCAAAGAAGGAGCCTTTTGATTCACAACATGTTTGCACAGTACTTGATATAAGTTTTTAGCTATCCCAGGTCATCATTTGACTTTTCCTCTGATTTGAGATTTACATACTGATTGTAACTTTATTGTTGCTTGCCGCCTATCACCTACCCTGGATGCCATTACTCACTAATAACACACCTCAATGAACTTTAATAAAACCTCCTGGATAAGCTCCATTGGTCACTTGATGAAACTCTTTCCTTGCCAATTTCTAAACATGTTTCTTTGACATGCACTCCGGCCCTGAAATGATTAATACTAAACTCACCAAAGGTATGGAATAGTAAAGAAATAACACAGAACGTAAATAAAATGGATATATTAAACCTCCAGTTTAACACAATATTGGGGAAATAGGTATTCCAATTAATTGAATATGTTGTCAGTTATTGAAATGAAAATACTTCCAGAATGCTAATTACAGTACAATATATTGTTTTATGACACATTATCTATGCAATTAATTTTGGAGTATAATATTAAGACCCTCAAGGAATAATTCCAACCAAAATTTGTAGGATATTTTTTACAGATATAAAAAACTGTTACATTATTTCTTATTTTTATTTTTTTAGTGAACCCAGTACAGTCTCTATAATTCATTAATAACACAAGCCCATTGATATTGTATTCTCATAGCAACCCTATAGGACGCAGTAGAACTGCCCCATAGGGTTTTCAAGGAGCAGCTGGTGCATTGGAACTGCCGAACCTTTGGTTAGCAGCCAAGCTTTTAATCACCGAGCCACCAGGGCTTCAATTTATTATACTACCTTGTATATAAGCTTTTATTATCTGCCTTTCTTATCAAAGTAAATTGCATTTAAAAAAATGTGCAATTGCGTGATATTCTAGTGGAATAAATCATAGTTGTTTCTGATGCTGTTTAAGAAAATTACCTTTATAGGTTTTGTATATTCCCCATCAGGTTAAAAAAAAAGGAATTTGAATATATGTAATTTGGAAGCATAACATCTTAAGCATTCAGATTGCTTTTTCATATTAGTTGAGGATATTTTCTACAGTATTTTTCTACTGCCTTGGCCATTATGGTTTTAAAAACCTCTTGGGATGGTGTATCTATCATTTTCTTAGAAATTATCACATTTTTTAAGAGCCATGAATACAAGAAATAGTTATTTGTCTTGATAGACAGAATTATATGCTCTATAGATCTATTAGAAGGCACTCTCAGTTTCTCAAATTCATAATTCATGATGTCTCATGTCAGCTATCCATTGTGCCAAATTTTATTCTCACTCCAGCATTGCTGTATGAGTGTGATTTTTGTTTGTTTGTTTTTAATTTGTAAGGTGCACACTTCCCCCAAAATACGAGGAGCAGAGCAAGGAGAGTAACATGTGCTTCTATGATACTAGGATGCTTAATTCAATCAAGATCAAATCCTTTTATTATTTAATAGGGCAGGTAATCTTAAAGCTAGAGTTTCTTGGTGAGTAGAAATCTCCTCAAATGAAAAAAAAAGAGATTCTTAATGAGGAAAGCGTATTTGAGGGACAGAAAACAGTCAAAACAAAGGTACATTAAAATTTGAATATATCTGGTAGTAAGGGGCTATAAAAAAGAATAAATCAACAATATAACTTTCTATTACCTTCCTTGCCTAACTCTACCTGTCACAACTAACATTATTTAAAAAAAAAAAAAAAGTAATCTGAACAAGCAAAGTCCCTCGGAAGGTAGGCTTTTATGAGCCTCTAGAAGGATTTTTAATTTCCCAATAGTATGGCCTGAGTTGGATGGGAATATTAGACTCATAAGATGACATCGTGGGTATCATGGGAACTCGGATGGAATTGAGTAGGTGGAAAAGAGAGAGGGTATGCGTGAGAATCAAAAAGGAAGATGAGAGAGATCAAATTATACCTTTTCCTCTTTGAACATATTCCTAGCACCGTTAGAATAAACGATTTTAGCATTTCATCAAGTTCAACTTTGAAGGTACAGGGTGTGATAAACTCCCAAATGTCTGAATGAGAAAAACTAGTTTTAAAGTTTACAACAGCTTTATTTTAATTGAATCCTATTTCATCAATGCAGGTTGTTCTAATGTGTTCTAACACAGTTTTATTTGAACTAATGTTTTACTAATTAATTGGCTCCATCTTTTTCCCAATTAAAAGACTCGAGGAAGAAAGTACCGCACATCAAACCTTTAACATCCATGTATCAAACAAGTCAGTATTTACTGAGCATTAACTACGTAGTCAGCCTATTGATATGCCCTGGAGAAATCAACGGGAGTCAAAATCAGGCAGAGTACCTTCTCTGGTGGATCTTAAACCTGAGGAAGCATGACAGATATTAGTAAAATAATAACAAAGAAAATTAAAATTGCCACAATGATAAGTGTTCACAAGCTATTATAAGCTGATATTAGAGAAGGATATTTATGTTTAAAAAAAATCATGGAAAGCTGAAAAATGAATAGGAGTTAACTTGGCAAAATATGAAGAGCATTTCCAAGAGAGGGAAATGAAAGTGTATAGAGTTTCTTTATAAAAAGATGCATAGAAAGTATAAGGGACTGAAGTGATGCCGTTGTGGTGAGAAAACAAGTTAGTAAAGAGATCTGTATGTGAGATGAATTTAGCCAATAGGCAAGAATCAGATTGGGCAATTCCTTGAAGGGATAAATAAGGAAATTTGTTTCATGCTAATAGGAAAAAAAAAATAGGAAAGGGTGATATAATTAGACCAGTATTGTAATGAACAGACTGGGAGAGAGCCTAAATTGCTGCATGAAGATGGATGGAAAGCTCTTGTAGTTGCCCAGGTAGAGATAATGGTGGCTTCATCCAGAGTGATATTTGTGGGGCTGGAGATAAACAGATGACTTTAAAAGATATTTAGGTTATAAAATAGACATGATTTGATGACGAATTGATTATAGGAGTGGGAAAGAAAGGGAAATATCAAGGTGATGGATAGACTTCAGAGCTCTTTAATGAACTAGGTGATAATACAATTCATTATCAGTGGAACAATGGATGAAGGGCAAGTATGGAAAGGCATAGAGGGGCAGATTCTGAGTTCTATTTGGGAAATGTAGAATTTGAGATAAGTTTGAATATCAAAGAAAAGTTAAGGGGGTACTGGTAGCCAGTCTCTAAGATGGCCTCCAATCATAAGGACCACATAGTGAACAACTGAAGTTCCCAGTCAACAGCCAGTGAAGGACAGAGCCAGCCAACATGAGCAAGCTTGTGAACCCTCCCCTCAGTCAAGCCTTGAGATGAGAATGCAGCCCATTTGACAACTTGACTGCAACTCATGAGAAACTTTGAGCCAGAACCACCTGGCTAAGCTTCTCCTGGATTTCTGACCTACAGAAATTATCAGATACTAAATTTATGGCACAGTGATAGATAACTAATACATAGATAGTCTTAGAATGTAAGTTCCACAAGAAAAGAGAATTCGATTTGTTGACTGTTGCATCCCCAGAACCTAGAAAGGGACCTGTAGATGCATCTTTCTGAGAGATCTGTGAATAACTGCATTGGTGCTTATAAGTGATAGTGTCTAGGGACATAGAATGTGAGGAGGAGAGAGCAAAGACTACTTCTTGAAGTAAGTATTCAGCTCTTAGATGGATAGGTGGAGAAGGACAGGTCTGCCAACCAAACTGAGAAGAAACAGCCGGGGAAGTAGGGGGTAAACTTAAAGAGTATTGTGACATGAGGTTGAAGGGGAACATATTTCAAGAATAGTATATATTCCATCCTACATTATACCAACATTCTTTTTCTTGATTTCGGGGTTTAAGGACATAGTTTCATGGGACAACCCAGTTAACTGGTATAAGAACAGTTAAGCTTCAGTTTTACCTCCTGGTTTGTTTCATAGTGCTGCATCTTAAAAGCTTGCAAGTGGTCATTCAAGGTGCAACAACTGGTCTCTTTTCACCTAGAACAACAGAGGAAGAAGAAAGAGAGCCAGGAATAGGAGGAGGATATGGAATGTGTAACTGATTGCCTCCATGAACAACTGTCTCCTTTGCCATGAGACCAGAAGAACTAGATGATGCCCAGCTACCATTACTGAACACTTCAATCAAAGATTCCATAGAAGAATCCTGACCGAAAGGGGGAAAATGTAGAACAGAAGGATTTCAAACTCTCATGGACTCCAGACTTCCTGGAGCTGTGAAGTTTGGATGAACCCTAAAACTATTGCCTTGAGATAAACTTTAAACCATAAGACAAAACTATTGTTCTTAAAACCAAAAATAGAGCTTAACTAGTAAAAAAATATCTTGCATGAGTACTATGCTCTTTTAATAACTGTCTATAGGGGATCAAATTGACGACAGCAACAGGAAAGATTAAATAGGAACCTTAGAGGGCAGTAAATTTATGTTAATGGGGGAGGAACAGCTCAGAACAGAAAGGTGAGAATGGTTGCACAACTTGAAGACTGTAATCAATGTCACTGAATTGTACATGTAGAAACTGTTGAATTGGTGTATGTTTTGATGTGTACATTCTCAACAACAGCATCAAAATAAATTAAAAAAAATTTAAAAGTCACTACATTTAAAAGAAATATATTCTACTTCTTATTTACTTTTAAAACATCAGAGAAACAGAGGAAAAACTTTTGCCTTTTTATTTAGATTAATAGTACTATTATTTCTGTCATTTTGCAGGATCAAAACATTTTTATAGACTTAGACCTAAAATGGAATAGCATGATTATGTACAGTTATTCTCCCTTAGAAATGCCTTTCATTCAAATACTTGGCAAGTGAATGGGCTCTGGAGTCAAAAGATCTTAATAGACCTACGGTATGATTAATGAGAAGGGAGTCAAACACAAGGAATGACTATTATTTAGCACTTAAGCAACTTTAGACCTGTGAATGGCTTTGCAAGGCTTTATTGTAAACCCCTTATGAAGAAGAGCTAGGCAGGTTAGTGTAAATATTTCTGTTCAAAAATGAAGCAAACATGAGCTCTGACATTGGCTCCAACAAGATTCATTTTATTGGCCAGAGGAAAATAAGGAAGCAGAGTAAACATGTATAAAATTTCACTTTAATTCTGTACTTTCTTAAATACACAGTTTTCATTTTTCTCCAAAAAGATACGGGTTATTGTCATTACGGTGTTATTACAGTGATTTCACAATACTGTAAGGTTGATGGCTCCTTTAGTAGTTAAGACCCCTTAGAACAATTCTTGACATATTCTTAATTAGTTAAATAGTAATGATACAAGATGCCAATTCACTGTAGACAAAGGCTGTGGTTCTCAAAATTTTCAGCACAGTACTAATCACTTAAGGAGCTTTAAAATATTCTCCAGCTCCTGGCATAGCTCTAGAAGTGAGATTTAAATATTACTGCCTTTTGAAATTCCCTAGGCGATTCTAGTAACAACCACATTTGATCGCTGGTGACATAAGAATACAGACAAAACAAATAGTCAGTTCAATCAAGACATGAATTAAGCCATGCGGAGTCAGAATCAATCAATTGGTCACCCAGCATCCTCACCTACAAACAAACAGAAAACACTTTTCCTAAATACATAGCTAATCCTACTCATTATCTAAAGGTTACCGAATCAAAGAATATTGTGCTATAGCTAATGTTAGATGTAATCTTATTCACCTTCTTACTGATTATAGCTGACACTACCTTGAATCCTTATTTTTTGTAATAAAGAAAATTCTGTGTTTTCTATGAAAGGCCTGGACATGATTAAATGATAGAGTTTCTTATTTCCTTTCTTCTATCAATCCTTCCTTATCTTGATACTATATTCATTTCCTTTTCAGAGCACAAAAAATTATTCTGCTTAGGGCATCTTCAACCTTTAGGCCACTACTTATCAAAGAATAACTGTGAACCAATTCTATGAGAATAGCCTAGATTAAAAGTACTATGAGCAATTGTAAACAACTTTGACTGACACTCTAGAGCAGAATCTTTCATTTTGTAACTTGTATCAGAGATGATTCTTGTGCACAGGAGAACCACAACTGTAGGCATTTCTCACGGCCTGTATCTCACTTTCCCCACGTATTCATCGGTTGGTGATTCTTGGTGGCATGTGGACTACTGTGATGCTGGAAGCTATACCACCAGTATGTCAAATACTAGAAGAGTCACCCCGATGGACAGGTTTCAGTGGAGCTTCTAGACTACAACAGACTAGGAAGAAAGGTTTGGCAACATATGAAAATTAGCCAATGAAAATCTCATGGATCACAACAGAGCACTGTCTAACCCACTTTCTTTGAACAGGTCATCAGGAAGAATCAATAGCTAAAGGAGTTAATCATGTTTGATGAAATAGAGGACCAGAGATGGCATAAGAGATGAAGTAAAAGAGCTGAACAGAAGATTTCAAAAGGTGGCTCCAGAAGACAAAGTCAAGTATTATAATGACATGTGACAAGAGCTGGAGATAGAAAACCAAAAGGGACGAACATGCTTGGCATTTCTCAAGCTAAAAGAACTGAAGAAAAAATTCAAGTCTTAGGTTGAAATATTGAAGGATTCTACAGGGAAAATGTTAACCGATGCAGAAAGTATCAAAAGAAGATGGAAGGAATACACATGATCATTGTACCAAAAAGAATTGGTTGACATTCACCATTTCAGCAGGTAGCGTATGATCAAGAACTGATGGTACTGAAGGAAGAAGTCCAAGCTGCACTGAAGGCATTGGCGAAAAAACAAGGCTCCAGGAATTGACGGAATACCAATTGAGACGCTTCAACAAACAGATACAGTGCTGGAGGTATTCATTAGTCTATGCCAAGAAATTGGGAATTTGGCCTACCTACTGGAATACATCTATGCTTGTGCCCTTTCCAAAGAAAGGTGACCCGATAGATTGTGGAAATTATTGAATAAAAACATTAACATCACACACAAGTAAAATTTCACTAAAGATATTTCAAAAGAGGTTGCAGCAGTTTATCAAGAGGGAATTGCCAGAAATTCAAGCCAGATTCAGTAGATTACATGGAACAGGGCATGTCATTGGTGACATCAGATGGATCTTGGCTAAAAGCAGAGAATATCAGAGAGATATTTACCTGCATTTTATTGACTATGCAAGGGCATTCGACTGTGTGGGTCATAACAAATTATGAATAACATTGAGGAAAATGGGACTTACAGAACACTTAATTGTGCTATGAGATACCTATACTTAGACGAAGGGGCAGTTGTTCGAACAGAACAAGGGGGATACTGTGTGGTTTAAAGTCAGGAAAGGTGTGCATCAGGGTTGTATCCTTTCACTGTACTTATTCAATCTGTATACTGAGCAAATAATCCGAGAAGCTGGACTCCAGGAAGAAGAACTGGACATCAGGATTGGAGGAAGACTCATTAACAACCCTTTATGTGCATATGGGAAACCCTGGTGGCGTAGTGATTAAGAGCTACAGCTGCTAACCAAAACGTCGGCAGTTCAAATCCACCAGGCACCCCTTGGAAACTGTATGGGGCAGTTCTGCTCTATCCTATAGGGGCACTATGAGTTGGAATTGATGCAATGGGTTTGGTTTGGTATTTTTTATATGCAGATGGTACAATCCTGCTTGCTGAAAGTGAAGGGGACTTGAAGTACTTACTGATGAAGATTAAAGACTACGGCCTTCGGTATGGATTACATCTCAACATAAAGAGAACAAAAATCCTCCCAAGTAGACCAGTAAGCAACATCATGATAAATGGAGAAAAGATTGAAGTTGTCAAGGATTTCATTTTACTTGGATCCACAATCAACACACATGGAAGCAGCAGTCCAGAAATCAAATGATGCATTTACTGGGCAAATCTGCTGCAAAAAACCGCTTTTAAGTGTTAAAAAGCAAATATGTCACTTTAAGGACTAAGATGTGGCTGACCCAAGTCATGGTGTTTTCAATTGCCTCATATGCATGTGAAAGCTGGACAATGAGTAAAGAAGACTGAAGAAGAATTGATGCCTTTCCTTTGTAGTGTTAGATGAAGAATACCGAATATGCCGTGGACTGCCAGAAGAACGAACATATGTCTTGGAAGAAGTACAGCCAGAATGCTCCTTAGAAGCAAGGATGGTGAGAATCCATTTTACACACTTTGGACATGCTATCAGGAGAGACCAGTCCCTGGAGAAGGACATCATGTTTGCTAAAGCAGAGGATCAATGAAAAAGAAGATGACCATCAACCAGATGGATTTACATAGTGGCTGCAACAACGGGCTCAAACATAACAACGATTGCGAGGATCTTATATGACCAAGCAGTGTTTCGTTCTGTTGTATACCGGTTCGCTATGAGTTGGAACCAACTTGACAGCACCAAACAACAACAATTCTGTTGGTAGAGTCCTATTTTCAAGCTGCTGTTACATCCAGTTTTCAGAATTTATTGCCTAGGGGTTGCAGATGGTAAAGAGGTACTTAGAAGAGACACCCTGTTGGGAAAACCACATTGCAGTGCAATTAATAACCAGGGGAGTTTCATTTTCCAGACCCTGTTAGTTTTCAGTTGAAAAAAATCTTTATTGACTTTATTGAGGTTGACTAAGCTTATACATTTGGTAAACTATAGAATATATTTATATTTTAAACAGGCTTTCTCCAAACAACAGAAAAACATCTTAGAAATATTTCTTTCAGGAGTAAACAGTGGAGAAACAGTCTCTATCACTGTTACCCAAATAATCATTTTAGTGTTCTGTGGCAAGCATTTTGTACTGTATCGGTTAAGGAAACCAGTTTTTCAATGCAGATATTTTGTGATATTTGTTGAACATATAAGCAGTGACCAGAGTAAAATTTTCATATTGTCTGTATTTGTTTTTATGTATCATTACAGTTTTTATGTATTTGGAAATTCAAGTTTTGTTTCTTAAATATTGCCAAAAGAAATGCACAGATTTTGAGTGGTTATTTAGATAAGTATTAACAGTTGTTTTCGGAAACCCTGGTGGCGTAGTGGTTAAGCCCTGCGGGTGCTAACCAAGAGGTCGGCAGTTCGAGTCCACCAGGTGCTCCTTGGAAACTCTTTGGGTGCGGCTCTACTCTGTCCTGTAGGGTGGCTATGAGTCGGAATCGACTGGACGGCACTGGGTTTGGTTTTTTTTTTAACAGTTGTTTAGATCCATGAAACTACTACCCAAAGTAAGTTTTAGGATAGTTTTGGAGCCCTGGTGGCATAGTGGTTAAGCACTATGGCTGCTAACCAAAAGGTCGGCAGTTTGAATTCACAAGCTGCCCTTTGGAAACACTTTGGGGCAATTCTGCTCTGTCCTATAGGGTTGCTATGGGTCGGAATCGACTTGACAGCAATGAGTTTTTTAGTTCCATTGTCTGCTCACAGGAAGTTTCCTTGTGCCTCTTTTCATTTAGTCCATCCGCATTCTGTTACCTGATTTCAATCACCAGAGATTAATTTATCTATTTTGAATCTTGCATTAATAAGTTTGCATGGTATGTACTCATTTTTGTCTTTTTGTCCTTCCCATAAAGTTTTTAAGATTAATCTATGATACCGAGTATATAATTTATTTCAGATTCACCTATGATGTGTATATGTGCGTGCAAGTTTGTGTGACTTATTTGTATTCTTTGGTTTTTGTTGCATAATAGTATTCCATTGTATAGTTATTGTTATGGATTGAGTTGTGTCCCCCCCAAAATATCTATCAACTTGGCTAGGCCATGATTCCCAGTATTGTGTGATTGTCTGCCATTTTGTCATCTGATGTGATTCTCCTATGTGTGGTAAATACTATCACTATGATATTAATGAGATGGAATTAGTGGCAGTTATGTTAATGAGACAGTATTCAATCTACAGATTGTGTCTTAAGCCAATCTTTTTTGAGATATAAAAGAGAGAAGTGAGAGAGAGACATGGGGACATCATACCACCAAGAAGTATACACTGGGAGCATGGCAAGTCCTTTGTACCTAGGGTTCCTGCACAGAGAGGCTCCTACTCCAGGGGAAGACTAATGACAAAGACCTTTCTTCAGAGCCAACAAAGAGAGAAAGACTTCCTCTAAAGCTGATGCCTGAATTTGGACTTCTAACCTCCTAAACTGTGAGAGAATAATTTTCTCTTTATTGAAGTCATCCACTTGTGGTATTCCTGTTACGGCAGCACTAGATGCCTGAGACTGTTATGTAGCATGATTTGTTTATCTAATCTCCCGGTGGTGGGCACTTAGATTGTTTCATATTTTTATATCTTATAAATAATCTGCTATAAACATTCTTGTATAAGTCTGTTTAAATGTATATTTTCATAAATATCTAGAAATGAAATTACTGTGTTAAAGAGTAGATATATGTTGATTTTATAAGAAGTTATTAAGCAGTTTTCCAAAGTGATTGAACAAGGTGCACTCCACCAGCAAGAGATAAGATGTCCAGTTGATCCATATCCTTCCCAACATTTGGTTCTGTCATATATTTTGGTTTAGCCATTCTGGTAGATGTGAAGTAGTATTTCATGGCAGATTTAATTTAGATTTTCCTAATGACTATTTGCAGTCCTGGTGGCTCAATGGTTAAGCACTCAGCTGCTAACCTAAAGTTGGTGGTTGAAACCTACCAGTTGCTCAGTGGGAGAAAGATGTGGCAGTCTGCTTCTGTAAAGATTTACAGCCTAGGGAACCCTGTGGTCAGTCCTACTCTGTCCTATTGGGTCACTAGGAGTCAGAATCAACTCAATGGCAATGTGTTTAGTTTTTTTTGTTTGTTTGTTTGTTTTAATGACTATTCATGTTGAGTGTCATTTTGTGTGCTTTTAGGCCATTTGCAGATATTTTGTGAAGTATGTGCTCAAGACTTTTTCCCATCTTATATAGTTGTTCTTTATTTTATCATTTATTTGCATAAGGCTTATTATACATTTCAGATAAATGTTTTTGATCAGAAGTATGTGCTATGGATATTTTCCCCGAATATCTGGCTTGTCTATTCATTTTCTTAATGATGTTTTTGCTGAAAAGGTTTTTGTTTTAAAAAACCATTTATTTTACTTTGCAGTTTGTGTTTTTTGAGTTCTGAGAAAATATACTACTGTGTTTTCTTATAAAAGCCTTATGATTCTGGTTATTTTTTAATTTTTGAAAACGTATGGGTAAATGGGTTTCATTTATGTTTAATATGGATATCCTGTTATTTCAACATTTGCTAAGAAAGATTTTATTTTCTTCATTTAATTGACTTCACATCTTCATCAAAAATCAATTTATTGAGAGGAGGAGCCAACATGGCACTCTAGATAGATGCATCTTGACACCCTCCACAGCAAAGCCCTAAAAAATTAAGTAAAACAAAAATGAACATCAACCCTGGAATGCTAAGTATCAAATGAATGGATAAAGAACTAGACAAAACACCAAATGGAAGAAGAAACTGAAGGAAAACAGAGAATGAGGACAGATACGGAGTGGAGGTCCCCTGCTAAGTAATACAGTACAAAGTCGCCATCTTGGAGCATAGTCAGCAACGATCCAAGACAGGGAGTACAAGGAAGCAACTTCATGGAGCTCACAACAGGAGACAGAACACTCAGTAACCAGGGAAACACACTTTCACACCCCTCATCCTTCTGCCCTGTATGCTACCCCCACCTCTTCCGGACAGGCCACGACATACTCCTCACCTAGAGAGCTACTGGCCCATGGCCATCTCATTCTGACATTCCTGGCAGTAATCAAAAAAACAGAAAATAACAAATGCTGTAAAGGTTGCAGGGAGATTGGAACTCTTATACACACTTAGTGGGAATGTAAAATGTTACAACCACTATAGAAAACAATATAGCACCTCCTTTAAAAAGTTAGAAATACCATATGATCCAGCAATCCCACTTCTAGGAATATATCCTAGAAAAGTAAGAGTCATCATACAGATAGACATATGCACATCCATTTTCATTGCATATTATTCACAATACCAAAAAAATGGAAATAACCTAACTGCCCTTCAACAAATGAATGAATAAACTAATTGTGGTACATTTACACAATGGAATACTATGCAACGATAAAGAAAATGATGAATCTGCTAAACATCTCACAACATGGATGAATCTGGAGGGGATTATGCTGAGCGAAATAAGTCAATCACAAAAAGACAAATATTGTATGAGACAACTATCATAAAAACCAAAAAAAAGGTTACACACAGAAAAAAACAATGTTGATGGTTATGAGGGAGGAGAGTGGTGGGGAGGGAAAATAATTAACTATATAGTAGACAAGTTAACTTTGATGAAGGGAATGACAACATACAACATAGTGGAAGGCAGCACAACTTGACCAAGGCAAAGCCATAGAAGCTTCCTAGACATATCCAGGTACCTTGAGGGACTGAGTTATTGGGGCTGAGGGCTGGGACCATGGTCTCGGGGGACATCTAGATCAAATGGTATAACATAGTTCACAAAGAAGATGTTCTACATTCTACTTTGGAGAGTAGCATCTGGGGTCTTAAGAGCTTAGGAGAGGCCATTCAAGATGTATCTATTGGTCCCATCCTGTCTGGAGCAAAGGAGAATGAAGAAAACAAAAGACACAAGGAAAATATTAGTCCAAAGGACTAATGGACCACATGAACCACAGCCTCCACCAGCCTGAGCCCAGAAAAACTAGATGGTATCTGGCTACTACCACAGACGGCTCTGACAGAATCACAGTAGGGGGTCCTGGACAGAGAGGGAGAAAAATGTAGAACAAAATTCAAATTCACACACACACACACACAAAACAGATGTAGTGGTCAGACTGAAATTGGAGGAACCCCCAAGACTATGGCTGCCGGGCACCCTACTAACTCAGAACCGAAGCTACTCTGAAGTCCACTGTTCAGCCAAAGATTTGTTGTTGTTGTTGTTAGGTGCTGTTGAGTTGCTTCTGACTGATAGTGAAACTGTACAACAGAATGAAACACTGCCCAGTCCTGTGCCATCCTCACAGTCCTTGTTATACTTGAACCCGTTGTTGCAGCCACTGCGTCAATCCATCTCATTTAGGGTTTCCTCTTTTTGCTGATCCTCTACTAAGTATGATGTCCTTCTCCAGAGACTGGTCTCTCCTGATATCATGTCCAAAGTATGTGAGATGCAGTCTCACCATACGTGCTTCTAAGGAGTGTTCTGGTTGTAATTCTTCCAAGACAGATTTATTCTTGTTTTTGGATTTTTGTTTTCTTTATGTTGAGGTGTAATCCATACTGAAGGCTGTGGTCTTTGATCTCTGTCAGTAAGTGCTTCAAGTCCTTTTCACTTTCAGCAAGCAAAGTTGTATCATCTGCATAAAGCAGGTAGTTAGTGAGTCTTCCTCTGATCATGATGCCCCATTCTTCTTCATATAGTCCAGCTTCTCGGATTATTTGCTCAGCATACAGACCGAATAAGTATGGTGAAAGGATACAATCGTGATGCACAACTTCCCTGACTTTAAGCCATGCCGTATCTCCTTCTTCTGTTCAAATGATCCACATAGTTTCTTCATGAACTCAATTAAGTGTTCTGGAATTCCCGTTCTTCGCAACGTTATCCATAATTTGTCATGATCCACATAGTCGAATGACAGAATACCAATTGAGATGTTTCAACAAACAGATGTTTCACTGCAAGTGCCCACTCATCTATGCCAAGAAATTTGGAAGACTGTTACCTGGCCAACCAACTGGAAGAGATCCATATTTACACCTATTCCCAAGAAAGGTGATTCAACTGATGGCAGAAATTATTGAACAATATCACTAATATCACACATCCTTCTTACTCCCACATAAGTTTTAAGTTTATCTTGTCTATTTCTTCAAAATAACAGGCTTGAAATTTGGTAAGGATTAAATTGAATCTTCATATTAATTTAGGGAGAAAAAACATCTTAACAATGTTGAATCTTTCCATTCATGAGCGTGGTGTATTTCTGCATTTATCTGGGTCTTCGTTACTTTTTCTCAGTAACTGCGCCATAGGGTTTCCAAGGAGCAGCTGGTGGATTCGAACTGCCAACCTTTTGGTTAGCAGCTGAGCTCTTAAGCACTATGCCACCAGGCTCCAAAGTTTTATAGTTTTCAAATTAAAGGTATTGCACGTATTTTTTAAAATGTATTCGTAGATATTTGATTTTTTATGCTAATACATAAATTGCATTTTTACAAATTTCATTGAAATTTTTATTATTATCATATAGAAATACAACAGATATTTAAATACTGTGATCTTGCTAAACTTCCTTATGTATTTTAGAAGGTTGTTTGCAGAAAGTTTTGATTTTAAACTTTGACAATTACATATTCTGTGAGTAGAGATTTGCTTCTTGTTTTCTAATATTTATAGTTTTATTTCCTTATCTTGCCTTATTACACGGGCTAAGACCTGCTAGTAAAACACTAAATAGAAGTGGTAAAAGAAGATACCCTGCCATGTCAGTTACCTTATGGGAAATGTGTTTATATTTTACCATTATGGTGTTATTCACTACAGGTTTTTCATTAAAAAAAAAAAAGTTGCTGTTGACTGTATTCCAACTCATCGTGACCCCATTATCAGAATGAAGAGGTCCTTTTTGATCTTCAGTTTACGGAGGATTTTGTTGTTGTTTCCTTTTGATTTTTTCCTCCAATGCGTATTAACTTTTCAAACTTTTTGACAGTTATGAGCAGGTCATATGACTTTTCTCATTTATTCTGATAATTTGATACATTTATTGATATTCAAATATTAAACCAAATATGCGCTTCTGGGATAATTACAACTTGTTGTTGTTGTGTGCCATTGAGTCAATTCCAACCTATAGCTACTCAATGTGACAGAGTTGTACTAACCCACAGGGTTTACTAGGCTGTAATCTTTATGGGAGCAGATCGCCAGGTCTTTTCTCTGGTGGTTTGACTGATAGGTTCGAACCACAAACCTTATAGTTAGCAGCTGAGCACTTAACCATTGTACCACCAGAGCCCCTTAAACACAAGTTACTATTTATTTTACATAGTATTAAATTTGATTCACTAATATTTTGTTAAGAAATTTTTAACCTATGTTCAGGAGAGATGGTGTTCTCTAGTGTTTTACTTGTAATATTTTTTCATGTTTTTGTACAAGGATTATGCTGACCTTTTAAAATGAGTTTCCCATTTATTTTTTTATCAATTTGTCCTTAGAAATTTACTTTGAAATGAGTATTTTCTCTCATTTCCCCATATGTTCACCTATGTATGTGAGTTGTATAATAAAGAGAATGCAATGTATCAAATGAATTCAAGGAAGTCACTTAAGGTTGGATTTAGAATGACAAAAAAATTTGTATTATCTTTTGGAACAAAATCATCCGAAGGAATGACACAACTCTGAAAGGGCTAAGTCATAATATTGTTTCAGTAAAGTAACTAGAATTCAGTGTTTGGTGAAGAACTCAGTGAGTGTTTGGTGAATGGCTGTGGAAGAAAAAAAAAACCCATTGCCATTAAGTCAATTCCAACCCATAGCGACCATACAGAGCAGAGCAGAAGTGTCCCATAGGGTTTCCAAGGCTGTAATCTTTACGGAAGCAGACTGCCACATCTTTCTCCTGCAGAGTGGCTGGTAGGTTCAAACCACCTACCTTTCAGTTAGCAACTGAGCGTTTAACCACTGAGCCAAAACACACAGTAAAAACGCATGTTTTAACAGTCTTTTGAGAAAGAAATATATTCAAAAAGAAAATATATTATTTGAGAAGAATGAAAATCAGATACTTCTTAAAACCTTGACGCTGGATTATCCTTTATTCGTAATATTTAATTTGCTTTGTCATTAAAACTTAAACTTTAAGCTATTATGGCAGCTAACAGCTTCTTTTGTGTAAGCACCAACATTACCATTACTTAGGAACTCATTTCAGCAACGCTAAAAATTAGTATGTATTTAATCAACAGCCAAGTGAAAAGGATAGCTAATGCACCTAAATTTAGGAGAAAGATCTATAATTATTAAAGATATTTGCCTAGATACTGTGTCACTTAGAAATATTCTTTTTGGGAAATACTCATTCAGACATGTATGAAAAACATAAATTACAATATTTCTAGCAGTGGTCTACAGGCTAAAGCCAAGGGTAACTCTTATGGTGATCTTTACTTGGAGATAGCATACTCGGGGTAAACATTACTCAAAGCAGATGGCACGATCTTGCGTAATTATTATTTCTTTTATCTCAGTCGTTCTGAAAGGCACAATCTATTAAAATGAAACCACTAACCCCAAATGACAGATTTTTTATGATCTTAGTAAATGTACACTTGAGGACTTCATGTCTTCTCTAGTGCATCTTGGTATCTTTGTAAATGAAGAAATAGGAAGAAAAGAAAAAAGAAAGAAAATGTCCTGATTTTCTTTACTCCCTCTCAGAATGCCTCAGGAGTATCCATTCATATTTCCCTGGACCACACTTAAAGAACACAGAAAACACTGATAAACTATCAGCTTCAGTTCTGTGAAAGACAAGTGAGTGGCATAACGGATAAGCACTTGGCTGCTAACCAAAACGTCAGTGGTTTCAACCCCACTGGCCATTCATTGGGAGACAAGACCTGGTGATCTGCTCCTGTAGAGATTACAGCCCAGAAAACCCTACAGGGCAGTTCTACTTTGTCTTATAGGGTCGCTAGGAGTCAGAATCAACTCATGGCACACAAGAACAACAACACACAAAACTGCCACTAGGGTAGAGCTGTGATGTGCATACTACCTCTGAATCCAAAATGAGTCTATCTTACGTTGAAATCATAAGGAGTTACCATCATTAAAGTGACATAATTAACAGTATCTATTTTTTTATTAGGAAGGAGCCCTGGTGGTCCAGTGGTTAAGAGCTCTGCTGATAACCAAAAAGTCAGCAGTTGGAACCCACCAGCCCATCCATGGAAAAAGATGTAGCAGTCTGCTTCTGTAAAGATTACAGCCTTGGAAACCCTATGGGGCAGTTCTACTCTGTCCTACAGTCATTATGGACTCAAAGGCAATGGGTAATAGGTAATTAAACTTGGACGTATTTCTGGTGCTCAATGAAGTATGAGGTTAATTAAAAAAATGCAGACCAAATATTTTAACAGATTACAGCCTAAGATTTTCTTCATAAAACCAAATCCATTGCCACTGAGTTGATTCTGACTCACAGTGACTCTATAGGACAGAGTAGAGCTGCCCCATAGGGTTTCCAAGGCTGTAATCTTTACAGAAGCTGACTGCCATATCTTTCTCCCAAGGAGAGGCTGACGAGTTCAATCACCACCCTTTCAATTAGCAGTCAAGTGCTTAACCACTGTGCAACCAAGGCCCCATATTTTCTGGGCATATATATAAACTCGTTCTGATTTTTATAAAATAAGCTGTTATGTACAAAATTCAGTGATGTTTTTATGTTGAAAATAAGTTTCTCGGGTTAAATGAAGAGGCCTGAGGACAAGACTCGGCAGTAGCTGTAGATGTTAAAAAGTAAATAATTTATAACCTGTGAGATTATTATCTGTGAACGTAGTCAGTTTCATCTGTTTTATTGGAGTTGAGTGGATGTTTCAGTTACATAACACATTAAAAAACCAAACCAGTTGTTGTCAAGTCAATTCTGACTCATAGAGACCGTATAGGACAGGGTAGAACTTCCCCATAGGGTTTCGAAGGAGTGTCTGGTGGATTTGAACTGCTGCCCTTTTGGGTAGCAGCCATAGCTCTTAACCACTACACCACCAGGGTTTCCATATAGCCCATTAGTTCAGAATAAACAATTAATCAGTGGAATTGGAATAGTGGGTTGTCTAAATTGAGTAATTGATTGAATATTGAATTAACAATTACATTTTTTGTGTCTTATATGTATTAAATTTTGAGTGTTTCTTTTGTTTGTCTTAAAATAAATTTTAGGGTCTTTTTAAGTTACTAAAAAAAAAACTTTCTTTGAACATACAAATACTAAATAAATACCACCAAGGCGTATGCTTTGCTTGGGATTGAAGGTGCCTCAATAGATACTTCAAGATTGATATTTATATACATTGTGTTAAAATATTTTGTTTTTGTTTTGTTTTTCTCTGATAACTATATTTAATAAAACATGTTGCCAGAAGCTAAGAAATAAAAGATACAAGCAATCAGGAGGAATTTCATGGAGGCTTAATTTTTAGGTATGTAAAAACAAAAGTAAGGAATGATAATTTTATAAACAATACAGAATTATAGAAAAAAATGTTTTAGGAACAAGGACAATGTGAAATAACATATTTCTAATTATCTTTTTGTCGTACATGGCAGATTTGGAATGTGAAATTTGTAAAAAAAAATTATAATAATTTGCAAAATCTCCAAAATACATTACTATAAAGTTGATAGTAAAACTTATTAAGTTAAAACAACAATACTTGTGATTAAAGATAATAATATGGTGGTATAACATAACTTCCAAAATTATGGTGAATTTTTTTCACTTTGTTTCCATATTGTTTTAATGGGTATTATAAACCAATAGTATCATTTCTAGAGATTTGCTAGGTTATATTATTCCCTCGTACTTCTCAGCTTTCTTCCTGTGATGTAATTCACTGTAGGTATCTCACTGATGTTGTACTTGACCATGTGTCTTGCTTGGGACAATGGAATGCAGGCAGAAGTAACACGGTGCTGGTTCTGAGCCAAGACCTTAAGGGACTTCATGTGATTATGCTATTTTTTACATGGTTAGTTTCAGTTTGGAGTTTGAAATCATCCAGATTTTTTTTTTTTTTTTTTTGCATTCTCTTGTGTTAAAATTGTAGGAAATCCTGGTGGCATAGTGGTTAAGTGCTATGGCTGCTAACCAAAAGGTCAGCAGTTGGAATCCACAAAGTGCTCCTTGGAATCTCTATGGGGCAGGTCTACTCTGAACTATATGGTCACTATGAGTCAGAATTGACTCAGTGACAATGGATTTGTTTGTTTGTTTTCTGGTGTTAAAATTATAAGTTCTGTCAATAAGTCATAACTTAGAAAAAGTGTGATAGACATCTTTACAACAATGACCAAAAAAAAAAAAAAAGTAGCTGCTGAAGCCGCGTATATACAACCAAACACCTCATGGGATTTGCTTCCTTGGCTTGGAGGTTTAGAGTCATGGTTTCACGGGACATCCTAGTTAATTGACCCAATGATGTATTTAGTGCTTCTGTTCTACCTCCTAGTTCATTGTATGGTTTCTGAGGTCTTAAAAGCTTGCAAGCAGCCAGCCAAGGTACAATAATTTGTCTGTATTCCCCTTCTATTTTCCTGGAGCAACAGAGGAAGGAGGAGAGTCAGGAATAGGAGGAGGAAGTGGAATGAGTGGCTGTCTTCATGAACAACTGCCTCTTTTGCCATTAGACCAGAAGAACTAGATGGTGCCTGGCTACCATTACTTAACATTTTGATCAAAGATTCCTTAAAAGAATCCTGATCAAAAGGGTGAAAATGCAGAACAGAATTTCAAATTCTCATGGGTTCTAGACTTTCTGGAGCTGTGAAGTTTGTATGAACCCCTGAAACTATTGCCCTGAGATAATCTTTAAACCTTAAACCAAAAATATCCCCTGAAGCATTCTTAAAACAAAACAATACTTTAGCTTAACTAATAAAACAGTTCTGCCTTGAGCTTTATGCTCTTTTGAGAACTATCCATATGGGATCAAATTGATAATAGCAATTCAAAAGATTAGATAGGAACCTTAGAGGGCACTGAATTTATGTTAACGGAGGAAAAATTCAGAAAAGGAGGGTGAGAACGGTTGTACAACTCAAAGAATATAATCAGTGCTACTAAATGATACATGTAGAAACTGTTGAATGGGTGTACGTTTTGCTGTGTATATTCTCAAAAATAACAACAAAATAAATAAATATACATATATACGCAAAAAACCCAAAACAAACCCATTGCCATCAAGTCAATTCTGACTCATAGTGACCCCACAGGACAGAGTAGAACTGCCCCATAGGGTTTCCAGTGAGTGTCTGGTAGATTTGAACTGATGGCCTTTTGGTTAGCAGATGAGCTCTTAACCACTATGCCACCAAATTTGAATGGATCTTTTGCTCATGCATAATTTTGTAATACCATACATTGGTTATGGGGAAAACATGAGTCCCCTAAATTATTCATTTCTTTCAAATGTTGACACATTTCATTACATAATATTAAGAAGTCATATTCACTTGTATAGCCAACAATCTCATTAATAAAGTCTTTAATTATTGGAACTGTGTCAAGCTCATGGTAACAGTTATAAGTTTTCCGAAATTCTAACATCCTCTTTAAGACTCAAATGTTATCATTGACAACAAATACTGCCAATAGCTTACCTCGAAATAGCAGCAGGCTCGCTCTGTTCATTTTCAAGAGAATGTCTGTCAAAACATCCTTTTGAATAACTATTGTTTCTTTCTGAGTAGTTCTTTCAGGTAAGAACAGTTTTCCATGAAAAAAAAAAAGAAAAGAAAAACAGCTAGTTCAGCTCACAAGCTATTGAAATATTCACACAGCTGCCTTTTTCTTGAGACAACCATCTACTCTGGTTTGCAGCAGAAGTGCTTTTATGCATATTTCCCTTTTCATCATCTAGGGTGTTAAAACACATGTACTCAAGTCTCAAGGTTTAATAAAACCTGATAATTTTTATTCCTTGATCAAACACATTCTTAAGTGAAACTGGCTTTTTTATTTGATTTTCTTTTTTTTTTTTTAACAGTGAGTGCCTGGTGGAGAAGAATGCAATGGGTGCTAATATAAGCCAGTGTCACTGCCTTGATTCTCACTAGGGCACCAGCAATTTTACTCCCTACACTTTACACGTGAGTCAAAATGTCAACGTGTCCACCCAATAAAAAAGGCAAACTACATCTTGGCGTTATTATGAAAATAGTTTTGATTTTAGCAAAACCCTGTGTTTGAAAGACCCCCCCAAAAAAAAAAAAAAAAAAAAAAAACCCAGTGCTGTCGAGTTGATTCCGACTCATAGCGACCCTATAGGACAGAGTAGAAGTGCCCCATAGAGTTTCCAAGGATTGCCTGGCAGATTCAAACTGCTAACCCTTTGGTTAGCAGCCGTAGCAATTAACCACTATGCCACCAGGGTTTCCTTGAAAGACCCCAGGGGTCCACATACAACCCCTCTTTGAGAGGAGCTGATCTAGGTTTAAAAAAGAGCAGACTGAATACACATTATTTCTCTTTGCTTTTTCACCCAAATCCACTAAATAATGGAAACATGTTTTTAAGGCACCTGTTTAAAAGGTCAAAGGGAAGGAGAAAGGAGAAAAGAGCAACATGGTTTTTGGAAGCCGCAAATGGCTACAAGAGTGACAGATGATGACGCAAACAAGAGAAGACTAAATCTTAAACCAGAGTGGGGGAAGTGAAAGGTAATCTTCTTTATAGTAAATCAGTTGCTGTCGAGCCGATTCCAGCTCATAGCAACCCTATAGGACAGAGTAGAACTGCCCCATAGAGTTTCTAAGGGGTGCCTAGTGGATTCAAAATGTTGACCTTTTGGTTAGCAGCCACAATACTTAACCACTTTGCCACCAGGGTTTCCACTTTATAGTAAGGTACTCCTAAAAAAAAGTTAAGGAAATGCAACGCCATGAACACTTTGGGATGAAACAGGAGAGTTGTTTGAAAGTATTCTTAAGATTTAGTGAGAATCCCAGATAACTTCCTTCACCCCATGCATGTGATTGACTGTCCTTCCTACTCAAGCAGAAGCCAGAGATTTTAGTTCCAAGGGAGAGTAAAAGGTAGATCCCTAGGATAGGGGATACCAAGGAGTAGGTTGAGAATTAAAGTGCTGAAAACAAGGAATGTGTGTATATTTAAATAGTGAATGCTGAGATTTTCAGGCTTCCTTGCTTCACCAACTTCTAGACTACTGCCAGCTAGGTCTATAACCTCCAGGTGAAAAATAACCAAGCTATCACAGGGATCTAGCCATGGGGGAAAGGCACATTATACATCTTTCAATGGTTCCTCGACTGTACTAGCCAGACTGTCCTAACAATCAGGCTCACAATGTATAAGCTCAAACCTTACACTCAGAACTTTTAATCAGCTTTTTGTTATCCAACACTTAAAAGTCTGTACCATGAACGATACCAAAGAAAACAAACAGAAAAAGAAAAAAAAAAAAAAGCTTGGGCCAAATATTACGTATCAATGAGGTCAAATTGTTAATTGTGCTGTTCTCATTTTGAGATTATTAATAAAATTTTGTCTGTGTTCAGTCATCTCTTGTAGAGGCTGGAGGTGTTAAGGCATCACAAAATGACTGTAGATTTGACTATTTTTATTTTTGTTGATTTTTCTTTTCCTTCTTTCGTTTCTTCCTTCCTTCCTTTTTTTTTTTTTGTAATCTTTCATTTGAAGCATAACATCAAAAAACAAAAGGGTTCAAACCATACATATACAGCCCAGTAAATGTTCCCAAACCAAATACAGCCATGTACCAAGTACTCAATCAATAAACAGCATTGCCAGCATTCTAGAAGCTCTTTGCCTGCCTCCTGTTTTTGCTTTTAATGCCTTAACCCTTTCATGGACTAAGGGATATACATATGTATATCGGAATCAACTCGAAGGCACTGGGTGGTGGGATACATATATATGCCTGTGTTACATTTTATATTTTTCCACCCCTGGAGGCTTATTGGCAGGCATTTGAGCCACTTTAGTACATTCTGGCATTGTGGTGGATACTGGTGCAATGGCTGAAAAAACAAGGAAGTTGGTTTGTGCCACATTTAGGTGTTGATAGCCATTCATATGAGGGGATGCTTCCTGGAGGAGTGATTGTGTGAAAACTTTGTGTCTTTTGGTTTCTGTACAGCAAGATAAGGTTTACAAGTATGTTTACTATTTTCTGTGTGTTCTTGGGAAGGTAGTTACTGGCATTTGGAAATATTCGAGTAAATAAGTTATTTTGAGGATGAAAACTATTTGTGAAACACTTCCTGGGCCATGGGACCGATATGTCCCATGTGTGCTGTGCTTCATGGAACACGGTGCCAATATGGCCCACTTTACATCAAACGGATAACAATTACCTGCAGCCAGTGCTATGCTTACTTAGTATTTCATGTGCGTATTTGGAAAGTTAAGTAAGATGGTTTATGGCTCAAGTGCAAAAAGGAAGTGATATGTCACATGTGTGTGACGTGCTTCATGGAAGGGACTGACATACCCTGCTTGCAATTGGCAGTCCATTTTTTCAAAAAAAAAAAAAAAAACTACCAATGAAACGACGATGATTCAGCATTTATTCCATCAGTGATAAAACATGCCATCACTCAAAATAACTTATTTGCTCAAATATTTCCAAATGCCAGTAACTACTCAAAAATTCTATCCAAAAAAATCCATGAAAGAGTTAACTGCTTGGATGAGGCCCACCCACATCGTCGGGGGTCATCTGCTTTACTTAAGGCCAACTTATTTAGCTGTTAATCGTGGGTATATGCCTTCATAGCAACATCTAGACTAGTGTCTGTCTAAACTGGGCGCCATCGCAGTATATCTTTGAATGAACGTATGTTAGGTATATTCCAGGAACTGGAACAGCTATGTCATAGGCAGCTCAGCTGTAGTCAATACCAAAACAATAAGATCATATTTAGCACAGATAACTTCGACTTTTTTGTTTTGGGGTACACCTTCCTTTCAAACCAAAACCAAAAACCCATTGCCATGGGGCTGATGCCAGCTCATAGGGACCCTATAGGACAGAGTAGAAAGGCTCCATGGGGTTTCCAAGGAGTATGTGGTAGATTCAAACTGCCAACCTTTTGATTAGCAGCCGAACTCTTAACCACTATGCCACCAGGGTTTCCACATTCTTTCCAGTGCTCTCTAAAATTGAAAAAGCAAACTGATTGCCAGGGAGTGAATTCTGACTTAGCGATTCTATTGGACAGAATAAAACTACCCCATAGGGATTCTAAGGGATTCTAATCTTTATGAAGCAGACTGCCACATCTTCCTCCCTCAGAGCAGCTGATGGGTTTGAACTGCCAGCCTTTCCGTTAGCAGCTGAGTGCTTTAACTACCGTGCTACCAGGGCTCCTTAGTGTACTCTAGTCACTGTAAATAATTAGATGGCTCATAGAAACATTGTCCCTTGTTTTACAGAACTCTGAGAAGCCTTATTTTAGTATTTCTACCTCATTACGAGTAATTATCCAACAGTAAAAACCAAACAAAAAAACCCTATGCCATAAGTCAATTCTGACCCATAGGACTGAGTAGAACTGCCCCATGGAGTTTCCAAGGAGCATTTGGTGGATTTGAACTGCTGAACTTTTGGTGAGCAGTCGAGCTCTTAACCATTGTGCCACCAGTTCAATAGTAGAAGGGAGAATACTTTGGAGAGGGGTACATTAATCACGTGGTTAAGGAAGTGTCCTTAAATGCCAAATCTAAGTGTGATCTTATAAGCTAGTCTGTTTATAAATAACACTATAGAAGCAAAAGCTTCACACATAAAAATAGTTACTAAGAAAATACAAAAGAATAGAGAAAACATATGAAAATACCGTAAGAATACAGGACAGAGAAACAAGTCTTTTATCTCCTTCCTTCAACTCCTAATTCCATATACACTACCTGTTTTTCCAGGGAAAATAATCTGAGTTAATTTTGTAGGCAAAGATTTAACCTAAGAATTAACCAAAATGCTTACTTAAGAAAGTGCTGTCAAGATCAGATCAAAGGAGAACCCAAAGATTCAGTTAAGGTGTATCAATACTTTGTATAGAACGTGGAGTTAACTTGGAGAGTGGCAGCCATCTGCCTTGAAAGTAAATTATTTCTCTCTTTAGAAATTCATGTCATGTACAAGACAACAAGTTGAAGTATTTACAGAATGAACAGAGTAGCAGTTAATAATAAACAGTGATTTGCCAATTTAAACACACTGGATATGTTTCTAATTACTGTCCAATAATTTGGGGATCACTTTTTTTTTTATATTCAAATGCAATCAGTCAGGCAGGAAGTTCAAAAATTTCAGAATCTGAAATTATGTTCTTGGTAAAAATGCCAGGAAATCCTACTGGCAGCACACTGAGATAGTCTCAGGGGTTAATCTTCTCTGTCTACAATCAGATCTCCTGCGCATTAAATACCCTGCCACAAATACGTATACTTTCACAATCAGGGCAGAGCAAAGTAAAAGTTAAGCTGAAAATTGATTAAATATTCCTGCATGACTTGTAAGGCTGGAGTTAACATTTATAACATCATCAGCCACATGTGATTTCTTTTTTTCCCTGAAACAATGGCTTAATCTATAACATCACTTCTTGATTAATCCTAAATTGTGTTTATGAAAGGAAAACAAAGGCATTATTTGTGTAAAGGCACCAAATATGAACATGCTATATGGAATACTTCAACCATGACTAAGCTTCTAAATAATTCCAACCTTCTCTTGTTAACAAAATAAGATCCACCAGAGAGAAATCACACTTGCACCAGAGGGATATTGGAAAGGAGACATATGATTCATCTGAAGAACTAGGGGCACTAGAACAGTTTTCAATTATTTCACAGTTTCCTAGAAAGATAGAAGGTGCAAGGGAGGCCCATCCAAATGTTGTGTTTGAAAGGACAAGGGAACTGGCAGGATTTTAGTGCGAAGACTAGATGCTGTAGAGGCATATTGTTACCCAACAGAAGTCATCCTCTGGAGAAACAGCCAAATTTCTCTCTAATTTCTGGCCTCAGTTCTTCATTACCTGACTGGCTTTTGGTGATAGCTAAAAAAAAAACAAAACCAAACTCAGTGCCGTCGAGTCAATTCTGACTCATAGAGACCCTATAGGACAGAGTAGAACTGCCCCATAGAGTTTCCAAGGAGTGCCTGGCAGATTCTACGCCTCCAGGGTTTCCAGTGATAGCTAAGGGTTGGGTATTTCCTAATCCAAACAAATGGTCTACAATCATTGCAATGTCAATACAAACAGTTGCATTTGGTGGAGATAAGAATCAATCTTGCTTACTAACTGAATACAGTGGTTTAGCTTGAGATGTAATTTACCATTTTTTTTTTTTTTTAATACGTAAGGCTTTGGAAATATGGCATGGCTTAGCTGCATGGCTGGGCTCCCAACTGTTTGAGGTTGGTAACCATTGTACCTGAGATAACGTTTCTAAAGACGATGAATTGAGATTATGCCATATAAAAGCATCAGGGAAACACAGGAGGTCTAATACTTTCCAGGCATTTTAGCCTTCCAGTGTCAGATAGAAGATTATTTTTCCAACTCCACTGATTATTGGGGGACAAGCTAATGAGAGCCAGCCAAACTTAACTCCAAGTCCGGGAAACTTTACATGTTAATTGTGAAAAGATCGGATTGGGTTATGGTAGAACTGGGGTTATGGAAGAATTTGTCTTGACAAAATACAACAGTAGTAGTAATTTATGAAGAGTTGGTCTGGAGTAAATCATTAAGCTGATTTTTTAAATATATTTTCTGTTTGAAATCTTATAAGTGCTCTCCTATGGTAATATTGTTATTATCTCTATTTAAAAATTAGGATACAATTCAAAAATATTAGTTTGCCCAGCACCAAAATTCTGTCCATAAAGAACAACTGCCCTTAGTTCATTGAAAACAGACAAATATCACATATAAGTGATTCAGATTATGGTAATTGCAAATATTTTCTGAAATTATGTCTATTTGCTGCTATAACATCCAATTAACTTAAACATGATACAAAGTCAATTTACTTTAAAAAATTTAGCGCCGCTGATTCTTTCTCCTCTCCTTTCTGCTTTCTCATCCTCTCCCCTTTCTCCTCCCTCTCACTCCCTACCTCTCTTTTCTCTAATTCCAGGTTGACATCATTACTTCCTTAAACAAATTTCTCCCACGTCCTGAATCCAATCTATCGGTAAAGTCTGGATATTGTTGTTAATTGCCACACAGTCAACTCCAAGTCATGGAGACCTTATATATAATAGAATTCCCACTTCTTTTCCTCTTTGTTGTCATATCATTAGTTAAAATTACCATTATTGCTTGCATACATTACTGTAATACTTTTCTAATTGGTCTCAATGGTATATGATATATATGCATGTATGTATATATACACATACATATACATATATACATACACACACACATTTCTATCTATCTGGAAACCCTGGTGGCATAGTGGTTAAGTGCTAAGGCTGCTAACCAAAAGGTCAGCAGTTCAAACCTGCCAGGCGCTCCCTGGAAACTATGTGACAGTTCTACTCTGCCCTATAGGGTTGCTATGAGTTGGAATCGACTCTACAGCAGTCGTTTTGGTTTTCTTTGGTATCTATCTATCTATAAACCAAAAACCAAACCCACTGCTGTCAGGTAGATTCTGACTTAGCAACTCCATAGGGCTTCTCAATGGAAGCAGACAGCCACATCTTACTCCCATGCAGCTGCTGGTGGTTTTGAACCACTGACCTTTCGGTTAGCAGTCTATCTCTTTAACCACTGTACCACCAGGGCTTCTTTTATATATACATATGTATAGATACATACGCCTCCACGTGTCTGTCAGTTTGCCGTACTGTGGGGGCTTGTGTGTTGCTGTGATGCTGGAAGCTATGCCACCAGTGTTCAGATACCAACAGGGTCACCTATGGAGGACAGGTTTCAGCTGAGCTTCCAGACTAAGACAGACTAGGAAGAAGGACCTGGCAGCCTTCTTCTAAAAAAACATTAGCCAGTGAAAACCTTATGGATAGCAGCGGAACATTGTCTGATTTATTGCTGGAAGATGAGCCTCCCACATTGGAAGGCACTCAAAAGATGACTGGGGAAGAGCTGCCTCCTTAAAATAGAGTCAGCCTTAATGATGTGGATGGAGTAAAGCTTTTGGGACCTTCATTTGCTGGTGTGGCACAACCCAAAATGAGAAGAAACAGCTACAAACATCCATTAATAATCAGAACCTGGAATGTACAAAGTATGAATCTAGGAAAATTGGAAATTGCCAAAAATGAAATGGAATGCATAAGCACCGATATCCTAGGCATTAGTGAGCTGAAACGGACTGGTATTGGCCATTTTGAATCAGACAATCATATAGTCTACTATGCTGGAAATGACAACTTGAAGTGAAACGGTGTTGCAATCATCATCGAAACGAACGTTTCAAGATGTATCCCGAAGTACAACACTGGCAGTGATAGGATAATATCCATACGCCTACAAGAAAGACCAGTTAATGTGACTATTATTCAAATTTATGCACCAACCACGATGGCCAAAGATGAAGAAATAGAAGATTTTTATCAGCTGCTACAGTCTGAAATTGATCAAACATGTAATCAAGATGCATTGATAATTACTGGTGATTGGAATGCAAAAGTTGGAAACAAAGAAGAATGATCGGTAGTTGGAAAATATGGCCTTGGTGATAGAAACAATGCCGGAGATCGAATGATAGAATTTTGCAGGACCAATGACTTCTTCATTGCTAATACCTTCTTTCACCAACATAAACGGCGACTATACACATGGACCTCGTCAGATGGAACACAAAGAAATCAAATTGACTACATCTGTGGAAAGAGACAACAGAAAAGCTCAATATCATCAGTCAGAACAAGGCCAGGGGCCGAGTGTGGAACAGACTATCAATTGCTCATATGCAAGTTCAAGCTGAAACTGAAGAAAATCAGAGCAAGTCCACGAGAACCAAAATATGACCTTGAGTACATCCCACCTGAATTTAGAGACCATCTGAAGAATAGATTTGACGCGATGAACACTAGTGACCGAAGACCAGACGAGTTGTGGAATGACATCAAGGACATCATCCAAGAAGAAAGCAAAGGAAAGAAAAGACAGGAAAGAAAGAAAAGACCAAGATGGATGCCAGAAGAGACTCTGAAACTTGCTCTCGAACGTCAAGCCGCTAAAGCAAAAGGAAGAATAGATGAAGTAAAAGAACTGAAGATTTCAAAGGACGTCTCGAGAAGACAAAGTAAAGTATTATAATGACATGTGCAAAGAGCTGGAAATGGAAAACCAAAAGGGAAGAATGCACTCGGCGTTTCTCAAGCTGAAAGAACTGAAGAAAAATTCAAGCCTCGAGTTGCAATAGTGAAGAATTCCACGGGAAAAATATTAAGCGATGCAGGAAGCATCAAAAGAAGATGGAAGAAATACAGAGAGTCATTATACCAAAAAGAATTAGTTGATATTCAGCCATTTCAAGAGGTGGCATATGATCAGGAACCAATGGTACTAAAGGAAGAAGTCCAAGCTGCTCTGAAGGCATTGGCGAAAAACAAGGCTCCAGGAATTGATGGAATATCAACTGAGATGTCTCAACAAACAGATGCAGCACTGGAGGTGCTCACTCATCTATGCCAAGAAATATGGAAGACAGCTTCCTGGCCAACTGACTGGGAAAAAAAAAAAAAAATTTTTTTTGGAAGAGATCCATATTTATGCCTATTCTCAAGAAAGGTGATCCAACCGAATGTGGAAATTATAGAACAATATCATTAATATCACATGCAAGCAAAATTTTGCTGAAGATCATTCAAACACAGCTGCAGCAGTATATCAACAGGGAACTGCCAGAAATTCAGGCCGGTTTCAGAAGAGGGCGTGGAACCAGGGTTATCATTGCTGATGACATATGGATCCTGGCTGAAAGCAGAGAATACCAGAAGGATGTTTACCTGTGTTTTATTGACTGTGCGAAGGCATGCAACTGTGTGGATCATAACAAACTATGGATAACACTGCGAAGAATGGGAATTCCAGAACACTCAATTTTGCTCATGAGGAAACTTTTCATAGATCAAGAGGCAGTTGTTCAGACAGAACAAGGGGATACTGATTGGTTTAAAGTCAGGAAAGGTGTGCATCAGGGTTGTATTCTTTCACCATACCTATTCAATCTGTATGCTGAGCAAATAATATGAGAAGCTGGAGTATATGAAGAAGAATGGGGCATCAGGATTGGAGGAAGACTCATTAACAACCTGCATTATGCAGATGACACAACCTTGCTTGCTGAAAGTGAAGAGGACTTGAAGCATTTATTGATGAAGATCAAAGACCACAGCCTTCAGTACGGATTGTACCTCAACATAAAGAAAACAAAAATCCTCACAACTGGACCAGTGAGCAACATTATGATAAACGGAGAAAAGATTGAAGTTGTCAAGGATTTCATTTTACTTGGCTCCACAATCAACAGCCATGGAAGCAGCAGTCAAGAAATCAAAAGACGCATTGCATTGGGTAAATCTGCTGCAAAGGACCTTTTCAAAGTGTTGAGGAGCAAAGATGTCACCCTGAAGACGAAGGTGCACCTGACCCAAGCCATGGTATTTTCAATCGCATCATACCCATGTGAAAGCTGGACAGTGAATAAGGAAGACTGAAGAAGAGTTGACACCTTTGAACTGTAGTGTTGGTGAAGAATATTGAATATACCATGGACTGCCAAAAGAATGAACAAATCTGTCTTAGAAGTGTAGCCAGAATGCTCCTTAGAGGCAAGGACAGCAAAACTGTGTCTTACATACTTTGGACATGTTGTCAGGAGGGATCAGTCCCTGGAGAACGACATCATGCTTGGCAGAGTACAGGGTCAGCGGAAAAAAGTAAGACCCTGTATGAGGTGGACTGACACAGTGGCTGCAACAATGAGCTCAAGCATAACAACAATTGTAAGGAAGGCTCAGGACTGGGGAGTGTTTCATTCTGTTGTCCATAGGGTCGCTATGAGTCAGAATCAACTCGACAGCACCTAACAACAACAACATATATATACACACGTAAATGGGACTCTGCCACCAAAATGCTCAAAGTATTTTAAAGCCTTGCTATTGTTATGGTAAAAACCTGGCTCCTCCACATATCTCCTAAGATTCCTTATGATATAGCCCACGCGACCTCTTCAGACTCTTCATTGGCTCCCTCTTTGTTCACTCTACTAGCACCAAGTAGGACTTTATTCCACACTCCTCAACTTCAGGGCCCCTCACACAAAAGAGCATGTGTAGTCTATACTCCACATCTAACACAGTGCTGCACAATAAAATTGTTTAATTAATCAATAAATTGATGAATGGATTGATAAATGAACACATCACTTACATAGTTTGTGTATTATGATGTGGAAGGCACTATCAAATAATTCTTTTTGGACAGTGTTAGAAAACAAAGTTTATTTTAATAAGGCTTTCTTGAATAATACTGATAGTCTGAATTAATTTTTCTGTACAACTTTGTTTTCCTCTATAGTTTTGATATCATGATGAACTACCTATTGAGGGAAGATTGAAACTTTTATTTTTTTATCCAATTAAAGCCCATTTTTTAATTCCTAGAGATCATTTATTCATATAATTGGCAAAAAATTCACTACAGCAATTTTAAAGATGAGGAAAACATGGTCCCCAATGTTTTGGAATCATCATCTAGTACCTGTAAACAATCATGATATTACAATGTGTTGAAGGATGAAAACAGAAGCATAAACAGAGACTTAAAGGGCTGTCCAAAGCGGACAGTCAAGTACTTAGGGAACTACCAGAGATTTTCCAAGGAAGGAGACAACCGAGCTGAGTATTGAAGGCTGAGCAGAAGCTTTTTAGGCAGGAGAGACAGAGATGTCCCAGGCAGAAGGGATGTCATATGGATGTTAATGAGTGTGTCATCATTTTCTAATAGATATAAGGATTGGAATCTCAGGCTCACTGGAACCACTAATGAGCGTTGAGGGGAAAATAAGATAAATGAAATAATATTGCAAAGTGATTTGTCTACATATTACACTTAATGGCTGGGATTGTATCATCTAAGTAATGAGAGTCCACTTTCAGGTGGGGGAATGAAACTGTCACGGAAGTATTTCTGAACCTATCCAAACCTGCATCTCCCAGGCAAACAGAACAAAGCAAACAACTAGGCAGGCACTTCACAGTGCTTCAACATTTAGGCAGGCCTAGGGCATGGTGGAAACCCTGGTGGCAGAGTGGTGAAGAGCTACAGCTGCTAACCAAAAAAGGTCAGCAGTTTGAATCCACCAGATGCTCCATAGAAACTCTATAGGGAAGTTCTATTCTGTCCTATTATAGGTTTGCTATGAGTCAGAATCAATTCAACAGCAACGGGTTTGTTTGTTTGTTTTTAGGGTGTGGTACCAGTGAAAGTGAGATGAGGAACTCTGGCTTCAGAGATTTAGATTCTAAGCTTGAACAATTCATTTATTCAACAAATACCTAGTTCTTAATTTGTATATCGCCAGGCAATATTTTAAGCATTGAGGATTTGGCATCTACCTTTTGGTGAAGGGAGGCAAAAATAAATAAATAAACAAATGGATAAAAACATTGTAGACACGGCTTCTAGCCAAGCCTGAATGGAGTATAATCTGTGTGTAACATTTAAGAGTAAAGGCTTTTGGGTAAACTGACCTCTGTCAGTCTCACTTCGACCATTATAATATGACCATGAATGGATTGTTTAACCTCTCTGGACACTAGTATCCCAGCTTATATAAGGGAGATATCTGTACTTATAATGTAAGTTTGACTATTAAGTGATGTAATATTACAGCACGTGTCTGGTACGTCGTAAGTGCTCGTATTAGTTATGGCAATAGGTATTTATTATTTATTTTCTGAAAAAACAAATTAGAATGGAAAAGGAAGAAAACTAGAAAAGTGTGTGTAAATGAAAAGTAAGAAAATAAAAACCTTGAATAAATAGAAATTTCATGAAGAAAGAACACTTTAGTAAACCTTCACTTTTGATGAATTGACATGATAGCCACAATCAATGGACTCAAACATACCAAAAATCAAGATGGCGTAGGACCTGGCAGTGTTTCATTCTGCTGTATATAAGGTCACCACGAGTCAGAACTGACTTGATGGCAACTAACACCGTCACCACCATGTATTACAAGTCACTCTGAAGTTCTTCAATTTATGTTTTAATCTCCTAGTATTTACTGAGTTCTTTTTACTATTCTAGGACAAATGATTTATTTTGTTTAAGTATCTTAAAACCAGATTCCAATTAATCAGTTAACCAAACCAAAATCCCATTTCCGTAGAGTCAATTCCAAATCATAGTGACTCTACAGGACGGAATAGAACTGCTGCAGGGTTTCCAAGGAGCGGCTGGTAGATTTGAAATGCCAACATTTAGTTTAGCAGCCAATCTCTTAAACACTGAACCACCAGGGCTCCAATTAATCAGTTAAAAAAAAAAAATTGCTGTCGAGTCCATTCCAACTCATAGTGACTCTCGTGGCACAGTGGTTAAGTGTTTGGCTGCTATCCGGAAGGTCAGCAGTTCAAATCCACAAGTTGCTCCTTGGAAATCTTATGGGGGCAGTGCTACTCAGTCCTATAGGGTGGCTATGAGTTGCTATGAGAATTAATCAATTAGAAGCATTAAATTCTGTCAACTGGATAAAATTTTTAGTCATTTCATTGTGATTTTTTAATATTACTTCTGTTTTCCTCTATAAAATTATTAAGAGGAATATTCAGAATAACATTATTGCAGCATCAGATAAAATTCTAGTTTATCCATATATACTTAAATAATTGTAGTGTCCAACAATATGCTCCAAAAGTGATTTACTATAACCCAGATCAGGAAAGTCATGAACCTATTTCTCCTCTCTAGAGGACAAATGATGAATCAGCCTGTTACATCAGGGGCCACTTAGCCCCTTGTTTTCCTAGAAGTTCGTATATATGTGTATGTGTGTGTGTATAATTAAAAACTGCATTTAATACCTATATTAATTTTTTCACGACCACTGACTATGTAACTTTTTACCTTCTTTCCCTCCCAAATTCAATATCTAGAATAGTAACTTGTAAAAAGTACATACTCAGCATTTTAAAAATGACTGAGTCTTCAATAATTTATGCAACCATCATGTACTGAAAGCCAACTGTGTGCTCTACACTGATAAGCATTGAGACATTGATCCGTGATCAACTCATAGATATTCCGCTCATTGATCTGACAGAAAAGTAGTAAAGTAGTAAAGACAAATATGCAAATATAGTAAATAGTAAAAACACATCTATGACAAAATCAATGTGGATAAAAGCCTTTAGGGATTTTGGAGAGGTGGTACCACATTATCTGGATCAAGGCAGAGTGGTTACAACATTGCGAAATATAGGCAAATACAGAACATTTGAAAAGGAAACTGAAAATACGTAATATATGTTTTGTTATTATTAATTACAATATGGAATCTTTTCAAAGTGATGTCCCACATTAGCAATACATAGTTCATTCAATGTGCTATGCAAAATTGCAACAAATGTGGTCTTTAACACAGCATTTCTGTTAATCTCAGCACGTGCATTTGTGATATGTGTCTCTGATTTTCGCTGGGGAAAAAAAACACAGCTTCATTTTTAGCAGGCCCTGAAAGACATAATGAGGGTGTACAATCTATACAGAAATCTTGCATTATTTATTTTACTAGATTTCATGGCTATGGGTTGGAATTGACTTGAAGTCAATGGGGTTTTAAGCATAGGAAAAACCATATTCTATTAACTTTTAACAATGTGCAGATGCTTTTGAGATATAATTTTGTTTTAGCCTATTTGATATCTATTAATTCTCAATATTCTTTCAACATATAAAAATCACATGAAAACACTGTCAAAGGCAATTCCTTGGTTCCATGCTTACATTTTGAGTCAGTGTCTTAGTTATCTAGTGCTGCTATAACAGAAATACCACAAGTGGATGGTTTCAACAAAAATACATTTATTCTCTCAGTCTAGTAGGCTAGAAGTCCAAATTCAGGGTGCCAGCTCTAGGGGAAGGCTTTTCTCTCTGTTGGCTCTGGGGGAAGGTCCTTGTCATCCATCTTCACCTGGTCTAGGAGCTTCTCAGGTGCAAGGGCCTAGCGTCCAAAGGAAGAGCTCTGCTCCTTGTGCTGCATTCTTGGTGGTATGAGGTCCCCATGTCTCTCTGCTTCCTTCTCTCTTTCATATCTCAAAAGAGATTGATTTAACACATAACCTAATCTTGTAGATTGAGTCCTGCCTCATTAACGTAACTGCCTTTAATCCCACCTCATTAACATCATAGAGGTAGGATTCACAACACACAGAAAAATCACATCAGATGACAAAATGGTGGACACAACACGGAGAATCATGGCCCAGCCAAGCTGACACACATTTTTGGGGAGCACTATTCAATCCATAATAGGTAGTCATAGAAAACCTTGGCACACCTATTTACTGGCTAAATAATTATGGGTAAGTGGTTAATCTTACTGAGCCTTAGTTTTTAATAAAATGAGAAAAATACATAAGGTATACGGTTATTGATATGATTGAATGAGATAGTTTATTTAAAGTATTGTTGTTGTTGTTAGGTGTGGTAGAGTCAGTTCCAACTCATAGTGACCTTATGCACAACAGAACGAAACACTGCCTGGTCCTGCACCATCGTTACAATCATTATGCTTGAGCTCGTTGAGGGTCTTCCTCTGTTCTGCTGACCTTGCAAAGCATGATGTCCTTCTCCAGGGACTGATCCCTCCTGACAACATGTCCAAAGTATGTAAGACGCAGCATTCTGGTTGTACTTCTTCAAAGACAGATTTGTTCTTTTGGCAGTCTATGGTATATTCAATATGCCTCGCCAATACCACAATTCAAAGGCATCAATTCTTTGGTCTTCCTTATTTATTGTCCAGCTTTCACATGCATATGATGTGATTGAAAATACCATGGCTTGGGTCAGGCACACCTTAGTCTTCAGGTGACATCTTTGCTCTTCAACACTTTAAAGAGGTCATTTGAAGCATATTTACCCAGTGCAATGCATCGTTTCATTTCTTGACTGCTGCTTCTATGGCTGTTGATTGTGGATCCAAGTAAAATGAAATCCTTGACAACTTTAATCTTTCCTCCGTTTATCACGATGTTGCTTATTGGTCCAGTTGTGAGGATTTTTCTTTTCTTTATGTTGAGGTGCAATCCATACTGAAAGCCGTGGTCTTTGATCTTCATCAGTAAGTGCTTCAAGTCCTCTTCACTTTCAGCAAGCAAGGTTGTATCATCTGCATAACATAGGTTGTTAACGAGCCTTCCTCCAATCCTGATGCCCCATTCTTCTTCATATAGTCCAGCTTCTCAGATTATTTGCTAAACATACAGATGGAATAGGTATGGTGAAAGAATACAACCCTGACGCACACCTTGCCTGACTTTAAAACAATCGGTATCCCCTTGTTCTATCCGAACAACTGCCTCTTGATCTACGTAAAGCTCCCTCATTTAACGTACATACCACAAATGCTGGCACATACTAATTGCTCATTAGATATTAATCAAGCATCTATTTTGAAAACCAAATGCTTACAGTCACAATGTTCTTTCTTACATAAGAGTATTTTGTTTCTCTCAAGATCACATCCTTTCTGCCTAGTTTTACCAGATGTGCATAATGTACAAATATTTTTAAAATCTTTAGAATCCACTAATGGGTTGCTGTATTTGCTATATTATTATTCATGCTTTTCAGAATTCTGAAATATGACATGTTAAATTATATACACAAGCTTAACAGACCTAGTTTCCCAATAATTTTCAAAATGGAAAACTCTTTGCTTAATTCCATTAAAAAAATACAGTTAGTATCTTTTATATTCAGAGCGTACTCAGTAACAGATGACACATTGACTAGGTGAGGCTAGGTTCCCGGTCTAGAACATGAGGTCCTGTACTTGTCTATAGCACTCAGTTCAGTTGATTTATATAATTACTGTTATTTACCGTCTGCCTCTTCCTCTAAAATATACACTTAGTAAGTGGAAGATCTGCATCTTTCTTTTATCCCCTAGTATCCAGTTGTTTAAAAATGTTTTCCTCACACTAACAAAGAACTTATTAATCTTTTTTTTTTTTAATCGATTTGAAAAAAATAGTTTCTGCCCCTGGGAGAATAAACATATTTGCCTAGGATTGTACTATAAGGCCTATAAAAAAGAATTGCATTCTACCAGGAAAGATTTGGGCATTGGAATCTACTTTTGTATGTGATGATCTTTCTAGAACTCTTGGTCAAAGTGCTAGGACTGACCAATGCAAATATAGTCTGAGCCACAAATATGAGTCATGTGCATAATTTACTTTTTATTACCACATTTGCATGCAAAAGCTGGACAGTGAACAAGGAAGACAGAAGAAGAATTGACACCTTTAAATTGTGTTGTCGAAGAATATTGAATATACCATGGACTGCCAAAAGAAAAGAACAAACAAATCTGTCTTAGAAGAAGTACAACCAACTGTTCCTTGGAAGCGAGGATGGTGAGACCATGTCTCACATGCTTTGGACATGTTTTCAGGAGGGATCAGTCCCTGGAGAAAGACATCATGCTTGGTAAAGTAGCGGGTCAACGAAAAAGAGGAAGACCCTTAAAGAGATGGATTGAAATAGTGGCTGCAACAATGGGCTCAAGCATGGTAACAATTGTTAGGATGGCACAGGACTGGGCAGTGTTTGATTCTGTCATACATAGGGTCACTGTGAGTCGGAACTGACTCAACGGCGCCTAACAACAACAATTACCACATTACAGAAACAAAAATAAAGAGGTGAAATTAATTTTAATAATGACATTTATTTAACCCAATACATCCAAAATATTAAAATTTCACCATCTAGTCAGCATAAAAATGTTAATAAAGTAGTTCACATTTTTTCATACTAATTTTTTGAAACGGGGTGTGTGTTGTACGCTTATAGAGCACCTCCAGACGTACCAGCTACATTAACAAGCCACCTATAGCTAGCAGCTACCATATTGGACAGCATGAGTCTAGAATGAAAAAAGAGATATTAAAGTAGTTTTTCCTTTATTTTAGTGGAAAGAACATTAAAATATTTAGGTGGATAAATTCATACAATGTTTCCAAAAATTGATATATATTATCAGAAAATTTAAGTTTGACTTTGTTGAGGTTGATTCTTTGAAGTAGAGAGAAAAACTGGAACCCTTCATTCTCTTCTATATTTTTCTCTTTCACTTTTCACGAATTATTTCCCCTTTTTCTTTCCTCTGAAATAAGCAAATTGAATGGGAACAAGAGAACCTTGAATTTGGGGTTTTGATTGTTACGTTTCTGATTTTCTCATCTAATGCCTGGAGGAAAACCCTTCTTCACTGAGGAAAACACTTATTTCCTCATAGTTTCTAGGAAAAGTTGTTGATGTTATAAATATTGTTTGACAGATTGTATCCAGAAACATACTTTTGCCCAAATCCACATCTTCGAACAAGAGGAATGAGTTCCTGGTACTGCCTACTACGATGTGTTCTGATTCAACTTTAATTTTTTATACTTCGACATGCTGGATTGTTTTCAGGGCTCTCATCATGATTCTTCCCAAGAAATATTGGTGTGCAACAATCCCTACTCTTATTTATCTGTGTCCTATAAGGATATTTCAGTTATTTGTATGTGTATGTTATATGGTCATAAATCAACAAGGACTGTTTTCTCAGGGTGCTGGAGCATTGGTTTCCCACACTCGATTTATTTCAGGGGCATCACACAGAGTTTTACAGAATCTGGCTTATGTCATCTTTCACTATCTCTGCTTTGCTCCCTTCACTTCTCATCAAATTAGGTTCAGTAAGCTGTGCCAAGCATAGCAATGGATTATGCATCTCTTTTCAAGCCAGTCCAGCTTTCAAATGTATTAAGAAAGACAAAACCCCAGGCATTTTAAATGTCCTGTAGTTCAAAAGGATGATAACCATTATTTCAGTTGGCCTACTTAATGTAAATGGTGGCAATTATCAGTTGTTATAGTCCTGTAAGCAGTAAATAGGATACTGAATGACATACATTTTGAAATACCAAAGCTTTGAAAAGTAAATATAAATTTTATTTGGCATAAAATAGAAATGGTATTGATTTTGTGGTGATGTTATCTGATTTGATTTCAGCTTTTCCTCCCCTTAAATTTCCATTTTACTGCTGGCTTTTTGGGGAAAAAAATCACAATTTTATTGTAGGTAAAATGTATTTTATTTATGTAACAGTGGTGTGAGTTTTGAAGAAATTTGTTCTTAAGATAGTAATAGAAATGTTTACTTTGGGCCATGTACAACAAACTCAACATTACATCTAACAAAACTACTAAGCCTAATAATTACCAACAAACACACAAGAAAAACTCTAAAATAGGTGCTATCGAAAACTATTCACAAATAACATCTTTACATTTCTTCCTTTTACTCGTCTGTCAATATTTTTCTTATGCACAAATACTGAAGTTCAAATCCATGAATTCTCAATGAATAATTTATATGATATTTATAATTAAATAGTTCTAATTACTTCAAAAATATAATAAGTAGAGGTTTGAACTTGGTGTTTTAAACATGACGACCAACTAAATAAGTCTGGGCTATGAAATTGTCTCCTCGATGGTCTGCTCAAGAAACTTTTTCCAATGATTATAATCTCTTCAATCGTTTTACAGGAAGCATTTAGAATGCTATATTATTTCATAAGTTGAAAGGAAAATAATATTTATTCTGTCATAGATATAGAAAGAAATATCCCTGAGCAATAGAATTACAGCCACAGAAGGTAGCTATACTTGACCATCTGTTCTATGACACAAGGCAAGAAAGGATCCAAAAAAAGCAAATGTGTATTTGGGGCAAGATTCTTGTGCTGCTTCACTGCCTTGGTAGTGGAGTAGGGGCATACGGAACTGAGAGTAAAAGGGAATGGAATTTTACTTTGATGAATACAATGAATATATTTATATAAGCCAAAGAGTTTTCAATGTCACCATATGACTAGTCCTGAAGGAAAACTTGTTTGTGTTTATAAATGACATTGGTGGAATTCTTCAAGGCCATTTTATTATGTAAAATATTACTTCTTAGGAAAATCAGATATTTTCTAATAGGAAAATACGGCGTACTAAAAATTGTCTTAGAAATTAAATAATTTTAATTTCTATAATACACTTAGATGGTATCATAGAAAAAATCCTTTACCCTTTACTACAAACTTGGTAGTGACTTTTTCCAGGATGTGATACACATGAAATATAAGAACTCACAACTTCCTCTATTTCCATTCTGTTTGGCATACCTTGTGGCAATTAAAATACAATTGCCACAATAACAGAGCTTCAAACCGTTAGTTCCAGTTTGACTCCCTGCTGCAAATTTGCATTTCCACACTGGATATACTGAATTATAATCTATATTTTTACATGATCCCTAGGTAATTGTGATGTTTACATAAGAATCACCTGGGGGTTTTGTTAAAATGTAGGCATATGGATGATACCTCAATATAAAGAAAACAAAAATTCTCATAACTGGACCAGTAAGTAAGACTATGATAAATGAAACAAAGATTGAAGTCAAGGATTTCATTTTACTTGGATTCACAATCAACACCCATTGAAGCAGCAGTCAAGAAATCAAAAGATGCATTTTGTTGGGCAAATCCGCTGCAAAAAACCTCTCTAAAGTATTAAAAAGCAAAGATGTCACCTTGAAGACTAAGGTGCGCCTGACCTAAGACATGATGTTTTCAGTCACCTCATATGCATGTGAAAGCTGGATTTTGCATAAGGAATACCAAAGAAGAAGTGACATTTTGAATTGTGTTGTTTGCAAAGAGCATTTAATACACCATGGACTGCCAAAATAACAAACAAATCTGTTTTGGAAGAAGTATGACCAGAATGCTTCTTAGAAGCAAGAATGGCAAGACTATGTCTCACATACTTTGGACATGTTATCAAGAGGGATCAGTCCCTGAAAAAGGACATCATGCTTGGTAAAGCAGAGGGTCAGCAGAAAAGAGGAAGACCCTCAATGAGATAGGTTGACACCATGGCTGCAACAACGGGGTCAAGCATAACAATGATTGTGAGGATGATGCAGGACTGGGCAGTGTTTCATTCTGTTGTACGTAGGGTCGCTATGCTTCAGGACCGACTCCACACTACCTAACAACAACAACAAAAACAAATGAAGTTGAGCACTGAAACGTAGATGAATGCTATTTTAAAAAGTGTGTGCCAGTCATTGTGAGGGAAACCCTCAATGGGATGGGCTGACACAACAACTACAACAATGACTCAAACATATCAACATTCATAAAGATGGTGCAGGACTGGCCAGTGTTTCATTCTGTTACACAAAAGGTCACCATGAGTTGGAACCAACTCTTTGGCAATTAATAACAAGAACATATATATACATTCCCCAAGCCCCAATTTCTTGTTGATTATCCAAGAAAATTTATGTAGACAGGTTGCAAATAGTAAAATGGCACACTTTGCTAGTTAGTGAAGTTAATTTGGCTTAAATTGCAAAGAAGAATTGAGAGAAAAACATAACCTATAATAGATTGCCTCCAATTAAATTTTAGATAAAGGTTCACTGTCTTTCCTGAAGAGGCTGATTTCAGGGCAGAGACAAACTTGACTAGTCCCAGAGAAGGAGGAGTGTTTCATGAGCCTCATGCTAAACCTGGTCAAAGTAAGCAGAATGTTGTAATTGTTAATCACACTCCTGTGAGAAAACAGTGAGATTGTTTAAAGCCTTGTTGCTCAAAGTGTGGTCCCTGGACCAGCAGCGTAGGCATCACCTGAGAGCTTGTTAGAAGTGCAGGATCTTAGGCTCCACCCCAGGCCTACTGAATTTTAACAAGATCCCTAGGTAATTCCTGTTAACAAAAAAGTTGGAGAACCACTGTTTAAAAGAAAAATGATGGTATAACAACAACAAAATTAACAAATTTGATGGTGTTGTGATTTCAGAAATAAACCCCATTCATCACAGGCCAATGATGGAAAGAAAAACAATATCTTGAACACAATAAAAACACAAAGCCAAGTTCAAAGGCAAGAGATATGAATTTGTAGACTAGAACAGAGAATAGATTTTAGCACACTTATTTGAAGTGGTGAGACCACTTCTTTATTTGAAGTGGTGAGACCACTTCTTTATTTGAAGTGGTAGTGGGGTTCACAGCAGTTACAAGTTTAGTGAGTCCCAGGAATAGACCTGGCAAAGGCCAGAGTTCAATGTTCAGGTGTGACAAAGAATCTGTATTAACCTTCAGATTAAAATGTTGCTTGGGCAGTCATAAATGGAGTCGGGAAAAAAAAAAAATTGGTAAATACGTTTACATGTTCAAATAAATATTTTCAAAAAAAAAAAATAGAGACTATGAAAAAACTGTTTTGTGATTAACTAAAAGATGGAAAGAAAACCAGAGACAATTACATGGAATATGGAAGGTATTATTTCAGTGAGTAGTTTGAGTGTGCCGAGGTCCTTGTCTTGTTTGTAAGGAAGATGGGTATACTTAATTGCTGTAGGTATTTATACATAGTATTAGATTTTGAAGTTTATCACTAAAATAAAAGTAATATACCATAACAACACTATCAAAAGAAAAATACATTGTGAAATAAATGGAAGGCTAAGAATGAGAAGGTGTAGTTAGGGCGATTTATGATGAATAGAAAACACTCAAACATGGTATAAATCAGTTTAAATGCATTGACTTTCACTACGTGAGCTAACCTACCCAACCTAATGCCACAGAGCCGATTCCGACCCATAGCCACCCTAGAGGACAAAGTAGAACTGCCCCATAGGGTTTCCAAGGCTGTAATCTTTACAGAAGCTGACTGCCACATCTTTCTCCCACGGGGCAGCTGGTGGATTAGAACTGCCAACATTTTGCTTAGCAGCTGAGTGCTTAACCACTGTGCCACCAGGGCTCCTTCTGTGGGCTAAATTCACCTAAATTGTATAAAGTCGGATTGGATGAAAAATGCAAGTGGCACCGTTAAGACTAAATGACCCAAAAAGACAAGAATTAAAAATGGGAAAGTATAGCCCAGGTAAATACTAACCATGAGACTGATTTGTAAAAGAATTATTACTATAAAAAATAGAAATTCAGGTAAGCATGTTAATGTGGGCAGTACTATAGGATATTATATAATAATAAAAGGAATAATTTTTCAAAACTAAAGAAAACCATGATACATTAATGTAATAACAATTTTGAACTCTATAAGAAATAATAACTACCACAGATATTTACACAGATATTTATTCCTGTTTAAATATGATGTAAGTTAATTTTTCAGAATATATTATTTTTTTATTACAGTTTGGATAACCACACCATTTTGACTAACCCTTGACAATATCCTTACTAAAAGGTTATCACAAACTCAGGTGTATTTCTCTTTTCTGAAGTAAACACTGGGAGATGGAAATTTCAATTATGTCCCAATAACATTGAAAAGAGGATTCAACAGCAGTCCTAGAAAACGGTACAAATTATTTTCCCTAAGTTATACATGGAAATATTTCAGAAAACCAGCAAAAAAGAATGATCTCCATGAAAAAGTGTTAATGCGTTCACTCTTTAGAAGCACATTTCACAGTGGGCAGTAGTGGGGAGATACCAACTTTGGTTATTAAAAGCAAAATTAAATTCTTAACATGTAAGTATATGCATAGAAATACGCAGTCATAAAAAAATTGAGGAGAAAAATACAGTACAAAGAAAGCAAGCGATAGAAAAGCGAACAAGTATGGCCTCCGGACACACTTTTAGCTCAGTAATTAAGTCACTCCTGAGGTTTACCCTTCAGCCAAAGAATAGACAGGCCCATAAAACAAAAGGAAACTAATGGACACACCAGCCCAGGGGCAAGGACAAAAATGCAGGAGGGGACAGGGAAGCTGGTAATGGGGAACCCAAGGTCAAGAAAGGGAGAGTGTTGACATGTTGTGAGTTTGGCAACCAATGTTATGTGTATTGATTGTTTAACGAGAAGCTAATTTCGTTCTGTAAACCTTCGTCTAAAAAAAAAAAATTTTTTTTTTTTTTTTTTGCAATAAAAAAAAATAGTAATGATTACAAAGAAAAAAAAAGTAAAGGAGCAGCCATTCCATCCAGGCTTCTAGAAGGTGCATTGTATAACAGGACCAAGGGTAATTTAAAACTAGCCAGCACGGCTTCCTGGGGAGTCTGCCAATAGGCAAATGTAGAGAAACTGTTTTCACAGCTTGACATCAGAACTCTACGATGGCTGTCAGGGGCTTAGTGGTAACCTGAGTTCCGACCTTCTCAACAGACTAAGAAGGAAAATTCAGTGGAAAAGAAGTTCAAATACAGGTTGATGAGTTTTGCAATCTACACGTGGTGGGCAAAAGTCATATCAATGGCTATATCAATGATATATACTTTTGACGTATTACGTGCAATTACAAGGGTTTGGAGGAAAGCCTATTTTAAACAAAGTTGGTTTAAACCTTGACCATTCATCTGTTCCTTAATATGTACCTCAAATCCTACTGTCCTATTTCGTGGTAAACAAATTTAATACATTCATTTTTTTTCTAATATATGTTTTTAGTTTATTCATTGCATTAGTGCTCTTCATGATACAGTGTCAATTGCCGCACTTCTAATATTAATTGTCCCCAAATTAATAATTTTTTTTATTTTATCTGGTTAAAATATTTTGTATTGTTTCCCACACTTAATAAGGCATTTGGCATAAAAGAGATGATTAGTTCTAATTATTCATGATGTTAAAAATACATATAAGAAATTACAGTACATCTTCTTGAAATATAAAAATTATTTGTAAATGTCTTCCTAATGACCTCAACGTAACAGAGATTGGATGTGCCAGCAAACCATGATGAATCACAGGGGTACTTCTTATTTGGAACACAGCTATACATTTGTGTCCTACTCTTACAGTCATTATTAGAGGAGTCATGTCAACACAAAATTATTGAAAAGAAATGTAAGGAGCCAAATATCTCCCATCCCACAACCCTTGTGAAATAAAAGTAGAAGAGTATTCTGGAAAATCATTCAGGGCACATACAACTATAGAGATTCATTGAACCAAAGGTGAAGAAAACAGCCTAAGGTGAGAGCATTCTAGGAAGATTAGGGAGGTGGAGCAGAAAAGGAGGGCTATGCAAAGAGAACACAGAGAACAGCAAGCAACATGGCAAATAAGAAGACAGGTGAGTGAAATCGTCAACAGTACGCCCAACCTTTGGAATGTCTCTCGTAATTTTCTAATCTTTCACAAAGTAATGTGTTACCCTATCCCTAGTTCTTTCCCTTCAATCTCTGTCAGGTATACACCTTCCAGAGTGGCTTCAGGACACACTTTAGGTGATACATGAGAAGTAAAAGAACCCACAATTGTACACTTTATTTTATGAAAATGTGGAGACCTTTTGATTTCCCAAGAGATGGTACTTGTTGAAAATGCCAATATATTTTAGATAAATTCATGAATGTTAGTCCTGTAATGTGCCATATATGGAAAATCAGGATTTTCATGTTGTTGTTGTTGTTAGGTGCTGTGCAGTTGGTTCCAACTCATAGCGACCCAATGCACAACAGAACAAAACACTGCCCGGCTTGAGCCATCCTTACAATTGTTGTTATGCTTGAGCTCATTGTTGCAGCCACTGTGTAAATCCACCTCATTGAGGGTCTTCCTCTTTTCCCTGACTGTACTCTGCCAAACATGATGTCCTTCTCCAGGGACTGATCCCTCCTGACAAGGTGTCCAAATTATGTAAGATGCAGTCTCCCCATCCTTGCCTCTAAGGAGCATTCTGGCTGTACTTCTTCTAAGACAGATTTGTTCGTTTTTTTGGCAGCCCATGATATATTCAACATTCTTCGCCAACACAATTCAAAGGCGTCAATTCTTCTTCGGTCTTCCTTATTCGTTGTCCAGCATTCACATGCATATGATGCGATTGAAAATACCACAGCTTGGGTCAGACGCACCTTAGTGTTCAAGGTAACATCTTTGCTCTTCAACACTTTAAAGAGGTTCTTTGGAGAAGATTTACCCAATGCAATGCGTCTTTTGATTTCTTGACTGCTGCTTTCATGGCATTTGATTGTGGATCCAAGTAAAATGAAATCCTTGACAACTTCAATCTTTTCTCCGTTTATCATGACGTTGCTCATTGGTCCAGTTGTGAGGATTTTTGTTTTCTTTATATTGAGGTGCAATCCATACTTAAGGCTGTGGTCTTTGATCTTCATCAGTAAGTGCTTCAAGTCCTCTTCACTTTCAGCAAGCAGGGTTGTGTCATCTGCATAACAGAGGTTGGTAATGAGTCTTCCTCATGCCATTCTTCTTCATATAGTCCAGCTTCTCGTATTATTTGTTCAGTATACAGATTGAATAGGTATGGTGAAAGAATACAACCCTAATGCACACCTTTCCTAACTTAAAAACCTATCAGTATCCCCTTGTTCTCTCCGAACAACTGCCTCTTGATCTATGTAAAGATTCCCCATACAAAAGATTTTGTCATACAAAAGATTTTCTAATATTTTTACGTGATTTTACTAGATGGTAGCTACACTCACCCACATAAGTTTCTATGGTGCTAATGTTAAAATTAGTATGTGGGTCAAATAAACTATTGGCTTGTGTGGATTTATATTGATACAATAAAGCTGTTTAGTATTAAAAGTGAGTTATAATGGGTGGGCCTGAAAATTTGCAAATTCTCTTCTTCATTAATTTGCTCCTGGCAGAGTACAACTTGCTCCATCTGAACACTTCAGATTCTGTTAAGAATCTCTCAAATGAATGTTGAAAGACTTGAGGTGTTTCTGTTTCCCTTACTTAATAAATACCTATAGAAGTTTAGATGCTTGGAATAGAGCACGAGTATAGCACAGCCTGGGCTCTTCTGGGCTAACACTAAGCTGGTTGTGGTGTAAAGCCAAGAATGAAGGCGCCATATTATGTGCTTCTTTGATATCTGGTGAAATGAAGAGGGCCTTGAATGGCTTAACCACAACTTCCCCTCCCCACTCTGCTACATGCATAAGATCCCTTAGCAAAACAAACCTCCTTTTTTAGGGGACCAGAGCGGTTCCTGTTTAACTTTGAGTAATGGATTTCAGTTCTCTACCAGTCCGTAAAATTGTTCAAATTAGCCTATTACATTCACCCCATGGTAATCAAAGCCTGCCTCCCATAGCCCCTGCTTGTTCACTCTGTTTCAGAGTGCAGTCCATATGTGGCCTGTGTGGCATGTAGTGTTTCTTCTCTTTCTCTAGGCGATAAGTATATGTGGCTAATAAAAAGTTGTCAATCTCATCTGCCCAGTGTTGGGTGTTGTGTGTTTGCCAACCCCATAACTCTACAGGGAGAATCCCTCCCACGCCAATGTGGTAAATGTTAGCTGCTGTGGAGTCAGCCCCCAACTCATGGTGACACCGTGCACAACAGGACAAAACGCTGTCCAGTCTTGCACCATCCCCATGGTCCCTAGCAGTTCCATTGGCTGATTTTTGGAAGTAGATCACCAGGCCTTTCTTTCTACTCTTAGTCTGGAGGCTCTGCTGAAACGTGTTCAGCATCTAACAACAGAAAAGTCTCCCCTGACAGACAGGTGGTGGCTGTGCCTGAGACGCATTCGCTGGAATCAGACTCAAGTCTCCCACGTGGAAGGGGAGAATTTCACCTCTGAACTACCACTGCCCCTGCCTCAGTCAGAGGAAAGGCTAAATTCATATTGAGGTCTTCAGGACTCAACATCTAGCCAACCATGGTCATTTACTAGTTTCCTTTTTACTTCCTCTATGGCAGTTCGGGAGCCCTGGTGGTACAGTGGCTAAAGCACTCGGCTTCTAAGTCAGCAGTTTGAACCCACCAGCCACTCCATGAGAGAAAGGTGTGGCAGTCTGCTTCCAGAAAGATTACAGCCTTGGAAACCCTACTCTGTCCTGTAGGGTTGTTATGAGTCGGAATCAACTCGGTATCAGTGAGTTTGGTTTTGATTTATTGTAGCCAGCCTAACCATTTTGCAATTCCTTAAACATTCCAAGAACAGTCCTACTCAGATCATTTGCACTTGTTCCCTCTTTTCCATGATAACAATTTAGTAAAAACAGGTCTTTACTGAAATTTCACTTTTTTTTTAAGTGAGGTCTTCTGTGGTTATCGTGTCTGTAAGTGCTACTCAAACCACAATCCTCCCTCCCCCACTTTACTGTTTGATCTCTTTCTTTAGATTTCCCAAAATATAAGATAAATTTGCCTCACTTGCCTGCTTACTGAATTTTTCTGCTAGTTCATGCATTCCATGAGGACAGAGAATTTTGCCTGTTTTATTCACTGCCATGTTCCCAGAGTCTAAAGCAGTTCCTGGCATGTGGCAGTTTTCAAAATTTGTTTGTTGAATGAATTAGTTATTTAACTACTTGGGCTAATAGTTAAGAATGTGCAACCTGGTACCAGATACTTGGGTTCAAATCCTGGCTCAGCCACTTTGTAGCTGTTCGATATTGGGAAATGTATTTAACTTCTCTGTGGTTCAATTCATTCATCTATAAAATGAGAAGTATAATACTATATACCACACAGCGTTACTGGGAAGATCACAGAAGATAATACATGCAAAATACTCTGCATAGTGCCTGACACATTAAAAAAAAAAAAAAGAAAACATAGGAAGTGCTAAAAATGTTTATGATGAAAATCATTTTTGTTGTTTTCATTGTTATCATTATATTAATATAAACACTTAGCAGTATAATTAGAAATATATTCACTAAATTATCAACACTGATTAATTTGAGGTATCTTGTGGTAAAAGGCTTTTGTGTTTTACACTATTATATTTCTGTTTTGTTCAGGTAAATGAGCTGTAAAAGATGTCTGTGTCTGTATGCACTAATACAAGTATCTGTCTTCTGTTTGTCTCCTTTTCCATAAAAATGATTTTCTTTTAATTTTTCTTACTAGTCTTCACTGAGATGTGATTGTACACATTTTTTCCATCTTTTATGGGCCTCTGGTCAGGCCAATTTATGACTATTTTACTGCCCCAAAGGTCCAACTCTAACATCTGAGAGTTTCATTTCTGGGGCTTTCCTTCTCAACTTCCCAAGAGGGCTGCTTCTCATTTGCTCCACAGCTGTGTGGTGGTTCTCCTATTAAGAAGATAGAAGACCTATAAAAAAGACCTATAGGTGTTAAAAAAAAAAAAACTAGTAACATACTCAAGAAAATTTTAAAGCTTTCATTGACATCCTTAGTGTTTCCCCCTCAAGATATCCATGGCATTTCACTTCAATCAACATGTAAATTCTTTTTACTAAATTTCCATTGTGATAGAAAACCCCTTGTTATATTTCAGTAATCTCAAGAGGTATGAGAGGACTGTACTGAAAATGTTTCCGAGGGCCTTTTTTTCTCATTATAAGAAAAAAATACACTCATCACTAAAAATTTTGGAGTGGAATAAAAGGTACAAAGATAGAAATAAAAGTCATGATACCATTTAAAAACTCCATATACATTGTACAGTAAACTTTTGTGTATATCAAGTTTTTATACAATTCGGTGCATTATCCTACAGTAAGTAAGTACACTTCTTCCTTACTAGGTCCAATCAGCATATCATCAATGTATGACATCTTATGAAATGGAAAGGCAATCAAGTTTCCTGCAGACTAAATTATGACATAGAGCTTATAAGGATGAGTTTTCCAAATTGGTTCTCAAGTCTGTTTAGTCTTAAAGATGTTGATGACTCTGCTTCCAATAGTAACGAGGGCATTATTGCTAATTCATGGTGTGAGGTGACAATAGAAATATGAAAAATATCACCACCAATAAATCAGGTATTGGTGAAACGTAAGGCTTTGAGTGATTACATGTTTTATAGCTTTCTACAGTTTTGTCAAAGAGATGAGCTCAGGGCTTCAGAGTTAAAGCTCAAGCACCATATAAATGGCTGCAAAGATTCCACTTGTGCCTTGAAAGAAAGCGTTATTTCTTGTAGTAACAAAGCTGATATTGCTGAAAACCAAACCCAGTGTCTCATCATTAGAGTTGCTGTCAAATCTGACTTATATAAAATAGCAACCATAGCAGCCTTCAAGGACGATGAGCTTCCTTCACAAATTTGTTCCTCACAGTTGTGGTGAAGAATGTGTCCTCTGGGCACTCCCTGTGTGGGTCTGTAGGTCCAACCTGATAAATCCACTCCACCATGCCAATTTCCCTAAGCCTTTGGATACCTTCTTCTATAGTATACCGGTGCAGGTCTGGTATTTCACCTTTAGTGTAGGCCACCATGTAATCCACACTTCAGCAACCCAACCAAATAAACTATTAGATCCCTTCCTAATCTCTCAAGCTAAAACATTGAATGATGAATCTGTTTAGTGGGCCCATGTCAATAAACTCAGACTGATGCATCTTTATGTTCCTTGCACCGTTATCCCACACCTTTACTATCCATTCCCACACATATTCCCCAGGTTTCTGTTCGTACATATTAGAAAAGTTAAGCAGTTCTTTTGGAGTATAGTGTACCTCCTCCTGGGTCACACTTTGTACGTCACCTTTTGGGACTCATTGGGACTTAAGTCTAATTATAGATCTAGGAGCCAAAATGTGTGCTGGGGGTGTGTTTTGAGAATGTTCAGCATTGTCTTATAAGGCATCTGCATCAAGCGATGTCCCAGGCAATGACTCAAACAAAAGCTCTTCAGACACAGCTTGGTTAATCTTATCAGATGGGGGTAGAGGGATTAATGGTTTTACTGGAGAGGATGGTTTAGCAGACAAAGATGGAGTAATCTCTTCAGATGAGAGTGAGAGGGCTGGTTCTGTTGGCAGGAGTAATCCAAAGGAATTTAAGGGCTTAGTGTCCCCAGCTTCCTGATTATCTGCCTATATGTCCCCATCCCATGTTTGGGATCCCATTTCTTCCCAATCAATGCCCTCACTTTAACATCAGACACCAGTCGATATTGGGAATTTAGTTCACGCTGTAGTTCAGCCACTCTTATGATAAGACACTGGGTTTGATTTTCAGCAATATCAGCTTTGTTACTACAAGAAATAACACTTTCTTTCAAGGCACAAGTGGAATCTTTGCAGCCATTTATATGGTGCTTGAGCTTTAACTCTGAAGCCCTGAGCTCATCTCTTTGACAAAACTGTAGAAAGCTATAAAACATGCAATCACTCAGAGCCTTACGTTTCACCAATACCTGATTTATTGGTGGTGATATTTTTCATATTTCTATTGTCACCTCACACCATGAATTAGCAATAATGCCCTCGTTACTATTGGAAGCAGAGTCATCAACATCTTTAAGACTAAACAGACTTGAGAACCAATTTGGAAAACTCATCCTTACAATTTTGTTTCTCTACAACCACTTGTCGTGGATTGAATTGTGTCTCCCCAAAAATATGTATCAACTTGCTTAGGCTATGTGTGTTTGTCCTCCATTTTGTGATTGTAATTTTAAGTTGAGAGGGTTAGGGTGGGATTGCAGCACCACCTTTGCTCAGGTCACCTTCCTGATCCACGGTAAAGGGAGCTTCCCTGCAGTGTGGCCTGCATCACCTTTTATTTCTCAAGAGATAAAAGGAAAGGAAACCAAGCAGAGAGTGGGGGATCTCATACCACCAAGAAAGCAGCACCAAGAGTGGAGCACATCCTTTGGACATGGGGTCCCTGCACCTGAGAAGCTCCTTGACCAGGGGAAGATTGAGGACAAGGACTTTCCTCCATAGCCAACAGAGAAAGCCTTTCCCTAGAGCCAACGCCCTGAATTTGGACTTGTAACCTACTAGACTGTGGGAAAATAAATTTCTCTTTGTTAAAGCCATCCATTTGTGGTATTTCTGTTATGGCAGCACTAGATGACTAAGACACCACTCTTGGTACCAAATGCCTTAGGCTAGGTTCTCTAGAGAAGTAAAACTAGTGCAGTGTATAAATATATAACAAAAAAAATCCCCTCTGCTGTCAAGTCAATTCTGTCATAGTGACCCCATACAGTTTCCAAGGCTATACATCTCTACAGAAGCAAACTGCAACATCTTTCTCCTGTGGAGCCTCTGGTGGTTTCAAATCACCAACCTTTCAGTTAGCAGTTGATCGCTTTAACCACTGCATCACTAGGGTTCCTTATATAGAGAGAGATTTATATAAAGGAAATGGCTCACATGGTTGTAGAGCCTCAAAAGTCTCAAATTCCTGGGTCAGGTTGGAGGCTTCTGGCTCACATAGCTGCAGGTGCTGGTGAATTCAAGATTAGAAGGTCAGAAAGAAGGCTTCTGGCTCACAGGCTATGTAGGCCAATGAATCCCAAGATCTGCAGGTAACAAAGATGGCAGGTAAGCTAATAGATCAAGCCCCAAGAACCAGAAGTCAGATGAACAGGAGCCAGCTGCAGGATTCAGAGGGAGCAAAAGCCAGTGAGCCTTGCCAAAAAGTCCGCCATATTTGATGAAGGCCACACCCCCAAGGAAAATCCCTTTCAACCCCTTGTCTGCTCACAACAGATGTCATGGAGGTGGTCACATTATATTAGATCTCATTATGGAGGTGATTGCATCATTAAAAAGCTGCCAAACTACATCATAACTGCCAAACCAGTGAAGATCATGCCTCAGCCAAGTCAACACACAGCTTTAACCATCACAAATGGGTGGGACTCCTTCAGCCATAAGCAGGTTGCAGTATCTTCTTTCTCATCATTACCTTTAAGACCACATCATTAAATACACCGTTTCCAAACCTGGATGATATCTCAGGCCAGTTGTATAGTTTCCCAGGCATGATCAGGCATTAGAACAGTTCTTATATCCGATATTAATAAGTCCATTGGTCTTAAGCCATACTTCAAGCTCATATCCAATGGTCATATTATCTCAGCTCAGACCTGCTAAAGAGATTTTCAAGGGAGAAACTGGGTGCAGCCTGCTCTTTTCCTGTTTTCATCTCATATTGTTCTTTTCATTCTCTACTCAGTATGCTGGAGAAGCCACGGTGGTGCAGTGGTTAAAGCTCTCAGCTGCTAACCAAAAGTTGGCAGCTTGAACCCACCAGCTGCTCCTCAGGAGAAACATGTGGCAGTCTGCTTTAGTAAAGATTTACAGCCTTAGAAACCCTATGGGGCAGTTCTACTCTGTCCTATAGGGTCGCTATGTTTAAGAGCTCACTCAATGGCAGTGGATTCACTCATTATGCTCATTCCTCCACTGGCAGGTACATGAAGGAGAATATGGTAAGGGGGAAAAGAGGTTTAAATGAACTTTCCACTGGCTTCTTCAGATGCCACAGTTCACCCTAAAATGCCTTCTACTGATGGGATCTCTCTACCCCAACGGGTAGTTCTCTCTGGAATGAGCCTTTCAAGGTGGTTCTAGCTTTTTGCCTTTACTTACATTTTCTTCCAATCCTAGAAGTTCAGGGTGCTCCTACTGTCACTCTATTTGCACACACAACTTTAGCCAGTTTTTCACTTTTAGACTTTTCCAGATGAGGTCTATAAATGAGTCTTTGTACCTTCTAAATCTAAAAGATCTAGAACATTTTGTTTCAAGAGCTGTTAGCCATCCCTCTCTTGAAGCAATGCAAGGGAAAGTAAGCTATTTTAAAAATTAGCAATTATCCTTTCAAAGTTTGATATGTTAGTGTGCACTCCTGGTAGATAACCTCACACTTTCAGGAGATGGCGCCCTTGAAGCACCTCACTTCCTTTTCCCACAGGGGTGCTAGGCAATCAAACAGCAGCCTGAAAATTCTTTCACTCTTTGTTCAACCTCTTTCTTTCTCATAAAAAAAAGCAAATATTGGTGATAGTGTCTTTGAATTGTTTTTGAGACTTTTAATACATCTCCCTTTTGAATTGGGAAATTTTTTTTTTTGCCTTACGTGTTCAGCCGCAGCCAAGAATGAGTCAAATTGAAATGGACTGTAAAAATCAGGTGCAAAGGATTTCTGTAAACAAAATAGTTCTGTTAAAAAGGTAGATATTAATGTTTCATGCAGTGCCCAAACCCAGTGCCGTCGACTCTGTTCCGACTCATAGCGACCCTATAGGACAGAGTAGAACTGCCCTATAGAGTTCCCAAGGAGCGGCTGGCGGATTCAAACTACCAAGCCTTTGGTTAGCAGCCGTAGGATTTAACCACTACGCCACCAGGGTTTCCTTGTGCAGTGCAGATTGTCCAAAGTGCCTAGGTACCAACAGTCTGAGCTTCCTTTCTTGCCTACTGAGACCAAGGTCAGATCCAATGGTACTTTGGTTTCTCTCAGTCCTATTAAAAAAAAAAAAAAAAAGACTTTTAATACATCTCCCTTTTGAATTGGGCAATTTTTTTTTTTTGCCTTACGTGTTCAGCCGCAGCCAAGAATGAGTCAAATTGAAATGGACTGTAAAAATCAGGTGCAAAGGATTTCTGTAAACAAAATAGTTCTGTTAAAAAGGTAGATATTAATGTTTTTTTCTGTGCATAAATTCAGTGGTTGTATGTGGAAGGAGAGCTGGAGTAACTGAATCTGGGGGTAAGATACAACTGTGTGATAGAAAAACCAAATTATGAAACTGAAAAAGTAGCTACAAAACGAAGAGTGTTTGAGCAAGAAGCAACAACATGGGTAGGATGGGAGGAGAAGTGGAACAATTCCAGAGATTTATGGTAGCTTTTATTTACTCCCAGGGTGCCCCTGGCACAGAGCTGAGGCCTGGCTGAGGCAGACATAAGATAGCTCTGTGTGTTCTTTAAGATGGTTAGTTTTTGCTTTTTTGTGGTGAGGTGTATGTATATTTATTGATTTGTCAAAGGTGTTTACAAATAAAATTTAATTTACTTTTTCTATATTAAATATTTTTAATATATTGTTATCTAAATATCAAGGTATGGACAATCAGAACAGCTTTTACACATCTATATTTATTTCAGCTATGTAGCCCTCTGTTCTGAGGATGTGGCATTAACAAAAGATTTTTAGTTTCTTCCATACCTTTTAAAGAGTTTACAATTTTATTTTAGTGAGTTTTCTTTCTTTTTTTTTCCAAGGAACAAATTCATATCTTTTTTCTTCTTATACTACTCTAGTTTCTTTGGTTTGACAAATAAAAAAAAAAGTACAATTCTCTTCATTTTCCAAAATTATTTTAATCTTATGACTTTTGAGGCTATTTTATAGTCTGATGGTGTCTTTTTGCTCTGAGTTTAATTAGCATATTTTCATTTATATCAACCCATCTCTACTGGAAAACAACTTGTTGATTAGTAGCTCTAATGGTCGTCTCTAATTAAGAACAGGTAACCCTAGTGGTGTAGCAGTTAAGAGCTACGTCTGCTAACCAAAAGGTCAGTGGTTCGAATCTACCAGGTGCTCCTTGGAAACTCTATGAGGCAGTTCTACCCTGTCCTCCAGGGTTGCTATGAGTCGGACTCAACGGCAACAGGTTTGGGTTTGTTTTAGTTTTAATTAGGAACAATGTCTCTATGTATCTACATCTACCTCTATTACTCTATATATTTTCTCTATTTAAGTTATCCATAAATATGTTCTTGGTTTCTTTCTAATTAAATTACCCCTGTGTATTTCCTTGAATCCCACTTGCCCCTCATATAATTTTAGAATATCATATTTGGCATGACCTTATATTTTGACTGTAGCAGAAGGAGGGAGAATACAAATAAAACTCCAAAAATTCAGCAAGATTTTTTAAAAAATATTTGTTCTGACTTTAAGCATAGATATCAGGTGAACTGGAGATGTGATATAGCGAAACGTTTCCTTATTCACACTGCTACAAGTCATATGATCTGTTGTGGATTAGTAGATAGTTTGTTCCCAAGTAAGAAGCTAACAGGTGACACATGGAACCTTGTCATTCATGGAGGAAGGACTCTGAGCTCTTGGGATTCCAGAAGTTGTGAGTAGAGAAAAAGAATTCCCATCCACAGGCAGGAAATTAAATGAGGTTAATTCCCATTAGTGGTACATAAGCCTATCAGTGATTACCAATCAGCTTCAAAAAATACAATTTATTTCAACAAAAAACAGAGCCTCTGATTCAGAATTCCAATTCAGATTGGAGTCTTAAATATGTGTTTTTTGACAGTTTTACCTTAATGGAAAAGATCTAAAAAAGAAGAAGGAGGAGGAGGACAATAATTTATTTATGCATGTATGTGTGTGTATTTATTTCCTGAATTTACTTGAGTGGCATAGGAACAATATAAGCCAATTTCTGGTAGATTTGGTTCAGAAAGCAAGGATATGCTATATAAAATATTTCTTTGAGTTCCTTTTCTAGAAAGATGAAATTGGAGATTATCCTTTTCCCAAATTCCTTCTAAAGACAACAGAAATATTCAACTGAAGACCAAATTTGAGCATTTGTAGGAGATGCAGTAATCAGCCTACCCCCTGAGAAAACCAGGTGTTAGGGGTCCAAAGGAGGGCAGCTTTCCAGCATCGTTTTATGGGCTTAGCACACTAATAGTGACTACGAAAGGAGCCCTGGTTAGGTGCTTGGCTGCTAAGTGAAAGGTTATGGTTATGCTTTTTTTTCTTTTTGTTATTCTAAGAAAACTTTGGGTACTCCAAAGTCTTCTAGAAGTTTTGTAATTTCAGTTTTATGTTCAGGTCTATAATCAATTTCAAATTAATTTTTGTATGTGGTATGAAATATAGGTCTAGGTTCCTTTTCCTTTCTGTTTGTTTTTTTCATAATTGCAGGTTATACCATTTATTAAGGAGCCCTGGTGGTGCAAAGGATAAGTGCTTGGATGCTAACCCAAAAGGTCTGCTGTTCAAGCCCACCAACAGCTTTGTGGGAGAAAGACCTGGCAATCTGCTCCCCTAAAGATTATTGTTGTTGTTGTTGTTAGGTGCTGTCAAGTCTGTTCCAATTCATGGCAACCCTATGTACTACAGAATGAAACACTGCCCAGTCCTGCTCTATCCTCATGATTATTGCTATGTTTGAGCCCATCATTGCAGCCACTGTGTCAATCCATCCCATTGAGGGTCTTCACTTTTTTGCTGACCCTCTACTTTACCAAACATGATGTCCTTCTCCGCGGACTGGTCCCTCCATAAAACATGTCCAAAAAATATGAGACAAAGTCTCACCATCCTCACTTCCAAGGAGCACCCTGGCTGTTTTTCTTCCAAGACAAACTTGTTCCTTCTTCTGGCAGTCCATGGTATATTCAATATTCATAGCCAACATCATAATTCAAAGGTATCAATTCTTTGGCCTTCCTTATTTATTGTCCAGCTTTCACATGCATATGAGGTGATTGAAAATATTATGGCTTGGGTCGGGCACACCTTAGTCCTTAAAGTGACATCTTTGCTTTTTAACACTTTAAAGAGATGTTTCACAGCAGATTTGTCCAATGCAATATGTCCTTTGATTTCTTGACTGCTGCTTCCACGGGCAGTGATTGTGGATCCAGGTGAAATGAAATCTTTGACATCAGTCTTTTCTGTTTATCATGATATTGCTTATAGGTCCCGTTGTAAGGATTTTTGTTTTCTTTATGTTGAGGTGTAATCCATATTGAAGGCTGTGGTCTTTGATCTTCATCAGTGTTTCAAGTCCTCTTCACTTTCAGCAAGCAAGTTTGTGTCATTTGCATATCACGGGTTGTTAATGAGTATCCCTCCAATCAAAATGGCACGTTCTTCTTCATATAGTCCAGCTTCTCGGATTTGTTCAACATGCAGATTGAAAAAGTATAATAAAATGATATAACCCTGATGCACATGTTTTCTGACTTTAAAGCATGCAGTATTCCCTTGTTCTGTCAAATGACTACTTCTTGGTACATGTACAGGTTCCTCATGAGCACAATTAAGTGTTCTGGAATTGCCATTCTTCACAATGGTATCCATAATTTATTATGATCCACAGAGTTGGATGCCTTTGCATAGTCAATAAAACAAAGGTAAACATCTTTCTGGTATTCCTTACTTTCAGCCATGATCCATCTGACATCAGCAATGATATCCATCATTCCATGTCCTTGAATTTCTATCAGTTCCCTGCTGGTGTACTGCTATAAACACTTTTTAATTATCCTCAGCAAAATTTTACTTGCATGTGATATTAATGACATTTTCAATAATTTATGCATTCTGTTGGATCATCTTTCTTTGGAACGGGTACAAATATGGATCTCTTCCAGTCATTTGGCCAGGAAGCTGTGTTCCAAATTTCTTGGCATAGATGAGTAAGCACCTCTAGCACTGTATCCATTTGTTGAAACATCTCAATTGGTATTCCATCAATTCCTGGAGCCTTGCTTTTCACCAATACTTTCGGTGCAGCTTGACCTTCTTCCTTCAGTACCATTGGTTCTTGATCATATGCAACAGCCTGAAATGGTTGAACATGGACCAATTCTTTTTGGACAGGAACTGTGTATTCCTTCCATCTTCTTTTGATGGTTTCTGCTTCTTTCAATACTTTGTCCACAGAATTTTGCCATTTTGCCCATAGAATCCTACAAAATTGCAACTCGAGGCTTGAATCTTTTCTTCTGTTCTTTCAGCTTGAGAAATGCTGAGCAGTTTCTTCACCTTTGGTTTTCTAATTCCAGGTCTTTGCACATGTCATTATAATACTTTGCTTTCTCTAGCCACCATTCGAAATATTCTGTTCAGCTCTTTTAATTCATCATTTTGTCCATTCACTTTATCTACTCTACATTCAAAAGCAAGTTTCACAGTCTCTTCTGACATTCATTTTGGTCCTTTCTTTCCTGTATTTTTAATGATCTTTTGCTTTCTTCATGTTCGATGTCCTTGATGTCATCCCACAACTCATCTGGTCTTCAGTCATTGATGTTCAGTGCATCAAATCTATTCAAAATCTACTCTAAATTCAGGTGGGATATACTCAAGGTTGTATTTTGGCTTTCGTAGGCTTGTTGTAGTTTTCTTCAGCTTCAGCTTGAACTTGCATATGAACAATTGATTGTCTTCTATAGTTGGCCACGGACTATGTTCTAATTGATGATATTGAGCTTTTCCATGGTCTCCTTCCACAGATATAATCGATGTAATTCCTGTGTTTCCCATCTGGTATGGTCCACTTGTATAGTTATATCTGTTGTTGTAATGAATAAATTGTTGGTCTAGCAAAATTCTATCATGCAATCTCTGGTGTCATTTCTATTGCCAAGGCCATATTTTCTAACTACATATCCTCCTTCTTTGTTGGTAGAGGGTCAGTGAAAAAGAGGAAGACTCTTAATGAGATGGATTGACACAGTGGCTGCAATAATGAGCTAAAGCAAACAATGATTGTGAGAATGGTACAGGACTGGGCAGTGTTTCATTCTGTTGTACATAGGGTCGCTGTGAGTCTGGACTCACTAGATGGCACCTAACAACAACAGCAACTGCCTTGTTAACTTTGTCAATAAAGTAAAGAATTTAGCTTTTATCTCTTCTGTTTATTGATTATATGTCCGTTGTTTCATGATATAAACCACTGGCCAAATATTTGGGGAAATATGTTCTTAGTTTTAAGCCTGAACATGATAAATACTTTATGTGGTTGAGCATAAATTTGTCAACAACTATTAAAGAGAGTTGATGTAGTCTGGCAAAAACTACCTATCCTAGAGTTAGGTGGGGGATTTTCAGGATAGTGAGACGACTGTATGACTAAAAATGAAAGCCTGGACAAATCGTTAGCCTGACCTCAGAGTCTTTGATTAACTGAGCCTAGATCACTTATCTTGTTCTAATTCTAGGAGGAGATAGTAAGGTAATATCTGGCTTTGACTTCTGGACAGGGATATGAATTTTTCCATCCACTATTATTCATATGAGACAAAACTACCCAAAACATTAAAGGCTATTTATGTAGAGGGGAGCAAAAGATGGCAATTGTTGACTATCCTGTATAATTATGAAAGAGTTTTAAGAAATGTGGCAAAAAAAAAAAAAAAAAACTTTGCTGTCAAGTCGATTTTGACTCACAGTGACCCTACAAGACAGAGTAGAACTGTCCCATAGGGTTTTCAAGGCTGTAATCTTTATGGATGCTGACTGCCATATCTTTCTCCTGCAGAGTAGTTGATGGGTTTGAAACTTTTTGGTTAGCCGCTAAGCGCTTAACCACTGTACCACCAGAGTACAAGCTGAATTTACATGTAATAGCCTCAGTCAGAAAACAGATATTATGCAGGATGTACAAAAGCCAAAAACCCAATGGAGCAGTTCTACTCTGTCCTTTAGGGTTGCTATGAATAGGAACCAACTCAATGGTACCTAAGAACAACAAGTTAGCACGCAAAAACACCTCACATTTCTAGGAATATATATTGAAATGAAGGGAAAAATGATTTTGACTAGCTTTAGAAGGCATGGTTCAAAATACGTATTATCACTAATGATACCTTATCAACAATGTATATCTGACTAGATATGGTGCTGTGCAATTTTAGGTGGATAAGGGTGTAACTAGACTTAAGGCAGAGATTTGGGATTTGAAATATAGAAAGATTTTTTATGCACTTCAGGGAAAGTTTCTTTGTTCCTGTCATAGAAACACTATTAGTGTTTAAATATTTACATTTTTAAATACGTTGTTTAAATGTTTTTGTCTGTCTTCACTTACTAAAATACATGATCCAAAAGACAGTGGCCTTGCCTATCATTCTCACAATTGTATTCTCAGTAACAAGAATATTTCTTGGGACATAGTAGATGCTCGATAAATATTTGTCAACTGACTGAATTAATGAAAGAGTCTCAATTTGTTTAACATAATAAAATAATATCTATTTTATGTTTGCTATAGGAATTTGAGGTGCTATTTTTTAGAACAGGTTTAGTTTATATTTTTAGTGTCTGGCACATAGCAGGACATAGATCAGTGATAATCTATTTTTTTTAATCTGAACACACACATACACAGAGGGCTAGCTCAGTTATATATTTGAATTTAGCACTACCTAAGAATATATGAATAGGTATATGAGAAATGTTTTACTGTGTCACACTTAAAATTAAAGTTTAATTTTGTATTAGGTATACGAATACATATAAATATGTATATTATATATTATTGTAAATGTATATGAAAAATGCACATTACAAAGCATGTCGTTCTGTCAGTTTGGTACTGCCAAACTCATTCTACTAGAGATATATATTTTGTTATCAGTATAATGGCTAAAAGTATGTGATTCACAGTTTATGCATCTCAAATTAACTTGAACATAAAAGTGTTACATCAAATATAGGTTTTCTACTATATGTAAGCTTAAATGTAATCCTTTATGTCAAGTCAGTTTTTTTTTTAATTTACCTAGATCTCTAGTTTTCCCAGTTATTTTAATCATCATATGAGTATTACTATTCTTAATTGATCCATCAAATAATAAGAGATTAAGACATATATCTTGCACTTGGGTTCCTATAGGAAGTTTCTTATTACAAACAGCTGATTAGTCTTCTCTATATGTTATCTCAAAACTATTTTACTTCATTATTTTCTCCACTGAAATTTGTTGTTGTTGTTTTTAGGTGCCGTCGAGTCGGTTTTGACACATAGCAACCCTATGTACTTACAACAGAACAAAACACTGCCCTGTCCTGAGCCATCCTCACGCTCATAGCGATCCCATAAGGTTTCAAGCCTGTAAATTTCTACGGATTAGATTGCCACATCTTTTTCCTGTGGAGCCGCTGATGGTTGCCAACTGCCAAACATCCGGTTAGCAGTTGATTGCTTTAACCACTGTGCTATCAGGGCCCCTTCATTGAGGTTTAGTCATGGTAATTTAAAAAATAATTTGTATCATATGACATCATATTATATTATGTTGTACTGTGTGCTATGTCATATATTTTTTATGTCTATATAGTTTCTCAGAAGCTCTGGTGGCACAGCGGTTAAGTGCTTAGCTACTAACCAAGAGGTTGGCAGTTCCAACCCACCAGTGGCTCCAAGGGAGACAGATATGGCAGTCTGCTTCTATAAAGATTTACAGCCTTGGAAACTCTTTTTTTTTTTTTTTTTTTTTTTGGAGGGGGGGCGGGCAGTTCTACTTTGTCCTATAGGGTTACTATGAGTTGGAATCGATTCCATAGCCATGGGTTTGTTTTCGGTTATACACTTTCTCACTGCATACTAAATAGAAGGGTAAGATTTTGTGGGTCCTTAACCAGAATAGCTGATGCATTATCTATTATAATCTATCAGAGTTCAGGTAAAAAATTTGAAATTGCTGTATTCCAGATTTGGATTAAATCTTTTTGCATTAAGAGTCTTCACTTAATGCCTCCCCGACAGTGGTATGGTTTCATTTTCGTATCAGTTTCTTTGATAGCATTTACTGAGACAAGATTTGTTTTTATTGTTCGCCTTTGCATTTAATGTATGCCTACAACACAGCTGGGATCAGTTACAGTCGTAAACTCAAATGATTATGTGGTTTCTAAAATGAAGGAAAGCTAATGGAATTGATGGAGCACAGTTTGCTAAATCAAAAGTGAAAATGTTAGGAAAGGTTTGTGGTTCTCTTGTAGCTTTAGGCCAATCTCTGCTCATTCCCACCTGCCCCCATAAAATTAGCTCAGTTGAGTGTAATTCAATTACTGTGTTTAAAGGCAGGTAGTCTCTCAGGAGGGTGTGAAAGGCATTTGTTGCAAATGTGTTTTATGATGTGTGAAACAGTTTGTATTTTTTGTAGCATGTCTAGGATGTAAATAATTTTCCATTTGGTAGATGAACCAAAAAGCTCAGTCAGAGGAGTGTGAAGAAAAATAATAGAAATGAGAGTTAGATTTCAATATTATTTTGAGTATTTAGTTTATTTTGCCATGATATCTGTATGTGTGTGGGTGTGTGTGTGTGGGTGGGTGTTAGAAACAAAATATTGTCTTTGGCATGAGTCTTCATTATCTAGATTATAGTGCTTAGTTTGCATATTTAATTTTTAAAAGTCCTATTGTTTCTTTTTAACCATTCAAACTGTACGTTAATATTTGGAGTAGTATTTTAAGAGAGAAAAAATGCATAGTAGGATGTAGGATGTATTTGATATAGATGTATTAGAATGATCTATTTGCTATAAAAAATATAGATATATTAAAATGATCTATTTGCGATAGATGTATTAAAATGATCACGCTTATTCAACATTGGTAACTAGAATAAAGTGATATATTTGTAAAAAGCTCATTCAGTGGATGGTTGGAGCTCACTTCTCTGACTAAAGGTGATATAGATGGTAGTTTACACACACAAAAGAAATTGAAAACATGAAACAGAATTTTGGTCTCAGAAGTTTAGAGCACATTTCAGGGTGTTTTAATATCTAGGTAGCATAAAATACAATGGTTATAGAAAATACAAGCACCACAACCAGGGAGAATGATGCTGTCTACTGTATAAGAAAATATTGCTTTGAGCAACAAACACCATTCAGTTGTGCTCTGTTCTTCCTAGAACAAACCCCTAAAGGATGGAAGTTTCAGCTGAATTTTCTCATTCATCATGAAATGACATTTTGCTTTCAGTTTCTATAACCCAACCTTGTTCTTTAATATCTGCCTATTTTATTATCTAACCAGTGTAAGAACCTAAAATAATAATAATAAAAAAAATCTAAAAAGCCTATACATTTCTGGCAACTCTGATCTGCACTAATGTGAAATGAATATGTTGCGTATCGGTTGGCAACTTCCCCTAAGCTGTACACATACGAGGTTGCTCTCCCATATACGCAGAGATACGCTTTCACAAATTATATTATTAAAGATGTGGATCCTGGGCTAGGCAAGGAAGCCGGGCTTTGCTCTATGATTTTTTTTTTTTTTTTTTTTTACAAACGTTTAAAGTAAAATGTCTTAAAAGATTTACAATGGGGAGAAAACACTAAACCATCACCAGTGTATACATTAGATGAAAATTATTACTATCAATCAAATCACATATTTCAGACTACTGTATTCTAAAAATATCGGATTACATCAGATTATTTGGCTTGCTAGTTCAGATCATTGCCTTAATGTCTCTTTCCATATATATTGAAGAAAGGACAGGAAAAAAAGAAAAAAAAAACAAAGATGAACTAGGTAGAATTGTGATAAGATAGTGACCTCATCCGCCACATGTCTGTCAGTTTGTCGTACCGTGGGGGCTTGTGTGTTGCCGTAATGCTGGAAGCTATGCCACCGGTATTCAGATAACAGCAGGGTCACCCATGGAGGACAGACTTCAGCTGAGCTTCCAGACTAAGACAGACTAGGAAGAAGGACCTGGCAGCCTACTTCTGAAAAGCATTAGCCAGTGAAAACCTTACAAATAGCAGCGGAACATTGTCTGATATAGTGCTGGAAGATGAGTCCCCCAGGTTGGAAGGCACTCAAAAGATGACTGGGGAAGAGCTGCCTCCTCAAAGTAGAGTCGACCTTAATGACAAGGATGGAGTAAAGCTTTTGGAACCTTCATTTGCTGATGTGGCATGACTCAAAATGAGAAGAAACTGCTGCAAACATCCATTAATAATCGGAACCTAGAATGTACGAAGTATGAATCTAGGAAAATTGGAAATCATCAAAAATGAAATGGAATGCATAAACATCGATATCCTAGGCATTAGTGAGATGAAATGGACTGGTATTAGCCACTTTGAATCGGACAAGCATATAGTCTACTATGCTGGCAATGACAACTTGAAGAGGAATGGTATTGCATTCATCATCAAAAAATGTTTCAAAATCTATCTTGAAGTACAACACTGTCAGTGATAGGATAATATCCATACGCCTACAAGGAAGACCAGTTAATATGACTATTATTCAAGTTTACGCACCACCCACTAGGGCCAAAGATGAAGAAATAGAAGATTTTTATCAGCTGCTACAGTCTGAAATTGATCGAACATGCAATCAAGATGCAATGATAATTACTGGTGATTGGAATGCAAAAGTTGGAAACAAAGAAGAAGGATCAGTAGTTGGAAAATATGGCCTTGGGGATAGAAACAATGCCGGAGATTGAACGATAGAATTTTGCAAGACCAATGACTTCTTCATTGCAAATACCTTCTTTCACCAACTTAAACGGCAACTATACACATGGACCTCGCCAGATGGAACACACAGAAATCAAATTGACTACATCTGTGGAAAGAGACAATGGAAAAGCTCAATATCATCAGTCAGAACAAGGCCAGGGGCCGACTGTGGAACAGACCATCCACTGCTCATACCCAAACTCAAGCTGAAACTGAAGAAAATCAGAGCAAGTCCACAAGAGCCAAAATATGACCTTGAGTATATCCCACCTGAATGTAGAGACCATCTGAAGAATAGATTTGACGTGTTGAACACTAGTGACCGCAGACCATACAAGCTGTGGAATGACATCAAGGACATCATGAAGAAAGCAAGAGGTCACTGAAAAGACAGGAAAGAAAGAAACAACCAAGATGGATGTCAGAGGAGACTCCGGAACTCGCTCTCATGTGTTGAGCAGCTAAAGCAAAAGGAAGAATTGAAGAAGTAAAAGAACTGAACAGAGGATTTCAAAGGGCCTCTCGAGAAGACAAAGTAAAGTATTATAATGACACTTGCAAAGAGCTGGAGATGGAAAACCAAAAGGGAAGAACACGCTCAGGGTTTCTCAAGCTGAAAGAACTGAAGGAAAAATTCAAGCCTCGAGTTGCAATACTGAAGGATTCCATGGGGAAAATATTAAATGACACAGGAAGCATCAAAAGAAGCTGGAATGAATACACAGAGTCCTTATACCAAAAAGAACTAGTGGATATTTAACCATTTCAAGAGGTGACATATGATCAGGAACCGATGGTACTGAAGGAAGAAGTCCAAGCTGCTCTGAAGGCATTGGCGAAAAACAAGGCTCCAGGAATTGATGGAATATCAATTGAGATGTTTCAACAAACAGATGCAGCGCTGGACGTGCTCACTCATCTATGCCAAGAAATATGGAAGACAGCTTTCTGGCCAACTGACTGGAGGAGATCCATATTTATGCCTATTCCCAAGAAAGGTGATCCAACCAAATGTGGAAATTATAGAACAATATCATTAATATCACACCCAAGCAAAATTTTGCTGAAGATCATTCAAAAATGGCTACAGCAGTATATCAACAGGGAACTGCCAGAAATTCAGGCCGGTTTCAGAAGAGGGCGTGGAACCAGGGTTATCATTGCTGATGACATATGGATGCTGGCTGAAAGCAGAGAATACCAGAAGGATGTTTACCTGTGTTTTATTGACTATGCAAAGGCATTAGACTGTGTGAATCATAACAAACTACGGATAACACTGCAAAGAAAGGGAATTCCAGAACACTTAATTGTGCTCATGAGGAACCTTTACATGGGACAAGAGGCAGTTGCTCGGACAGAACAAGGGGATACTGATTGGTTTAAAGTCAGGAAAGGTGTGCGTCAGGGTTGTATTCTTTCACCATACCTATTTAATCTGTATGCTGAACAAATAATACGAGAAGCTGGACTATATGAAGAAGAACAGGGCATCACGATTGGAGGAAGACTCGTTAACAACCTGCATTATGCAGATGACACAACCTTGCTTGCTAAAAGTGAAGAGGACTTGAAGCACTTACTAATGAAGATCAAAGACCACAGCCTTCAGTATGGATTTTACCTCAACATAAAGAAAACAAAAATCCTCACAACTGGATCAATGAGCAACATTGTGATAAACGGAGAAAAGATTGAAGTTGTCAAGGATTTCATTTTACTTGGATCCACAATCAACAGCCATGGAAGCAGCAGTCAAGAAATCAAAAGATGCATTGCATTGGGCAAATCTGCTGCAAAAGGACCTCTTCAAAGTGTTGAAGAGCAAAGATGTCACCCTGAAGAATAAGGTGTGCCTGACCCAAGCCGTGGTATTTTCCATTGCATCATATGCATGTGAAGGCTGGACAATGAATAAGGAAGACCGAAGAAGAGTTGACGCCTTTGAATTGTGGTGTTGGCAAAGAATATTGAATATACCATGGACTGCCAAAAGAACGAACAAATCTGTCTTGGAAGAAGTGCGGCCACAATGCTCCTTAGAGGCAAGGATGATGAGACTGTGTTTTACATACTTTGGACATGTTATCAGGAGAGACCAGTCCCAGGAGAAGGACATCATGCTTGGCAAAGTATAGGGTCAGCGGAAAAGAGGAAGACTCTCAACAAGGTGGATTGACACAGTGGCTGCAACAATGAGCTCAAGCATAACAATTGTAAGGATGGTGCAGGACCAGACAGTGTTTCGTTCTGTTGTGCATACGGTAGCCATGAGTCGGAACTGACTTGACAGCACGTAAGAACAACAGTGACCTCATGTCCCTGGAATACTGTTTTTTGGCTTTTCTCTCTCTGGGTTACAAGAACAACTGAAGTTCACTCCCAGAGCCCAGAGTGTACTTTATGGTCATGATTTCACTCAAAGACCCTAGAGGAGAGTGTAAGTGAAGGAATTCATCTTCTGGACATTAGGCAAGAGATGATAGAATACTATCAGAGGTGTTATTGTTGTAAGTCGTTCTAGGCAAACTTAGTCTGGAAGCTCATTTGAAGTCTGTTCTGCATCATAGCAACTCAAAAGCCTCCACTGGCAGACGAACCGTGGCTGGACATTGAGCGTGAGGTGCAATGGCTGAAAATGAAACCTAATTCTTCAGCATGGGAGATGAGAATTCTACCAGTGAGCTGTCACTGCTCTCTCAACACCAGTGCAGAAGCCTACATAGTCTACCCTGAAATCCATAGGTGAGAAAGGTTCTCTCAGCATCTCAGCCCCCACCCCCAAGTAATATTTCACCAACTGGTTTAATCTTGGGCTGATATCAGCATGGCCTCCACTAGCTACTGGTTTGCTATTGCTAAGCTATCCTATATGCTTGCCTTGTGCAAGTGAGAAAACACACGTCTGTGTAACTAAAGAAAAAGCATACTGAATCGACTCATTGAAGGAGAAACAGTAACCAGAGGGATGAAGACCCAGCTGAAAATATAAAATAGTGTCTCCTAGTTGAATACATCATGGACTGCCAAAAGAACGAACAAATCTGTCTTGGAAGAAGTACAACCAGAATGCTCATTAGGAGCAAGGATGTCGAGACTGTGTCTTGAATACTTTGGACATGTTGTCAGGAGGGATCAGTCCTTGGCGGAGGACATCATGCTTGGCAGAGTACAGGGTCAGTGGAAAAGAGAAAGACCCTCAATGAGGTGGATTGACCTTTCTGCCCTGGGAATTTGTTCCGCCATTCTGTGTTTATTATTATCATATGCCAAATATGAATTATACCATTTCTCATCCTAAAAAAAAGAAAATTTTTTTATTTCTCTTCCTAGGTGTCCTATTTTCATGTTTGGTCTCTTTAATTTTGTTTTCACTTATCTTTTTTGGTTTTGCTTATCTTTCTCACTCTTAATTACAAACATATTATGTGCTGTTAATGTCTTTATTTACTGGACAAGTATTCACTATGCCCTTTCTACATGCTGGCTACTGTTCTTTAGATGCTGATGGTAGAAGAAGATAAGTAGACGTGTACTTGCCATCTTGAAATTTACGTTCTTGTTGTTTTCATTGTTTTTGTTAGCTGCCATGGAGATGGGTCCCACTCATGGTGACCCCGTGTACAACAAAAAGAAATGTTGCCTGGTCTTGCACCATCTTCATGATAGTCAGTATGTTCAAGCCCATCACTGTGGACACTGTGCATTTTGAGTGCCTTTCAACCAAGAGGAAACCCTGGTGGCATAGTGGTTAAGAGCTACGGTTGCTAGACAAAAGGTCGGCAGTTCAAAGAAAGGTCTGTCGATCTGCTTCCCTAAAGATTAAAGCCGAGAAAACCCTGTGGAGCTCAGTTCTATTCTGTAACACGTGTGTCAGAATTGACTCCATGGCAATGGGTTGGATTTGGTTTAGTTTCATGTATGTATTGAAAAAGACTAATTGCAGAATAATGTGTATAGTGTGATCCCAGTTTTTTGAACACAATTATCTATATTTAGGCAATTCAAAATGTTTTTAAATGAACAAATCAGTGTGTATATGTATTTGGAGAACAAGGTGCAAGCACAACACACCAGGCATTTTGTAGTCTTTAAATCAGAGAATGGCTGGAGGGGCAATAAAAGCTACAAGTCTAATTTCTCTTTATGCATTCTGGAGGATTTTATATTTTTTTATTTGTAATTTAAAATTCTAATAAAGATCAATTCAGAAGGAATATACATGAAAAGCAAATAAGGGCGAGGAATCTAAAATGTTGGTTTTCTTATTCACTGTGAGTTCAAAAGGCAGTTAGCTTAATGGTTGAGTGTGCAGACTCTGGGATCAAACTGCTTGGTTGAAATCCTGGTTTTGCCATTTAAAGCTACAAAGTCTGAGGTGATTCATTGTTCTCTCTCTCCCTTAGTTTTTTCATCTGTACAATGGGGATGAAAGTAGTAATCCTGGCTTCATAGAGTTGTTGTGAAGATTTAATGAACTAGCATACATAAAGAATTAAGGAGAGCAGAGGGAACATAAGAAGATATTTGCAGAGGTTAGCTGGCATGATAGTCCAGCCCAAAATGTGATTAACATGAGTAGACCACAGGGCTTCTAGCCACATCAGTATCCTGAAGTATGCTAGCAAATCTGAAAGTCAGATAGGCTAATTCAATTTTAGAAAATCACCTTCTCTCACAACTTCCCCCAGTTACTCTGGAGTTGGAAGGCAAACTGAACTCCCTCCTATTGTTCCCAGACTGATTGGACAATTTGAAAATGACTTTTTGCTCAAGGCCTATAAGCAGTTTGGCTACTTCCCTAGATATCAATTCATGCCAGGGCCCCTGCAGAGAGCAAAGATAGAGGAAGAAACCACTAGCCCAGTGTGTTTTGGCAGAGAAAGAGATTTCCTAATACCTCTCCTCAGGCTGCCTAAATCCTCAAATGTTACTGTAGATAATTCTAAGAGTGAAGTATAAACATTCCTGGGTCAGGATACAATTTATACGTTCCTCCTAATGGATTGTAAAACTTTTCTTGAAAGCAACTTTTCAAACTTACAAAATATAACTGAAACAAGAAGAAAGGTTTGTAACTTGCAAGTTGATGGTAACCACTGGGCCACTTGGCATAGGTCAGTACTGCCCTTACCTATGGGAAACCCTGGTGGGATAGTGGTTAAGTGCAACAGCTGCTAACCACAAGGTTGGCAGTTTGAATCCCCCAGGTGCTCCTTGGAAACTCTGTGGGGCAGTTCTACTCTGTCCTATAGGGTCACTATGAGTTGGAACTGACTCAGTGGCAGACTCCACAGCCCTTACCTATAAAATACATGTAGTGATTGTTCATCAACATCTTCCCTCTTCCATTTGGTAAAGTCCTCTCTCTCTCTCTATATATATATAGTGGGCCACAATGTTTTGCTTTTGTTACAGATTTTCTTTTTCTTAAATGTTTTGATGATAGCTTTGATTCAAGGGAAGTAGTTTAGATAAGACATACACTTCCTGAACCTTTGTCCCAACTCTTAAAATCATAACCAGAAATGTATACTTTGTATTGCTCAGAATTTTAATATTAGTGCTTATTTAAATGTATGTATTGACTGTCATAGCCTTTTTTAAAAATTTTAATGCGCAGTGTATTTTGTTTACAGACAAATTTGCATGTGTGTGTATAACACAGTTTAACATGGATATACATCTATACCTCTCTATCAGTCTTATTTACTTATTTACCTATCTGTTTCCCTTTAATGACTGCTATTTTTTGTAGGAATGCAGCACAATTTATTTAAGTGAATTCCTGTTAGTGGCCATTTATATAGTTGAAAATGTTGCTATTATAAATATTATAAACAATACTATAGTATATATATCATGTTAATGTATTTTTGAGAATTTATCTGATTTTTCCCTTTGAATAGATGTCTAAAGATAATGCTGCATCAAAGGGCTTCATAATTCTTTTATTAAGTGTTTAATACCTAATGACACCAATCTGCAGCATTTCACATGTAGCCACAAAATAGATTCTTTTAATCATTTTGAACTTTGTGATATGGAATGTTGAAAAATCAGGTTGTTGTTTTGCTTTGTATTTCTCAGATAGTATGTTGGCATATATTTTTCATATCCTGAATGACATGTATTTCTTTTTCCATTTTTTGTAGGAATTTTCATTCTAAGCTGCTTTTTCAATAATAGTTTTTGGGTTTTCCTACTGAGTTCAACAAGATCCCCAGGAGATTCTTCTGTATATAAGGGTCTTATGTATATAAGAATCACCTGGAGATTTATTAAAGTGCAGATTCTGATTCAGTGTATCTGAGGTGGACATGCAAACTCTCAGCAGGGGATCAAACAGGAAAGAACTGATTTGAAGCCCTGATTAAAAGGTATAATCTTTATCTCTCATCTATTATTACATATCCTCCAAGTTTGCCATTTGCCTTCATTTTAATGGATTTTCTTTTAATCACCCAAATGCTTTACATTTTGTATAGTGTGTGCTTTAGCACCTCAGGAAGAAATTCTTCATCCAAATATTGCCCAGAGCATTAAGTAATATTAACTAAAAGACATTTCCTTTATATCGAGCATGCAGAATGCCTATTTAACTCAGCATTCTACACTTAACTGATATTAGGCCCACAGTGAAAAGCATTAAAATTATGACAAAGCACAGCCAACCTGTCTTAATGATTTTGAATAGGTTTCAAAGTTGTAAGGAAAGCAAATTCCTGGTACTCACACCTTTAACTTGCATCAAGAATTTCTCCAGGCAGTTTGAAGAACTTTACAATCATTATCTAATTAATCACTCCCACTTTTTTCCAGAGACAGAAAGGGCAGGTTTATTAACCTTCTTTGTAGAGGAAGAAACTGCCAAATAGACCAATTTGGCTGAATGACCCCTGCTATTCCATAGATCGTAGAAGAGGAAACATTTATCAGTCTCTTCTCCTCAGGCCCAGCTCTCTCCTCTAACGTACCCAGCCCCTCATTTGTCCTTACTTACCAGCAGCAGCTAGGATTTCATTTCTCACTTAGTTCCTGAGATTCTGAAGGTCAACAGCATGAAGCACACTGGATTTGCAATACTCTGAGCCCTGAGAAAACTGAAAACATGGCCCATATGACCCCAGGAAGTAGGAGGTAAAGTAAAATAATTACAAACGCTGGGATGTGAGCCATCCCTCAGTATGAACATGAATAAAATTCTTAGCATTATCAAGAACCCAAGTGAGAAAATTGTAAGATAGCTGTCAGAATAAATGCTGGGTGCTGCTCCAGAGTGAGGCGACAGCAGCATCAAATACAAATCTTTGGTTTCATGTTATTCCCATTAATAAAATTTTACCTACTGAGTATTTAATTGTATCAAAGAAAAAATTCTGGTTGCAACATTGAAAGTTTCACAAAAATTGAGCGTATAAAATAACTGATGTGAACAAGAGAAAGGAAGAATGCCTACTTTAATCTCTGTAAACATAATGCCAACTGGCTCCTTAGCGTTATGAAGGACCAGCTGTAGGATCTTTACAATTAAACCCCCCAAAATATGAGTTTCCCATGACCCAAAAACAATGAATTAATGTAAAACAAGTGGTGTTTAGCTGAATACTCCTCCCTTCATTTCAGCTGTATAACTAACTGGTTATGACACAGCATTCCCTATTATTAAATTAACCTTTTTGTTTTCAGAGTATTAGAGTTGTTTTGCTATTTTTCTTTATTGCCTAGATGTACAGTTTGGGTAGGTTCCACAGGATCAGCCTAAATTATCCCTGGAGATGCCTGGTCACTCATGGAGGTTCATACCGTACCCTCTAAATCCCTTTAAATGAATGTGCAAGAAATTAAAAATTAAACATAGTTCTCATTTGTCTCGTAGGTCAACACAACGAGGGGAGGCCAGCTGTGCCAGGTCTGACTTGAAAACTGGTACCTTCTAATATGTAGCAGCTCCAATAAAGCTAGTGGGAGAATCCTGGCTGGGAGCACAATCTGATGAATTTTTGGGTAACTCTTTATGTACCTCATGTTTTCTGTTATTAAAAGAAAAAAAAAAAAGCTACTGGAAACTAAACGCAAGGACGGTGTTGTCTTGCCAAAAACACTGATCTTAATCTCACTGTTTTCTCCATTTGTTCTTTGAGTCATCTTAAATATTTTGCTTTTCCACAATTCATTTTAGCACAATTAATTGTACCTATAGTCTCCCCTCTCTCTCTTTCACTTAGGTAAACCATCCGTTGCCCACTCTAGTTACATGGAGCCAAGAAGTCGTAAGATAGATAAAAGCTTATCTCCTGAAATTAACAATTTGCCAACTGAATGACCTTGAGAAAATTGGTTGACCACTCTGGGCTATGGTTCTCTGTAAAACTCATGGGATTTATGAGAGATTTTAATGAGAAGATAATATAGAACACTTACTGAGTGCTTACTATATGTAAGGAACTGTTCTAAGCTCTTTCTATGTATTGACTCATTCCTAACTTTTAAAATAATCCTCTGAAAGACAGTATTTTCCCCATTTGATAGGTGAGATTTCCTGTACAATGGTTAAGAATTTCCCAGTGTTACCTAACTATTTATTGGTGAAGTTTGGATTTAAATGTAAACAACACCTCCCTATAGCCCATGCTTTTAATGACTGTGCTGTACTGGCACAAAGAAGGTTCCCAATAACTGTTAGTCCCCTTTCCAACTCCTTCAATCCTGAATGTAAAAGAAAAAATTTGGAGGGAAAAAAAAAAAGCAAAAGTGTAAGTGATTAAAAAAAAACGGGGGGGGGGGTTCCATCCAAGCAGAGAGTTTGGGGAATGTTTGTTCTACAGGCAGTCTCCAAGTTATGAACACCTGATTGTGGATAACTTGTACTTGCCCTTTAATCTTATGTAAATATTCCCTCACTTTGAAACAACTGAACAACAACAACAAAAAAGCGAACTCATCGCCATCAGGTCGGTTCATACTCGCAGTGACTCTATAGGACAGAGGAGAACTGCCCCATAGAGTTTCCAAGGAGCAGCGGGTGGATTCAAACTGCTGATCTGTATGGTTCACAGCTGTAGCTCTTAGCCACTGCAGCACCAGGGCTCAACCCCTACTTGCCACAGATTTTTCATCATAATCGCCTTCACTTGCTGCACATGGCAGCTTCTAAATCATTGAAAAGTCTTCGAGGCTTTCTTGCATTAAAGTAAGGCTTAATGAGAATCAGCCATGTGCATCTGCTCCGACTTACCTACCAATTTGACTTAAAGACAACAGTTAGGAGCAGATCTTTTTGTAACTCAGGGACTGCTCATGTTGATTTTTTATCTTCCAGGTGATCTTTCTGGGGTCGTGGCTGACTATGAGAAATTAAAAGCAGCAGACAGAACGTGGTCACAGATACTAGTCACTCTTCCCTACGGGGCTTGATAATCTTTCCCTTCCAGGCTCAATCCACTGCTGCCTACCCCCATGCCCCGCCCCAGTAAATATCTTTCTGGCAAAGCTTGCTATATCAAAGTAAAGACACCACTCAAACATAAATCCCCCCTCAGTTCTCTGGTTGCCTGACATATTTCTAATGGAATGACTCCTGCACAATATGTTTGAAAGTCTTGTAACCAGGATATTTAGTTACTGTGCTTTTGATCCATCAAGTCTCACTAACAGTGACTGAAAGAAGTGAAAAGGAGACATTGAGGCTCCTACTATATTGTCTCCCAAATACCAACCCAGGAGTTTCTTCAGAGATCTTTGTGGGATGGTGTCTTAGTCATCTAGTGCTGCTGTAACGGAAATACCACAAGTGGATGGCTTTAACAAACAGAAATTTATTTCTTCACAGCAAAGTAGACGGAAAGTCCAAATTCAGGGCATCAGCTCCAGGCGAAGGCTTTCTCTGTCAGCCTTCTCATCAATCTTCCCCTGGAATAGGAGCTTCTCTGAGTAGGGACTATGGTTCCAAAGGACGAACCCTGCTCCTGCACTGCTTTCTTGGTGATATGAGGTCCCCCCTCTCTGTTCACTTCCCTTTCTTTTTTATCTCTTAAGAGAGAAAAGGCGGTGCAGGCCACGCCCCAGGGAAACTCCCTTTACGTTGGATCAGGGAAGTGACATGGGAAAGGGTGTCACAATCCCACCCTAATCCTCTTTAACATAAAATTGCAGTCACAAAACGGAGGACAACCAGACAATACTGGGCATCATGGCCTAACCAAGTTGACATACATTTTTGAGGGAAACAGATCAATCCATGACAGATGGTAAATTTGTTTAACATTAAAATAATGTTATTTTTATGAGTCAGATTTTTGTGTTGCCTGTGTTAATACATATTGTTGATCCTACTGAACTCAAGAATAAGCCTTTATTAGACTCCTTTGATTTCACAACTACAGACCTTCATTATCAACCAGTCAAGCTGTTATGGGTGACAAACCAACCCAGCATCTCAGTAGTTGACAACATAATTTTTTTTTTTTTTAACTCGTGTTAAATGTCAATGGTAGTTTGTCTGTGACCCAATTGTTGCACATTCTATTCACCACAGAATGAAGTCTGAGGAAACGGCCCACATTGGGGACATTACTAGACTGATGGAGGAGGAAAAGAGCAATAGTGGAATAAAAAAAAATGGTTATTTTACTTTATTACCCTATTGCCAAAAATTATAAAGCAAAGACGTCACTTTGATCATTAAGGTGGGCCTGACCCAAGCCATAGTCTTTTCAATTGCCTCATATACATGTGGTACTGAAGAAGGAAGACAGAAGAAGAATTGATGCATTCAAATTGTGGTGTCGGTAAGTAATATTGAATATATTGTATACCGCCAGAAGAATGAAAAAAATCAGTCTTAGAAGAAATACAACCAGAATGCTCCTTAGAAGCAAGGATGACAAGACTTGGGGTCACTTACTTTGTCCACGTCATCAAGAAAGACCAATTGCTAGAAGAAGACATCATGTTTGGTGAAGTAGAGGGCCAGTGAAGGTGAGGGAGGCCCTCAGTGGGATGGATTGACAAAATAACACAACAGTGAACTCAAACATACCAACGGTCGTGAAGATGGCGCAGGACCGGACAATGTTTTGTTCTCTTGTACATCATAAGGTCACCATGAGTTGGCAACTAGCAACAATGTTATCAAAATATAGCTAAATTCATTTCTCTTGTGTCTTTTATGACAATACACTCTTCAGGATTTTGTGCTACACATTGGTTGCTGTTTTTCAATCTTTTTTTTTTGCTGGCTCTCACTTTTCTACCCTTGCTGTAAATGTTGGCTTGTCCAGGGCTTAGCCCTGGGCTTACTTTTCTTCTCTAGAACAGTAATTATGTCTAGCCCTATGTCTGAAATATTATCTAAATATCAAGAAATTTCAAATATATGACCCTAGACATGAAGCCATTCCTGATGTCCAAACTCATGTATTCGCCTGCCTATTTGAAATCCAAATTTGTATAATACGATATTAAGCTTAACAAGCCTAAAAGACATTAGATTCCATCTCTCAAACATGTGCCCTATCAGTACATTCCATCACTACCCATCCAAATTCTCAAGCTATGATTTTTTTCTCCCATCTTTGTTGCTACTTTCATACACATACACAATAGTTTTACTGAGCATTGATTACAATGATTTTTGTGATGGTTTTCTCTTACATATGGAGGCGTAGGAATTGTAGGTTCAAAGTTTGTCCAGTGCACACTGAATCTATTGTCCTATATAGTATTAACGAATTACAGAAGATATGGGCAACTACTTGTTGTTAGTTGCCATTGAGTTGATTCTGACTCATGGTGACCCCATGTGGGCTGAGTAGAACTGTTCCACAGGGTTTTCAAGGCTGTGACAGTTTAGAAGCAGATTGCCAGCACTGTGTTCTGAGGAGCCTCTGAGTGGGTTAAAACTGCCTACTAGTCAATAACTTTCTCTCTGAGCCAGTAGTAAGTAATATTAATCCCTTTCCTTCCCTCCTGCTCACTCTCTTTTTCTGTCATACACACACACACACCCAGCGTCACTCAGTTCTGCTATCATCTTGACCAAGGGAAGACCGAGACTGAGTTTCACTGACTTCCAGTTGAGCGCCCGGTCTGCTCAAGCCACTGACTCAAGCTGATTTGAATATTCTGTTCTGGAGCATTGGCTTTATATTGTAAGTTCCAGAAAACTTAAATAATGAGGATATTTTTAAAAATTTGGATTTTTATGATGCAAATATTTTATTTTGGATGTATTAACTTCAGGGCAAGATTTAATGCATATGATTCACTTGAATGTGTACATAGAATCTATGCTGAAAAACAGGAGCCACGGAACAGGTATTATCTTAATTGCTATTCATTTCTAATAAAAAGAAAATCCAATGGGCTTAATAAATACAGAAAACATTATTGAATCATAAAGTGGCTAATTAGTTTTGTGAATTTCAAGTGCTGCGTTTGCAAATGAAAACTAATTACCGATTATATGTAGCCTTGAATCAATTTTTTTTTCCACTTACTATTTGGTTGGTCATAAACCTAAACTCACCAGAGATTGGAAGCATTTGCCTGGCATACAGATCATAAGCTTTCAGTTAGTAAATACTCTTATTATTTACCATATAATATCTTTTCTTTCCTCAAGTAAAATCACACACAAATGTAATCTCAAGTCTTTAAGAAACACCTTACGCTCATCCTTGGGCAGAATTACACGATATGGAGTCTAGTCTAACTTTGACGTATGATACATAAGCTGCAGCACTTTAATTAACGCTAGCAGACTCCTGGCAATTATGCCTTCCAGCGTTCAGCTGAGTTCAGATTCCATACTGATATAAGCACAAACACTTGAATACAGTATGAAAAAAAAACTATATACTGTATATTATTTCTTATAGTGGTGGAAAAAATATGGGACAAAATATGAAATTAACTGAACACATAAATGTGCCCAATTCACCAAAAAATAAATTCACACAAAAGACTGTATACAAGGCAGGCATTAGTTTATGCAATATATCTCAGTCTGCAAAAGTTGGAGATGCCCTGCTTTGGAGCCTCATTTTCCCCAGGGACACATCTGATGAAAGTAAGTCACTGTGGCTTCAGTGTCTTGCCTATTATTTTTCCTTAATTAAAAGATCAAAGATGATGAGTTTCACTGTCCTTCTTTTCCTTTCTCTAAGCCCCATGGGATCTTCCGAGATGGATACATAGGCTACTACCTCGGAGTATAAGTTCACCTTAGACAAATATGTCAAAAAGCCAGATTGTCTGTGGGCCTTTTGGAATTTTCTTTTCCACCTTGTGTGACAACTAGTTGCTTTTGGGTACACCTTTACTCTTAATTGCCTGACACTCTAAACCCTTATTTACTTTCTCTGGATCTTTTATCTAAGGTCACACCCAGAAAAAAAAAAAAAGTTGGTGATTTCGTAATCAAATATTCATTCATTTATTATACACAAAAGGAAGTGATTGATAAAGATTAATACAATGCAAAGGGTATATTTTAAAATTTTCATTAATAAGGGGTAGATACTGAAATTTTAGATAATAGTCCCCTAAAGAGATAAGGATATTTATTAGATATTGCAAGTAGATCAGATATCATAGAAGTTTCCCCTGTGACTCTATTTCAATTTTATCTTCTTTTTCTCCCCAAAGGTATTCCTTCTACCAACTCAACTTCTTTTTTATACTTTTGCCTGAAATTTAGCTAAGTTTATAGGGTTGTGTTATTTATTTATTTATTTTACTCAAACTAAACTTTTATTAAAAATAATGAGCAGAAATGATTTTGACAAAAATGGAATTTCATAATGTTCAGTCCTTTGAACATAAAATTCTGTACTTAAAAAAAACATTGTTTAATATCTGCTTTTATATCCCTGCTCTTCATTCCTGTTTCAATGTTCCCACAGATCTTCTTATATTTAAGACCATAACCATTTATACCAGTCAAAAAAAAAAAAAAGATCAGTTGCCGTCAAATCCAACTCAGGGCACTGCTTCCCACAGGGTTTCGGTGGCCATGATCTTTCAGAAGCCTATTACCACGGCTTTCTTCCAAGGTGCCTCAGGGTGGATTTGGATCTCCAAACTTTTCTAATCCGTTGTCCTCGAGTCAACTTCAACTCACAGCAACCCCGTGTGTTACAGAGTAGAACTGCTCCCTAGGGTTTTCCTGGCAATAATCTTTACAGAAGCAGATTGCCAGGCCTTTCTTCCATAGCAACTGGGTGGGCTCAGACTGCCAAAGTCACAGGCTAGTAGCTGAGCGTTTAAAAGTTTGTTTCACCCTGGGACTCCATACGTTAGCAGCTAGTTTAAAAAAAAAAATTCATACCTAAATGTCAGACTAAGAGTTCTGAATATTCATTTATATGCTAAAGGTTTTTCTGCATGTGAGAAAAGATATATTTTACAGAAATGTTTATTGTAGTCCTGTTTGGGAAAAAATTGCCATATTCTATCTGAGTAGACACACAAGACCTTAATTCACTGCTTTTAACTGTAACATAGTTTTTCATCCACTATTTTGTAATTTAACATAGGGGAATGTTAAATTACAAAATAGTGGATGAAAAACTGTGTTACAACTAAAAGCAGTGAATTAAGGTCTTGTGTGTCTACTCAGATAGAATATGGAAATATACTGCTGGTTAAAACATTTGCCGAGGTATATAAAGAGTTTAACTCATTATAAAATCTTTAAAGACAGAGATAATGTTTTATTTTGCTCGTGAATTCATACATGTGGATGTAGGTAAAAGTATAAACATAATGGGCTTTAAAGAAATACGATAAACTCATAGTAGTGTTTTCTTGGCATGGAGTGCTGATCAAAAGTGTTTTCTACCATATTAATTCTGGCTCGCTGGAATAAGGGTATGCCTTAGATTATCATTTTTAAATCTGCTACCCCCAATATTTGTATGTTTATTAGTCACGTCTAATGCCTAATTTATTCTTACCATCCTATGACTGTATAGAGGTAATATACTATTCTGCGGTACAAGGATTTTATAATTTAAAGAGCAATGAATGTCTACAGTTCTGTAAACAATAAATAAAATGCTATTCAATGATTTTGAGCTCAATTTCTTATTTTATTTTTCATTTTTAGAAAAACAAACTCCAAACCAATTGCCATAGAGTTGATTCCAACTCATGGTGACCCCATCTGTGTCAGAGTGGAGCTGTCCTTCATAGGGTTTTCAATGGCTGGGATCTTTGGGAAGTACATTGCCAGGACTTTCTTCCACAGCACCTCTGAGCGGGTTTGAACCTCCAAACGTTTGGTTAATTGTGCAATGCTTAACCATTTGTGCCAGCCAGGGACTTCCTTTTTTAGAACGAAAGGTCTAATCATCTTTATCATGCCTTATTGCACCACTCTAGGTAATGTATTTTAAGATACGATTTTTAAGATTCAGTTTGTGTGTGTGCACATGCATGTACATGTATGTGTGTGTGTACACGCATGTGTGTGGTAGAGGTGGTTATTAGGACTACATATTATGTGTTCTGTCATTACTTTTTTAGACCGATATCTACCTCCCTATTAGCCCTATTAACCAGTATTTTGGATGAGAAAATTTGATAAAGTAAAACTAATCTATATATTGTTTAGTACTACAAAGCTTTTCTTATTTTTTAGCCAAAATCTGTCATTTTTAAGTTAATAATACTCTTAAAATCATAGTTTCTGTGTTCTCAATTTACTGATGCTTCAGAGAGTTTAACTACAGAAGAGACAACAGTTTCTTACTCTAATTTCTTTGGTATAGGAGATGGATACAGGGTCATTCAAAGTCACACAAGGTATCAAAGCAGCCTAAATACAGGGCATCAGCTGTATAATTGATTGAATGGAATTCAGAGCTCACTTTTTTATTCACTCAATGTAGGAAGAGCAAGTGACTGCTAGAGCTGTTTTCCTGTAGCTTTTTATTTCCCTTATTCCTACATAAAATGATTTGTGAGTCACAAGCAAAGTAACAAGAATAATGAGAACTAAAAAAAAGTCATTAAATTAAAATGCGTCATAAATAGACTTCATTTTTTTTCTCTCCTAATTCTTTGGTTCGATTATTTTTAGTATAATGCTCCTACCTCAGCCTCGACTTCAAAATTTCCCAAATTATCATTACTATTCAGTAGTAATCCTTTGTATTTGTCTTTGTAATTTTGACCTCTCTGGTCAAATATCAGTGTGGCACTTGGATTTCCAATGGAAAATGTAAACTGCACAGTCAAGTGCACATGAATTATGAAAAATATAGTAAGGGTTGTCTGAACAGAACTAACCTTGTCCATACCTAGATTATGGGTATTTTAGAAGCTCTTGTCTCCCAAATGTAATTATTACCAGATTTGCCGCAACTGAAATTTAGATAGAAAAGATGCTGACCATCACTGATTCCTCTTTAATAGCTTTCCTGTTTCCTTAATTTAACAGAAAACTAGGCGTGTTATAAAATTAACTGACTTTATGATACATTCCAGCCAGCATCATAGTTGATGGTAAAACAAAGCACCAAATCCACCATACGGGAGTAATCATTTATAAAAGTTGGCAGAGTGGTTAAGTGCTACAGCTGCACGCCAAAAGGTCGGCAGTTCAAATCCACCAGGTGCTCCTTGGAAACTCTATGGGGCAGTTCTACTCTGTCTTATAGGGTCGCTATGAGTCAGAATCGACTCGGTGGCAATGGATTTGGTTTGGTTTGGCTAATTAAAGCAGCTCGCCAAATAGGAACACGTTTCCCATCAACTTCCAGTTGATTTACTTTTCAATTGCCATCGTATTTCACATCCTGCCATGTGTAATAGGATTCTTTGTAAAGAGAGCATAAGAAAAATTTTGATGTTTCTTTTTTGAAATCATCTGTGACTCTTTTATTCTGGTGGGCACTTGTCATTCATGCATTAATCACAAAAATTTAGAGACGGATTGAGTGCTTTCCAAATTTTGGCACCAATGACATAATTTTTATTGAAAGGTATCCTTCCCGAAACCCAGAATCCAAGCATCATAGATAAGTCAAATGCAACAATTACATAAATCATTTGTGGAGACACAAATATAATTGTCCAAGGAATTACTACAGTGGCTCTCTCTGGTTGTCAGGCAACAAACAATACGGAATCAGAGACTTCTTCTCAATCCACTTGGAAGGACTGCTACAATCTCAGCTTTTCATGGTTACTGAGATGGTTGCAGCTGGGAGACCAAGAGTCAGGAATGCAACTTTACTAAGCATGAAGTACCCAAACTCAGGTTTCTCCTCTACCTTGCGAGACTGCTTTTATGAAAAGCCTGTAGAAAGGAAGGGTGTCAGAGGGTAGAGTCCTCTCCTGCAGACCCAACCCATGATGTTTCTGCTACACCCTGAATCAAGTGCCTCTTTCTGTAAGATGCTGAGAGTACTGGGGACCGTGTGCTTTCTGCAGTTATAGAATATCTCCTTCTCAGCTCTAGCCTATGCTCATTGACTCTTGTATGCTGTTTGCTAAAGCAAATGTAGTCAACAGTGCCCCCAGTCATGGTCGGCCACTTGGGAAGTAAACAGTAAAGCAAATTGGATAAAGATAAATTTTCTCCGTTTTATCTCCTTAATCATATCCTAATCCCCAAAACAGCCTGCACAAAACCATTCTTAGACAAAGGGACTATTGAGATACCTCAGATGAAATTAAAGGTATACGTGGAGTTAGAATTGCAAGAGTGTCCAGGAAAACAAAGGTAAGATGTATGGAAGACAAATTCAGTTTCAAATTCTGAACTCTTCTCATGTTAAACTGAGGACTCAGATTTACTCACACCAGTAATATTTCAGATCTCCATTTTAAGCCTCCCTCAAAGCAATCTTCATATATTTTTGAGTCAGAAAATCTTATATTTATATACCAGCTCTGCCATTTTGTAATATTTTGACTTTGTTAAAATGACTTAAGGTGTCAGAGTCACCAAATTACTCAGCACCAAAATAAGGATGGAAATGCCTACCTTACAAGGCAATTTTAAGGGTTAAATGAGAGCATATATTTGGTGTTTCTGCTTATAGTAGTCACTTCACAAGGATTGCTAATCTTTCTTCGACACATTGGAATTAATTAGTACTGGTAAAAATTTTTTGGCCATTTCATTTCCTATGGTACCTAAAAAATGCAAATCAAATAGGATTTCCATGCCTCGTTTCTTTTTTTCCATACACATGTGATTTGCCATGTCTGCCAAGGGCACTTTCTTTGTGACAATCTGAGTTACTGACCACACAGAAAAAGACTCAGAATAAACACTCAGGGCCAAATTCTGCCATCTGATACGCATTGAAGCTTAGCTCCAAAATGCAGAATAAGTTAAACTTCGCAGGAACCGACAGCAGCATTTGTACATGATTTATGACCTGCCAATACGCTATCATCCATAAATGTGTTTCTTTACAACTATATATACCAGGGAATCCTGATAGTAGTTATCAGAAATGAATTTTCTCTTTGAATTTTTTTGCTAAAACCTATTTAATTACTCTCTTATTGATTTTTATAGCTAATGGGGAAGTAAAAAAGAAGGTAATATTTTTATAATCTTATGTATTTGAATTTTCAATACGTTTTTGTACTTACTGTCAAATAATATATCTTGATTCCTTCTACCTCATTAAACTCTTCATCTGAAATAATAAAAATCGGTTCTGACCAAAACCGTATTTCATTTCAACTGTCTCACTCAGCTTTTCCCGATAAAGGGATCGCTTGTTTTCACAGATCAAAAGTCTCACTATTTTCTCCCCAACTATCAGTTCCATGGAGGCTAAGTTTTTTTCCCTTCAGCCTAGGTTCCATGATGTGGTTGTTGTTTGCTGCCCTTGAGTAGGTCCCCAAATCTCGATGACCCCATGCACAATGGAACAAAATGTCTTTGGGTCCTGTGCCATTCCCATGATTGTATGCAGATAGGGCCTTTGTGACCTACAGGGTTTTTATAGGCTGATTTTCAGAAGTAGGTAGCTGGGCCTTTCCTCTTAGTCTTAGTTTGGGAGTGCTGATGAAATGTGGCATCTTGACAACACACAAGCCTCCACTGACAGACGGATGGTGTCCCTGCACGAGGTGCATTGGCCAGGGATCGAACCCAGGTCTCCCGCACAGAAGGCAAGAATTCTGCCATTGGACCATCAGTGCCAGGTCCCGTGACACATTACTCTTTAGTCAACTGTCAAACACTTGAGCCTTGATTAAATTCCATAGTCGTTTTTCCCAAACCTGGAGTCAGGCAGAGGAAAGACATAACCACAGTGGCCAGGCTCTGTGGGCTTCGCTGGTATCCAGGGCCCATTGACATTTTCCTCTCTAATTCTCCTAATAATTAACTTAAACTCATATCGCAAAGATTTTCAAACATATACAATGTAAACCAAATACTCTCGCGGACCCCAATCACCTATCACTTGTCTTTAACAACAACCACCTCCCATTCTCGTTTTTACCCACTCAGTACCTCCTTCATGCTCATTTTTAGGTGAAATTATTATACATTGAGAGACACAAATTTTAACCACTCAATTCTATAAATGGCTACACCCATGTAATTCACATACATATAAAGATATGGAACATTTTTACTACACCAGAAAGTTCCCTGTGTCCCTTCGCAATCAAGCCACTCTATACTGAGTAACCAGCGTTTTTATTTTTTCCATCACAGATTAATTTAGCCTGTTCTAGAACTTCATTTAAAGGAATCATGCAGTATGTACTCTTTTGTGTCTAGCTTCTTTCATTCAGTAATTTGTCTGTGAGATTCATCCTCATTATTGGGTGTCGCTTCATTCCATTTCATGGATAAGTATTGTTTCATTTAATAAATTAGTAAAATTTGTTTTTCTACTCTATGGATGGCATTTGAGTTGCTTGGGGCTATTATAAATTTTTAATACATATTATAAATAAAAGCTGTTATGAACCTTTGTACAAATCTTTTGGTGGACGTGTGCACTTATTTTTCTTGGGTAAATATGTAAAGTAGAATAGCTGGGTCTTACAGTAGATATCTCTTTCATTTTACAAGAAATTGACAAAGATGTTTACATATTATTTATACTATTGTGTATTCTCACCCATGGTGTACAAGAATTCCTCAGCAATATTTGGTGTTTTTAGCTTTTTGTTTTGTTTTAAGCCATCCTAGGGGACAGGAAATAGTTTTATTTGCATTACCTTGGTGCTTGATAATGCTGACAACTTTTTCATGTGCTTCTCGCCACTTGTATATTTCACTTTTTGAAGTGTTAGATCAAGTTCTTTGCCCGTTTTTTGTAGGATGGTTTGTCCTTTTTTATTGAGTTCTAGGAGTTCTTTATATGTTTCAGATGCATTTCCTTGTCAAGTATACGTTTTGCCAGTATTTTTCACAGTCTGTGTCTTGCCTATTCATTTTTTAATGTCGGAATTGACTCAACGGCCCACGGCAACAGGTTTGGTTTTTTTGTTTGGTTGATGAGTAGGAGTTTTAAAATTGATTAAAGTCTAAGTTTTCAACCTGCTTTTGATTTTTATAGCGTTGTATCTATGCTGTTGAAGAGATCTTTGTTTGCTTGATCCTAAGTCTTGAAGACTTTCCTTTCCCATTGGGTTGCTTTGGAGAGTTTATTTTTGGAAAATCAAGTACATGCATAAATGTGGGGCTACATCTGGGTTTTCCTTTCTGTTTCAGTGATAGGCATTTCTCTTCCTATTCCAATATCCCATTGTTATTTTTACTGTTGATTTATAACTGTTGTTGTTAGGTCCTATCTAGTCAGTTCCAACTCATAGCTGTCCTATGTACAACAGAATGAAACACTGCCTGGTCCTGCACCATCCTTACAATCATTGTTATACTTGAGCCCATTGTTGCAGCCACTGGGTCATTCATCTCATTGAGGGTCTTCATCTTTTTCACTGACCCTTTGCTTTACCAAGCATGATGTTTTCTCCAGGGACTGATCCCTCTGGATAACACGTCCAAAGTATGTGAGACGTAGTCTTGCCATCCTTGGATCTAAGGAGCATTCTTGTTGTACTTCTTTCTAGACAGATTTGTTTGTTCTTTTGGCAGTCTGTGGTGTATTCAATATTTGCCAACACCACAATTCAAAGGCATAAATTCTTTGATTTTTCCTTACTCGTTGTCCAGCTTTCGCATACATATGAGGTGACTGAAAACACTGTGGCTTGGGCAAGGCACACCTTAGTCTTCAAGGTGACATTTTTGCTTTTCAACACTTTAAAGAGGGCTTTTGCAGTAGATTTGCCCAATGAAATGCATCTTTTCATTTCTTAACTGCTGCTTCCATAGGCATTGATTGTGGATCCCAGTAAAATGAAATCCTTGACAACTTCAATGTTTTCTCCATTTACAATGATGTTGCTTCTTGGTCCAGTTGTGAGGATTTTTGTTTTCTTTATGTTGAGGTGGAATCCATACCGAAGGCTGTGGTCTTTGATCTTCCTCAGTAAGTGCTTCAAGTCCTCTTCACTTTCAGCAAGCAAGGTTGTGTTATCTGCATATCATAGGTTGTTAATGAGTCCTCCTCCAATCCCGATGCTCCATTCTTCTTCATATAGTCCAGCTTCTCGGATTATTAGCTCAGCATACAGACTGAATAGGTATGGTGAAAGGATACAACCCTGATGCACACCTTTCTTGACTTTAAACCACGCAGTATCCCTTTGTCCTGTTCAAATAACTGCCTTTTTATCTATGTACAGGTTCCTCATGAGCACAATTAAGTGTTCTGGAATTTCAATTCTTAGCAATTTTTTCCATAATTTGTTATGATCCACACAGTCGAACACCTTTGCATAGTCAACGAAACACAGCTAAACACCTTTCTGATATTCTCTGCAATGATATCCCTTGTTCCACATCCTCTGATTCCAGTTTGAATTTCTGGCAGTTTCTTGTAGATGTATTGCTGCAGCTGCTTTTGAATGATCTTCAGCAAAATTTTACTTGTATCTTGCATTCTGGCGTGTGTGCACCTAGTCTCCGTTGATCTGCCAGAGACACCCTGGGCGCCAACCCTAGTCCCCTGCACGGCCCCATTTCTGCTCTGACAAGATAAAAGAAACGATCATGAATCAAGAGAAACTCGCCAAACTGCAGGCACAAATGTGCATTGGTGGAAAAGGAACTGTTTGCAGAAAGAAGAAGGTGGTTTCATAGAACAGCTATAACAGATAATAAAAAAACTTTAGTTCTCCTTAAAGAAATAGGGGTAAACACTATCTCTGGTATTGAAGAGGTGAATATGTTTACAAACCAAGGAACAGCGATCCACTTAAACAATCCTGAAGTTCAGGCATCTCTGGCAGCAAACACTTTCACCACTACCGGCGATGCTGAGACAAAGCAGCTGACAGGAATACTACCCAGCATCTTAAGCCAGCTCAGTGCAGACAGTCTGACTAGTTAAAGAGGACTGGCCCAAGCTCTGCCCAAACAATATGTGGATGGAAAAGCACCACTGGCTACTGGAGAGGATGATGATGATGAAGTTCCAGGCCTTGTGGGGAATTTTGATGAGGCATCCAAGAGTGAGGCAAACTGATTTAAGTCAACTTCCGAAGGAGATGAAGCTTGAAGAAGTTACTCGGAGCTGCTATTTTATATTAAGACTGCTTTTTAAAATTGTTTCATTTATGGATCTGCAAAAATCTAGATATCTAAAATTTTTAAGCCCAAGCCTTTTGGACATTGCAGCTCTTTTCAGTTTTTGCTTACACATAATTCATTCTTTGCAGCCAATTAAGTGGAACAAGCCTGGGAATAAAATTTGAAACAAAGATTAATAAAGTTCTTTGCCTAGTAAAAAGAAAAGAAAAATTTACTCGTGTGTGATATTAGTGATATTGTTTGACTATTTCCACATTCAGTTGGATCACCTTTCTTGAGAATATGTGGAAATATGGATCTCTTCCATTTGGATGGCCAGGTAGCTGTCTTCCAAATTTCTTGGCATAGACAAATGAGCACTTCCAGTGCTGCATCCATTCGTTGAAACATCCCAGTTGGTATTTTGTCAGTTCCTGGAGCCTTGTTTTTCACCAATGGCTTCAGCCCAGCCTGCACCTCTTCCTTTAGTACCATCAGTTCCTGATCATATGCTACCTCCTGAAATGGTTGAATTTCGACCAATTTGTTTTTGGTATAGTGACTCTGTGTATCCTTTAATCTTTTTTTTTTTTTTTTTTTTTTTGATGCTTCTTGTGTTGTTTAATATTTTCCCAGTAGAATCCTTCAATACTGCAACTTGAGGCCTGAATTTTTTCTTCAGTTTTTTAGCTTGAGAAATGCCAAATGTGTTCTTCTGCATTTATAATACTTTTATTAAAGAAGGTAGTGTAAGTCCTCTAAGTTTGATCTTTTTCAAAATTCTTTTGACTCTTCTAAGTCCTTTTTGTTACCATATAAATTTTAAAATCAGTTTGTCAATTTCTACCAAACAACAACAAAAAAAGGCTGCTATGATTATAATTTGCATTGTGTTGAATCTATAGTAAAATTTGGGAACAATTGGTACCTTAGATACATCGAGTCATCCATCCTATGACACTATATAGCTCTCTGTTACATCTTCTTTAATTTGTCTCGGCAAGGTTTCATAGTTTTAAATGTAAAAGTCTTGTAAGAATTTTGTTCAATTTATTACTAAGTGTTTTGTGTTTTCTGTTGCTCTACTGCTTGATTTTGTTTAAGTTTTACTATAAATTATTTGCTCTAGAATTTCAAAAATACAATTAATATTTGCATTTTGTGAGCTGTTTAGTTCTTGTGGTTGATTTTTCAGATATCTTAGTATTCTTTATTAAACAATTATGTCGTCTCCAACTAGAAATGTTTTTATTTCTTCCTTTCTTATCCTTATGCCTTTTCTCTTTTCTTGTCTTATTACAGTGATCAGTGCTTCCACGGTAATAATACTACAACGTTGAATAAAAGTGATGAGTGTGGGCATTCTTGCCTTGTTCCTGACCTTAGGGTTAAAGCATTCCATTTTACATCATTTAGGATGACAAAACATGTGCTTAGAGCATCTTCTGTTATTCTAAAATGCTCACAGTTTCATCTATTATTGTCAGCAAGTTATCGCACGTTCTGCTTCACTGAGAAAACAAGACTACAAACAAAACTTGATTTTTATCTGTCTTTTCCTGTTACAATGGAAGAGGCTACCATCATGCAATCTAATCCCTGTACTGTGTGATCTATACCTTTTACTTTTTCAAGACAGAGATTCCTGATACACACATTCTATTTTCAAATTGTTTCTGTCAGCCTGTGTTCTCTTCACATTTCCAAATCCTCAAATATCTCTTATATTTAAAAAAAAAAAAAAAATGAGGAAACTATCTCAACCTCTTATCCCCTCCCAGATATATTCTGGATCTTTCTTCTGAATAACACTCATACTTCTTCAAAGTGATGTCTATGCTCACAACTGCACCCTCTCACCACCTATACATCTCTTCAGACCTGAGTTTTTAATTATTAGTTAAACTTCTGCTATTAGTTCCAAGGTATTTCAGACATAACCACAGTTAAACTGAAGTAATCACATTTATTCAAACTATCCCCTACCAATACACCCTAACTGAAATATTAAAAATGGAAACTTGGAAATATCCTGACATCTGCTTTCTTACTCTCCCTCCCCATATATTCAAGTAATCACTAAGCCATTTAATTACACCTCTTTAATATCTTTCAAATCCCTTCTGACTGTTTCACTATGGACTCTGTTTTCTAGTCCACATTACCAAAAATACCTTTTAACCAGAGGAACCAAGTTTCCTATTCTAAAATCTTTTTTTTCTTCCTCTTTTATGTCAAAATCTCATTATTTTCAGGATGATAATATGTCTGTTTTCCCCTGAGGCTTGAGAGGTAATATGACAAATTTCTCTCTAAAGAAATGTCTTTCTTTCTTTCTAAAGAAAACATTGTGTGAGAATTTTGGGAGGTCTTCTTAATAAGAAAGATTTCACTCTTCTTCTCCCTTGATGCCAAGGAAGGAGAATATACTATGGCTGGAATTCCAGCTATTGTTGTTGTTAGGGGCTGACTCATAGCAAGTCTACATACAACAGAACAAAACAGTTCCCAATCCTGTACCATCCTCACATTTGTAGCTATATTTAAGCCTATTGTTGCAGCTACTGTTCAATCTTTCTCGTTGAGGGTCTTCCTCTTTTTTGCTGACTTTCTGCTTTACCAAGCATGATGTCCTTCTCCAAGGACTGGCCCCTCCTGCTTTACCAACCATGGAGTTCTTTTCCAGGAATAAGTCCATTCAGCTAACATGTCCAAAGTAGGTGAGATGAAGCCTTCCCATCCTCACTTCTAAGGAGTATTATGTCTGTACTTCTTCCAAGACGAATTGTTTTTTCTTCTGGAAGTCCATGGTATATTCAGTATTCCTCACCAACATAATTTTGCTTTTTTATTATAATACATTAAATTATGGAATAAATATTAAGAATTTCAGGCAGCCATCTTGAATTAAGAAATCAAGAACCGTATTATACCGTGCCAGACCAGGGATCTGGAGATGCCTGAATCTTTGCTGTCTTAATAAAGTTCTCATATAAAGTCTGGAATGTCTATATTTGTATTTCTTTTATGAGCTATAGCAGACCTTTGTGGATTTAGGCCACTATGGTCTGGATCTTCTTTATATATAACTATACCAAATACTAATCATTACATCCCTCAATTCCATGTACCATACTCTACCCAGTATATACCCAGTGCCATACTCTACACCAGAATAATTCGATCATGTCATTCTTCTTATTAAACCCTTTAAGAGGCTTTACATTACCATAAAATACTATTTCATCTATGAATCAACTTTTCCCAGGTCCCTCAAGGTGGTTTCGAGTGTTCTTCCTCTGTAGTATCAAGGGCCAAGTTTTTATCCCTATCATAGATATTATAACCCTGAGTTAAAGTTTCCTGTTTATCTCTTTATCTCTCAGAGATGTCTTTGAAAGTTACTTTAACTCTCCTCGTTTATACTATAGGACATTCTAGATACTTAATGCATATTTGTTGAATTTTAGGTAGAAATATCAAATGCTCTACTTTTTTATATTCTAATTGGAAATTAGAATGTCATCAGGTCTTTAAATTTTAAAAGAAATTTACTATAAAAGGGTTTAAATGGTTATGGATAAATATATATTTGAATATACAACAGTTTTAGATATATACATATATGACAGCTTACATATTTGAATATATAAATATATATCAGATATTTCAGAACAGAATATTCTAACTTTCAAACATTTGAATGCAGAGAGCTCTCCACTGTCCTTCAGTAAGGGTATTCTCATTGCATATGCATCCACCTTAACATCTGTGCCATTTTGTTTTGAATGTTTGGTACGGAAATTATTCAACAGGTACCCCAGCTGTCAAAGCCTGCCATTTGTGATGCTTCAACAAGCAGCGCAGACACTTCAAACTCTATTGCACCTGAGCTGGGGAGAAACTCCTCTGGGAGCTGCTGCCTTAAATGTTTCAAGGCAGACATAGGACTCTTACACTTCTCAACATCAGGTCCCCGCATCCCTGCAAAATTGGTCTTCGCTGATCCACTCCTTATTTTTCACCTGGGGTGACAGCCATATGATTGATATTGTTTACTGAAGTCTCTACCAGGCCTTTACTTACTGTCTTATCTTTGACATCTTACTTATCTCTAGTGCCTTGCTTGTCAGTTATTTATTTCCTGCATTAATTATTTCTTTATTTAATGGTGACCTTGCTCTGAAAGGCTGACACACATTTATTTAATATCATGAAAAGTGTGAGTAGTAGAGAAAGGAGAGAGGGATGAGAGAAAACGATATAAGAAAAATTTTAAACTACTTCTGAGAGGCACTTCCAAACATCTTTGTGATATGGAGAATATTTTTACATGAGGCACTCTTGCATTATTTTATGGAAAAATATTGTTTCAAAGAATGTTGCACTATTTAAGGTTTGAGACAGGGGAATATCACTCAGTTTCTATTTCTCTAAACCTGTTATTATTCATCGTTGTTGATGTCTCCTTAGTGTACCCCACCCTCTATGCCAGAAACCTTGAAACAACCACCTTCAAAATCATCTTCTCATGTTCACACATTCAGAAAGTGCTATTAAATCTATTGTATTTACTAATTTGGACAATAGTTATTCAACCTTTACCGCATACCTGGACTTTGATATACGCTGGGATGAAATGTAAGCCAAATCCTTGACATCATGGATCTTATGGACAGGTATGAGAGACAGGCATTAATCAAGTCATCTCCCAAACAAGTGCAGTCACACCACATAAATATGAAAGAGAATCCTTTAGTGCTCTCAATGCATAGAACAAAACATTCCTGAAACAGTCATGCATTGTGTTAAAGCCTGAAGGAAGAATAGGCCCTAAACAGATGGAGGAGGTTTGGAGTGTTTCAGACAAAAGGAATAACATGTGAAAAAGCTCAGTGAAAGGGGGCTGTTATGTTCGAGAAGCTAATAGAAGGTCCTGTAGTGGCTATATGAACTACAAGACTGAAAATTGTTTCAAAATGAGTCTAGAGAAGTTTACTGGGAACATTCTCGTTCCAAAACATATTAAAGACTATGGCCCTTAGTATATAAGCTATTTGAAGCCATTGTTTTACCTTAAGCTAGGGATAGAAAATGTGGGATTGATAAGATCGAATTTGGGTTTTGAAAGGAAATCACTCAGTTGTGTACAGAAAAGGCTGTAAGAGAGTAGTAATGATTATGGGATATTAGTTTAGTCACTACTAAGAAAGAAGATCTTTCTTTCTCTCACAAACACACAAGATGTTTTTAAAGATCACTTATGGTTCTCTGAATTGTAATACTTGGTGGATAGTGGGAAAGGACCAGGTTTAATGGAATGGAGAATCATAAAGTTTGGACATGCTGATTTTAAGATGCCTCAGAGAAAGCCAAGGGGAAATGTCAAATAGGCAATTGGGTATATAGATCTGAGCTTAAAAATTCTAGGCTAGTGATATAAATCTGAACTAACTGCATATGAGACATAATTAAACCCAAGATGCATATGTTATTGCCTCAGTGTGAGAGGAGAAGGAGACCCATGATTGAGATGTGGTGACCTTTAGCACATAATGGCCAGGGAGAGAATAATGAAATTACAAAGCAGATCAAGAAGTAACCAGAAAGATAGAAATAAAATCAGAGAGTGGTATCATAAAAGGCAAAGGAAAAGAGTGCTTCAAAAGGGAATATTCGGCCAAGAGAAATGAAAGTATATGTCTAAACAAAGACTTGCACATCAGTGTTCATAGCAGCACTAACTGTCATAGCCCTAAACTGTAAGCCTTCTAAAGACCCATCAGCTAGTGAACGGTGAAACATGTTATGGAATACTGTTATTACTGTTGTTGTTGTTAGGTATAGTAGAGTCAGTTCTGACTCATAGTGATCCTACGTACAAGAGAATGAAACACTGCCTGGTTCTGCACCATCCTCACAGTTGTTGCTACGCTTGAGCCCATTGTTTCAGCCACTGTGACAATCCATCTCATTAAGGGTCATCCTCCTTTCGTTGGCCCCTCTACTTTACCAAGCATGATGTCCTTCTCCAGGGACTGCTCTCTTCTGTTAACACGTCTAAAGTATGTGAGACAAAGTCTCACCGTCCTCAATGCTAAGGAGCATTCTGGCTATACTTCTTCCAAGGCAGATTTGTTCATTCTTCTGACAGCTCATGGTATATTCAATATTCTTCTCCAACACAATTCAAAGTCGTCAATTCTTCTTCAGTCTTCCTTATTAATTGTTCAGCTTTTTCACGCACAGGATGTGACTGAAAACACCATGGCTTGGGACAGGTGCACCTTAGTCCTCAAAGTGACATCTTTGCTTTTTAACACTTTAAAGAAGTCTTTCGCAGCAGATTTGGCTAATTGTAATGCGTTGTATGAATTCTTGAGTCCTCCTTCCATGGGCCTTGATTGAGGATCCAAGTAAAATGAAAACCTTGAGAATTTCAATTTTTTCTCCGTTTATCATCATGCTGTTTATTGGTCCAGTTGTGAAGATCTTTTGTTTTCTTTATGTTGAGGTGTAATCCTTACTGAAGGCTGTGGTCTGATTTTCATCAATAAGTGCTTCAAGTCCTCCCATATACAGCTAGAATAAGTATGGTTAAAGGATACAACCCTGACACACACCTTTCTGATTATAAACCACACAGTATCCCCGTGTTTTGGTCACCACTGATAATGAGACAAAATTCATTAGTGCTTTCCTGAGTCTGGGGTTCAGGGGAAAAGACTGACTTCAAAGGAGTAGGAGGGAACATTTTGGGAAATATTACATATCTTGAATGTTGTGGAAGTTAAAAGACTGTATATAATTTTATAAAATCATCAAACTGTATTTAAGCTGGTGAATTCGATTTGATACAAACTAAAAAACCAAATCCATTGCCGTCAAGTCGATTCTGACTGATAGCAACCCTATAGGACAGAGAAGAACTGCCCCAAGAGAGGTTCCAAGGAGCACCTGGTGGATTTGAACTGCCAACCTTTTTGTATGGCAGACATAGCTCTTAATCACTATGCCACCAGCATTTCCTGATACAAGCTAGACTTCAATATATCTGGGGAATCAAAGGAGTGGTGAGTCAGCAATATCAAATGCTACTGAAAGGCCAGGTGTGCCTGAGGCTGAAAAATATCCACTGGGTTCAACACCGTGTGTTTGTTGGGAGTTGACTCAAGATGAAGGCTTAGCTGATAACACTTGAAAAAACAAAACAAAACCCACTACCAATGAGTCGATTCCAACTCATAGCCATCTCATAGAGTTTTTAAGGCTGTGACTCTCTACAGAAGCAGATTGCCGTATCTTTCTCCTTCGGAGCCACTGGTGGTTTCCAACCGCCAACCTTTTGGTTAGCAGTCAATCATTTTAGCCACTGTGCCACCAGGGCTCCTTAAATATTTGACAGGTACTGAAAGAGCTAATTAATTACCTCAAATTTTAGAAAAGCTGTTGATTTTGTGTCAAATTATTTCAAACATTACAAGTAATCACCCTGATTTAACTTTTTAGCACAATCCTTTTAATAGAAAAACACCCATGAGAAATCATCTCACACTAAGGTTTGTTAGGATTGTCAACTTAAAAGAATATTCTTACTAATATTATAACTGTAATTTTATTTAAGCAACTTCAGGTATCTTAAAAAATTTAATTTAACTGACAATTTAGATCAAATATCTAAAGTTGTTTGGTGTACAAACATATTTCAAACCATGAGTAACTTTAAGTCTTGAATATGTTTGGAATTTAAGTGTCCACATCAGAATATCTGAGATGATTTTGGAGCACTTCATATATTTCACGTGCAAGTGCATCACTGGCCCCAATCTTTCTAAATATAAAATTCATTGTGGAGGTCAATTTTAGAAAGCTTTTTTTCTTCATCCCATCCCCCTGTCAATGAAGAAAATGAGGTACATAAAAAGTATGAAGTATATACCAATGTTCTTGACCGATATTGAATAATCTATAATTTTCTAGCCTAAGTGAACTTTCATTAGGTAAGCTTCTAATTTGGTGATTTAAGGTGTCAAGATTGTATTTAAGGTTGTAGTTAGCTTACAAGCTACCCACAATCAAGCTTGGAGGTAATGCTCACCATCGTGCAGGAGAACTGACCCAGCGAAGACACCAGAACTCCAGGATCTAGAAACCAGACACTGGAGCTTATACTATCAATATTGGGCACTTCACTCTGTCCCTAGAAAAGACTCTACCATTGGCTCTGGAAACTAGCATAGCTGCTATGACCTACCAGCAAAACAAATTCTGCATGACTCAGCCTTTTTCAAATTTTTAGATTCAGCTTCATCATCCAAAGCAATTTAATCTAACTGGTAGAACATAGATCTGATTCTCAGGGTGTAACTTCAGGAGAAACTGGGAAACACAGAATGTGGAGGGGGGAGCATTGGTAGTTCAGTGGTAGAATTCTCATCTTCCGTGGGGGAGACCTGGGTTCAATTCCCAGCCAATGTACCTCAGGTACAGCTACCACCTCCCTGTCTATCAGCGGAGGCTTGCATGTCGCTATGATGCTTAACAGGTTTCAGTGGAGCTTCTAGGTTAAGGCGGCTAGAAAGAAAGTCCTGGGGATCTATCTCAGAAAATCGGCCAGTGAAAACCCTATAGATAACAATAGCAACCTACAATGTGGATAGCATAGGTTTGGTCAGTGTTTCTTTCGTTGTGCATGGAGTTGCCGTGAGTCAGAAGCCAATGACAGCCTCTAACAACAGCAGTGAGAGAAAGACTGCCATATAAGATGTAGAATTCCCCCAAAATGTTAATAAGTTTCAGATGTTGGGTGGCTCAAACCAAAAACAAAGCACAAAGAGACAAACAGAAAGAAAAGAAAATTACTACAGACATTAGCAGTGATTTTCCAGAAGACTAATATGTTCTCTGTATGCACTGGTGATTACTTCTGTTTGTTCAAAGATTTTTCTAGTGCAACACACAAGGATTAATTAATGCTCATGGGTTATAACCCACTTGACACTCTTTAATTATGAGGTAACACTACGTATCTTATGACTACATTACTTCAAAATTGTGAGAGTCTAAATCTTGCTAGTGTGGCAGATAGATGTTCATTACAAGTAAGAACTTCAGTATGCTCAGCCAAGGGCAAAAATTAAATAAGAATTTTAAGTACATGTTTCTATAAAACCTTCAGGTTACTATCTAAGGAGCAGTGAAAAATACGTGGGACTGTTAACCCTTTCTGACAAGGTTTGGTCTCCAGTATCAAATACTGGTAGAGGATGGATGGATCATTTGAAGAGTTCTTTTTATAAATAGCCTTGGAGTGGGATCTTGGTTTGGACCCTGGCCATTCCATTTGAATTTGAATAGGTAACTCTCTGGAACTCTGTATTTTCTTATTCATACTGAGGATAATATTAACAAATTTAAAGATTTGTGCTAAGAATACCTACCGCCCATCTGTCAATTTGTCATATTGGGGCGGCTGGCATGTTGCTGTGATGCTGAAAGCTATGCCGCCGGTATCCCAAATACTAGAAGAGTCACCCATGGCGGACAGATTTCAGTGGAGCTTTTAGACTAAGACAGAATAGGAAGAAAATCTTGACAATTTACTTATGAAAATTAGCCAATGAAAACCTTATGGATCACAACAGAACATGTCCAATTCACTTGCTTCGAACAAGTCATCAGGAAGAATCAATCACTAAAGAATTCATCATGTTTGGTGAAGTAGAGGACCAGAGACGGTGAGGGAGACCCTCAGTGAGATGGATTGGCACAATAGCAGCAAGGATGAACTTGAACATGCTGTCAATTGTGAGGATGATGCAGGACCAGGCAACATTTCTTTCTGTTGTACATAAGGTCTCTGTGAGTCCAGTTCAACTCTATGGCAGCTAACGATAACAACTAAGAATATGACGATGTCGAAGATGAAGCAGAAGATGATATTGGTGATGAAAGAACCAATTTACTGAGAATTTCTAAAATAAAAATATATAAACACAATAGAGATACTATGTTTTGTTTTGTTTTTAAATCTCCTTGTCCTCTCTCTTAACACCTCAGGTATAGTTCATAAATTTCTAGACCAACCTCAATTTACATCTCATCTCTTTTCTTTTTTTTATCTCTCTCTCATTCAGTCCACATGTACCAGGACCCTGAATGCTTGGCATGCAGAGACAGGAGATTGTAGATATGAACTGTCTTTGAGACACTGACCCCCAGGATGTGTGGTGTACAGGGAGGCGGGAGAGTAATGTGTAATCTTTTAAATGGTTGTGAATGTTGACCTTTCTCTGTTGAATGTCTCTGTGCTCTGGCTAACAATTTCTGAACATTGATGCCACCATTTTAGGGGGTACATCCCCCAGGAGGCTACATGAGGTTGTGCAGGCTATGACTTACACGGGGTGTATAAAGACAAGAGGGTCAAGGGGAGTTACCCAGACTGTGCTCTGTTCACTATGGTGTGAGCTGTGGTACTGGGCTGCACCTGTCCAGGGGGGCTACTTTTTCTAATTTGTTCAAGGCCCCCCTGTGGACTACCAGAGGCCCTGGGCAATGTGAGTATTTTGAAGCTTCAGTGAAGCCTCTGCATTACATTTTTGCCTGAGAAACCTGCCCTATCTCCTCTACCTTCCATATCTCTTTTAGCTGGCTGCCCTGGAAGGACACCTTGCAACTTTTGGCTCCCGAGGTCTTCTCATTTATCCCTCTTGAGCATGAAAAGCAGCAAGAAAGTTTAAATGCATTTGCTCTTTCTTTTATTCACTTGACCCAGGAAACCCATCTCCCCTTGCCATTGTAAAGGGTGGAGAGCAAGCTAAGCAATGGCAGAAACTCTTTCTCTCTTTTCATCTTTCTCAGATTCTCTCCTGACCAGCTCAGAAGGCTATAGCAACAGCTCAGCCAGTCCATGATGTAAGCAGATTTCCAAGAAGGCATTGAACTTTAGACTCCATGGGTAGTGCAAACATTTAGGAGCTTAGCTGCTAAATGAAAGACTGGGGATTCCAGATGGACTGGAAGAGAAGTCTGGGGCGGGGTGGGGGGAATCAGCCACTGAAAACTCCGTGAAGCACAGTTCTATACAGAAACACATAGGATCACCATGAGTTAGAATAGACTCCAGACTTTTTTTTTCTTTTTATAGAATCCTACAATCTTCACAACTTTTTTTTTTTTTTTAACTCCCTCCCCTGTTCTCTGGGCGAAGGGGAAAAGAGAGGAAAATAATATCTTTCTTTTCCTCCCCAAGAGAAATGGAAAAAGGACTTGTCTCTCACCACAAGGCTTATACTCTCCCCACAGCCAAAGGCTTCTATGAATTTGTGCTCCTTCTCCAGTATTTTGCTCTGTAGACTGAGGGAGAACACTGAAATAGATTATTACAGATTTTGCTATCACTGACACTGCTGCCTCTTAGAAAGTTTGAGGGAAAGAGTCTATAATCAATGGTTGGTGGGTTTCTTCATATTTAGACTTCATTTTAAAGGCAACAGGAAAAGTTCCAAACCAATGGGAAAAACCCTTATCAAATAGGTAAGTGCAGAGTAAGTACTCAATGTTCATGAAAACTGAATCTCAATATCTTTAGTTTATAGAATCCAGTTATTCTATATTATATTTTTTACAATGGAGACTCACTATCTAATTTCTATGTCAAAAGCGTATGCTACAAATAGCACAGGCTTGTATATGATGTTATCTTCATGCCTAAACGAAAACTTTGAAGCACTTAATTTAGTGGCTTAAAGTTACCCTAGAAATCACCTAGCCCAAGCTCTTATTCTAAACCCCCTGAATCTAATGATTCTTAGAAAGTTTGAGGGAAGGACACTATGCCTAAAAAAAGAATACCTATACCTAAGGTTGTTAAATATATTATCTTAATTAGTTTAGAGCACACTTGGAGTAAGACAAATACTCCCGTTCTTAGTTTGTGTGGCACAAACAGTTAAACACTGGTTGGTGCTTGGAACACACAAAGGCACCTCTGAAAAAATGTCTGCTGAGCTACTTTTGAAAAATCAGCCATTGAAAATCCTACGGAGCATAAGCCTACTCTAAAATATATCAGGGCACCATGAATCAGAATCGACTCGATGGCAACTGGATTGGTTTTGGTGTTTTGGGCTTCGCACTTACCAGCTCTGTGACTTCTGAAAACGTCTTTTACTCTTTCAGAAAAAAGGATTTAATAAGTTGCTCTTATATTGTAAAGTATTCCTCCTAGTTTGTATCTATACTTAATACTCTAAAGGTCTTTGTATCTGTACTGAGATTTTTAATAGTCTAATTCTTTATCTCTGCTCCATATTTAGCATTTTATTATACTGTATATTCTACTCAAATTACTTTATATGATTATGTCTGAATATCTAAGTTTATCTTAAATCCCTGTGGGCAGAGATGCTAAAAAGTAGTATAGGGTAGAATACCATATGTTAGCATGGAGACATAATTGGAATGAGAGCCAGGAGGCCTGAGATCTAGCTGTAGGTACATTTATTTAGTAGCCTCTTGGTCCTCAATTATTTCTGGAGTCTGGAGTCCTGCTAGATCTGCTCATCTATTCTGTTGTGCCTTTGCGTGTCTGATATAAGGTTTCTCAGCTGCCTTTAATCTTTCTGTGTCTCAGTTAATTAATCTTATAATATGAGGAGAATAATGTTTTACAGACAAGAACAAAAATATTGAACGTGACAGAATATAAGATGTCTAATATGGTGACTACCCCAAGGAGGTGCTCGGGTGATATTTTCATTTATGTCACTCTTTTGAATCTCCTACAATGTCCAGGCACATGAATAAAAAGCTTTTTATGCTCATTTGATCAATACTAACACTTCGCTTATTGAAGCATTATCAGGAAATACTATAAACTATCAAAAGGTTATGTATATATTTTGGAGAAAAAAAAAGAAAACATTGCCCTTATCGATGAAAAGTAAACACAATTACTTAGCCATGTTTTGCAAACACTGTTTTATATGCTTTTCTGCTTCCAGGAGAAGGGAGTATCTATTAGTTAAACGAATAACTCATTTGTTTGACAGAATTTGATAACACCTGCACAATCCAATACTTTCCTGACCAGCCTTATGGGTATCAACCATATATAATGAACCACATATAATGAACTAGGCAGCAGAAGTAGGGTTACTGTCTTGAAGAATCATATATCACCTGAGGACAGCAGAAGACATAATACTCATATTACTTAATCGAATTGTAATAACATTGGCTTTAAATGTTGTTTGTAGTTTTCAACATGGTGGGCAAGTCAGTTAGCTTTCAATTCCATAGCTTAAGAATACAGATATAGAGAGAGAACTAATGAAAGGAAAAATTTAATGAACAGAAATTAAAAATTCTTCTTATGTCTGTACTGATAAAATCTCCTCATTTTCTAACTGGTTTCCCTTCCCAGCCCACCTAGAAACCTAGAAGAGTCTGGGACCAGTAGTTTTGCTTGATCTGTCCCATCATGTTGTTGTATCCTTGCATGTCTGACATTGATTGTGGTTTGGGGGCTGGCATCATTTAACCTTTCTCCCATTGTCTAAGGTAACAGAATTGAGAATGAGTTGAGAAAAAAAGAGAGAACCCAGTAAGGGAGCAAAAGAGAGGGAGGAAGAGAGAGATGTCTATAGCTGGTGGCACTGTTTTATAATGCAACACAATAGCCATTTATAGAGCAGATATCCTTAGGAACTTCACACTAAAATCAATATGCCAGCTGTGAAATACAGTTCTGCTGCAGGCATTTTTTTTTTTTTTAAGGAAAAAAAAATCTTAACGGATTTAACAAAAAATAGAAAGCATATGAGTCAATTTATCCCCAGGGATTGAATGGTTCCTAGGAATAGAACGTAGAGAGAAAATCACTATCTGCCCATTGTTCTCTGCTTTAAACACAGAAAGATGCCTGACAGGAGGCACAGAGAGAAGGGACCCCTCCTCCAGGACAGTCTGGAGTCATCAGTAAGAGCCCCTGTGCTCAGGTCTCCTCTGACAACACCCCCACCCCCCAACATGCATGCACATACACACTTCAAAGAGTTAATATTAAAGGACTCTTTAGATTTTACAATTTTCCCTAATTCTAAAATGACTGGGCACTCTTAGTGGTTTACTTTAGATAGAGAAAAGTTTTGTGTTTCTTTCTGCCCTTTGTAAGGTTGACTTTGTGGGTACATTTTCTCAGTTTGGATTCCAGTAGGGATGGTGCTGCCCTTTAGAATCACTTGGATGTAGAGTAATGAGAGACATCACACACTACTGACAGAAGTATAACTAATGGCCCTCTCCCAGGACTTCTGACTCCGGCTGTTGATAAATGTAAGATTGGAGGATTGGCAAGTGTTAGCAAAGTCTTTACAGCAATACCAAGCAGGCGGCCAGTATTTCAAAGATAGGAAACGAAGCCCCTCCCTCCCAAACTGTCTACATGTTATGCTTTTGTGAATAGACTGCAGTAATAAGACGGACGATCATGAAGATAACAAACAATTTTGGACTCGAATTATGCCAGGTACTTTTCTAAGCACTTTACTCAGGCTGTTTCTTTAAATGTAATTTAATCCTATGAAATAAATTCTATGTTACTAATCTCTTCATACAGATTAGGAAATGGAAGAATAATGCTTTCTAAAATGTAAGAATAAAATGGAAGAAAATATATTTGGTTTCATTGAGAAGACTTCAGGATATAACCATAGTATAAACAATGTGTTGAGAAGGCAGATATAGTGGCAGAAGTTAAAAAGTACAATAGGAATTGAAATAAAATATTTAAAAATTTATCCTAACTATAAATCTGAATGAAAAATAAAAACATTATTTCACAGTAGAAGAGAAATATATCAAATTATTGTTGTCCTCTACCCACTTCTTAAGGAAAAAATACAGAAATCAGACAGATTTCTGGATGAGGGCTTGTGTCAAGATTTATTCCTAAAATAGTAGTGTGGACTCATCGATATTACAGTCTCTCAAATAATATCACATCTTGATATTCTCATGAATGAGTTACGCATCTGGATAGATTTTGTTCCTGACTCATTATAGTACAAATTAAAATAAAAAAATGTTTCTCTGTCATATGCAATCTCAATTTCCCAAACTTAACCAAATTTTTTCCTTAAAAATATAATTATTGCAATCAATTAGAGAAGGGTTTCTAATTACTGGCCCTTGTGCAATAATATCTGGATGTAGGTTACTGTTTTTTAGCTTTTCTAATGAAAAATAAAACAACAACAAAAAATGCAGGATTTGAGTGTTTTAGTTGATGCCTACACTTTCCAGTTGGCAACAAAATTAACCACTTCCCATGATTTTACACCTGAAAGCTTTATACATCCATGTTATATACCTGTTGTTGTTAGGTGCCATCGAGTCTATTCCGACTCATAAGGACCCTATGTACAACAGAACGAAACACTGCCTGGTTCTGTACCATCCTCACAGTCATGGTTATGCTTGAGGCCACTGTTACAGCCACTTTGTCAGTCCAACTCAAGCATCTTCCTCTTTTTCACTGACCCTTTATTTTACCAAGCATAATGTCCTTCTCCAGGAACTGATCCTTCCTGATAATGTGTCCAAAGTACATGAGATGAAGCCTTGCCATCCTTACTTCTAAGCAGCATTCTGACTGTTCTTCCTCCAAGACAGATTTGTTTATTCTTCTAGCAGTCCTTGGCATATTCAATATTCTTCTCCAACACCACAATTCAAAGGCATCAATTCTTCTTCCATCTTCCTTATTCATCATCCGGGTTTCACATGCATATGAGACAATTTAAAACACCATGGTTTGGGTCAGTCCTTAAAGTGACATCTTGGCTTTTCAACACTTTAAAGGGATCTTTTGCAGCAGATTTTCCCAATGCAATGCGTCCTTTGATTTCACGATGGCTGCTTCCATGGGCATTGATTGTGAATCCAAGTAAAATTAAATATTTTACAGCTTCAGTATTATCTTCATTTGTCTTGATGTTGCTTATTGGTCCAGTCGTGAGGATTTTTGTTTTCTTTTTGTTCTGATGTAATCCGTACTGAAGGCTGTGGTCTTTGATCTTCATCAGTAAGTGCTTCAAGTCTTCTTGGATTCAGCAAGCTAGGTTATGTCATCTGCAGATGGCAGGTTGTTAATGGCTCTTCTTCCAAACCTGATGTCCTGTTCTTCTTCATATTGCCCAGCTTCTCAGATTGTTTGCTCAGCATACAGACTGAATAAGTATGGTGAAAGGATACAAACTTAACACACACCTTACCTGACCTTAAACCACTCAGTATTCTCCTTGTTCTGTTCAAAAGACTGCCTCTTGGTCTAAGTAAATTTTCCTTATGAGAACTATTAAGTATTCTGGAATTCCCGTTTATCACAATGTTAACTATAATTAGTTACGATCCACACAGTCGAATGCCTTTGCATTGTCAATAAAACACAGGTAAGCATCTTTCTGGTATTCTCTGCTTTCAACCAAGGGCCACCTGACATCAGCAATAATATTCCTTGTTCCCCATCCTCTTCTGAATCTGGCTTGAATTTCTGGCAGTTCCCTGTCAATGTACTGCTGGAACTGCTTTTGAATGATCTTCAGCAAAATTTTATTTGTATGTGATATTAATAATATTGTTCAATAATTTCCAAATTCTGTTCGATAATCTTTCTTTCGGATGGGTATAAAAATAGGTCTCTACCAGGCACTGTAGTCAGTTGGCCAGGTAACTGTCTTCCAAATTTCTTGACATGGACAAATGAGTACTTCCAGTGCTGCGTCCATTTGTTGAAACATCTCAATTGGTATTTCATCAATTTCTGGAGCCTTGTTTTTTGCCAATGCCTTCAGTGAAGCTTGAACCTCTTCCTTCGGTACCTTCAGTTCTTGATCAAGTGCTACTTCCTGAAATATTTGAACATCAGCTGTTTCTTTTTGATACTGTGACTCTGTGTATTCCTTCCATCTTCTTTTCATGCTTCTTGCATCATTTAGGAAACCCTGGTGGCGTAGTGGTTAAGTACTACAGCTGCTAACCAAGAGGTCAGCAGTTTAAATCCACCAGGTGCTCCTTGGAAACTCTATGGGGCAGTTCTACTTTGTCCTATAGGGACACTATGAGTCAGAATCGACTCAACGGCAGTGGGATTGGTTTGGTTTTTTACATCATTTAGCATTTTCCCTGTGGAATCCTTCAGTATTGCAACTCAAGGCTTGAATTTTTGTCTTCGGTTCTTCAAGCTTGAGAAATGCCAAGCGTGTTCTTCCCTTTTGGTTTTCTATCTCCAGATCTTTGCACATTTCATTATAATAGTTCACTTTGTCTTCTCAGCCCTTTGAAATCTTCTGTTCAGCTCTTTGACTTCATCATTTCTTCCTTTTGCTACTCTACATTCAAAAGCAAGTTTCAGAGTCTCTTCCAATGTCCATTTTGGTCTTTTCTTTCTTTCCTGTCTTTTTAACAAGTTTTTGCTTTCGTCATGTATGATATCCTTGATATCACTCCACAACTCATCTGGTCTTCAGTTATTAGTGTTCAGTACATCGAATCTATTCTTGAGATGGTCTCTAAATTCAAGTGGAATATACTCAAGGTCATACTTTGGCTCTTACGGACTTTTTTCTAATTTTCTTCAGCTTCAACTTGAACTTGCATATGAACAATTGATGGTTTGTTCCACATTCAGTCCCTGGCCTTGTTCTGACTGATGATATTAAGCTTTTCCATTGTCTCTTTCCACAGATATAGTTGATTTGATTCCTGTGTATTCCATCTGGTAAGGTCCACGTGTTTAGTCATGGTTTATGTTGTTGAAATAAAGTATTTGCAATGAAGTCCTGAAAAATTCTGTCATGCGATCTCTGGCATTATTTCTATCACAAAGGCCATATTTCCCAATTACCAATCATTCTTCTTCATTTCTAACTTTTGCATTCCAGTCACCAGTAATTATCAAGGCATCTTAATTGCATGTTTGATAATTTCAGCCTGCAGATGTTTGTAAAAATCTTTAGTTTCTTCATCTTTGGCCTTAGTGGTTGATGGGTAAATTTGAATAATAGTTGTATTAACTGGTTTTCCTTGTAGGCATATGGATATTATCCTATCACTGACAGAATTGTACTTTAAGATACATCTTGAAATGTTCCTTTTGATGGTGAATGTGACGCCATTCCTCTTAAATTTGTCATTCCTGGCATAGTAGACCATATTATTGTCCAATTCACAATGGACAATACCAGTCCATTTCAGTTCACTAATGCCTAGGATATGGATCTTCATTCATTCCATGTCATTTTTGACAACTTCCAATTTTCCTAGATTCATACTTCATATGTTCTAGGTTCCAATTATTAATGGATGTTTGCAGCTGTTTATTCTCTTTTGAGTCATGCCATGTCAACAAATGAAGGTCTGGAAACCTTTACTTCATCCATGTAATTAAGGCTAATTCTTCCTTTGAGGAGACAGCTCTTCCCCAGTTGTATTTTGAGTGCCTTCTAATCTGATGGGCTCATCTTCGGGCACTATGTCAGACAATGTTCTGCTGATATACATAAGGTTTTCCATGACCAATTTTTTTCAGAAGGAGACTGCCAGGTCCTTTTTTCTGGTCTGTCAGATCTGGAAACTCTGATGAAACCTGTCCAACATAGGTGACCTCGCTAGTATTTGAAATACTGGTGGCAGAGCTTTCAGTATCACAACAACATGCAAGCTACCACAGTACGACAAACTGACAGACCAAGTGCTTCTGACCCACCATGGATTAAAGACATTTTATTCTTGCATAAAAAGAAAGAAGTCCTGGACATCAGGCTGAAGTCCCATAGCAGGTCACTACTAGTGCATTAAACTAGTTACCATTGTATCAGTTCTGACTCGTGGTGATCCCATGTGTGTCAGAGTAGAGCTGTGCTCCATAAGGTTTTCATTGGCTAATTTTTCAAAATTTTGTCTGAATAGATAAAGGAGAAATGAATCAGGACAGTGGGAAGAGGTATGGAGTATGGCTTGCTGTGGTATACATCACAGTGAGTTCTTCAACATCCAAGCTGGCTCTTTCTGCTGAGGAACAAGAATTACTAGCCCAGGTGTATTAGGTGAGTTCAGAAGAACACCTGAGAATTTATTTCAGCTTGCAGCCTCATTCTAAAACTACCCAGAGCACATGGATATGCGTTAACACTTGCTCAGTGGAGTGAGAGCCCTGACTGCCTCCCTGAGACACAGGTCCACCCTCACCTGTCATTGCCAGAGATTCTGCCCTGGACCAGAATCTCCTTCCCCATAGGAACAACACTGAGCATGGGAAAATCATTAAACAAACAAACAAAAAAATCAGAAGAACATCAGAAATTATTCTTCCACATTCCCCAAGATGTGTACTTGAAATTACGTTAGGGCTTTATTTGGACTCTTAATAAAGAAATGTATAGAAAAAAATAATTCAGCATGTACAAAATTATTGTACTCAAACACTGACTAGAAGAAAACTACCTGTTCACAAGGTCTGATAAAGGGAAGAAACTTCTGTTCATTTTAGCTACTCTACCTTCAAGAATAAGTTTCAGAGTCTCTTTTGACATCCATTTTGGTCTTTTTATTTTTTTCCCTGTCTTTTCAATGATGTCTTGCTTTCTTCACGTATGATGTCCTGATGTCATTCATGACTTGTCTGGTCTTCAGTCATTAGTGTTCAGTGTGTGAAATATATTCTTGAGATGGTCTCTAAATTCCAGTGGGATATACTCAAGGTCATATTTTCGTTCTCGTGAACTTGTTCTAATTTTCTTCAGCTTCAACTTGAACTTGAATATGAGCAATTGATGCTCAGTTCCACAGTCAGCCCCTGGCCTTGTTCTGACTGATGATATTGAACTTTTCCATCATTTCTGTGTACTGATATAGAAAAATATATTCGATTTTATTCCTGTGTATTCTATCTGGTGAGGTCTGCATGTATAGTCGCAGTTTATGTTGTTGAAAATGATATTTTAAATGAATAAGTCGTTGGTCTTGCAAAATTATATCATGCAGTCTCTGGAGTCGTTTCTATCATCAAGACCATGTTTTCTGAACAGTGATCCTTATTCTTTGTTTCCAAATTGTGTTCCAATCACCAGTAAGCATCACTAATTCCACCAGTCACCTGTCAGTTTGTCATACTGTGGTGATTTGCGTGTTGCTGTGATGCTGGAAACTTTAGCACCAGTATTTCAAATACCAGCAGGGTTACCCATGGTGGACAGGTTTCAGCTGAGTTTCCAGACTAAGACAGAGTAGGAAGAAGGACCTGGCAGTCTAATTCTGAAAAAATTGTCCATTGAAAACCTTATGAATAGCTGTGGAACATTGCCGGATATAGAGCCAGAAGACGAGCCCCTCGGGTTGGAAGGCACTCGAAAGATGATTGGGGAAGACCTGATGCCTCAAAGTAGAGTCAACCTTATTGACATGGATGGAGCCAAGGTTTCAGGACTTTCATTTGCTGATGTGGCCCAGCTCAAAATAGAAGAAACAGCTACAAACATCCATTAGAATCAAAATGTGGAATATATGAAGTATGAATCTAGGAAAGCTGGAAGTTGTCAAAAATGACATAGAACACATAAAGACCAATGTCCTAGTCATTAGTGAACTGAAAAGAGCTGGTATTAGCCATTTTGAATTGGACAATCATATTGTCTACTACACCAGGAACGACAAATTGAAGAGGAATGGCATTACATGCATCATCAAAAGGCACATTTCAAGATTTTTCCTGAAGTACAATGCTGTCAGTGATAGGATAATACCCACATGCCTACAAGGAAAACCAGTTAATATGGCTACTATTCAAATTTACACACCAACCTCTAAGGCCAAAGGTGAAGAAACTGAAGGTTCTTACCAATTTCTGCAGTCTGAAATTGATCAAATATGCAATCAAGATGCATTGATTATTACTGGTGTTTGGTGTTCAAAAATTAGAAACAAAGAAGAAGGGTTGGTAGTCGGAAAATACAGCCTTTAACAAATGGTGCTGGGAAAATTGGATATTTATTTGCAGAAAAGTGAAACTGGATCCATACCTAACACCATAACACAATAACTAACTAAAAATGGATCAAAGGCCTAAATGTTAAAGCCAAAACTATGAAGTTTCTGGAAGATAATACAGGCACAAATCTATGGGGCCTAATTTTTCTTTTTTTGGTAGTAGATTACCAAACACAACTACAATTGTATAAGCAACAGAAGTCAAGTTAAATAACTGGAATCAACTAAAAATTAAATACTTATGCTCATCAAAAAACTTCATCAGAAGAGTAAAGAAAACCTAAAGATTTGGAAAAAAACAAAAAAACTTTGGGAATGATGTATCTGATAAGTGTCTAAACTCTAAAATATATAGAAAAGGTCAACAACTCAACAACCAAAAGACAAAAAAAAACCAATTAAAAAACGGACAAAGGAGATGAACAAACACTTCACCAAAGAGGACATTTAAACAGCCAACCAACACATGAATAGACTCTCACAATCATTAGCCATTAGAGAGATGCAAATCAAAACTACAATGAGGTATCATCTCACTCCTGCAAAAATGGCAGCCATCAAAAAAAAAAAAAAAAAGAGAGAGAAAAAAGGCAGCATAATGCTGACAAGGTTGCAGGGAGATTGGAAATCTGTTCTACTGCTGGTGGGATTGTGAATTGGCTCATCCTTTATGGAAAATGGTATGGTACTTGCTCAAAAAACTAGAAATAAAATACCCTACGATCCAGCAATCCCACTCCTAGGTGTATACCCTACAAAAAACCCTAGGGAACTAAAACTACTGACACAAACATATATGCACTATATGCACATCTATGGTCATTGCAGTGTTATTTACAATAGTAAAAATTGTAGAAACAACATAATTGCCCATCAACAAATGAATAGATAATTAAACTGTGGTACATACATACAGCACAATATTATGCAGACATAAAGAATAATAATGAGTTCTCAAAATATACCGTAACGTGGATGAATCTGGAGGATATTATGCTGAATGAAATAAGTCAATCACAAAAATACAAATACTGTATGATCTCTCTATTATAAAAAGGCAAGAGTAGGTATATGTATAGAAAGTAATATTCTTTGGTGGTTACCAGACATCAGAGGAAGAGGGAGGAGGAATCACTTTGTAGATAGTAGACACTTGTTAGTTTTGATGATAGGTAAGACAATACCAAATAAGTCAGCACAATTTGATCGAGGTAAAAGAGGACACTAAGAAGTATGCAATTTTGGTAAAAGCGACAACACATACACTTTTGCAACAACAGTAATAACCAAAAAACTATGTGTGTGGTTACAGAGGTAGACATGCCTGCTTATGTATATATAGGTAAGCACATATGACTATACGGGTATGCATATATAGGTATTTCTGTAGGCAAATGTATATACATGTTTGTGTGTGTTGTATATATATTTGTATATAAAACAAACCACATAGGGAGCACAGTTATGGATACTTCCTAGATATAACCAAAGATCTCACGGTATTGGGTTACTAGGTTTGAGGGTTTAGGACCATAGTCTCGGGAGGCAACTCAGTCAATTCGCATAACATAGCTCATAAATATAATGTTCCACATTATATTTTGGTGAGTAGTGTCTGGGGTCTTAAAAGCTTGCAAGCAGCCATCTAAGATACAAAAATTCATCTCTATGCATCTGGAGTAAAAGAGAAAGAAGTAAACCGAAGACTCAAAGACGAAACAAGTCTATAGGACTAATGGTCTACAGGATGGTCCTGGATAGAATGAGGAAAATATGTAGAACAAAACTTAAATTCCTAAAAAGGCCAGAGGAGCCCCCAAGACTATTGCCCTGGGATACCCTTTAAACTTGATATTCAAAGCACTCCCAGAGATCACCCATCAGCCAAGAGTGGCTCATAAAATAAATAATATCACCCATGAGTACTGTGCTCCTCTAAACAATCATCTAAATGAGACCTAAATATCAATATTTACCCTAGACCAAAGATAAGAAGGGGAGGCAAGTAAGGTAGATTAATGGAAACAGAACAACCAGAATGAAAAGTATAGCCAATGTCACTATTCAGCCATTATTCAATATGCATAGAAATTATTAAATGAGAACCCAATTTGCTATGTAAATTTTCTCCAAAAGCACAATAAAATATTGTTTTTTTTTTTTAAAAAAAAGTGGTCAAGGAAAAGTAATGGGAACTCAATTATTTGAAGAAAACGCTGATGTCTTTATACCTGCATCCACACTAGGCCAAAGGAAGAGGGAGAGATTTCCTGAAGTTATGAAGATGGGACACCCAACTCAGTGACAGATTTTTTTTATTCTTTTCAATTTATTGGTTGCATAGACAGAGTAAAACTATCTAGAAACAAAACAAAACTCACAAACTAATAGTAAATCTTTATTACTTTTTGCTTGTTTTGTTTTCTGATAAGGTCCTCCATGACTTCATGTTCCTTAATACTAGTTCCAATTTGAGGGATCCTTTTTGCCCTGGGAATGCATACCTGTGAAATCCATTTTACATCCATTCCATTACATCTTTGCTCAGATGAGTTTATCTGAAAACTTTGTAAGGTGGTTTTGAAAAAGGAAAATATGATTTTCATTCTATGCACCTCTCATTTAACATCATCCTTGGCTATTGAATCGCCACAGTACACTTTGTTCTTTCTTAAACCATTTAGCTTTAAACTGAAATTTATTGTTCTTTTATAAATCATCTCCAATGGCACAATTATGCAAACTAAAGCATTACAAGCATCTTTAAATTCAATAAAGATTATTTAGGGCAATTAAAAATCATCTGAGACCAGAAAACTCGAAATGTACTGGGGAAACAAAGCAATCTGGCAAGGTGAATGTATCTCAAAGTAGCCTAAGGCACACTAATTTAAACAGATGATGCTCTATTCTGCATGATGCAGAATGAACAAGAGAAGTAAAGGAAAAACATCCAGCAAGTCTTAACAAAGGAAAAAAGAAAAAAAAAAAACTATGTAATTTTAAAAAAGAAATATGCCAAACACTTCTAATATTATGACCTTGTCAGAAATAATGGAGCCCTGGTGACACAGTGGTTAAGAGTCTGGCTGCTCATCAGCAGGCTGGCAGTTCAAATCCACCACCACTCCTTGGAATCTCTATAGGGCAGCTCTACTCTGTCCTATAGGGTCAATATGAGTCAGAATTGATTTGACAGCAATGGATAAGAAATAATAGTATTAAAATAATATAGGGAAGGAAAAGTGAATGACACTTTGAAAAATAAGAAGGTTGACCAATGCATAGGATAAAATTAAAAGTGGAAAAAAAAAAAAAGGTTGCATCAGTAACAAGGACCCTACCATGACCCAGAATAATACAATCTGAAAATCAAGTTTTCATAAGAGAAATAGAAACTAAAGTGTAAAAGTTTGGAGTAAGGTGAAGAAGACAAAAGAAAAAAAGTGGGATGAAAAAACCTAAACACAGGATAAAAAACAAACTTTATAAAGTCTCTTCAACAGGGCAGTGTATCATTTATCCAGAGCATATTTGGCCACAGATGCTTTTAGAAGCCCTCAAAGTAATAAGACTTTCAGGCTTTTTGAGTAAAAGGACTTAGCATTATGAGTTAGGGTCAGATTTTTCTATAAGTAAAATTTTCAAACTGAAATAAAAGCACATCCTGTCTAATTAACCTTTCCCCATGAAGAATCCTAGAACGGTTATTTCCCATCTATTTTTAATATAGCACGTCTTACTCGGCTGGCTCTACCGTAACGTCATGAAGGTAGTTGATCGATTCGTCTTAAATGTGTTCGAAAGTGGACAATGAGAAAGAAAGATCTATGAGGAACTGACATTTGAATTTACAGTGTTGGTGTAGAATATTGACTAGACTGCCGGAAGAACAAACAAATCTGTCTTGGAGGAAGTACAGCCAGAATGTTCCTTAGAAGTGCGGATGGTGAGACTTTCTCTTGCTTACTTTGGACAGGAGGGACCAAACCCTGGAAAAGGACGTCATGCTTGGGAAAGCAGAGGACCAGTGAAAAAGAGGAAGACTTTCAATGAGATTAATTAACACAGTGGCTGCAACAGTGAGTTCAAACATAGCAACAATTTCAAGGATGGCACAGAACCCGGCAACATTTTGTTCTGTTATACATAAGGTTGCTATGAGTTGGAGCCTACTTGATGGCACCTAACAACAAAGTTGATCAATGTGCTATTCTGCAGGATAACAAGATAGTCTAGATCATATGTCTGCAAACTTTTTCTGTAAAGGGTCAGATTGTGAGTATCTGCAGGCTAAGAGGTAAAACTGAGCAACTGTTCTTGCCTAAAACCTAATGGTTTTTTATTGCATATGCCTTTAAAAAATAAATAAACTACTGATTCTTTTATCAGAAAAGAACACATTCCCCAATCGGTACTTGCACACTGTTTGTCAGAAGTCATGTTAATCTACTCTAGCAAAGACTTCACACCTGGCATTGTAACAGTGATTAAGGCAAGGCAGTCTACTTTCATCTTCCAGGATCTGATTTCTGCTGGAACCAGAATGATGTATTAAATGGAGGTGTAATTGGAGATATGATTGGGATTACCATAAGGATCCTTTAGATCCTTAACGATAGCACTAATATCTCCATGTCCCCTCATGTAATATGTCTTTCTATTTATTATCTTGGCCAGGTAAGGGAGTGTCGGAGTTTTCCACTTGGCCCTCCCTACAATGATAGCCCATACTGCACAACAACATGGAAGTTCCCCAAAACGCCAAGTGTATCGATACCAATTACACAATCTGAGATCAGGTAAATTCTACCACATGAGCTTAAAGACCTAGTAGACACTCTGTAAGATAGACCTAGGCCAAGATTCCATCTATTACCAAGACTCCCATGCTCCACTTTAATAGGAGGGCCATGAGGACACTTTGGTTCTTTGGGTATTGTCTTAGTTATCTAGTGTTTCTATAACAGAAATACCACAAGTGGATGGCTTTAACAAATAGAAATCTATTCTCTCACAGCCTAGAAGGCTAGAAGTCCAAATTTATTGTGCCATCTCCAGGGGGAGGCTTTCTCTCTCTGTCGGGTCTGGGGGAAGGTCCTTGTCATTGATCTTCCAGCGCAAGGACCCAGGATCCAAAGGACACTCTCTTGTTCCCCTTTCTTGGTTGTATGAGGTCTCCACGTCTTTCTGCTCGCTTCTCTCTTTTATATCTTAAAAGAGATTGGTTTAAAACAAAACCTAATCTTGTACATTGAGCCCTGCCTCATTAATGTAACTGCCTCTAATCCTGCCTCATTAACAACATAGAGGTACAATTTACAAAGTATAGGAAAATGACATCAGGTGACAAAATGGGGAATATTTTGTCAGTATTAGGAATCATGGTCTAGCCAATTTGACAGATTTTTGGCGGGACACAGTTCAATCCATAACAAGCATCAATGTCAATTTAGAAATATTGGCCAGTGGTCCTTGAAATATTTCCCCCTTGTTCAGTTACTCAAGTTGTAGTTGTAAGGCGTCATCTAGTGGGTTCCGACTCATGCGCCATCCTCACAATCGTTATTTTGCTTGAGCCCATTGTTGTACCCACTGTGTCAATCCATCTCATTGACAACCTTCCTCCTATTCACTGGCCCTCTACTTTACCAAGCATGATGTCTCCAGAAACCAGTCCCTCTTGATAATGTGTCCAAAGTATGTGAGATGAAGTCTTGCCATTCCCGCTTCCAAGGAGCACTCTGGCTGTATTTCTTCCAAGACAGATTTATTCATTCATCTGGCAGTCCATGGTACATTCGATATTCTTCACCAACACCACAATTCAAAGGCATCAATTATTCTTCAGTCTTCCTTATTCTTTGTACAGCTTTCACATGCATATAAGGCAATTGAAAACATCATAGCTTGGGTCAGGCACACCTTAGTCCTTAAAGTGACATCTTTACGTTTTAACACTTTAAAGAGATCTTTTGCAGCAGATTTGTCCAATGCAATGCATTGTTTGATTTCCTGACTGCTGCTTTCATGGGCGTTGATTGTGAATCCAAGTAAAATTAAATCCTTGACAACTTCAATATTTTCTGTTTGACGTTCCTTATTGGTCCAGTTGTGAGGATATTTGTTTCCTTTATGTTGAGGTGTAATCCACACTGAAGGTTGAGAACTTTGACCTTCATCAGTAAGTGCTTCAAGTCCTCTTCACTTTCAACAAGCGAGGTTGTGTCATCTGCGTATTGCAGGTCTTTAATGAGTCTTCCTCCAAACCTGATGCCCTGTTCTTCATCGTATAGTCCAGCTTCTCAGATTATTTGCTCAGCATACATATCAAAAAAGTATGGTGAAAGGATACAGCCATGACACACACATTTCTTGACTTTAAACCAAGCAGTATCCCCTTGTTCTATCTGAACTGTTGCCTCTTGGTTTAAGTACAGGTTCCTCATGAGCACAATTAAGTGTTCTGGAATTCCTGTTCTTCACAATATTATCCATAATTTGTTACGATCTACACAGCTGAATGCCTTTGCACAGTCGATAAAACACAGGTAAACAACTTTCTGGTGTTCTCCGCCTTCAGCCAGGATCCATCTGACCTCAGCAATAATATTCCTTGTTCCGTGTCCTCTTCTCAATCTGGCTTGAATTTCTGGCAGTTCCCTGTCAATGTACTGCTCCAACCACTTTTGAATGACCTTCAGCACAATTTTACTTTTGTGTGATATTAATTATATTTTTCAGTAATTTCCACATTTGGTTGGATCACCTTTCTTTGGAATGGCTACAAATATGGATCTCTTCCAGCTGGTTGGTCAGGTAACTCTCTTCCAAATTTCTTGGCATAGATGAGTGAGCACTTCCAGCACTGCATCCATTTGTTGAAACACCTGAGTTGGTATTCTGTCAATTCCTGGAGGCTTGTTTTTTGCCAGTGCAGCTTGGGCTTCTTCCTTCAGTACCATTGGTTCCTGATCATATGCTATCTCCTGAAATGGTTAAACGTTGACCTATTCTTTTTGGTACAGTAACTCTGTGTATTCTACCATATTCTTCTTCCTTTTTTAAAAAATTTTACTTTACATAAAGGTTTACAGAGCAAGGAAGTTTCTTATTTCTCATTAAACAATTAATACACATATTGTTTTGTGAGATTGGTTGCCAAGCCCATGACACATCAGCACTCTCCCCTTTTTTACTTGGGTTCCCCATTACCAGCTTTCCTGTCTCCTCCTGCCCTCTCTTCCTTGCCCCTGGGCTGGTGTGCCCATTTAGTTTCATTTTGTTTTATGAGCCTGTGTAATCTTTGGCTGAAGAATGAAGTCATTCCTGAGGTTCACCTTTCACTGTACCATCTTCTCTTGATGCTTCCTGCATCATTCAGTATTTTGCCCATAGAATCCTTCACTGTTGCAACCCAAGTCTTGAATTTTTTCTTCAGTTCTTTCAGCTTGAGAAATGCCAAGCATAATCTTTCCTTTTGGTTTTCTAACTCCACGTCTTTGCACATTTCATTATAATGCTTTACTTTGTCTTCTTGAGCTGCCCTTTGATATCTTCTGTTCAGCTCATTTATTTCATCAACTCTTCCTTTTGCTTTAGCTACTCAATGCTCAAGAGCAAGCTAACAGCCACGAATACCTTTCATGAAAAAGGTCTGAGAGACTGTTTTCTGTGACTATTCTTAATAGTAAGAATTGTGTTAGTTAGGATCTAACTGGGAAAACAGAACTTACTGTGTATTAAAACAGGCTGACTCTGATCTAGGGAATTGGTCATACACATTACAGGAGCACTGAGAAATCAAACAGGGAATATGTGAATATACCCATCAATACATCCAATTATCTCAACTATCATATCATAGGTTTATTTACCAGAAGAAAAAACAAAACAAATAGACTTCATGATAATATCAAGATTTTAAAGATTTGTATGCCATGTCTAATAAAGTATTGCTAAAAATGGCTTGATTTTTAAGGAATTCTATGGGAAAACATATTTGCTTTTAACATAACATCCCAGCTGTCCTTTTTATATATAGCCAATTCCTGATCTATCAATATATATTTAGTTTGAACAAACTTAACTAACAGCTTGACTTTCTCTGACCAAATCACTCTGGTCAGTGTGTCAGTGGACTTATGGAAAGAAAATAACGTCTGAAGTTTTCATCTCAAACTGTTATTTCATGTGTCTTGGTTGTTTGCACATTACTTTAAATTCCAAATTAGCATTCCATTTGCAAAATTGGTGATTTGGACCTTTTACATTCAAACCTGTTGTAAGCTATTATTAATGCATGTTCAGCACACCAGCTAGCAATGGCACCTTGATAAATTGTCATCAGCATTAGCTAATTTTCTTTTGTAAGAGTTGTAACGTCTACAAACCTACGGATATTGATCGTTAGCACAATGATCCGTGTCACAAGCATCTCCATTTATCATGGCCTCATTTTCATTAATGGTATTAGTAAACACTTTAATTCACTTCCTCAGTTCAAAAGGACGGTGTGTTAGAGCTTTGTAAATAAATCTAAGGTTTGGGGGAAGAGTGAAAAGTATTTTATCTGTTGCCATCCAATCGATTCTGACTCATAGCAGAGTTCAATATCTACTCTAAAAACTACTCAAAAGCTTACATAGCAGATGAAGTATCATTCAAATATATCACAGTGTATGCTGGATATTTAGAAAAGTGATTTTAACCTTTCAAACAGATGGCTCCCTTTTATTTTTACCTCCAAATATATTATAAATACTGTATACTTTTTCTCACCAAAAGTAAATTGATTGTAAAGTATATGTGCCATATCTTGATATAACTCTTCCCAGTCCAGAGTATGAAAAAGTTCACACATAAAAAAATAGTTTTATTTTTTATAGAAAGTGGTTTTTCTTCATGGTCACTCCAAGTATGTTTATCATTTCAGTGTGTAATCTGAGTCTTGTGTAGAGAAGAAGGCTCTGCCAAGAGTATAAGAATAGGGATTTGTATTTCCTTTCACTATTGGAGGAAATCGGAGTAAAAGAGAATATTGTTCATGTTGCAAAACAAATTAGGAGCCCATATTTAGGTACACTTCAGGACTATCAGTTGTATTCCTACAAGAGTGCTGATTACTATACGTGGCATACTATGTCTGTTGGTGAAAATATACTATGCCACGATAGCCTGATAACTAAGACATGATAGTCTGAGAGCCAAAAGGTAGCATAGTTATATGGGTAGGTTTTAAAATGAATATGTACACATGTATTCACTTTTGTAGACATCTTTATTTTACCTGTCTTCTGTCTAGAATATTTATGAAAATTCAGTTCATGGTTCAGTACACCTTGAAATAGCTTAAAGTGCCACAACTGATCTGACAACATCCAAGCAAGGCAAAGCAGAAGTAGAAAGCAGAAATGTGTGATTTATAAAACAATATGAATCTGAATGCCTAGAAAATTCTGTATAGCTTCCCTATTAAAATAATATCAGTAAAGGCAGTGCTGATTATTACATTAAGTGATTTATATACCTCAGGTACATTAGGTAATTTATTTTTGTCCAATATTTTCTTAAATTTTATATAGAAGTAACTATATAAATTATATTTTAAATGAAAATAATAACAAGTACATAATAAAAAATTTTCATTGGTTTTCAATCATATAGATATATGCTATACTAGACAGGCTATGTAAATAAGATGGCTAATGGCCTGGCTCCCGGAAGCAAACAGGTTGAAGTTCAACTATTATTCATGTGACCTTGACCATATTACTTATCCTGTATTAACATTATTTTTCTCATATGTAAAAACGGGGATAACGATATAGCTACCTTATAAGTTTATTAATATTATGAGTTAATATTTATGAAGCCCTTAAAGCAATGCCTTAAAAAAAAAAAAAAAAAACCTGTTGCTGTTGAGTCGATTCCAACTCATAGTCACTCTATAGGACAGAGTGGAACTGCCCCGTAGGGTTTCCAAGGTGCAGCTGGTGGACTAGAACTGCTGACCTTCTGGTTGTCATCAGTTGAGCTCTTAACCACTACACTACCCGCAATGCCTAAAACACAATAATCACTTTGAGTGCAACGTACATTATTACTTCCTCTTCCACCAATATCTTAGGAAAACTGCATGATTGAGGCTTGTTTCTGTTGAAGAGGAGGAAGCAGTACCTCCCATGATGTGTTCCATTGTGCATGTGGTGCTACGTCCTCATTTGAGTCACTACTTCGATAAGTTTTGATGTCATTTGTTTTATTTTATATCTATTATTAGGTGTATCATGACGTATGTGCTCTGGAGAGAGAAATACTACATACACTAGGTTTTCATATAGTGAATTGCAGTCTACTCTGTCGTAGGGGGTCACTACAAACCGGAATCAACTTGCTGGCACACGACGACAACAGCATAGCAATAATAATAATATGACAATAATAAATGTAGAGCACATACTTTGTGACAGTGTTTTTTATACATTACCTCACTTAGTTTACACCATGATACTTTAAGATAGTACTATTAGTGCCTTACTTTTACAAAAGAAGCAACAGAAGCACAAACACAGTAAGTAACTTGATCAAAGCCAAAATACACTTAAATTTTGAGTGCCCTCGCTACCTGGATAAAAACTTAATTCATTAAGTATGCTTGTGGACCTGTTTACTATATTTCTAAAACTCTGTTAATATATCTAATCCTTAACCAAAACTAAAACCTGTTAATTTAAAAATACCATTTTCTGAAGTAATGGGTTCAGAGCATTTAACCTGTCTGTGCAGTACCTGGAAACCCTGGTGGCATTGTGATTAAGAGCTACGGCTGCTAACCAAAAGGTCAGCTGTTAGAATCCACCAGGCACTCCTTGGAAACTGTATGGGGCAGTTCTGCTCTGTCTTATAGGGTCGCTATGAGCCGGAATCGACTTGATGGCAACCGGGTTTGGTTTTTATGCAGAAATTATGAAGCCCTGGTGGCACAGTGGTTAAGAGCTGCTGACCAAAAGGTTGGCAGTCCCAATCCACCATTCTCTCCTTGGAAACCCTGTTCAGCAGTTCTACTTTGTTCTTTAGGGTCACCATGAGTCAGAAACAACTCTACTGCAACAGGTTTCAGGTTTTATGCAGTATTTGCCTATTTTAACTCTCTCTCTCACTTCTAGGGACAGAGCTTCTTTTCAATTTAACAAAATATATAATGCTCTGTATTGCCAGTAATTGACATTTAACAGAATGTGGTAAAGATGGAAACGACGTAGCCTAGGGGTGAGGGGAGGCAAACAAATTATTCAAACACACTGATCCTTAAATAAGAATAATCAAAAAGCTAAACATTTTATTCGGAGACAAGTTTTACCTGAATCTCAGTAGTTTGCAAAATGTGCATGGTTACAATCAAGGAGAATACAGTAAGTGTGGGAAGCCACTCCAAGCATCCCTTCACTTCCTGCGGGCTCCTCTTCTGCCTTACCTGTTCATCCAGATTACCTGTAGTGACTGCCAAGTAAGCATGTTTCCACAGGGAATTTGTCATCTGTTTTTGTTAGTATTTTGCCTACTGCTTGTCCTGGGTTGGCGACCATGCTAGACACTGATTTTCCGTTATTTATTTATTTATTTTTATGACAACTGAAAAAAATGTTGTAAGCTGTCAGCTGTCATCCATCACTATATTATCATGAGCCACTCCAGCCATGGACCTCAGCTAATCCATTCTCTAGCCTTCAGGCAGGATTATATTAAAAAAAAAAAAAAAAAAAAGCCAGTCCAAGATCTACTGGACATGTAATCTGGTTCAAAAGCCCCAGGGAAAGACTGCTCAGAAGTTTGGCATTCCTGAGAATGCCATATGGCAATTGGGTTGCTTTCATTATTTTATGATGATGTTAGTAAATATTTATTATGTGTAACGGCTCTTAGTCAGTGGTGATAAAAATAGGTAGGTTGAGAAAGATACATTACACTCCCCCTCCAAAAAAGCTAATTAGATCCCTTGTGAAAACAATTGGGTTTATTCTCCTGTTTATATACATATTACAGGCTAAGAAGGCATTATGCTTCATTATAGATACCTCATTTTTGCAAACAGTGCATCCCCGTAAATAAGACACGAACACATATGATGTAAGGAAATGATGAAATTATGTAAAAAAATTCTGGAATAGCGTGGCCATGCATATATTGTGCACGTCTTGCGATATTTCCAGAAGTGAATATCAGCCTCATTCACCCTCATTCAATAGTCGGAAAATGTTACTTTTGATCGTATTTGTATAATAAACCATGGTCAAGACATCACGGATGGTGTTTGGTAGTACCCTGGTAATCAGAAGATAAACAACTGAAACTATGCGTTCTTTCTGGAGTAGTTCACGGCCAGGCCTGAGAGCTGTGTACTTCCTTGTAACCCATCTGCACCCAGGCACATCACGCCTGTGACAGGCAGAAAGCCAGGTGGAGGGCTGTGCACCAGGCTGCCACAGGTCCAGCATGGGCTGATCCTGAAGTGCCAGCCCTATGTGAAGCCAGTTGCAAGACTCTGTAGGTGTGGGTGCACACTGTCCCAGCCTCTTGAGGACCTTGGGTGGCCAATCAGACCTGTTTTGTCCGAGCCAGGTTCACACAACTCCTCTGTGCCTGCAGCTTTCATACCCACCCTGTGGCTTCCATGTAGGCAGGAGATTCAAACAGCCTGAGTGTAATGGCCTGCCAACTGGATGGTGGCAGAATGTGCATGTCTACAGCACACTGGTCTCAGCACGGGTGGCCTCTCTGGCCTGATGTGTAGACCAGAGTACCTCCTGGGCTGGGGCTGTCTACCCTAGTAAGGGCTGTTACTGAGACAGAAAACGTGATTTCTTCTTGCATTGGAGAAAGGGGTTTGCAGAGCAGGGGAGGAATCCTGCCAGGACAGTTGCTGCTTTAGAAGCTTGAGGGTAGGCTGGTCTCTTTGGCTGGGTTCTCTAGAGAAGCAAAAGCAGCAAAAGTATGTGGAAAGTCCCAAGTCCATGGGTCAGGGTAAAGGCTTCTTCTGATGCATGTAGCCACAAACCAAAAACCAAACCCGCTGCCGTCAAGTCGATTCCAACTCATAGCGACCCTACAGCTGCACGGGCTGGCAAACTCAAGATAGGCAGGTCAGAGAGCAGGGCTCTTGCTCACAGACTATGAAGAAGATTGATAAAACCCAAGACTGGTAGGCAAGACCACAGGGAAGCTGCTAGCTCAAGTCCAAGAACTGGAGATCAAATGAATGGGAGCCAGCTGCAGAATCCAGCAAAAGCAAAAAGCTCCTGAGCCTTGCCAGAATGTTCCCTTATAGTCCATTCAGACCCAAGGAAACCCTCTTTTAACAGATTGGCTACTCACAGCATATCCCATCATGGGGGTGATCACATGTCAAATCTCAACAGGGAACAACATATGATCACCAGAACGCTGAGAATCATGGCCTAGCCAAGTTGACACAACCTTAATCATCACAGTTGATGAGGGCTGTGCTGATGGGAACCAAACCTAGGTGTCAACAGGCATGAAGACGAAGACTTAACATTAGGTCTATTGAACAAAACAATAAAATTGAAGTCAGCAAAAAAAAAATGTAAAAAAAAAATTAGCATAACACGCTTATGAAAATAATACTCAGGGCGTTGTTCAGTATGCAAAAATGCAATAATGCACATGTTATTTGCATAAAAACACGGTAGCTGGAGAGGAAATGGTGGCTAAGTCTTAGTCTCCATTGCCAAATGTCACAAAGTTAGTTTCAAATATAATTGGGAAAAGTACAACATTGTAAAATTTACCTCACGTTTCTAATAGAATAGGTAAGATTTTAGTCAAACTATATTGTAACCTTTTAACAAAAAATACTACCAGTCCCCTAATTCATTTTTACTGCATTTGGCTTTGTAGTTTCTGAAGTCATGCTGCAACACCATAGTTTAGGTTAGAATTATATATGAGTCGGAACCGACTCCTTGGCACTGGGTTTCTGGGGTTTTATGTAGTATTATTGAAACCCTGGTGGCATAGTGGTTAAGTGCTACATCTGCTAACCAACAGGTTGGCAGTTCCAATCTGCCAGGTGCTCCTTGGAAACTCTATCAGGCAGTCCTACTCTGTCCCATAGGGTCGCTATGAGTCGGAATTGACTCAACCGCAGTGGGTTTGGTTTGGTTGTTTTATATAGTATTATAGGTCTGCCTGGGTGGTGTAAACGATTGAGCACTGAGCTACTAACCAAAAGGATGGTGGTTCAAGTCCACATGGAGGCGCCTTGGCAGAAAGCCCTGATGATCTGCTTCCCAAATATCACAGCTGCTGAAAACAATTCTGTTCTGACACATATATGGTCACCATATAGTCAAAATTGACTCAAAGGCAACTGGCTTGTTTATTTAGTTATTTATTTTAATGTGGCCGAACTCCCTGTAGTAGACTGCCTATAATGCAGATTCTTCAACCATCTCTTTATTACATCCTTTCTCATGTCAATTTGCTGTTACTCTCACCTAATGAATGGAATGTATTTCTCTATTCCTTAACTCAGGTTTTAACCATATGACCTGCTTTGACCAATGAAAAGCTAGCAGGTATCAAAAGTGTGTGTGCAGTTGGACTTTGTCTATTGCGACTCTGGTATCTTCATGAGAAGAACTTCTCTGGACAGCTGCTCCTCCTCAGTCAGCACCACAGACTGAGCGCATGAAGAGCACACCTGAGCTCCCACTTCAAAGAATAGCCCAGCGAGAACCATTCTTTGAAGCCGAGCCAACCAGCCATGGCCAACTACCCCTGCTATTCCACAAAATCTTGAGCCAAAAGAATTAATGTGGCTGAGGTTTTGCAGTTTGCATTGCAACGTTATTGTGGCAATGGATAACTACAGATAACTTGTGATGTTTTTTTTTTTTTTTTTATTTCTTGAGTATCTATAATCTTAATACCTAGGAGGATATCTTAAACATAATTCACACTAAGTATCTGTCAAAAGAACTAATTAGTTAACTAAGATATGACATGAAAATTCCAGAGTATTAGTGCTTGGTTCTTCTAGAAAAATGTTTGTAATAGTGACTTAGCAGTAATATTGCCAAACCGGTTGCCATGAGTTGATTTCAGCTCACGGAGACCCCACGCATGTCAAAGTAGAACCGTGCTCCATAGGGTTTTCAGTGGCTCAGTTTTCAGAAGTAGATTGCCACACCTTTCTTCCAAGGTGCTGCTGGGTGGACTCAAACTATGAATTCTTCGGTTAGCAGCTGAACATGTTAACATTGTAACATTAGAGCCACATTAAAACCTGGTTAATTTTTATTTCACTGATTCAATTCAATTCAATTACTAAAGACTGTTTTAAATTTACACTTTTTTTTTTAACCTTCCTGTAAAGGTGTATAGTCTGAGTACTATGCTTAAGTTTACTTGAAGAAATCCTTTTTTTTTTTTTTCTGTTTAGTTTTGTTATACATTTGATTTACAATTTACAATTAATTTTGATCAGTTCTTTTGTATGGAATTTCAGAATTGCTTTTTTGGGTTCTATTTAAGATTTTTTTCCCCAAGGAAATGGGGATATTGTTCTTTATTACCTTCTAGAAGGTATATTGCTTTGCTTTCACGATTTGATCAACAGTCTTCCTGAAGTTGATATTGAGCTTGGTTTTAAGTAGGAGTCATTTAATGTCTGTTTCCAAATAGCTCCAACTCAAATTATTAAAAAAGATGCAGTATCCACTGTGCAGAAATGCCACATGTGTTTTAAACACTCCCCATATAGGCAGGCCTTTACTTTGGGATTGTCAATGCTGTTCCTTTAACATTTGTTTAAATTTGAGGCAGAAAAACTCTTCTTAATTATTTTTTATCTGTGATTTGTCTTTAAGTCAGTATCCAGTTAGAAGATAGAAGTCACACCAGTATTTGGAACAAGTCAAATTTATTATAAAAAATTGGTAGCAAGTTTTGGTTGTCGGGTGCTGTTGAGTTGATTTTGACTCATAGTGACCCTATGTGACAGAGTAGAACTGACCCGCAGGGTTTCTTTGGCTATAACCTTTACAGAAGCAGATTGCCCAGTCTTTCGCTTGGGCAGCCTCTGTGTGGGCTTGGATTACCAACCTTTGGTTAGCAGCCGAGTGCTTAAGTTTGCACCATCAGGAAAAGATGGTTAATAAATATGAGTGAACATGATTCCAAGGGGTCCATAAATCACAAATGCAGAAAGCAGTTACAACCTCAAGCCTGAGGGAATGTGCAAAAAAAGATAGCAAAGAAACATGATAGGGTGTGAAAAACCTGTGCTGGTTTAAGTGGGCTGCTTTAGTGAGTACTATCTCTTGACAACTTCTGCACTCTTGTTGATTAGCAGGCAGTCTGGGAGGAATACTAGTGGAGGCAGGGTGGTTAACAGCACCAGGCAAGGCAGCCCCTTCCTTCTGCTCTTGCCACATAGTGTCCCTGTAACACCCTCTATTATCAAAGCCTAACAATAAGACAGCTGGAAAAGTGAAAATATGTACAGGTTCCAGTTCCAGGGAAAAGAAGTGTGGAGTTACCGCTGAGAGACAATAAATTGGTTACACGGTCTTGATGTCTGGTACGGTAATTTTTCCCAACTTGTTCTCATTTAAAGGTGTTTGGAATGCATTTGGACTTTTACGTTTTCGTAGGCATTTTTTAATCTGGTTGTTAATTTCCATATTAAAAAATTGGAGATATTAATTAAAAATTTATTAAAAATATTGTTGTTGTTAGGTGCCATCAATAGGTACAAGGGAATGAAACTTGCCTGGTCCTGCACCATCCCTATGATCGTTGTTATGCTTGAGCCCATTGTTGCAGCCACTTGTCAATACAACTCGTTGAGGGTCTTCTTTTTCACTGACCCTCTACTTTACCAAGCATGAGGTCCTTCTCTCAGATCTGGTCCCTCCTGATAATATTTCCAAATTATGCAAGATGAAGTCTCACCATCCTCGCGTCTAAGGAACATGCTGGCTGTACTTCTTCCATGACTGATTTTTTTGTTCTTCTGGCAGTCCATGGTATATTCAATATTCTTCACCAACACCATAAATCAAAGGCATCAATTCTTTGTCAGTCTTCCTTATTTATTGCCCAGCTTTCCCATGCATAAGAGGCAATTGAAAACACCATTTTTTGGGGGGGTCAGGTGCACCTTAGTACCCAAAGTGACTTCTTTGCTTTCTAACACTTTAAAGAGATCTTTTGCAGCATATTTGCCCAATGCAGTGTGTCATTTGATTTCTTGACTGCTGCCTCCATAGTTGTTGATTGTGGATTCAAGTAAAATGAAATCCTTGACAACCTCGATCTTTTCTCCGTTTATCATGATGTTGCTTATTGGTCCAGTTGTGAGCATTTTTTTATTTTTTATGTTGAGGTGTAATTCATACTGAAGGTTATGGTCTTTTATCTTCATCAGTAAGTTCTTCAAGTCCTCCTCACTTTCAACAAGCAAAGTTATGTCATGTGTATAAAGTAGGTTGTTAATGAGTCTTCCTCCAATCCTGATACCCTGCACGTAGTTCAGCTTCTCGGACTATTTGCTCAGCATACAGATTGAATAAGTATGGTGAAAGGATACAATCCTGACACACACCTTTCCTGAATTTAAGCCCTGCAGTATCCCCTGGCTCTTGATCTATGTACAGGCTCCACATCAGCACAATTAAGTGTTCTGGAATTCCCATTCTCTGCAATGTTATCCATAGTTTGTTATGATCCACACAGTTGAATGCCTTTGCATAGTCAATAAAACACAGGTAAACACTTTCTGGTATTCTCCTGCTTTTGGCCAGGAGCCATCTGACATCAGCAATGATATCCCTTGTTCCATGTACTCTTCTGAATCCAGCTTGAATTTCTGGCAGTTCCCTGTCGATGTACTGCTGCAGCCGCTTTTGAAGGATCTTCAGCAACATTTTACTTGCTTGTGGTATTAATGACATCATTCGATAACTTTCGCATTCACTTGGATCACCCTCTTGGAAATAGGCATAAATATGGATCTCTTCCAGTTGGTTGGCCAGGTATCTGTCTTCCCAATTTCTTGGTATAGATGACTGAGCACTGCCAATGCTGCATCCGTTCGTTGAAACATCTGAGTTGATATCCCATCAATTCCTGGAGCCTTGTTTTTCACCAGTGTCTTCAGTTCATCTTAGACCTCTTCCTTAAGTACCATCGGTTCTTGATCATTTGCTACCTCCTGAAATGGTTGAACTTCGAACAATTCCTTTTGGTACAGCAACTCTTTGTATTCTTTCTACCTTCTCTTGATGCTTCCTGCATCATTCAGTGTTTTGCCCATAGACTCCTTCACAATTATAACTTGAGGCTTGAAATTTTTCTTCCATTCTTTTAGCTTGAGAAATGCCAAGCATGTTCTTCACTTTTGCTTTTCTAACTCCAGGCCTTGGCACATTTCATTATAATACTTTATCTTCTTGAGCCGCCCTTCGAAATCTTCTGTTCAGCTCTTTGACTTCATTTCTTATGTTTGCTTTAGCTACTCTGTGTTCAAGAGCAAGTTTTATAGTGTCTTCTGACATCCATTTTGTTCCTTTCTTTCTTTCCTGTCTTTTTAATGACTTCTTGCTTTCTTCATGTGTGATGTCCTTGATGTCATTCCACAACTTGTCTGGTCTTCAGTCATTAGTGTTCAACGTGTCAAGCGTGAGGTGTGATTTGAAAAGAATTGTCACCTTTACAAATATGAATCTTCTAATTAATGTACATCATATTCCCTCCTTGTATATGTTACCTTTGATTTTTCTCTAAATTGTGTAATTTTGTACATAGATTTTATGTATTTTTGTACATACATTTCATATATTTCATTAGATTTCTAGTGACTTTAATCATAACTTTTTATAAATAAAATTTGAGTTTGTTTCTTTAACACAAAAGTCAGCTTAATTTTACAAACTTGTCAGGTGTATTTAACTATTTTAATAGTTTATCTGAAGATTCCTTTGTACTTTTCCATCTAGGCCTGATGGCAGGTCTATATCTCCCTTTCTATTTATTGATCGTTATTATATGTTTTTCTTGATTTATTTCATTGTGTAGGACATGCAGTAGCTGTTGACATAACCTCATTTTATTTGATCTTCTGTCCTCTTTGCCATTTTTCTGTTTTCCTTTATTCCTTTTTTAACTAATTGTATGTATTTTACAGTATTGTTGTCAAATAAGTATATTCAATAAAAATGCACTTCATGAACATTTTATATTGTTTCATTACTATTATATTGTCATGCTAATGTCTACATAAATAAAAATTTTGTTACACATACATTGTTAAGCCTCCTATATTGGAGTATATTCAGGTAAAACTAGTTCAGTTCATCCTTACATTTAGTAATCCTATATTGAAGGTTGGCAACCCTGGTGGCGTAGTGGTTAAGTGCTACAGCTGCTAACCAAAAGGTCAGCAGTTCAAATCTGCCAGGCACTCCTTGGAAACTCTATGGGGCAATTCTACTCTTGGGAACCCTGGTGGCATAGTGGTTAAGTCCAACAGCTGCTAACCAAAAGGTCAGCAGTTCGAATCTGCCAGGCGCTCCTTGGAAACTCTATGGGGCAGTTCTACTCTGTCCTATAGGGTTGCTAGGAGTCGGAAGCGACTCGATGGCAGTGGGGTGGGTTTATATTGAAGGTTTTGCCTACCATGTGCCAGAATCCTGTAGAATGATTTAAATATTTAGTTTTGATTTAATATTTTGTAGTAGAAATAAATGGTATTTCAAAAAGATGATAATCAGAGGCAATTTTAAATATCGAAACAGTATTTAGATAATTTTCTTAATATTCACTGAATTCACATTTCATGTAATAAGTTGAGAGGTAGCATCTAGAAATATATATTGGAGGAAGTATGTGTACTTTATAAAAGAAAAAGAAAACAAGTTTCACGTTTCAATTGGAAAAGAGATGCACAACTTGTGCTTCTTAGATGTAGAGATATTTATAGCTTTCCTGTTGGAAAGAAAAGGCCACAAAGAAAAAAAAAGAAATAGAGGATACAGCTAGAAAATAGAGAGAGGAAACAGATCTTTAGCTGCATCTTGGCAGTTTTCCCTTTATGATATCGAAGAGATAGGCAGCATGATGACATAGACCCACACAATGAAAAGAAAAGCAGGCTGAGAAAAGAAAGCCCACAGCAGCAAGAGGAATATCACCGATCAGTGAGGCAGTTGAGAATCTTTTGATCACAGAGATGCCCAATGTTTCAGAATCGGGATATGACGAAGGGGGAAATCTGACTCTTCAGGTGAGGTATGACTTTTAATTTTAAAAGATGACTTTCTCAAAATTTGGGAGTAAAATTGGCATTTTATTGCTTAATTAAGGAAAACCAATTTTGAAAAACTATGTCAAGTTCTAGGTATTTATCCTTAAAATCTTACTTTTTTTTGCATACTCTGAGTTTTGAATGCTTTATTGATTATTTGGTTTGAACTACAATGTCAACCTCCTTCCTCTGTCTTTCTTCTCTTTAAAAAAAAGACAAAAACTTTTTTTCTTTATTAACATTGAAAGATATACAGAAATAGAGCAAATAATAGAAATTCTTCCCTTCTATCAGGAATCGCAAGTTATCAACACTCTGTCCTTTTCTCTATATCTTCCATGCTATTTTTCTATATATTTCAAAGCAAATCTCAGATAACATCTTATTTTTACCTATAAATATTTTAATGTGCATTTTAACAGGAAAAAAGCTTTTAAAAATATAATTATCAATATCACATGTCTAATAATAATAATTTCTTAATATCATCCAATGTCCAATTCATGTTCAATTTCTCTAATTATCTCAATAATGTCATTTTCTCCCCAGTATGTTCATTTGAATCAGGATAAAAATTTTTTTTCTCATATTACATTAGGTTGCTAGATTTATTTATTTTAATCTCACTTTTTTTTTAAAGAAACTAGAGCATTTTTCTGATAGGTTCTCCTTCCTTCTGGAATCAACTAGCTGAAACCTAGAGACTCACTTAATAAAGTATTAGATCTTAATATACATCTTAATATAGTTTTGGCTAGAATATTTATAGGTGTTCTTGTGACTGTCCTTTTCTCAACAGGAGAGCCCTAATGTCTGATTATCCTAATTTTAATGAGGTTAAGAGTAACTAATGACTTGTGATGTAACAATTATTATATTATCTTTTCTCTTTTCCAGTGAACCATTGACCTACTAACCTCTATGGTCAGGTTTTCACTATTAGGAAACTTTAATAAATACTGGCAAAAAAAAAAAAACTATCAGAATTTTCAAATAATTTAAAAAAGAACGTCACAGTGACTGCTCTGATAAACAGTTTTCCTCGAAAAGTACAAAATATTGTTATCTGGTTCAAAACTGTCACATTTTATCATCAAAGACACTAAAGATACCAAAAATATAGAGGGATCATCAACTATTAAAACCCTTAAAAAATTATGCTTAGATCTGACTATTGTCCAAAAGCCACTCAAACTACTTATCTTGTTGTTATTGTTGTGTGCCTTTGAGTCAATTCCAACTCATAATGACTCTATAGGACAGACTAGAACTTCCCCATAGTGTTTCCTAGGTTGTAATCTTTATGGGAGAAGATCACCAGGTTGCTGGTGGGCTCAAACCACTGACCTTTTGGCTACCATATGCACACTCAAATATTGCGCCACCAGGACTCCTTAAAACTACTTTCAGTTAGTGAAAATTGTTAGTCTCACAAAGAACTTTTAAGTTCCCTTTTTTTTTTCAAATCAAGCAATGCTGCTGGATAGCATATAATATTAACATAATTCAACAAATATATTTTCTTATCAAGAATACAATGAGTTTTGTAAGCAATATCTGAGAGGCAGAGTATTAATCAATGCTTCAAATGTATTGAACTGTATGAAGGAGAAATGCTTGATGACACCTTTTCTGTACTGCTATAGCACCTTTTTTTTTTTATGGAAAGGTGTATGAGGGTGTTTTTATATATGTGTGTAAAAATGGGATTATTAGCCAGAGATAGAAAGTGTTTTAGGCTAGGTTCTAGAGGAGCAAAACCAGTGAAATGTACACATACAAATACATGTATTTAAAAAAAAAAAGAAACCCCAAACCTGTTGCCATCAAGTCAATTCTGACTCACAGCAATCCTATAGGAAGGGGTAGAACTGCTCTATAAGATTTCCAGGGAGTGGCTGGTGGATTTGAACTACTGATCGTTTAGTTAGCAGCCTGAGCTCTTCACCACTGTGCCACAAGGGCTCCACAAAAATACACAGAGAGATTTAATTCAAGGAAATGGGTCACTAGGTTGTGGAGTCTAGCAAGTCCCAAAAGAGTGGGTCACGCATCAGGCTTGAGACTTCTCTTGACTCACTTTGGTTGTAGGTCAGACAGCAGGCTGCTGGCTCATATAACCAAGAACTGAAGGTCAGATGATGATGAGTTGGATGCAGGACCCAGAGCAAGAATCAGCCTTGCTGGAACATCCATTTATATACTGGAGGGAGACCACATTTCCCAAGGAAACTCCCCATTTCGACTATTTGGCTACTCATATCATATCTCATCATGAAGGTGATTACATATATCAGATCTCATCATGGAAGTGGCTTCATTATATTACATTATGGAAGAGTGATCAGTCCATTGTCTGCCAAACCACTGAAGGTCATAGCCTGACCAAGTTGACAGATAATTTTAACCATCACAGAAGGCAATGCCATAGTTTATTCCTACCTGATAATACTTGAATAGAATGTGAGAAAGGAAGAAAGTATGCAGTGTTTCAACATGTCACTAGAATCACTTCAACATTCCAGCTTTCCAAGGATATGTTCTCACTCGGCCATTGTAGGTCAGTTTTGTGTGTCACATTGCAAGCCCTTTCAATATGATAATATAGGTTTTTGTTGTTGTTGTTGTTTGTTTCTGGAACATTTTCTTCAATATATGTTTAATATTAATTTCATTTCATTGTTTTGCTTTTCTTTGGTAGAGATTTAAATTGCTTGTATGGATTTTCCTTGCCTATTTTCTTTGTTTGCAAAACCTGGGGGCTTAGTGCTTAGGTGCTACAACTGCTAACCAGAAGGTCAGCTGTTCGAATCCACCAGGCACTCCTTGGAAACTCCATGGGGCAGTTCTACTCTGTCCTATAGGCTCGCTATGAACTGGAGTCAACTTGACAGCAATGGGTTTTTACTCTCTAATGCCTTTTTGCCTCTTTATTTTACATTTTTTCTCTTTACTAAACGACCCTTACTATGTGTCTAGTTATTCAATACTGATATAAACAAAATACCACAAAGGGGCGGGGGGGGGTGGATTTAAAAACAGAAATTGGTTTTCTCACAGTTCAGGAGGCTAGAAGTCTGAATTCAGGGTGCCAGATCTAAGGGAAGGTCCTTTGTCCCTTTAGGCTTCTAATAGCCACCGATCATTCTTGGTGTTCCCGGGCTTGTAGTTGCATCTGCTTCCATGATCACATGGTGTCTATCTTCCTCCAATGTGTGCTTATCTCCCTATGTCTATTTCTGTTTTTATACAACACCACTAAGAAAGAATTAGGTTTAACCAGGCTACTCCAGTATGATCTTACTAGCATAATGAAAGAAAAAGTCTTGTTTCCAAACTGGGCCATATTCACAGGTACCAAATCAAACAAACAAACTCACTGCCATCTAGTCAATCCCTGTAGGATAGAGTAGGCCTGCCCTGTAGGGTTTCCAAGGCTATAATCTTTAAGGAAGCAGACTGCTTTATCTTTCCCCCTCGGAGTGGCTGCTGGTGGGTTTGAGGTGCTTTCAGTTAGCAGCCAAGCACTTATGCACTGTGCCAACAGGGCTGGTTAGGATTTTAACATATATTTTTGGCAAACTCAATTCTATAACCATATGTTTTCAGATGAATCTATGCTTTTTTGTACCCCATAATTTAGTCTTCAATTGTGAAGTTTTTTTTTTTTTTTTTAATTTTCTCCATATCTTTCTAGGGTTTGCCAACTTGTATTTCATATTTTACCATTTATTGTCCATTTCTCTTCTAAGTTTCCGAATGTCCCTTTTAAACCATATTACTTTTATGTATACCTTCAAAAGCTTCATTAAGGATATTTAACACAGATTGATACACATTTTGTTTTTGTTTTTGGAAGAGTGGTTCATCAGCTAAAATCTTGTGAATCTCATTTTCTGTTTTCTGCTTCTTGGAGTTGAATGTGTTTTGTACACAGTTTTCTGTTTACTGCTGAATGTTTCACATATTACTGAGTTAGCAAAAATATCAAGTAGATATGAGGGCTTTAGGTGGCTTAAGTTGTTTAGTTCAAGTCTACCCTCTTCTGATGTTACAGAGAAGCACATTTTCTATGGACACCACTTTTATTTACTTTTTTGTGGTCCAAAAAAACCCAGTGCCATAGGAGTGTATTTTTTTGTCTTCTAGCTTTCTGTTTCATTTTTTCCTAGAAATCTTATTTTCCTCTTGCTTCCTTCTTTAACATTCATCACCAAGCATCTGAGGGATACTCCCCTTTCCTGGTCACCACCTTTTTTCCCATAACTGGTGCATTTGTAAGCTTGCCATCTCTTTCAAGGCCCTTTTTTGGTATCTAGACTGAGACCTGTTTTTAATATTCTCCACCTGAGGTAGGATCTGCTCTTTCTGATGGGCAGTTTTGGTCTGTCCTGCAAACACTATTTTCCCACAGTGCTTTCTCAAGAGCTAGCTTTTCAAGTTTGGGGTATTTATTTCTCTGTGTACATGTAAATTGAAGTGGTGTACGTGTATGTGTGTGTGTTTATATACATGCACTTTAATATTAGCTTTTCTAGGAGCCCTAGTGACACAATAGTTAAGCACTTGGCTGCTAACTGAAAGGTTGGCAGTTTGAATCCCCCCAGTGTCTCCATGGGAGAAAGACCTGGTGATCCGCTACTATGAAGACTGCAGCCTAGAAAACCCTATGGGACAATTCTACTCTGACAGTTAGAGGCTCTATGAGTTGACTTCATGGTACCTAACAACAACAACAAGCCTGATTTATTCTTGATTTTATTTGCTCAGTTTGTTAATCCATATGGTTTTTGGAATATGTGTGAAGAAGATTTGGATTTAGGGAGCATGCATTTTTCTTCACTAACAGGATCTTCCAATACTTACTTTTACATGAAATAAAATAGAGTGGAATAGAACTGAAGTAGATTGAATTGCACTCATATATGAAATAGATTGTGTTTGCTGTACTTGTACATGAGCAAGTGTACTTACTAAATTTTAATGTAAAATACACTCCTACTGTGGGTTGTGTTGACAAATAAAAAAACAAAGCTACACTGTAGGCACAACTCAAAGAATGTAATCAATGGTCACTGAAGGGGAGAGTTAGAAACTGTTCAACTGGTATATGTTTTGCTGTGTATATTCTCATCAACAATAAAATAGTAAAAATAAATAAATAAGTAAACTACATTGGGATGTGGTTAGAATTTTTGTGGCAAGATCATAAGGAAGGAATTAGTTTCTGATGGAGAGAATCAGAAATAGACATTTAAACCAGTTTGGGTGCACAGCTGAGAGAAGCAGTTTGTGCTGTCAGTGGTAAGCCGGGCCAAAGGCAGCACAATGAAGTAACACGTTAAAGGAATTGTCCTTCTTTCCACAGGGTTGTGAAGATCACACCACACCAAAGTGGTCTACATAAAACTCTAGAGGGAGCAAGATTAGCAAATTACAATGACAGGCTTAGCTTCTGTGTTCAAGTTACAGTCATTCATTTTAATAATCTTACTTTGCTTTTAATATGTCAAAATCTGATTTCTTCTGATCAAAACAACATAGTTCTCACCATATGACTAGAAATTTTTTTATATATATAACATGAAATGTTCTATTATGGAAAGCTTTGCTTCAGGTGCCTCGCTCTATTTTTCTCACTTGGTGCTCTTTTTGTTTGGCTTGATGACCCTAAATAAAAGTAATTAACTCAGAGGACATGTGAAAGCATTTAAATTATACAAGCACATACAAAGAGTGGAACTCTGTATAGTTGAGAGTCATGCAAAATGTTCTTACTCTATAATTTTATTCTTTGGACTTGAAAGAGCAGTAAGTAAATAATAGAACACCAAAGATAAAGGCTTTTAATTAGACCTACTGGACAGCTAATCCATAGTTAAGTGTTTTCCAGTGTTTCTTATTATAACCTGTCATATTATGAAAGTTAAAATGCAGGTCTAAACCAAAAACCAAACTCGTTGCTGTCAAGTCAATTCTGACTCATAGCAACCCTATGGGACAGAATAGAACTGCCCCCGTAGGGTTTTTAAGAAGTGGCTGGTGGATTTGAACTGCCGACCTTTTGGTTAGCAGCTGAGCTCTTAACCACTGCATGAAAAGTTACTGACAAAATTATCTCACTACTCTGCCATATCATTTTGGGGACCTGTGGGATTCTGGCACAAAGAGTGAGAATAACCACAATGAGATACAATCTCACCCCCGTTAGAACGGCAATGACAAAAAAAAAAAAAAAGGAAAACCATAGGTGTTGGTGAGATTGTGGAGAAACTGGGACCCTCATCCATTGCTTGTGACAATGTAAAATGATATAGCCACTGTGGAAAACAGTTTGGCACTTCCTCAAAAAGCTGTACGTAGAATTACCATATGACCCAGCAATTCCAGTCCTAAGTACCTACCCAGAAGAAGTAAAAGCAGGAACACAAACAGAAATCTGTACACCAATACTCACTGCAGCACTTTCCACCATAACCAAAATGTGGTAACTGAAATGTCCATCAACGGATGAATGGATAAATAAAATGTGATATATACATATAATGGAATATTACTCAGCCATAAAGAGAAATTAAGTTTTAATGCACGCCACAACATGGATAAATCTTGAAAACATCATGTTGAACGAAATAAGCCAGTGGCAAAAGGACAAACACCATACGATCTCACTTATATGAAATAAGCAAGCATATAGAAATTAAAAATTATTAAAAGTTACCAGGAGTGGTGTCTATATTTTCACCACAATTAAAAAAGGATGGGTATAATTATAATAACTACAATTTCTTGAACTTATTGCATCATATACTATGTTACACATTAGTAATCAATTCTCACTTAATTCCTATATCAATACTTGGAGGTATTATTGTCCACATTTTATAAGGAACAGACTTCTGGTGTTAAATATTTTGCCCAAAGTTGCACAGTTTGAGACATGGAGATGGTGACAACGTCATGGTCTCAGCCCTCCAGACATCTTTGTCTTTGCATGTAGGCCATATCCAATTCCTCCCACCCCCCAAACCGTGGCCTTAATTTTTTCCTGTAGGGAGTGAGTCCCACTTCACAGTCTCTACCCTCATGATGGTAACTTTTCAGATATAAATACACGTCATAAGATAATGTCAACAGTCAACTGGTGTTATTTCTGTATACTCATTGCCTTCAAGGAAGGTAGGAGCTCGTCAGTTAAGATCGTGTTTATTAAGCATAAGTTCAAGCTTTCTGTCAGAAATTGATTTTCTGGGTTAAAAGTAGTGACTGTGCCAGGATTATTGTTCTTTCAAGCAGTCATTTGTGTCACCATGATGATCTACAGCTTCTTGATACTCCTATCTGGTACTTAATACACATTCTGCAGAAAAAAAGAAGTGTTTAAAATAAAAAAGAGCCTTAACTGAGAAGAAATGTGAAAAGAAAAAAAAAACAATATATCCTCGAAATAGCTAGGAAGAAAGGCCTGGCTGTCTACCTCCAAAAACTAGCCAATAAAACCCTATGGATCGGAAATAATAAAGGTTGGAGACGGAGCCCAGATGGTGGAATAGACAGATGCTTCCGTCGAGACCTCTTTACAACAAAGACCCGAAAAAACAAGGGAAACCAGTATATATGTGACAAGCTGAGAGCCCTGAGCATCAAAGGCAAGCTTAGACAACGAACTGAGGGGCAGGGGAAGGAAGAGACCGCTCAGAAGCAGAGAGGAGTTGCCGGATCTGAATCGCTGGCAGCCCTCAGGCACAATTCCCGGAGCGACGGCAGCGGCGGTGGCAGGCTGGTCCTACCATTTGGCCGCAGTTTCCTCAGGGAGAAGCAGCCAGCCACACAGTCCACTCACACCTCTGGAACCTGAGCAGAAGGGCCCTCTTGGCAAAAGCTAAGTACTTGCGTATATTTTACCACGCTCCCCCCACCCCCAACCCAGCTTCAGCGGCTAAATCCCTAGGCCAGAGATAGACCCTGGTGAACACCTGAAGCCATCCTCCTGGCCTTGGGGAAGGAAAAAATTTCCTATTGGGGGGGAAAGAAAATTTGCTAGCTCCATTAACTAGGGGAGCTCAGGACAGAAGTGGCTCCTGTCCAGGCATAAACCATCTATGGACCTTGAGCACCTTTCCCTTCTGCATGGACCTGTGTGGGGCTATTTCAGGAGAATAGGCCCTTGTTGGCAAACTCCAACCATTTCAGTGGTGTGGTGGAGAGGTGGGTGTTTGAGGTTTGACATTGCTTTGCCTATTAAACAAGGTCCTCACCTACCCACAACAGGGACCTAAGGACTGGTGGCTTCACTTAGGTCACCCAGCCACCCATGACAGGGGCCCAGGGATAACTGGTACCTCCCAGTCCTTACAACAAAACCTTTGGGTGCCCATGGTCCCTCTGCAGAGCCCACCCACAAGCACGCTCTAGGGAACAGAAACGCATTTTCCTCGGAGACACTTGGGGGTCGGTTCTCAGCCCCCTGCCTTGTTCAGAGCATGACCCCCTGCTGGAATCAGATACGGGTATATACGCCAATCACCCCTGCCCCTCTAAGACTGGAGGACAGAGCCTGTACCACACACTTGATATCAGCTACCTGGAAACCTGAGCTGAATTCATACAAGAAAACTGAATGGACTCTAGACTGATATACCTGATAACAGCTCTAGCCAGCTGGGGACAGGACACCAGAGCTCCAAAGGAGAAAATAATCAAGCTAGCTCACTCAAGCAACCCATAGGGGTACACCAAAACAAAACAAAGCAAGCAGCTACAACATAGAAAGCAAGCATAATCTAAAACAATAACTAATAGATGGCTCAGACAACAGTCAATATCAAGTCACATAACTAATAGATGGCTCAGACAACAGTCAATATCAAGTCACATAAAGAAACAGGCCATGATCACCTCAACAGGCTCTGAAAACAAAGAATCCAGGGATCTTTTAGATGAAAGTGCATTCCTGGAATTACCAGATGCAGAATACAAAAGTTTAATATACAGAACCCTTCAAGACATCAGGAAGGAAATGAGGCAATACACAGAACAAGCCAAGGAGCACACAGATAAAGCAACTGAAGAACTCAGAAAGATTATTCAGGAACATAATGAAAAGTTTAATACACTGAAAAATCCATAGACAGACAGCAATCAGGAATTTAGAAGACTAACAATAAAATTACAGAATTAGATAACTCAGTAGAAAGTCAGAGGAGCAGAATTGAGCAAGTAGAAGCAAGAATTTCTGAACTCAAAGGTAAATCACTTGGCACTAATACATTTGAAGAAAAATCAGATAAAAGAATTTAAAAAGACGAAGAAAACTTAAGAGTCATGTGGGACTCTCTCAAGAGAAATAACCTATGAGTGATTGGAGTACCAGAACAGGGAGGGATAACAGAAAATACAGAGAAAATTGCTGAGGATTTGTTGGCAGAAAACATCCCTGATATTGTAAAAGATTAGAAGATATCTGTCCAAGATGCTCATCAAACTCCACATAAGGTAGATCTTAAAGTCACAAAGACAAATTATAATCAAGCTTGCCAAAACCAAAGATAAGGAGACAATTATAAGAGCAGCAAGGGATAAACGAAAAGTCACCTACAAGGGAGAGTCGATAAGAATAAGCTCAGACTACTCGGCAGAAACCATGCAGGCAAGAAGGCAATGGGATGACAATTTGAAAAAATTGAAGGAAAAAAATTGCCTGCCAAGAATCATATATCCTCCAAAACTGTCTCTTAAATATGAAGGTGAAATTAAGACATTTACAGATAAACACAAGTTGAGGGAATTCATAAAAACCAAACCAAAACTACAAGAAATACTAAAGGGAGTTCTTTGGTTAGAAAATCAATAATATCAGGTATCAACCCAAGACTAGAACACTGGGCAGAGCAACCAGACACCAAGATCTAAACAAGTAAGGGAATCAGCCCCAGACCAGTCTCCCTAAAATATCTGTATTTGTCCTAAAGTTGTCTGATTCAGTTCTCATAGCTCAAAACTGAAGATATAACTCTGAAATTAAATATGTTGACTAGAAGAGGAACAGGAGATACAGTTTTCTTAATTGATCTGAAAAGTGGTATTTTTTTCCATCATTTCTGTATTTGTATCTCATTTATTCTTTATAAGAGTCTATTAAGGGATACATTGCTATTTTTGCTTTAACAATAGTGAAGTTAAAGGCAACAAGAAGGCAACAAGACTTACATCTCTAGTTAATAAGGATAAACAGAAAACACTAGAACTAAAGAACATTTGGGACAGGCAGTTAGAAAGTTAGAATATTTGGAAAATGCTGAATAGTCTAAGGAAACGCTATTTAAAATGTTCTGTTCTATCACCCAGAAGTAACTACTACTATTAATTTTTTGCCTGTTTTCTTCCAAACCTCTTTGAAAGAGCAGTTGAATCAAATTTATATATCCACAAGCTAATGCAATCTAACATTTATAGCGTTAAACAGAGTTCATCCTCCCTACTGTATTTTTTACGCAAATTATGTACAGGTTCTACGTTTGTTTGCCAACCATGCTCAACCTCTGTGAGGTATTTTCATAAGCATCATTATGCCAATTTTTTTTTTATGTGTTGCTGTAAAAAAACTAGCATAGAGCATTTATGAAAATATGTGAGGGAGTAAGGGTGTGGTTGGCAAACAAATGTAGAAGGCATTCATTATTTGCATTAAAATACAGTAGTCAAAGCATATGCTTTTCATACAACAGATTTCTTTTAATTTTCCAAAGCAAATCCATCCATCTATAACGAAGTCTATTGTTTAATGTTTTGTGCAATTAAACATTCATTGCAATAAAGGATTTTTGAAATGAAAAAGGCTACATAGCTTATAATTGGGGTCAAAAAGAAATCAAGCCCAAATTTCTTTGATTCCAGACATAGATCATAATTATTATGTCATACTTTCCTCTAACTAACTTGTATCTGAAAGATACCATTAATGATCCTTGGAGTAGTAGCAAATAAGACTAAGATTACCAGTGATATAACTGTCAGGGATGGCCAAAAGTAAAATGAGGTCACTTCAGATCTGCATATAAGTTTTCTCCATTTACTTTTCTCTGTCTCGGCTACTGCTTCCAAGTAAAATGGACACTGTTACCTCTGGAGAAATCAGGATTTTTTTTTTTTTAAACTAGCAATGTAAAAATTATTTGAGGCTCAGGGAATTGATGACTTAGTGACTGAGCAAAAGATCGCTGTGCTTGTTAGGTGCTTTTGAGTCAGCAACACTGTGTACAACAGGATGAAACACTGGTCTTGTGCCATCCTCATGATCTTTCTTATGCTTGAGTCCATTGTTGCAGCCATTATGCCAATACATCTTGTTGAAGATCTTCCTTTTTTTTTTTTTTTTTTTTTGCTGACCTTCTACTTTACCAAGTACCATGTCCTTCTCCAGGGACTACTCCTTCCTGATAACATGTCCAAAGTATGTGAGATAAAGTCTTGCCATCCTTGCTTCTAAGAAGCATTCTGGCTGTACTTCTTCCAAAACAGATTTGTTCGTCTTTTGTTCCTTTGGCCGTCTATGGTATATTCTATACTCTTTGCCAACACCATAACTCAAAGGCATCAACTCTTCTCCGGTCTTCCTTATTCATTGTCCAGCTTTTGCATGCATATGAGGCAATTGAACATATCACAGTTTGGGTCAGGCACACCTTAGTCTTCAAAGTGACATCTTTGCTTTTTAACACTTTAAAGAAGTCTTTTGCAGCAGAACAAAGGGTAGAGAATATTTATTGTTCTCTCTTTTCTGTCACCATTTGAACAGTTTTTTCAGTAAATCAATGTCAGCTCTGGTTAACAACAGCTAAATGATTGCGATGATATTATAATCTCCCCTCCCCCCCCAAAAAAGAGGAAAGTTTTACTTTAATGTTTGACTTTTTTCTATAGTAAAAAATACAATTATCTCGGTTAAGCTTTTATGGATGTGGAGACGGATGGCCTGCAATGATATTTGTTCCAATTTTAAAATGAACATGGCACATTTTCAAGATTACTTCCATTGGTTGTTTCTTGCACACTTTTGAGGTGGATAACATTTTCTAATTTTCTTGGCGTATATTCAAATTCATATGCAGAGTTTCTTTTTGAAGTCATTCAGAGAATATAGGCTGGAACAGTGTGCTCAATTGAACAATATTATCTCTACTTCACAGATGACAGAACTGCCACAGAACCGGAAAGTGACATGTTCAATGCCACAGAATGAGTCACTGGCAAAACTGGGATTAGAACTCACTATCCATGATTTCCAAGCCTGAATGTTCACAGAAGTTCTTTCATATTTGACTAGAAGTATTCATTAGAGTTAAAATTCCAACGCAAACAGAAATTTATTTGTAATACTGGTTTGGAAATAAGACTAAACCCGCTATTTAGAAATAAACACAATTCATAGAGTTTTGTTATAGTAGAAATAGACTTGAATGCAAAATTTGATCCATGGTGCATCCAATTTTGTGTGAAAGCAAAGTGTACCATAAATAAAAGTATATCTTCATTATATGTTGTCTTTTTATTTCATTAAATCAGAGTATTGATTTATTAGTTTGACCCATATTCCTCATACTCAATGCTTAGGACCTAAAAGTGATAATTTTATACGATTCCACCTAATATATGAATAGGTAGAAATATAGATAAGTAAATAGTTTATTCTCTTCTGAAAATTATGTTTTAAATCCATAGCTTCCACATTAAGCCCCAACTTTGGATCTCCAAATATTAACAAATATGCATCTCATCTAGCAACACTTCATATTCTGAGTTTAAGAGAGCACAGGGAGAGATCACATTCCTATATTTCAAAGAATGGGAATTCCAGAACCCTTAGCTGTGCTTTTGAGGAAGCTGTACATAGGCCAAGAGGCACTCGTTTGAACAGAATAAGGGGATACTGCGTGGTTTAAAGTCAGAAAAGGTGTGCAACAGGGTTATGTCCTTGCATTATACTTAATCTGCATTGTTGTGTTGTTTTTAGGTGCCATCTAGTCAGTTCTGACTCACAGTGACAATACGTAAAATAGAATACAATACCGCCTGTTTCTGTGCCATCTTCATGATTTTGTTATGCTTGAGCCCATTGTTGCAGCCACAGTGTCAATCCATCTCAATGAACGTCTTCTTTTTCACTGACTCTCTACTTTACCAAGCATGATGTCTTTTGTAGAGATTGGTCCATCCTTATAACCTGTCCAAAGTATGTGAGATGAAGACTGATCATCCTCACTTCTAATGAGCATTCTAGCTGTACTTCTTCCAGGACATTCAGTCTGTATGCTGAGAAAATAATCTGAAAAGCTGGACTATATGAAGAAGAGCTGGGCATCAGAATTGGAGGAAGATTTACTTACAACCTGCAACATGCAGATGACACCACCTTGCTTGCTGAAAGTGAAGAGGACTTGAAGTACTTACTGATGAAGATCAAAGACTACAGCCATAAGTATGGATTACACCTCAACATAAAGAAAACAAAAATACAACTGGACCAATAAGCAACATCATGATAAATGGAGAAAAGATGGATGTTGTCAAGGATTTCATTTTACTTGGATCCACAATCAACACCCACAGAAGCAGCAGTCAAGAAATCAAACAATGTGTTGCATTTGGGCAAATCTGCTGCAAAAGACCTCTCTAAAGGGTTAAAAAGCAGACTGTCACTTTGGGGACAAAAATATACCTTTCCCAAGCCATGGTGTATTCGATTACCTCATAAGCACATGAAAGCTGGACAATGAATAAAGAAGACATAATTCAAACTGACATCTTTGAATTATGGTTTTGGCAAAGATTATTGAATATACCATGGTCCACCAAAAAAATGAACAACTCTGTCTTGGAAGAAGTACAGCCAGAATGCTTCTTGGAAGCAAGGATGGTGAGACTTTGTCTCACATACTTTGGACGTGTTTTCGGAAGGGAGCAGTCCCTGAAGAAGGACATCAAGTTTGGTAAATAGAGAGTCAGCAAAAAAGAAGAAGATCCTCAACTAGATAGATTGACTCGGTGGCTGCAATAGTGGGCTCAAAGCAGTACAGTGATTACAAGGATGATGCAGGACCAGTCAGTGTTTCATTCTATTGTATGCAGGATCACTATTAGTCAGAACTGAATCAATGGCACCTAGCAACAACAACAACTAAGATATTTATGCCTTATCAATGTCCATTCTCTCATGAGTATACAATGAAGTTTTTCTAGAGGTTGTATCACATGTGGTGACATTTTATTACTTCGATGGCTAATGTAATGGGTGCTTGTAGATTCTTGTGCTTCAATTAATTTTTCAGTTTTAATTTCTACTATAAATAGCAACAGACATCACCACATAAACAAAATCTTTTTGAAGTACTTGATAATTTTAGAGTGTAGAGAAAACTTCAAACCAAAAAGTTTGGGGACATGATTGATTGAACTCTGCCTTTCCCTTTACATAGAACCACTGATACCAGGTTACTTCTGGCCTGGCTGCTAATTTGGCCCTCTATGTGCAAAGACCTGGATATAGAAAACTAAAAGAGAAGAACATTCTCAGCATTTCTCAGGTTGAAAGAACTGAAGAAAAAAATCAAGCTTCAAGTTGCAGTGTTGAGGATTCTACAGGAAAATACTAAATGACGTGGGAAGCATAAAAAGAAGATGAAAGGGATACGGAGTCACTGCACCAGAAATAATTGGTCAACATTCAACTGTTTCCAGAGGTAGCACATGATTGAGAACCAATGCTAATGAAGGAAAAAGTCCAAGTTACACTGAAAGCACTGGTGAAAAACAAAGCTCCAGGAATTGATGGAACACTGATTGAGATGTTTCAACAAATGGCTGCAGCACTGGAAGTGCTCACTCGGTTGTGCCAAGAAATTTGGAAGAGAGATACCTAGGCAACTGAATGGAAGAAATCCATATTTGTACCCATTCCAAAGGAGGGTGATCCAAAAGAATGTAGAAATTATGGAACAATATCTATCATTGATATCACACACAAGTAAAATATTACTGAAGATCATTCAAAAGCGGTACACCAACAGGGAACTGCCAGAAATAGAAGCCAAATTCAAAACAGGATGTGGAACAAGTAATATCATTGCTAATGTCAGATGGGTCCTGGCTGAAAGCAGAGAATGCCAGAAAGTGTCAGAAAGATGTTTACTTGTGTTTTAATGACTATGCAAAAGTATTCAACTCTGTGGATCGTAACAAATTATGGATAACATTACTAAGAATGGAAATTCCAGAACACTTAATTGTGTTCATGAATAACCTATAGTTAGATCAAGAGGCAGTCATTCAAACAGAACAAGGGGATACCATGTGTGTTTAAAGTCAAGAAAGGTGTGTGTCAGGGTTGTATCCTTTCACCATCCCGATTCAATCTGTATGCTGAGCAAATAATCTGAGAAGCTGGCCTATATGTAGAAGAACGGGGCATCAGGATTGGAGGAAGACTCACTAACAACTCACGAAATGCAGATAACTCAACCTTGCTTGTTGAAAGTGAAGAGGACTTGAAGCACTTACTGATGAAGATCAAAGACCACAGCCTTCAGTATGGATTCCACCTCAATATAAAGAAAACAAAAATGCTCACAATTGGACCAAGAAGCAACATCACGGTAAATGGAGAAAACTTTGAAGTTGTCAAGGATTTCATTTTACTTGGATCCACAATCAATACCCATGGAAGCAGCAATCAAGAAATCATATGATGCACTGCATTAGGCAAATCTCCTGCAAAAGACCTCTTTAAAGTGTTAAAAAGGAAAGATATCACCTTGAAGACTAAGGTGTGCCTGATCCAAGCCACTGTATTTTTCATCTCATATGCACGTGAAACCTGGACAATGAATAAGGAAGATTGAAGAAGAATTGACACCTTTGAATTATGGTGTTGGTGAAGAATATTGAATATCCCATGGACCGCCAAAAGAATGAATAAATCTATCTTGGAAGAAGTACAACCAGAATGCTCCTTAGAAGCAAGGATGGCGAGACTTTGTTTCACATACTTTGGACATGTTATCAGGAGAGACCAGTCCCTGGAGAAGGACTCCATGCTTGGTAGAGTAGAAGGTCAGCGTAAAAGAGGAAGACCCTCGATGAAATAGATTGATACGGTGGCTGCAACAATGGGCTCAAGCGTAACAAAGATTGTGAAGATGGCTCAGGACCAGGCAGTGTTTATTTCTCTTATACATGTGATCGCTATGAGTCGGAACTGACTCAATGACACCTAACAACATCAAGGAGTTGGAATTGACTCAATGGCAATGGGTTTAGTTTCTGGTTTATCCACCTGCAGCCATGAGGCTTTTGGAGATTTAAATTAGGAGGTAACAGTTTGACAACTCTCCTTTTCTAGCAGGATAAGACAAATTAGCTTTGCTATAGAACAGTTTCTGGCAGACTTTTTATGGTTAATATTTGTTTTCCTGGATAAGAAAAACCTTAAAACTAAAGAAAGATATCTTCTATTAATTTTCTTATTCAACATTACTAATATGACATCATGCATAGAATTTAGTGAGGGGACAAAGGAGGTGGGACTGATTCTTATGGAAACTAGAGGGAGTTTATAAAAAAGATGAAATATTTGACTTTGCCTATTTTGGCTACTGAGAGTATTCGGTCACTAGCCTAGAGGGAATCCATTGCATTGATGTGATGAGAGCTAGTGTGGCAAAGTTTGAGACCTGCAGCCGTAGAGGTGGCATTCTGATATGGCAACTTCCTGATTGTGGTGGCTTTCTAATTGTTGTAATGGCAACAGTTTTGAGACAGAGTTTATAAAAGCTTCCCAGTACCAAAGGTGGTTTCCTATTTTTAGAAGAGAAAACAGCTTTCTTGTGACCCACTTCCAAGGTGTAGCTTTGGAGTTGTTCTGGAAAGCTCCTTTAGGTTTATATGTTGTTGTTATTAGGTGCCTTCCAGTTGATTCCAACTCATAGAGACCCTATGTACAACAGAATGAAACACTGCCCAGTCCTGTACCATCAACATGATTGTTGCTATTTGAGTCCATCATTGCAGCCACTTAGGTTTGTACAGATTTACAAATAATTCTACAAGACATCCATTACCCTGAAATAACTCCATTAAATAGATATTACCTATAGGACTTCATAGATATTCTTTATGAAGTTAAGGAACCCAAATGAAGTTCCTCTCTATTCCTAGTTTTGTGAGTGTTTTTAATCATGAAAAAAAATTTTTTTTTTTTCATGAAGGGGTATTGAATTTCTCAAATGCTTTTTCTGCATATCTTGTTAAGAATATAAGATTTTTCTTCTTTACCCATTGATGCAGTAAATTTCATTAATTGATTTTTGAAGTGGAGCCAGGCTTGCATACCTGGAATAAAAGGTATATAATTCTTTTATATGCTGTTGGGCTTGATTTGCTGTTATTTTCCTGTTGTTTTTACACAGCACTATTGTGATAAATAACTGATAGAATGACGTTACACTTTTGTTGATTTTGTAAATAGCATCTTATTTTAAGTTATTATTTTTAATTAATTCTGGTTTATAAATAAAATTGGCTTCTTTATATTGATCCTGTATCTAGCCAAATTGCTAAACTGCCCAGAATTTGTTGTGCTCTTCTATTTAGATCAGCATATCACCTGGTAATAATGATTGGTTTGCTTCTTCTTTTCTAATCACTTTAAATATCATTTGTTTGTCTTTCTGTATTGCACTGTATAAAATGGCTTTTTCTGGTCATTATGTTGAGTAAAAATAATGACAATGAACATTCTTGTTCTTAATTGTAAAGGAGCTAATTCCAGTAACTAAAGAATTGAGGATTTATGATTTATTTTCATTATGACTTCTAATTATGCAAAGACCAAGCCTTGGTGGTGCATTGGTTAAGAACTATGGCAAGCTATGACTGCTAACCAAAAGTTTGGCAATTTGAATCCACCAAACACTGGGGCAGCTCTACTCTGTCCTATAGGGACACTGAGTTGGAAGCTACTTCATGGCTACAGATTTAGTTTGGTTTTATACATGTAGGGCAGAGTGAAAGGAAATTTGTGTTTGCTTCTTCCAGCCACCAGGGACAGTGCCAATCTTGAATCACACTATGTTTTGGGCTTGGAGATTTTTCTTTCAAGAGAATGAACCATCGTAACTGTTAAGAACAGTCCTCTGGTTACAGAGTCTCAGAGAATCCTATTGTTGTTTTTCCTGAGCAAGTGAAGAAGCAGATAGGTTTCCTTACTGGTACCTTTACAGGGAGGCATATATTTTCACGCACATCTTCTTAATGACAGTGTAGTACCCTTGTGTCCCGAATACAGGAAATTGATTCTACTCAGCCCAAACTTGCTTAGGAATAAAGCCTAATATCCTAATCCCCAGTGCTTATTATTCTCCCAAAGGGCGATTTAACATTTATGTTGGACAAGCTCTCATGGCCATATTTTATGTTTCAATTAAGCTTTAAATAGAACCTCCTGTGTTCTTTGATTGAGTTGTAATTGATGTTTTCTTTGAATCTAAGTAAAAAACAAATTTTTATTGAATATGACTATGTGTACAATATGATACAATATGATAATCTATTTAGTGTTGTACACTTCTATGTCAAGAGAGATATTTCAAAGTCACATATAAAAAACGATGCTTACTGAAAATAAATACACCCAGTGGTATGTGCAAGCACAAGAGGAAAAAGCGAAATTATAATCAAAGGGGAATAAATTTAATTAGGGACACTAAAAAAAGGCACAACATTTGCTTTGAAAGGAGATAAATATAATTTTCCTCTCTTAAAAATATTAATTTTTTCAGGATCCTTATCATATCTTATCATATAAGGCTAAAATGCCATTTCCCCACAAATTGCAGCTAGCAGAAAGATGGCCAGCAGCTTCCAGAAGAAATGTTACTTCATTCTGTCATTTTCTTTATATTCTTTGCTGTATTTGTTTTACCATTTCATCTCATTTGTTGAGCTCCATGATTATTTATTTACTTCGAAAATTGCCTCAAACATATGAACATGCAAAAAATTAATTCAAAGCAGGGAATTGGACAAGCGATTACACATAAGGTGCTCTACTTGCACTAGTGCTTTTTCCTATGAATTTTTCATAAGAATAAAAAGTGCATAGTAATTATTTAAATGATGAAGTTTTATTATTTTTCATTATAACTATGAACATGTTTATAACTTATATATTAAGACAATTGTTCCAGCTGACTGAGATTGTAATAGATTTTCAAATGTTATGTTAACACATTTTTAAAGTTATTGCCTTGTCCTAAGCAAATCATGTGAATTTCTTTCAAAAAACCGTAGTTATTTTTACCAATTGGCTGGTAAAAATTCTAATGAGAATTTCATATCCTATATTCACAAATTATCAATTTCCTCAAAAGTTTATGTGCTTTTAAGAAAAATACGGAATTCTAAGTACTAGTCAACTGATATCAATGGTCTCTTTAATCCAGGAGTGTAATTCTTTTTTTTTTTTTTTCATCTTAAGCATTAAAAGACTTTAAACGCACTACAATTACTTCCAAAGAAATTTTTAGTAACTTATTGATTTGTTAAACCTAAAATCAAACCCATTGCTGTGGAATTGATTCTAACTCATAGAGACCCTACAGGACAGAGTAGAACTGCCCTGTAGAGTCTCCAAGGACCACCTGGTGGATTCGAACTGCTAACCTTTTTGCTAGCAGCCATAGCTCTTAACCACTACATCACCAGGGTTTCCATCGATTTGTTAGAGGTATTAAGTTGGTAGGAATTGAAGGAAAAGAAAAAGAAAGAGGAGAAGTTGACAGTTGCTAACTGTTCTGCATGATAAATGGAGAAAATATTGAAGTTGTCAAGGATTTCATTTTACTTGGATCCATAATCAATACCCATAGAAGCAGCAGCAAGGAATCCAATGACTCGTCACATTGGGCAAATCTGCTACAAAAGACCTCTTTAAAGTGTTAAAAAGAAAAGATGTCATTTTGAGGACTAAGGTATACCTGACCCAAGCCATGGTGTTTTCAATTGCCTCATATGCATGTGAAAGCTGGACAATGAGTAAGAAAGACGGAAGAAAAATTGATGCCTTTGAATGATGGTATCAGTGAAGAATATTAAATATACAGTGGACTGCCAGAAGAACTAACAAGCCTGCCTTGAAAGTACAGCCAGAGTGCTCCTTGGAAGTGAGGATGGCATGACTTTGTCTCACATACTTTGGACATGTTATCAGGACGGACCAGTCCTTAGAGAAGTATATCACACTTGGTAAGGTAGAGGGTCAGCGAAAAAAAGTAAGACCCTGGACAAGATGGACTGATACAGTAGCTGCAACAATGGGCTCAAACATAGCAACAATTGTGAGTATGGTGCAGGACCAGGCAGTGTTTCATTCTGTTGTACATAGAGTTGCTTGCACTCAATGGCACCTAACGACAACAGCTGTTCTGTTAAGCTGAAAATCCACAATATTACTCATGCTATAAAATACAAATGTTCAATGAACTTCACCCCATTGATTCTTGGTAAAGCTGGAAGAGTCTTTCACATTGAGACCCCACTATCTCCTCTTCAGAGATATTATTAATCTTTGAGTTCTCTTTCCTCCGAATTCTATGCTTCTCTTTTCTCTTGATCCTCTGACCACCCTAGGTTCTTCCGTAGTCTTGGTATTGTCCTCAGCATTGGCTTCGCCTTACTAGATTACTCTGAAGCCTGTAATTCACTCATAATCCTGCACAGTTTTGTGGGGACAAAGAAAAACAGAGAGACTGGTAAGAATGTAGTTTATTTTTTACATCAACATTACCATTTTTTCTTTTTATCATTACATAACTATAATCCCTGATTCTTAAATGCCATCCCTTGGCTAAGAAAACAAATCTCTTCTAGGAAAAGAAAAAAAAAAAACTTTTTTTTTTTTTTTAGTAAAAGGGTGACATCAAATATCATCTTGTCACAATCGATTTGCCTTTAGGAAAATCATCCTTCTCACCCCACCCCTGCTCTTTTCAATGCATTCTTTGTGTTGTTAATATATCTGCAAAGCAACTGTTATTTTGATTAGATCTATCCTTATCTATTACCCATCTATTTATATAAATGATGTATTAATACGTGATGGTCTACTACACGGGTGAAACAAACTATACTGACAAAATCAGCAGTTTAAAAAATGTGTTTTCTAAGTTCAAGTGGAGCCCTGGTGGTGCAGTGGTTAAGAGCTCAGCCGCTAACCAAAAGGTGAGCAGTTCGAATCTACCAGCTGCTCCTTGGAAACCCTATGCAGCAGTTCTGCTCTGTCTTATAGGGTCGCTATGAGTCAGAATCAACTCGATGGCAACAGGTCAAGTTCAAAGTAATAGAGAATATTGTTCTTGACAGATATGTAAAAGTACCTGTTACTATTTTTGTCAGAGTTTAATATGTATTTTGCTGTTTTTATTTTTATTTTAGTTTTAGTCATTAAATATAAAATTATTGTTTTATGCTTATATCTTTTCCTACAGCAGTCAGTGATTAGTAAGAATCCTTGGGATGTGACCTAGAAGATGCTAATTAATTTTGAATGATCAAAGCCCTTGAATGGCTTAAAAAGGATCTTTTCAAAGAAAGAATAAATATGTAAAACATACTAGGGAGTTAATTAGAGAGGATAGAAAATGAAGAAATCTAAAGAACAAATATATTTAATGAAAAGTTTGAACACAAAAAAGAAGAGAAACCGAACAGTAGTTGAAATAAATGAATGGCAAGTTCCAACAGGGCTATTGGGGAAGTGAGATATTGGAGAGAGAAAGTTATTTAAAAGTAGATCCAATTGAGAGAAAAATGTCAGAAATGTTAGACAGGAAAGGAGCAGTCAGCATCAAAAAAAGAGTAAAACACTGAATTCTGTGATAGAAGGTGAGTGGACAGGGTAGCAGCTCAATTTGTGGGAGAAGGAGTTGGCTCGGGAGGAATAAGAGGATGTTAACGGAAACTTGCAGGAAAGAAATACAAAATAAGTAAGCTGAAATAATAAGATAAGGGAAGTCCCCTAAGTCTATAGTGTTTACCTAGGAATCAATATAAAATGTTTTGAGCACTAGCCCCCAAGGAGATTCATACAACCAAATTGTCCATTTCCATGTCTTGTTAAAATGGGCCAGTTCTAAACTCAGAATGTGAAAAAAAAAATGTTAGTGTGCTTTCAGATGGGAGCCTGACAGAGGTTCCTTATTGAATCAAAGCCCACAATGACACACTAATCATCATTCATTACATTGAATTGAAGTACATAGAAATGAAAAGAAAGTGAATCTTCAATCACCCAGCCAGTTGTTGCTATCGGGAGACAATTCTCCCCGGGCACCTCATGTTGCTGCACATCTTGCAAGCAGAGGCACTGGCTGGCCTCTTGCAAATTATCTTTTTAAGGTTTTTTTTTTTTTTACAGCATCCTTATAGAGAGCTGGCGGCACAACAGTTAAGCACTCCACTACTAACCAAAAGTTTGGTGGTTGGAACCCACCCAGCAGTTCTGTCGGAGAAAGACTTGGCTATCTGCTCCCATAAAGATTACAGCCTAGAAAACCCCATGGCGGCAGTTCTATTCTTTCACATGAGGTTGCTATGATTCAGAATCAACTTGATGGCACCTGAGAACAATATAGCATATTTATATTGATATGATTCTGGAAGCTATGCCAGTGGTATTCCAAATACCGTCAGGGTCACCCATGGTGTACAGGTTTCAGTAGAGCTCCTAGGCTCAGACAGACTAGGAAGAAAGACCCGATGATCTATTTCTGAAAATTAGCCAATGAAAACCATAATGGAAGATGAGCCCCATGTTAGAAGGCACCCAAAATGCACGGTGAAGTAGTACAGGACTGGGCAACATTTAGTTCTGTTGTACATAGGGTCACCGTGAGTGAGACCTAAAAATGGTGACTAACAACATATAGAAAATATCCTTGAAAGATGGAGATAGTGTCTCTGTTTGGAGGAAAGAGTAAACACGCTTACTTTCCATTATAAAAGATTTGGGTTCCCTAAACTCAGGCTTCTGTCTTGTAATGTAATCCACTGTGCATACAGGAATTCTTTGACACTCTTCCAGTCCTGTGGGAATTAATGCTTGGGAAGACAGCACAAAAATTATGACACTCTGGCTATAGATATTATGGGTAATATTATGAGTAATAAAATTATTTGTCTTTGACCTGGGAGTCTTGTGTCTTCTGCCAACATCTGTGAAACTGTAGTAGACTAATTCAACAGCTTGCAAGTAGTTAAAACTTCAGACTTTTCACAGTTGTTGAAAATTATTGAGTTAAATGCCCTGTACTCAACTCTAAGAAAGGCTTACTGCAATATTCTATTCAGCCTAACCCAGTCTGTTTTCATAGTTAGAGCCTAGTTTTTTGATATGTGCCCAATTCATAATATATCAATGTATGTATCAAATCCAGAACGGTAAGACGCATCAGTAACCTTAGTTGAATCACTTCTTCCATCTCTGAAACTTCACAATTAAATAAATTGGCATTTCACTTGAAAAGCATGAAATAAAAGATAATGAATATTTTGTGTTAATGGCACATGTCTGTTTGGTTTACATAATGAACTTCTTCACATTGGCAGTAAAATTAGTTTCTTGTTGGCAGGCAGTATTAACAACAGATTTTCTTTTTCAGCAAAGGGAACCATTTCTTCTAAAATCCGTTGCCTGTTGCCACGGAATTGATTCCGACTCATAGCAACCCTATAGGACAGAGCAGAACTGCCCCATAGGGTTTCCAAGGAGTGGATAGTGGATTCAAACTGCCAGCCTTTGGGTTAGCAGCCATAACTCTTAACAAAGTCTATAGATTGTTAATCAAGATTCCTTCAGTTGTAGACATTAGGTAACAAAGTACTACATACTAAATGAAATTACTTTCTAACTGCAAGATGTGTCATCACCAAAAACAATCTGAGAAATCTAAGCACCTTTGCAGCACCTAAGACAAATATAATAGGGTGAGTTTACTTTTTTACACCTAATTTGTAATTATTTTTTTGTAACTTTTTGCCAAGATGTCCATTTAATTATAACAGGAATCATATATTTTATATGTCAGCAAAATTATTCACAAGAACAAAAATAGTAGGGTAAAGTTGTAATACTTGGAGCCCTTTCTCTATCATATGTTTTCCATTTTATGTCAGGAATTGGGAGAACCTTTGCCTGGAAGAAATGACTAGGCAAATAGATCCCTTGGTTTCAGTGGGGCTTTCTACAGTGTGGCCCTGTGGATATTAGGCCTGAGGGAGGCGTTTATCACCTCTGAGGTGCAATCAGATTTGAATTCAATTCCTGGAAGGAGGAGGTCTGGAAGCCCAAAAGGGTGTGTGGCATAAATAGTTCTAGAAGCAGCAGGAAGAGCAAAGAGCTGTTGAATTGCCTGGAGACTGAAGGCTTTAATTATTGCATTGTCAAAGGATATTCTAAACTAAAATTTTCATAAGTGTATTAAAATGATCACATTTTCCTACTTTTCTTCCTCATGTTCTTAATCTGCATCCCAGAAGCAACAATAAATAATTCATAGAGCCATGAAGCTTATGAGGAAATCTGTTGGGAGCTTATTTTGACAGCATCTAAGCATTGTTTTCCTTGACATAAAATATGTAAAAATCATTCTGCAGGGTAAATGATTAGGAATTTATATATATATATCTGTATATATATACACATATTCTCTCACTATGAGTCGGAATCGACTCAACGGCACTGGGTTTATTCTCTCACTAATGCTAGACCGCTCACTATAATATTCTCTAGAATATATCCACCATGTCTAACTCAAATATTTGCAACTTCCCGCTCTATTGCATCAATTTTGCTGGATGCACAGACCAGTGGGTAGCAGCTATTATACATCTCTCTTCCTTCAGACATACTGGGAGCTTGGTATATTTCAGGTCTCCAGCTCTGAACACAGTTATCCACACATCATTTACAATTTTAGAACGTCATTTTGCATAGATAAATAATATTTATGTTGCTATCCGAAGAAGAGGAAACTTCCATTTGAGATACTCAGTGATGCTGGGTATGCTAGCAGAAAAGTCTTGCCGTACTTGCAGAAGGGTATTGTGGGCAAATCTACATCTGTGTTTCAATTTTGACACCAAATCATCAGAAGTTTGGATACCAGGCTTGAATAATTTGTTCTTTTCTTGGACCATAAAAGGGTACCTAGAAGGTGTGAGTAATAAATGAATTTCTGCTTCATTCCTACATTGTTACTGTCATCTAAAAGATATAAATGTGCCTGGGTAATTGGGGCCCTATCATAGGGCATGGTCAGATTAAAGAAGTTTGGGTCCTTATATACCAAGAACAATAGTTTATGATGATTTAGGAGATAAAATTGGAGCTATTATTCCCTGCTCTTGAGCAAAAAGAATGTGACCTAGCTGGAGCTGGACTATCAAGGACTCACAAGGACACATCAACTGGGCCTTGAGGTATAAAAACAATAGGACAATCTTGGAAAACATCTTTTAGGGAACCTTTCACATAAACAAATCATAAGCAGAGCACAAAATACCGTGTGCTTTCTGCTTTTATCTTTATTAGGGTTTAGCAGTTAGTAAGATTTGTTGGACCAATGAGACCCTCCTGACTGTCATCACTGAAACCTGTACCAATGACTATTAAGAAAGACAATTCAAAATGTGGAATCATGATGATTTAGCAGTTTTCAGCCAGTCTGTGAAAAGGGGAGGCGTTCAATGATTTTACCCAGTTGTAATATTAATATATACTGATGATTCTGTAGCATTCCTTGCACTTGGGCAGACACAGCTCTGGCAACTTGCTTGTCCATTTCCCACTTTTGCCATTTTCAACATATGCCAAATAAAACCTTACTTTTTGCTTTACTATAACTTTGTGGTGATTTTACCCTAGGACAATGACATGAAACTAGAAGCTTGGGGTCACCACAATTTGGAATAATATTTTATGAAAAGAAATATTTAGTGATAAAATCAAATGAGAAATTCTAGTTTATTCATCTACTTGTTCACTCATATGTTTCATTTATTCATAATAATTTGTTTACTATCTCTATATGCCAGGCTATATTCTAGATATTGAAGATCTAGAATAAAACAGGCAAGTCCTGCCCTAATGGATCTTAATAAGAGGAGACATACTACCTAATATATTAGGTGTTGCCTAAGTGCTAGGGAGAAATCTAAAACAGGGTAAATGGGATGAAGGAGTTCTAGCAATGAAGGAGAGGCGTTATTTCACATAGGGTGGTTAGATAAAGTCTCTCTGATAAAATGGCATATGAGAGGAAATGTATTAAAAGGGAAAGAGTGAGCTGTAGGGAAACCTGAAGGGTTTGAATCTTCCAGGCAGAGAGGCTTAGAGTCACAGAATAATTACTCAGCTACAGGGTGTTGAGGAGGTGACTAAAGGTCTGGGATATAGGTGGTAAGAGGGGTGGGCTGAGAGGTAGCAGATGAATTGCCTGAAAATTTAGGAGAATTCCACAGGCTTTCAAGAACACCCAAAACAGAGTAACACTGAGCTGTCATGGGAAGTTCTTTTGATTAATTTGGCCAATAGTCTTTTAAATAATTAAGATTAGAAAAATGACTATTTTTGCCATGAATTTTATTTCATGGCTAATTATTTCCTATCCCTTCCCCAAAATATACTTCACCCTAGCAGTAGAACGTGGATTGCTTGATAAGTAGTTGAAGACATTAGTTCTCTAAATTAATACTTAGACTTAAAAATTATCTTTTTCTAGGTGGACTGAGACTCCATATCTGGTTGTATCCTTTGATGGTAATTGCCAATTAATTACTATTTGCAGAAATGACAACTGGAAATTCCTGTGAGGAACAGATGATAAGCTTTGACCCATCAGGTATTGCTTTTGTAGCTCAGAGTGTTACTGTATCTTAAAAGGGTACTACTTACTTACACACACACAGACAAGTGTGTGTGTGTGTGTGTGTGTGCATGCATGCAAACACAAATGTGTGTGCACAGACATATCCATTCTTATGACTTTCTATTCATAGGTTTACATGCAGAAAATACCATATTCTGCACAGCCACGGAGAGTGTAAAGACTATCAGAAATATCTGACCGCTGTCCTCAAAAACTTTCAAGCACCCTGGGAGAGCTGTAAGATTTAGGGACATAGTAGGGTCCATATTTGTTGGGAATATGCAACCTGGGTTTCTTTAAGGTTCAAAAGCACTGTGACAATGACTCATAAGCCTGCTTAGAACTTCAGTCTAATTCAAGTTGAAATATTGGTCTAAGTGTTCAAGTTAGTCTTAGAAACTAAGAGTCAAAGCCATGAATACTTAATAATTCACCAAGACAACTTTATTTCATTTGGGTTTGGCTTCTGCTTCCCAAATATGGCCCAGTTTATGCCTCAGATTGGGCGAGATAGCAAAACCATAGACAAAATTGGGATGCACACATCGGACCCCCTCTTTTGCAACTGCTACTGAACCCTCTTCTACTCAGTAGCCTTACATAATTTCCTGGGTAGATCTCAACCTAAAATCTTCCCCAGCTTCTTACATTATTTCAGATTTTCATTTTAATAGGCTGTTTTGTGTATATTTAGCATTTGCTACCACCGTAGCAACAATCTTTAATCTTATGCTATAGTTCGCTATGTACACAAGTTTCTACTACAGAAATTAAAGACTGTTAAGGCAAAGACTGTGATTTGTTTATCTTTGAACACTAAGAGTTCAGTTACCAACGAATTGCCTGGTACATAATAAAAAAAAAAACATAATATGTACCAACAATTAGTGAATCTGAACTGCCTTCTTTTGGTTAGCAGCCGAGCTCTTAACCCCTGCACCACCAGGGGTCCACCAAGAAGAAGTTGATAGATATTAATATGTATGAAAATTTTACATATCAATATTAAAATCTGTAATTTTCTGTAGAGATAAAATATTTCATGCTAAAGCAAAAAAAGAAAAAAATAAACTTGTAGAATGAATTAATTAACCCCTCTCAGGGGGCTTTTGGAATTCGGATGGTGGAATTCATTGACGTGGTAATGGGGTTTGCAAACTTATTCTTAAGACTGTTTGAGAACATGAAGGTGTTTAGATTTCCTTATGGGACACTGTGTAAACAGTCTTCTCCTCTGCTTTCTAAGGATAACAAACCTCTTATTGTGCTTCTAAATAAGGGGCTCTTTTTAAGTGAGGAGCCCTGGTGGCACAGTGATTAAGTGTTATGGCTGTTAACCAAAAGGTTGGCTGTTCAAATCTACTAGCCACTCATTACAAACCCTGTGGGGCAGTTCTACTCTGTTCTATAGGGTCACTATGAGTTGGAATTGACTGGAAAGGCATTTTTTTTTCTTTTTTTTGGTTTGGTTTGGCTTGAAGGGAAGCCAGTTTTTTACATACCATCTTCTTGTTTGCAATTATTTTGTAAACCTGAAGGATTTTTTGCTAATGGTACTGTTTTTTCTTTTCCTTTTTTCTGCCTTTGAACATTGCCTCAAAACCTTGGTCTAACACTTTGCACTTGATGGAAAGAAAGAGAGAGGGCAAGAGAGATTCAATATCTGAAGAGGCAACTTCTTTCTTTCAGTTCCAAGGCACAGTTACAATATAAGAAACGTTGATAAAATTGCTTTGGGGGCAAAGTTTTCTTAAAATCATAGTCTTTTCTCGGAGAGGGAAAAAGCTATAAATCTCTAGTTTACTCCAGGAAAAAAAGAAAAAGATACAATAATAAAATAAATAACAAATTTATTTGTATCTCAAACTCCAAAGAAAGTGTTTTTCAATTTCATTCAAATGTGTTATCTCTGAAACAATTGCATAAGAAAAAGTAACAAAACCACAAATCAATATTTTCAATCTACGCAATATTATAAGAATAGAACCCAGAACAATTGGATCACTTTATGTAAGAAATGTATCCACAAAGAATAATAAATTAAAAGGAATATTTTAATACTTAAAACTTTTACATTGTATCAAATAATGTGACGGATGGGCTGTTTAGCATTTTATATAGTAGGGTTGAGGGATATTTTCTTTATGTTATTTCAAAGAGGAAGAATTGGGCCATGGGGCTTATTATTAAAAGCATTTAGTTTTCTGTTACTTATTTTTTCTGATCACATGTTATTATATGATACGGATATTAACCCGTTGCGGTGGAGTCGATTCTGACTCATAGCTACCCTATAGGACGGAGTAGAGCTGCCCCCTAGGGTTTCCAAGGAGCGCCTGGTGGATTCCAACCAACGACCTTTTGATTAGCAGCCAGCTCTTAACCACTGCGCCACCAGGGCCCCCGATATGGATTTTGAAAGCCCCCAAAATTGATGAATGGACATGCAGATGGATACGGCAAATTCAGCGTGTCCTTACGGTAAAGAATAATGTAAATGTAGTAATTTTAGGCACTGTATTCAAATACTCTGCATTATGAAATGTGTTTGAAACACTTTTAGGTCCAGCAGAGGGGACCTGGATATCACCAGGTTATTAAAAATGAATCTGGTTTCTTTCAGCCATGCCTTAGGGGATTATAACCATCTTGAGTGCAGTGGAAGCAGGCCAACGCAGCAGAAAAGCACTGCTCTAGGAGTCCAGTGACTTCCCTGTAGTCACAGCCTTATCCTATCACTAATGAGTGACCTATGGCTGACCATTCTCTGAGATTCATAGCGTTCATTATCGGGGGTAAACACCATGCTAAATACATAGGAAAAGTCACATAATTGTAAAGTACAATTACATATAACCGTTTACTCCCAGTTTCGCCTTTGAGGTTGCTAACCCAATATATGGGAAGTACAAAAAAAAAAAAAAAAAAAATCGTTGCCATCGGGTCGTAACCTTTTGGTTAGCAGCCGTTCCACTTAACCACTAGGCCACTAGGGTTTGGGAACCTTATTAAGAGCTAAGGCTGCTAACCAGAAGGTCAGGAGTTTGAATTCACTGAGTCGCTCCTTGGCAAACGTATGGGGTAGTTCTACTCTATCCTTTAGGGTTGGTATAAGTCAGAATGGACTCCACGGCAACGGGTTTGGTTTATATGGAAAATTTATATGGACCTTATATGGAAAGCATATAGGGAAACATACGAGAACTACTTTCAGATGAAAGATGTGGTGAAACCCATGTGAAACAGTATGCTACAGGTAAGTAAGTAAGCACAAGTAAGCCCGTGCTTACCTTGCTTATTGGAGGATCTGCCCCTGCCTGGTGGTGCAGTGGTTAAGCCTTGGCTGCTAATAGAAAGGTGGGCGGTTGGAACAAACTAGCCACTCCCTGTGAGAATGATGTGGCAGTCTGGTCCTGTAAAGATCACAGCCTTGGGAACCCTATGGGACAGTTAAACAATTTCCTGTAGGGTTGCTATGACTTGGAGTCTACTCAACAGCAATGGGTTTGGTTTTGGTTTGTGTAAACCCAAATATATGTACCAATGTGAAAGCTGAGCAGGATTAAAAAACACTCTCCAAATCTCAGATTCTGCCCTCGAAACTGCCTTTTCTCCATAGCAAATAAATGTGTAGTTTACCCCCAGGTTCTAAAGGAATTCGCTCTGCCTAGCATAGGGGGAGCCTGGCAGAGAGTCTGTAGATTAGCTTTCTCCTTTAGAGATGGAACTGAGAACTGAGTGTATGGACAGTCCCTAGCACATTCTATTTCACATATTTCTGAAAATCACAGGATCCCGGCTTGACTACCTGCACTTTTACAGACAGGAATAAACCAAGGCCAACAAAAGGCATCAAGATAAAAATAATATTGTGTCAAAGCTCGGAAGACTTCAGATTCTGATCTCCTAGCTTATCAAATAAACTGCTAGTGCCAAATATTTTGTTGGCAGCAGCTTTAGAAATCTATGTACAATTTTGCCCCAGAGAGAAATCCGATTGTTTTTCTTTCATTATAGTTCCTAAGTGGCACAAATTGTTAAGCACTAGGCTACTAATACTCAAAGAGTTGGTCCAAATCCACCCAGAGTCAACTTGGAAAAAAGGTCTGGTCATCTACTTCCAAAAGATCACAGGCACTGAAAACTCTATGGAGCACAATTATTCTCTGACACACATGGGGTCACCATGAGTTGGAATCAACTTGACGGCAACTGTTTTGTTTTGTTTTTAATTGTTTTGTTTTCTTTCACACACGCAGGCTCACAACTTTATATGGGAACTACTTCCAGATGAAAAAAAGGCCCGTGCATGGTACTGTAGAATAAAGTAACATCTGCGGCACTGAGATTAGAATGTGATAATGAACTAACAGGAGCAGACTAATCTGAATAGGACTATAGGGTGCAGGATGTGAGCAGATCTCATACTGTGCCCGGCCCATCTTCTTTCTTTTCCCATAATGCCTTACTGAAGGATTCCTTTGAACTTATAAAAGTAAGATCAACATCAAAATCACCCTTCCACTTCTCCCATTAGGGAAAAAAAAATCTAATGCTGGCTATTTTTTCTCTCTGATTATGCTCCAAATTTGACATGTAAAATGATGACTTGGATTTTTTTATGGGCTGATGTGTGATACTAGGCCTAGGGTAGAAAACGTCAGGGTTAATAAAGTCAGAACAATTCACCTCTTAAAAGGCATCGTGCGAGGTGGAGCCAAGATGGCGGACTAGGCAGACGCTACCTTGGATCCCTCTTACAACAAAGACACGGAAAAACAAGTGCATCGATCACATACATAACAATCTACGAACCCTGAACAACAAACACAGATTTAGAGACGGAGAACGAACTAATACGGGGAAGCAGCGATTGTTTCCAGAGCCTGGAGCCAGCGTGCCAGTCAGGTACGGCACAAGCACAGAAAGCGGCTCCACCCCCCTGAACTAACCCCGGGAGGGGGACCAGCTGGTTCCACGGGCGGTGTGGGACGCAGCCGGTAGGAGAAGTCCCCGGGAGGCAGTGACTGGTCTTGGAGCAGAAAGAGCAGCGTCCGAGCCAGGGAACTGTCCCGCAGGGATTTGGACTGGACGCAGGTACGGCATAAACACGGAGAGTTGCTCCACCCCCCTGAACTAACCCCGGGAAGGGGACCAGCCGGGTCGCGTGGGCGGCGTGGGACGCAGCCGGTAGGAGAAGTCCCTGGGAGGCAGCGACTGGTATTGGAGCGGGGAGAACAGCATCCCAGCTGGGACACTCAGTCACGGCACAACACGGGGACCTGCTCCACCCATCTGAACTAACCCCGGGAGGAGGCCAAACTGGTTCTCGGGGGCGGCACGGCCACGCGGCTGGAGGGACGAGAAGTCCCCGGGAGGCAGCAACTGATTTTGAGTGCACCGTCCCAGTAAGGGAGCCTTGACGCTGGGCGTGGGGCTGGAAGCGGAGGATCTGACCGTGACTCCAGCAGGCCAGACCCCCTGGGGGCAATCTCCACACAGCCAGCACACATAGGTGACGCGCCCCGCGGGAGTCTCAGATATAATAGTCATTCCAAGCAAGACAAGCAATTCTGGCTATATTCTGAGCTGCTGCTACTCTCCTATCTCTCTGTTCCCTCCCCCACCCTCCCCAGGCGGCTTCATTAACATCTGAATAGCCTGAGCCAGAGGGAGAACTCTGATAGGGATCTGACTGCATTTTTTTTTTAGCGGATTTTCTGGAAAAACTAGTTTCCCAGTGATGGCTCGGAGACAACAATCCATATCAAACCACTTAAAGAAGCAGACCATGACAGCTTCTCCAACCCCCCAAACAAAAGAATCAAAATCTTTCCCAAATGAAGATACAATCTAGGAATTATCAGATACAGAATTTAAAAAACTAATTTACAGAATGCTTAATGATATCACAAATGAAATTAGGATAACTGCAGAAAAAGCCAAGGAACACACTGATAAAACTGTTGAAGAACTCATAAAGATTATTCAAGAACATACTGGAAAAATTAATAAGTTGCAAGAATCCATACAGAGACAACATGTAGAAATCCAAAAGATTAACAATAAAATAACAGAATTAGACAACGCACTAGGAACTCAGAGGAGCAGACTCGAGCAATTAGAATGCAGACTGGGACATCTGGAGGACCAGAGAATTGACACCAACATAGTTGAAAAAAAAATCAGATAAAAGAATTTAAAAAAATGAAGAAACCCTAAGAATCATGTGGGACTCTATCAAGAAGGATAACCTGCGGGTGATTGGAGTCCCAGAACAGGGAGGGGGGACAGAAAACACAGAGAAAATAGTTGAAGAACTCCTGACACAAAACTTCCCTGACATTATGAAAGACGAAAGGATATCTATCCAAGATGCTCATTGAACCCCATTTAAGATTGATCCAAAAAGAAAAACACCAAGACATATTATCATCAAACTCACCAAAACCAAAGATAAAGAGAAAAATTTAAAAGCAGCCAGGGAGAAAAGAAAGGTTTCCTTCAAGGGAGAATCAGTAAGAATATGTTCTGACTACTCAGCAGAAACCATGCAGGCAAGAAGGGAATGGGACCACATATACAGAACACTGAAGGAGAAAAACTGCCAGCCAAGGATCATATATCCAGCAAAACTCTCTCTGAAATATGAAGGCGAAATTAAGATATTTACAGACAAACACAAGTTTAGAGAATTTGCAAAAACCAAACCAAAGCTACAAGAAATACTAAAGGATATTGTTTGGTCAGAGAACCAGTAATATCAGATATCAGCACAACACAAGGTCACAAAACAGAACGTCCTGATATCAACTCAAAAAGGGAAATCAGAAAAACAAATTAAGATTAATTAAAAAAAAATACACATAACAGGGAATCATGGAAGTCAATAGGTAAAAGATCACAATAATCAAAAGAGGGACTAAATACAGGAGGCATTGAACTGCCATATGGAGAGTGATACAAGGCGATATAGAACAATACAAGTTAGGTTTTTACTTAGAAAAATAGGGGTAAATAATAAGGTAACCACAAAAAGGTATAACAACTCTATAACTCAAGATAAAAACCAAGAAAAACGTAACGACTCAACTAACATAAAGTCAAGCACTATGAAAATGAGGATCTCACAATTTACTAAGAAAAACGCCTCAGCACAAAAAAGTATGTGGAAAAATGAAATTGTCAACAACACACATAAAAAGGCATCAAAATGACAGCACTAAAAACTTATTTATCTATAATTACCCTGAATGTAAATGGACTAAATGCACCAATAAAGAGACAGAGAGTCACAGACTGGATAAAGAAACACGATCCATCTATATGCTGCCTACAAGAGACACACCTTAGACTTAGAGACACAAACAAACTAAAACTCAAAGGATGGAAAAAAGTATATCAAGCAAACAATAAGCAAAAAAGAAGAGGAGTAGCAATATTAATTTCTGACAAAATAGACTTTAGACTTAAATCCACCACAAAGGATACAGAAGGACACTATATAATGATAAAAGGGACAATTGATCAGGAAGACATAACCATATTAAATATTTACGCACCCAATGACAGGACTGCAAGATACATAAAACAAACTTTAACAGAATTGAAAAGCGAGATAGATACCTCCACGATTATAGTAGGAGACTTCAACACACCACTTTCGGAGAAGGACAGGACATCCAGTAAGAAGCTCAACAGAGACACGGAAGATCTAATTACAACAATCAACCAACTTGACCTCATTGACTTATACAGAACTCTCCACCCAACTGCTGCAAAATATACTTTTTTTTCTAGCGCACATGGAACATTCTCTAGAATAGACCACATATTAGGTCATAAAACAAACCTTTGCAGAGTTCAAAACATCGAAATATTACAAAGCGTCTTCTCAGACCACAAGGCAATGAAGCTAGAGATCAATAACAGAAAAACTAGGGAAAAGAAATCAAATACTTGGAAAATGAACAACACCCTTCTGAAAAAAGACTGGGTTACAGAAGACATTAAGGAGGGAATAAGGAAATTCATAGAAAGCAACGAGAATGAAAATACTTCCTATCAAAACCTCTGGGACACAGCAAAAGCAGTGCTCAGAGGCCAATTTATATCGATAAATGCACACATACAAAAAGAAGAAAGAGCCAAAAGCAGAGAACTGTCCCTACAACTTGAGCAAATAGAAAGTGAGCAACAAAAGAATCCATCAGGCACCAGAAGAAAACAAATAATAAAAATTAGAGCTGAACTAAATGAATTAGAGAACAGAAAAACAATTGAAAGAATTAACAAAGCCAAAAGCTGGTTCTTTGAAAAAATTAACAAAATTGATAAACCATTGGCTAGACTGACTAAAGAAATACAGGAAAGGAAACAAATAACCCGAATAAGAAAAGAGAAGGACCACATCACAACAGAACCAAATGAAATTAAAAGAATCATTTCAGATTATTATGAAAAATTGTACTCTAACAAATTTGAAAACCTAGAAGAAATGGATGAATTCCTGGAAAAACACTACCTACCTAAACTAACACATTCAGAAGTAGAACAACTAAATAGACCCATAACAAAAAAAGAGATTGAAACGGTAATCAAAAAACTCCCAACAAAAAAAAGCCCTGGCCCGGACGGCTTCACTGCAGAGTTCTACCAAACTTTCAGAGAAGAGTTAACACCACTACTACTAAAGGTATTCCAAAGCATAGAAACTGACGGAATACTACCCAACTCATTCTATGAAGCCACCATCTCCCTGATACCAAAACCAGGTAAAGACATTACAAAAAAAGAAAATTATAGACCTATATCCCTCATGAACATTGATGCAAAAATCCTCAACAAAATTCTAGCCAATAGAATCCAACAACACATCAAAAAAATAATTCACCCTGATCAAGTGGGATTTATACCAGGTATGCAAGGCTGGTTTAATATCAGAGAAACCATTAATGTAATCCATCACATAAATAAAACAAAAGACAAAAACCACATGATCTTATCAATTGATGCAGAAAAGGCATTTGACAAAGTCCAACACCCATTTATGATAAAAACTCTTACCAAAATAGGAATTGAAGGAAAATTCCTCAACATAATAAAGGGCATCTATGCAAAGCCAACAGCCAATATCACTCTAAATGGAGAGAACCTGAAAGCATGTCCCTTGAGAATGGGAACCAGACAAGGATGCCCTTTATCACCGCTCTTATTCAACATCGTGTTGGAAGTCTTAGCGAGGGCAATTAGGCTAGACAAAGAAATAAAAGGTATCCGGATTGGCAAGGAAGAAGTAAAGTTATCACCTTTTGCAGATGACATGATTATATACACAGAAAACCCTAAGGAATCCTCCAGAAAACTACTGAAACTAATAGAAGAGTTTGGCAGAGTCTCAGGTTATAAAATAAACATACAAAAATCACTTGGATTCCTCTACATCAACAAAAAGAACACCGAAGAGGAAATAATCAAATCAATACCATTCACAGTAGCCCCCAAGAAGATAAGATACTTAGGAATAAATCTTACCAAGGATGTAAAAGACCTATACAAAGAAAACTACAAAGCTCTACTATAAGAAATTCAAAAGGACATACTTAAGTGGAAAAAAATACCCTGCTCATGGATAGGGAGACTTAACATAGTAAAAATGTCTATTCTACCAAAAGCCGTCTATACATTTAACGCACTTCCGATCCAAATTCCAATGTCATATTTTAAGGGGATAGAGAAACAAATCACCAATTTCATATGGAAGGGAAAGAACCCCCGGATAAGCAAAGCACTACTGAAAAAGAAGAAGAAAGTGGGAGGCCTCACTTTACCTGATTTCAGAACCTATTATACAGCCACAGTAGTCAAAACAGCCTGGTATTGGTACAACAACAGACACATAGACCAATGGAACAGAATTGAGAACCCAGACATAGATCCATCCACGTATGAGCAGCTGATATTTGACAAAGGACCAGTGTCAATTAACTGGGGAAAAGATAGCCTTTTAACAAATGGTGCTGGCATAACTGGATATCCATTTGCAAAAAAATGAAACAGGACCCATACCTCACACCATGCACAAAAACTAACTCCAAGTGGATCAAAGACCTAAACATAAAGACTAAAACGATAAAGATCATGGAAGAAAAAATTGGGACAACCCTAGGAGCCCTAATACAAGGTATAAACAGAATACAAAACATTACCAAAAATGATGAAGAGAAACCCGATAACTGGGAGCTCCTAAAAATCAAACACCTATGCTCATCTAAAGACTTCACCAAAAGAGTAAAAAGACCACCTACAGACTGGGAAAGAATATTCAGCTATGACATCTCCGACCAGCGCCTGATCTCTAAAATCTACATGATTCTGTCAAAACTCAACCACAAAAAGACAAACAACCCAATCAAAAAGTGGGCAAAGGGTATGAACACACATTTCACTAAAGAAGATATTCAGGCAGCCAACAGATACATGAGAAAATGCTCTCGATCATTAGCCATTAGAGAAATGCAAATTAAAACTACGATGAGATTCCATCTCACTCCAACAAGGCTGGCATTAATCCAAAAAACACAAAATAATAAATGTTGGAGAGGCTGCGGAGAGATTGGAACTCTCATACACTGCTGGTGGGAATGTAAAATGGTACAACCACTTTGGAAATCTATCTGGCGTTATCTTAAACAGTTAGAAATAGAACTACCATACAACCCAGAAATCCTACTCCTAGGAATATACCCTAGAGATACAAGAGCCTTCATACAAACAGATACATGCACACCCATGTTTATTGCAGCTCTGTTTACAATAGCAAAAACTTGGAAGCAACCAAGGTGTCCATCAACGGATGAATGGGTAAATAAATTGTGGTATATTCACACAATGGAATACTACGCATCGATAAAGAACAGTGACGAATCTCTGAAACATTTCATAACATGGAGGAACCTGGAAGGCATTATGCTGAGCGAAATGAGTCAGAGGCAAAAGGACAAATATTGTATAAGACCACTATTATAAGATCTTGAGAGATAGTAAACCTGAGAAGAACACATACTTTTGTGGTTACGAGGGGGGGAGGGAGGGAGGGTGGGAGAGGGTTTTTTATTGATTAATCAGTAGATAAGAACTGCTTTAGGTGAAGGGAAAGACAACACTCAATACATGGAAGGTCAGCTCAATTGGACTGGACCAAAAGCAAAGAAGTTTCCGGGATAAAATGAATGCTTCAAAGGTCAGCGGAGGAAGTGCGGGGGTCTGGGGAACATGGTTTGGGGGGACTTCTAAGTCAATTGGCAAAATAATTCTATTATGAAATCATTCTGCATCCCACTTTGAAATGTGGCGTCTGGGGTCTTAAATGCTAAGAAGCGGCCATCTAAGATGCAGCAATTGGTCTCAACCCACCTGGAGCAAAGGAAAATGAAGAACACCAAGGCCACACGACAACTAAGAGCCCAAGAGACAGAAAGGGCCACATGAACCAGAGACCTACATTATCCTGAGACCAGAAGAACTAGTTGGTGCCCGGCCACAATCGATGACTGCCCTGACAGGGAGCACAGCAGAGGACCCCTGAGGGAGCAGGAGATCAGTGGGATGCAGACCCCAAATTCTCATAAAAAGACCAAACTTAATGGTCTGACTGAGACTGGAGGAATCCCAGCGGCCATGCTCCCCAGACCTTCAGTTGGCACAGGACGGGAACCATCCCCGAAGACAACTCATCAGAAATGAAAGGGACTGGTCAGCGGGTGGGAGAGAGACGCTGATGAAGAGTGAGCTAATTATATCGGGTGGACACTTGAGATTGTGTTGGCAACTCTTGTCTGGAGGGGGGATGGGAGGATAGAGAGAGAGGGAGGCTGGCAAAATTGTCAAGAAAGGAGAGACTGAAAGGGCTGACTCAAGACGGGGAGAGCAGGTGGGAGTAGGGAGTGAGATGTATGTAAACTTATATGTGACAGACTGATTGGATTTGTAAACGTTCACTTGAAGCTTAATAAAAGTTATTAAAAAAAAAAAAAAAAGCATCGTGCCCTGTTGTTCAGCTGCAGAAAACGGAGACGGGCAGTATCATTATTTACCTTAGAAATTCTCTTTTTTTTAAAACAACCAATTAATTTGGCCATTGTTTAGTCTAACTTTTCTCCTAAAGAAAGTACCGTACAATCTCTTGTAGACAGATAATTACTACAGGAGCTGGACAAAATTGATCTATTGTCTTATCTCTCAGAAGACACTAAATTTGTTAATTTTTTTCCAGCAGCTGATTTTAAAAAATGTCAAAGATAAGTTTTTAAAATTTTCCTGTGACATTCTTTTCAAAGCATCAGGAAGTCTCTCTTAGTGAAGGTCCCTTCCGGATCAAGCACTTGATTATTTTATAGATATTTCTGAGACAAAGGCCAGGGGCAGAATATCAGCAGAGCTTTTGTATAGAAGGAACGCTGGGGGCTTATGCCACTTTGTGTTTCAGCCAGAATGGCCCAGATAGTTATCTGCTGAATTAAAAGTTGACTCTACATATCCTTTGCTTCAGCGTGTAATCAAACCCCCTTCATTTACTTTATCTGATTAATGAAAAGACTCTGTTTAGACCCTTGTAACTGTATATAAAATTGAGAAAATAAGTTACATTCAGTATCTTCTAACTTCCTAGAAAAATGGACAATTATTTTGCACCATAAATTAAATTTCCATCAACATACAATTCTCCTAAAATGTAAGGCAATTATTAAATAATGACAACAAACAAGTAATTAAAAAATTAGCAGAGAAATACGTGGTAGTAAATAGAATTTGTAAGGGAATGATATGACAAGTCTAAAGGATTTTGTAAACAAGGATTTTGTAAAAATTTGTATTTTGTAAACAATAATTCATGGTATTACAAGTGTTCTTCAATAATAAAAGTAGAACTAAAGAAATATCTATTTGGAGTTCTAATTTTAGAAACCAATCAAGCATACATTGAAATATTTTTATTTAGTCACAATTCCCATTGTTTCAGAACTGGAGTACATACAAAAATTTATGTTAGTTTAAACCATAATATTAAAAGCAAAAATAAAAATTTCTTCTACATTGTGAAATGACATACACATTCTATTTTGTAATTGGTTGATATTTTTAAGAAGACATGCTATATATATGTGTATAAATGTATATCTATACCTACGTGTAGGGATATAAATTTTCCATGTATTCAAAATATGCTTATCTTGATAGACAACATTAGTACGTACATACAGACACACAGACATAGACACTCAGAAATACACACACACATAACACACACTTATACAAACCAAAAAACCAAACCTTGTTGCTGTTAAGTCGATTCAGACTCATAGCGAACTCAGAGCAGAACTGCCTCATGGAGTTTCAAAGGAGCGTCTGGTGGATTTGAACTGCCGACCTTTTGGTTAGCAGCTGTAGCGCTTACCCATGACGCCACCAGGGTTTCTATATATATATATATAAAAACCCAGTGCCATATATGTGTGTGTATATACATACATACATATATATATATATATATATATGTATATACACACTATACGAGGTCATGATGGTAGAAATACATTTTTGAAACTTGCAATGCCTAACGCACTGCTAGGCATTAAGCATTTATTCAAAGAAAATTTATAACAGTGGAATCAATCAAAATGTTGGTTTTGTGTAGGCTATGTTCTTCAAAGAGTAACACAAATGGATATTTAAATACAATGAATATTTAGCTTAGTAAATAAGGTTAAAAATATATTCTGAAGATATCTGATACAGTTACATCTGAATAGAAAATAAAACCATGGTCAGTGTAATACAGAGTAACCTTGTTGAAACTATCAGCTATGTTCTCAAGAGTTTTGTTTGTTCTCTAGTAATAAGCACATGGATCAGAAAAAAATACGCTGAATTGAGAACTTTACAAAAAGAAACACAGGATGTGGAGAATACTTACCACATGAAGAAAACAACAGGTGTTAAAAGGAGCAGATATGTTGAATTAACATAACAAAGTATCTTCCAAAATTCTTAGAAAATGCAAACAGAAAAGATCAAATGAAATAAAAACAGGAGAATTTTTTGATAATGTGGATTTTCCAAGGAATATGTCAAATTGAAGTCTTTAAAAGAATTTGGTTATAATTAGTCAGATTTAAAAGTGTTACCCAGAAAAAAAACCAAGTCTTAGTAGTCTAAAATTGTATTGTTTTTAATTTTAGATCAAAAATTAACAGCAGAATTTAGTAGATCTTGCAATTCAGGAGAAGGAACAATGAAGAACTGAGGTCACCTGAATCCTGATCATCTGAGTTTTTGAGAAGATATAATAAATCATCACATCAGAATGGCAGTTATTGACTCATTGTTCTTACTTATTCCTACCTACATCAGAAAGTAACTATATACTGTTGACCAGCCCATATTATAGATTCTTTACAGGAATTTTGTTATAAGAACTTTCTCTCCTTTGGATCACATTCAGTATGTACAGGAGGGATCAGTCCTTGGAGAAGGGCATCATGCAGAAAAGCACCTTATCTGTTACCCAGAATATAGGTGCTTCAGGTCCTAAACCCAGAAACCAAACCCAGCGCCATCAAGTTGATTCCAACTCATAGCGACCCTATAGGACAGAGTAGAACTGCCCCATAGAGTTTCCAAGGAGCGCCTGGCAGATTTGAACAGCCAACCCTTTGGTTTGCGGCTATAGCACTTAACCACTTTGCCACCAGGGTTTCCCTTCAGGTCCTATAAACCCTTATTATGTCTCCAGAGGTCATTGATTTTAAGAGTTATCAGAGTTGCTGGGCTCTAGAATGAGGGGTTAGTCTTACCTGGGAGGTCATTGCTGACTTTCAGTGAAGGGATAGTAGTTCGTAAGTCTAAGGTAAAATAAGTCCTTCCCCTGGAGACGACTCAACACTTCTGGGACCACAAACATTGGAATCCAAAACCAGGTGTCCTTGAATTATCAGATTTGACCTCAAGCATTTAAATTTCTAACTCAAAGCAGTACTTTTTTTTTTTCCAAGATTTTTTCTCTCTGGGTTATGACCCTATCTTTAATTCCTTTAATTAGAATAATAATGAGTAAAATGTGTTTTGTTTGTTTTCACATGCAATAGAAATATTTGCCCCATCAGGAAAGAGCTGCTTTTATTAGAGATTGTTTTCTTTCAATAGGACTACAGAGGTTCTTGAAATTTAAAAAAAAAAAAGCTTATGCATTTTCTGTAATGCAGGGAACAAAATATTTCCCATTCCTTCCTGATGAGTTAACTTTCCTTTCTCAGAAGGGTAGAAGAGGGGGTCTCTGGTCACAACTGTAAAAATAAAACAAAATTAAAAATCCATAAATTTAGTTCTGAGCAGATCACCACACTGGTTATTATTGTTTGGTCCAGATATCCAGTTATAATTATATGTTTAGATTGATCTGTTAACCCACAATAAAGAGAGCTGTGAAATGGAAGGGATAAAGTATTCTGTTGTTGATGTCATTGTTATGTTCTGTCAAGTCAGTTCCAACTCATAGCAACCCTATGCACAACAGAACAAAACACTGCCCAGTCCTGAGCCATCCTTACAATCATTGTTACGCTTGAGCTCATTGTTGCAGCCACTGTGTCAGTCCACCTCATTGAAGGTCTTCCTCTTTTCCGCTGACCCTGTACTCTGCCATACATGATACCCTTCTCCAGGGACTGATCCCTCCTGACAACATGTCCAAAATATGTAAGATGCAGTCTCACCATCCTTGCTTCTAAGGAGCCTTCTGGTTGTACTTCTAAGACAGATTTGTTCGTTCTTTTGGCAGTCCATGGTATATTCAATATTCTTCGCCAACACCGCAACTCAAAGGCATCAACTCTTCTTCGGTCTTCCCTATTCATTGTCCAGCTTTCACATGCATATGATGTGATTGAAAATACCATGGTTTGGGTCAGCCGCACCTTAGTCTTCAAGGTGACATCTTGGCTCTTCAACACTTTAAAGAGGTCCTTTGTAGCATATTTACCCAATGCAATGTGTCTTTTGATTTCTTGACTGCTGCTTCCATGGCTGTTGATTGTGGATCCAAGTAAAATGAAACCCTTGACAACTTCAATCTTTTCTCCATTTATCATGATGTTGCTCGTTTGTCCAGTTGTGAGGATTTTTGTCTTCTTTATGTAAAAAAAAAAAAAAAGAAAATTTTTTTTATTTTTTTTTTTTATGTTGAGGTGCAATCCATATTGAAGAGTGTGGTCTTTGATCTTCATTGTAAGTTCTTCGAGTCCTCTTCACTTTCAGCAAGCAAGGTTGTGTCATCTGCATAACGCAGGTTGTTGATGAGTCTTCCTCCAATCCTGATGCGCCATTCTTCTTCATATAGTCCTGCTTCTCGGATTATTTGCTCAGCATGCAGATTGAATAGGTATGGTTAAGGAATACAACCCTGACGCACACCTTTCCTGACTTTAAATCAATCAGTATCCCCTTGTTCTGTCTGAATAACTGCCTCTTGATCTATGTAAAGGTTCCTCATGAGCACTATTAAGTGTACTGGAATTCCCATTCTTCGCAATGTTATCCATGATTTGTTATGATCCACACAGTCGAATGCCTTTGCATAGTCAATAAAACACAGGTAAACATCCTTCTGGCATTCTCTGCTCTCAGACAGGATCCATCTGACATTAGCAATGATATCCCTGGTTCCACACCCTCTTCTGAAACCAGCTTGAATTTCTGGCAGTTCCCTGCTGATATACTGCTGCAGCTGTTTTTGAATGATCTTCAGCACAATTTTGCCTGCGTGTGATATTAATGATAGTGTTCTATAATTTCCACATTCAGTTGGATCGCTTTCTTGGGAATAGGCATAAATATGGATCTCTACCAGTCAGTTGGCTAGGAAAAAAAGTATTCTAGAGAGTGGATAAAAGTTGAGAACCAATGTTGGGTTACTAAAATCAGCCAATATGTATTAAACATTCAATAAATTATCTGAATTTTAATTTAATAAAAATGCATATGGAAAAAAAACTGGCTGTCATGCAAACACATTACAGGTCCAAAGCATATAGAAGAAAGACATTGGATTGGCCTGAATTAAAGTCATTTGCTGTTATGAAGCAAAAGAAACTAGCTTTTTTAAAGAAAATGCCATGGGGGGAAAAATCCAATAGTTGAAAAAGGAAGATAGTACATTCAGTTTCATCGGTACTGAAAGTAAAGGAGGTTATGAATTGGGCTTTTAACTCACAGAGAAAGCAATTTTACTAGCTAAAGCATCTTGAAAGACAAAGGAAAATGATCTATATGGAAGTCTAAGAGAGAACAAATACCGAAGTTATTTAAGCAGTGTCTAGTGAAAACAAGGCAAACTGTGATATGAGAACCTGTAAACTAGATTTTAGTAATAGAGAAACTGCCATAACATTCATCATGAGACTTAGAATAGAACCAAAAGGGAAACCTTTTGATGAAAGATAATTCTCTATCTCTCGGTCTCGTCTAGTTTCAACTGTTTGTAAATCCCATCTAAACGGAAAACTCTCCTCCCTTGCCTTTTCATTCCTTTCTCCTCATGCCTTTTTTTTTTAATAAATTTTTAGCTGAGCTTTATACTAAAAAAAAAAATTAATTCCAAAAATGCTTAAGGGATTTTTTTAACATTAAAAATGGCACCAATGTGAATAATCAGTAGGTTTCTACTTAGGTCAATTTGTATTCAATAAATTAGATCAACCAAAAATAAAGAAATTAACTTTTGGAGTCCATTGGACAAACCTCAGGTTTATGATTTCTTTTGAACTCATCAGAAAGCTGAGGTTGCAGGGCAAATAAGTATTCTGAAATCTATAGAGAGATGGACCCCTGCAGGGAAAGATGGAATAAAAGGACTTGCTAACAAGAGGCAGACTAAATCTATTAGGATAGTTCGTAAATTGGTGGAGGCTACAGGTGGGCTGGTAAGAGAGGGCAGAGTCCCAGAAATAGGGTCTCACAAATAGGGGGAATTTATACTATCATGTGGGTTCTTCTCAACCATCTGCACCATAAAGAAAATTGGCAAGAGTTCTAAGAAAGTATCTGATGCAGGCCTGGATGAGGGCAACAGCAGCCTGTACAAGAGAGACATGAAACCCACCTGAACACTTTCCCCATCTCCACTACAGAATGAAAGCCTTAATCTGTAGGGGGAAGGGCAATGAACATTATTACCACCCTTAAGGCAATGGGAATAACCTGTTGCAGATGGGGTGATGAAAAATGAAAAACACGTTAACCACTTGCACCAAATTCGTCTAACACTACATGCAGAAATAGTCAAAACCCTGATGAAAGAAATCAAATAAGGCCTCAATAAATGGAGAGATTTTCCATGTTCGTGGATAGGAAGAGTCAATATTATTTAAACTATCAGTCTTTCCCAAATTGATCTACAGATTCAATGCAATCCCAATCAAAATCCCAGAAAGACATTTTGTAGATATTGACAAGAGATTCTTAAGTTTATTTGGAAAGGCAAATGATGCACAGTAGCAAACGAAATACTGAAGACTAAGAACCAAGTTGGAGGGCTCACAGTAACCGATTTCAAGAGCAACACAAAAAATTAACCAGGTTGTATGCAAATTAAGAATATATTTATTTAGAAGGTAGTGGAGATCTCAGAATGTAGCAAATGTATGAAACAACCTCATGGAAAGAGGTAATAGATAAAGGTGCTAATGTAGTAGCCTTGGAAACATTTGCATACACAAGATTAAAGGCAAAGAAACTGTACATAAGCACTGTACTGTAGCCTGTAAAGTTGTTTCCTGTGGACGTATGGGTTAACAATTGAGATATCAGTATACCTGTTTACTAGAATTTAAAAGCCAAGTTTCTAATTGTTAGAGTGAGAGATTATAGATAAAAAAAAAATCTAAGATAAGCAAGGGGAAAAGGCCAGAATGATGCATGTGGTAATGGATGAGAACTGGAAATCTTAATATGAACTCATGTTTATCTTAATATAGCTACTGATGGTTATACATAGAAACAGATACAAATATAGACATAGCCTTAGATATAGATATGTGCATGCACATGGCTAATTATACACGCATTTATTTCCTTTCTCTGTTTCTCTGAGTAGACCTAGAAGTTATGGCACCTTAGTAGCAATGAGCAAAACTAGCACCCAGACTTTGGTTTCTAATATGATTCTCTAATAAAATGAACCAGCGCTCCCCTGAGAAATGTCTGATTCTAGGGCTGCAGAAAAATATGCAAGATGAGCCTGAAACATCTTGGAATGCCAAAAAGTGAGAGATTAAAAATAAATAAAACAACACACAAAACTGTCAGTCTAAGATTCTATAACCAGAGAAAGATTTTTTTCAAATTGTAGAAGTGTTTTGGGGTCTTGTGAAATTGGAATGATCAGTCTATCCTAGCTCTAGGTCTAATACTGATTACAACTAAAAACCCTGGAAATAATTTAGAAACCATTGGTAAACTCTGAAAGCATACATAATGGCAGCCAGATTGAAAAGGGATTTAAAAACCCAAAAAGATTGGCTGATTTGGTAGTGAGATCTTTTTTTCCCCATACATTCAGGTTTAGACACTATGATGGCTGGAAACTAGAACCACTCAGGGCACTGAAGAGAAATCCCATCTTTCTTTCTTGACAGAAGTCCAGTAAGGGATATCGTATGAGAATTCCCTCCACATTTTTTTTTTTTTTTTAATTTGTGTGTCTGTTTTTTACTCTCCTGGCCTACTCCCCAGGCAAGTCACAGATGCGAGGCCTCACTCCTGGGATAGCAGTAGCCCAAAGGCAGCAAGACCTGTAGAGAAAATTCTTCTATTTGACCAAAGGAACTGGAAGTGGGGCCACTATGATCTGAAGTGTGTACGGCTATGGCAGATGTCACTTTTTTTCCCCCCTCTCTGCTTGGTCCTCAATCAGTCCCATTGAAGGGAAACGTGTGATAGCCCAGGGAGGTTAAAACACCATACTTTTTGCTAGAGGTCCACTAAAAGAGAACCCAGTAGACATAGAACTGAGGAAAGCTAAGAAGCTGAGTAAGGGATCACCTACATTTATGCACAGTCTTGGGCTCACCTCTGAGCTACATGTGTGTGGAAATGAGTTAGATCTTGCAGGGTCACCGTAAACAGATTGACTGGTTGCTAAAGGAAATGACAAGTAAAAATAAATATTCTCCACAGGGATTTAACAGGAACCAAATGCAAAGCTTAACAGCAAAACAAAACCAAACCAAAAATGTTAAAGATGCAATCCAAAATCACTTGGCACACAACAAACCAGGAAAATTTCAACAATTTATTGAATTTCAAAAGTTAATGCAGTAATTTATAGTAGAGAAAAACAGTAGGTCATAATTATCTGATCAAAGTTAATATTTTCACTCTTAATTCAATGCTTTAATTATTTTAGTTTAAAAGATAGCCAAGTGCAATTCTGTAATTTAATTTCAGAGTTGCACAGGCTAGGTTTGCTTGGTATAATCAGGAGCTAGTTGTACTGGAGAGGTCTGCAACCTTCAATCTTAACCTATCTCCTCACTGCTTTTTTCACACTTGTGCTTGTTCTGCTGCTGGTAATGAGCAGTGGAGGAATGTTTGCTCCTAAGACTGTCTGAGCAATTGTGGTGGTGAGTTTATAATGCCATGCCTTATGGTCTTCACTATGTATTTGTCTGCTACTGTTCTTACATAATCTGGTTTCAGGCTTTTGCGGTTAATTCACAGTCACCCATAATGGGTGGCATATTAAGCAGGGTACAGATTCCAAGCTGATGTCACCATGCTAACTTTACAGCCCTGGTGGAGTCGTGGTTAAGAGTTTGGCTGCTATCCAAAAGGTCGGCAGTTGAAATCCACCAACCACTCCTTGGAAACTCTATGTGGTAGTTCTACTCTGTCCTGTAAGCTTGCTATGAGTCAGAACTGACTCTACGGCACCTAACAACAACAACTTTACAGGAGGGGTTCCCATGTGCAATAAATAATAGTCTGTTGTATCTCTCTCTAAGTAGATGTACTTTCTGCCAGGTGTTGCTGCCTCCTCTACTCACTGGAAATGAGCCCACTGGAAATCTAAAAGTCTCCACCATGCCTAAAGGGTGGAAGTAATTTTTGACCTCTACTAACTTCCTAGGTCCCTAATTCAGGTCATTTTTTCCCCCTTCTAGTGGCATCAAAGTAAGGAAACACATAGCTCAACCTACCTAATGTCCAATTGTAGACCAGAATTCCAAATATCTTTTGCTGAAGGCATCCACTCTGTACCAGTAAGACGTTTGTCTTGTAGTACAGCACATCTCTGAATTTGGCAAGTGAGGCATACAGAACTCTTTTATTTAGATCTGAAGAGTTTTCTATAATCCCTGAATATTTGAGAAACTTCTGAAAATGCTTCAAGAATATATTTTATACCTAGTGACTCTTTGACAACCTTTATTTATAATAATATTTATAAGTTTGAGACTCAAAATGTTATAAATCAGTGTTTGTCAAGCTGTTAGGAAAGATAAAGAGAAGTAGATTTGTAGTTGTAAAAATATTCCCTGATGATACTAATTCTAACCCAGACTCCACGCTGAAAATCATTTTTCTTAGTCCTTGTTTATTTCCAAGCATCCGGAATGGGAAACATGGATTCATTTACTCTCCCCAGTCTACACTCAATCACAGGGATATATAATTTTCTTTAAGCAAGGATGCCTGAAGACTCTTTACGTGAGAGCAAAAGAATAGAAATGCTGGAATTCATAAGAAGAGTGAATACTTACTTGATGATAGCAAATATGATGAACCAGAGAAAGGGAAAAGGACGAAGATCACCTACCAGCCTTCTTCCTTCCTTCCTTCCTTCCTTCCTTCCTTCCTTCCTTCCTTCCTTCCTTCCTTCCTTCCTTCCTTCCTTCCTTCCTTCCTTCCTTCCTTCCTCCCTCCCTCCCTCCCTCCCTCCCTCCCTCCCTCCCTCCCTCCCTCCCTCCCTAGCTTCCTTCTTTCCCTCCTTCCCACCTTCTCGCCTTCCCACCTTCCTCTCTTCCTGCCTACCTGCCTTCTTTCCTGCCTTCTTTTCTTCTTCCTTCCTCCTTTTCTCTTTTTCCTTTTTTCTTCCCTCCCTCCCTTCTTCTGTGCCAGTCCTCCTGCCTTAAACAGGTATTTTCTAAACACATAAAATTAAAATTCCTTTCAATCATTTTTGCATAATAGTATCCTGTATTATTAATGATATGTCTCTATAGTAACACTTTTAATGAAACATAAATCAATAATATATACTATTGAGTGTCATTATTTCAATCATATTCATTAAGTCAAGAAATGTATATGAAATGTGTATTTGTGTTGACAGTTGAGATATGTCTAAATGTATTTAGGCCCATTACACTATCTCTTTCATACGTTACTTTCTGCAATATTGATGTTTCTTGTTGCTCTAGAAGATCAAATTTTATAAAACCCTCCATTCTGATCCATGAAATCAAGCATCAATGAGAAGATGTAATAGCGTCTAATTATGGTTTCATTAAGGTTTGAGAGATCTGGGAAAGGTCCCGGGTTTCATCGTTTTAAAAATGACTAGGATTCCACAGTGAACATGAAAAGTGTGATGACTGCTCACTACAGATGATATCTGTACATTTTAGAAGTGCTTGTAGAGGGACTAGTAGAAGAAGATGCTCTCTGCACATCTGACCAGTGTTTTCAAATGTGGCTCGTCCATAATCTATAGAGAGGAAACCACCACTTCAGTTCCACTGGAATACAGAAATCCCTTCCATGCTTCAGGAGCAAGTTGTTAGCACAGTCCACCTCCCTACACTGGTGGTTTGAGATAAAGTCCCTCACTTCCTACATTTCTATAAAAACACCACAAAAACTATTTCATACTGCATCACTTATAAGAAAAATTATAAAGGTGCATAAAATTTGGGCATTTGGATTTGCAGTTCATGTATCAATATTATCAAAACATAAAAGTAAGTATATAAGATGACTATACACAAAGGAAAAAAAAAAGAAAGTGTGATGCACAGAATTCAATGTTGTTGTCGTTAGATGCCATTGAGTCAGTTCCGACTCATAGTCACCCTATGTACAACAGAACAAAACACTGTCTGGTCCTGTGTCATCCTCACAGTCGTTTCTATGTTTCAGCACATTGTTGCAGTCGCTGTGCCAATCCATCTCATTGAGGGTCTTCCTTTTAGAGTTATAAGCAATAGAGCACACAAGGGTCACGGTTGTGGGAATGTCTTAGACATAACCAAAAGTTTGGCAGAATGAAGTTCCTAGGCCGTAAGGTAAAGGACCGTAACTCAGGGAATATCTACATCAATTGGCACAATGTAGTTTATAAAGACAATGTTCTACATCCTACTTTGGTGAGTAGTGTCTGGAGTCTGAGCTTGTGAGCAGCCATCTTCCCATTTGGACCAAAGGTGAGTGAAGAAAACCAAAGACTCAAGGGAGCAAGTACTCCAAAGGACCAATAGACCACATGAATCACAGCCTACACGACCCTGAGTTCAGAACTAGATGGTATCTGGCTACTACTACAGACTGCTCTAACACGGATCACAACAGAGTGGGAGTAAAGTATAGAACAAAAAATCAAATCCACAAAAAAGATCAAATTTACAGCTCTGACAGAGACTGGAGGAACCCCTGAAACTATGGCCCTAAGACACCCTTCTGACCTGGAACTAAAGGCATTCCCAGAGATCACCTTTCAGCCAAACAGTAAACAGGCCCATAAAATAAATAATAACACCCTAGAGGAACATGTTCCTTAGAACAATAAATTATATGAGATCAAAGAACATTTGCGCAAAAGCAAAGATGAGAAGGCAAAAAGGGGTAGAAAATCTGGATGAAAGGAAATAGGGTACCCAGGGTGGAAATGAGGAGAGTGCTGACTCATTGCAGGGAATGCAGCCAATGTCATGGAACATTTTATGTAAAAACAATCAAATGGGAAACTAATTTGCTCTGTAAACATTCATCTAAAGAGCAATAAAAAGATTTTTTTAATTCAATAATTTTTCTAAAAATTTCATTCTTCAATTTCAAAGAATTCAATGAGGAGTTACTAATTCTTCTATATAGGAGAGAACATGTTTGAGAATATCATATTTGGAAAATAATGAAAAGACTACAAAGAGTTATAGGACGTAGCTGGACACTCATAGTTTAGTACCTCACTGGCGCCTCTTGTTCAATATATCCAAAATTAAATTCAGTGTCTTTAATATCCTGCCTTCCCTTCAACACACACACACGCACTCATAACAAAAGGAAAATATCTTGATTTTTGCTTGTTTTGTTTTATAATCAGTATGGGACTACAATTACCTAGGCCAGAAGCCTGAAAGTTTTATTCAAACCTGCCTTGTCCCTCTGTTAATACTCATTTTTCACTGAGAAACTTTATCTCACACTTCTCAGTATCTCTAAAACATATCCTTTTCTCTCCTTTTACACTAACCCTTCTTTATTTCATATCCTCACTATTTCTTGGTCTAGGTTACTATTAAAATATCACAACTAATCTCTCTCCATTATAATCTCTTCAATCAATTTGCCACACTTCTGCCAGAAGCTTTTTTTTTTTTTTTTTTAATTATTTTTATTGTACTTTAGATGAAGGTTTACAGAGCAAACTAGCTTCTTATTAAACAGCATACATATTGTTTTATGGCATTGGTTAACCACCCCACGACATGTCAACACTCTCCCTTCTCAACTTTAGGTTCCCTATTACCAGCTTTCCTGTTCCCTCCTACCTTCTAGTCCTTGCCCCTGGGCTGGTGTGCCCCTTTAGTCTTGTTTTATTTTATGGGCCTGTCCAATCTTTGGCTGACGGGGGAACCTCAGGAGTGACTTCATTACTGAGCTGAAAGGGTGTCCAGTGGCCATACTCTCAGGGCTTCTCCAGCCTCTGTCAGGCCAGCAAGTCTGGTCTTTCTTTTTGAGTTAGAATTTTATTCTACTTTTTTCTCCACCTCTGTCCAAGACCCTCTGTTGTGATCCCTGTCAGAGCAGTCAGTGGTGGTAGCCAGGTACCATCTAGTTGTACTGAACTCAGTCTAGTGGAGGCCGTGGTACACGTGGTCTATTAGTCATTTGGTCTAATCTTTCCCTTGTAGCTTTAGTTTTCTGGTCTTCTTTGCCACCAAAGTGGTCAGAATAATCTTTCTGAAAGGTCAAATAGATTATGCCACATCCTGTTTAATAGTTACTTATTGCTCTTAGGATAAAATGGAACTCATTATAGCATACTGTAATGGATTGAATTCTGTCCCCCAAAAATATGTGTCAAGAGGCAGGGTCAAGATGGCTGACTAGGTAGAAGCTACCTCAGATCCTTCTTGCAACAAAGACTTGGAAAAACAAGTGACTCGATCACATACATGACAATCTACAAATGCTGACCATCAAACACAGATCTAAAGAGTTGACTTGAGTGACAGGGGAGCAAAAAGTTGCATCCTGAAGCAGCTACTGCTTCTGGAACCGGCAACCTGCACCACAGCCTTGAGCCCTCGCGGTTCCTGAGTGCCGAGTGGCAGGGCTGATTACGGCTTGCTGAGGTGGGGCAGGCACGGGACACAGCCCTAACCCCTAGCCCCCTGGGGTAACCTCCATAGAGACTCAGCCAGTGCAAACAGTCTGCAGACTGACAGGGCTAACGAGAGAACGAGCAACCACAGGGAAGCAGCGACTGTTTTCGGAGCCTGGAGCCAGTGTCTCAGTCAGAAAACCTTGGCGCTGGGTTTTGGACTGGGCGCAGGGGAGCTGAGCACGGCATCCTGAGATGGTGCAAACATGGGACGCAGCCCTAGCCCCCAGAAGTGACCTCAGGGGAAGCCCAGCCAGTGCACGCAGGCAGCGCAACGACGCAGCTGACAGGAGGAGAAGTCACCAGGAGGCAGTGACTGGTTTTGGAGCCTGGAGTGCGGCGTCCCAGCAGGGAACCTTGGCACTGGGCTTTGGACTGGGAGAAGAGGAACTGACCACGGCTTCTGAGACAGCACAAGTGCAGGACGCTGGCCTGACCCTCGGGGACAACCTCGACCGAGCCAACGCACACAGGATACACACCACTCAGGAGTCTCAGATAAAACAGTCATCACCAAGCAAGATAAGTAACTTAGTCTATATTCCGGAGTGCTACTCTCTCCTTTCTATCTGATCCCTCCCCTCCCCTTCCCAGGCGGCTTCATTAACATTGGAATTTCCTGGGCCAGAGAGTGAAGTGCTCTGCGGTTTTTGTTTGTTTGTTTATTTGTTTGTTTGTCTTTTCCTAACCCATTCTCCTGGCCTGAGAGAAGCAGCTACAAAAAACCCATGGGCCAAAAATCCTTCCCTGACTTGCCAAAATTGGACTAAAAATACAGAACCAGCTCCAGCCAAGCATATGAGATCCACAGTCTTGGGCTTTCCTCTCTACAGGCAACAAGGTGGCTATTATAATGCAAAGGCAATTCTGATAGTGATCTGACTGTAATTGTTTTAGCAGATTACTGGAAAGACAAGTTTCCCAGGTCTCATATCTCTACCTATTAAACAGAGCTGACCCACAATGGGGAACTGAGGGCTGAAGCTCTACCCAAACCACCTAGCCTCCTGCCATAGGGGTCTGAGGATAGTGACACCTACCAATCTGTAGAAGTACATGCATTGGGTGCCTAAGGTACAGCTTCAGAGCCCACCCACCAAAGTGCTTTAGGAATAGAGACACACCTACCTCACTGGCACTTGGGGGAAGCCTATCAGCATCCTGCCCCCCCCAAAGTGTGACCCCCTGCTGCTACTAGAATCTGGTGCACACAACTATCACCACTACTCCTCTAAGTGAATAGGTTACAGTCTATACCACACACTTGGTGACCGAAAATCAGATTCTACTCAAGAATAGTGAATAAACTCTTAGGCTTATATATCTGGTAACAGCCCAAACCAGCTGGTAATAGGACATAAGTGATTCAAAGGCTACAACAATCAAGACAGTGCAATCTAGTAGCCCATCTGGGTATATTGAAAGAAACACAAAACAAGATAAGACTCAGTGAGAAAATATAAAATAAATCATTACAATATCTTATAGATGGCTTGGAGACAGCAGTCGATATCAAACCACATAAAGAAGCAGACCACGATTGCTTCTACAACTCCCCAAATAGAAGAATCAAAATCTTCCCCAAATGAAGATACAATCCTGGGATTGCCAGATGCAGAATATAAAAAACTAATTTACAGAATGCTTCAAGACATCAGGGATGACCTCAAAAATGAAATAAGGCAATCTACAGAAAAAGCCAAGGAACACACTGATAAAGCAGTTGAAGAACTCAAAAAGATTATTACAGAACACAGTGGAAAAATTAATAAGCTGCAAGAATTCATAGAGAGACGGCATTCAGAAATCCAAAAGATTAACAGTAAAATTACAGAATTAGACAACTCAATAGGAAGTCAGAGGAACAGAATCAGGCAGTTGGAATGTAGAGTGGGGGAACTGGAGGATAAGGCAATTGACACCAATATAGTTGAAGAAAAATCAGATAAAAGGATTAAAAAAAATGAAGAAACCCTAAGAATCATGTGGGACTCTATCAAGAATAACTTGCGTATGATTAGAGTTCCAGAACAGGGGGGAATAACAGAAAATACAGAGAGAATAGTTGAAGATCTGTTGGCAGAAAACTTCCCTGACATCATTAAAGATGAAAGGATATATATCCAAGATGCTCATCGAACCCCATATCAGATTGATCCAAAAAGAAAATCACCAAGACATATTATCATCAAACTTGCCAAAAACAAAGATAAAGAGAAAATTTTAAAGGCAGCTAGGGATAAAAAGGTCTCCTACAAAGAAGAATCAATAAGAATAAGTTCAGACTACTCAGCAGAAACCACGCAGTCAAGAAGGCAATGCGATGACATATATAGAGCACTGAAGGAGAAAAACTGCCAGCCAATGATCATATACCCAGCAAAACTGTCTCTCAAATATGAAGGAGAAATTAAAGCATTCACAGATAAACACAAGCTTAGGGAATTTGCAAAAACCCAACCAAAGCTACAAGAAATATTAAAGGAAATTGTTTGGTCAGAAAATCAAAAATATCAGATACCAACACAACACAAGGTCACAGAACAGAACATCCTGATATCAACTCAAATAGGGAAATCACAAAAACAAATTAAGATTAATTTTAAAAAGAAAAAAAAAATGCTCAAAACAGGGCATCATTGAAGTCATTATGTAAAAGATCACAATAATCAAAAAGAGAGACTAAATACAGGAGGCTTAGAACTGCCATATGGAGAGGAAAACAAGGTGATGCAGGATGATACAAGTTAGGTTTTTACTTAGAGAAATAGGGGTAAATATTAAGGTAACCACAAAGAGGTATAACAACTCCATAACTCAAAATGAAAACCAAGAAAAACATAATGACTCAGTAAACATAAATTCGACTACTATGAAAATGAGGAAGACACAATTTACAAAGAAAAATGTCTCAGCACAAAAAGTAAGTGGAAAAATGAAATTGTCAACAACACACACAAAAAGGCATCAAAATGACAGCACTAAACACATACTTATCTATAATTACACCGAATGTAAATGGACTAAATGCAACAACAAAGACACAGAAAGCCTCAGACTAGATAAAGAAACACAATCTGTCTATATGCTGCCTACAAGAGACACGCCTTAGACTTAGAGACACAAACAAACTAAAACTAAAAGGATGGAAAAAAATACAACAAGCAAAAAAGAGCAGGAGTAGCAATATTAATTTCTGACAAAGTAGACTGTAAAGTTAAATCCACCACAAAGGATAAAGAAGGACACCACATAATGATTAAAGGGACAACTGATCAGGAAGATATAACCATATTAAATATTTATGCACCCAATGACAGGGCTGCAAGATACATAAAACAAACTTTAACAGAACTCAAAAGTGAGATAGACACCTCCACAACTATAGTAGGAGACTTCAACACACCACTTTCAGAGAAGGACAGGACATCCAGTAAGAAGATCAGTAGAGACACGGAAGACCTAATTACTACAATCAACCAACCTGACCTCATAGACTTATACAGAGCACTCCACCCAACATCTGCAAAGTATACTTTTTTTCTAGTGCACATGGAACATTCTCCAGAATAGATCACATTTTAGGTCATAAAACAAACCTTTGCAGAATCCAAAACATCAAAATATTACAAAGCATCTTCTCAGACCACAAGGCCATAAAAGTAGAAATCAATAACAGAAAAATCAGGGAAAAGAAATCAAATACTTGGAATCTGAACAATACACTGCTCGAAAAAGTCGGGGTTATAGAAGACATTAAGGAGGGAATAAAGAAATTCCTAGACTGCAACGAGAATGAAAACACTTCCTATCAAAACCTCTGGGACACAGCAAAAGCAGTGCTCAGAGGTCAATTTATATCGATAAACGCACACATACATAAAAAAGAAAGAGCCAAAATCAGAGAACTGTCCCTACAACTTGAACAAATAGAAAGTGAGCAACAAAAGAATTCATCAGACACCAGAAGAAAACAAATAAAAAAATTAGAGCTGAACTAAATGAATTAGAGAACAGAAAAACAATTGAAAGAATTAACAAAGCCAAAAGCTGGTTCTTTCAAAAAATTAACAAAATTGATAAACCATTGGCCAGACTGACTAAAGAAATACAGGAAAGGAACAAATAACCCAAATAAGAAATGAGATGGGCAATATCAGAACAGACCCAACTGAAATTAAAAGAATCATATCAGATTATTACAAAAATTGTACTCTAACAAATTTGCAAACCTAGAAGAAATGGATGAATTCCTAGAAGAACACTACCTACCTAAACTAACACAATCAGAAGCAGAACAACTAGATAGACCCATCACAAAAAAAGAGATTGAAAATGTAATCAAAAAACTCCCAACAAAAAAAAGCTCTGGCCCAGATGGCTTCACTGCAGAGTTCTACCAAATTTTCAGAGAAGAGTTAACACCACTACTATTAAAGGTATTTCAGAGCATACAAAATGATGGAATACTACCTAACTCATTCTATGAAGCCACTAGATCCCTGATACCAAAACCAGGTTAAAAAAAAAAAAGACACCACAAAAAAAAAGAAAATTACAGACCTATATCACTCGTGAACATAGATGAAAAAATCCTCAACAAAATTCTAGCCAATAGAATTCAACAACATATCAAAAAAAAATCCACCTTGACCAAGTCGGATTTATACCAGGTATGCAAGGTTGGTTTAATATTAGAAAAACCATTAATGTAATCCACCACATAAATAAAACAAAAGACAAAAAACACATGATCTTATCAATTGATGCAGAAAAGGCATTTGACAAAGTCCAACGCCCATTCATGATAAAAACTCTCAGCAAAATAGGAATTGAAGGAAAATTCCTCAACATAATAAAGGGCATCTATACAAAGCCTTTTTTTTTTTTTTTAATACAAAGCCAACAGCCAACATCATTCTAAATGGAGAAAGCCTGAAAGCATTTCCCTTGAGATCGGGAACCAGACAAGGATGCCTTTTATCACCGCTCTTATTCAACATTGTGCTAGAGGTCCTAGCCAGAGCAATTAGGCTAGACAAAGAAATAAAGGGCATCCAGATTGGCAAGGAGGAAGTAAAATTATCCCTAATTGTAGATGACATGATCTTATACACAAAACCCTAAGGAATCCTCCAGAAAACTACTGAAACTAATAGAAGAGTTTGGCAGAGTCTCAGGTTATAAAATAAACATACAAAAATCACTTGGATTCCTCTACATCAACAAAAAGAACATCGAAGAGGAAATCACCAAATCAATACCATTCACAGTAGCCCCCAAGAAGATAAAATATTAGGAATAAATCTTACCAAAGATGTAAAAGACCTATACAAAGAAAACTACAAAGTACTACTACAAGAAACTAAAAAGGACCTACATAAGTGGAAAAACATACCTTGCTCATGGGTAGGAAGAGTTACATTATAAAAATGTCTATTCTATCAAAAGCCGTCTATACATACAATGCACTTCCGATCCAAATTCCAATGACATTTTTTAATGTGATGGAGACACAAATCACCAACTTCATATGGAAGGGAAAGAAGCCCCGGATAAGTAAAGCATTACTGAAAAAGAAGAAGAAAGTGGGAAGCCTCACTCTACCTGATTTTAGAACATATTATACAGCCACAGTAGTCAAAACAGCCAGGTACTGGTACAACAACAGGCACATAGAACAATGGGACAGAATTGAGAACCCAGATATAAATCCATCCACATATGAGCAGCTGATATTTGACAAAGGCCCAGTGTCAGTTAATTGGGGAAAAGATAGTCTAACAAATGGTGCAGGCATAACTGGATATGCATTTGCAAAAAAATGAAACAGGACCCATATCTCACACTATGCACAAAAACTAACTCCAAGTGGATCAAAGACCTAAACATAAAGGCTAAAACAATAAAGATGATGGAAGAAAAAATAGGGACAACGTTAGGAGCCCTAATACAAGGCATAAACAGAATAGAAAATATTAACAAAAATGACGAAGAGAAACCAGATAACTGGGAGCTCCTAAAAATCAAACACCTATGTTCATCTAAAGACTTCACCAAAAGAGTAAAAAGACCACCTACAGACTGGGAAAGAATTTGCAGCTATGACATCTCCGAACAGCGCCTGATCTCTAAAATCTATATGATTCTGTTAAAACTCAACCACAAAAAGACAAACAACCGAATCAAAAAGTGGGCAAAGGATATGAACACGCACTTCATTAAAGAAGATATTCAGGCAGCTAACAGATACATGAGAAGATGCTCTCGATCATTAGCCATTAGAGAAATGCAAATTATAGCTACAATGAGATTCCATCTCACTTCAACAAGGCTGGCATTAGTCCAAAAAACACAAAATAATAAATGTTGGAGAGGCTGCGGAGACATTGGAACTCATAAACACTGCTGGTGGGAATGTCAAGTGGTACAACCACTTTGGAAATCCATCTGGCATTTTCTTAAAAAGTTAGAAATAGAACTACCATACAACCCAGAAATCCCACTCCTCGGAATATACCCTAGAGAAATAAGAGCCTTTATACGAACAGATATATGCACACCCATGTTTATTGCAGCACTGTTTACAATAGCAAAAAGCTGGAAGCAACCAAGGTGTCCACCAACAGATGAATGGTTAAATAAATTATGGTATATTCACAATGGAATACTACGCATCAATAAAGAACAGTGATGAACCTGTGAAACATTTCATAACATAGAGGAACCTGGAAGGCATTATGCTGAGTGAAATTAGTCAGATGCAAAAGGACAAATATTGTACAAGATCACTATTATAAGAACGTGAGAAATAGTATAAACTGAGAAGAACACATTCTTTTGTGGTTATGAGGTGGGAAGGGAGGGAGAGTGGGAGAGAGTTATTTACTGATACTTAGTAGATAAGAACTACTTTAGGTGAAGGGAGGGACAATACTTAATACAGGGAAGGCCTGCTCAACTGGACTAGACCAAAAGCAAAGAAGTTTCCAGGATAAACTGAATGCTTCGAAGGTCAGTGGAGCAAGGGCAGGGGTTTGAGGACTATGGCTTAAGGGGACTTCTAAGTCAATTGGCAAAATAAATTCTATTATGAAAACATTCTGCATCCCACTTTGAAGTGTGGCGTCTGGGGTCTTAAATGCTAACAAGTGGCCATCTAAGATGCATCAGTTGGTGTCAACCCACCTGGATCAAAGGAGAGTGAAGAACACCAAGGTCACAGAATAACTATGAGCCCAAGAGACAAAAAGGGCCACATGAACTAGAGACTTACATCATCCTTAGGCCAGAAGAACTAGATGGTGCCCATCCACAACCAATGACTGCCCTGACAGGGAGCACAACAGAGAACCCCTGAGGCAGCAGGAGAACAGCGGGATGCAGACCCTAAATTTTCATAAAAAGACCAGACTTAATGGTCTGACTGAGACTAGAAGAATCCCGGCGGTCATGGTCCCCAAACCTTCTGTTGGCCCAGGACAGGAACCATTCCCGAAGACAACTCATAAGACATGGAAGGGACTGGACAATGGGTTGGCAAGAGATGCTGATGAAGAGTGAGCTACTTGTATCAGGTGGACACTTGAGACTGTGTTGGCATCTCCTGTCTGGAGGCAAGATGGGAGGGTAGGGAGGGTTAGAAACTGGCAAAACAGTCACGAAAGGAGAGACTGGAGGGAGGGATTGGGCTGACTCACTAGGGGGAGAGTAAATGGGAGTATGTAATAAGGTTTATATAGGCTTATGTGTGACAGACTGACTTGATTTGTAAACTTTCACTTAAAGCACAATAAAATTATTAAAAAAAAATATGTGTCAACTTGGTTAGGCCATGTATAGTTGTCCTCCATTTTGTAATTTTCCTATGTGTTATAAATCATCATGTCTGCCTGTGGTTAAAAGGATTACTCGGGTCACCTCCCTTATCCAAAAGGCAGCTTCCCTAGGGTATGGTCTGCACCACATTTTATCTCTCAAGAGATAAAAGGAAAGTGAAGTAAGCAGCTAGTTGGGGACCTCATGCCACCAAGAAAGCAGCACTAGGAGCAGAGCGCATCCTTTGGACCCAGGGTCCCTGCGCCTGAGAAGCTCCTCAACCATGGGAAGATTGAGGACAAGGACCGTCCTCCAGAGCTGACGTAGAGAGAAAGGCTTCCCCTGGAGCTGACTCCTTGAATTTGGACTTTTATCTTACTTTGTTGTGAGGAAATAAAATTATCTTTGTTAAAGCCATCCACTTGTGGTATTTCTGTTATAGCAGCACTGGATAACTAAGACAGAATTTGGTACGGGAGAGTGGGGTGCTGCTGTAACAGATGCTTAAAATGTAGAAGTATTTTGAAACTGTGAATGGATAGAGTTCAAACGGTGGCAGAGGACGAGTGCAGCAGAGATCCTGCAGCAGCAGAGATCCTGCAGCAGCAGAGAAGCTGCAACAGCAGAGAACCAACAGCAGCAGAACCAGGAGACCAGAGCAAGACGGCACTGGAGCTGACCCACAGAGCGAGAGAGCTGAGTGCCTGTGCGCATGAGGCTTCCTGGCAGAGTGGGGTGCCTCCCGGCACTTATCAGTGGAGCTACAGAGTTTTGGAACACTTGCCCCAGCACGGCAGATGCGGGTGTGAGGCCTGAGGAGCCTAGAGGCCAAGAGGCCAGGAAACAGAAGGTGAGGAGGTAGAACACAAGAAGCTGAGCCGCCTCAGTCTCAAAAGGTATGGCCATGACCTTAGGATTTCAAAGGGTGGAGCCATGGCCTCTGGTGTTTCTAAGGGTGGAGCCCCTATTCAGATGGGCTAGGAGAATGGTGTGCCTAAAGCGAGTGAGCAGAGGTGCTGTCCCAGTGGGCCTGGAAGGTGGAGTTGAAGCCCAGGGCTGAGCAGCCTCCACTCAGAATCCAGAGAGTGTGGCCAGTACCTAGAGTCTGGAGGGTGTGGCCATTGTGTAAATTGTCTCAGAGAATAGGGAATTATTTTCAAAACTTTGAGGGCGAATATAATGTGTTCTGCTGACTTGCTTGTTGCCGTTATGCCTTCTTTTCCTCACAGTTTCTCCAATTTGTAATGGAAATGTCTAGCCTGTGCCTGCTATGCCACTGTACCACTGGAAGCAGATAACTTGTATTCTAGATTTCACAGATGAAGAAAAATTTTTTGGATTTTGGACTTGGAGTTAAGACTTTTGCTATGATATGATGGGATGAATATGTTTTGCTTGTTGCAAGACATGAATTTTGGGGGGCCAAAGAGTGGAGTGTATTGGATTGAATTGTGTCCCCCCAAAATATATGTCAACTTGGTTAGGCCATGTGTAGTTGTCCTCCATTTTGTGATCTTCCTGTGTGTTACAAATCATAATCTCTTCCTGTGGTTAGAAGGATTACTCAGGTCACCTCCCTGACCCAATGCAAAGGGATTTTCTCTGGGACATAGCCTGCACCATTTTTTTATCTCTCAAGAGATAAAAGGAAAGCAAAGCAAGCAAAGAGTTGGGGATCTCATACCACCAAGAAAGCAGCACTAGGAGCAGAGCATGTCCTTTGGACCCGGGGTGCCTGTGCCTGAGAAGCTTCTCAACCATGGGAAGATTGAGGACAAAGACCTTCTTCCAGAGCCAACAGAGAGAGAAAGGCTTCCCCTGGAGCTGATGCCTTGAATTTGGACTTTTAGCCTACTTTATTGTGGGGAAACAAATTTCTCTTTCTTAAAGCCATCCAGTTGTGGTATTTCTGTTATAGCAGCAGTAGGTAATTAAAACAGACACCCCACTTTTGGTACCAAATTCTGTTTTAGTCATTTAGTGCTACCATACAGAAATACCACAAGTGGTTGGCTTTAACAAAGAGAAATTTATTTTCTCACAGTCTAGTAGGTTACAAGTCCAAATTCAGGGCATCGGCTCCAGGGGAAGTCTTTCTCGCTTGGTCGGTTCTGGAAGAAGGTTCTTGTCCTCAATCTTCCCGTGGTCAAGGAGCTTCTCAGGCACAGGGACCCCGGGTTCAAAGGATGCACTCTGCTCCTGGTGCTGCTTTTTTGGTGGTATGAGGTCCCCAACTCTCTGCTTGCTTCCCTCTCCTTTTATCTCTTAAGAGATAAAAGGTGATGCAGGCCATATCCCAGGGAAAACCCCTTTACGTTGGATCAAGGAGGTGACCTGAGTAAAGGTGGTATTACAACCTGTCTTAGCTTGGGTTCTCTAGAGAAGCAAAACCAGTAATGCATATAAATATATAGAGAGAGATTTATATTAAGGAAACAGCTCGCGCAATTGTAGGTGTTGGAATGTCTCAAGTCCTTGAATCAGGATAGAGTCCTTTCCCAATTCACAGAGCCACAGAAGCTGGTGAACCCAAGATGAGTAGGTTGGAGAGCAGGGATTCCGCTCACAGGTTGTGACAGTTGAGGAATCCCCAAGGTAGGCAGGCAAGACCGCAAGGTTTCTCCTGAGTCAGCTGCAAGGGGCTGGCAAGCCCAAGATAGGCAGGTCAGGGAGCAGGACTCTTGCTCACAGGCTGTGAAGATCGACAAATCCCAAGATGGACAGATAAGCTGCTAGCTCAAGTCCCAAGAAACAGAGGTCCAAAAAGAGACAGCTGCTGGATCCAGAGCAAGCCGACAACCTTTGCAAGGCAAGCAAGAAGGAAGTAGGCAGTGGAAGGCAGAGAGATGAAGGCTGAGGGGGCGGTGAGCCACCATGGGCCCCACGCCCTCTGGTACGATTCAGCAGATTCCATCATGGGGGTGATCACATATCAAATTTCAACAGGAAAGTGATCACATTATATAACTACCAAAACACTGAGACTAATGGCCCACTCAAGTTGACACACAATCTTAATCATCACACAGACAATACCACCCCTCCCAAAAGAGTGCCATTTTCCCTATGTCAAGATCAAATGTTCCCTGTGTTTCAGACATGCTAAATTATTTGAAGTTTCTTAAATTTATCATATTTCTATCATCCACAACTTTCCTCTCTCTGGAGTGACCTTATTCCCATTTTCATCCGGCTTCCTTCTTCAACAGAAGGAAACATGTGATCTCTATATCACCTCTCAACTGGAAGAAGTGTGCCTACATCACCTGGTACAGATTTTTATTTACTGAACTTGTCATAAATGTTCCTTTCATTGGCAATGCTCCTATTATGTGCAGAATAGAAAGATGAGTAAGATCAAAATCCCTAATTTCAAGGAGGTTGCATTCTCTGGGGAATGTTAAAATACCTGGAAAACTAGTATATATATAATGATACATAGCGTCCTTGTATGCCTATATGGCATTTTTTATTACAGATGCTGTCTGCACCAATTTTTATATAACCTAACTTCTAAATCACTAAAAAGCAACCTTTCCTTCAACAAGTCTATGTCAGTATCCTCTCAAGTGATCACCCAAAACTTAATCTCATATTGCATTAATGCATTATCAACAATGTTGGCAGACTAATGTTTCTAAATATAGATTGGATTCTGTAAGTTCCCAGCTTAAAAGCTTTCCGTGGCACCACGTTGTCTATGGCATAACATTTAAATCTGGCGACATAGACTTCATGGCCTACTAAATTCTGACTCTAAATTATCTTTCACGCTTCATCTCCTATGATTCTAACTCTAATTCTGGCAACAACACACCATATAATTCTTTGAACCAACTATGATTTTTAACACATGTGTTTGCATGTTTTTCCCTTATCTTGGAGAATCAATACCAACAAAAGTACATTTTCCTCTCAAGCTTATCTGAACTTACTTTTCCCTGATAGTATTATTTACTCTTTTCTCTATAACCTGAAATATTGGCAGTAAAATGTGGTATAACAGTGTCAAGAGCAATCTCCCTTGCTTTGTTACTCGTAATAGGTGGAAAGCACAGAGCCTTTCATCACTGAGTATGTTAGCTGTAAGAGCTTTGTTGTTGTCATTGTTGTTGTTAGTTGGCATCACTTCCAATTCATGGCGACCCCAAGCGCGCAGAGTAGAACTGTGTCTGTGCCCTTTCCGAAGCAGATCCTCAGGTCTGTTTTCCAAGGTGTCTCTGTGTGGGTCCAAACTGCCGACCTTCAGACTAGTTTTCAAGTGCTAGCTATTTGTAGATGTCCTTAATGTAGCTGAAGGGATGCCCTTTTACTCCTAGTTGGTTGGAAGTTTTTGCCTTGACCAAGTGTTGAGTTTTATCAAATGTTTTTCTACTTCGATTGAAATGATCATATTGTTTTACTTTTTTTTATTATACTATTTTGATGAATGGAAACCCTGGTGGCGTAGTGGTTAAATGCTATGGCTGCTAACCAAAAAGTCGGCAGTTCAAATCCACCAGGTATTCCTCAGGAACTCTATGGGGCAGTTCTACTCTGTCCTGTAGGGTTGCTAAGAGTCAGAATCCACTTGAAGGCAATAGGTTTGAGTTTTTTGGGGGGTTTATTATAATGAATAATGTTGATTAAATTTTGGATGTTAATCTAAATTTGCTTTTCAGGAAAAAACAAACATACAAAACATTCCACTTGGTCATGTTATATTATCATGTTTACATTATCATTTAAAAATAGTTTTGCTAAAATTTTCAGGATGTTTGTAGGTATTTCAACAGCACTATCAGTTTACTTTGTAGTCTAGTGATGTTCGTGTCTAGTTTTGCCATAAGGAGAAGTACTACCGTACAGAGCGATTTGAAAGTCTCTCATCCTCCTGTATTTTCTCAGTGTATTCACACAAAGTTGGTAGTAATTCTTTCCTAAGTATTTCATAGAATTTGTCAATGAAGCCAACTGGGCCTGGGCCTGGGCCTTTCTTTGCAGGAAAGTTTTTAATTATAAATGCATTTAAAAAACCACAGTAGTATTTAAGTTTTATTTCCTTTTTGGGAAATTGTGATAATTTTTATATTTCAGTGAATTTGCACGTTTTAAAAAGTTATTAAATTTATTGGTTTAATGTTGGTCATAATACTCCATTAATATTCTTTTAAAGTTTTTAAGATCTTTTAAAGTTTGAAAGAGATCCCCCTCTTCATTATTAATATTGTCGCCTTCCTTCTTCCTTTCCTCCCTCCCTCTCTCTCTCCTTCTCTCCCTCCTTTCCTTTTCTTCCTTCCTTCCATTTTGTTTTTATTTTCTTCCCTTGCCAGAGGCTTATCAATATAATTGATCTTTCCAAGAAATCAAACTCTTTTTGGTAGAAAGTTCTTTGTTCAAACAACATTCTTACTGGAAAGGAATTTAAACAAACACGAGCATTTTTCTCTTTGAAAGATTCTACCTGCTCAGTGTCTTCTACTCAGCCTTTTCTCACCTCTAAAGAGGTGGACGGGGATGGAGACTGGGGTAAGGGGGGGCTCTGATAGCCACAAAGCCTCATAGGAGTTCTTTTTTCAAATACTCATTAAAATCATTATGTGCATTTCTACTTAGAATTTCCTATTTTAGTGAAGATTTTCTAAATGTGGAATCAAATTTTTTAACATTCATATCAAATCTCTTAACTGTATTCTTCAAAACTAAAATTGAACATCAGGATCCTATACAAACCTCTAGGATACAGAAGCACCATAAACGGTCTCCGTAGAAAGAAATCCAACCCAGTAAGTTTTCTTACAGTGCAATGCACAGCTTGGAACCCTAGGACTATGCTTAGGGAATCTGCCATGTGTTTGTTCGTTGTCACCGGTTATATACTATGTTACTTTGATAATGAGTGCCAAACTCAGAAGTACTCAACTGTCATTTTCTTACCCATCGATTTTTTAATCTCAAGGTGACGCAGTGTGATGTATGCCTATACCCACTAAACAAAGTTCCCAATATATCCTAGCAGGTGATACTAAAGGTAATAAAAGTTGCAAGTCATCTATCTAAAGCTACCTGGGTAATGAAAGCTCATTTCAGGGAGCTAAATAGATAAGATATTGATTCTGGTGAAAGCCAATGTATGCTCAACTCATGGTCTGGTAATAGAGCGAATGGAATTAGAGAGGCTGGTTGTCACCACAAATAACCTGAATCTCCTCATGAACTAAGGTGGATTCTAAATGTGTAAAACTTCCAACTTGGAGAAACTGAAAAAAAATGTACAGCACTGCCAAGTAAAGCTGAATTAATATAAGAAAGGATTTCATTATTTAATTAGGACCCAGACACTTGATGCAGTTCTTCAATTAAGATTAGCCCCAGTTACTATTCAGATCCCATAGTAAGCTGAGGAAACTTTTTCTTCTCCATTATTTTGATGAAAAGCAATTTTTTTGTTTGGTTTCATTCTGCTCTGTTTTGTTTTTAGTGCCTTATGTCCCCAGGCCCTGTCTAAGCATTAGGGACCCAGTACTGAATAATGAATGAAACAGAAAAAACACCTGAGTTTATAGGGTTTATACTCTAGTGGAAGAGGCAGGAAACTAAAGACTGAATGTACAATATGATGTTTTGCAGTAAAAAAAAAAAAAAAATCTATAAGGGAAAATGAACAGAATAAAGAGATATTTTTTGGAAAGAGAGGATACCTTTTTCAGTAGGATCGTTGGGGAAAGCCTCTTTGAAGATGGCGATATATCAGCAGAGAATTAAATGAAGTGAATGGCTTTCTAACCTGAGGGAAAATTCAGGGCAAATCCTCAGGAGAAACGGTGACAGGCATAATTGGGGGTGGCGGGGCGGGGGCTGGAGGTTCAGAACATTTGAACAAGGTTATGAATAGTGGGACACGAGGTCTCAGAGTTCTCTAGGCACTAGCCTTATGTAAGTACTGTGAATTTATTGTAAATATGGTGGGAAGACCATGCAGAGATTTCAAATTTGGGAATAACTATAATTTTTAAAAAGAATAATCTGGCTTTTGAAAGGAATTTCCAATAAGAAGAATCATAGAAACAAAAGAGTGTTGGACTAGTTTGTAATGGTTATTGTTGTTAGGTGCCCTCAAGTCGGTTCTGACTCAGTGACCCTATGAACAACAGAACAAAACACTGCCCGGTTGGTCCTGCACCATCCTCACAATCATCATTATGCCTGAGCTCATTGTTGCAGCCACTGTGTCAGTCCATCTCATTGACGATCTTCCTCATTTTTGATGACCCTCTACTTTACCAAGCATGATATCCTTTTCCAGGGACTGATTCCTCCTGATAACATGCCCAAAATGTGTGAGACAAAGCCTCTCCATCCTTGCTTCTAAGGAGCATTCTAGTTGTACTTCTTCCAAGACAGATTTGTTCATTCTTTTGGCAGTCAATGGTGTATTCAGTATTCTTTGCCAACACCACAATTCAAAGGCATTAGTTTTTCTTCATTTTTCCTTATTCATTGTCTAGCTTCCGTTTGTGTATGATGCGATAGAAATTTTTTTTCTTAGGTCAGGAGCACTGTAGTCTTCAAGGTGATATCTTTGCTTTTTAACACTTTAAAGAGGTCTTTTGCAACAGATTTGCCCAGTGCAATGCGTCTTTTGATTTCTTGACAGTGGCTTTCATGGGCATTGATTGTGGATCCAAGCAGAAAGAAATCCTTGACAACTTCAATCTTTTCTCCATTTACCATGATGTTGCTTACTGGTCCAGTCAGGAGGATTTTTGTTTTCTTTATGTTGAGGGGTAAACCATATTGAAGGCTGTAGTCTTTGATCTTCATCAGTAAGTGCCTCAAGTCCTCTTCATTTTCAGCAAAGAAGGTTGTCTCATCTGTATAATGTAGGTTGTTAATGAGCCTTCCTCCAATTCCAATACCCTATTCTTCTTTCATGTAGTCTGACTTCTTAAATTATTTGCTCAGTATGCAGATTGAATAAGTGTGGTGGAAAGATACGACCCTGAGACACACATCTTTCCTGACTTTAAACCTGACTTTATCCCGTTATTCTGTTTGAACAACTGCCTCTTGATCTATGTACAGGTTACCCACGATCATGGTTAATGTTCTTGGGTTCCCATCCTTCACAATATTATCCATAATTTTTTATGATCCACACAGTCGAATGCCTTTGCATAGTCAATAAAACAGAGGTAAACATCCTTCTGGTATTCTCTGCTTTTAGCCAGGATCCATCTGACATCAGCAATGATATCCCTGGTTCCACATCCTGGGCTACTAGTTTAGACAACAGATAATGATGACTTGTATTAGAATCATAGTTATTAAAATCAAATAAATTTTTTTTAATTTAGCAAACAATTAAAATATAAAGCATAAAGAACATGCTTATGTATTGAATATGGTGTTGAGAGAAATAGGAGAATCAAAATAATTACAATATTTTGAGTCTGAGCAACTGAGGGACTGGAAGTCCCATTTACTTAGATGGTAACCCCATGACTTGGGCAATGAACAAGTTTGATTAGGAAGATGTGGGTATCAAGAATTTGGGTTTGGTGTATTAAGTATTAAATGCTTATTAGATACCCAGACAACATACCATGTGTCTGGCAACTAAAGATAAGAGTGGCAAGATCATGGAGAGAAACACTAGGTTTCTAAATAAAAATCTGTCATCAGTATATAGAGGATTTTCAAAGCCATGGGTATGAATAAATTTGGTGAAAAAAGCAAAAAAGAAATATACAGAATCTTGGGTCATTACGGAATCTGAAAGCAGAAACAGGAGGAATTGGGGGGAGCAAAGAAGTTTTTCATCACTAGTAGTGTTCATTACCAGAACACAAGAAAAAAAAAAAGAAACTGTTTTGAGAATGAGGGTGTGATCAATAGTGTCAATTGCTCTGAAAGTTCAATTAAACAGGAACTGAGTTTCTATAGATTAAATGTTATATCATCTCAAATCCCAGTGAGGCAACACAAAAGTTTATTTCTCTCCCTCACAGATATCAAATGTCGATTAGCAGAGGCAGGGTCAGTGAGGGTTTGCCCCATGCAGATATTTGTATGCCAGGCTTCTTCTATCTGGTGGTTTCAGAGAGAATAATTGTAGTTGTAGGAGCAGGTCAACCTGTGGTAGAGGAACATAGCCAAACTATGGCAACCTGGTAAGAAATTTAAAAAAAAAAAGAAATTAGCCAGAATAAATATCCCTCCCCAGATAATGCAAACAGTTAATGTTCTTGGAAGCTACCTGAAAGGTTGGAGGTTGAAGTCTACCCACAAATGCCTTTTAAGAAGGTTTGGCGATCTATTTCTGAAAAAGCAGCTATTAAAAACCATACGGAGCACAGTTCTACTCTGACACACATAAGGTAGCCATGAACTGGAATCCACTCAAGTAAAACTGGTAGTACCTCACTCTCTACATTCCTTCTCATTTCCTGATGTTCTCTTCTACTGACTAAACTAAACCTGAATATAAGAGTCCAGAAAGGCACGGATGCAGTTCATAAATTTAGGCAATGTGGAGAGGAGTACAGAGTGAATCAGAAAGGTCAAGATATCAATATGTCTTTGTTAAAGTTGTTAGAATTTTAAAAAAAAAAAATACTGAAATGTGGTCATTTGTTTTCCTTTTGCAGAACTGTCTTGAGTATTCTTAGACATAATTTACACTATATGAATTTAGAGCCAGTTTTTTAAATTTACACTCACAAAAAAATGTGTCATGATTTTAATTGGAATTGCATTGAATTTATAGATTAATTTATGAATAACAGACATTTTTATGATACTGAGTCCTTATATCTATGAATCTAATATATTTCACCAATTATTTAATTTTATTTTGAGGCTGTTGTTGAGAATATACACAGCAAAATATACACCGATTCAACAGTTTCTACACACACAGTTCAGTGACATTGCTTACATTCTTGGAGTTGTGCAACTGTTCTCACTCTCCTTCTCTGAGTTGTTCCTCCCCATTAACATAAACTCACTGGCCCCTAAGGTTCCTATCTAAAGTTGCTGTTGTCACTTTGATCCTATATAGATAGATCTTGAAAGAGCACAATGCTTGAGGCAGACATTCTTTACTGGTTAAGCTAAATTATTGATCGGTTTTAAGATGACTTCAGGTGATATTTTTGGCTTAAGGTTTAAAGATTATCTCAGGGCAATAGTTTCAGGGGTTCATCCAGCTTCCGTAGCTCCGGAAAGTCTGGAGTTCATGAGAATGAGATTCTGTTCTACTTTTTCCCCCTTTGATCAGGATTCTTCATCAGAATCTTTGATCAGAATGTTCAGTAATGGTAGCCAGACTGGTCTCGTGGCAAAAGAGGCATTTGTTCATGGAGGCAATTAGCCACACATTCCATGTCCTCCTTCTATTCCTGACTCTCCTTCTTCCTCTGTTTCTCCAGGCAAAAGTTGTGCAATGGATACACTTACAACAATGACAAAAAAAAAAAAAATGAGTAGCTGCCGAAGGTGTTTGTGAATAACTAAAAGCCTCATGGGAATTGTTCCTTGGTTTGGATTTTTAGGGTCATAGATTCATGGGGCATTTCAGCTAATTGGCCTAATAATGTGCTAAGTGTTTCTGTTCTACCTCCTAGTTCCTTGCATAGTGCCTGGGGTCTTAAAAGCTTGCAAAGGCCACTCAAGGCACGAAATTGGTCTGTATATTGTATCATTTGTTTAGGTCCTCTTTTATGACATTCAATAATGTTATGTAATTTCCTATATTGAGATACTGTGTGTTTTTTCTAAGGTTTGTTTTATGCACCCCGTAAATCTGTTGCCATTTCAAACAGAACCTTTTTCAAAACTGTATCATCTAATCGGTATTGTTGATGAACAATCTCTCATGTCTGACAGAGTTATATTATCATAAACTCCATTCAGGTATTTTATTTTTTCTTCCAAAATATTTTTGCTACAAATATAAGTCTGCCATTTATAAGATGTCTGATTATTCTCTTGTCCTTTTTTGCTATCATTTGATTCAAACATGTTTTCTGTGTCCCACTCTCATCCACACATCTCTCTGCACCCTCTGACCTGAAGCTACAGATTTTTGTTTAGCTTTTTTTTTTTTACTTTTTATCAGGTTCACCAAGCTCTAATTTATTATTTATTTACTAAGTTCTGCTTTTGTTTGCTTTAATGAATGACTGTTGACTCTTAAAGTATGAATTGTACTTTATTAAGATTATATTTTTCCCTTTTACTATTTGATGTGGTAAATGCCGTACTTTCACTTGTTGATTTAATTTACAGTTCTGGGCTTAGTTGTCAAAGTTACATTATTCTTATGAAATAACTTATGTAATTTTTCCTATTGAAAAAGTACTTTTTGAAGCTCTAAAGTTCTATCTATTTTTGAATTGCTGAAGAAAGTTGCCTGCATGAAATGTCTGAGGTTTGTCTACGTTTATTTTGGGGAGGAAAAAAAAATTGGGGAAAGGTTTAAATTACTATCACAATGCTATTAGTGGGTATTGTTTTACTTGGGTGCAGTATTTAAATTCAGAGAAAGTGAAAAATAAGTAACATTTCTTTACTTCTCATTTCTTCTTGTTCCTTCCTTTATTTGAATTAGTAAAGGTTGTATGTCCTACTCCTTCACACCACACCTAATTTTTCCAAATCATTTTTAAAATTATAGTTTTTACTTATTTTCCTTCAATGGTCACTCTTCAATATGAAGATATATAGAGAAAAATATATATCCTTACTTACATAAATACATATATGTATAAAATTATACCTACAGGTAATTTTATATTTTCATTAAAATTTGAAAATTACTATGTTTTATACAAATGATGTAATGTTATATTTTTTTTGCCAACAGCAACCTACCCCCTTATGCTCCCCTTGGACTTATTTTCACAAGCAAGCGTAATATGCTAATTTTTTTACAGCACCACGTAAAAAAATTAGCATAGCCCACTTAAGATAATACCTTGTGGAGGAGGGTCAGGTTGGCAAAAAAAGCTTATAACACGCACGTCATTCGCTTAAAAATACAAAAATACAGTATTCATTATGGGTCTTCCTCCTGAAGAAGGCAAGGACCTTGCAACATTTAGTCATCTTCAACATATCCCATTAACATTTTTTCAGTAAATATTAAGATTTATTTTTCTTCAATTATCAGGTAAAATATCCACATAATTAAATATGTATGCTTCATGGAACATTAAGTGTAGAAGATTGGTATATGTATATATATATATGTATTTTTTTTTTGAACAAATACATATACACTTATATATCCAAGACCAGATTAACAGGACTATTTTCAGCATCGCAGGAATACCCTCATGGTCCTTTCCAGAAAGTATCTGTCTTTTCTCTGAGGTAACCACTGTTATGACTTCTTTCATTATCAATTAGGTCGTGTTTTACTGGTACAAAATAAATCATATATACTCTTATTTATATTGATTTTTCACATAATGTCTGTGAGATTAATTCTTATTGTTGCATACATCAGTAATTCTTTCCTTTTAATGCTATATTGTATACTCATTATATTAATATACCACAATTCATTTCTTCATTCTTTTTTGGATGAAAATTTGGATTGGTTCTCATTTGGCACGTCTATGAATAAAACTGTTATGAACATTCTTATGTACGTCTTTTACTGAACAAAATGTATTTTCTCACGGAAGGGGACATGCTCAATCACAGGTGTATATGTATATTTAATTTTCATAGGTAATGACAATTACTTCCCCAAGTGTTCGTACCAATAAACAATCTCACTAAAAATGCATGAGAGTTTGTGTTGTTCCTCATTTTCACACGTGGTGTTATCAGTCTTTTTTATGTTTTTGGCAGGTGTGTAGTGTGATCCTAATATAATTTGAATGTGTTTCCCTAATGATATTTTCTTGTGATATGCATTTAAAAAATGGATGTTTTTCTTTTTCTTATTTACTTGTTGAACATCTTTATATATCCTGGGTAGAAATCCTTCGGGAGATATATGTATTACAACTATATTCTTTAACTTACTGGATTTTGTTTTTACTCTGTTAATTGTGCTTTTTATGGGGAAAAGTTCTGAATTTTAATGAAATACAATTCAGCAGTTATATATTTTCCGGGTAGTTTGTTTTGTGTTCTGTGTAAGAAATCTTTGCCTGCCCCAAATCATGGTCTTATTCTATGCTTCTTCCTAGAAGCATCATTTTTTTTTTTTTTTTTTGGCATTTATATTTGGGTCTATGATCCTTCTCAAATGTGTGTGTGTGTGTGTTTTGGAAAAAAAATCACACTATTTCAAATAGTTTGGAATTTACAGATACACAAACAAGTTATCTTAAAACAATTACAGCATATATATGTATATATACATATATAGTTGTTGTTAACTGCCATCTAGTCGGCTTGGACTCAATGAACCGACATACCACAGAAAGCAGAAAGAAGCACTGCCTGGTCCTGTGCCATGTTCACAATTGTTGTTATGCTTGAGCCCATTGTTGCAGTCTCTGTGTCAATCCAACTAGTTGAGTGTCTTCCTCTCTTTTGCTACCCTCTACTTTACCAAGCATGATGTCCTTCTCCAGGGACTGATCTCTCCTGATAACACATCCAAAGTATGTAAGATGAAGTCTCACCATTCTTGCTTCTAAGGAGCATTCCAGTTGTACTTCTTAAAAGATAGATTTGTCTGTTCTTTTGGCAGTCCATGGTATACTCAATATTCTTTGCCAACACAATTCAAAGGAGTCAATTCTTCTGTCTTCCCAATTCATTGTCCAGCTTTCACATGCATGTGATGCTATTGAAAATACCATGGCTTGGTTCAGGTGCCCCTTAGTCTTCAAGGTGACATCTTTGCTTTTCAATACTTTAAAGAGGTCCTTTGCAGCAGATTTTCCCAATGCAATGTCTCTTTTGATTTCTTGACTGCTGCTTCTTCCATGGGTGTTGATTGTGGATTCAAGTAAAACGAAATCCATGTATAGATAGAAGGCAGGCAGGCAGGCGGGCGGGCGGGCAGGCAGGCAGGCAGATAGATGATAGATGTCCAAAAAAACAAACCTATTACCATCAAGTCGATTTCAACTTATAGCAACTCTATAGGACAGAGTAGAATTGCTCCATAAAGCTTCCAAGGAGCAGGTGGTGAATTTCAACTGCTGATCTTTTAGTTAGCAGCCAAACTCTTAACCACTGTGCCACCAGGGCTTCATATATATATATGTATATATATATATATATATGTATATATATATATATATGTATATATATATATATATGTATATATATATATGTATATATATATATATATTCTAATCTTTATGTATAAGATTTGATAAATCAATTACATTTTATTACATTTAAAAAAATCTTGGAATTGTCCTTATGGAACAGTGGTAAGACCTTGGTTGCTAACCAAAAGGTCAGCAGTTCGAGCCCGCCAGCCACTCCTTGAAAACCCTATGGGATGGTTCTTCTCTGTCATATAGGGTCACTATGAGTCAGAATCTACTTGATGGCAACAGGTTTTCTTTTTCCTTTTTTTTTTTGTCATTCAATAATACAGATAATTTTATTTATTTTTTCCAAATGTTACACTTTTCATTTCCTTATTTCTTTCCTTCAGTCTTTTAGAATGGCTAGGCTTTCCATTATAATATTAAATGAATGTGATGAGAAGGGACTCCTTTGTGCTATTATTCACCATTGATATATGATAAACACCCATTGCCACCAAGTCATTTCCAACTCATAGCGACCCTATAGGACAGAGTAGAACTGCCCCATAGGGTTTCCAAGGAGCCGTTGCTGAATTCAAACTGCTGACCTTTTGGTTCGCAGCCAAGTTTTTAACCACTGCACCACCAGGGCTCTTTTAATACACCATAGTGATTAAAATTTGTGCTACTGAAACCATACAAAATGAGGACTGCTTCTGCGTGCATGTGCATACAGTGTGTGTGTGTGTACATATTTGTATGAATGAACATGTATATATTGACTTATATATGTATGCATGCATGTATATTATCTATATATTCATATACACACACATATATCACATAAATGTTCCAACTAGCTAAATAGTTTCTGTAAGAATTCTTTGTGTCTGATGATGGATTTTGAAGTCCAAAGGCCAAGTGGTCAAGAAGGGAAGATGGGTGTAAAGTGGAGAAATCAAAAGTGGGTGTCCGATGAGGATAGTTAAAAATCTGTGAGAATTCTTATTGCCTCTGACCCCATCAGTCTGAGTCTCCTGGAGAAGCTGGGATCTTTCATCATGGAGTTAAACCTGCACAACTTGCCAAGGAGTCAGGGAAGCTGAAAGAGCATCCAAGTTAGGTGGAGCAGTTGCAGGCCCAGCTATGGCATCCTTCCAATGGGATGAGTCAGGAGGTCAACGACAATGCATGTGAGCTACAAAACGGCTGCTACTCTTCTTCTGTACTCTGAGTCTCACAAGATTCTCTTTTTGGTCCAGCCTTACCAGAAACATACAGGAAAGGTAACTCTGGGAAATGGGGCTCAGTCCAGCATGTTCGATACATTAAACCACATCCTCTTCCTTAATCTTTTACCCAATAATTTTAGAAGCCAACAGCGGATTATTAGTGTCCAACAGCAATTATTAGTGTCATGTTCTAATGGTGATTATCTTCAGTTAACAGTGTGAAAGAAGTATGTACTTAGAAAGGTATCATCAACCTATCTAGAAAGCATAGTGACAAATTGGTTAGAGTGTCAGTAAAATACTAGAGAAAGTTTCAAGGAGAAAAATGTATTTAAAGTCAGCCTTTAAGGATGAAGAACAGTTCTACTACAAGATAAACTGAACTCTGTGCTTCTACTAAGAAAAAAAAAAAAAAAAAACAGAATTTATTTCAGAGAGGAACTGTTTCAACAATGTGCCGTCCTGCCAGGGAAGATTTAGACAGGGGTGCTAATAGTTGATGCATGGTTCTTTTGTAATGAAAATAAGCCAAGAACAATGCAAGTGTAACATCAGCAAAATAAGCCTAGAATTATTATATCTAAAGGGTCAAATTCACATAAGATAATTAGAAATAAAACTAGCCACAGTTGTGCCGGTTGTGAGAGATAGACTTTCAACTTCTCTTATCTAAAAAAAATGGTTATCAGATCCACCCAGTTTGTAAAACTCGGAGGTTTTAATTTTGGTTCAGCTCCAAGGTCAAAGATTCAGGCTCTGGGGTGTCCAGGACTTACAGATTAACTTTAGATCATTCGTTGTTCAGAAGACCTACCTCAAAAGGTGGCACACTTTTAAACCCAAAATAAGTCAGTGTTTGGATCAAGCAATAGTTAGACACATAAATTGATTTTTTTTTCATTTGTGTATAGCTTCACCAAGTATGTTAAAGTTCATGTGACACATACATGACTTCTCCGGGTCTATTCCAAAGCTGGACATGTATTCCTGACAGCAATCCATCAAAATTGCCTTACTGAACTAAAAAATTCACCCAGAAATATTTTTGCAAACCTTGTAAATGTAAGTTCCTATAGGATTTATTAAGAAATAAGAAACAACCAAAGCAATTCACTTAAACAAAATAGGAGAAAAATAAAGCTGCCTATGACTTCAAGTATTCATTTATATTTCCTCCTGTCAAGAATTTGAAGGCATTTCATGAATAACTATGTCAACTATCTGACCTGCTTTTGCATCTGAACTACAATAAATAGATGCTTCAGGTCCATACAGGAAATAAAAAAAAAAAAAAAAATTCAGAAAAGAAGGATTTAAAATAAAAATACTAGGTAAAAATATAATGTTAAAGTAATTTAGCTTGTTAGTATTTGTGATTTTCGGAAGATTCTGGGGTAATTAAATTTTAGAACATTTTAAATTTCTGTGAACTGTTTAGAAAGTCAAATGTTATTGCTATTAATTTCACTGTGAAATTGATGTATGTCTGTATTGACATATTAACATGTAAGAAAATCTAAGCTTTTTAAATATTCTCACTTTATTTTTAAATATATAAAATAATACCCCATAGAATTACAATATGTGGTTTAAGAAACACCAGGGAAATTGTTTAAAATTATCGATTAGAGTGCCACACAATTAAAAATGAGTCAGGCTTGCTAAAGTCTTTACTTACGATAAAGTTTAAGTTGAAATAAAAAGTTAAAATAAAAATTGGCAATTTATTTTATTGTTTGTGTAGTACAACAAATCCTTACTAAAGTGCAAAGCAAGAAATCATTTTCATTAGAATTCTACGACTGGAGACATGCATGGATCACAGAAAGTATATTTCTCTCAATTTTACAGGGACTAAAACACACATCAACTTTTCAGTTTGAATTGAATTATAATCATTTTCATCTGTCATATAAAAGAATATATTTTATTTGAATCCTCTAGCATGGTGGATTTTTGTGGGGATTTTATATCGACCGAATTTGGAATATATATTGGCTAATATTTCTCATTGACATGATATTTAACTTGCCTGATTACATTAGCTACATTGGGTAGAAAATAATGCAAGAAGCCTGGATAGTAGACATTTACCTTTGAATAGAAGATGTAATTCTTTGTATACCTGTAAAATAAACCTCTAACCTTCATCCATTATACAACACACTTTGTTTAGCCCATGGTGAACTGGATAAAAGAATATAATCAGAAAAACATTTCAAAATGCGTGGTTTGTCAATGGAGTAGTTTAATGAATTTAACCTCATACATAGTAAAAGAATCGTTTTACTTAGCATAAATGCTTCTTTTAATGTAAGGAACCAACTACATACGATACTGGTATCTTTTCTGTCATTGAAATAATCTTTGCAAGTTCAGTTTTTATCAAAAGTTAAAATAGATATGTTACAGTTGTATCTATTAGACATACTTTTCATATATAAATAATGCACAGTCCAATTTATATTGTGAAATTCATGCAATCATTTCTTTAACCAATTTAGCATTTATTGATAAATTCTATGAGGTCATCAAAAATGTATATGCTTGAACCTCATTATTTTTGCTTTCATCATGCTTTGACTTTATATTCTCTGCACAAGAAACATCCACTGGGAGTAAAAACTCACTACAGTGTTGTGGCAAGGATATTATGACTAAATTCATTTGCCCCTCTACGTAGGTTCCAAAACCAAAAAACCAAACCCAGTGCCGTTGAGTCGATTCTGACTCATAGCGACCCTATAGGACAGAGTAGAACTGCCCCATAGAGTTTCCAAGGAGCGCCTGGCAGATTTGAACTGCTGACCCTTCGGTTAGCAGCTTTAGCACTTAACTACTATGCCACCAGGGTTTCCATCTACTTAGATTAGAGCTAAATATTTAGCCATATTTATTAACTACGTACTATTGGAGCCTAACATTTTTATCTTACTTTACAGTAAATGTTGTTCTAAGTTTGATCAAAAGTCTTTTGGAATTATGTAGTATGTAAGTAAAAATGTGGATATGTGTAGCTATTATTTTTTTATATCAAAAACACAAATCTGTCTGGATTCCTGCACATGGAATTAGTACTAAATCTAAGATTAGAAACATTCAGCCTACCACGTTCTTTGGTCAGCCATCCTGAAACTTTTGTCCCTCTATAAGCTGAATATCACGTAGCTCTCCTGAGGCAACAGCATAACCAAACCAAAAAACCAAACCCAGTTCTGTCGTGTCGATTCCAACTCATAGAAACCCTATAGGACAGGGTAGAACTGCCCCATAGAGTTTCCGAGGAGTTCCTGGCAGATTTGAACTGCTGACCCTTTGGTTAGCAGCCATAGCACTTAACCACTATGCCACCAGGGTTTCCACAACAGCATAGCAGTAATGTTTTATTTGATTCTGCTTTTTCAACAGCACAAATATCAGTGTTTGCTGCAATAATACTTTGATGACAATAAGAATAAGAACAAGCAAATAGATAAGCCAGGCTCCCTGTTGAGACACAATGAACAGAGATGAATAAGAAAAGGAAAGAAAATAAGTAACAAATAGACAATGAGGAATGTTTCAAATAAACAAAACGTTCTTCTGAAATCAGTAGTATAACACTGTGAAGAGTACAGAAATGAAATCATTACTCTCCTGTTTAACCTGAAAATGAAATACTGCAAAACTGCCCAAGAAATTCTGTTATCACATTTCCTCCTAAAAGTTATTTTACCAAAAATTACATCAAATATATTTAGCTATTCTCCTTTTTTACTAGAAAATTCTTCACCTAATCCCATCATACCTTTCTTCTACTCTCAGTGTGGTCATCGTAAGGAGTACAATCATTCCAGCTGATTCCAATTCCACAACCAAACCCATAGCAGTGAAGTCATTTCTGACCCAAAGTGAACCAACAGGACAGAGTAGAACTGTCACATAGGGTTCCTAAGGAGCAGTTGGTGGATTTGAACTGCCAACCTTTTGGTTAGCAGCCTTAACTCTTAACCACTGCATCACCAAGGCCCTGATCACATTTCCCACTCTTCTCACTTTATCAATCTTCAACAAGCCTTCTGGAATTCAAAGTCTGTCCTCATCTAATTCCCACACTGTATTGTCAAAAATTTCTATAATTTTCCTTCATATGCCTTCTCTATATGGAATTGGCTATACACTGAGCGTTGTTGTTGTTTTTATCTCCAAATGCCTCAGTTCCTAGAAAAGTGTTAAACGTTAGATGCTGTCCTTGCTCCTCCATTTCCACTTCAAGATTTTTTTACTTCCCTCCTCTTTCAAAAAGCTCAGGTCCTTTTCAAAACATGTTTCTTTTTTTAATCAACACATCTTCTCTTCTACCTCTATTTTGCTATTCTTTTTCGTTACATCAGTATTCATGTAAAGATACACTAAAAACACTGGAATTTCAGTTTCTTGGTGTTTCTTTAGTGTTCTGTTTCAGTTCCTTAGTATTATGGGTTGATTCTGTCTCCCCCCAAACTGATATTCCTAACTCCTGGTACCTGTAAATGCAAATCAGTTGGAAATAACATCTTTGCAGATATACTTAGTAAACATAGGGCCATATTGGAGTATGGTGGCCCTAATCCAGCATAACTGGTGTCATTATAGGAAGAAGAAAGAAGACACAGAGATAGATAGACACTTGTAGTAACAAGAAGTTGGAAGAAGCAAGGAAGTATTCTCCACTAGAAACTTTGGAGGGAGCATAGCCCTGTGGATACCTTGATTTCAGACTTCTAGCCTCCAGAATTGTGATAGAATAAATTTCCATTGTTTTAAGCCATCCCAGTTTGTAGCACTTTGATACAGCTGCTCTAGGAAATGCATAAATTTGTTGTTGTTGGGTGCTTCTGAGTTGGTTCTGACTCATAGTGATCCTATATACAATCGAACAAAATACTGCCCAGTCCTGCATCAGCCTTGCAATCGTTATGCTTGAGCCCACTGTTGCAGCCACTGTGTCAATTTATATCATTGGGGTTTTTTTTTTTTTTTTTTTCACTGACCCCCTATTATACCAAGCATGATGTGCTTTTCCAGGGACTGGTCCTTTCTGATAACATGTCCAAAATACGTGAGACAAAGTTTCACTATCCTTGCTTCTAAGGAGAATTCTGGCTGTACTTCTTCCATGACAGACTTGTTTGTTCTTCTGGCATTCCATGGTATATTCAATATTCTTCGCCAACACCATAATTCAAAGGTATCAATTCTTCTTCTGTCTTCCTTATTCATTGTCCAGCTTTCACATGCATATAAGGTCACTGAAAGTACCATGGCTTGGGTCAGGCACACTTTAGTTCTCCAAATGATATCTTTGCTTTTTAACACGTTAAAGAGGTATTTTGCAGTAGATTTTCCCAATGCAATATGTCATTTGATTTCTTCACTGTTGCTACCATGGGCATTGATTGTGGATCCACGTAAATGAAATCCTTGACAACTTCCACCACTGGTCTGTCAGTTTTCTGTACGTGGTGGCTTGTGTGTTGCTGTGATGTTGGAAGCTGTGCCACTGGTATTTCCAATATTAGCAGGGTCACTCATGGTGGAAAGGTTTCAGCGGAGCTTCCATACTAAGACAGACTAGGAAGAAGGATTTGGCAGTCTACTTTTGAAAAAATTAGCCAGAGAAAACCACATGAATAGTAGTAGAACATTATCTGATATAATGCTGGAAGAGTTGGAGGGCACTCAAAATACAGTTGGGGAAGAGCTGCCTCCTCAGAGTAGAGTTGACCTTAATGACATGAGTGGAATAGAGTTTCAGGACCTTCATTTGTGGGATGACTCAAAATGAGAAGAAACAGCTGCAAAGATTTGTTAATAATCAGAAAGTGGAATGTATGAGGTATGGACCTAGGAAAATTGGAAGTCATTGAAAATGAAGTAAGACACATAAACATCAATATCCTAGGCATTAATGAGCTGAAACGACTGGTGCTGTCCATTTTGAATTGGACAATTATATGGTCTACTATGCCAGGATAACAAATTGGAGAGGATTGGTGTTGTATTCATCGTCAAAAAAGAACATTTCAAAATCCATCCTGAAGTACAATACTGTCAGTGATAGGATAATATTCATATACCTACAAAGAAGACCAGTTAATACGACTATTATTCAAATTTATGAACCAACCACTAAGGCTGCCAATGAAGAAAATGAAGATTTTTACCAACTTTTGCAGGCTAAAACTGATAAACAGGCAATCAAAATGCATTGATAATTACTGGTGATTGAAAATTGAAGGTTGGAAACAAACAAGGGTCGATAGTTGGAAAATATGGCTTTGGTGATAGAAATGACACTGGGGATGGCATGATAGAATTTTGCAAGACCAAAGACTTCACTGCAAATACCTTTTTCCAACAACATAAACGGCAACTATACACAGGGACCTAGATGTATGGAATACATGGGAATCAACTCGACTACATCTGTGGAAACAGACAGTGGAGAAGCTCAATATCATTAGTCAGAACAGGGCCAGAGGCTGACTGTGGAAAAAACCATCAGTTACTTATAAAAAAAACCCACCCAGTGCCATCGAGTCAACTAATGCAAGTTCAATTTGAAGCTGATAAAAATTAGGGCAAGTCCACAGGAACAAATATACAAACTTGATTATATCCCAATATATTTAGAGAATCATCTCAAGAATAGATTTGACAAATCGAACACTAATGATCAAAGATCAGATGAGTTGTGTAATGACATCAAGGACATCAGACATTAAGAAAACAAAAGGTCATTAAAAAGACAGGGAAGAAGGAAAAGAGCAAAATGGATGTCAAAAGAGACTCTGAAACTTGCTCTTGAACGTACAGTAGCTAAAGAGAATCGAAGAAATGATGAAGTGATACAGTTGAGTAGAAAATTTCAGAGTCACTCGAGAAGACAAAGTAAAGTATTATAATGAAATACACAAAGACCAGAAATTAGAAAACCAAAAAGGAAGAACACACTTGGCATTTCTCAAGCTGGAAGAACCAAAGAAAAAAAGTCAATAGAGTTGCCATATTGAAGTATTCTATTGGGAAAATATTGAACAACTCAGGAAGTATCAAAAGGAGATGAAAGGAATATACAGGGTCACCGTACCAAAAAGAATTGGTTGATGTTCAGCCATTTAAGGAGGTGGCGTATCATCAAGAGCCAATGGTATTGAAGGAAGAAGTCCAAGCTGCTCTGATGAAATTGGCGAAAAACAAGACTCCTAGGAAATGAAGGAATACCAACTGAGATTTTTCAACAAATGGATACAGAGGTGGAGGTGCTCACTTGTCTATGCATACACTTAAAGAAACTTTTCCTAATCTAATTTCATTGACCCACTCATATTTTCATTTAAGCTAAATTTACTTTCTTTAATAGCAGGACCATCCCCCAAATCTCAGTTTGACATTCCACTTCCTGATCACCACCTCTTACTCTTTCAGCCTGCATATTCCAGTATGCCCAGGCCAGTTCTCCAATACTCCCTGAGGCTGCTAATCCATCACCCCTCATAACCATCCTCAAAAGCATGACCCAGCTTGATAACTCTATCCTTATTGACATCCTTAACTTCTTTGCCTCTCTCTCCTCTACTGTGATTGTTGGCAAAAATGCCAAATCTGTTTGATCCTAACTTTAGACTTAACTGGGGTTTGTAGTCAAGTAGCTGATCAACTCTAGAGAAAATAAAACACCGCTGTGGCTTAAATTTAAAATTTTACTTAAAATGAAACCTATTTCAAAGGCTTTTTTTCCAGATCAAATTACACAGGTTAAAAAAATTAGATAAATATACCCCAGGCACATAGAATATTTTCAGTAAATGTGTTTTCTTTACCCTTGAGTAAATACACCTGTGTTGGGGATGAACAAGAAAGAGATTAAATGTATCTCAGTCACAAACTCTGACATAGTGAGACTGTATCTAGTGCTCTGAGTTTAACTGTATATTTTCCTCAAACAGACCAGCCCTCTTTATATGCATTTCTACAATTGTGATCATAGCAGACAAAGTCTAGGTCTTGGAAATAGTAAACTTAGGGACCTATATTGCTTTTATCTCTTACACATTGTTGAACTTGGAACAAATCACTTAAATCATCTTAACATGCTTAATATTTGTAAAGTGAAGGCAATCATTGTCATCACCATCATCATGATATCTCACACATATTTGACAAGAGTGTTATGATGCTCATATGGAATCACATATATAATATGTAATTAATTGTAGCATTTTTCATATTGCTGTTATTTATTAATAATATTAGCAAATAATTTACTAGGCAGGAATGACCAGTTTCCCTGTGTTCTATTCCACGCTCAACTTTGAGGCAATCAATAATATCCAAAGGTATTTTCTGGTGGTCATATGGCTTAATTTTTCCTTAACTAACCTAGGTTCTGTTTACTTCTAATGATGATAATGAACTGTTTGTTTTCCCACTGAAACATCTGGCTCATCTGGGTTTTGAATTTTGTACTATATCCAGGTTATCAATACTAGCTTAGATAAGGTGTTATAAAATAGTAATTAAAAAAATCACTTTGAAAGGATTGATTAAATACTAGGAGAGTTAGTCTATGACCGCTGAAGATACTGTACCACCAGACTGCAGAATATGTTTCCACAAAATTAATTGCTTCTAGACCTGATTGTCAGTTTCCGTAGTAACCAGATCATATATCGGGAAGTAAAATATTTAATTTTTATGACAATATTTTGCATAGCTTCTGTTGTAGAATGGTTCATGTGTTAATAATGCATCCATCAAGCAAGTACAATTGGAATAAACATTTATCTACTAGTTCATAGCTTAATTGGCATACCCAAAGCATCCTTGGGACATAAAACATACTCCTTTTCAGATTAACTGAGACTAGAAATCAAGCTATTGATCAGACCGCTTCATGGCTGATTCATGTGGTTTGTCATGTGATTTGTCACAGCTACTGTTAACTAACATGACAGTCCAAAACAAAATAGTAGATTAAATTAACATGCTGTTGTTGTTGTTAGGTGCCATGGAGTCAATTCTGACTCATAGCAACCCTGTGTACAACAGAACAAAATGTTGCCTGGTCCTGCTCCATCCTCACAACTGTTGCTATGTTTGTTCTCATCGTTGCAGCCATTGTGCCAATCCATCTCATTGAGGATCTTTCTCTTTTCCATTGACCCTCTACTTCACCAAGCATGATGCTCATCTCCAGGGACTAGTCCCTCCTGATAACATGTCCAAAGGAAGTGAGATGAAATCTCCCCATCCTCACTTCTAAGGAGTATTCTGGCTGTGCATGTAACTGGTATTTATTCTGCTAAAGTGCCATCTACTGCAGCTTGCTTAAATACAAGGCATTTGATAATAGACTGCAAGTGTCTTGGTAATGTTGCTAGAAACTGTTCGTTAAGTTAGAATTCATTGGATCTAGGAGCACTGGTTGCACAGTGGTAACCATTTGGTGCTAACCAAAATGTTGGTAATTTGAATCCACCAGCCACTCCTTGGAAATCCTATGGGGGAGTTCTACTCTGTCCCATAAGGTTGCTGTGAGTTGGAATCAACTTGACGGCAACCAGCTTGTTTGTTTGTTTGTTTTTGGGTTAGGGCAATATCCCAAGTCAAGTATAGATTTCTTTCAATGACATAAATATATCCAGAGGTAAAGAAAATCTGACATGTAAAAACATAATATGATGGCTTCTATTTTCAATAGAACTGTAATTTGTCTAAAATATTAACCATCAAAATACACTTTTGATCGTAAATTTTACACAAAAATTACTAAAATTCAAAACAAAACAAACTACTTTTTATCCACAAACATACATTATTCATTAGGTGATGCTAAAAATAGTTTTAGATTTTTTCATATAGAGAGAAAAGACCTAGAACATTGCCTATTTTTATAGATAATAAAATAAAGTCTCCATTATTACATGGTTTGCTCAAATTTTCAAATTTTGTTAAAAAATGCATTTCTGTAATTAGATGCAAATAATCACGTTTAAGTTCTGTTTGTGGAAAATAATATCTGGGTAGAAAACAAGGCAATAAAACAAAATTAAAATGGAATGCAATGCAATGGGATCTCTAAATCAACTGCTCTGTGTGTGTGTGTGTGTGTGTGTGTGTGTGTATTTCCCCATTATTTACTGAGAAATATTTCACAAGGCGTGTCAATGATAGGTTTGTGTTGGTCTTGATTTCAGAGTTCATGTAAGTTAATTTCTGCTTCTACTTGTCAGCATCTCCTAAGAAATCTAGGGCACCCCTTTGGTACAGAAAACTGACCAAGTGATTTTCAAAGTCAGGCTCCATTCATTTAATTCCTACCAACTTCTTATCCCTATTTGGAAACAAAATAGGTGTCTGTGTGTCTATGTGTATGTGTTTTTTCTATGTTTTATCTCAATTATGGAATTGGGAAGGTAGGAAATATTGTTGAACTCTGACTCATTGTTTCCAAAGCAAAATAAAACAAATCACTGCTCCAAACATGTCTCAAGTTTTTACCTGGGCTTACTTATTGCTGCTTAATCACAACACTTTTATCTGAAAAATCTGATTTTCAGCATGAAACAGAAAGATTCAGTGTTGTTAGAAATGGGATTGATACAAACTGAAACAGAGCATAACCCTATGGGGCAGTTCTACTCTGTGGGGGAATAAATAACAAAAGTTCAAGGCAATAATAGCTTTTTCTGTCATGAGACAGGTGAATTGAAAGCATTAAAATGCCCTGCAATGGGAAGCTTTGAATAGAGTTGAAACACATAATCACCAGACTCTGGCATCATGCAACAGGCAGAAGGAAACATCCAGAGTAAATATCTTTAAAAAAAGAAGGTTCACTGATATACAACAGGTAATGTTCTAGCATATTGATTCCTTATGATCATGGCCTTCTTATCATTTACATTAGGGGTACATGTACGCAAATGTTAGGATGGCGCAGGCAGCAGGAAACCAAGTCAATGCAGATGAATTCAGGAACAGGTTACAAGTGTCCTGTTGCATGAGGGGTACAAATAGTGAATAAAAGGAAAATAAAAGCCTCAAAATATATTTACATATTCTCTTTTGCAACTAAAGCTGATAAATGTCAGAAAGATACCACTAACCTTTTAGAGGTAAAAAATGAGAAAGGGACAGGAATTAAGGGGAGAAAGGACCAGAGATATGTTGATAGGATGATAAGCCCTTGTTTAAAGACAAACCGGAAGTACCCTAATGGCTGTGATGAGGTTTGTCCTTTCGCTGTGGTCAAATGGGAAATTGTGGGTCATATGTATGAAAGGCAGAATCTTGCAATGAAATACAAACTACTTTCTGGTAGATCAGTGCATCCATATCAATGGAATGTGCAGAGAAGGAGAATCCGAAGGGGATATTAACCGGGAGTGTATAATAAAAAAGGAGCCCTGGTGGTGCAGTGGTTAAACAGCTTGGCTGCTAACCGAAAGGTCGCCACCTCTAACCCACCAGCCACTCCCTGGTGACCTGCTTCTGTAAATACCACAGCCTAGGGAACCCTATGGGGCAGTTCTACCCTGTCCAGTTGAGTTGCTATGAGTCAGAATTGACTCAATGGCAAGTTGTTTGGTTTTTGATTTTCATGTAATAAAAATAAGTTCAAAGTATATGTGGAGTAATGGATCCAGGAGAAATTCTCTGAGTCTGCAGGAACACGGTCAAAGCCTCCTTCTGTCCTTGCTACTCTGTAAGGAGTGGCTTCTGCTAGTTTGGCCATGTCCACAAAGGTCAGGAAATGGAAAGAAGCTGTCGAGGGTATAAATCTGGTTAGGAAGCAACTGAAATTGATTCTCCTGAGATGAGGGATATAAAAGTCTCTCAAAACTCATATGTCAAGATATCTTAAAGCAGAGGTACACTGTAATCTGACATGATTTCTATACTGAAGTAGTCTTAATCCCAGGAAGGGCTGTACTGTGGGAGAGGGAGAAGGGAAAAAGTAAGAGACTGTGGAAGGAGAAACAGATGAGCTCTTACTGTGGGTCTTTCCCACTTCCTCAGAAAATACAGCTAGGAGGAGCTGTGAAGAAGAATGGGTCAGGGGAAAGAGCATGACTAGCAAGAGATACTAGGAGCCACAAGGTCATCTGGAAATAGAGAAAAGTTACCTTTTATAAAGTGCTCAGAAAAACACATTTTCGAAGCTAGAGGAGTAGAGTTAGAGCCACATAAGTGGTGGAAGGACAAATCAGCAAAGACTTAATTTGCTATTATTTGGTATGGTTATTTCCCCATTGATCATTGTGTCACTGATCTACAAGAAAGTGGCTTATAAAATCACATCTGTTAGACATATTCTCTAACCTCCAATAACTGGCAATCAAGGGGAAGTGTAATTAAACGTAACTAAGTTAGACTGTGATAATTGTTAATGAACATAAATAGAAGTATTCAGAAGGATAAAGCTGGTATAAGGGAGAAATCAAATTGGCTGTATTTAGGAGATAAGGATTGAGAAAAAGCCCCAGAGTGCAGAGATGATTGAGCATGGCCACATGATTATTCCATATATGCAGAAAACTCATAATACCTGAAACTTAACTCCTTTTACTTCTAATTATTTCTTCTGTCATTCCTTATGTTTGTACAACCATTATCCAGCAAAGTTTCTAAGTTAGGCCCCAAGAAGATAAAATACTAAGGAATAAATCTTACTGGAGACATAAAATAAAAGATCTACACAAAGCTACAAGACACTACTGCAAGAAACCAAAAGAGACCTACATAAGTGGAAAAACATACCTTGCTCATGGATAGGAAGACTCAACATTGTAAAAATGTCTATTCTACCAAAAACAATCTCTAGATACAATGCAATTCCGATCCAAATTCCAACGACATTTTTTAATGAAATGGAGAAACAAATCACCAATTTCATATGGAAGGGAAAGAGGCCCCGGATAAGTAAAGCATTACTGCAAAAGACGAACAAAGTGGGAGACCTCACACTACCTGATTTTAGAAACTATTATATTGACACAGTAGTCAAAACAGCCTGGTACTGGTACAACAACAGATACATAGACCAATGGAACAGAATTGAGAATCCAGACATAAATCCATCAACATAGGAGCAGCTGATATTTGACAAGGTCCCAAAGTCAGTAAAATGGGGAAAAGACAATCTCTTTTACAAATGGTGCAGGCGTAATTGGATAATCACCAGCAAAAAAATGAAACAAGACCCATACCTGACACCATGCACAAAAACAAACTTAAAATGGATCAAAGACCTAAATATAAAATCTAAAATGATAAAGATCATGGAAGAAAACATAGGGACAATGCTAGGAGCCCTAATACATGGCACAAACAGTATACATAACATTATTAACAATACACAAAGACCAGAAGAGAAGCTAGATAACTGGGAGCTCCTAAAAATCAAACACCTATGCTCATCCAAAGACTTCACCAAAACAGTAAAAATATTACCTACAGACTGGGAAAAAGTTTTTAGCTATGACATTTCTGATCAGCGTTTGATCTCTAAAATCTACATGATACTGTAAAAACTCAACTAAAAAAAGACAAATAACACAATTTAAAAATGGCCAAAGGATATGAAGGTACTTTACTAAAGAAGACATTCAGGTAGCTAACAGACACATGAGGAAATGCTCATGATCATTACCCATTAGAGAAATGCAAATCAAAACTACAATGAGATTCCATCTCACTCCAACAAGGCAGGCATTAATCCAAAAAACACAAACTAATAAATGTTGGAGAGGTTGTGGAGAGACTGGAACACTTACTCACTGCTGGTGGGAGTGTAAAATGGTACAACCACTTTGGAAATTGATTTGGTGCTTCCTTAAAAAGCTAGAAATAGAACTACCATATGATCCAGCAGTCCAACTCCTTGGAGTATATCCTAGAGAAATGATAGCATTTACATAAACAGATATATGCACACCCATGTTCACTGCAGCACTGTTTACAATAGCAAAAAGATGGAAACAACCAAGGTGCCCGTGAACAGACGAATGGATAAATAAATTGTGGTATATTCACACAATGGAATACTATGCATCGGTAAAGAACAATGATGAATCTGTGAAACATTTTGTAACATGGAGGAATTTGGAAGGCATTATGCTGAGTGAAATTAGTCAGTTGCAAAAGGACAAATATTGTATGAGACCACTATTATAAGAACTCAAGAAACAGTTTAAACAGGGAAGAAAATATTCTTTGATGGCTACAAGAGTGGGGAGGGTGGGAAGGAGAGGGGTGTTCACTAATTAGATAGTAGACAAGAACTAATTTAGGTGAAGGGAAAGACAACACACAATACAGGAGAGGTCAGTACAACTGGACTAAATCAAAGGCAAAGTTTCCTGAATAAACCGAATGCTTCAAACGACAATGTAGCAGGGGCAGGGGTTTGGGGACCATGGTTTCAGGGGACATCTAGGTCAATTGGCATAAAAAAATCTATTAAGAAAACATTCCTCACCCCACTTTGGAGAATGGTGTCTGGGGTCTTAAACACGAGCAAGCAGCCATCTGGATGCATCAATTGGTCTCGACCCACCTGGAGCAAAGGAGAATGAAGAACACTAAAGACAAGGTAATTATGAGCCTAAGAGACAGAAAAAAAAAAAAAGAGAGACAGAAAGGGCCACATAAATCAGAGACTACATCAGCCTGAGGCCAGAAGAACTAGATGGTGCCTGGCTACAATCGAAGACTGCCCTGACAGGGAACAGAACAGAGAGTGTCTGAAGGAGCAGGAGAGCAGTGGGATGCAGACCTCAAATTCTCACAAAAAGACCAGGCTTAATGGTCTGAGACTAGAAGAACCCCGGAGATCATGGTCCCCAGACCTTCTTTTAGCCCAAGACAGGAACCATTCCCAAAGCCAACTCTTTAGACAGGGACTGGACTGGACTATAAGATAGAAAATGATACTGGTGAGGAGTGAGCTTCTTGGTTCAAGGAGACAAATGAGAGTATGTGGGCAGCTCCTGTTTGGAGGGGAGATGAGAAGGCAGAGGTGGACAGAAGCTGGCTGAGTGGACAGGGAAATACAAGGTGGAAAGAAGGAGTGTGCTGTCTCATTAGGGTGGGAGCAACTAGGAGCACATAGTAAGGTGTATATAAATTTTTGTATGAGAGGCTGACTTGCTTTTTAAACTTTCACTGAAAGCACGATAAAAATTAAAAAAAAAAAAAAGTAGTTTCTAAATTAGAAATCTGGGCACCATCCTAGACTCATTCCCTTCCCTATTCCCAGACAACCACTTAGTAGGTCACCACAACCCTGTAATTTCTACCTTTTCTCTTTAGCATCTCTTTTCTTTCTCCTTTCCACTGCCACTGAGATCTTCATTATTTCTTGAACATCTTGTGTTGATGGTGACCTGAGCGCTCTTTCTCCAGTCTTGCCTTTTTATAATCCATCCCTCCACTTAATCACCAAGGTAGTCTCTCTCAGTGTAAGGTCAATTACATTTGTCCACTGCTTAAAAAATGTACAGGCTAATCAGGCCCTGACCTCTTTCAATATTCGACTTCTGTACCTTTCCTTCCCAGCTCCTGAACATTCTCCTCATTTAAATTGTATGAGATAGTAACACCAAATCTCTTAAGATTTTCTAAATATGCTAGGCCAGTTCACTTATGACTGTCTTTGTACATGCCACTCTGTCAACCTGGAATACCCCGAGCCCACTTCTGTCTATTTTCTGTTGATCTTTAATTCAACCTAGTTGTGTTTCTTATTCCAAAAAGGAATAATGCCCTTGCTTCCACCCTTTGCCTTATATTGGATAATTTACTGTTTTCTCTTTTGTGCTACATTTACATCTTAAAATCAAATATCAGTTATTGAATTACCAATCAGCAAATGATCAAACTGCTAATGATGCTGAATATAATTTGCCTCAAAATGACTAAGTATTTCAACATAAATTTGATTCTAAAATATATGTATTCTAAGCACTTTAGGTTTTCATCCTGACTCATTGAACTTCACTAATTCAGTTGTCACCTTTTTAAAAAAAAGTTATTTTTCAAATCTGTACATATTCTCTCAGGAATTCCTCAGAAGGTACAAAAATATTCAAATTCTAGAACTTACTATTTTTTTTTTAGAGAACGTTCTATTTCTAAAGCGAAGGAAAATAGGTTTGTCCGACCCAGCAACCTTTTTTTAGCCTCAGCCCTGATCCTCACCAAATCTGTGAACTCTTTTTAAGTCACTTCATTACCTTAATCTCACTTTCAACATCTATAAAGTGTTGGGCAACATGAATACTAGAGACTCTTGCCTTTAATTGCTTACAGCTCTGAAACCAGAATGGTTGACAAGTATGCAAGATCAAGATGAAACAAAAATAACATTTCAGGGCTAGGAAGTCTGTTCTGGTTATCTATCGCTGCATAGTAAACTGCAAGTGGCTTAAAACAACCATTTTATTTTGTTAAAAAATTTAGGGGTTCAAAATTTTGGAGGGCCTCAGCTGGTGGTTTGATCCCTGATCCACGTGGTATCTGCTGGAATGGCTAAGGCTGGGGTATACACTTCAGTCACATATCCAGCACCTCAAACATCCTTGGTCTCTTTGTGTGTGTACACCTCTTTCTCTCTCTGTTGCCTTATCGTCCATGGCCTTTCCACACGCCTTAGCTTCTCAAGCATAACATTCTCAGTCTTTTTAAATGGTTGTTGGCTTTCCTGGGAGCAAGTGTTCCAAAGACTCACATGTAAGGCTTTTTCTGGCTTAGCCTGTAAAGTCTCAGAACATCACATCTTCTCCATCTTATTGCTCAAGCCAGTCACTAAGGCCAAATCAGACCGGAAATGAGGGGAAGGAAAGTTCACCCCTCACAGGGAGGAGTAACAGAGAATTTGTGTCAGTTTTAACTGATCCGCAAGGCAAATTTCAACAGTGCCATTTTCTAACTCTTACGTTTTTCAGTTACTCTTAGGAATCAGAGATTTCTGATTATAAAATCACTTATTTTACCTCAAGAATGGCATACAAACAACTAAATAAAACAATTGCAGAGTAATATGAGATAGAAATGTTCAACAACAATATTAACTGAGTAGTGCAGAGGGGATGTTTTTGATTATATAGCATCCTTTTTTCTGCTTTCTACAATCTAGAAATATGTACATACCCACAGCAAGCTACTGATGCTCTCATTATCTATGAACATGAATTTATCTTTGTATATATTTGTTGAAACTGACAATATTTCAATGGTACACTTCACTGAATCCCATCAGATCACTCGTATTTTAGTTAGCTTTCTTTGGAAACATATAAGAGGAAGAGAGAAGCATATTAAGTTTCAAGGATGTTCTTCAACAAAATAATATTTCTTTTAGTCACTGTTTAAGCTTCAAGAATACAGCTGAATTTGCCAATGTACTTTTTTTTATGCGTGTCTTCCTGAGGACATAGCACAGTGTAATGTTTACAGAAGATATTTATAGTCATGGACTTGTTCAAGGATTTCCATTCCATGATGATTGGTGCTTCAGAAGTAACTGCAGAGATTGATGAATGTACTGATACTGGGAGACTCTGGGTGGCACAAAAGGTTCATACCTGACTACTAACCCAAAGGTTGATGGTTCAAACTCACCCAATGGTACCATGGGAAAAAGACCTGGTGATCTGCTTCCACAAAGATTACATAAATAAAATCTTATAAAACAGTTCTACTCTAACACACATGGTCACCATGAGTTGGAATAGACTCAAACGCAATGGGTTTGGTTGTTGGTATGATGTTGTTGTGTGCCATGTTTTACTATGTCCTACTATGTTGGCTCTGACTCACGTTGACTGCATAGGACATAGTAAAACTGTCACATAGGGTTCCCTAGGCTGTAATCGTTACAGGTGAAGACCACAGGTCTTCTCTGCCATGGAGCCACTGGGTGGATTCAGATTGCTGACCTTTCAGTTAGTAGCTGAGAATGTAACCATTGCGACACTAGGGCCCCTTTTTGGTATATTAGGGTTGCAGTTTTGCAGAAAGAGTTCATCTGCACATTCTCTAGGTAGGGGGTACAGAATTGATTCTGGCAACTAAATTTTTAAAGGTCTGCAAACTTACAAGCAGAATTAAACTAAATAAAAGGGAAAACCCTGGGAATTCCAGATTAAAAACATTTCATCATGTTCGACTATACTCCTCACTCGAAACTTCTGAGTTATTTCACGGGAATGGTGTTGACCTTACAAAATTCACATCCTCCAAGGGGGTGCTGAGATGCAGAACAGGACCAATCATTAACTTAGTTCTAGGACTATCATTTTATTATCCATGAAAATGGAGAGTTGGTGGTTGAGAATACAATCTGTTGTTCTAATAAATATTTCTGCAACATTTTCAGTTGTAATGTTTAAAAAAATATAGTAAGGATGAAATGCTTTTTGCCACAGGTCAGGGGCTAAGGAAGTCTGATGTGAAGACCACTGGACTTAAAGTCAGAAAAAGTAGTGAAATCCAGGCTTCTTTAATAAATCAAGCATAAACCAAGCATAATTTTCCTCATAAAATTTGGATGAAAACTACTTTATAAAGTATTTTGGTGAAGAATTCAATTTTTAACAAAATATGCATACATACATACATACATGTGTATATATACAAAACATATATACTTATACACCTGTTTAAAGTGTTGAAAAGCAAAGATACCACCTTGAAGACTAAAGTGTGCCTGACCCAAGCCATGGTACTTTCAATCACATCATATGCATGTGAAAGCTGGACAATGACTATAAGGAAGACTGAAGAAGAACTGACGCGTTTGAATTGTGGTGTTGGCGAAGAATATTGAATATACCACGGACTGTCAAAGAAATGAACAAATCTGTCTTGGAAGAAGTACAACCAGAATGCTCCTTAGAAGCAAGGATGGTGAGACTGTGTCTTACATACTTTGGACATGTTGTCAGGAGGGATCAGTCCCTGGAGAAGGACATCATGCCTGGCAAAGTACAGGGTCAGTGGAAAAGAGGAAGACCCTCAACGAGGTGGATTGACACAGTGGCTGCAACAATGAGCTCAAGCATAACAAGGATTGTAAGGAGGGCACAAGACCAGGCAGTGTTTCATTCTACTGTGCAGTGTCACTGTGAATTGGAAATGACTCGACAGCACCTGACAACAACTTACACAAATATATGCACATATGCATATGCATAAATATATATCTGTATGTACATATGTCTATACAAATCTGAATAATATTTATGAATATATATAAAGAAAAACTAACAATGTTGGCATTTTTTATGAAAAAATACATCATACCTATAAATTATCATCAATATTTTCATAAAATAGAGGCTATTTAAAAACAAAAATTAGAAGACAAATATCAGGATCTACTGAGTTTATGAAAGAAGCACTATATTATCCTCATGGCTTTCAGTTCACTGTGGATTTTTGAAAATTTCAAAAGGGACAGGGATAATATTAGACACACTTTGGGGTTTGTAATAAATTGTACAAGACCAAAAAGCCAGATTTAGAACCAGTCCTGTAATTTGTTTGTTTTTTATTCTATCCATGGACATGAAACATTATCATAACAGCTAGGATTTAATATATACTCAATGAGCAATAGAAGGAGCCCTGGTGGCAAAGTGGGTAAGAGCTCAGCTGCCAGCCAAAATGTTGGCAGTGTGAATCCACCAGCTACTCCTTAGAAACCCTACAGGGCAGCTCTACTCTCTGAATTGACTCGATGAAAGGGTTTTTTTTTGTTTTTATATCACATTACACTATGATCTGTGAAAGAGATGCAAGAGTAAGAGCAAATCATGAAGCTATGAGTCATGGATCCATAAGCAGAGATTTATATTGTTGGGTTTTGTTTTGGAGTCTACTTGCTTTACACTTTCAAATGTACCAATTCCACTCCATCACCCCCATACTTTCATTCTTGCTGCTTAGTATGGCTATGGACAGCTACACAGATTAAAATCAGTTGCAAACGGAGGGCTCGTTGGTGTGTTGCTTATGTTTTCATAAGTCCTAGACAGTGTGTTGGAATGTAGAAGTGATGTCAAAATCCAACAATTAGTGAAGTACTTAGTGGAAGGAGGAAAGTTCCTAGAATTGGGGAAGGGAAGAATCTTTGTTTCGTCATTGATTTTGAACTTAAAACAATTCAAAGAGATCATGTGTCTTGTGTTCACGCTATAGTTGTGTTACTGCAGTCTGCACTGTTTTCCTGGTCCCTCACACTTTCTCTTTTCTCTGCTACTTTCCTTGTTGCTAAATTCCACTTTTTTAAATTACTATTCATGATTGAATTAAACATCTAATGTGAGAAAGGAGAGTTATTACTTGCCTTCCTTACCCCGAACTCTATCCCAGAACAATTTATTAAATTACCCAGTCCTTGGGTTGTGCCTCTTTGAGGCCTTATGCTTTACAGATGAATAAACTACTTAGATAATATACATTTAAATATTTATGTTATATTTATACATATTATTTATATTATATATAAATATAATTTGTATTTTAATTTGAGCCACCTCATAACCTTTTTATAGTCAAATGCAATTTTTTTTTTTTTTAATACTACACAGAAAGCAATTGCAGGACCACAGGTTTATGGGATTCTGCTACTCCTGTATCACACTTTGAGGCTACCAATTCCAAAGTACAATTTACTCTCTATACATAGTCTCTGGGTATCTGGCAGCTACCAATTATATAGGAGCCCTGGTGGCACAGTAGTTAAGCACTTGACTGCTAAAAGAAAGGTTAGAAGTTTGAATACACCAGCGGCTCTGCAGGAAAGGTGTGGCAATCTGGTTCCATAAAGATTACAGCCTTGGAAACTCCATGGAGCAGTTCCACTCTGTCCTATAGGGTCCCTGTGAGTCAAAACCTACTCAACAGCAACGGGTTACCAACTACAATCAAATAAAATGTGACCGCACCCAGCCCCAAGGGGCTCATACATGTAAAAATAAAAGCCCAGGGAAAGAGACCACTTTGGCTCTCTTGAAACACTTTAAGTATCAGTCAGGTGAAAAAAAAAAAAAAAAAGTTCCTCCAATATAACAGCACAATATCTTCCATCAGGAAGCATACTTGCCTTTGGTAGGTATTCCTCCATGTCAGTGTTCTGCTTACTGTGGCTTCCTCTGTATTTGCAGACACGTAGATTTGGGAAATAGGCATAGTCTTTGACAATTTTGCAAGGCCTCCAATTAGATAAGATTGATGCTAAATCCAAATTAAACCCATTGCAGCCCAGTCAATTCTGACTCCTAGTGACCCTATAGGACAGAGTAGAATTGCCCCATAGACTTTCCAAGGCTATAATCTTTATGGAAGCAGACTGCCACATCTTTCTCCCACATAGTGGCTAATGGGTTCAAACCACCGACCTCTTGGTTAGCAGCTAAATGCTTAACCTCCTCACCACCAGGACTCCTTAGATTCACAGTACTTGGGATGGAAGCTGAAATATTGGCTTTGATTTCTTCTTACCCAAGCCTTACAAGAACTCAATTATTTTTGCACTAATACCCTCAAAGTGGATTTAACATGCCCTCACTATGCATGCACACACAGAAATTCATAAAAGATAAGTTTTTCTGTTTATATGGTTGGTTTCTTTTTATACAGTTGGGAGGATCAAAACACACACACACAATTTTCAACACACAAGGCCGAAGAAAGGAGGTAGCTTCCTCATAACAACCAGTTATTCTAACAGCATTTGACCTTTGCAAAATTTCCAGTAAATTCCTTTAAAATGTAGAGTCAAGGAGGCAGGGCCAAGGAGTAGCCAGACAATTCCTGTGAACACTCTTACAACAAAGACCTGAAAAAACAAGTGAAACAATTATATTTATGACAAGCTAAGAGCCCTGAACATTAAAGGCAAAGTTAGAAAACAGACAAAAGTGGCAGGGGAAGGGAGAAACAGTTCAGAAACTGAGAGGAGTTGCTAGACCTGAATTGCCAGGAAACCTCAGGCACCATTCCTGGACGAAATAGCAGAGGCAGGCTGGAGGTAGTGCTTGGCTGCAGTTTCTTCAGTGAGAAACAGCCAGCCACACAGCTTACTCAAATCTCTGGAACCAGAGAATAACAGTGCTCTTGACTAAAGCTAAGTACTTGCATATATTTTACCATGCCCCCAGCCTCCAAGCTGCCTTCAGTGGCTGTCAATTTCTCTGGGCCTGAGAAAGGTCCTGCTGCACACTCTGAGCCATTCTCCTGGCCTTGGAGAAGAATAAATATACAATTGGGGGAAAAGATAATTTGTCAGCTCTACTGACTTGGGTGCTCAGGACAGAAGTGGCTCCTATGCAGGCATAATGGTCTGGGACTTTGAATACCTTTCTCCCCTGCATGGACCTGTGTAAGCCTATTTCAGAAGAATAGGCCCCTGTTGGTAGACTGCAACTATTTCAGCTATGCAGTGGAGAGGTGGGTGTTGGATGCTTGACACCACTTTGCCTATATTACACAGGGTCCTCCCCTACACACATCAAGGGCCTAAAGACTGGTGGCTCCACTCAGTCACCCAGCCACCCATGACAGGAGTCCAAGGATAACTGATTCCTCACAGTCCTTACAACCAAAAGTATTGGTTGGCCATGGTCCATCTGCAGAACCCAACCACCTGTGTGCTCTAGGGAAGAGGGACACGCTTTCCTCACAGACACTTGGGGGATGGTTGTCAGCCCCCTGCCTTGTTCAGAGCGTGATCCCCTGTTGCAACCTGATACCAGTATCTACACCAATCACCCCCAGCCCTCTAAGACTGTAGGATAGAGCCTGTAACACACACTTGATGACCAACTACCTGGACACCTGAACTGAATACATACAAGAGAAGAGAATGGACTCCTAGGTTGACATACATGATAATAGCTCTAGCCATCTGGTGACAGGACATTAGAGTTTCCAAGGTGAATATAATCAAGCTAGCTCACTCAAGCAACCTATTTGCATATCAAAACAAAACAAAGTGAGAAGCTAGGAGAGAGTAAGTAAAAATAAAATAAACTAATACAATACCTTAGAGATGGCTTGGAGACAACAGTCAATATCAAATCACATAAAGAACCAGACCATATTTGCTTCAACATGCTCTCAAAACAATCAAGGAATCTTCTGGATGAAGGTGCCTTCCTGGAATTACTGGATACACAATACAAAAGATTAATATAAAGAACTCTTCAAGACATCAAGAAGGAGATCAGACAATATGCAGAACAAGCCAAGGAACACACAGATAAACCAGTTGAAGAATCCATAGAGAGACAGCAATCAGAAATTCAGAAGATTAACAAAAAAATTGAAGAATTAGACAACTCGACATTAAAGAATTAGACAACTCGACAGAAGGTCAGAGGAACAGAACTGAGCAAGTGGAAGGAAGAATTGGTGAGTTTGAAGATAAAGCATTTGGCTTACATATATATGAAGAAAAATCAGATAAAAGAATTAAAAAAAAAATGAAGAAACCCTAAGAATCATGTGGGACTCTATCAAGAGAAATAACCCACAAGCAACTGGAGTGCCAGAACAAGGGGGGATAATAGAAAATACAGAGAGAATTGTTGAAGATGTGCTGGCAGAAAACTTCCCTGATATCAGGAAAGATGAGAAGATATCTATCCAAGATGCTCATAGAGCTCCACATAAGGTAGGTCTTAAAAGAAAGTCACCAAAACGTATTATAATCAAACTTGCTAAAGCCAAAGATAAAGAGAGAATTTTAAGAGCAGCTAGGGATAAACAAAGGACCTACAAAGGAGAGCCAATAAAAAAAAACTTGGACTACTCGGCAGAAGCCATGCAGGCAAGAAGGCAATGTGATGACTTATATAAAGCACTGACAGAAAAAAATTGCCAGCCAAGAATCTTACATCCAGTAAAACCATCTCTCAAATTTGAAGGCAAAACTAGGACATTCTCAGATAAACAGAAGTTTAGGAAATTTGTAAAAACCAGACCAAAACTACAAGAAATACTAAAGAAAATTCTCTGGTTAGCAAATCAATAATATCAGATATCATCCCAAGACTAGAATACTGGACAGAGCAATCAGATGTCAACCCAGATAGGGAAAACACAAAAATAAATCAAGACTAAAAAAATGTGCAAAACAGGGAAACAGCGATGTCATTATGTAAAAGAAGACAACATTAAAACAATAAAGAGGGACTAAGACCTGTCATAGTCATATATCTTTCATATGGAGAGGAAGACAAGGCAATACAAAGAAATAAAGTTAGGTTTAAACTTAGAAAAATAGGGATAAATACTAAGGTAACCACAAAGGAGACTAACAATCCTACTCATCAAAATAAGATACAAGAAAAAAACAGAGGCTCAGCAGAAACAATATCAACAACAACAAATAAGAGAAAAAGACAATAGATAAAGATAAACTACTCACCATAAAAAATTAAGAGGGAAAAAGAAACTGTCAACAACACACGAAAAAAGACATCGAAGGGACAGCACTAAACTCATACCTATCTGTAATTATGCTGAATGTAAATGAACTAAATCCACCACTAAAGAGACAGAGAGTGGCAGAATGGCTTAAAAAAAAAAAATCCATCTCTTTGCTGTGTATGAGAGACACGCCTTAAACTTAGAGACACAAACTAAAACTCAAAGGATGGAAAAAAAATATATCAAGTAAACAACAGTCAAAGAAAAGCAGGAGTGGCAATATTAATTTCTGACAAAATAGACTAAAGTTAAATCCACCATATAATAATTAACGGGACAACATACCAGGAGGATATTAAATATTTATGCACCCAATGACAGGGCTGCCAGATACATAAAACAAACTCTACCAACATTGAAAAGTGAGATAGACAGGTCCACAATTATAGCAGGAGACTTCAACACACCACTTTTGGTGAAGGACAGGACATCCAGAAAGAAGCTCAATAAAGACATGAAAGATCTAAATGCCACAATCAACCAACTTGACCTCATAGACATATACAGAACACTCCACCCAACAGCAACCAAGTATACTTTCTTTTCTAGTGCACATGGAACATTCTCTAGAATAGACCACATATTAGGTCATAAAGCAAGCCTTAGCAGAGTCCAAAACATTGAAATATTACAAAGCATCTTCTCCGACCATAAGGCCATAAAAGTGGAAATCAATAACAGGAAAAGCAGGGAAAAGAAATCAAACACTTGGAAACTGAACAATACCCTGCTCAAAAAAGACTGGAAAGACATGAAGGATGGAACAAAAAAATTCAGAGAATCCAATGAGAATGAAAACACTTCCTATCAGAACCTCTGTGACTCAGCTAAAGCAGTGCTCAGAGGTCAATTTATATCAATAAATGCACACATACAAAAAGAAGAAAGGGCCAAAATCAAAGAATTATCCCTAAAACTTGAACAAATAGAAAGAGAGCAACAAAAGAAACCTCAGGCACCAGAAGAAAGCAAAAATAAAAATTAGAGCAGAATTAAATGAAATAGAGAACAGAAAAACAACTGAAAGAGTTAAGAAGCCCAAAAGCTTGTTCTTTGAAAAAGTTAACAAAATCAATGAACCACTGGCCAAACTGACAAAAGAAAAACAGGAGAGGAAGCAAATAAGCCAAATAAGAAATGAGATGGGTGATATCACAACAGACCCAACTGAAATTAAAAAATCAAATGAGATTATTAGGAAAAATTGTACTCTAACAAATTTGAAATCCTAGAATAAATGAATGAATTTCTAGATACACACTACCTACCTAAGCTAACACAAACAGAGGTAGAACAACTAAATAAACCCATAGCAAAAGATGAGATTGAAGAGGTAATTAAACCCGCCCCCCCCCACAAAAAAAAAAAAGCCCTGGCCCAGATGACTTCATTGCAGAGTTCTACCAAACTTTCAGAGAAGAATTAACATCACTACTACTAAAGGTATTTCAGAGCATAGAAAAGGACAGAATACTCCAAACTCATTCTATGAAGCCAGCAAATCCCTGATACCAAAACCAGGTAAAGACGCCACAAAAAAAGAAAACTATAGACCTATATCCATGATGGACTTAGATGCAAAAATCCTCAAAAATTTCTAGCCAATAGAATTCAACAACATATCAAAAAAATAATTCACCATGACTACGTGGGATTCATACCAGGTATGCAGGGATGGTTCAACATTAGAAAAACAATTAATGTAATCTATCATATAAATAAAACAAAAGATAAGAACCACAGGATCTTATCTACTGATGCAGAAAAGGCATTTGACAAAGTTCAACACCCATTCATGATAAAAACTCCCACATAATAGGAATAGAAGATGAATTCCTCAACATAATAAAGGGCATTTATACAAAGCCAGGCACTCCTTGGAAACTCTATGTGGCAGTTCTACTCTGTCCTATACATAGGGTCGCTATGAGTCGGAATCGACTAGAAGGCACTGGGTTTGGTTTTTGGTTTTTTATACAAAGCCAAAAGCCAACATCATCCTAAATGGAGAGAGTATGAAAGCATTCCCCTTGAGATCTGAAACCAGACAAAGATGGCTTTTATCATCACTCTTATTCGACATTGTGCTGGAGGTCCTAGCCAGAGCAATTAGGCAAGATAAGAAACAAACGGCATCCAGATCGGTAAGGAAGAAATAAAAGTATCTTTATTTGCAGTTGACATGATCTTATACACAGAAAACCCTAAAGAATCCTCAAGAAAACTACTGAAACTAATAGAAGGGTTCAGCAGAGTATCAAATACAAGATAAAAATACAAAAATCAGTTGGATTCCTCTACACCAACAAAAGAAACATCAAAGAGGAAATCACCGAATCAATACCATTTACAGTAGCTCGCGAGAACATGAAATACTTAGAAATAAATCTTACCAGAAATGTACAGGACCTATGCAAAGAAAACTAGAAGACGCTACTGCAAGAAACCAAGAGAGACCTATATAAGTGGAAAAACTTACCCTGCTCTTGGATAGGAAGACTTAACATTGTAAAATGTCTCTTCTACCAAAAGCATTCCATAGACATAATGCAATTCCTATCCAAAATCCAATGACATTTTTTAATGAGATGAAGAAACAAATCACCAAATTCATATGGAAGTGAAAGAGGCCCTGGATAAGTAAAGCATTACTGAAAAAGAAGAACAAAGCGGGAGGCCTCACACTACCTGATTTTAGCACCTGCTATACCGCCATAGTTTTAGGGTATACTGCCATAGTAGTCAAAACAGCCTGGTACTGGTACAACAACAGACACATAGACCAATGGAACAGAAATGAGAATCCAGACATAAATCCATCCACATATGAGCAGCTGATATTTGACAAAGGCCCATAGTCTGTTAAATGGGGAAAAGGTAGTCTCTTTAAGAAACGGTGCTGGCATAACTGGATATCCATTTGCAAAAAGATGAAACAAGGCCCATACCTCACACCATGCACAAAAATAAACTCAAAATGGATTAAAGACCTAAATATGAAATCTCAAGTGATAAAGATGATGGAAGAAAAAATAGGGACAATGCTAAACCAAAAAACCAAACCTATTGCCATCGAGTCGATTCCGACTCATAGCGACCCTATAGGACAGAGTAGAACCACCCTAGTAGAGTTTCCAAGGAGTACCTGGTCGATTTGAATGTGGACCTTTTGGCTAGCAGCCATAACTCTTAACCTCTAGTCACCAGGATTTCCTGGAACAACGCTAGGAGCTCCAATACATGGTATAAACAGTATACAAAACATTACTAACAATCCAGAAGAGAAACTAGATAACTGGGAGCTCCTAAAAATGAAACACCTATGCTCATCCAAAGACTTCACCAAGAGAGTAAAAATATTACCTACAGACTGGGAAAAAGATTTTAGCTATGACATTTCCAATCAGCATCTGATCTCTAAAATCCACATGATAGACAAAAACTCAACTACAAAAAGACAAATAACCCAATTAAAAAATGGGCAAAGGATATGAACAGACACGTCACTAAAGAAGACATTCAGGTAGATAACTTGCAGAAAGAAATGCTCATGATCATTAGCCATTAGAGAAATGCAAATCACAAGTACAATGAGATTCCATCTCACTCCAACAAGGCTGGTATTAATCCAAAAAACACAAAATAATAAATGTTGGGGAGGTTGCAGAGAGACTGAAACATTTATATACTGCTGGTGGGAATGTAAAAGGGTACCACCACTTCGGAAATCGATTTGACACTTCCTTAAAAAACTAGAAATAGAACTACCATAAAAACCCAAAAAACCCCCAGTGCCGTCGAGTCGATTCTGACTCATAGTGACCCTATAGGACTAGGAATAGAACTACCATAGAATAAAAATAATAATAAAATAAAAACCCAAAAAACCCAGTGCCGTCGAGTCGATTCTGACTCATAGCGACCCTATAGGACAGAGTAGAACTGTCCCATAGAGTTTCCAATGGATGGTAGAACTACCATATGATCCAGCAATTCCACTCCTTGGAATATATCCTAGAGGAATAAGATCCTTTACACGAACAGATATATGCACACGCATGTTCATTGTAGCACTGCTTACAACAGCAAAAAGATGGAAGCAACCAAGGTGCCTATCAATGGGTGAATGGATAAATAAATTATGGTATATTTACACAACGGAATACTACCCATCGATAAAGAACAAGGATGAATCTGTGAAACATTTCATAACATGGAGGAATTTGGAAGGCATTATGCTGAGTGAAATTAGTCAGTTGCAAAAGGACAAATATTGTATGAGACCACTATTATAAGAAGTCAAAAAATAGTTGAGACAGAGAAGAAAATATTCTTTGATGGTTACAAGAGTGGGGAGGGAGGGAGGGAGAGGGGTTTTCACTAATTAGTTTGTAGATAAGAACCATTTTATGTGAAGGGAAAGACAACACACAATACAGGAGAGGTCAGCACAACTGGACTAAACCAAAAGCAAGGAAGCTTCCTGAATAAACTGAATGCTTAGAAGTCCAGCGTAGTAGGGGCAGGGGTTTGAGGTCCACGGTTTCAGGGGACATGTAGGTCAATTGGCATAATAAAATCTATTAAGAAAACATTCTGCATCCCGCTTTGGAGAGTGGCTTCTGGAGTCTTAAACGCTATCAAGGGGCCATCTAAGATTTATCAATTGGTCTTAACCCACCTGGAGGGAAGGAGAATGAAGAACACCAAAGACACAAGTTAATTATGAGCCCAAGAGACAGAAAAAGCCACACAAACCAGAGACTACATCAGCCTGAGACCAGAAGAACTAGATGGTGTCCAGCTACAACCAATAACTGCCATGACAGGGAACACAACATAGAACCCCTGAGGGAGCAGGAGAGCAGTGGAATGCAGACCCCAAATTCTCATAAAAAGACCAGACTTAGTGGTCTGACTGAGACTAGAAGGGCCCTGAGGTCATGGTCCCCAGGCCTTCTGTTAGCCCAAGACAGGAACCTTTCCCAAAGTCAACTCTTCATACAAGGATTGGACTAGACTATGTGATAGAAAATGATACTGGGGAAGAGTGAGCTTCTTGGATCAAGTAGACACATGAGACTATGTGGGCAGCTCCTGTCTGGAGGGGAGATGGGAGGGCAGAGGGGGTCAGAGGCTGGCTGAATGGACACAGAAATGGAGAGTGGAGGGAAGGAATATGCTGTCTCATTAGGGAGAGAGCAACTGGGAGAGTACAGTAACGTATATATAAATTTTTGTATGAGAGACTGACTTGATTTGTAAACTTTCACTTCAAGCATAATAAAAATTAAAAATAAATAAATAAATAAGTAGAGTCAAAAGTGAAAATTTCAAAATATTAGGATGTTGATTATTTTTAAGAGTTATTTGCTCTTTATGGGACATTCACATGCATACAAATTAGCTCATAGGACTTCATTCTAATATTAAACCAAAAATAAAAGTTAACTTTTGAAGCTACTGTTTATCCCACTAAACACTATTGAATATTTAACTTAGTAAACTTGAAATCTCCAGGAAATACCTATCACTCATCTCAAAACTTGTACTTCTTGTAATAACATCAAGAAAAAAGGATGACTTTGGTGTTCTTTCTTTATGTTGACTTATTCACCTCTCTGAGAGTGTTATTAGTCTTTTCCTCAATAGCTTGTTCTAGATGGTGTTGACTTAACACAGCTGGGGGCACTGTTAGCCTCTAAATCCTATATGCTACTTGCCCATTAGTACTTCTTAGAAGTATTGATTTGGGGTTGTAACAGATAAGTCTCTTGGAGTGCCTGATTAGAGCTTTTGCTGTAGGGACAGGTGGATGGTAGAAAAGATCCCATCACTTATAAACATTCAAATGCTCTAACTTGAAGCCAAATTAAAATTTAAACAGTGTTTTCAGCGTATCTTTATTTATTTATTTATTTTCAATCAAAGGAGTTTTCATCCTTAGAGAAAATAGATTATAAAAACAATTCTTTATAGATTAATGGAGGTTAGGGATGATCATGTTTTTAAAATGCATTTAATTAAAAAGGAAACCAATTTGACCCAATTAAGGAAACATGGTGAGTGGGAGGTATTGGAATAAGCTTTTAGAGGCCTGGGTTTAAACTATGGCTCTGACATATAGAAGGAATATAACAGCTTTCTCATCTGTAAAGGGAGATAAGAGTAGCAATAGTTCAAGGTTTTCCTGAAACTTAAGGATAAAAAAAAAAAAAAAAAACCCGTTGCCATCGAGTTGATTCCAACTCATAGCAACCCCATAGTGGCCCCGTAGGGCAGAGTAGAACTGCCGTGTAGGGTTTCCAAGGAGCGCCTGGTGGATTCAAACTGCCAACCTTTTGGTTAGCAGCCATAGCTTTAATCCACTATGGCACCAGGGTTTCCACTTAAGGATAAAGTAGGTAAAATTCATGTCACATAGCCGGTATGAAATAAAATGACATTATTTTCAGTAATTAATGAGATAGATAAACTTGACTTTTTTCTTCTAGATTTTTAAAAATTTTTTTCTAGGTCAATGGATATATTGTTGTACTAATACATTTTTAATCATATCATAGAAAATTCTATATTTAATAATTATAGGACAATTAATTTTACCCTTCTTTTATGGTATATGCCCCTGGTTCTTCCTCTAGCACCCTACATCTCAACGTTCTCTTTGCTCCTCATGGTTTTAGATTGAGAGTGAGCAGCTTTAGCCTGCAAGTGAGATCTTTAGAACTCAATGTCATTTCTTGGGTTCTTGAGGTCGTTGTACAGTGGTAAGTGTTGGCTCACTGGATAGACTCCTTAACGAGAAGTGAGGTAAACTAGTTGATTTTTACTCCTTGTACACACAGATTGCCAGAGGTTGGGATGGAAAGATAAAAGAAAATCACATTTTTTTTTTCTTCTCTTAACTAAACTTCACCTTGATTCTCTTGCTAAAGTCTATAGTTATGAACACTCTGGAGTCTGGGTCTTAGGCCCTGCTTACCTAAGCCTTTGACAAGTAACTAATCCCTTCTCTTCGAAGACTCCTGGATTTGTCCCTTGCCAGTTGCAATTTGGATGTCCTATTTTTTTTTATTGATCTAGCCATCTATATCTGTGGAGTAGTTGGCTCTCTGTTTCTTCTATCATGCCTACCTGGCCAGTAAAATTAATGAATTAAATTAAGAGACACAGAAACATTCTTCTCCAATTCAGACATTGTGCATACATTTAATTCAATACAGATTTTAAATTCTTAGGATCTTAATTGGTGCTTTAAAAAAATCCATTGTGCCGTAGGCTATTTGTAAATGTCTCTCACTTTATCGTTTTATTTGCAAAATCAGTAACCAATTCAAACATTTTTGATTTTTCTCAGAGGCACATCAAATTTCTTTTTCATCAGAAGAAATGATAATATCTGAGAAAAGAATAGTGTGACTTTGTAATCCATTTTTCTGTTTCATAAATGACACAAAGCAATTTTAAATTAAATCACGTACACAAGTGCATTTTTATATTTGCTTCATTTAGGAAAAGGCTATAATAATTAAAACCAAATCACAAGTAATGGAACCGTGATGGCTCGTTAATGACCTCATCTTATGCCGCTAATCATTTTGTGTATAAAATGCACAGTCTAAATCATTAAGTTATGCAGGGAAGCTTTAACTTTTGTTTTAAGTTCTATTTTTCTGGAGTCACATCAAATAGGTATCAATACTTGCATTCCACTCATATATTTGGATTTCAGGCTTCCCCCCAAAGTAAGTTGCTTAAAATAAAAGCCAAGTTACAAACATAGAGACAGATCTCCAACAAATGAAACAAAATGATGTGTCTTGATAATAGTACGATCTTCTAATCTCTATACAAGTGTATAGCGATTGCCAATCATTGGCAATTATTTCATTTTAAACCTTGGAGAAATGGGACTGAGAATATTTAATTTGGGGTTTAATGTGGACTGAATACTGAACAAGTAATGTCTCCTGTTTGTGCTTCATCTGGTTTTAGAAGATACTGGATCTTTACTTCCTATGATCTTTCTCTGCAGTCACAGAGATATGCTGGGGTTTCCTTGCAACTATCATTCCCTAGATTGCATCAAAGCTCTGGTTGACCTATTTCAGATTCTCAAATGGGCAAAGCATTGCAGTCTACCTAGATTTTGGGTTGTCTATTCTAGAAACGCAAGGCCAGGTGTCTGTGAAAAATGTGCTGGACAATGGACAGATATATGTGTTACTTACAAGAATTCTCTGGCAATTAGATCCTGCAAGCTTAGAGAATTTCGAAAGATAGGGGATCAACACAAAATCCAGTACTGTTCATGTTTTAAATATAAATAAAAAATATACTACCCCTAAAATATTTTTAAACATGTGAAGGGGGAAGATGAATTGTCTTATAAATTTACATTATAAATAAAAAATGAAGATGTGAGGACCCATGCTGGGGAAGAATAGGATTACCAATGAGGGTAAATTTGTTGATGAGTCAGGGTACCAGCAAAGTTGTTAAGTAAGAGGATGAGAAAATAGATTTGTCCAGATACCTATTTTTTTATTCAAGAAAAAAAAAAGAAAAGAGCAACAATTTAAAAGTGGGAAGTCTATGGAACAATCATATGAAAGAGAACAAGAGGGGATAAATCCAATGAGAAAAAGAAGTTGTAGATCCCCCCCCAAAAACTGGGAGAGAGGTGGCTTCAGCTACACATCTTTTGATAACGAGCGGGCAGATAGAAAATAAATATGTATTTTCTAATGGAGACTTTTCATCCATCCAAAAGCCAACATGGCTTCCTGTGTTTGTCTTCCTGGAAAATGATAATGATAGTAACACTAATTTTATTGATTAATATAAACATTTATTGAGGGCCTCCAGTATCTCAAAATTATATGAAGCACTGTAAATATATAATCTCAGTTATTCCTTTCACTATGAAGGGGAAATTATATACGAGCATCTTGCATTTGAGGACACTGCAGCTCAGGGACAAAAAATGACAGATCTAAATGTTCCCTTACCTGTAAGTGGCAGAGTTAGGATTCTAAGCAATCCAGATTTTAATTTCTGCTTTTTTGTATGCAGACTGAAATGATTGCTTTTGTATGACAATAATCATCCAACAGAACGAAGAACTTTCAAAGTGAAGGATATGTGAGTAGAGTCTTAAAGGTAAGTATGATTTGTATCAGACAAAAGTGGAATACAACAGGAAAAGTTCCGTCATGGGCAGTCCCCCCTCAAAATCTATCTAGGCAGAGATGACGACTCTTCCTTGTCCATTTAGGTATACTGTAACCCCATGCTTTATGCACCACGTCTGCACCAAAGCTGAGGAGAACAACAAAATTTTCTCTCCCAGCTATTAGCCTAAGTAACTAATTGTATCTTTTTAACCCTGCTAACAAACATCCTACCATATCATGTTTTCACAATTTAAATATCAGGAGTTCTTCACCTAAAAAGCAGCATGGCACCAGGAAGGCAATGACCCAGCATCGGCAGGGAAATAAACGACTGAGTTCCTGAAGGGTCTTTTGGGCTACATTGCTCAATGAAACATACATCTAACTTAAATTAGAAACATTTATTGAGCCTTCAGTTTGTGACAGATATTTTGACACGAAGTTTGAAGAAGAGATTGGAGGTGATGGCTGCCCAAATTAGAAGGAATTAATAGAAGAGATGGTATTAGCTTTTCATCATCCTTAGCATTCCTTGTTCATTCTCCTTGTAAATGGTTTGATCACAGTCTAATAAAGTTGACTGCAAATTACGAACATATGGAACAAATTAATGATACTATCTACAGATTTTATAGAAAATATTATGAGTAAATAATAGGTTTAACATCTGAGAAATGGCAAGAGTTTTCCAACTCATGGCACCATGCCAAATTTTTGTTCAGAAACAAGTCTAGTTGGAAAATAACTGGGAATATAATAAAATATGAAACTTCTGGAAACTCAAAAGTAAATAAGACTTGAGTATGCCACCAATTTCTCCTTTCTGACGGTCAAGGAAATAAAAATCAATAGCGTACGCTTGGCTTTAGAGTAGTTTGAACTGCCTGATTTAGTATCATGAAAGCAATCCGCAGAGGTCAAGATAGTCAAAGCATCAAAGAAAAAAAATAAAAAAAAACTAGAACCTCTTACCCATACTCTCTATTCACTAATTTCCTCTTCCTGTCCAGGAATGAGGAAGAGGGGAAGCAAAATCTAAAGACATAGGAATTGAAAGTAGCATAAAAGTCAATAGTTACTTTCCCTGAACTTGTTAGCCACCAAATAACCATATGTAATTATGACTTCTCTTCTGGAAAATCACCTACCTTTGGTCAATAGGTCCATTTATGTCAGTGTCTATTTTCCTATAATTTCTATTATTAATGTCTAGTATTCAATTAAATTAATATTTTTACCTCCATTTTCAAATAACTTTCAGAAAATTCTCAACATTTAATAAAAGCAGTTAATCAAATATATTTAAGAAGCAAAGAAATTTAATTACTACCAGATGCAAATGGGACATAAATAGAGGTATTTTTAAATCAAGTGTGTTAAAATTTGTTATTTGAACAATTAAATGAAAACTTTCTTTAGACGGGTAGTTCCCTTAACTTAATATGACTATGGTTATAATATGAATAAGATAGTGAAGTGACCACTGAACAAATAATGAATACATCGTAAGTTGCATTTTCTTTCTCTTTCTCAATTTTACTTTCTTAAGACAGGCTCAGTTGTAGAATTTCTCTTCTAGCTACTACTTTTGTGGCATACCTATGGGCAAATTTTTTATAGTATCATTTCAAATATATAATTTCACTTAAACAGAATCATATAGCACAAGATATTCAGTGGTTAGGACAGGGTTCAGGTTCTGTATAAGTGATTTACTCCAGTCCTCAACCACAGTAAAAGGGAAACACAGGACTCTGTGAAGTAAATATTAGAAACCGATATGGATATACTCGAAAAAATGCCTTAAGCAACATGTGGTTCATAAGAAGATTTCTGTTCATCTATTTCTTTTTACTTCTTGCAAACATAGTTTTTAAACAAAAGAAAACCAGACTAAACTAGGAACTGAAGTAATTGAAGCTATCATCATACTTGATCCCATTCATGACTTATTTTGAAATATATCTAGAATAATGTATAATGCTCCTGGAAGAAAAGATCAGGCATAGTAATTACATCAGTGCAAGAGCACAAAGATAAAACAAATTTTTATATCCATGCTACACTGAACTCATAGTGACTATACCATGAAGCAAAATGTTTATATATTTTTATTAAGATTTAATATTATTAAGGAAAAAGAAGTCAACATTTGCTAAATGCAAGTACTGCTTATGCTTATTTTATTACTATTAGAGCAAATGTAATTCTAGATATTTTGTAACAAATGTGTAATTTAATATGTTGTGTTAAGTTTATATATATGCATACATACATGCAACATTTCCCTAGCTCTGTCCACTGAAAGGGCTCAGGAGAAGCAATACTGCAGTTGTCATAAGAACACCTAACATCAGATCTCAGCTTTTATTACCATTCTTCTCTAAAGGAACCAAGACTACTAAGTCCCAGGTTGATAAAGGGAAAGTATAAGATGAGCCTGGAAATTCTCTTGTTCCAGAAAGTGAGGAGAGCAAATCAATTGGAAGCACAAAAGCGTCAGGAGAAAACTTCTGCTTCCAATTTAGATGTAGTAATTCCCTTACCTAAAAAGACCAAGAATGAAACAATAAAGCATATGAAACAATGGTTTTCAAGACACTGGGCATTGGATAGCAAAGAATGGGAAACCCTTTGATTGTCCCTAGTCAGAGCCTAGCAGAGTTTCTAGATCATGGTGCAGGGAAGAAGATCCCAGACAGAGCCAGCAGATGCTCTCAGGTGAGGAGAAATGGTTGTGAGCCCCAGCTCATCAAAGTGACTATAGTCCGCAGGACAGAGTATTGGAAACTAGAGAGATGCACAGAGAGAAATGGGAATATGTAGAAGATCCTACTATTATGGGGTGAGAACTGAATGATGAGATCACCTGGGATCAGAAAAGAATAACCCATCAAGGATTAGTGTCATTGTTTAGTACGTATATCAGTTCAGAAATAGTGCTTGTTCTCTCCAGGCAGATCAGAAAACCTCATAATTTGTGAGGAATTAGGTAGAGAACTAGAAGGGTTTTACCTCAATACATTTACCTCAGTAAGTGGCAAATAATTAACCCTAGACTGGGCACTGCTCTGATCTGGTCCAATAGATGCTAAAAGCAAGATCCAAAAGGATCAATCTGTTGCCAAGTAACTGAATTGTGTCCAAAAACAAAGCTCAAGAATACTTGCAGGAATACAAAAATATCCAGTAACCAACAAAGTAAAATTCACAATGTCTGCCATCCAAGCAAAGATGATCTGACATACAAGTAAGCAGGAAAAAACAACTCATAATGAGGATGAAATCAATACACAAAACCCAAACTAGAGCTGAAATAGTTGTATGAATTAGCAGAGGATATTAAAACAGTTGTTATAAGTGTACTTCATATGATAAAAACAAGTAGACATATGGAAGATATAAAAAAAATTATTTTCTAGGAAAAAAAACTATAAGGTCCAAGATGGTAAGTAATCTGTTTGAATTTAACAGCTTATTTTACAAATCAGAAGAAAAGATTAGTGAACTTGAAGGCATAGAAATAAATTAGGACTTCTTGGGGAAATGGCTGATCTCATGTCTCGGGAAGGAAAAGTACAAGAGTACCTTGGAATACCCTGTCATACTATATAGTAAAGAAGCTCTCAGAGATCACTATGGTCATGTCAAAAGAACTCAAGAGCCACCTTGAGGAGGCCCTGTCTGACAATAACAGGAAAATTAGAATTTCAAAAATATAACCATTATAAGTTATTGAAACCTATCAAACTTATTTAAATGCATGAGTTTATGATAATACTAAAACTGGTCAACTTAGTAGAAGATAGGGAACAAACTGGGGAAGAAAGAAAACAAATCAAGCATTTATCTTGTCTTTCCTATCTAAATTATATCAATGTTGAACCAATGGTAATATAAGGGAAGCACCCCTGTTTAAATGTATTTAACTATTAAGGGAGAAGATATTATTAAATTAGAATATCAGCATTTTGAAACCTCCAGTGAATTAATAAATTGGAGCATTGTGCATAATCAGCTGTTAATGTAACAAAAAGAGTAACAACTAGATATTATTTGCCCCTAGATAATCTTGCCAAAGAGATTGAATCTGAGTCTCTTCAAGAGTCTAGATCCAGCTGCCAATTTGCAAGACTTAGAGAGAAAAGAGAAACATACACTTGACCTTCTGTATCCTAGGGTTCTGCATCCAGGGATTCAACCAATCTCAGGTGGAAAATATCCAAAAAAGAAAGAAAATTCCGAAAAGCAAAACTTGCACTTGCCACATCAAGCACTTTGCTGAATCCAAACTCGAATGAAGTGATGTGCAGGCAGCCCCTGCTGTAGCCTCCCACCATTTCACAGGTCCATAGTCTCTGTTGCCAGCACTCTTGTTCGCCTCACGTCTTGTCATTCCCTAGACAATACAGTACTGTATAACAACCATTTACATAGCATTTACATTGTATTAGGTATCATAAGTAATCTAGAGATGGTTTAAAGTATAAGGGAGGGTATGTGTAAAAAAAAAAAAATGTGTAAGTTATATGCAAATTCTACACCATTTTATGTAAGGGACTTTTGTATACGTGGAATTTGGAATCCGAGAGGGGGTCCTTGAACCACTCCCCTGTGGATATTAAATGACTGTACTGAATTGTGGATACCATAATTGTGCAATCAGCAATATCCAGATTTTGGGAAACCAAGTCACAAAATTTAATGAAAAGAGCTGTAAAGAAATAATAATAACTTTAAGTATTAAAAATGTGAGTGTACAGGAATGGACATTTTGCTGGTAAAACTTTAATAGAACAACAAGTAGTTATTAAAGCCAATACATTTAGTTTTGGGGAGATTGTAGAGAGTCAGGGTACTTCGAGAGCATCTGGCAGGTAAAATAAACTTCTACTTTTTCTCCTGAAAGGTAGTTACAAAGATGTTTTCCTTATAATAATTCATTGTTATACATTCTTTTTAAAATATTTATTTCATAATTTAAAGAAAAGTTAAAAAGACACTGGTGGGTATAGAAGTATTTGACATATCCTCTGATTTTCTCAGTGTTTAAAATATTGATAATAAATAAGAAAGAAAAGCAGGGCAGAGATTCCTAAAATTAGGCAAGCGAATACAACTAATGGTTATTCTTCACTATTCTTGAGGAGTCTTGAGGGTTCTAGAGAGTCAGTGCCAATTACGCTCTTTATTCGCCCAAAGCAGTATATAAGGTGCTTTCTATGTCAATTATACTGATAAATACATTTTAGAGATAAAGAATTGTACCAAGTAAGAAAGTTGTTAAAACCCCATCTGCAATTACTGCCAATTAAGCCTTAAGAAAGTTTGCTATTTAATGCTAATAAATTACTGACTTGTCAGATACAATACGGGGGGAAGTTTTGACTCCTGAGCAGTTCTATCTGGAGGCTACCCTGTTTACATGTGTTAGAGTGATTGTGGGGTCTGGGTACCCTGGGCCATCAGCCTACCCTCTAACTGTGAGGTCACATGATTGGAGATGGGATTGATGGGTGTCCCTACTCCAGAGGGCCAAAAACAGGTGAAGGGTTCATACATTGTGCACTTTTATTAGTTTATCAAAGGATTGAGTACCTGCTAAGAGGATAACCTTCTGGAAAGAAAAAAACAGTTAGGAGTAATAATAAAAAAAATCTTGCCAAATGATTTTGACATCACTGTAGTAATTGATATGGTTTCTGTAGAATCAAGTCACCCCCTCCACCCAGAAGCTCTCTTTAAAGAAACAGACCCCTGATTGTTGGCTAGACTTTGCATTTGGCTGTCCTACATCAGTGCTCAGACAAAACAACCTCAGGTAGCACAGTTTACGCTGACCACTAACCTAAACGTTGATGGTTTGAACCCACTCAGTGGAACTGTGGAAGAAAGCCCTACTTCCACAAAGACTGTAGCCAAGAAAACACTATTGAGCAGTTGTACTCTGAAAGACATGGGGTTTCCATGAGCCAGAATCAACAGCAATGGGTTTTGGGTATGTCAGCATTAAGTTGGCTATAAATAGAAATGATTGGTTTTATACCTCTGGTGGCGTGTGGTTAATTGCTACTGCTACTAACCAAAGGGTCGGCAGTTCAAATCTGCCAGGCGCTCCTTGGAAACTTTATGGGGAAGTTCTACTCTGTCCGATAGGGTCGCTATGAGTCAAAATCTACTTGACAGCACTGGGTTTGGTTTTTTGGTTATACCTCTGTTCATCTTTGACTATCTCTTAAAACAATTATGTTTTTATTCTATGCACCTTGTACCTTATTCTTTGGAATTTCAGGGTGAACATCATGAAATCTGATATTTTAAAGTTATCTGTCTTGACAATGATGAACAAGGAAAAAAGAAAAACCTTCATTTTCATAAATGACATTGAACCTAAGATTTGGAGAGTTGCAGAGACATGTTTTGATTTAAAAATTGAACAGAACATATCAGATGAGAGAAAATGAGAATATACACATGCCAAGATGTCATTTTCATAAAAGACCTGTTTGAAAGACACTTGATTTTAAGCAAGAGATTAAATAAGGATATAAAGGAATAACTAGGGCCATTTGAAAACACTCGAGGTTTTTTTGTGTGTGGATTTATACTGGAGATCTCAGAGGTCATTACCGCCCCTGTGGCGGGAAAGCTCGCTGTTTGTGACGTAGAAGGACTGAACATAGATCAATAAAAGGCAACCTCAAAAATATCATCACCATATTTATTATAAAGATTCAAGCCCAAGTAACAGACTTGCCCTTTTACAAAAAGCGTGTATGTCAATGAATGGGCACGTATACTGTGCTCAAGTTCAGATACCCCTTTAGAACTTCTGAAAACAAAATATGAGAAGAGGTCTGAGAAGGGAACAAATACGAATTGTCTCCGCTCTTTTTTTTTATTAAGCTAAACTAAACAGAACAATGACCACTTACGGTTTTTTGTCATTTTCAGTTAGTGAGGAAAGTCTGGTTAAAAAAAGAAAAGAAAAGAAAAGCTGTCTTTTGGCATATGATTCAGCTAAAAATCATAGGCAATTTAGAAATTACACTATTGTGAATTCTTTCTAAGACATTTTGGTTAAATTTTGAGTCATTTTAATCAACGATTTCTCAAAATTATGTTCCAAATTAGTTTACTTCTATCTAGACTGTCACTAATTTAACTCAAGTTAATCGGGGTTATCACGTCGCTTCTGACTCATGGCAACCCCGTGTGTGTCAGAGCAGAACTGGGCTTTTCTCAGGCCTTTCTTCGGAGGTGCCCCTGGGTGGCCTAGAACCCCTAACCTTTCAGTTAGCCGCTGAGCACATTAACCTTTTGCACCACCGAGCATTCTGGAATTCTAATAATTTTGTGGCCTATTATTCTTTCATCTTTTCATATATTTCCTGTGGTTTAAGCTTCAAAGGCCAATTTAAAGATGTTTAAGGATATGTGAAAATTTGTAAAAATTACACACATGGGGTCCCCATGATAAGAAACCATCTCAGCAGCACCTGACAACAACAAAATATTCAAAATTAAAATAAAAAGTGTACAAAAACCAGAAAACCAAACCCGTTGCCGTCGAGTCCATTCTGACTCATAGCGACCCTATAAGAATAGAACCACCCCATACGGTTTCCAAGGAGCGCCTAGTGGATTTGAATGGTCGACGTTTTGGTTAGCAGTATCTATTTTTCTTTATAGGCATTTTTACAGGTGTTTCTGATTTATATTTGACTCACTTTTTATTTAGAAATATTTACAGAAATTACCTCTGTAATCCCACCTCCCTAATTTTAACTAGATCTATCCACCTGAAGATGGTATAGTGGTTAGGTGCAGGGCTGCTAACCAGGAATCAACTGCTAACCAAAGGGTCTGTAGTTCGAATCCACCAGCTGGCCCTTGGAAATCCAGTGGATGCTATCCTTTACTATAGGGTGGCTATGAGTTGGAATCAACTTGATTGCAACAGGTTTGGTTTGGTTATCCACTTAAAGGAGACCTGGTGGTGCAGTGGTTAAGAGCTCCACTGCTAACAGAAAGGTCAGCAGCTGGAATCCACCAGCTCTTCCTTGGAAACCCTATGGGGCAGTTCTACTCTGTCTATAGGGTGGCTAGAGTCAGAATCAACTGGACCCAACAGATTTGGTTTTGGACCTACTTAAAGGAAGAGGAAGAAAACATACACTATCTGGATAATTGCCTTAGGTGTTTATTTCACTTTGCCTTGGTAAAACTAATTAATATTCACTTACTTAAAGGATATAATTTCTTAAGATGGTAGCATTCCAAGCCTTTTACTCAGGCTTAAGCTTCGGTTTTATTTGTTACTTTACATAAATTCCCTAAACTGTTTAAAAGAAGCAGAAGTATTTGATGCTATATTCGATTTGCAACCAAGTCATTCAGCAGAATTCTGCATGACATTCTCTACAAACGTGTAAGTAAAGTAAATGTCTTTTAAGCTTATTATCAACCAAAGTGTCCTCATCTGATGTGTTAGCAACAATAATAAAAGCAAAGTACACTCAGACTGAAGGCACAGAGCCTGGCCAAAGGCCTCTGGAAGCTCTTTTTATGAATCAATTCACAATCTCTTTACTGTGTAGTATCCAATTAACTATAAATAAAACTTCAGAGATGCTTTAAATTGTTTCTTCCCAAAGAAATGACAGCTAGAAATAGCTTCCTGATAGCAATCATAACGGGCTTTTACCATTTAGTACAAAAGGCCAGATCATGGTTAAAAGGTTTAATTTTTATGTTTCAATGGTCACAAAGTCAAAAACATGGATTCATCTACAATGGCAAAGATAGCTATAAATTCTATTACTGGCGACAGCAATTTTCCTTCAAATACCTTAGGCTGAATGTAACTTTATTGCCACTTCTAGTGGGGACTTACAGGCAATTTCCATTTTACAGTCACCACGAGTTAAACTCACAATCCCAAGCAGCAGTCATTCCAGATCGGTGCATAATTTACAAAAAAAGAAGTGTAGCACGTGGATTGTATTATCCATTTGCACTTGGTTATGTGTCCTGCTTACTTAATCTTCTGCCAGCACCAGCCAATCAATATGTCTGGCCTGTCAGGGTGAGATTGACAAGGTGCTTGCTGTGGCAATTTTTATTTTGCACTCACTATTATCTTCACATAGTGTTTTTACATTTCCCTGGTGGGGAGACTATCAACCTCAAAATGCAGCTGAAGTCAATAGTTTGCATGGAACCACTTTGTAAATCAGAGGCCATTAATTAGAGCCCCCACTAGCGTAGTTGAAGCCCCAGTGGCGCAGTGGTTAAGAGCTGCTAGCCAAAGGTCAGTAGTTCAAATCCATCAGCCACTCCTTAGAAACTCTATGGGGCAGTACTATTCTGTCCTATAGGGCCGCTATGAGTCAGAATCCACTCGACAGCAACGGGTCTAGCATAGTCGATACATGTTTGACATAGCGTTTACTCCTTTTCCAGGAAATACAAGCTTTTAAAGAGGATTTGTAAGAATTGTTTTTTTAAAATATTAGATAAAAACTGAAATTAATACAGTTGGACATGTTTAATAAAAGAACAAATGTCATCTACATAATAAATTTAGTTTACAAATTCAGTTTTAAGATGTTATTGTAGAGAATTAAAAAAACAAGCAAAAAAAAACCCTGGTGGCATAGTGGTTCAGAGCTACGATTGCTAAGCAAAAGCTCAGCAGTTCGAATCCACCAGGTGCTCCTTGGAAACTCTACGGGGCAGTTCTACTCCATCCTATAGGTTTGTTGTGAGTCAGAATCGACTCAACGGCAGCGGGTTTGCTTTTGGGTTTTTCGTTGTAGAGAATAGAATTATATGTCTGCCTTCATTTCAAACATGGGTATGTGACCACATTGATGGAGTAAAAAGTCCTAGATGAAAGGTTTTGGGGGTGTGAATACTTAAACAAACTAGTTATGATTATATTAGTGTTCCTAGGGGAAAAAAATCTCTTACATAAACTTAATTTTCTAGTTAATGAAGAATTTCCACCTGTATCATGCCATGGGATTATCTTAACAATGAAAAAGAGTGGATAATGTATTCTCACATTGCATGAGAGTGTGCTGAAACTCAGAATATTTAAGAGATTTAATCAGAATTACACTGCTAGTAAGATTATAACCAATAATACCTTCAACACTACTAAATATCAGAACTGGGACTAAACCCAGACACAAGTGTCTGACAGAGAATTAGCATTCAATAAACACTTATGGATTGAGCAAAGAATATTTTAAATACATGATTCCAGTTGCAAAAGAAATTCTCTTGTTTTTTAGTTAATTAGCCTTTGGCTGCAGCCATAGTTTCCTTATGACTATTAGGCATATTCATTCTGTGTCAAATAGAAATGTTTTTGAAAACATAGAGCATTGTGATGGTTAATGTTACTTGTCAGCTTGGCTAGACTATGAAGTCCAGTTGTTTGGTCAAGCACTAGTCTAGATTTTGCTATGAAGTATTTACATATAATTAGTATTTAAATCAATTGGCCTTAAATACAGCAGATTACCCTATGTAATGTGGGTGGGCTTCATCCAATCAGTTGAAGGTCTTAAGAGCAAAACCAGAGGTTTCCCAAGGCAAGATTCTGCCTCCACGTTATAAAGAGACATCCTGACAGAATTCTTCTCCACCTCCCCCTCAACCACCTGACCTACAGATCTGGGACACAGGTCTGCAAGAGTTTCCAGCCTGTCACTTGATTTACAGAGTTTGGACCTGCCAACCCCCACAATCATGTGAGCCAGTTTCTTAAAATACACCTCTAGGTAGGTAGCTAGCTAGCTAGAGAGACAGACAGACAGACAGATAGATAGATTTTATGGGGTTTGCCTTAGGATATATATAATTATCTCTCTCTTATATATTTCCTAAGACAAACCCTATAATTGGCCCAAAATAGTTGAATTTCCTGTCCATTAAACATGTTTCTAGTCTTTATTTATGTTGTACCTTAACCAAATATAAAGGTGCAAGACACATAATTTACTCAACCAGATATTCCTTTATTCCATTTTCTCTGACATTTGGCATAAGTGGCATTTGCAAATGTAATTTAATTCAGTATTTGTAGTATGTATAATCTTAAAAGCAGATAATAAGCAGATGTGCAAACATATGAAAGATGGGAGAAATACTGAGAAGAAAACATATTCATAAATTCAAATTTTAAAACTGTAAATGTCCAACAGATGCCCCAATCTGTTCACACAGCTTTATTCATTTTACTTCTCTCAGAAATTTCCAAAATATTAAATTACTTTTAATCAATGTGAGATATTTATTTTTTGGCAGATGCAAATTATCTGTGTAGGTATAATTCAAATTATAAATTGAATGCTTCACTCAAATGGTCAAATGCCTCCTCATTTTTCTTAAAAGTCTCCAAATTCTGACTCTAACTTTTCTTGCTAATTTGTATTTTATCACATCCTGTGTGTATTTCCCAATAGATGACAATTTATGTCTTATCGATTACTCATTGTCTCTAGTAGTTGAAATTTCTCCCCACATTCAGAAACATATGTCTCTGTATATTAATGTGCTCATTTAAACTATGGTTTAGAATGTTTTTTTAACACCTCAAATGTAGATGCTAGAACCAGATAGCCTGTGTTCAAACCTCAGCTCCATCAACACCCAGTGTGACCTTAGGCAAGTTTTTATATCTCCCTGTGTTTTGGCCTCTTCATTTAAAATGTGGATATCACACTTGTAGCTTGTACATTAAATTGTAGAAATGTTAACTGTAAATTTTTATTAAACTGTAGAGATGATTGAGTTATCATATATAAAGTTTTTATCATTTAGTCCTTGTAATTTAGTAGGTGTTCCATAATCATTAGCTATTACATTACTTTTATGAGTCTGGTATTTTCTTTTATAAATCTTATCAATTGTAAAACTCAGGTTTTACCTTCTTTATTAATTTCCAGTCACAACACTGACCTGCACAATCTTTTCTTCTTTTGAAGTTCTTTAGTATTCAATTACCCATTAATTCACTGAAAATTTATTTAATGTCTAATAACCAAAGTGTTTTAAGTTAGAATTCACCAAGATGCTCTGTAGGAGAAAGACGTGGCAATCTGTTTCAATGGAGATTATAGACTAGAAAACCCAGTGGGGCAGCTCAACTCTGTCATATGATTGGTATAAACTGAAAACAGACTTAACAGCACACAACAACAACAGTGTGTACCAGTGTTTCTGCTGGATGATGGTACAGAAATTAATAAGACAAGTTTTCTATTTCAGGGGGGTCAAATACGGAAGTATTAGAAAAATAAAATTGACAATTCCAGGAGAGCTTACCAGGGGCTAAATTGAAGAGGGACCAAGGAGTATCATGAAAATGTAAAAGATCAAGTTATTCTGATAGTTTTGAAGACCAGTTAATGTGACTGTTATTCAAATTTACCCACCAAACACTAATGCCAAAGACAAAGTAACTGAAGATTTTTACCAACTTCTGGAGTCTGAAATTGATCAAATACGCAATCAAGATGCATTGATAATTATTGGTGATTGGAATGAAATTTGGAAACAAAGAAGGATTGGTAGTTGGAAATAAGGCCTTCGTGATACAAACAATGCCAGGGATCACATGATAGAATTTTGTAAGACCAACAACTTATTCATTGCAAATAAGTTTTTGCGACAACATAAAGAGCAACTATACATATGGACCTCACCAGATGGAATACACAGGAGTCAGATCGACTACATCTGTGGAAAGAAATGATAGAAAAGCTCAATATCATCAGTCAGAACAAGGCCAGGGTCCGACTGTGGAACAGATCATCAATTGCTCATACACAAGTTCAAGTTGAAGCTGAAGAAAATTAGAATAAATCCACGAGAGCCAAAGTACCACCTTGAGTATATCCCACCTGAATTTAGAGATCATCTCGAGAATAGATTTGATGCATTGAATACTAATGACCGTAGACCAGATGAGTTGTGGAATGGCATCAGGGACATCAAACATGAAGAAAACAAAAGCTCATTAAAAAAACAGAAGTGAAAGAAAAATCAAAAGGGATGTCAGAAGGGACTCTGAAACATGCTCTTGAACGTAGAGTAGCTAAGTCGAAAGAAAAAAAAAGTGATGAAGAGTTGAACTGAAGATTTCAAAGGGCAGCTCAAGAAAACAAAGCATTACGATGACATGAGCAAGGACTTGGAGTTAGAAAATCAAAAGGGAAGAACATGCTTGGCATTTCTCAAGCTGAAAGAACTGAACAACAAATTTAAGCTTCGAGCTGCAATATTGAAGGATTATATGCGCAAAAACTGAATGATGCAGAAAACATCAAAAGCAGATGGAAGCAATACGCACAGTCATTGTACCAAAAATAATTGGCTGACATGTAACCATTTCAGAAGTTAGCATATGATCAAGAGCCAATGGTACTGAAGGAAGAAATCCAAGTTGCACTGAAGGCATTGGTGAAAAATAAGGCTCCAAGAATTGATGGAATACCAACTGAGATGTTTAAACAAATGGATGTGATACTGAAAGTGCTCCTTGGCTCTCTTCTACACCAAGAAATGTGGAAGACAGCTACCTGGCCAACTGACTGGAAGAGATTACTATTTTTCCTCACTCTAAAGAAAAGTGATCAAACAGAATGTGGAGATTATTGAACGATATGAAATCACACGCAGGTAAAATTTTGCTGAAGATAATTCAAAAGCTGTTGCAGCTATACATTGACAGGTAGATGGGAAAAATTCAAGCCTGGATTCAGAAGAGGATGTGGAACAAGGGATATCACTGCTGATGTCAGATGGACCTTCGCTCAAAGCAGAGAATACCAGAAAGATGTATTAAAAAAAAAAAATCGCTATCGAGTCGATTCCGACTCATAGTGACCCTACAGAAAGTGTTTACTTGTGTTTTATTGACTATGCAAAGGCATCGACTGGGTGGATCATAACAAATTATGGATGACATTGCGAAGAATGGGAATTGCAGAACACTTAATCATGCTCATGAGGAGCCTGTACTTAGACCAAGAGGTAGTCACTCAAACTGAACAAAGGGATGTTGTGTGGCTTAAAATCAGGAAAGGCGTGTGTCAGGGTTGTGTCATTTCACCATACATATTTAATGTGCATGCTAAGCAAATAATCCAAGAAGCTGGACTAAATGAAGAAGAACATGGCATCAGAATGGAGGAAGACTCATTAACAACCTTCGTTATGCAGATGATACAACCTTGGTTGCTGAAAAGGAAGAGGACTTGAAACACCTATTGATGAAGATCAAAGACTATGGCCTTCAGTATGGATTACACCTCAACATAAAGAAAACGAAAATCCTCACAACTGAACAATAAGCAACATCATGATAAAAAGAGAAAAGACTGAAGCTGTCAAGGACTTCATTTTACTTGGATCCACAGTCAAAGCCCATGGAAACATCAGTCAGTTTATCAAAGGATGTAGTGCATTGGGCAAGTCTGCTGCAAAAGACCTCTTCAAAGTATTCAAATATAAAGGTGTCACTTTGAGGACTAAGGTGCGCCTGATCAAAGCCATGGTACTTTCAATCACCTCATATGCATGCAAAAGCTGCACAATGAGTATGGAAGACTGAAGAAGAATTAACACAATTAAATTAAGGCATTGGTGAAGCATATTGTACATACCATGGACTACCAGAAGAATGAACAAATTTGTCTTGGAAAATGTACAGCTCTTTAGAAGGGAGGCTGGTGAGACTTCATCTCATGTATTCAGACGTGTTATCAGGAGGGACAAGACTCTGGAGAAGGATATCATGTTTGGTAAAGTAGATGGTCAGTGATAAAGAGGAAGACCCTCAACAAGATGGACTGACACAGTGCTGCAACAATCGACTCAAACATAGCAACCATTGTGATGATGGTGTAGGACCAGGCAGTGTTTTGTTCTTTTGTATACAAAGAATCACTTTGAGTTAGAACTGACTAGATGGCATCCAACAACAATGTAAGAATTTTAAAAATAAAGTGTAGAATGTGTTTTATTTCAGGATGTCTTATTAGACAAGTGCCTGTTCTCTACACTTTATATAGTCACAGAATCAGCAAGATTACTGGCATCTAGCATTTTATTCTTAATACCATATACTATGCTTTCCATTGTCAAAAATGTTCCTGTAATGAACATGTTTATAACAATGAATTTGTAAGTATCCAAGTTTATTTTCCTCAGACTAAGTATACTTGGCATTTCTCAGTCTAAGGGCTATGTAACAGTCGCAGGTTCTTCATACATATTTCCACAATTCCTTGAGAGAATTATTTTTAAAATTTATGTTTTTAGCAACAATATGTGTGATACTATTTGTGCAATTTACTGAAAATGAAGATTTAAAATTATTTTGCCCATATTATAGGAAAAAAGGGTATATTGACACTGTTTTCATTTGCATTTTAAAATTATTTTAATTTTTAAAAAGGTAAAAGTTTCACCGGGTTCAAATTTTTAGTGTTAAGAGAGTATTATTTCAGGTAATATTTTTGTGTAAAAAAACAACTCAGAAATTAGGGGTGTAAAATAACCGCCATTTGTTTTTTCTCATAATCTACCCGATCTGGGTAGTCTGTCTGTCTATCTTGGACACACGTGGATGATCAGTGCTGAGCACACCTATGCATGTGGACTCACTCGGTGGTACTGGCTAGGGGCTGTCTTGTTGGGCATACCATTGTTTACCATGAATCAAGTTTCCTCTACTGTCTGTCACATCACATCCTGTCAGGCAGCTTTTTTTTTTTTAATAATTTTTATTGCGCTTTAAGTGAAAGTTTACAAATCAAGTCAGTCTGTCACATATAAGCTTATATACACCTTACTCCATACTCCCACTTACTCTCCCCCTAATGAGTCAGCCTGCTCCCTCCTTCCAGTCTCTCCTTTCATGACCATTTTGCCAGTTTCTAACCCTCTCTACCCTCCTATCTCCCCTCCAGACAGGAGAAGCCAACACAGTCTCCAGTGTCCACCTGATACAAGTAGCTCACTTTTCGTCAGCATCTCCCTCCAACCCATTGTCCAGTCCCTTCCACGTCTGATGAGTTGTCTTCGGGAATGGTTCCTGTCCTGGGCCAACAGAAGGCTTGGGGACCGTGACCGCTGGGATTCCTCTAGTCTCAGTCAGACCATTAAGTCTGGTCTTTTTATGAGAATTTGGGGTCTGCATCCTACTGTTCTCCTGCTCCCTCAGGGGTTCTCTGTTGTGTTCCATGTCAGGGCAGTCATCGGTTGTGGCCAGGCACCACCTAGTTCTTCTGGTCTCAGAATGATATAAGCCTCTGGTTCATGTGGCCCTTTCTGTCTCTTGGGCTCATAGTTATCATGTGACTTGGTGTTCTTCATTCTCCTTTGATCCAGGTGGGTCGAGACCAATTGATGCCTCTTAGGTAGCCGCTTGTTATCATTTAAGACCCCAGGCGCCACACTTCAAAGTGAGATGCAGAATGTTTTCATAGTAGAATTATTTTGCCAATTGACTTAGAAGTCCCCTTAAGCCATAGTCCCCAAACCCCTACCCTTGCTCCACTGACCTTCGAAGCATTCTGTTTATCCCGGAAACTTCTTTGCTTTTGGTCCAGTCCAGTTGAGCTCACCTTCCCTGTATTGAGTATTGTCCTTCCCTTCACCTAAAGTAGTTCTTATCTACTAACTAATCAGTAAATAACCCTCTCCAACCATCCCTCCCTCCCCGCTCTCGTAACCACAAAAGAATGTGTTCTTCTCAGTTTATACTATTTCTCAAGATCTTATAATAGTGGTCTTATACAATATTTGTCCTTTTGCATCTGACTAATTTCACTCAGCATAATGCCTTCCAGGTTCCTCCATGTTATGAAATGTTTCACAGATTCGTCACTGTTCTTTATCGATGCGTAGTATTCCGTTGCGTGAATATACCATAATTTATTTAACCATTCATCTATTGATGGACACCTTGGTTGCTTCCAGCTTTTTGCTATTATAAACAGTGCTGCAATAAACATGGGTATGCATATATCTGTTCGGATAAAGGCTCTTATTTCTCTAGGGTATATTCCGAGGAGTGGGATTTCTGGGTTGTATGGTAGCTCTATTTCTAACTTTTTAAGAAAACGTCAGATAGATTTCCAAAGTGGTTGTACCATTTTACATTCCCACCAGCAGTGTACAAGAGCTTTAATCTCTCCACAGCCCCTCCAACATTTATTATTTTGTGTTTTTTGGATTAATGCCAGCCTTGTTGGACTGAGATGGAATCTCATCGTTGTTTTAATTTGCATTTCTCTAATGGCTAATGATCGACAGCATTTTCTCATGTATCTGTTAGCTGCCTGAATATCTTCTTTAGTGAAGTGTGTGTTCATATCCTTTGCCCACTTCTTGATTGGGTTGTTTGTCTTTTTGTGGTTGAGTTTTAACAGAATCATATAGATTTTAGAGATCAGGCGCTGGTCAGAGATATCATAGCTGAAAATTCTTTCCCAAACTGTAGGTGGTCTTTTTACTCTTTTGGTGAAGTCTTTAGATGAGCATAGGTGTTTGATTTTTAGGAGCTCCCAGTTATCTGGTTTCTCTTCATCATTTTTGGTAATGTTTTGTATTCTGTTTATGCCTTGTATTAGGGCTACTAACGTTCTCCCTATTTTTTCTTCCATCACTTTATCGTTTTAGTCTTTAGGTCTTTGATCCACTTGGAGTTAGTTTTTGTGCATGGTGTGAGGTATGGGTCCTGTTTCATTTTTTTGCAAATAGATATCCAGCTATGCCAGCACCATTTGTTAAAAAGACTATCTTTTCCCCAATTAACTGACACTGGTCCTTTGTCAAATATCAGCTGCTCATATGTGGATGGATTTATATCTGGGGTCTCAATTCTGTTCCATTGGTCTATGTGCCTGTTGTTGTACCAGTACCAGGCTGTTTTGACTACTGTGGCTATATAATATGTTCTAAAATCAGGTAGAGTGAGGCCTCCCACTTTCTTCTTCTTTTTCAGTAATGCTTTACTTATCCAGGGTTTCTTTCCCTTCCATATAAAGTTGGTGATTTGTTTCTCCATCACATTAAAAAACGTCATTGGAATTTGGATCGGAAGTGCATTGTATGTATAAATGGCTTTTGGTAGAATAGAAATTTTTGCTATGTTAAGTCTTCCTATCCATGAGCAAGGTATGTTTTTCCGCTTATGTAGGTCCTTTTTAGTTTCTTACACTAGTACTTTGCAGTTTTCTTTGTATAGGTCTTTTGCATCTTTGGTAAGATTTATTCCTAAGTATTTTATCTTCTTGGGGGCTACTGTGAATGGTATTGATTTAGTCATTTCCTCTTCGATGTTCTTTTTGTTGATGTAGAGGAATCCAAGTGATTTTTGTATGTTTATCTTATAACCTGAGACTCTGCCAAACTCTTCTATTAGTTTCAGTAGTTTTCTGGAAGATTCCTTAGGGTTTTCTGTGTATAAGATTATGTTATCTGCAAATAGAGATAATTTTACTTCCTCCTTGCCAATCCGGATGCCCTTTATTTCTTTGTCTAGCCTAATTGCTCTGGCTAGGACCTCTAGCACAATGTTGAATAAGAGCGTTGATAAAGGGCATCCTTGTCTGGTTCCCGTTCTCAAGGGAAATACTTTCAGGCTCTCTCCATTTAGAACGATGCTGGCTTTCTATAGATGCCCTTTATTATGTTGAGGAATTTTCCTTCAATTCCTGTTTTGCTGAGAGTTTTTATCATGAATGGGTGTTGGACTTAGTCAAATGCCTTTTCTGCATGAATTGATAAGATCATGTGGTTTTTGTCTTTTGTATTATTTATATGGTGGATTACATTAATGGTTTTTCTAATATTAAACCAGCCTTTTTATGTGTGTTGTTGACAATTTCATTTTTCCACTTACTTTTTTGTGCTGAGATGATTTTCTTTGTAAATTTTGTGTTCCTCGTTTTCATAGTAGTTGAATTTATGTTTGCTGAGTTGTTATTTTTTTGTTTGTTTGTTTTTTTGAGTTATGGAATTTTTATACCTCTTTGTGGTTACCTTAATATTTACCCCTATTTTTCTAAGTAAAAACCTAACTTGTATTCTCCTATATCGCCTTGTTTTCCTCTCCATATGGCAGTTCTATGCCTCCTGTATTTAGTCCCTATTTTGATTATTGTGATCTTTTACATATTGACTTCAATGATTCCCTATTTTGAGCATTTTTTTCTTTTTAAAATTAATCTTAATTTGTTTTTGTGATTTCCCTCTTTGAGTTGATATCAGGATGTTCTGTTCTGTGACCTTGTGTTGTGTTGGTTTCTGATATTATTGATTTTCTGACCAATTTCCTTTAGTATTTCTTGTAGCTTTGGTTTGGTTTTTGCAAATTCTCTAAGCTTGTGTTTATCTGTAAATGTTTTAATTTCACCTTCATATTTGAGAGAGAGTTTTGTTGGCTATGTGATCCTTGGCTGGCAGTTTTTCTCCTTCAGTGCTGTATATATGTTATCCCATTACCTTCTTGACCACATGGTTTCTTCTGAGTAGTCTGAACTTATTCTTATTGATTCTCCTTTGTAGGAGAGCTTTCTTTTATCCCTGGTTGCTCTTAAAATTTTCTCTTTATCTTTCGTTTTGGCAAGTTTGATGATAGTATGTCTTGGTGATTTTCTTTTTGGATCAATCTTAAATGGGTTTTGATGAGCATCTTGGATAGATATCCTTTCGTCTTTCATGATGTCAGGGAAGTTTTCTGCCAAGAGATCTTCAACTATTCTCTCTGTATTTTCTGTTTTCTCTCCCTGTTCTGGAACTCCAATCATACGCAAGTTATTCTTCTTGATAGAGTCCCACATGATTGTTAGGGTTTCTTCATTTTTTAAAATTCTTTTATCTGCCTTTTTTTTTTTTTTTAACTATATTGGTGTCAATTGCCTTATCCTCCACTTCCCCTACTCTGCATTCCAATTGCTCAATTCTGCTCCTCTGACTTCCTATTGAGTTGTCTAATTCTGTAATTTTACTGTTAATCTTCTGGATTTCTGAATGCTGTCTCTCTATGGATTCTTGCAGCTTACTAATTTTTCCACTATGTTCTTGAATAACGTTTTTGATTTCTTCAACTGCTTTATCAGGGTGTTTCTTGGATGTTTCTGTAGATTGCCTTATTTCATTTATGAGGTCATCCCTGATGTCTTGAAGCATTCTGTAAATTAGTTTTTTATATTCTGTATCTCACAATTCCAGGATTGTATCTTCATCTGGGAAAGATTTTGATTCTTTAGTTTGGGGAGTTGTAGAAGCAATCATGGTCTGCTTCTTTATGTGGTTTGATATCAACTGCTGTCTCCGAGCCATCTATAAGATATTGTAATGATTTATTTTATTTGCTCACTGAGTCTTATCTTGTTTTGTTTTCTTTCAATATACGTAGATGGGCTACTAGATTTCACTGTCTTGATTGTTGTAGCCCTTGAATAACTTATGTCCTATTACCAGGTGGTTTGGGCTGTTACCAGATATATAAGCCTCAGAGTCCATTCTCTATTCTTGAATAGAATCTGATTTTGAATCACCAAGTGTGTGGCGCAGACTGACACCTGTCCACCTAGAGTTGTAGTGGTGATAGTTGTGTGCACCAGATTCTAGTAGCAGCAGGGGTTTACACTCCAGAGGGGGCAGGATGCTGACAGGCTTCCCCCAAGTGCCAGTGAGGTAGGTGTGTCTCTCTTCCTAAAACACTTTGGTGGGTGGGCTCTGCAGCTGTACCTTAGGCACCTAATGCATGTACCTCTACAGACTGGTAGGTGTCACCAACCTCAGACCCCTAAGGCAGGAGGATAGGTGGTCTGGGGGAGCTTCGGCCCTCAGTTCCCCATTGTGGGTCAGTGAGGGCTCTCTTGAATATGCAGAGATATCAGACCTGGGAAACTTGTCTTTCCATTAATCCGCTAAAACAATTACAGTCAGATCCCTATCAGAATTGCCTTTGTATTATAATAGCCACCTTGTTCCCTGTAGGGATGAAAGCCCAAGACTGTGGCTCTCATATACTTGGCTGGAGCTGGTTCTGTATTTTTAGTCCAATTTCGGGAAGTCAGGGCAGGATTTTTTGGTCCTTGGGTTTTTTGTAGCTGCTTCTTTCAGGCCAGGAGAATAGGTTAGGAAAAGACAAAAAAAAAAAAAATGCAGAGCACTTCACTCTCTGGCTCAGGAAAATTCCAGTGTTAATGAAGCCACCTGGGAAGGGGAGGGTGGGATCAGATAGACAGGAGAGAGTAGCACCCCAGAATATAGACAAAGTTATTTATCTTGCTTGGTGATGGCTATATCTGAGATTCCCCCCAAGGGGTGTGTAGCCTGTGTGTGTTGGCTGGGTCGAGATTGCCCCCAAGGGTCAGGCCAACGTCCTGTGTTTGTGCTGTCTCAGAAGCCGTGGTCAGTTCCTCCACTCCCAGTCCAAAGCCCAGCGCCAAAGTTCCCTGGCTGGGACGCCGCACTCCAGGCTCCAAAACCAGTCGCTGCCCCCTGGTGACTTCTCCTCCTGTCGGCAGTGTTGCTGTGCTGCCTGCGTGCACTGGCTGGGCTTCCCCCGAGGTCACTTCTGGGGGCTAGGGCTCCGTCCCGTGTTTGTGCCATCTCAGGATGCTGTGCTCAACTCCCCTGCACCCAGTCCAAAGCCCAGTGCCAAGGTTTTCTGACTGGCACGCTGGTTCCAGGCTCCGAAAACAGTCGTTGCTTCCCCGTGGTTGCTCATTCTCAGTCTCTGTCACTCAGGTCAACTCTTTAGATCTGTGTTTAATGGTCAGAGTTCGAAGATTGTCATGTATGTGATCGATTCACTTGTTTTTCCAAGTCTTTGTTGCAAGAGGGATGCAAGGTAGCTTCTACCTAGTCAGCCATCTTGGCCCTGCCCTGTCAGGCAGCTTTTAATGGGGGTGGCAGTAGTCAAAGAGAAAGTGGGAATGTGCAAACTCTTTTTCAAGGTTATATTCACTCAAAATGTAATATTGTTTCACTGGCCAGAAGAAGTCATGTGCCAAAACCAGAATCACTGTGTTAGGGTACTATCAAAGAGTGTGGAACTGAGATGAGTGGAGAACTGGGGACATCTATGCAACAAGTCCCCCACGTGTCTGTCAGTTTGTCATACTGTGGGGGCTTGTGTGTTGCTGTGATGTTGGAAGCTATACCACCAGTATTCATATAACAACAGGGTCACCCATGGAGGACAGGTTTCAGCTGAGCTTCCAGACTAAGACAGACTAGGGAGAAGGACCTGGCAGTCTACTTCTGAAAAACATTAGCCAGTGAAAACCTTATGAATAGCAGTGGAACATTGTCTGATATAGTGCTGGAAGATGAGCCCCCCAGGTTGGAAGGCACTCAAAAGATGACTGGGGAAGAGCTGCCTCCTCAAAGTAGAGTCGACCTTAATGACATGGATGGAGTAAAGCTTTTGGGACCTTCACTTGCTGATGTGGCACTACTCAAAATGAGAAGAAACAGCTGCAAACATCCATTAATAATCAGAACCTGGAATATACGAAGTATGAATCTAGGAAAATTGGAAATCATCAAAAATGAAATGGAACACATAAACATTGATATCCTAGGCATTAGTGAACTGACATGGACTGGTATTGGCCATTCTGAATCAATCATATAGTCTACTATGCTGGGAATGACAACTTGAAGAGGAATGGTGTTGCATTCATCGTCAAAAAGAACATTTCAAGATGTATCCTGAAGTACAATGCTGTCAGTGATAGGACGATATCCATACACCTACAAGGACGACCAGTTAATACGACTATTATTCACACACTAACCACTAGGGCCAAAGATGAAGAAATAGAAGATTTTTATCAGCTGCTACAGTCTGAAGTTGATCGAACATGCAATCAAGATGCATGGATAACTACTGGTGATTTTAACGCAAAAGTTGGAAACAAAGAAGAAGGATCAGTAGTTGGAAAATATGGCCTTGGTGACATAAACAATGCCAGAGATGGAATGATAGAATTTTGCAAGACCAACGACTTCTTCATTGCAAATGTCTTCTTTCACCAACAGAAACGGCGACTGTATGCATGGACCTCACCAGATGGAACACACAGAAATCAGATTGACTACATCTGTGGAAGGAGACGATGGAAAAGCTGAATATCATCAGTCAGAACAAGCCCAGGGGCCAACTGTGGAACAGACCATCAATTGCTCATATGCAAGTTCAAGCTGCAACTGAAGAAAATCAAAGCAAGTCCATGAGAGCCAAAATATGACCTTGAGTATATCCCACCTGAATTTAGAGACCATCTGAAGAATAGATTTGACGCATCGAACACTAGTGACCGCAGACCAGATGAGTTGTGGAATGACATCAAGGACATCATCCATGAAGAAATCAAGAGATCACTGAAAAGACAGGAAAGAAAGAAAAGATCAAGATGGATGTCAGAGGAGACTCTCAAATTTGCCCTTGAGCGTCAAGCAGCTAAAGCAAAAGGAAGAATTGATGAAGTAAAAGAACTGAACAGAAGATTTCAAAGGGCCTATCGAGAAGACAAAATATTATAATGACATGTGCAAAGAGCTGGAGATGGAAAAGCAAAAGAGAAGAACATGTTCAGGGTTTCTCAAGCTGAAAGAACTAAAGAAAAAATTCAAGCCTCGAGTTCCAATAGTGAAGGATTCCATGGGAAAAATATAAAACAACGCAGGAAGCATCAAAACAAGATGGAAGGAATACACAGAGTCATTATACCAAAAAGACTTAGTCGACATTCAGCCGTTTCAAGAGGTGGCATATGATCAGGAACTGATGGTACTGAAGGAAGAAGTCCAAGCTGCTCTGAAGGCACTGGCGAAAAACAAGGCTTCAGGAATTGATGGAATATCAATTGAGATGTTTCAACAAACAGATGCAAGGCTGGAGGTGCTCACTCGTCTATGCCAAGAAATATGGAAGACAGCTTCCTGGCCAACTGACTGGAAGAGATCCATATTTATGCCTATTCCCAAGAAAGGTGATCCAACCGAATGTGGAAATTATAGAACAATAGCATTAATATCCACAGGTGAGCAAAATTTTGCTGAAGATCATTCAAAAAAGGCTGCAGGAGTGTATCGACAGGGATCTGCCAGAAATTCAGGCCAGTTTCAGAAGAGGACGTGGAATCAGGGATATCATTGCTGATGTCAGATGGATCCTGGCTGAAAGCAGAGAATACCAGGAGGATGTTTACCTGTGTTTTATGGACTATGCAAAGGCATTCGACTGTGTGGATCATAACAAATTATGGATAACACTGCGAAGAATGGGAATTCCAGAACACTTAATTGTGCTCACGAGGAACCTTTACATAGATCAAGAGGCAGTTGTTCAGACAGAACAAGGGGATACTGATTGGTTTAAAGTCAGGAAAGGTGTGCGTCGGGGTTGTATTCTTTCACCATACCTATTTATTCTGTATGCTGAACAAATAATACGAGAACCTGGACTATATGAAGAAGAACGGGGCATCAGGATTAGAGGAAGACTTGTTAACAACCTGCGTTATGCAGATGACACAACCTTGCTTGCTGAAAATGAAGAGGACTTGAAGCACTTACTTATGAAGATCAAAGACCACAGCCTTCCATATGGATTACACCTCAACATAAAGAAAACAAAAATCCTCACAACTGGACCAATGAGCAACATCATGATAAACGGAGAGAAGATTGAAGTTGTCAAGGATTTCATTTTACTTGGATGCACAATCAACAGCCATTGAAGCAGCAGACAAGAAATCAAAAGGCGCATTGTTTGGGGCAAATCTGCTGCACAGGACCTCTTCAAAGTGTTGAAGAGCAAAGATGTCACCCTGAAGACTAAGGTGCGCCTGACCCAAGCCTTGTTATTTTCAATCACATCATATGCATGTGAAAGCTGGACAATAAATAAGGAAGACTGAAGAAGAGTTGACGCCTCTGAACTGTGGTGTTGGCAAAGAATGTTGAATATACCATAGACTGCCAAAAGAACGAACAAATCTGTCTTGGAAGAAGTGCGGCCCAAATATTCTTTAGAAGCAAGGATGGTGAGACTGTGTCTTACATACTTTGGACATGTTGTCGGGAGGGATCAGTCCCTGGAGAAGGACATCATGCTTGGCAGAGTACAGGGAAGACCCTCAAAGAGGTGGATTGACTCAGTGGCTGCAACAATGAGCTCAAGCATAACAACGATTGTAAGAATGGCACAGGACCGGGCAGCGTTTCGTTCTGTTGTGCATAGGGTCGCTATGAGTCGGAACCGGCTCGACGGCACCTAACAACAACTAACAACAACATGCAACCAATCTACCACAGGGACATAATGAAATTTTCCCTTCCATTCATGTCTTCAAACACTTAGTTCCCCTTCCTAAAAGTAATCCATACTATCAGTTTTATATGTTATCTTTCCATAGATATCAAATAAATATATGGGGCCATCCAGGTTTTCATACAAATGGTAGTGTATACTGTATACTGCCTTCTCCTTTTATTCAAAAACGTTATTTGAGATGTTTGTACTATACTAGTTCCTCCAAGGAACTTTTATTCTGTTATTACATATGCACCATATCACATTTCATAATGGTCCGTACATTATCAGTTTCTTAATGATGAACTTATAGATTCAATTATTTCTGCTTTTAAAATACATACTTCCAATTGCATTCCATTTAAAGATAAATAGCGTTAAGTGGAACAATTGGGTCAAAAGTTTTATGTATTAGGCATTTTAAAATGAATGCTAAAGTGTACTCCACAGAGGCTACACCAGCCTATGAACAAGTCCACTGATAGTCCATAGCTATGTCTGGACGATTTAGAAAGTGTCCCCCTCCCTGAAGGAATTTATTAGGAAAAGCTACTTTTCCTGGTCAGTGCATCTCCTTGAAGTAGAAGGTTTGGTGACTGGGCAAAGCCTTTGTGGAAAAAAAGCAGTATCGCTTCATCAGGAGTTGTCAAACGTTTTCTATAAAGGACCAGATTGTTAACATTTTTTGCCTTGAGGGCCATATGGTCTGCTGCAAATACTCTTCCATCGTGACGCAAAAACAGCCAGAGACAATATGTAAATGAATGGGTATGACTGTGTTCCAATAAAACTTTATTTATAAAAACAAGCAGAGGGCTGGATTTGGCCCACTGGCTGCTTATAGATGAATTAGGCCTTTATCTACATCAGGCAAAAAGTTTGAAGAGCTAAGCACTGGCTGAAATTCAGGCCGACTCACACCATTGGCCTGTGACATCTAAGCAGGGCACAAATTGTTGGAAGTTCTGAATTATAAGAACGCTATTTTCTCGACAAGCTTACCAACCCAAAATGGTATCACGCTCTGATTTCTCAATTCTGATAAGCAAATATAGTTTCTCAGTGTTTTTTTTTTATATGTTTGTTTAAATTGGTATTTCTTCTATTTTGAAGAAGTTGATAATCTCATACTTTAATGTCTATTTGTATTATCTCTTCTGTGAACTTTCTGCTTATATTCTTAGTCGTGATATTTTAAAATCTTTTTCTGTTTGATTGTAGGACCTCTTTCTAGATAACAGATACTACCCATTGTCTGTGATATTCATTTATTTTCCTAATTTGTCTTTTGATTTTTGTGATTTCTACCAACAAATATTTTTTAAATGGTGTCTAATTTCTTACTGGTGGCATAGTGGTTAAGTGCTACGGATGCTAACCAAGAGGTCGGCAGTTCAAATCCGCCAGGCACTCCTTGGAAACTGTATGGGGCAGTTCTACTCTGTTCTATAGGATCGCTATGGTTGGAATTGACTTGACGGCAGTGGGTTTTAATTTCTTACTATGTACGTTGTACCATTTCTGCACATTTGTACCGTAATCAGGCATGTATATAAATTCTTACTATTTCTGTAAATTTTCTGGTTATTTTAGGTTTTTCAGGTAATCAATCACATATTCTGTCAACAATGATGATTTTACCTTCTCCTTTCCACTTTATTAAATATAATTTGTATCTCTTCTATAGTTGTATTGGCTAATTTTTTATAAATAGTGTATAGTAATGGCAATTGTTTGCATGCTTGCTTCATTCTTGGCTTTGATGGAAATATATCTAGTGTTTCCACATTTAGCATGATGGTGGTGTTTAGGTTCATATTAAGATAGTATCCATCTACTCCTATTATATTAAAAGGTTTTCAGAAATAAAAACGGATATCAAACATCATAGAACACTTTTCCAACATCCACAGACTTTTGTTAGGGAGGTCTATCAGCCTTGTGTCAGAGGGGGTAGAGTTGTATTTATGCTGGCTTTTGTGTGTTTTGTATTTATTCCTCTCCCCACAGTGAGGATAGGCTACCATGGTCTTTTTGAATGTGTAGTCTCTTTGATCCTCCCAGACTGCTTCCTGAAAATGTGGCTTTCTTTGTGGTTCCTTGTTTAGCTCTGCTGCCTCTGCTTCCAGGAATAAATTGGCCAGATGAGTTCCTGACACCATATCATGTTCTCCTGGGCACTGTTGAAAAGAAGAAGTTGAGGCTTCATTCAATAGTGTTGCTTCTCACCTCCAAGAATGTTCATTGCTGGTTTTTTCTGAGGTGAATGGAACATTCTCTCTCTGTTTCCACCCTTCTACTACTAATTTTTAAATGCATATCATATTTCAGTTTTATTGTGCTTCAAGTGAAAGTTTACAGCAGAAATCAATGTCTCATTCAAAAATTTATACATAAAATGCTTTGCGACATTGGTTGCAACCCCCACAATGTGTTAGCACTCTCCCCCCTTCTCTTTCCACCCCGGGTTCCCCTTGTTCATTCTTCCAGTTTTTCTGTCCCTTCCTGCCTTCTCGTCTTTGCTTTTGGGCAAATATTGCCCATTTGGTCTCATGTACTTGATAGGAAGCATGTCTATGACGTGTGTTGTTTTTTATTTTATAGGCCTGCCTAGTCTTTATCTGAAAGGTGGAGTTTGGGAGTGGTTTCAGTGTTCCTGAGTTAGCAGCGTGCCCAGATGACATAGTCTCGGGGGTTCCTCCGGTCTCTGTCAGACCAGTAAGTCTGGTCTTTTTTTTTTTTAATTTTTTCTACATTTTTCTCTCACTCTGTCTGGGGCCTTGTATTGTGATGCCTGTCAAAGTTTCACTGATAGCAGCCAGTTACCATCTAGTTCTTCTGGGCTCAGGCTGGTTGAGGCTAATACTTGTAGTCCATTAGTCCTTTGGACTAATATTTTTCTTGTGTCTTTGGTTTTCTTCATTCTCCTTAGCTCCGGACAAGATGGGACAAATAGATGTATCTTAGATGGCCGCTAGCAAGCTTTTAAGATGTAGAACATTGACTTTATAAATTGTGTTATGTCAGTTGACCTAGATGTCCCCCAAGACCATGGTCCCCAGCCCCCAACACCAGAAACTTGGTCCCTCAAGATATTTGGATGTGTCTAGGAAGCTTCTATGACTTTGTCTTGGTCAGGTTGTTCTGACTTCCACTGTATTGTGTGCTGTCTTTCCCTTCACCAAAGTTAACACTTGTCTACTACGTAGTTAGTGATTTCCCCTCCCCAAGTCTCCCCTCCCTCACAACCATCAATTTTGTGCGTGTGTGTGTGTGTGTGTGTAAACATCTTCTTGGGTTTTTATAATAGTGGTCTCTTACAATAATTGTTCTTTTGTGATTGACTTATTTCACACTGTATAATGCCCTCCAGATTCATTCATTTGTGAGATATTTCAGGAATTCATCACTGTTCTTTATCGTTGTGTAGTATTTCATTATACGTATGTACCATAATTTGTTTATCCATTCATCTGTTGATGGGCACTTAGGTTGTTTCCATCTTTTTGCTATTGTGAATAATGCTACAATGAACATGGGTGTGCATATGTCTATTCGTGCAACAGCTGTTATTTCTCTAGGATATATTCTTAGGAGTGGGATTGCTGGATCACATGGTATTTCTATTTCTAACTTTTTCAGGAAGTGCCATAGCATTTTCTACAGTGTGCCATTTTACATTCCCACCAGCAGTGCATTAAGAGTTTTAATCTCCCCTCAGCCTCTCCAACATTTGTTACATTCTTTTTTTTTTTTTTTTAGTGCCAGTAAGATTGGAGTGAGATGGTATCTCATTGTAGTTTTGATTTAGATTTCTCTGACTAATGACCCTATGGGGTAGTTCTGCTCTGTCCTATAGTGTTGCTATGAGTCAGAATTGACTCGACAGCAATGGATTTGGTTTTGGGTTTGGAATGGCTAATGATGGTGAGCATTTCCTCATGTGTCTGTTAGCTGCCTGAATATCTTCTTTGGTAAAGTGTCTTTTCATATCCTTTGATCATTTTTTAATTGGATTATTTGTCTTCTTGTTTTTGAGGTGTTGAAATATTCTATAGATTTTAGAGATTGGAACCTTGTTGGATACGTTGTAGTCAAAATTTTTTTCCCCAGTCTGTAGGTTCTCTTTTTACTCTTTTGTGAGGTCTTTTGATGAGCATAAGTGTTTAATTTTTAGGAGCTCTCAGTTATCTAGTTTCTCTTCTGGTGTTTGTATAGTGTTAGTTTTGGTTTGTGTTGTATTTATGCAATGTATTAGGGCCTATTAGTGTTGTTCCTCTTTTTTCTTCCATGACCTTTATCGTTTTAGGTTTTACATTTCGTTCTTTGATCCATTTTGAGTTAGTTTTTGTGTTTGGTGTTAGATGTGTGTTCCGTTTCATTTTTTTGTTGCAGGACATCCAGTTTTGCCAACACCATTTGTTAAAAAGACTGCTCATTTAATGGATTTTGGTCCTTTGTGAAAGATTTACATGTGGGTTCTCAATTCTGTTCTGCTGGTCTAGGTATCTGTCGTTTATCAGTATATTTTTAAATTAATAAAATATAATGTTTAAAAATAAAGATGTGTTAAAAATATTGATTATATGTTAGTATTAAAGTGAGTAATCTTAACCACTCTTAACCACTACACCCCAGGGTTTCCCTTTGGTATATACGCATTAAAAATAAAAATGTCAATTTATTTTTTAAAAAGAAAATGTGTCTGTTGTTATAAAGATGGTTGCCATTTAACAAGCATCAACGGCTTAATTGTTAAAATAATTAAGCTACTATGTATGAGTAAGTAGAAGCTTATTCCTGGTTTTAAAATACTTTTTCCACTTTGTCTCTTTTTGGGGGTTTTGTATTCTTATTTTAAAAACAAGTAGAGGTTGACTCACGTAGGGATTTTTAAGATGCTCCCACATGGGAAATTCAATTATTTTTCACTGCCCTAGAAACAATGCCACAGAATCAAGGTCAGTGAAGCCTCTTTGTTGAACCTGAACCCTAAGCCTCCTACCATTGTCAGGGGCAGTACAAAAAGGGACCACAGAAGAGCATTCTGGATCAGCATTCTGGAAGGACCCATCTAGAGTCTTTGCCATCCTACTGATTCCCCTGAGAGATGAAGGAAATGTACATCCCTTCTCCTATTCTTCCTACTTAAAACAAACAGGTTAAGCCATCCGCAGCACCAAGACTGTTTACAGCAATGGCGAGGCCTGTCGTTTATCAGCAACCATGCTCATGAATAGGCATCTCTCCAGTCAGTGAAAATTGTTGTAGAGAATATCTGTGATTGTGGAGATAAATCAAACAGCTAAAAGAAGCATAAAAAGTGTGAAAGGTTGGTGGCAGAGTACAAGCAGTTTAACACATATTTGTTTAGCAGACAAAGGAACAGAGAGCTTGGACTTCGCAGGCTTTTCCTGTAGAAGACCTCATGGGCCATTCCCTCTGGTTATTTTCTAGATGAGAGACAGAAGAGCAGGGTGACTGAAACCGTAGTCAAAACTTAATGAATGCCTCACTTTCATATTTTTAATGTCAATTGTCTCCCTTTTCCACTTCATGAAGGACCTTTAATTAATCGAGATAAATATAGAGAATCTCTTCAGGTGTTGATAATATGGATTAATTCTTTGAAGAATTGTTCTTATAAGGAATTAGACGGAATAACTCATCTATCAATAAAAATTCACAGCAAAGACAATTATATTGTTAAATAACACTGGGAATATCTGCTATAATCCCTTAAATTTGTGAAAAATAGAACCAATGTGTCAATTGTGAGCCTCACTCATATTTCTGCATCAATAATCAGTTCATCTCTCATGTACTTCAAACTCCTCTCAGATTTATTAGTTATCTTTCTTCATGAGTTTATTATCCTCTTCTCCTGTCAGGATAGGACAGAATGGAGGGAAAAAATGATTAAGTGTTGTGTCCCTGTATTCCTAAATCTCCTAAATTGCTTAACAGAGGCTTAAATAAAGAAATAAAGGTGTCCTCAATATCCGTCTTCCTTACTTGCCTCCACATACCTTTACCACATACACACACAGACCACAAATATACATCTCGCAGGCATACACAGTATTCAGTTCTCCATGCCCTTTACTTGAGTAAATATGCAGTTGATAGGGAATTGACCCAAACTGCCTTATCTGCATTGAAGAAAAAAAATATATATATATATATATATATATATCTCCATACCATGGATTAAAATCAGTTTAAATTTGAATCACAGAAATGCCAAAACAGAGAAGATAATAAAAAATAGAAGTATGCTGCTTAAATTGCTAATATCATAAATCATAGTACCCATAATCAAGAGCTTAATAACTAGATGGTGTCCAACAAATACTCATTCTGGCAAAGATATGGCAACAGCATTATTTACTGTGTAAATGAAATGCCAATAAAATGCTCTCAGCTCCAGTCTCCCAGTACATGGCTCTGCTCCATTTTAAGTTTTATGCAATTTTTTTTTAAAATACCACTTCATGGTGTAAATTTATATTTTTTACTTATTTTCTTTCTTGAGGTATATTTAATACACAAAAAAATTCACAGGTTTTAGGTTTTCAATTCTATGAGTTTTGACAGTTGTATACACACATCAAGGTAAACACCTCTAAGAATTAAAAAATGTATATTCGTACACATATATGTGTATGTATATATATACATGTTTCTATTACCCCTAAAAAGTTTCCATGATCTCCATTGCAATTAATCCCTACCCTACACTTTACAGCAACTTCTGATTTTTATTATTATAAGTTTATTACGTCTGTCCTTAGACTTCACATAAATGGAATGAAAGTGTATTTTGTGCCTGACTTATTTTTACTTGACATTTTTCAGGTTTATTCAAATTGTTGCACATATCAGTAGTCCATTCTTCTTTTACTTAAAAACCTAAACCTGCTGCCCATCTTTTACTACTCAGTAGTATTCCAACATATATATACAACAAAAGTCATTCATTCATTTCCACGTTGATGAATATTTGATTGCATTTCTCTTCAGGAAATACCTTGGAGGATAATTGCTAAACCATAGGGTAAAAATATGCTTAATTCTCTCAGAAGCTGTCAGAAAATTCCCTAAAGTAGTTAAAGCATTGCAGATTTCTATTGCAATATTTGAGTTAAAGATGTTCCACATCTGTTGGTCTTGATTTATTATTGCCAATTTATTATTGCCCTCACATGTCTGTCAGTTTGTTGTACTGTGGGACTTGCATGTTGCTGTCATGCTGGAAGCTATGCCACCAATATTCACATTTCAGCAGGGTCACCCATGGAGGACAGGTTCCAGCTGAGCTTCCAGACTAAGACAGACTAGGAAGAAGGACCTGGCAGTCTACTTCTGAAAAGCTTTAGCCAGTGAAAACCTTATGAATAGCAGCAGAACATTGTCTGATATAATGCTGGAAGATGAGCCCCCCACACTTGAAGGCACTCAAAAGATGACTTGGGAAGAGCTGCCTCCTCAAAGTAGAGTCGACCTTAATGATGTGGATGGAGTAAAGCTTTCAGGACCTTCATTTGCTGTTGTGGTATGACTCAAAATGAGAAGAAACAGGTGCAAACATCCATTAATAATTGGAACCTGGAATGTACAAAGTATGAATCCGGGAAAATTAGAAATCATCAAAAATGAAATGGAATGCATAAACATCGATGTCATAGGCATTAGTGAACTGACATGGACTGGTATAGGCCATTTCGAATCAGACAATCATATAGTCTACTATGCTGGGAATGACAACTTGAAGAGGAATGGTGTTGCATTCATCGTCAAAAAGAACATTTCAAGATCTATCCTAAAAAAAAAGTACAATGCTGTCAATGATAGGATAATATCCATACACCTACAAGGAAGACCAGTTAATACGACTATTATTCAAATTTACACACCAACCACTAGGGCCAAAGATGAAGAAAAAGAAGATTTTTATCAGCTGCTACAGTCTGAAATTGACTGAACATGCAATCAAGATGCATGGATAACTACTGGTGATTTTAATGCAAAAGTTGGAAACAAAGAAGAAGGATCAGTAGTTGTAAAATACGGCCTTGGTGATAGAAACAATGTTGGAGATCGAATGATAGAATTTTGCAAGACTAACGACTTCTTTATTGCAAATACCTTCTTTCACCAACAGTAACTGCGACTATACACATAGACCTTGCCAGATGGAACACACAGAAATCAAATTGACTACATGTGTGGAAAAGGGCAATGGAAAAGCTCAATATCATCAGCCAGAACAAGGCGGGGGGCTGACTGTGGAACAGACCATCAATTCCTCGTTTGCAAGTTCAAGCTGAAACTAAAGAAAATCAGAGCAGGTCCACGAGAGCCAAAATATGACCATGAGTATATCCCACCTGAATTTAGAGACCATCTGAAGAATAGATTTGATGCATTGAACACTGGTGACTGAAGACCAGATGAGTTGTGGAATGACATCAAGGACATCATCTATGAAGAAAGCAAGACGTCATTGAAAAGACAGGAAAGAAAGAAAAGACCAAGATGGATGTTGGAGGAAACTCTGAACTTGCTTTTGAACATCGAGCAGCTAAAGCAAATAGAAGAATTGATGAAGTAAAAGAACTGAACAGAAGATTTCAAAGGGCGGCTCGAGAAGGCAAAGTAAAGTATTATAATGACATATACAAAGAGCTGGAAATGGAAAACCAAAAGGGAAGAACACAATCGGCTTTTCTCAAGATGAAAGAACTGAAGAAAAAATTCAAGTCTCGAGTTGCAATAGTGAAGGATTCTATGGGGAAAATATTAAATGATGCAGGAAGCATCAAAAGAAGATGGAAGGAACACACAGAGTCCTTATACCAAAAAGAACTAGTCAATGTTCAACCATTTCAAGAGGTAGCATATATTCAGGAACCAATGATATTGAAGGAAGAAGTCCAAGCTGCTCTGAAGGCATTGGAGAAAAACAAGGCTCCAGGAATTGATGGAATATCAACTGAGATGTTTCAACAAACAGATGCAGCACTGGAGGTGCTCACTCGTCTATGCCAAGAAATATGGAAGACAGCTTCCTGGCCAACTGACAGGAAGAGATCCATATTTATGCCTATTCCCAACAAGGTGATCCAACCAAATGTGAAAATTATAGAACAATATCATTAATATCACACTCAAGCAAAAATGTGCTGGAGATCATTCAATAACAGCTGTAACAGTATATCAACAGGGAACTGCCAGAAATTCAGGCCAGTTTCAGAAGAGGATGTGGAACCAGGGATATCATTGCTGATGTCAGATGGATCCTGGCTGAAAGCAGAGAATACCAGAAGGATGTTTACCTGTGTTTTATTGACTATGCAAAGGCATTCGACTGTGTGGATCATAACAAATTATGGATAACATTGAGAAGAATGGGAACTCCAGAAGACTTAATTGTGCTCATAAGAAACCTTTACATAGATCAAGAGGCAGTTGTTTGGATAGAACAAGGGGTTACTGATTGGTTTAAAATCAGGAAAGGTGTGCATCAGGGTTGTATTCTTTCACCATACCTATTCAATCTGTATGCTAAGCAAATAATCCAAGAAGCTGGACTGTATGAAGAAGAACAGGGCATCAGGATTAGAGGAAGGCTCAATAACAACCTGTGTTATGCAGATGACACAACCTTGCTTGCTGAAAGTGAAGAGGACTTGAAGCGCTTACTAAGGAAGATCAAGGACCACAGCCTTCAGTATGGATTGCTCCTAGACATAAAGAAACAAAAATCCTCACAAATGGACCAATGAGCAACATCATGATGAATGGAGAAAAGGTAGAGGTTGTCAAAGATTTCATTTTACTTAGATCCACAATCAACAGCCATGGAAGCAGCAGTCAAGAAATCAAAAGACGCATTGCATTGGGTAAATCTCCTACCAAGGACCTCTTTAAAGTGTTGAAGAGCAAAGATGTCACCTTGAAGACCAAGGTGCGCCTGACCCAAACCATGGTATTTTCAATTGCATCATAGGCATGTGAAAGCTGGACAATGAATAAGGAGGACCGAAGAATTGATGCCTTTGAATTGTGGTGCTGGTGAAGAATATTGAATACACCATGGATGGCCAGAAGAATGAACAAATCTGTCTTGGACGAAGTACAACCAGAATGCTCCTTAGAAGCAAGGATGGTGAGAGTGTGTCTTACATACTTTGGACATGTTGTCAGGAGGGATCAGTCCCTGGAGAAGGACATCATGCTTGGCAAAGTACAGGGTCAATGGAAAAGAGGAAGACCCTCAGTGAGGTGGATTGACACAGTGGCTGGAATAATGGGCTCAAGCATAACAATGATTTTGTTATGGCGCAGGGCCGGGCAGTGTTTCGTTCTGTTGTGCATAGCGTTGCTATGAGTCGGAACTGCCTCGACGGCACCTAACAACAACACAACAACAACAACAATCTTCTTCATTTTAACACTTTAATTGGTGTAATAGATTGTGATTCTGCTGACATTTTCTCATTTGCTTATTTGCTATTCATGTATTTTCTTTTGTAAAGTACATGTTCAAGTATTTTACCCATTTTTATTAGGTTGTTGTAGAATTATTTATATAACTAGATACAATTTTTTTTTTTTCTCCTAGCTGTATATGTTAGGGCCATTAGCCTCTCTTTTGGGGCTTGTCTTTTTATTTTCTTTATAATATCTTCTGATGAAAAAGAGTTTTAAATTTTATAGAGACCAGTTTATCAGTTTTTATGATTTTTTCTTTTTGTGACCTGTCCAAAATCTTTGGCAATCCCAAATCACAAAGATAGGCTCCTGTGTTTTCTCCAAGAAGATTTCTAATTATAGATTTTATATTCATTATAATTCACGATGAGCTATCTTTGTGTACAAACTGAGAAAGTTGTTGAGGTTCAGTTTTTTTCCATATGAATATCTAGTTTTCCAGCATTATTTCTTGAAAAGATTTCACATTGCATTTTCTTAGACCTTTGTCGTAAATAAGTTTTCTATATATGGACTCTGTTCTGTTTTATTAGTCGGTTTGTCTGTCCTTTGAAATTAGGTAGTATAAATTCTTTGTCTTTTTTATTCTTTCTTTCTCAAACTTGTTTTAGATATTCTAGACTTTGAATTACTGTATAAATTTTATAAATAGCTAGCTCCAATTTTCTAAGAAGTGCTGCTGGATTTTTGACAGAGATTACACTGATTTACAGATAAAGAGAACAGTCATTTTATGAATATTAAGTTTTCCTATCCATGAAAAAGAGGAAGGCCCTCAATGAGATGGATCGACACAATAGCCGCAACAACGCGCTCAAACACAGCAATGATTGTGAGGATGGCACAGGGCCAGGCAGTGTTCTGTTCTGTAGTACATAGGGTCACTATAAGTCGGAACTGACTCAAGGGCACTTAAAAAGCAACAATAACAACTATATATGAACATGGTATATCTTTCAATATATTAAGGTCTAATTTAAATTTTTTCAGCAATATTTTTGTAATATTCAGGTTAGAGGTCTCACCCAGGTTTTTTTTATTTTTTAGATTTTATTTCTATGTATTTGATATTTTTGATGTAATAGTTTGTGGAATTATTTGCTTTTATTTCATTTTCAATTTTTCATAGATAACAGAGAGAAATATAATCAAATTTTATGTATTAACCTCATATTCTAGAGCTTTGCTAAATTTATTTATGAGTTTTTGTGGTTATTTGTAGATTACATAGGGTTCTTTGCATTGACAACCATGTCCCCTGAAAATAATGACTTTTTTTTTATTAACCCTTGCTACACCTTTTTCTTTCTTTCTTTCTTTTATTCTTACTTTTTTTTTCTTACTTGCCTTATATGTATTCCATGTTTTGTACAGATGTCACTAATATTATTTGTTACTTTATGGTATAAGATTATATGGTAACCCTCAAACAACAGGTACACTAGATGCCGCCTATTTTCACCGAATGGATCAACAGAAACTTAAACGGCTATTTCCACTGGAAGCAATCTCACTGTCCTCATTTTTGTGTGTGTGGTTTCTAAGTATTATATACTTGCAACTTGGAAAGTATTCTTGTTTATGAATGGTTAGGTTTCTTAGCACTGTAACAACATCTATAGATAATTTTGAAACCATTATGCTGAAATAATGGCTATCATATCTGAAAACAAAATCGAACAGCAAATTTTCTCTCTCTGATTATTTTACAATATAATCCAAGGCTTCAATGTTTATGATCTCACTTACTATGAAAGTGAGTCGGTGAGTAAAAGAAAACATGTATTTGATATTTGACTGTTTTGGAAATTGTTCGGACTTGACAAAAGTACATTATTCTTCACTGGTTAGTGTATTACTTAACCTCAGAGGCTGCTTATTGTATTTGATTTGAAAATAGCATTTTTATATCACTTAAAAATAACCTCTACTTACTTAATGCACCACTTATCTGTCAATTTGTCATACGTTGGTGGCTTGCATGTTACTGTGATGCTGGAAGCTATGCCACCAGTATTTCAAATACAAACAGGGACACTCATGGTGGATAGGTTTCAGTGGAGCTTCCAGACTAAGGCAGACTAGGAGGAAGGACTTGGGGAACTACTGAAAAAAATTAGCCAGTGAAAACCTCAGTGGAACATTATTTGAAATAGTGACAGAGAATTAGCCCTTCAGGTTGGAAGGCACACAAACGCAACTGGGGAAGAGATGCCTACTCAAAGTAGAGTGAACATTAATGACTTGGATGGAGTAAAGCTTTCAGGACGTTCATTTTCTTATGTGGGATGACTCAAAATGAGAAGAAACAGCTGCAAATATCCATTAGAAATATAAATGGGGAATATATGAATTATGAATCAAGGAGAATTGGAAGTCATCAAAAATGAAACAGAATGCTTGAAGATTGATATCCTAAGCATTAGTGAGTTGAACTCGACTGCTATTGTCCGTTTTGAGTTGAGCAATCATGGTCTACTGTGATGGAAATGACAAATTGAAGAGGAACAGCACTATACTCATTGGCAAAAAGAACATTTCAAGATCTATCCTGAAGTACAATGCTGTCAGTGATAGGATAATATCCATATGCCTACAAGGAAGACCAGGTCATACCACTATTATTCAAATTTACCTAGCAACCACTAATGCCAAAGATGAAGAAATTGAAGATTTTTACCGATTTCTGCAGTCTGAAATTGATCAAACATGCAATCAAGATGCATTGATAATTACTGGTGATTGGAATGCAAAAGTTAGAAATAAAGAAGAAAGATCAGTAACTGGAAAATATGGACTTGGTTATAGAAACTATGGTGAAGATCTCATGATAGAATTTTGAAAGACCAATGACTTATTTATTGGCAATACCTTTTTTAAACAACATAAATGACAACTATACATGAGGACCTCACCGGATAGAATACAAAGGAATATCTATGGAAAGAGATGATGGAGAAGTCAGAACAAGGCCAGGACCAACTGCCAAACAGATCGATTGCTTACATTCAAGTTCAAGTTGAAGCTGAAGAAAACTAAAACAAGTCCACAGCAGCCAAAGTATGACCTTGAGTATATCCCACCTGAATTTAGAGACCATTTCAAGAATAGATTTGATGTGTTGAACACTAATGATCAGATGAGTTGTGGGATAGCATCAAGAACATCAAATATGAAGAAACCAAAATGTCATTTAAAAGATAGGAAAGAAAGAAGAGACAAAAATGGGTGTCAGAAGAGACTCTGAAACTTGCTCTTGACTGTTGAGTAGCAAAAGTGAAAGGAAGAAATGATGAAGTAAAAGAGCTGAACAGAAGATTTCAAAGGGCGGCTTGAGAAGACAAAGTATTATAATGACATGTACAAAGACCTGGCATTAGAAAACCAAAGGAAAGAGCATACTTGGCATTTCTCAAGATAAAAAAACTGAAGGAAAAATTCAAAGCTTGAGTTGCAATATTGAAGGATTCTTTAGGGAAAATATTGAACAATGTGGGAAACATCAAAAGAAGATGGAAGGAATACACAGAGTCACTGAACCAAAAAGAATCTGTCAACATTCACACATTTCAGAAGGTAGCATATGACCAAGAACTGATGGTACTGAAGGAATAAGTCCAAACTACACTGAAGACATTCGTGAAAAACAAGGCTCCAGGAATTGTTAAAATACCATTTGAGATGTTTCAACAAATGGATGCAATGCTGGAAGCACTTACTCATCTAGCCAAGAAATTTAGAAGACAGCTTCCTGGCCTACTGATAGAAGAGATCCATATTTGTGCCCATTCCAAAGAATGGTGATCCAACAGAATGCAAAAACTATCAAAGAATATCACTAACATCACAGGACTGGGCAGCTTTTTGTTCTGTTGTACCTAGTGTCACTATGTGTAGGATCTATTTTGAGGGCACCTAACAATTTACCTAATAAAAATATGATTATTTGGTGGTACCATTTACACTATGTACTTGATATTTGATCTTTTAGTACAGTCTATTGTCTTTAGAATTATACTCATATATTACTCTCCTTTTAAAAAATATGGAATTCTTGCTATGTTCTATGCACTAATACACTTTACTAAATGCTGGGAACTCAGTGATGCCACTATTATTCAAATTTACCTAGCAACCACTGATGCCAAAGATGAAGAAATTGAAGACTTTTACCGATTTCTGCCGTCTGAAATTGATCAAACATGCAATCAAGATGCATTGATAATTACTCAGTGATGCCAAAAGAAAATAGTGCTTCATTTGACTTCAAATAATGAGAAAGCAGTTTTCTCCTGAAGATTATAATTATGAACTCTGGGCAAGATGTGAATAAAAACTATCCGACAACAGTGCACATCTGTAGGTAAAATCTGGAATAGTCTACCACTGAATGAAGGAACTGCACTGGATAAAATTCGTATTTATATAATTTTTTGCTTGAAGCCATGGAAATTAAACAGGTGAAGTCCTACTAGGAAATTGCTAATAGAGCTTTGATTGAGCCAGGAAAGCATTATCAGTGTACCATTTTACCCCCAAATCCCATCTCTACATCCCAACTGGGTGTTACCCCACAGGCAAACACTCTGTTCCCATTTCAGTTACTTCCTCATAATTTGACCTAAGAAAAGCACCTCAATTTTAACAGATATCATGTATTCCAAATAATGATAAGAATTATGCAAAAAAGACAATTTATTAAGAAGCTACTCTTCCAGGTCAGGAAACCCTGGTGGTGTAGTGGTTAAGAGCTACGACTACTAACCAGGAGGTTGAAATCCGCTAGGCACTCCTTGGAAACTCTATGGGGCAGTTCTACTCTGTCCTACAGGGTCGCTGGGAGTCAGAATTGACTCGATGGCAAGGGGTTTGGCTTTTTTTTCGTTGGTTCCAGGTCATCTCTAAGTGGTGTAAGTAGTCCAAGTCACATTATTATGTTTCACCTGTTTCCTCTATCTGCATATAGAAAGTGAGCATATAAGAGACCGTGGTACTGAAAAATCTATTATTATCAAGTTTAACCTGCCACTCAGTGGTTGAGATTTAATAAAGAAATAATGTGGATGAGGTATGGAAAAGATTCCATATAAATATGTGTACAGTACAGATGGATAGGTATAGTTGTACATACAGATATAAATATATATAAAATTACAGTCTTTTTAAGTACACATATATTAGATCCATTTTCGTTCACAAATTCCCTATAGACTAAAATACCAATTACAGCACTGAAGAACTGAAATTAACAATATGAAAAGTAGAAATTCTCAAATCCTCATTTTTAATCAAGAGATATTGTTACCCTTCCACCAGTCGCCAAAGCATTACTGACAATATTTTCTTCCCACAGATTTTACTTCCTGCTAGAAAAAAATATGGGCATACGCTTTTCCTAGATTATATATGTATACTTATGTATGTGCGTGTCAGGGTTTGGGGGACATTTCTCCATCAAAACTAGTGACTGGGACTGGCAGTGCATGGTGGTTACCTCATTTTTAGTTTTTTACGATCATGAAATGAGAAGCTATGGCAATTTAATATTTTATTGATTGTATATTCCATTTTTTTCTTTTATTATTTTTTGAGCGTTCGGGGATGTAAATATATATATTCTGTTATATAAAAAAATGGAAAAAAGATAAAAGGAAAATTAAGTCGTTTTAGTATTTTGGTTTTAGATCATTTATTTCTCCATGCATGAACAGAAGTTGAACAATGCTATCTGAAGAGAATATTATCCTACAATAAAGCCAGTCAGATATAAAATCAAGGCATGAACAAATTACAGTTAAAACCCAGGTACTCTAAGGTCCACTTTCTGTAATTCTCTTTTAAGTGTGTGCTGGAAAAGTAGTTTAAAAAGGTCACAGGCTTTCATCTAAAGTATTTAGGACTTAGAAATTTTGTTCAGTATATAACAAGAAATGCAGACGCAGAATGTATCTTAGGAGTAAATTATTGTTCTTCCATAGAACTAATGAAATTGATTGCATTGTTAACTTCAAGCACTTCACTTTTATCTAAAAAAAAAAAATTCTAAAGAGTAGTGGAATGAAGGATAAATCTTTAATCCCATCGGGGTATAAAACAATAAATTGCAATATGCTATAGCATTTCTCAAGTTCTTCCTGAGGCTGTTTTCTATAGCCCGTTGTTTAAATTAAACTTGGAGAGCACAAACTTTAAAAACAAATATTTTTAGTAACTGAACACATGTTGTTTACTCCCTAAATTACAAATATTTCTACATGGTTTGAAAGGTAACCTAAGTTTAACTTGGACTTGGGGAAGTAAAATCCTTTCCGTTTCTTACCCATTAAATTTATCGTCATTACAATAAATGCAATTTTAATATCTGTATTGCCAATTAGTAAAGAACATTTTGCAAAAACCCAGTCTGATTTGTTAGGTTGGGGAAAAGAAACGAAGTGGGAAGGACCTATTCTGGTTAAGAAAAACTCAGCTTTCTTGGTCACAGTTTGTATAGGTTCCCATGTCTTAATAAGTGAAGTGGATTCAATTTGCCATGCCTGCTTTCCCTCAAGGAGCAGTGACAGACAGTATATGGCCTGTGGGGATTGTTCTTACCCTCTGGTTGGAGATATCTGTCAGTGTAGCTTGTTCTGTTCCCTGGCTTGACAGGAATTCTGCATCAGGGTTGAGAATGGTTGGGAACCTCACCCATTTATGCCTGTCACCCTTGTTGACAGGCAGAAACTGGAGCTGCCCTTTTAGATGTCTTCCAGTTCAGCTTCTAGGCACATGAGAATAGGGGGTTTTCATTTCCAATGAACAAAGAGGAGTCTATGACACAGAACCTCTACTCTTTAAAAATTGCCATTCCATCTGGTTAGTTGCTGTAATAGTCTGCTGCTGTCACCACTCCCAGCGAGGTAAACATTTAAACAGTATGTAAATCTAAATTAACTCATATAGTTCAACAATACTGAATATTCCAGTATAATTTATAAATACGAATGCCAGTGGTCAAAAGAGTCCTCACAAATTCATCCCATTATTAGACTCCACACTTTATTTTAAGCCACCTATTATTTTTTTTGTATCCAGTTTTTAGTGTGTCTAATTTATATTGTATAAGGATATTAATTATTGGATCATACCAATTCAATTATGTTCATGTAGAATGAGTTATTTGCTTGCTTATTAGTTGTATTCAGTAACAAAATCAGCATTTTTACAACTACCGTATTATAAATGTTGTGGAGAAGTTGGTGGTTCCCTAATTCTTAACATCTTTTGCAATGTGTATACTACAATATGGCATTTGTTATAAGTAATTTGCATGTTGTTTACATATCAGTTTCCATAGTACACTGGTAGTTATTTAAAGGTAAGACATGATTTACTAATCTTTGCCATGGTATTTACAACAATATCTGGTATGAAGTAGATACCCAGAAAGTGTTTGTAGAGTGTTGAATGTAAGAAATATCAAATATATAATGTGTGAAAAACAATAAGTATATAATTATAATAATAATACATAATTATATAAGATGTAATTATGGTTTTATAAAACTTATGGTAGCATTTAGATAAAGACCAAAAAAGCAGTAGAGAAAATGCGAAAAGTATGATTTCTTGGAGATGGCAAGAATCAGTTTCTTTTTCTTTTGATTTTCATTCATATGATTATTATATTATTTTGGTAACAAACAATACATAAGAGAAATGCTAGTTATGACTATTACATGAAATGTAATGAGCTTTGTCTCTATATAATATGCTTGTTTCTATTTTTCAAGATTAGTTGGGTATGGTTTCCCCAGTGATCAATAAACCAAACCAAACCCATTGCTCTCAAGTCAATTCCAACTTATATCAACCCTACAGGACACAGTAGAACTGTCCCATAGGGTTTCCAAGGAGCAGCTGGTAGATTCAAACTGCCAACCTTTGGGTTAGCAGCCAAGCTCTTAACCACTGTGCCGCTAAGGCTCCGTAAAGCCAATGAAATAACAATCTAACAGACATTGTGTGTGGATGTGATGCTGGAAGCTATGACACAAGTATTTCAAATACCAGCAGAGTCACTCCTGGTGGACAAGTTTCATCGGAGCTTGCACATTAAGACAGGCTAGGAAGAAGGACCTAGCAGTCTACTCCTGAAAAAATTGGCCATTGAAACCCTGATGAATAACAGCAGAACATTGTCTGATATAGTGCTGGAAGATGAGCCCCTTGGGTTGGAAGGCACTCAAAATACACCATGGCTGCAACCATGGGCTCGAAGAATAGTGTGACGGTTAAGGTTGTGTGTCAACTCAGCTGGGCCGTGATTCTCAGTGATTTGATAATCATGTGATGGTGTGATCACTTCCATGATGAGATTTGATATTATGTGATCACCTCCATGATGGGATCTGCTGTGAGTAGCCAATGAGTTGAGAAGGAGTTTCCTTGGGCCTGTGGCCTGCATTAAATATAAGTGGATATTCTGGTAAGGCTTGTGGGCTTTTGCTCATTCTGGATCCTGCAGCTGCCTTCTGTTCATCTGATCTCTAGTTCTTGGGATGTGAGTTAGCAGCTTACTTGCAATCTTGCCTGCTGATCTTTGGGATTCATCCATCTGTGAGCAAGAGCTCTGTTTAGATGTGCCGATCTTGGGTTCGCCAACCCCTGTGGCTACGTGCATCAGGGGACTTGGGATGTTTCAGCTTCTACAACTGCGTGAGCTATTTCCTTGATATCAATCTCTCTCTCTGTATATATATGTATATTTATACTCTTTACTTATTTTGCTTTTCTAGAGAACCCAGCATAAGACACTTAGTAACGATTGTGAGGAGGGTGCAGGACTGGGCAGTGTTTCATTCTGTTGTACATAGGGTAGCTATGAGTCAGAACTGACTCGATAGCACCTAATGACAACAACAATAAACATATGAATACTCAGCCTGGTTATCATCAATATTTACATCGACAAGCAATGAGTTTTAAAGCATTGATGTTTCTCTCGGTATATACAAAAATTTTAATTAAATTTAGAAGTTCTGCAATATTTGTCTTAAACATATATATTCATAATTTGCAATGCTGTAGCTTAAGGAAAAATATATTTAAAGATACCTGTACTGCACTGCATGGTTTGACCTTAATATAATGTATACAACTATGTATACAAAAAACTTTATTCACTTCTTATAATGAATTATCATAATTATTTTACATAACCATAATATACAATATTGCATTGCACAGCAGTATATTAAAAAAAAAGAATTCAATATATTGAAAAATTATAAAAATGCTATCATGCTTGAAAAGTTTTTTCCGGGCTTGCTGAGTGTGACAACTGTTGTATTCTGAGAGCGGCATTCAGGTAAAAAAAGGGGAAAAAAAAAATCAGAGAACAGATACAAAATTATAATGCAGCAATGACATGCACACCCATGGGCCCTAAGACTAAATCACATCCTGTCACAGGTGATTATATGTTTTTCGTTCAAATCCTATTTCTTAACTCACTCACCATTGTATTTCAAAAGAACGAAAATGCTAATTTGCTTGGTGGGAAGAATATGAATTAATAATATATGTTAATATTTTTATTAAGTGTTAAAATCTAGTAAATGGCATATGTTATTCTAATCCCTTAGCTCCTCTGCAGGTAAATATGTTTCTATTAGTTTTTTAAGTTATAATTAAGTGAGCAGAATCTTCACTAACTAAAATAACTCTTTGAATGAAAGTAGAATTACGTATTAAGTAGACCTTTTAGTCCAGATAGTCATATTTTACGGTGATGCCTTTCTTCTATAAAAATGCTATTTTTTAGAATGATGTTTTATTTGCTATTGCAGGATCTGTATATCACCAAATATTTTAGCATTAAAAATTACATCAAAGGGTGTCCATTTACAATTTTGGGGCTTTTAATAAAGTCAACTTATCAAATTATCCATTGTGTCAATAAAGAGAATATTATCTTCTTTACTTTTTTTCAAACCCATTGATAATTTCAAAATCTCAATTGGCACGCTTTCGAGTCACCTGTATTTCAATATTCAAGAGATGAATGATTCCATTTAAGGACGATTTCGATCCTCTTAAATGAGTAGGAAATTACGGTAACTGCATGCACACTGACAATTTCTCCTGAGCTCCCTGGCTCCTACTTCACAAGGACGGGAAGGCAGCAGCACTGGCGCCACAGGGTGATGTGCTTGGAGTGATTCCATGGCTCTGTCCCAACAGCAGCTCGTGTGCTGCAGAGGGATTATGGGGCCACGGAGAGTATTAACAACTTAAAGTGATTGGCATGTTCAGCCCAGAACACAGGGCGAGCTTACACTTGTGATAGCCTGTTGGAATTCAGAAAGAACATATTGTAGAAAATTTTACTTCTTTGTATAAGAAATCTAATAAATCAGACAAAACAGTAGATGATATATAGAAATTTGCTAAAACAAAAACATGTTAACTTAATTCACATTTTTCCCTTGTGATTTCACCAATTGCAATTTCATATTGGATTTCTCTAAGTATGTATTCATAAATTTATTAATGACTAGATCGATATTCAGTATACAGTGCAGCAGTTGGCACCCAGGTATAACGGCGGGTCACACTTGCAGTTGGGAGTTGGCGGTCTGACGGCACGGGCTGCATCTCGCCTACAGAAGGCCATTCAGCATACCCTGCCCATACACAGAACCTAAAATTTCAGACTTGTAGCAGGAGACTCAGCAGGAAAGCTAATGTATTTGCACAACAGAGGAAACTCCCAGCAGCTTTCTCAAGCAAGTATAAACAATGAACAGAAGGCATATGAGGAAAATCAATGGCATGAAAGAGAAAAAAGCAACAAGCAAACACAATCTCTAAAAATTTCTAAAATACTGGAAACAGTGCAAAACTAAGCAAAAAAACTTTTTTTTTTTTTTTTTTTATCAGAAAGATAGAATAGAGAAACTACAGAAGAAGCAATTGTCAAAGAAATAATAGACAGGGAATATTCGTACATAAGGAAGGGTGAATATTTCTAGAGTCCAAAATCTTATTAAGTAATCAGAAGGGTAAATTAAACACACACACAAGCTTACACATAGAGACATTGTGATGAATTTTAGAATCCAAAAATTAAGGTGATTTTTCATATTGAAAAGGTAATAAAAAACAAAAAGAAAAATCACACACAGACATATCACGATGAATTTTAAAATTCAAAGGACAAAGTGACATTTTCATTTAAATTATCTAAATGATTATTACATAATTTAAATAATCATTTAATAAAAATAGTAAAATAGTTACTTAAAATAATTAAATGCAATTAATTAAAAGTAATTTAATATAAACTATAACCGTACTGTCCTCAGATTTGCCACCAACAACAATGCATATAGAACACTAATTTTTAAATATTTTGAAGAAAATATTTTTAACTATGACAAACTATTATTGATATGCAATGACACAATATACAAAGCACGTTTGTAAATTCCTTACATCCATCTGTAGGAATTATTTGAGGAGGTACTTTAGCAACAAACCAAGAAAAAGGAAAGGTAGAATTCATAGTAGCTGTTGATCCGACTCAGGAAAGTAGTAATAAAATACAATCAACCACTGTACGGAAGGTCTAGAGAGCAACAAGTCCAGAAGATAACTAGGGAGAGGAGGACTTAAGTGGGTTGGGAGGGTTATTCTAAGGTAAAACCCTAGAGTCTCTTTTTTAGGCAACTTCACGGAGAAGATTTAAAACAGGATATGATGAAGGCATATTACTTAATAAAGTCAGTTAGAAACTCCAGCGAGGGGGTAGGCTGTACAAAACTCTCCTGTAGGCCAAATAAGAAGCAAATTAAAAAGTGGCCTGTTTTAGCAACTGATAGAATGTCAAGAAAAATGAAGCTATTTGAAATTAAGTCTATACTATTTCCACTTGGAATACCACATGGTTAGAGGCATTGACAACAGAAGAGAATGTGTACTACTAGCGTAATTTTCACTTGGTCGTTATATGAGAAATGCTATTTGTTGGTTTAAACAAAATTAAGTCTAAGGTCAAAACTGCTATAGGGTCATTATGAGATGGAATTGACTCTATGGCATTGGTTTTTTTGTTTTTTTGGAAGGTCAAAATATAAATACCTTGAATATAATTTTCAGGTTGGGAGGTAAATGACACCAACCTTTAATGTGTAAAACCAAACCTGTTGCCGTCAAATCGATTCCAATTCATAGCGACCCTATAGGACAGAGTAGAACTGCCCCATAGAATTTCCAAGGAACACCAGGTGGATTCAAAAGGCTGACCTTTTGATTAGCAGCCGTGGCACTTAACCACTACATCAGGGCTTCCTTAATGTAAAGGCGTAGGTAATTATAAGATACGGAGTCAAAAGTGGATTGGAGTACAAATGTAGGACTACTGTTACTCTCATTTTTGAAGAAATAAAGAGAAAAACAAAATATTAGTACATATAAGTATTAGTATATTACCTAAAGTCTTAGAGGTAACAACAGAAAAACTAAGAATAATATTACAATATAATTATTATTCATTAGTAGGGATGGAAAGGGGAAGTGACATTCTTAGGAGGAATTATTTAAATTCTCAACTTTTGTTTAAGAGAATGAATAGATATCACAAAAAGTTATGAGCAGAAAAACAGAAGTATACAAAATAAACTGTTGTTTCCAGAATACCTGATTTAGAACCTGTAGCTAGCAACTCTGTGGTAGCCACAAGATGGCCCCCACAAATTCTCACTTCCGGTATTTATGCTCCTCCCACATTGAATACTCAATAAGATATTGTGGAAAAAACAAAGTGTGCCTTTCAAGTCTAGAGCATAAAAGACATTACAGCTTACATCCCAGTCATCCTGGGGAAGCCATCTGCCATACCATTGGAACACACAAGAAGCCCCATGGAGATATCCAAGGGGTGAGAAATTGAAGCTAAGAGCCAGCGTCAATTTGCCATTTCTGAAAAAGAATGTCTCTAAGTGGTCCAAATTAGTTACTTATGGCCCCAGATACTAAAATATTAGTTCTCCATTTCATCCAACATCCTCCATGTTTACATCTTCTCCTTCTTCCCTACAGAACAGTAAGGATGACTGAGAAATCAAGATTCAGGTATGCATTACACTAAAAAATTATCCACCTCATTTTCACGTTGATTTTTCATGTATTGCAGTATTACAACTGGAATTCTTACAGTCTTTAAATACAATTAGTTAAACATCTGCCAATATTCCCAAGTAATTATTTATTACTGGTAATATTACTTTATGTGACATTTTAAAATATATGTGTGAAGTGGGTATGAGCAATTCTTGTCACAAAACCTCCAAAATAACGACTTTCAGGACATCCTCAGCATAACTTTTATTTTTTAGATTTTTTTACTCATGGAAGTGAGTATTTCACTTTGAAATTCTGGAATATTTTTTATTCACCTTATTCAGACATATATACATCAATATTATAAAAATGTGTAATAGTGTTTATAAAACAACTGCTATGTAAGAGGACTTGAAGCACTTACTAATGAAGATCAAAGACCACAGCCTTCAGTATGGATTGCACCTCAATATAAAGAAAACAAAAATCCTCACAACTGGACCAATGAGCAACATCATAATAAACAGAGAAAAGATTGAAGTTGTCAAGGATTTCATTTTACCTGGATCCACAATCAACAGCTATGGAAGCAGCAGTCAAGAAATCAAAAGACACATTGCATTGGGCAAATCTGCTGCAAAGGACCTCTTCAAAGTGTTGAAGAGCAAAGATGTCACCTTGAAGATTAAGGTGCGCCTGACCCAAGCCATGGTGTTTTCAATCACATCATATGCATGTGAAAGCTGGACAATGAATAAGGAAGACCAAAGAAGAACTGATGCCTTTGAATTGTGATGTTGGCGAAAAATATTGAATATACCATAGACTGCCAAAAGAACAAACAAATCTATCTTAGAAGAAGTACAACAAGAATGCTCCTCAGAAGCAAGGATGGACAGACTGTGTCTTACATACTTTGGACATGTTTTCAGGAAGGATCAGTCCCTGGAGAAGGACATCATGCTTGGCAGAGTACACGGTCAGCGGAAAAGAGGAAGACCCTCAGTGAGGTGGGTTGACACAGTGGCTGCAACAATGAGCTCAAGCACAACAACGATTGTAAGGATGGCTCAGGACCGGGCAGTGTTTTGTTCTGCTGTTCGCTATGAGTCGGAACTGACTCGACGGCACCTAACAACAACAGCAACATGTAAGTGAAAATGAAATAAATCTAGGAGAATTCCTTCAAGGTCAGTAAATAACGAGCGCTGGGCAACTCACTTCATAGCACTGAGCAAAAACAAATATTAACATTGGCATCTATACAAGATAAATGCTTGAACATATATCTTAATTTATAGACAAACACCACCAATTTGCCTTCCATATTTCCAAGATTTTGCTGAAGTTTGAGAGAAAAATAGGAAGCTTTTCATAGTACCACTAATGCAAAAAAAAAAAACACAAAAACCCATTGCCGTCGAGTCGATTTAGGTTTATAGTGACCCCATAGGGCAGGGTAGAAGGGGCCCCATAGAGTTTTCCAAGGCTGTAAATCTTTATGGAAGTAGGCTGCCACTGGAGAAAGATGGGTTCAAACTGCCAGCCCTTTGGTTAGCAGCCAAGCACTTAACCACTGGGCCATCAGAGCTCCTTACTAACAAAAGCTGAAACAAGCAAAGCTTTTAATGTAACCTGAGAAGTAGGAAAAAAAATTCTAAAATTTTAATATTTCACCAACATTTCTTCTTAGTAATCATACTTACCAAATCTAAATGATAATTCTAAGAAGTTTCCAATTTTATATATGATTCAAATATGAATTTGAAGGGAATAGAGGGAAAAGAAGAAACTATGGTTAAAGAAATTAAAAAATAAATATTCACATGGAAAATTAAGCTTAGTAAATACAGAGTTTACGGAAGTAATTTAAAAAGTGTGTACCCCAAAACGTGGACAAATATTGCTGTATGATGAAATAATAAAGGTAATAGAATCTCAATATATTTTCATTTAAAATATTCTGAAATCTAATGAATATAACACATTAAACATTCTTTATGAAAAGTTTTTTTATTGGAGATTATGGAAGATCTTTATTATAGCATGATGCTATCTATCCTTACTCTCATAGAATATGAGAGAGTAATGTGCAAGGGGACGAGTACTGAAATCACACAATCTTTGAATGAATCTTGGTGTAACTGATTTCTGTGTGCATGATCACGGGTTAAGTTCCTTACCCTTTCCCTTACAAATTTAAATTTCCTTATTCTATAATGGAGATGATAATAACAGTGACAGTGAAATAAGATAGTTTACATAAGCAGTTTTCATACTCCCTGGCACCAAGTCCTAATAAATGATAGCAGAAAATAAAATTATTTTAGATAGATACCCAGATAAATATTGTAAGATAGCTCCCACATGGTATATGCATACCTAATTATGCAGATATATAAACACATATATTATTACCAAGAAACTAAAAAGGTTACTTAACATAAGCATCAAATAACTTAATGGGAGCTGCATGATATGCATAGAACATGGAAAGCAACAAGAAAAGGACTGTATTTTTACGAACAGATGAAGCCCAAAGTGCTAGAACAAATTTTTTGGATTCAGCTATTCCAGTTTTATGAGTAGAGAAAATGGGAGACTAAAGAAGAACCTACTGTCTTTCTAGCGTATGTATTTTAGTACCTGAGACTCAGTAGAGAAGGTCCAAGTAAAAGAGTAACCTTGTAAGAATAGTTTAAAGGGAAATTACAACATTTATCTCTCTCCAGTTTGTACCTGGAGAAATGCCACCTCACTTCATCAAAGGTTAATCGAACACTCATTATGTGTCACAACTGATGAGTAATCCTTGCAGAGAGATTCCAAAGATTTGCTGCAGAAAGGAGATGAGGTAACATTCACGGTAAGAAACATTCTGTTGGCTATTTCAATGAGAAGGGAATTGATGAACTGCATAAAAGCAGATTCAGCCTAGCTGCGAAGTAAGCAGGTAGACTCTGAAGAGTTAATTAACGCAGTTGATACAGGGACATGGTAGCAGCATACGTAAAATAAATTTCAGAAAATCTTTCATTAGCAGGAAGGAGAAGGCCAAAGAAGTGCCAACATTGGACAAAGTTGTTTATTTGTTTTGTATTACTTTTTGTTTGTTTAACATGGGAGCAAACAAAACAGGTATAAAAAATCCCGTCTAGAAGATGGAAAAATTAGAAATGCAGAAAATGTCAAAATTCTAGAAGATCTTCAAAGCAATCAAAGAATGAGAATTTCATTTTTGGAGAAAGAAATAAAGGAACAGATGTAATTTTAGTGGATGGTAGCAGCAGGTAGAAGGAACTTTGTCTGAGAACCTCAATTTTCTCAACAAATTTATTTCGAATCTAGTCATTCAGGGCTAAATATGAAATTGGAGCTAGATATGATACTTAGAATATTAGGCATATCAACTTACAATTGCCGCGGAAAGTTAGTCATATTTCCTAAAACAAAATAATTTTTCATCTTCACACTATCTCCAAACTCATCTCTCTTTTGTGCTTTCTCTCACTGAATAATGGAAATAAAGAGAAGAGATAAAGAAGATGTGGGAGAATTAATTATTTACCCAATTGCCTAAACTAGAAATCTGGCATATACCATCTCCCCCATTTCCAACACCCAATCAACCAGCCATACATGTTGATTTTATTTCTTTGATGTCTTTTAAACGATCCAGTTTTATCAAATCCTTCTACCTCTAGAAATAGCCATCACAGAATAAAGCCCAAATGATCTCTATAAAGCACTAATATTATCATATTGTCCTACTGATTAAACCCTATTTCATATTGTCCTACTGATTAAAACCCTATTTTTTATTGTTGTTGTTGTTGCCATTGAGCCGATCCCGACTCACTGTGACCCTATAGGACAGGGTAGAGCTACCCCATAGGGTTTTCGAGAAGCGGCTGGTGGGTTTGAACTGCTGAGCTTTGGGTTTGCAGCCATAGCTGTTAACCATTGTGTCATCAGGGCTCTGACTAAAACTCTATAAAAAAAAAAAAAAAAATGGCTGATAATTCCCGTAATGTCTATTTCTCTTGGGCCAAAGTCCTTAACATTGCTTACAAACTAACCCTGGTTTAGTCTCTCAGGATCTCTCTTTCACAGCTAGACATTTACAATGTTGAATCTGATTTCTGAGAGATCACTCATTCTGATCTCTCTCTGCTTGCAGGGCACTTGGATCTATCCACCCATCAGACCTGGCTAACTTCAACCCTTCTGTAAGACTGTGTGTGTGTGTGTGTGTGTGTGTGTGTCTGTGTCTATGTCTGTCTGTCTGTGTGTGTGTGTGTCTGAGAGAGAGAGATCTGAATTGCAAAACTGTATGATTTGTTAAGTTTTTATGTCTGCAAGTGTCTGAGTTAAGCAGATTGAGTAAATCACCCTGTCTTGTCTATTGGGTTTTCAAACTTAAATGTTTTTCGAATACATTGCTTCATGTGTTATGACTTTCCCCCCTGTTATTCCATCTCTATATATGCCATTACAGCCAGGCTCATTTTTACTTAATTACATTTGAAGACATTTATTTCGTGAGAACTAAACCAATGGCTAAAGTAATTTAAACAAAATACATTCTTCAGATGTTGGGAAAACTGCGCCCAGGAGCTCAGTGGTTTTCATAGCATTTTTGCAAATGGGCAAGAATTCGATAATGGTCCAGAAAGAGATGAGGACTGTGAGACTGAGATGCAGAATAATTATATCATTCAAACAGTGATCTGATTGACTTAAAATAAGAAAACTTAAACCCATGTAAATAGATCATTTATTAGCTTCTGTACTACATACATTCTATATTAAAGAAACATTATAATATATGATACTCTGTTGCATGGAGCCAATGAGCTTTAAATGCAAGAATAAGCATATCCAACTGTCTCCCAGTGTCAGGAGAAAAGATTGAGATATAAAATAACACTTTACCTAATTATTTTATTGCCATTACCAATTGTCTTACAATTTTTTTCTGTAAGTTTTATCTTGAATCCATGTCCACCTCTAATTATGTATTATCCTAGGGTCATAAATTCAACAACTTTAATCATTACCTGAAATTAACTTCAACCTTTGCCTGTCATACCTGCTCAGCTAATCTCTCAACCTACATAAACTCATAAATATGCTGCTGCTTGTCCTGTATCCAGTCATCCTTAAATGTAGACCTTCCTCATCATCATCCCTTGGCTGAGAATTGAAACAGCCTTCTAAGAAATTTATATTTTCTGTCCAACAATAGCTCCAGCAAAGTTAGCGTTTCTAAATGCTATTATAATAGCTAACCCCCTTCTTTATCCATCCATCCTTTAAAACTCTTTATCAATTCTCTTTTGCCTTATCTGTAAAGTAGGCAATTTATCCAGACCTAGAACATGGCTTTCTTTCCACTCTCCTCACACTCTACTCAGCTACCCACAACTATTCATGTTAATCAGAAGTTTATTTGCTTTTGCCCTTCTTCTCCCCTCCCTTCCCTTCCCTCCCCCCGTTCACCCTCCCTTTTCCTCTTCTCTCCTTTTCTTCCCCCATCTCCTTCACCAGAAAACTCCATTTATTAAACAACAGCTTCAATCTTCCCCATGATGCTTGTCCCCATCCTTGCAACACAAAGTATACTTAGATAAAATGTAAAACTCTTTTGATTTCATATACTTGAATGGAAGAAACTATACCTTGTTTTCTTATTCACACAATGCATTGAGAACGTTCGGTCCCTGTAACACACAGCGTATTATGATTACATGTAAAACCCCACCCTCAGTTCAGTCCCAATTCCTCCACGCTGCGATTGCATGTTGTGCAAGTCTCTACCTAACACTGAGACGTTCTTGTTTGTGATTTCCCATGTTTGACTTTAAAGATAGGAATCATACCTTCAATTCATTCAACCAATCTTTATTAAATGTCTGCCCTGTGCCACACCCTCAAAATACAAAGATTTAAAACACCGTCTTGTCCTAAAGGAGGTCATCAAAAAATAGATAATTCAGTAAATTCAGCTGTATGTTAGAGAAAAGCTCAGGGGTTTATAGGAGCACCTAATCCTGGCTAGGGCATGAAAATAAAACAAAACAAATAAATAAAAAAAAGCAGTTTCTACAGACGTTGATAAGTAAGAAAAAACTAAGACATTCTTGTCTTCATCACCAAGGACAATGCCTCAATTAATAGTAAGCTAAAAAAAAAAATCCTGGGCTCAATCAATAAAATTCATGTAACGATTTACCTCTAATGTCTCTGAAAACATAACATTATTGTATTAACCCTGATATGCCTCAATGGTGGCTATGAACTGGACAAAAAATATTTGCTTATTGTCAATAGCTCTCTGAGAGATAGAGATTTCTCAGCATTGAGTTATTCATAACTAAAGTGTCAAAGCTTTACGTACATTGGTAAATTTATGCAGTATTTTAACAGTTTTTGTGCAGCTTTCTAAAATGTACATTAAAAAACTTGTTTACTTTTCTAATACTAATTTTAGATTATCTCCATATTGATCCTTTCCTTACTTGTTGATTTTTTAAGAGAATGAATTATTCCACACACTCTCCAACTACCTCTTCAGTCCTGCCCAAGAGACAATACATCATGAGTCACTAATTAATACTTCTATCAAATAGATTGATGAGCCATTGCAGCTCTCTGAAAGTATGTTAAGTCTCTGAATCTGAATTGCTTTTAGTCACAAAAATACTGACATGATGATTAAGTTTGACAACATAATTCTACCCCAATTTACGTTTCTGGCAACATGCCAAAATCAGAAACCATACATTTACTTAGCTGTAATCATGAATACAAGAGCTGCGTTCAAAATTTTAATGTTATCAACCCTGTTTCTAACACTCAACCAGTGAGTTCATCTGCTCGTGACAAATGGATTACATCACTTATTTATGTGTTTGTCAACAGAATACACCAGCTTCCCCTGGGGAGCTCATTGTAACACCCAGTAAACCAAAATTATGTTCTGTTCTACTGTCCATATGAAAATTGAAAAGAAGAGAATGAAAGGCAAACATTTCATTGGAGAATGAAACAGTAAGCAGTCACTAACTTCTGACATGAAGAAAAGCGACAAAGTACATGTGTCACAGTAGTGTAACTGATATGTTTTCAGACAGATAAGATGCCTATCTAAAAAGTTTCACAAATATATTTTACGTTCTAAAAAAATATTTTGTTGTTGTTTTGTTTCTACTCAGCATGTAGATATGCAGGGCTCTTTTAGGTGGTTGGTCGTAATGACAATTGAAGGGAAGTTAGTAAACCTTCTCTCAGCTTCAAGAGTATCCAGATATGAATTGCATCTGTCATGGATTGACTTGTGTCCCCCCAAAATATGTGTCAACTCCATTGGGCCATGATTCCCAGTATTGTGTGGTTGTCCTCCATTTTACGATTGTAATTTTATGTTAAAGAGGATTAGGGTGGGATTGTAATACCCTTACCAAGGTCACATCCCTGATCCAATGTAAAGGTAGTTTCTGTGAAGTATGGCCTGCATCACCTTTTATCTAACAAGAGATAAAAGAAAAGGGAGGCACACAGAAAATCGATTACCTCATACCACCAAGAAAGCAGTGCCAGGAGCGTAGTGCATTGAACCTGGGGTTCCTGTTGCAGAGAAGCTCCTAGTTCAGGGGAAGATTGATGACAAGGACCTTCCTCCAGAGCTGACAGAGAGAGAAAGCCTTCACCTGGAGCTGACACCCTGAATTTGAACTCCTAGTCCATTAGACTATGAGAAAATAAATTTCTCCTTGTTAAAGCCATCCACTTGTGGTATTTCTGTTATAGCAGCACTAGACGACTAAATAGCATCCCAGTCCTCAAAGAAGGGATGCATTTTTTAATGCTTTGTTCCATTATTCAAAGAGAAAGTAGGTCAGTAAGTATGTTAAATTATGATATGAGGAAGCATTATAAAAAAAAATAAATACAACTCTATGAAAAAGGGTCTTCAAGTTTGGGGAATCCAGACAGTACCCAAGGAATGAGTGCTTATCAGTCAACTTGGTGCCTTCCAAAAGTCTGAAGTTTCCTTGTTCTCCTGGAGCTTTGGTTTGGAATGTGGGATCCTGGGACACTAATGGATTGTGGAGAAACACACACAACAAGGATGGAAAATGGAGACACATGGTGGAAGAAGTGATGCTGGAAGTTTATGTTCCTTGGTGTTCTGCTTGACGATTTTCAAGTTTTTTTAAATGGGGGAAAATGTGTGGCAGTCCGCTTCCATAAAGATTACAGCCTTGGAAACCATATGGCACAGTTCTACTCTGTCCTGTGAGCTAACTATGAGTTGGAATCAACTCAACGGCAATGTGTAAAATTAACGTAAGGAGCCCTGGTGGTAAAGTGGTTATGTACTCGGCTGCTGACCGAAAGGTTGGTGGTTCAAATCCAGCAGCTGCTCCATGGGAGAAAAATGTGGCAGTATGCTTCCATAAAGATTACAGCCTTGGAAACCATATGGGGACAGTTCTGCTCTGTCCTATAGGGTCAATATGAGTCAGAGTCAACTTGATGGCAATGAGGTTTTTTTTGTTGTTGCTGTTTGTTTTGTTTTTGATAAAGTTAATGTTGCAAAAATGTACACCACACAGGAACCAAGATGACTGCTCAGATTATCCTAACCGCTCTTCCTGTAGTTTACCATCGCATTGATGTTTGTGTATCTGGGGTCAAGGACTAAACTTCATAATGGGTAAAGTGAGGAAGAAAATAGAGCCTAATTTCTCGTGGTTTGGTTGAATTCTGTTCTACTTGCCATAACGATCTTACTAAAGACCTTGGGTTCAAGTTTGGTGTTATATTTTTTTCTCCATAGCAAATAGTTTTAGATTAATATTAGGATTTTGTGTAACGTTCATTGTAGATTTCCTTTGTCTCTCAAAGAGGCAAATATTACAATACTCATAAAAAAATAATGGCTAGAATCACCCCAACCTTTAAAAAAGTGATAGCAAAAACATGCTAAGGAAGACTATGCTTCCGTTGAGGAGTTTAAGAGTAGAGAATAAATGAACAGAGACTCTATAGAATGTGATTAGATTACATGTTGTGTGTTCTCCTTCACCCAGAGATAAATCCCTGTTAATGTAAAAATATATTAATATTATGACTTGACCAAACACAAGATTGATAACCTTTTTTCCTTTGAGCTGAATGGTGACTTCTGTATCTATTATATGGTTGTGCCTGGAATTTCAGTAGATTAATAAATTTACCTTTGGAAATATATGATGCACCAGGAATGAAAATGCAAAATATACTCTGAGAACAAACAATATGTTAACTGCAGAAAGTTCTAAACATTCAAAAACATGGTGTAAAAAAATAAGATTTAACACTTGCCGCCATATATTGCATTATGCCCTAAATAATTTGTCCTTGAGAGAAAAAAAGCAAAAAAAACAAAAAATCTGTTTGGTATATTTTTTTCTTTTTCACAGTCTGGAAAACAAAATAAAGAAAATATAACCCATATGTAAGAATGTTGCCCATTTTCTCAGGAAATATAGATTTTAGCATCCTTAGGCCATTTTTGAAATGCAGTTTATAATTTCCTCATACTTTCCAATAGTACAACTCAGAAAAATACCTGACTTTAATTACATTTTTCAATACATGATATTTAACACATAAAATGCTAGTGATTTAGAACTCTTATAAACACATGTTGTCACCTTGATTTTCATAAAGGTTGATGAAATTATTACTTTTTGGTTCTATATACAAAAACCAAACCCACTGCCATCGAGTCGATTCTGACTCATAGCAAACCTATAGGACAGAGAAGAACTGCCCCATAGAGTTTCCAAGGAGCGCCTGGCAGATTTGAACTGTCAACCTCTTGGTTAACAGCCGTAGCACTTAACCACTATGCAACTAAGATAAAAATGGTCTCTTTTGTACAATGTTTATTTTCTCTCTTATTTCTGATGTTTGTATTTTCTCATTTTCCTATTTGGTTAAGTCCTAGAAATTTTTCCATTTTATACTAAGCAGTACGTCATTTTGTTGTTGTCATATCAAAATGATTTTTTATAAAAAATTACTAAGATAATCCTTAAAAAGGGAAAGCTGTCTATTGATAATTTAAAATTATGGTCAGTCGTCTCTGATTTCATATCAAACATAAGAAAAATCCATTTTTTTTTAAAGTAATAGCATATTGAATACTCTGGGATATAATTTGATATCTAAACTCTTGTAAGGTTTCGTATTTTGCATCACCAAACAATTCTCCGAAGCTTAATTTGATATAAAATAAGATTTGCCTCTTAGGAAAACAAACAAAAAGAGCAACAAAATATTATTATGATATCTCAATTTGAATAGATGAATTAACATGAAACTCAAAATAAATATCAATCGTAATTACTTCCTTGGCTAAATTTCCTTGCCCCCCCCCCTTTTGGTTTTTGAAATTAATACTTTTAAATAAAGTAAGGCAAACCAACCAGCCAGGATGATTTCTAGAACTGAAAAAAATAAAATAAATTCACGAACCCTTCTCATAATAACAGAGACTATTGCATCCTAAAATAGAGAGTGGTGCTCAAAGCCCCTGCATTGGAATCGAATCTCTGAAAGTTAGCTTAAGAGCGTGTTATAAAGAGAAGCCTTTGGGGCCAGATAGTTTACAAGTCTGAGTATGTAATACTGGTGTCATGAACTTTGACACATGTTTAAAAAATCCTCAAAACTAAGTTATCACCAAGGATTCTGTGTGCAATTTGGAGCTTGTTAAATTCTAAAAATAACTAAATTGCCAAATGACATTTTATGAAATATTGGTGAAATTACAAACACTGAGATATATTGAAAGTTTGAAGACAGTGTTTGGAGGTAAAATTAGCTGACAGTTCTAATTTTGTTTTTTTCTATTCCTATACTGTGATCTGATATTTATTGTTTGTAATAGAAATGAACTTGTCTTGGTAAGTGCCACTAAGGACTTGAAGAAGGGTGGGACAATTGGTAAAAAATAAATCCAAAGAGAATTTGATACATACGCTTTTTTCCATTACCATAATTAAACTACTGACCCACCTTCAACAGAAAATTAATTTGGAATTTAGAGGCCAAAAAACCTTTTAAAATTCTCTTACTTGAGGTCTTTGTTATCAAGAGCCATCTCTGACTGACTATAACCAAAAACCCATTGCCATCAAGTTGATTCTAACTCATAGCAACGCTATAGTACAGAGTAGAACGATCCCCACAGGGTTCCCAAGGAGTGGCTGGTGAAATAGAACTGCTGGCCTTTTTAGTTAGCAGCCCAGCTCTTAACTACTGTGCCACCAGTAGTCAAGTCACCCAACCGACTATAGTTACACATAATTTCTTGTAAATATCTGCATGGTTTCTTATCCCTTACTCCATCAAAACTATCTAGGGTTACTTAACTTCCCACCTGCTGGTTTAACCTCTCCTTGTTCTCTGGGATCAAATCTGTCCTCATCCAGGGTAATTTAAAAGACTCAGTGCTCAACATTCTGGGTGAATTTAGTTGTTGGTTTCTGTTTGGCTCTGTTCCAGTAATAATTGTCTTTTTTTTTTTTTTCCTGAGTTACCTAAGCTTCTCTCTGGTAACACAAATGTTACCATCTGTTGCTGTAATCCCTGAATCCTTTCCTGACTTTAAACACTCAGAAATCAAACTGTTCTCACTGGAGTCCCTCTTGAAACCTTAGTGCCTGTGTTTATATTCCTAATACCTTGCTGTCTAACATGACCCCTCCCACAGACACCAAATGCCTAACTATCTGGGCCATTTGCAACTTCTAGATTGAATATGTTACTTCGCACATGAAGACAAAGTTTCGTTGCCTTTTACTATGCCAGCTGAGTCTCCTTCATTGTCCAACCCTGGGAACACATTATATCATCTGCCTCATTAGTATGGGTTTTCATGAGCTACCTTTTCTTTCTTTTTTTTTTTTTTAATGGCCAGCCTCTAGTGAGGTTACTTACAGTCCTGAACATAGATTTTTCTTTTTTTAAGATGGCAAAGCTGTTAGAACACTGAACAAATGGCCTCATGCTCATAGGGACTGTATTCTATTCCAGGTCTACTATTAAAAGCAAAAGTCTAAGCAAATGACTAGAGTGATACTGGCATAGAAACCAAAAGTGGAGTTAGGGATGGACAGTAAGAGGTAAGATGGTCAGGCATGATGGATGTGGCGTAGAATATTGATCTTTCACCATATTTAATTAAATCAATAACAGTGGTCATTACCTTAAGGATTTCTTAAACCCAATCTATAGCCTGCAAAGTTAGGTGAGTGGAGATACAGACAGTTCATTCGTGCATTTGTCCTACCTTCCACAATATCTGAACCATCCAAGAATCAACAGTTAAACACAATTAAGCAGCCCTCTCTGATAGACTATGTTGTTGTTGTTAAGTACTGTCAAGTTGGTTCCAACTCACAGTGACCCTGTGTACGACAGAACAAAACACTGCCTGGGCAATCGTTATGCTTGAGCCCGTAACTGATCAACTATAAAACATATAATTACACAAAAATGTCTTCCATACTAAAATGTAACTTCATTTTCTTCACATCAGTGATATGCTAAATTCTATTTTTTATTCATGTTTCCTTGTTTTTCATAAAAGGAATTAGAGAGGCTGTATAACATGGTAACATCTTCCATATCCCATAATAACACTTCACATGAAAGATAAAATTTTTAGCTTTTCAAACATTCTTTCTAATCATTTCATTGGATTTAAATTATAAAGACAGTGAGGTAAGGTGTACACGTTACTTATTATTTTAAAAATTAGTTATTTGTGCATTGATTTTTGACAAGCCAGTTTGACGGCAAATGTAGTTAGCTCTTGAGAACACAAGTGGATGAATATTTTATTTAATGCCATTATAGTAAATTTGATGATCCATTATATACTTAGGTTTCGTCTAATTATGCCAGATATCAGTTACTTGGGTCTGTTGGGGGCCAGGCATCACTGGGATTATCTTTTATAATGATTCTATATGGTCTTATTTGAGTTCACTTTATCTTTTAAATTTAAGATTCCTCATATAATTTTTGTTCTGGTGAATTTTGATGGTATTTATAAACACAGAGACAATTGAAAATAGAAGAAGGAGGAGGTTTTTTTTTTTAAAGCGTATTAGAAAAAATTTATCAGCTTAATTTTTGTCTCAAATAGGTATATTTTTTTAATCTGTAGGAGTACATAATACCAACAGATGCTTATAAAATATTAGATGATCTTCGAAGTACAGAATCATTGTGAATCATTAAGAATTTGAAATGTTCAATAAGGCTGGTAATACTTCATAAATGTTTTATGATGAAAAATTATAAGACTATCTTTTCTTCAGTGAAAAAACAATTTGTAGATAGGAGTATCTACTTATAAATATGCATATTTCTCTCTCCCTCTCCCTTCAAGATTGCTGTAATGTTTCTTTTTCCATAACAACTTTCACTTTTCTAATATCCTTAGACCCCTGGGTAGCACAAATGATTTGTACTTGACTACTAACCTAAAGGTTGGTGGTTCAAATCCACAGGGCGGTGCTATGGAACAAAGTCCTGGTGATCTGCTTGCATAAAGATTACAGCCAAGAAAACCTGATGGACCAGTTCTGCTCTATAACACATGGGGTTGCCATGAGTCATAATCAACTCAACAGCAATAGGTTTGTTTTGTGTTTTATATGCTATTAGAAAAGCAATACGCATAAACATACATACAAAATAATAAAAAAAACTTCTTACCAATATCATTATAAATCATTTATAAAGCATATGTTTAGTCATATACTTACATGCATCTACCTTTTATATCTATTATTATATCTGTTGTCGGGAGGGATCAGTCCCTGGAGAAGGGCACCATGCTTGGTAAAGTACAGGGTCAGCGGAAAAGAGGAAGACCCCCAAGGAGATGGATTGACACGGGGGACGCAACAATGGGCTGAAGCACAACAACTGTTGTGAGCATGGTGCAGGACTGGGCATTGTTTCGTTCTGTGGTACATGGGGTCGCTAAGAGTCAGAGCTGACTTGACGGCACCTGCCAACAACAACATCTGTTATGTATAAATTTGTAAGTGTTCTTTGTAAGTTTGCCGAGTAAGTTTCATATTTTGTGTGTACTTCCAAATAATAAAATGTAGATAATTTGAGCCCACATGTGATTGATTACCCTGCTCTTAATTTAGATGGATATACATTAAAACTTGTGTAGCATATTAAGCAATGGGAAGTCTTCCTCTGATTATTTTCAGAGACTTGTAACATATTTGTAATGCCCAGTAATGATACTTAGCAACCCTCAGTTAAATCAGTCCAATTAAATTTGACTTTCAGGAACTGAAGTAAGAATTAATTCATTTTATTATTTACATGATCCTAATATCTAATTTTTAAAAAGAAACATCAAGTAATGAAAATTAGATTTTAAAATTTTGTGCAAGATAATGTAGAATACAGAATCACGTTAAGTAACAGTATTTTAATTTTAATCACTTAAAATTATATTTTATTTACTCTCTAACCTAAACTCAATTTTAAATAAAATTTCACAGTGTACTTTCTTCAACATCATCAAAGAACTTCAAAGAATCAAGCCATAACTATTTAAAATAGGGAACTAAATGCAAGAAATAGAGAATGGGTAAGACAAGCCTATTCACAGTTTCTACTGCAGTTTGATTTTAATATGGGCAAAAAATCCTAAGTCTCAATTGCTGCTTGAGAGAACAGTTTTGGTCAAGGACAAAGTATGGGCCATATAGAAGACTTAATATTTTTCTACCCTTAGTTCTTTTAACTATTAGCACGTAACTTTAGCTCTCTTTGTGTTTTTATTGGTGATTACTCTTGCATCAAATGGCATTTATGTATTAGTAAGAGGCTGGTTTATGCTGCAGTAACTAATTAGTCTCAAAATCTCATAGTTTAACACATCAAAAGTTTAGTCTGTGCTCATGTAATTTCCATTGAATGGAACAACTCTCCAGGGTAGCTCTCTTGCATGTGATGACTTTGTAATTCAGGCTGTTTGATATATTGATGACTTAATCTCAACATTTTATTAAAAGCCTATTACCAGATCTAGGCCTAGATTTTACTATTACCGTATATTACTAAAAATAATTTTATAACATACTTTTTATTTCTATATATTACAGTGAGTGTTTTCCAGTGGGACACCATATGTTCTTTATCTTGTTTACCCAACTGAATAAACTGGTCCAAGAAACAAGTGCTAGGGAAGGGAGCAGCCCCTTTCACTATTATCCCTAATAACACACTGCAAGGGGCCATGAGATTAATGTTTTTAAGTCCTGATGTCCAAGGGATGAATGCTTCCAACAGGGGCAACAGCCTTGGTACTAGGGAATTGGAAGCAGAGATAGCCCTTAGCCATGTTGGGCCCCTCTTGTCCTTAACCAATAAAGAACAGGTTTGAAGGGGTTTAATGTACAAGGCTCAGTAAATGAGTCCAATTACTAGTGGAAGGCTGTATTGTCGCTACACAATGGGTTATAGGAGTTGATGTCTAGAACTGGGACACCTTTCAGTGCTCAATACTGCTGGTCAATGGAACACTATGAAACCCAATAAAGACAAAACCCTGCCAACCGCTTGGCCAGAAAAAAAAGTGTAAAAGCCCCTATCCATTCAAGGGGCTAACTAACAGGAGTGAAGAGGGATACAAAGCAGGTAATGGAAGGAGGTAATTATGTTTACCGATTTAGAAACCAAAAAGAAGACTGTGGTAGTTATATGTTTCTTGTTCTTTTCTCTCCCTATCTCCTCACAACACTTTATAAAAGGAATAATAGCAATGGCTTTACCATTTACAGTTTCAGGTGGGATTATGCCTGAATTGATATCACCCCATCATCATACAATACCTGAAGAGACTTTATCTGTACCCATCTTTGTGGACACAAACTTTTCGCCTGGATAAAGAAGCAGGTGATGAGCAAAAGGAATGGATTCTGCTAGATGCCCTCTGTTTGCCCTTGGAGATTCATTATCCACCCTTCTCAGCCCTACTCTCTACCTGCAGTGGAGATATAAAATGGTCTCCCATTCTCTCATGTTTTTCATGGATTTGGCCAATGGGAACCCCAAGCAGGAGATCAGGAGTAGTTCAGTGAAATAAGACTATTTGTTTTCTTTCTTCGGTTCTCTCCTGCAAGGGTTATGTTGGGTTGTTTGGGCTTTCCAATGAAAGTCACTGCTCCCAAAGGATTCTCTATCAATACAGGTCCATGAACAGTTTCTTCTATTAATCAGTTAATACCCTTAGGACTAGAGGTATTAACATCTCAGTGCACATATCTGTTGTGTTTACTGCACTATTCCTTGTGATTCTCCTATATCCATAACTTTGTAAATGTTTTCTTTATAAATAAGCCTCCCCTGGAGTGTTTCAAGGGTGTCCACTGTTTCTGTTGGAAACTTGATTGACACACAGGATATTAGTGATATATAATATCTGGTGAGTTATAGTCTATAATAGTTAATGGAGCCAGCCTGGTGGTGCAGTGGTTAAGTGTTTGGTTGCTAACCAAATGTGGGCAGTTCGAATCTACCAGCAGCTTCTTGGAAACCCCGTGTGGCAGTTCTACTCTGTCCAATAGAGTCGTCATGAGTCAGAATCAATTCAACAGCAAGGGATTTGTTTTTGGTTAACAGTTAATGGTATATAACATTTTACTTAAGTATTCTACTGTTGAAGCCTATTTAAGACTTTTCCTTTTTTTTTCTGTCATGACTAATGCTTTTATCAAAATATTGCCACACAAAATATATATTTTTAAAGGTTATACATAATAAATAGAATTGCTCTGTGTTAGGGTTATGAACACATTTTAGTGTCTTGATAATAATTGCCAAATGAATTTTCAGATATTTTGTGTTAATTTAATTAGTATGGTAGTTGTACTCTCCTTTTAACCTCTTAAAATCAAAATTGATTTCTCAATTTTATTTGCATTTCTTGGATTACTAGTGTGGTAGAATATTCTTAAATATGTCAATAGGATCACTCTGTCATTGGCCAGTTTTATTTCTGCCTCCATAAACTCACAGCCTCGAAAACTCTGTTGGAGTGCAGTTCTACTCTGCAACACAAGAGGTCCCCATGAGTCGAAACTGATTTGTCAGTAACAGGTTTAGAGACGATCACAGAGTCAAAATGCCATTGTCATCACATCATATCAAGGATACATACTACCAACATGATTTATCACTCTATGTTAACTTTGATCACCTGGCTGAGGTAGTGTTTGTACAGTTTCTCCACTGTAAACGGTCTCCCCTCACCCTCCCTGGCCTTTTTTCTCCCTTTCATCTTTGGAAGAAAATCATTTTGTGCAGCCCACATTTAAGGAGACTGAAATTATGCTCATTAATTGTCTTTTCTCTCTAATATCAACCGAATCATTAGAGTTGATTTAAACATGTTCCAGTCTCTCCCAACTGTATACATGTTAATGTATATATGCATGTGTATGTACACATTTTTTTTTTTTTTATGTACACATACACACACACATTGAAATCTCTCTTCAGTACTCTCCCTCTCATCCTTCACAGCTAAACTTCTTGAAAGGCTTTGTCTACACTCCCTCTTTTGAACATGTTCAGAAGCAGTCTTCCTCAACAAAAGAAGAAGGATGTGTGAAATGAACCTTTAAATATTTCTATTAAGTGTAATAAATAAACCACAGCTCAAGTAGAAGACGTTAGTTGTCTCTATTCAGCAAACTGGCACATTCTTCTTGTCAAAAATACTGACCTCAAATAATTTCTCTCCTGTCAAAGAAACTGTCTGTTCTGTTCACGATCAGTCTGTAACAAATGGTATAGACACAGGGAAAGACAATGGTAGAAGGAGCATTCTGGGAGAATATCAGTGTATACTACTCAAGCATTTCTAATACTAATACATAAAGATTAGCATGCATTCGAATTTAGTAATTATAAACCTTAAAAGACTGGATAATTGTCAAACAAATTGCACAAAGTGGATGCGCTACTCATCATGGAAGTAGATGGGAGCAAATTTATACAGCTGGGAGTGGAGATAAATTGACTTTTGAAGAAGGTTATTGAACAGGTCAGATTAAACATTAGAGTTCTCAGAAGTGGCATACAGTGAGATTTAAGGAAATGTGACATTTTAAATAGAATCCATATACAAAATCAGAGCAAGACCTTCAGACTTAATAGAGGAAAAGACAAGAGTTTATTTTTATAGATTTTGCAAAAAATATATAAATTTTGACAGCTCTATCAAATCTGCTGCAAAAGACCTCTTTAAAGTGTTAAAAAGCAAAGATGTCACTTCAAAGACTAAGGTGCACCTGACCCAAGCCATGGTGTTTTCAATCCCCTCATATGCATGTGAAAGATGGGCAATGAATAAGGAAGACTGAAAAAGAACTGATGCCTTTGAATTATGGTGTTGGAGAAGAATACTGAATACAGCATGGACTGCCAGAAGAATGAACAAGTCTGTCTTGGAAGAAGTACAACCAGAATGCTCCTTAGAAGTGAGAATGGTGAAACTTCATCTAACATACTTTGGACATGTTATCAGAAGGGAGCAGTCCCTGGAAAGGGACATTCTGCTTGATAAACTAGAGGGTCAGCGAAAAAGAGGAAGACCCTCAACTGGATGGATTGACACAGTGGTTGCAGCAATGGGCTCAGGTTTAACAATGACTATGATTAGGACCGGGCAGTGTTTTGTTCTGTGGTACATAGGGTCGCTATGAGTTGGAACCTACTCGATGGCACCTCACAACAACAACAACATCACTGAATGTCAGAATGATTGGCTCAGGATTAGTTTGACATGTTCAAGTGATTCTGACACATTGCATATTATTCAGTATCCTCATAATTTCCAAATGGTATAATATTTTAGATTTTGACAGTTAAAAAGCCTTCATAGTATGAGTGTACAAAAATTCAAAATAACTTAAGAACATGGATATCAATACATAACCAAACAACTAAGTAGTTGTTATTGAGCCAATTCCAGTGCATGGTAACTTTATGTGTTTCAGAGTAGAACTGCATTCCATAGGGTTTTCAATGACTATGATGTTTCAGAAGGAGATTGCCAGGTCTTTCTTCTAAGGCTCTTCTGGGTAGGTTAGAACTGCCAATCTTTTGGTTAGTAGCCTAATACTTAACTGTTTATGCCACCCAGAACTCACCATCAATATATAAAACCCAGTGCTGTCGAGTCAATTCCAACTCGTAGTGACCCTATAGGACAGAGAAGAACTGCCCCCATAGAGTTTCCAAGGAGAGACTGGCAGATTTGAACTGCCAGCCCTTTGCTTAGCAGCCATAGCACCTAACCACTACGCCACCAGGGTTTCGCCATCAATATATCCAGAAACCCAGTGCCCTCGAGTCAATTCCGACTCATAGCGACCCTATAGTACAGAGCAGAACTGCCCAACAGAGTTTCCAAGGAGCGCCTGGTGGATTCAAACTGCCGAGCTCTTGGTTAGCAGCCGTAGCACGTAACCACTATGCCACCAGGGTTTCCAACCAATATATAGACTTGTTAAATTTGAATAAAATGTTCAGAGTCAAATTCCTTTTATAGAAATTTTTTCAATAAGGAAAAAAAATTAAGTGCCACAAATTTGAAAGAATGATCTTCAGTCTTTCACAATCCTTTACATAGTTTCCTTTTTAGCCATCATTTGAAATGAACATGGTTTTAATAACTTACTTACAAAATAACACAATATTAATATATATATGATAATACATAAGGTAGGTAGATAGATGTGTGTGTATGTATGTATATAATATCTACGTTGTTTTATTAATTTATTTTATCTGATACAATTGAAGTTCTCTGTTTGCTGTTCCATATTTTTAAATTTTCTTCCCTCCCCTAATCTGTTCAAATTCTAAATGTTGTGTTGGTCTTTCCCTTACTTTTCACTATATAGTCATAGAATATATGCAAAAAACCAAATTGTTAGATCTTATACATTTTTGAATTATTTAATAACTATTACCCTGTGTGTATTTTTCTACTACTAATTCTTTTAATTGAAACCCAAAACCCATTGCTCTCAAGTCAATTCTAATTCATAGCAACTCTTTAGGACAGAGTAGAACTGCCCCATAGGGTTTCCAAGGCTGTAAAGCTTTATAGAAGCAAATTGCTACATCTTTCTTCTGCTGAGCTACTACTGGGTTTGAACTGCCAGCCTTTCGGTTAGAAGCCGAGTGGCTAACCACTGTGCTGCCAGGGCTCCTCCTTTTCACTGAGTAGCAGTGGGAGTATATTATTGATTTTCTTCCATATTGAAGCATGTGGCTGTAATTCATTTTCTCTGCTTTATATTACTCTAATATATGAATATGCTAAAATATATTTATCCATTCTTCTCCGGGATAAACATTTGGTGTGTTTCCAAATTTTGAAATTACAAAGAATGTTGCTGTGAACTGTAATGACTACGTCTCCTGTTAAATAGAATCAATGGCTATCTGTAGGAGTGGGATTCCTGTAATATAGGGCCTGAACGAGTTCAACTTCCAAGATGATGCCAACTTTTCCAAGAATCTGTATCAAATTATGAAGCTTTTAAGAGTGGGTATTATTTTTCATTTTTTAACATTATCAGCAACTCTCTTTGAGTTCACTTGTATTTCTCTGGTTAGTATTGTTATTGAACTTCTATTTATATGTTTATTGACCATTTCTGTTTCTTCTGTGAAATGCTTGTTCATTTCTTTGACCATTTTCCCTTTTAGTTGAATGAACAAGTAGATGTTCACCGTAGAAGAAACAGTAGGTTGTAATTGTTAGAGCGTCTTTTATGAGTCTATTTAATCTCTTCTGTTGAGTTATTTGTACCTCTTTTTTAAATGTTTTTGTTGGTGTCCAAAGGATTCACATTTTCACATTAGCCCAAAAACCATTAGCAATTTGTCAAAAATTTTAGATGATTCTTTTCACTAGCTTACATGGCATTTGGAAGCCTCTTCCCAAGTAAACAAAAACTCAAATCCTTTTTCTTCCCCAATGTACTTATCTCTCTCTAGATTTCCAGTTAGCTGTTTGCCCTGCAGCCTCAGTTCTCTGATAAGTTCAGAAAAAGTCGTTAATTTTTAGTTTGTCCAATTTTTTGCTTGTAAGGGTCAGAGTGGTGCTCTTTCTAGCTCACACTATGTTCGAGAGGAAACTGGAAGTCAACTTCTTGTTAATATATAAATTTTCTATTTTATTGCTAATTTTCCAATATTTTCATCCATTATGAGAAATTTTTTCTACACCTCACTGATCATGGATACAACAGCATCTTTAAAGTACCTATATCCAATATCAAACAATGTTCTGCTGCTATTCATAACATTTTCACTGGCTAAATCTTTTCAGAAGTAGACTGCTGAGTTCTTCTTCCTAGTCTGTCTTAGCCTGGAGCCTCAGCTGAAACCTGTCCACCATGGGTGACCCTGCTGGTGTTTGAATACCAATGGCATAGCTTCCAGCATCATAGCAACATGCAAGCCCCCACAGTACAACAAACTGACAGACACAAGGTTTCAAAGTGTTCCTCGAGAAGACAAAGTAAAGTATTATAATGACATGTGAATAGACCAGGAGATGGAAAAACCAAAGGAGAAGAACATACTCTTCATAGCTCAAGCTGAGAGAATTTGAAGAAAAATTCAAGCCTCAAGTAGGCAATACTGAAGGATTCTACGTGGAAAATATTAAACGACGCAGAAAGCATCAAAATAAGATGGAAGGAATGAATACGCAGAGTCACTATACCAAAAAGAATTGTTCGATGTTCAACCATTTCAGGAGGTACCATATTAGCAGGAATTAATGGTACCGAAGGAAGAAGTCCAAGCTGTGCTGAAGGCACTGGTGAAAAACAACGCTCCGGGAATTGACAGAACACCAACTGAGATGTTTCAACAAACAGATGCAGCGCTGGAAGTACTCACTGGTCTATGCCAAGAAATTTGGAAGACAGCTACATGGCCAACTGACTGGAAGAGATCCACATTTATGCCTATTCCCAAGAAAGGTGATCCAACTGGATGTGGAAATTATTGAACAATATCATTAACATTACTCGCTAGTAAAATTTTGCAAAAGATCATTCAAAAGTGGCTGCAGCAGTATTTTGACAGGAAACTGATAGAAATTCAAGCAGGATTCACAAGAGAACATGGAACCAGGGATATCATTGCTGATGTCAGATGGATCCTGGCTGAAAGCAGAGAATATCAGAAAGATGTTTACCTATGTTTTATTGACCATGCAAAGGCATTCAACTGTGTAGAGCATAACAAACTATGAATAACATTGCAAAAACTGGGAATTCCAGAATACTTAATTGTGCTCACGAGAAACCTGTACATAGATCAAGAGGCAGTCGTTCAAAAAGACCAAGAGGATACTGCATGGTTTAAAGTCAGGAAAGGTGTGCGTCAGGGTTGTATCCTTTCACCATACCGATTCAGTCTGTATACTGAGCAAATAATCCGAGAAGCTGGACTCTATGAAGAAGAACAGGGCATCAGGATTGGAGGACGACTCATTAACAACTTGCATTATGCAGATGACACAACCTTGCTTGTTGAAGGTGAAGAGGACTTGAGGCACTTACTGATGAAGATCAAAGACCATAACTTTCAATATGGATTACACCTCAACATAAAGTAAACAAAAATCCTCACAACTGGACCAAGCAACATCATGTTAAATGGGGAAAAGCTTGAAGTTGTCAAGGATTTCATTTTACTTGGATCCTTAATCAACACTCATGGAAACAGCAGTCGTCAAGAAATCAAATGATGCATTGCATTGCCCAAATCTGCTGCAAAGGACCTCTTTAAAATGTTTGAAAACAAAGACGTCACCTTGAAGATTAAGCTGTGCCTGACCCAAGCCTTGGTGTTTTCATTCACCTCCTATGCATATGAAAGCTGGAGGATGAATAAGGAAGACCAAAGAAGAATTGACGTCTTTGAATTGTGGTGTTGGAGAATAATACTGAATGTACCGTGGACTTCCAAAAGAACGAACAAATCTGTCTTGGAAGAAGTACCAGAATGCTCCTTAGAAGCAAGGATGGCAAGACTACATCTCTCATACTTTGGACATGTTGTCAGGAGGGATCAGTCGCTGGAGAAAGACATCATGCTTGTAAAGTAGAAAGTCAGCAAAAAAGAGGAAGACCTTCAAAGAGATGAGTTGACACAGTGACGGCAACAGTGGGCTCAAGCATAGCAACGATTGTGAGGATGGTACAGGACCGGGCAGTGTTTTGTTCTGTTGTACATAGGGTTGCTAAGAGTCAGAACTGACTCGATGGTATCTAACAACAACAACATACCCAATATTTGGGTCATCTCAGGATTTATATGTGTTGGAAGACTATTCCTTTAAGACTGAGAAAAATTTTCCAAACTCTTTTATGTTAAGTAATTTTTTAATTAAAGCCTGGGCGTTGTGAACGTTACGTTATGGACAATTTGGATTCTGTTATTTTGCCACAGAGAATGTTATTGATCTTCTCTTTCTCCTGTTACTTCTCTTCTTTCTCCTTACCTCCTCCTGCCCCTCTTCCTACTCTTATTTTTTCTCCTTCTTTCTTCTTATTACCCCTCTACTCTTTATTCTTCTCCTTTTGCAGCCTACTTCCTCCTCATTATTTAGTTTTGTTTTTTGTTTTTTTAGTATTTTCCTTAATTTAACTTTACAAGTAAGTTTGGTTTGGTTTGGCTTTGTAGTTATTGAAGATGTAGATTTATTTGTAGCAGGACATTTTTCTCAATAGATAATCATTTCTAGCAAATGAAGTGAAATCCTTCTGCCCAGTAAGGAAAAGAAAAACAATCACCTCCAGAACAAAACATTCTTTATTCTAAAACATCTTTTTAAAATAAAATCTCTGTACCTTGAAAAACTCAAAATAAAGTCAGCATGAATTTACACTGTCTTAACTTACAATGACTATTGTTTAGCTTGAAATGATTACTTTTTATATCACTGTATACTGAATTTTGTCAACATTCATTCCCCCAAAGCTTTTATATTTATGTTTATTGTCTTTTTTATAGCTCACTTGTATTTATGAGATTTTCTCCTTACGATCAAAAAAAAAAGTCTTTACAATTTTTTTTTCAACCTTTGCATACACAAATTTCTTTGTTATACTACTTTAGACATTTGTTCAAAGTATCTAATATTTAGTTTTTGAAGTCTTCATTTATATGTCTTCACAGTACATTTGACCATTTTCATTCCAGCAGCTAGTCACAGTCCTTGGAGACCTGACTGCTACAGAGTATCATTTTCAATACTACCAAGATACTATACGGGAAATATGGGTTAAAGCAATATTGCTGACAGTGAACCGTGATTATCTGTGGCTTATCTGTTTGAGAGCATGAGATAGATTTTCTAAGCTTTTTCTATTATAGTACATAAGGCCCAGACTTTCATCTTAGATATCTGAAATAAAAAATTGCTACTGATCACATTACTCGAAAGGAAAAAAAAAGTTTTTTTCTTATTGAGGGCAAAATATTATTAAAGTCACCTACATGAGTACCTATGATTGCTTTCTTGCCTGCTGCCAAGACTGGGCAAGGTAAATACCTTCTTAATGCCAACGTGTCATAATCCAGATCTCAGGGTTTTTGTTGATAGCAACATAGGATAGATTTGAACATATGAAGAATGTTTCTATTAGAATTATGACTCAGGTTTTCTTTGCAAAATCAAAAATGCAGTCCTATGAATATAAGGAAGCCCTGGTGGCACAGTGATTAAACTCTCGGCTACTAACCAAAAGGTTAGCAGTTAGAACCCATCAGCTGCTGCACGGGAGAAAGATGTGGCAGTCTGCTTCCGTAAAGATTATAGCCTTGGGAACCCTATGGGGTGGTTCTACTCTATCCTACAGGGTCACTATGAGTTGGAATCAACTGGACAGCAACGGGAATAAATGTAATATTTTACTCAGAGATAGTAAAAACATTCCCAAAATGGAAAAATTTTTTATATTTCTAAAACCATTGGAATTTTATTTGGAGTTTGAAATTGAAAACAAATGCCCCAGTTGGGAAATACACTTTCAGTGATTTAGTGATACATGTGCATTTATCAGATAGCATGAATAAATGAATGGCAACTTGGAAATACTGCAATCTTATATAAAATTATGTGTCTATAATTAAAATTCCCCTGTATGTCTGACTGATCAGGATTTAAACCATACATTGAGTTTTCCAGTATCCTCTCTCTCTCTCTCTTTCTCTAAATATATGTATATACTTATATATTTAGATACATATCTTTTTATCTATAGCAAATACATGTATATTATACAGAAATATATATATTTATTTATAAACACATATGTGTGTATAGCTAATACATAATTCATGAAAGATTCAATCAAAATTATGGAGACAAATGGAAATAGAATGATATAAAAAGATGTTCTCACATGTGAATATTTATATCTATCTTAAAAAAATTATTAAATTCTTAAAATCATATATATATATATGCTGATATACGCATCAGCTTTGTCACTTAATTGCTGTGTGACCTTAGGTTACCTAGGATGCAAGCTTTAACTTCCCATCTGTAAAATGTTGGGACAGCAGCATGCATATTCCAGTTCCCCTATAAGGGTTAAATACAGTAAAATAAAGCTCTTAGACTGTAGTGAACATTGTGATTAAATATAGGTAGCTGTTATTGTTGTTTCCTGGGCTGATTGAGAAGTCACTTGTCGAGTGTCTTGGTTTGAGGCATGGATTTTCTTCCTGGGAGCTGGGGCACGTTGGGCATGCGTATCCAGGCAGAACTCAGATAACGTGGCGGCTTATCTGGTAGGACGACCTGACGCAAGTCCATTTCAGAAGGAGCTGAAAAGCCTCTCAGAGGCAATATTTATTTGGGGGACCAAAAATACTTATTTGATAGCACAGTTTAACCATATAACAAAGCCTCAATTGTGGAAATGCAGTAAGGATTCTGAGTATCTGGATACTCTCCTGAGCCCTTGGGTCAGAGGCCTGAAGTTCTGATTCACCAGCTTTTAACACAAAGGAGCTCATTCTTTAAGACTGCATTACAGACAGTACTTCTGAGCCCCGTGACACTGACCGTTGGCTCAGAGTCTGTTGGTGGAGACATGCTGTGCCTGGCAGACCAGGGAAGCGATACACAGAGACTCATACATCCTGACAGCGGTTTCACAGTCACTGCCAGAAGTTTCTCAGAAGTAATTAAGGAACCATTCCAAGGCTAGAGTCTCTGCATAAGAAGATCTAAAGCCAGGGTCATTAATTTATTGAGAAAGACCATGTTTTATTCCCAGAATTCTACAATTATGGTAAAGGCACATGCTATAATTGCAGAAGTGCACTATTATTATTATTATTATTTTACCCTCCCTTTATCCTGTAATTTCCCTAGAGTTGCAGACTCACGTATTGTGCTTGAAGGTGTCCTGTTCCAGGACACATTCGAGTGGTCACAGAACCATTTGTTAGAGGTTGAGAAGCTTTGAGATGGCTTCCCCATGACTATGTTAGAAGTAATCTGATATTGCACTATTAAAACAGCTGTTTAGAATAAATCCAAATACTCCAAAGATTTTTAAAAAGTATTTATGTCTCTTGTAATTGGTACCACACACACACATACACACACATCCATGCACAAATATAAGACCCTCCAATTCTGAAAAAAATTCTAGGGTGAGTTAGATGAAATACCTTACTAAGAAATGAGAGCTGATCCTGCTAGATTAAGCCAAATTGCAAAATAATTAACGCCTAGTAAGGTAAGGTAACAAGTACAACCAGAATGCTCCTTAGAAGCAAGGATGGCAAGACTGTGTCTTACATACTTTGGACATGTTGTCAGGAGGGATCAGTCCCTGGAGAAGGACATCATGCTTGGCAAAATACAGGGTCAGCGGAAAAGAGAAAGACCCTCAAAGAGATGCATTGACACGGTGGCTGCAACAATGAGCTCAAGCATGAGAAGGATTGTAAGGGTGGCGCAGGACCGGGCAGTGTTTCATTCCGTTGTGGATAGGGTCTCCAGGAGTCGGAATCGACTCGACGGCACCTAACAACAATAACAACAAGTAAGATAACTTTCTTACTGGCCTTTAACTATTTTTCACTTGGCTTAATCTAGCAGAGATCCCTCATTTCTTAGTAAGGTAGAGCTGTGGTGGCACAGTGGTTAAGAGCTTGGCTGCTAACCGCAAGGTAGACAGTTTGAATCCACCAGCCGCTCCTTGGAAACTGTATGGGGCAATTCTACTCTGTCCTATAGGGTTGCTATGAGTAGGAAATGACTCAATGGCAATCGGTTTTTGTTTTTTTTTTGTTTTAATGCTGGTAAGAAATGGATTATTGAAGTAGAAAGCACAATGTTTAGAGAATATAACTCCTGGAGCATTACATTTTACAAAATTAGATTTTTTAAAGTGCCAACCAGTGGTCTTGGTTGTTTACTGTCTGTTTCCCTGAGCAGTGACTATTTTTCAGATAATAGCAAACCTATCATCCACAGATATCTGGATGCCTTGTTTCCTTACTTTATTCAAACGTTTGCTCAAATGTCTCCTCAGTGAGGCCTTTTCTGCATTCCATCAAACATGTTATATACAGGGTTACTATGAGTCAGAATCAACTGGATAGCAATGGGCTTGGTTTGGTTTAACAAACTTTATAATTAGTATAATATAACTAATTAATAATATAATTAATAAACGTAATTGTATAGCCATCTTTTTCTCTATCTCCATCTACCAGGATGGATTTTTGTCTGTCTGTTTTATTTATTCGCTGTTCACTGCTTTATCTCCAGCACTCAGCTCCAAGCTCAGTTTCTTCATTTATGAAATGTGGATACCAATACTTACCCCACAGAGATGTTAGGGGTAAAATAAATAATATGTATAAAGAGCTTTGCACAAGGCCTAGTGTGTAGAAAACAAGGATAAATGGTAGTTATTACTATTCGGGTAATAATACATGAACAATACCAGTGTCATGGGTGGAGAATTCTTCTTTATATGGTATAACTTCTGAATAGCAATTCCTTCTCTTGTTCAAACATGTTTCCTTTATTTTATGTCAGAATGAGTACAATTTCCCTACTAGAGATAAATTACATTATTAGAGGTGCTTGGTTTTTTTTATATACATACATTAAAGAAACCCATATTAAGAAGTGAACTGTTTTGATGCATAAACGCAATTGCACAGACAGGAGAAAAGAAAATCGGTATATATTCAAACTGAAATATATAAAAGTGAAAGAGAAAGTTCAGAATTCACCTTTAAGAATTTTACAGTTCTCTTCCCACCACCCCCCCCCCAAAAAAAAAAAAAACCTGCCTTGCTACTGCCTTGGTCACAAACTAACATGGTGTCTCCAAATGAATAGTTTCATCCAGTACTCAAGCTAAATATCTCCTTTAAGATGCTTCTTAAGGATTAAATAAAAATGCAGAAAAAAAGAAATCTTTGAAAACCCAACAAATTAATAAATCTCAAAGTTAAATACATATAACAGTTCTAGTTTGTATCATCCTTTAAAGATTATTATTAATGTCAGAGACTTTAATGTTATTTTTCTGAAGCAAACACGTTGCTGACAACACATACCTACTGAAATATATTTTTCTACAGTAGAGTTAAATTTTGCATTATGTTGCTAAGAATGGCATCAATTTCTCTTGTTCCAAAAAAAATTCAAAGAAATTAGACTATAGCCTCTAAATTTCTCAATATAGGATCCCTTAGGACTTTTATTCCTTTCAAGAATCTTACAAAGCTTGAATATAAACAAGAAGCAAATATTCTTATCCATGCTTTGTAGGTAGGTCAGCTAAGCCATTGAGTTACTTGACCAGCTTGAGTTAACAGAAGGGATATCTGAAATCCTCTCTGTCTTTGCAATTGAAACTCTTAGTTATTTATTTATTTTCCCTCTACTCCTCCCCCATACCTGCAGAACTTTCTTTTGTTTGGCAAATTGCTTCCAGGTCTACTATCCCATGGAGCAAAATCAAAGTAGCTCCAGGCAACATCTCCAGTTCAGCGAAGAATTGAAAAACGACCATGGGTCACGCTTGAATACTCCCCGCTGAAGGTTTGAGATATGTTTTGGCTATCTCCACATGCCTCATGCCCACCAGAACTTTCTAAACAAATTTTCATTCACAATAGAATTTTAAAACGTTCTTCAAAAGCCTTTGATGTTTCAATGAACATGAGTACAATAACAACACAGTATTAGTCTAGTTGGCATACAATGCATTTAATTAAAGAGACTGAGAAAATATTAAAAACACTGCTGTATTGAAGTCAACTTTAAATCCTCAAAATGGCTGAAGGTATACACAGAGCCTGAAAATAATTGTCCATGAATCTAGTGCAAAGTAGTAAGCAAAATATTTGAAGAGAGAATTTATATGGCCACACCTTACAAATTCATCTCTCTTTGGTATGAATATTAATGATGCAGTAGCTGTCATTTTCACCACTGCGAGTAATGATTTTGTGAAGTAACATGATGGAGAAGTGATTAAAATAATTGAAGTACTGGGCAATAAAGCAATAACTGGGCATTAATAATTATTAGGGTTGGCCCAACATGACCTTTGTGATAGATGTACATCAAAGGGCCTTGGTTAATCCTGTCAAAACCTTTTATTTCCCATTCAGTAATTAACATAGCAGCCTTCATATAGACTAGGATTATTCATAATTTCTCTTGGTAGTAAGAGCCTGGAGATGGTGATTCTAGTAGAAGTAATATAGAATATCGACAAAAACAACAATACATTCTAACCATTCTTGTCTTCATTGTACTAATATAACCAAAGCTCTTATGATTCACTTTGCCTTTCACATTCATACATCATGTGGTTCATGGTGTACATAATTTTTCATTTTTACTCCCAAAATAGATATGTGCGTATACTTTGGATAGAATTTTATTATTTTGCACTCACCTTTTACTAAATTAAGTCTAAGGCATAACAGGTATTATAAAACCTAAGTTACAAATACAGTCAGTAGTAAAAATAAAACATACATGTGAGATCAGCCTGAGACCAGAAGAACTAGGTGGTGCCTGTCTACAATTGGTGACTGCCCTGACAGGGAACACAACAGAGAATCCCTGAAGGAGCAGGAAAACAGTGGGATACAGACCTCAAATTCTCACAAAAAGACCAGACTTAATGGTCTGACTGTGACTAGAAGGACACCGGGGGTCATGGTCCCCAGGCCTTCTGTTAGCCCAAGACAAGAACCATTCCCAAAGCCAACTCTTCAGACAGGGATAGGACTGGGATATAAGATAGGAAATGATACTGGTGAGGAGTGAGCTTCTTGGCTCAAGTAGACACATGAGGCTACTTGGGCAGCTCCTGTCTGGAGGGGAGATGAGAAGGCAGAGAGGAGTCAGAAGCTGGTTGAATGAACACGGAAATACAGGACAGACAGAACGACTGTGCTGTCTCATTAGGGGAAGAGCAACTAGGAGTATACAGCTAGGTGTATGTACGTTTTTGTATGAGACACTAACTCGATCTGTAAACTTTCACTTAAAGCATAATAAAAATTTAAATAAAAAAAGAATGAAAGCAAAATAGAGGAAAAACCAAATTAAAAAATATATATATGGAAGATATATACTGAAATCCAGATGGAACAGAATAAGCGTCCATATATTTGTAGGAAATAAAGATTAGAATAAGAGAATTGGTTAAATAGTAGCATTTAATAAAGTTTATTTAAATTTCCCTGGTTCATTTCTTTAGAAATGTTTACAGTTATTTATATACTAACTCTGAGGTGAAGGAATAATCATTATTAATCTAATATTAATCATAAGTATTAATCTAACTACACTGTCCTGTATTGTTAAGTTTAACCAAATTGTCTCATTTGGTTGTTTGATGACTAATAAGTGTATGTCTACAGCAGATCTTCCCCATTGATAAATACCTATGTCAATTTCAAATCATGATATGCATTTGGATCAAAACTATCTTATGAGTTTGCAGCTTCTGCTTAAGATACAGAAAGCTGGAAAGAGTGTCGCTGGCAAACTAACCACAATAAAAAGTCAGATAATCTACACTAGGGCAACTACCTGAAATCTAAGGAGAGATAGGCATCGCCAAGGAGAGACAGGGCACAAGCACTCATTTACTTGGGACTGAGCACCTTCAGTACTGAAATTTTCAAATCCAATGAATAAATCTTTTGTCAGGGATGAGTAGGCGGGATTGAATCAACTTCACCATGCACAGAAATCTATTCTGACAGAGACAGTCGAAAGCGTCTTTCTCCTCCATGTGCCTTAGTTAAAACTAAAGGTACATTTAGTATCGCAAATAAGGGGCAGAATGACCACATCTGCAATCTAGTAGCTGACAGTGTTGAGAAATTAATATGCCTGTAGTGTAAGGTCAAACTTTTATAATTAGCCTATGACATTTAAAAAATATAATTGGAAAAATAAATTACAATGTTGAGAAAGTTTCAGGGTATATTGTTACCTTAACCTTTATGAAGGCAATAGTTCTCTTCTGATAAACATTGATTTTAATACTTGGCCGTTCAGCATCTGTCTAAACTGTATATTTGTTTAACTTCTATAAAATTTCAACATTATTCCTTGCATATTTGAATCAATATACACACAAAGCTAGTTTTACTCTCAATACCTTTTCTTAATCTCTAACTTCTTAATTTCTAAGGGTGCTTATGAATAATTCATATATCCACCACCCCTTCATATACCTTCTGTCCAACGTCATCCCCTGCCACTCTTCTTATATGTTCTGCTCCTGTCACACTGACCTTTTTCCATTGGTTCAACAGCCTTACTACAGATCATTTGCTCTAAATGTTCCTTCTGGTGGGAATACGACGTCCCCTAGATCGTTTCTTGGCTTTGTACCTAACCTGCTTCAATCAAAGCTCACTTTGTAAATAAGGTGGACCTGACATCCTATTTAAAACAAAATCTCTTCTCTTAGAACTTCTAATTGTCCCAACCCTCATCTGCTTTAAAAAAAAAAAAAAATTACATTGCACTTATCATCTTCTGAAATATCATACATTTTACGTAGTTGTTATCTTTATTGTGTATTATCTTCTGCCTGCTCCTTCCATTTCCAAATAAGTCTTCAAGGAGGGGCATCTTGGTCTATTCTGTGCCTAGTGCCTAGTAACGTTTTAATACACATTTCACCAAGGAACGAATGAACTGTATAATGCGGTCTGCAGCGTCATCAGTTATGTAATTGCAATGTCCATTGATTCACCTAGCCTAAAGAATTTTATTCTCTACAAACACCTTCAAGCCTCAGGTAGAGCTCATCTGCGTTGTGATATTGTTAGGTGCTGTGGAGTCGGATGTGACTCATAGTGACGCTATGCACAGCAGAACGGAACATTGCCGAGTCCTGCGCCATCCTCACAATTGTTGTTATACTTGAGCCCATTGTTGCAGTCACCGTGTCAATGGATCTCTTTGAGCGTCTTCCTCTTTTTTGCTGCCCCTCTGCTTTACCAAGCATCATGTCCTTCCCCAGGGACCGATCCCTCCTGATAACATGTCCAAAGTATGTGAGATGTAGCCTCCCTATCCTTACTTCTAAGGAGCATTCTGGTTGTACTTCTTCCAAGACAGATTTGTTGGTTCTTTTGGCGGTCCATGGTATATTCAATATTCTTTGCTAGCTTCACGACTCAAAGGCGTCAGCTCTTCTTCAGTCTTCCGTATTCATTGCCCAGCTTTTGCATGCATATGAGGCAAAGGAAAACACCATGGCTTGAGTCAGGCGCACGTTAGTCTTCAAGGTGACATCTTTGCTTTTCAACACTTTAAAGAGATCTTTTGCAGATTTGCCTAATGCAATGTGTCTTTTGATTTCTTGACTGCTGCCAATAATGTAGATTTTATACAAATGTTGATGATAAAATAAAATTCTTCAGCAAGAATATAAGTAATCCTAACCAGCCAGCCCCACCCTGCAGATATGTGTTAAAATGTTACAATTTAAACAAGATAACAAATTTGATGGTTATGATTGAAAACTTTTTTTTTTTTTGTATTTATCTTTTTCCGAAGCCTTTTTGGTGATGATAAGGTTGTTATATGAATTCAAGTCTTCTCTTTTACACTGGGGGAGCAAAAAGCGAGAGGAAAATAAAAGTAATCTTTTTTTTTTTTTGCATTGGAGTTAAATGATATGAAAAGAATCACTGTATGGATAATAGACATGGTACATTGATTTATGCTAATGATGGTAATAAAACAAATCATGTTTTTATGATTTATAAAATGACTGATAGGACTTAGCTACCTCATCCATGGATATCTATCATTATAATTTTTTAAAATGAGAGTTTTAGTTCATAGAAAACTATGTCTATCCCTAAAACCATCCACTTTATTAATTTTAGGTAGTGCATTCTCCAATTTCAATAAAGTGTGTATTTTTATGACAAAGCAAGTTAGAAACACAGCATCTAGATTTTTCTTACCAAATATGATCAGCATGTTCCCTATAACACCGAGAACTCTGTACGAACAGGGACCATATCTGCTCTGTCCTTTTATGTAAATGCACAGGTTCTTACAGCCATTATATTTTAAATCAGAATCAATATTAGTCTTATAAATCTTAGCACTGCTTGTATCTTAGCATAGAAACTTTGAATTAACTTTGCTTTCTTGAAATGAATTGGCAAAGTTTATTTAGGGGGCCACTGGAGCTCTGGTGGCGCAGTGGTTAAATACTCTGCTGCTAACCAAAAGGTTGGCAGTTCAAATCCACCAACCACTCCTTGGAAACCCCATGGGGCAGTTCTACTCTGTCCTATTGGGTTGCTATGAGGCAGAATCAACTCAATGGCAACGGGTTTCTTTTCTTTGGTTAAGTTGAAGATTTTGCTCTGTAATACATGAGTTGCATCATGTACACATAGTATTGAACTCTACCTATCCATGTAACTGGGATAATATCACCTCGTAGGAATGAGGATTAAAAGGAACGAACTTGGTAAGGAATTCTGTAAACAATAAATATCAGTTAGTACTTAAATTGAGTAAAATATCTCCGTATAAATTTTAAAACAATACTTTGAGGCCCCATCATATAGATCAGAGCAGAATAAACAACATGAAACTATATTTATCGAGTACAAATCATCTCTTAGAAGAAAAGAAATTAGAAACTAATAACTATACTTGCCAACCTTTCCTAGCCCTGGTGCGCAGGGGTTAAGAGGTTGACTGCTAATCAAAAGGTCGAGAGTTTGAATTCACCAGCCAACCTTGGAAACCCTGGGGGCAGTTCTACTCTGTCCTATAGGATCACTATGAGTCAGAAGTGACTTGATGGCAACGGGTTTGATTTGGCTTTCGTTTATTAAACATATATATATATATATAAACCTTTTTTATTGAAATACATTTGCATATATATATTAATAAAAAGGTTAATATATAAATATATATAAAGAGAGACAATAAAAATATTTTTAGCTCAGAGAATTTTTCACTGAATAAATACTTATGTGGCCAGAACTTAGATCAATAAATAGAATACTTAGAATATATACCAGCACCCTAGAATTCTTCCCTATGCCATGTTATTACTGCTCTAAAGAAAATGTCCTATACACTGGTTTTGCCTGTTTTAAAAATTTATATAGAGTTATAATGTATGCATTTTTTTGGTGTCTGACAGGTTTTATTCAACACTGCTTATCATCTAGGCACGTATGCATATGTGTGTGAGTGTGTGTGTGTGTTGTGTGGCTGTAGTTCATTTTTGATGTAATGCATTCCATTGTGTGACTATACCATAATTTTATTTAATTAGGTATTGATTTAAATTGGAGTTATTTTTCATTTGGGACTCTTCTGCAGTGTGGCTAGGAATATCTCTTTTGATAAGGCAGATCAAAGAGGAAAAATGCATTCTCATCATACTGTATCAAGGCTAGATACTATGAATGTGACTCGTCATCTTGATGTTAACCTTTTTTTTTTAGTACTTTCTCATTTTTTTGGCACTACAAAATATTCAGAACTAGTCTTGTGTGTTTTCTGCCTCAGGTCTAGAATCAGCCACTTCTCCAAGGAGTACTACTTTCTTTTATTTGAGAATCATACTGAAAATGAAGACCAGGGTATTAGGTATGCTTTTGGCTACTACGGTATCATTGCTTCTAGGTCACCTCAGCTGACATAGCAAGGAGATACATATGTGTATGATAACCCATGTGTATTCACATGTCTATAAATATTTTACATTTTTATTTCACAATGGAAATAAAATGACCAAATAGTAGGCAAAATTTTCAACAAGTGGCAATTCCAGTACTTCGTGCCTATTACTGGAGTTTGAGGGTAATTAATTTCACCTACAAATTTTGTCTTATGAGTCAATTACCAGAATACTGTGACAATAGAATATAATCAATAAAGCAGAAAGTAAGAATTAAGGACAAAAAGGCGAATCTACTCAAAGAACTTCTTAATTAGCTTTTCTCTGCATATTAACTATGAAATTTATCATGACGATATATCCAGAAATTCTCAAAAGTTTGAAATACTCCCCATTTTCCCAGTTCCACTCTTCCATGAAAATTAGCATCTTCTAGGAATATTTTCCTATTATTTAGATTCCAGAAGGTTCCTAAAATTGATTACAGCATATAGACTCATAGCAACCCTATAGGACAGAGTAGAACTGCCCCATAGAGTTTCGAAGGAGCGCCTGGTGGATTTAAACTGCAGACCTTTGGGTTAGCAGCCATAGCTCTTAATCACTACACCAACAGGATTTCCTACAGTATAGAAAACCTGTTGCCATCGAGTCGATTCCAACTCAAAGAGAACCTATAGGGCAGATTAGAACTGCCCCATAGAGTTTCCAAGGAGCGCCTGGTGGATTCGAATTGCCAACCTTTTGGTTAGCAGCCATAGCTCTTAACCACTACACCACCAGAATTTCTAGTAATGAATAATCTAAACCACTGTACCGTCCTTAAAATTCCTTCCTTTTTAACCCAGGTTTAGGATTTATTTATTATTCACAAACATATTCTGATCAAGAGCTACCTCTAATTTTAAATTTATTAGTGCAAATAGCACGTTAGAGATAAATGTTTATTATTTTCATAATACAATAATATGAACTTACCTGTGTAATCAAGAAAACAGAGCCTCAAGAAAATGATGTATAATGGGGACGAGAAGAACAGAAAAGACTACATGTTGGGAGAAGGCTTGTTTTTTTTTTTTTTTTTTTCTGACAATTACTGATTCTCTATACATTGTAAAGAATTGCAGTAAGAGAATCTGTCACACAAATGGGATATATTCTAGAAAAGATGACCAAATATGTTATAAAAATGGCAATTTATAAAGAAAGTTGTTCGATTCTGTAATGACTAAGAGAAATTGAATATTTCAAAACATGAAACTGTTAAGAAGAAAGGCTAATTATTATGCAAAGTGCAAATTAATATAATTTTAGTTTGTGGAGTAACCTGCATGTCAGTTTGCTTTTTCATGAAGTACCGTATTTAAACCATCATTATTGTTCCTGTGACTTTAAAAATTATCCAACCTCTCAAACAGAAATGCCAAAACATGAGTGTAGCTAATGGTAATACTTACTTCTTGGCATATATATATATATATTTAAGTGACACATTAAGTATACTCCAATTCTCATTGTCTTTAGAGGAAATAATGTAGGCTTGAGGAAAAAGAAAAAAAAACCCTCCCACTAATTGGCTTTGGAAACCATCAACAGCCCCTCATCTTCTTGAACCCAGTAGCCACTCCACAGGGAGAAAAATGTGGCAGTCTGCTTCCATGACGATTACAGCCTTGGAAATTCCCTGGGACAGTTCTATCCTGTCCTACAGTGGTTTGGTGGTGACATTGCACTGAACTTTCTAAAAATGAACTTGTTACGTTCCTAGAATTACGAACACTAATTTTCTACAATATTTAGATGAACTGCCTCTAGAGGAAAAATGTCTTTTGTTTGTTTAAACTTTTTACTCTTTTATTTTTTTTCTTATTTCTATTCTTCTAGTAATTTGTCTCATTTTCTGTTTCTCCTGTATTACTTATGACCCTTTTTGTACCAACCCTACTTTCTTAGCTATTAATCAATCAATATAACCTTTCTTAGCTAAATCATGGGTCGACACAGTTTTTCTTTCTGGAGACCATATTCACATTACAGAGGTTGTTAGTGCTTTGGAGTTGATTTTGACTCATGGTGACCTCACGTGACAGAGTAAAACTGCCCCATAGAGTTTTCTTGGCTGTAATCTTTCCTCTGTGGAGCCTTTGGGTGTATTCAAAACATCGACCTTTCAGTTAGCAGCAGAGTTGCTTAACCATTGTGCCACCATCACACCTTACTACAGAAATTGTTGTTAGTTGCCTTCGTGGATTTTCGACTCATAGAGACTGCATGTAACAGAGTAGAACAGCCCCATAGGGTTTCCTAAGTTGTAATCTTTACTAGAACAGATCTCTAGGTCTTTCTCCCACAGAGCTGCTGGATGGGTTTGAACCACAAGCCTTTTGGTTAGCACCTGTGTACTTAATCTTTGGCTGACCAGGACTCCTAATTACAGAAACCCAGACCCATTTCCATCAAGTCAGTTCCAACTCATAGTGACCACAGAGTAGAACTGAACCATAGGGTTTCCAAGGGTATAAATTTTTATGGAAGCAGACTGCCATATCTGTCTTTTGTGGAACAGCTTGTATGTTTGAACTGCTGTCCTTTCAGCTAACAACAGAGCACTTAACCGTTGCACAACTACAGCTCCTTAATTACAGAGGTAAAAACTCATTGCCGTTGAGTCGATTTCAACTCAGTGATGCTATAGGACAGAGTAGAACTGCCCCATAGGGTTCCAAGGAGCAGCTGGTGGATTTGAACTACTGACCTTTTGGTTAGCAGCCCAGTACTAGGCAATGCATATGTAAGTAGTATCTACGCTGGGTTTCTCAAACCATCAGTGGTGAAAGGCTGGTTTTGCTTATCTCATTCTATGGCAGACAGATTCTTTTGTTAAAAAAAAAAAATCACTAATAAATAAGTTAAAAAATAGAATTATGGAACATAAGTTCCATTTTTTTTATTACTAGAGTCAATAGGGAAACCCTGGTGGCACAGTGGTTAAGAGCTACAGCTGCTGACCAAAAGGTCTGCAGTTCGAATCCCCCAGATGCTCCTTGGAAACCCTATGGGGCAGTTCTACGCTGTCCTGTAGGGTCACTAGGAGTCTGAATCAACTCGACAGAAGCAGGTTTGGTTTGGTTCTGGTTTTAGAGTCGATAGACATAATTATTCTGTCGACTTGTCATGAATGTCTCTAGACCCTTACTCTTCAAGTTTTCGTACTTACCTTGTTTTAAATTCATAACAAAAAGCTCACAGACTCGACCATGTTCTGAGGATGATGCTTTGAGTGAACACTGATGTGAAAGACATGTCAGAGGCTTGTCTGATGATCTGGTCAGTTAGGCTCATTGAGAAATCTGGACCTGAACGTATCTTTGTTACTTTCATTACCAACAGATGAGTGCAGGGAGATTTTTAAAAGAGGAATATTTTGTCACTGTCATTATTCCGACTTGGCAGTATATGATAATAAGAGGCAGACCTGCTCTGCGCTTCTTACAGTTGTTATTATTATTACTTTTTTTTTTTTGTATTATTGTTCTTGAATTTTTGTATAGACAACAAACCTCTAATGTCTGCACCAAGGCCAACCACTTCACTGAAGCATACTTACCATGCCACTGGGAGTAAATCTTTTCCACATTCCAAATAGTAATGAAACAAGTTTTAAAAACTATGTGTTGGGTTCCAAACTTCATGAATCAAAGAATAGCCTGGTTTGGTCTGAGATGAGACTAAAGAGATCAGAAGTGCTTTGCTCCCAAAGAGGTGAGGTAAGAAACCAAAAGGAGGTAGTGGTGTCTGAAGGAAAATCCAGTCTAAGAAAGCCAATTGCTTATGTATTCCTTCATTCAAGCTGTTTATAGTATCTGTTGATGGAGCTGATTTAGCATAGAATACATTTGCTAAGGGGAAAAAATGTAAATTCTAGTGCTAAAACTTCAGATGGGAATGGTAGCAGACATCACCAGAGGCCTAAAGGTCCATTATTATTCACTTCAGCTCTTCAGAAACCCCAGCTGTGATCTTGTTAATTCTAAGAGGCCATTGCCCCAGGCATTTATAGCATCCCTGGAAAACCTCCCCCACAACCACACTTTAAATCTAGTCCTGCTTGAAACTGCCAACTGTTTCATTTTAAAGATTCTAGTGTTTTTTAAATTGCCTCTTTTAGAGAGATAGTAATTGGTAAAAACCCCTAAGGGTAGTGGTTGGGAAAAACTGTCATTGGTAATAGCAGGGACTTACACAAAAATACCAACAAATTTTCTGATTGATGGAACTGAGATACAACTGAAGTTTAATGTCGAAGGATGTGAATTACCGGGAAAAAAGGACAAATGCCCAAGCACACACACATGTACACATGAAACAGTCTGCTTGGCCATGACATGAACAGAACCTATGCCATTTTTCTCTCTTCTAATTTTATTATTGACTGTTTGGTTCCTTTTTCCTTGTTAAAATTTTTACTAATGACTAATGTCCTTTTCAGACTGTAAAAACAAATGATATGATCTAAGAAAATCGTATGACCACCAAAATCGCCCCAGGAGACCAGTCTTCCCCTGGGCAGATGAGATGATACCTTGGGACCATGATCACCAGAACTACCCCAGGAGAGAATGACACTCTACAAGTTCCTGAAACCTGTGATTTTGCCCTACAAATCTTTGAACCAGTCTCCATTTGGGGGAGACAGTCTTTAAAGGAGGTCATTCCCCTCTGTCTCCTGTGTATCGATACACATTAAAGCTCTTGCTACTTACCTCACCCCTGTCTCAGGAATTGGCTCTCTGTGACAGGCAGCTCTGACCTGCAAAATTGTGGTAATGCATACATCTATGCAGGACCAGTTATTGTTTTCCAACTTCTTCTATAGTGAAAGGAAAACTCATAATATTTGTCCACATCAGTGTTGTTAGAATGCATCCCCACCTCTGCCACAGTCACATTTGTGACTCTTCTAAAATCATTTCTTACTACCCCTCTTGTTTGCCACTTTGTAGTCAATAACTCACACTGTCCACTCTGAAATCTAGCCCTACCAAGAAGCAAATTAGGAACTGACAAATGTCAATTATCAGCCTTGTATTTCCTACTCCACCGTCAATGCTTTCTGAGGAAAATGAATTCTGAAACCCTTTTAAAATGAACACCTTTCCCTAAGGTAAAAACAATAGAGCAGGCCCTTCAGAATTCTAGGACTACAATTTTTATATAATGCCACATCACATTTCTTTCTCTTTTTTTTTTCCTAATTATTTTACCCACTAGCATTCTCTGCTTTCATTTTTCCTTCTTGTGAAAGTTTATGAGGACAAGTATATCCACAGGCATCCTATTCTATCAGCCTTCAGTGAGCTGTCCTGTCACTTCTCAGATGCCTGGGTACCAAGCTGGGAGCGAAAAAAAACCTAACTGACTGGCAAGTTTCATGATTGTGTTGATGTCCTGTGATATATACCTAGATGTGTTGTCACCTTGAATGTGTATATTGCAAGTGAATATCAGAAATGGACTGGCAAATGCTATACTCTTTTTACCAAAATATTTTCTTCCAAGTGCATGAACACTGGGAGGATTCTATGCATCTGAGAAATACATACTGACTGAAAACACTGCATAGATGTAAGAATGTGCAAACTGCAACATAAAAATAGTTTACACGAACCTCACTAAAAAGTTACAGTTAAAAAAAAAGATTGAGAAGAATACTAGTGAATAAATATATTTATAGAAAAGTGAATGATAAACTAAAATTAGCCTCTAAAGCTTAAAAATGAGGAAATTACTCCTTGGGAGATGGTACTTTAAAGAAGTATGATGGAGACTTCTGGGAAGCAGGTAGTATGCTAATTTTTTATCATGGTGCTGCTTATATGGATTTTTCTTTTTGAAAAAGTAATTGACATAGATATTTAAAAAAGGTAAGGTTCTGTTCACAACACATAAAGCCTTTCAGAGTTTCTTGGGAAGAGGGACAGATATAGTAAAGGTAAGAGGACTGTCATGGATTGAATTTTGTCCCCCCAAAATATGTGTATCAATTTAGCTAGACCATGATTCTGAGTACTGTGTGACTGTCCACCATTTCATTATCTTATGTGTTTTTCCTATGTTTTGAAAATCCTATTTCTACCATGTTAATGAGATGGGAATTACTGGCAATTATGTTAATGAGGCAGGACTCAATCTACAAGATTAGATTGTGTTTTAAGCCAATCTCTTTTGAAATACAAAAGACAGAACGAAAAAGACACATGGGGACCTCCTACCACCAAAAAAAAAAAATTTTTTTTTTTTTTAGAGAAGAGCACATCCTTTGGACCTGAGGTCCCAGGGCTGAGAAACTCCTAGTCCAGAGAAAGACTGATGAGAAAGACCTTCCTCCAGAGCCAAAAGAGAGAGAAAGCCTTCCCCCGGAGCTAACGCCCTGAATTTGGACATCTAGCCTACTAGACTATGAGAGAATAAACTTCTGTTTGTTGAAACAATCTACTTGTGGTATTTCTGTTATAGCAGCACTAGACAACTAAGACAAAAACAAATGAACTTTAAAAAGATAATATAATTGATAAACCCCTAAGAAGAGCAATTAAGAAAAAAAAAATTAACAAGAACAATGATAAAGGTATATTGCTATATAGCTTCAAATAGTAAAAAATTTACCACTCATCTGTCAATTTGTTGTATTGTAGTGGCTTGCGTGTTGCTATGATACCGGAAGCTATGCTACCAGTATTTCAAGTTCCAGCAGGGTCACCCACAGTACACAGGTTTCAGCAGAGCTTCCAGACAAGACAGACTAGGAAGAAGTACCTGGTGATCTACTTCTAAAAAAATTGGCCAGTGAAAACCTTAAGAATAGCAGCAGAACATTGCCTCACACAGTGCTGAAAGGTGAGTGGCTCAGGTTGAAAGGCATTCAAAATACTATTAGGGAAGAGCTGACTTCTCAAAGTAGGGTTGGCCTTAATGATATAGATGGATTCAAGCCTTTGGGACCCTCCTGTGCTGATGTGGGATGACTCAAAAGAAGAAGAAACAACTGCAAACATCCATTAATAATCAGAATGTGGAATGTATGAGGTATGAATCTAGGAAAATTGGAAGTTGTCAAAAATGAAATGGAACACATAAAGATTGATATCCTAGGCTTAATGAGCTGAAATGGACTGGTACTGGCATTTTGGATCAGACAATCTTACAATCTCTGGTGCCAGAAATGACAAATTGAAGAGAAAAGGCATCACATTCTTAGTAAAAAGAACATTTCAGATTTATCCTGCAGTACAATGATGCCAGTAATAGGACAATATCCATAGGTGTATAAGAAAGACCAGTTAATATGACTATTACCAAATTTATGCACCAACCACTAATGCCAAAAATAAGGTAACTGAAAATTTTTACCAACTTCCACAGTCTGAAATTGATCAAACATGCAATCAAGATGCGTTGATGATTACTGATGATTGCAATGTAAACGTTGGAAACAAGAAGAATCAGTAGTTGGAAAATATGGCCTTGGTGACAGAAATGATGCCGTAGATCACATGATAGAATTTGCAAGACCAACGAAATATTCATTGCAAACACCTTTTCTAAACAACATAAGCAACAATTATACACGTGGACCTTTCCAGGAATCAAACTGACTACACCTGTGAAAAGAGATGATGGAGAAGCTCAATATTATAAGTCAGAACAAGGCCATAGGCCTACAACAGAACGGACCACCAATTGCTCGTAAGCAAGTTTAAGTTGAAACTGAAGAAAATTAGAACAAGTCCATGAAAACAAACGTACAACCTTGAGTATATCCCACCTGAATTTAAGACCATCTTGAGAACAGATTTTATGCATTGAACACCAATGACTAAAGGGCAGGTGAGTTGTGGGATGACATCAAGGACATCACACATGAAGAAATGAAAAGGTCATTAAAAGATAGGAAAGAAAGAAAAGACCAAAATGGATGTCAGAAAAAGACTCTGAAACTTGATCATGAACATAGAAGAGCTAAAACAAATGGAAGAAATGACGAGTAAAAGAGCTGAATAGAAGATTTCAAAGGGCAGCTTGAAAAGACAAAGTAAAGCATTACAATGAAATGTCCAAAGATGTGGAGTTAGAAAACCAAAAGGGAGGAACACTCTCAGTATATCTGAAGCTGAAAGAACTGAAGAAAAATTTGAAGCCTTGAGTGGCAATATTGAAGGATTCTATGGGTAATATGTTAAGTGACACAGGAAGCATCAAAAGAAGATGGGAGGAATACACAGTTTTGGCACCAAAAAGAAGTGGTCAAACATTTCAGGAGGCAACATATGATCAAAAACTGATGGTATACTGATGGAAGAAGTCCAAGCTGCACTGAAAGCAATGGTGAAAAATAAGGATCCAGAAACTGACGGAATACCAATTAAGCTATTTCAAAAGATGAATGCAAAAAATGGAAATGCTCACTGATCTATGTCAAAAAATTTGGAAGACAGCTACCTAGTCAACCTACTGGAAGAGATCCATATTTGTGTCCATTCCAATAAAAGTTGATCCAAAGGAATGCAGAAGTTATCCAATAATATCATTAACATAACACACAACTAAAATTTGCTGAAGATACTTCAAAAATGGTTCCAGCAGTACATCCACAGAGATCTGCCAGAAATTTGAGTCAGATTCAGAAGAGGACGTAGAACAAGGGAAATTATTGCTGATGTCAGATGATTCTTGGCTGAAAGCAGATAATAACAGAAAGATATTTGCCTGTGTTTTATTGACTATGCAAAAGGCTTTTGATTGTATGGATCATAACAAATTATGGATAAAATTCTAAAGGATGGAAATCCCAGAGCACTAAATTGTGCTCCTGAGGAACGTGTACACAGGCCAAGAGGCAGTTGTTCAAATAAAACAAGGTGATGCTGAGAGTTTAAAATCAGAACAAGGGGATACTGAGTGCATCACAGTTGTACCCTTTCACTGTATTTATTCAATCTGTATACCGAGCAAATAACCTGAGAAGCCAGGCTATATGAAGAAGAATGGGGCATCAGGGTTGGATGTAGACTCATTAAAAACCTGTGATATGCAGATGACACAACCTTGCTTGCTGAAAGTGAAGAGGGCCTTAACCACTTACTGATGAACAGCAAAGACTAAAGCCTTCAGTATGGAGTGCACCTTAGCATAAAGAAAATGAAAATCACAACTGGACCAGTAAGCAACATCATGATAAATGGAGAAAACACCGAAGTTGTCAAGAATTTCTTTTGGCTTAGATCAACAGTCAACTCCCATGGAAGAAGCAGTCAAGAAATCAAACAATGCATTGCATTGGGCAAATCTGCTGCAAAAGATCTCCTTAAGGTGTTAAAAACCAAAGATGTCACCTTGAAGACTAAGGTGCTCCTGACCCAAGCCATGGTATTTTCAATGGCATCATATGCATGTGAAAGCTGGGCAATGAATAAAGAAGACCGAAGAAAAATTTATGCCTTTGAATTGTGAAGAATATTGAATATATCATGGACTGACGAATGAACAAATCTGTCTTGGAAAAAGTACAACCAGAATGCTTCTTAGAAGCAAGGATGGCAAGACTTCATCTCATGTTCTTTGGACATGTCATCAAGAGGGACCAGTCCCTGGAGAAGGATATCATGCTTGTAAAGTACAGGTTCAGGGAAAAATAGGAAGACCCTCAACGAGATGTACTGATAGTGGCTACAACGAAGGGCTTAAATATAGCAATGATTGTGAGGATGATCAAGAATCAGGCAGTATTTTGTTCTGTTGTGCACAGAATCACTATGAGTTGGAACCAACTCGACACACCTAAGAACCAAAACAGTATTTAAAAAATAACATGAGGATATTATGAAAAATTTCAACATTTCAATGCAATTATCAACTTTTTTGAAAAACTTCAAAACTTAATGAAAAAAATTGAAAATATAAAGTCTAATATACACAAAACTAAGTCTCTAATTTGTTGTTGTTGTTGTTAGGTACCGTAGTACAGCAGAATGAAATACTGTCTGGTCCTGAGCCACCCTCATAAACCCATTGTTATAGCTACTGTGTCAATCCATCTTATTTATGGTCTTCCTTTTTTTTTTTGCTGACCCTCTACTTTACCAAGCATGCTGTCCTCCTCCAGGGACTGATCCCTCCTGACAACATGTCCAAAGTATGTGAAATGGCAGTCTCATCAACCTTGCTTCTCAGGAGCATTCTGGTTGTACTTCTAAAACAGTTTTGTTCATTCTTTTGGCAGTCCATGGTATATTCAATATTCTTCTCCAACACCACTATTCAAACCCCACATTTCTTTGGTCTTCCGTACTCTTTGTCCAGCTTTTGCATGCATATGAGGTGATTGAAAACACCATGATTTGGGTCAGGCGCACCTTACTCCTCAAGGTGACATCCTTGCTTTTTAACACTGAAGAAATCTCTTGCAGCCAATTTGACCAGTGCAATGAGTCTTTTGATTTCTTGACTGCTGCTTCCGTGGGTGTTGATTGTGGATCCCAGTAAAATTAAATCCTTGACAGCCCCAGTCTCTTCTCCATTTATCGTGATGTTGCTTATTGGTCCAGTTGTAAGGGTTTTTGTTTTCTTTATATTGAGGTATAATCCGTACTGAAGGCTGTGGTCTTTGATCTTCATTAGTAAGTGCTTCAAGTCTTCTTTCAGCAAGCAAGGTTGTATCATCTGCATAACACAGGCTGTAATGAGTCTTCCTCTAATCCTGAAGTCCCGTTCTTCTTCATACAGTCCAGCTTCTTAGATTATTTGTTCAGCATACAGATTGAATAGATATGGTGAAAGGATACAACCCTGATGCACACTTTTCCTGACTTTAAACCACCCTCTTGTTCTGTTCAAATGACTGCCCCTTGATCCATGTACACATTCCTCATGAGAACAATTAAGTGTTCTGGAATTCCCATTCTCTGCAATGTTATACATAATTTGTTATGATCCACACAGTCGAATGCCTTAGCAATGAAACACATAGTCAATAAAACACAGGTAAACATCTTTCTGGTATTCTCTGCTTTCAGCTAGGATCCAACTGACATCAGCAGTGATATCCCTGATTCCTCATATGTTTCTAAATCCAGTTTGAATTTCTGATAGTTCCCCGTCAATATACTACTGCAGCCACTTTTGAATGATCTTCAGCAAAATCTTGCTTGTATGTGATATTAATGATATTGTTTGATAATTTCCACATTCCATTGGTTCACCTTTCTTGGGAATAGGCATAAATATGGATCTATTCCAGTCAGTTGGCCAGGCAACTGTCTTCCAAATTTCTTGGCATAGATGAGTGAGCACTTCCAACCCTGCATCCGTTTGTTGAAACATCTCACTGGGTATCCTGTCAATTCCAGGAGCCTTGTTTTTCGACAATGTCTTCAATGCAGCTTGGACTTCTTCCTTCAGTACCATCGATTTGATTGTATGTTACCTCCTGAAATGGTTGAATGGCAACTGATTATTTTTGGTATAGTGACTCTGTGTATTCCTTCCCTCTTCTTTTGATGATTCCTGCATCGTTTAATATTTTCCCCATAGAATCCTCAGCATTGCAACTCCAGGCTTCAATTTTTGCTTCAGTTCTTTCAGCTTGAGAAATGCTGAGTGTGTTCTTCCCTTTCAGTTTTCAATCTCCAGGTCTTTGCACATGTCATCATAATACTCCATTTTGCCTTCTCAAGCCACCCTTTGAAATCTTCTGTTCAGCTCTTTTACTTCATCATTTTTTTTGTGCTTTTGCTTTAGCTACTTGATGTTGAAAAGCAAGTTTCGAAGTCTCTTCTGACATCCATTTAGGACTTTTCTTTCTGTCCTGTCTTTTTAAGGACCTCTTGCTTTCTTCACGTATGACGTCCTTGATGTCATTCCACAACTCATCGGGTCTTCAGTTATTAGCATTCAATGCATCAAATCTATTCTTGAGATGGTCTCTAAATTCAGGTGGCATATATACTCAAGCTCATACTTTGGCTCCCATGAACTTGTTCTAATTTTCTTTAGTTTCAACTTGAACTTGCATATGGATAATTGACTGTCTGATCCTCAGTTGGCCCCTTGCCTTGTTCAGGCTGATCATATTGAGCTTTTCCATCGTTTCTTTCCATAGATGTAGTCCATATTATTCCTGGGTATTCCATCTGATAAGGTCCATGTGTGTAGTTGCCCTTAATGTTGGTGAAAAAAGGTATTTGCAATGAAGAAGTCACTGGTCTTGCAAAATTCAATCATGCGATCTCTGGCATCATTTCTATCACCAAGACCCTATTTTCCAACTATGGGTCCTTCTTCTTTGTTTCCAGTTTTCTCATTCCAATCACCAGTAATTATCTGTGCATCCTGATTGCAAATTCAATCAATTTCAGACTGCCAAAGTTGGTGAAAATCTTCAATTTCTTAGCGGTTGATGCGTAAATTTGAATAATAGTCCTATTAACTGGTCTTCCTTGTAGGTGCATGGATATTATCCTATCAATGACAACATTTTACTTCAGGAATGATCTTGAAATGTTCCTTTTGACGATGAATGCAACACCATTCCTCTTCAAGTTATCATTCCTGGCATAGTAGACCATATGATTGTCTGATTCAAAATGGCCAATACCAGTCCATTTCAGCTCACTAATGCCTAGGATATCGATCTTTATGCATTCCATTTCATTTTAGACGATTTCCAATTTTCCTAGATTCATACTTCGTACATTCCAGGTTCTGATTATTAATGGATGCTTGCAGCTGTTTCTTTTCATTTTGAGTTGTGCCACATCAGCAAATGAAGGTCCTGAAAACTTGACCTCATCCACGTCATTAAGGCTGACTCTACATCGAAGAGACAGCTCTTCTCCAGTCCTCTTTTGAGTGCCTTCCAACCTGAGGGGCTCCTCTTCTAGCACTACATCAGACAATTTTCCACTGCTATTCATAAGGTTTTCACTGGCTAATTCTTTCCAGGTCCTTCTTCCTAGTCTGTCTTAGCCTGGAAGATCAGCTGAAACCTGTCTGCCATGGGTGACCCTGCTGGCATTTGAATACCTGTGGCATAGCTTCCAGCATCACAGCAACACACAAGCCCACATAGTATGACAAACTGACAGATGTGTGGGGGAAATCTGTTATTAAATCAGTTGTTAAATCTGTTATTAAAACCTCATAAATAATGACAGATTTTTTGGCACGGCTATTGACTAAAATGAGGCAAAAGGGATGTTCTGAAATGCTAGCATTACTTGATATATATCCCCAAAATATATATATTATATATATAACTATATATAAGGTAAAAATACACAAATTTGCACACTGAGAGCTTTGCACATTAATGTATGTTAATAGCAGTTCACTACTAAGTTTGCATTAAAATAAGTCATAGAAAGATTATAGTCAAATTAGATTCAAAGGTACAAATCAATGGTCCTCCGTCCAAAAAAAAGAGTTTGTCTACAGCAAAATGAATAGCAAAATCAAAATGGAAGAGGCAGAGAAGAGGATTCGGGGTTCCCATGAATTGGAATAATTCAAATGAAATTGGAGAGAGAGAGGGAAAAGTGAGTGGTATAGTGGGGCGTTTTGAATGGTTTGACAGATAGAGGTTAAATAGAGATAGATATGTAAACAGAATGGAAAAACAGGGAGAGGAAGATAGGGAGAGATTGGAAGGAGGGAGGACAGAGAGAGAAGATAGAATAGTAGTTAGGAGGGAGAGAGGGAGGAAGGAAGGAAAAAAAGGAAGAATCATTAATAAAGAAATATAGTGGAATTAAAGTACATGCCTAGAGAAATAAACATGGTAAGCTATTATGGAAACAACATTGGAGAGGCAGACAAAATAAAAGAACATGTTGGAAGCAAGAGGGAATTAGTATAGTCAGATATAATTTTTCATAGAACAGAGAAGAGGAGTAGTTCAAAGTGAAGCCAATGAAGGTACAGGTGATGATATAGGAAGCAATAGTAGGCCCTGCTTACACATATACTGTTTTGTGAGAGGATTTTACTCAATGTTTCAGACAGAATGATTGAAATCAAATGATGAAGACTGTTAGTAAAATTCCTAATCATCTCCCAAATGGGGAAATGAGAATTCATTACCATAACAATACCCAGTAATTCAATTTTGTGTATAAGAGTTGTTGCTTCAAACCCTATAAACATGATATAAATACTTAGCAATACTTTCTAATGATATTTATTTAAGTTAACGAAAGACAGCTTTTTTCAATCTTACTTTACAGACTAGAGACTATCTAGAGAAATAATGAGCATGCAAGTAAGCTCTTCAGAAGATGGATTTATTTATTTCTGCCCTTTATTAAAAGTACAGCCCAATGACCCTTAGTTTGTTTAATGAAAAATGTCATCATTTTGCAAAGTTCCCAAATTTCTAAGGTCCAAAGGCCTTCATATTCTGGAACACTAGTTTCAGCATCTTAATTTTACATGAAGATAGTATATTTTGAGGACTGGCATAAATGCTGTGTCACGTAATAAAGCACACAATTCAGGAAAAATCAAGCAAAGAAAAGCAATCATGGTTCCTTTGTAGTCATTGAGATGTGAGTGACTATTACTTGTTGAAAGCTCCTCTCAGTTTTTGTTACCTCAGTTCTCTTAATGATTTCTATTCAGTAGTTGAATATTTAGGTTGTTAATAGGAAAAGTATAAACAGAGACTTTTAAGTTCAAAAAGAAAAACAAGAGTAAATGATCAATCACATCAATTACAATGGATTCCAGATTTACAATAGAAAAACTGTAATAGCAGCCACATTTTTTAAAAGTAACGGACAAGAATAATTTTTGTGTATTGAGCCACATTTTTTTTCTATTATAAAAATTGTCAGAAAAGGAATTTTTTAATGTTTCCCATTTAACACAATGTAATACGGATGCATTTTAACTGAATTTTCTGTTCTCCTTTACTGTAGGTGTCATTTCAACACTATATAACAGATTATTTCTCACACAAAAAAAGTTAGATGACCATGTACTCTTAGCAGAAAGCCACTAGCTGATAGTTTTTTAAGAGACATTACTGCCAAAATGATGTAGTCTTAGCAACGGCAACATGTGTTTGGGGCTTCTCACTTGGGAAAGAAGATCCTTTCAATGTCATGTGCTGAAGCCTATGCTATTGGACATAGCTACCTCTGCGTTCTTCCCACAAGATAATGAGAGCCCTGAAATATAAAAGTGTCCTGCAAAGTTCTTCATTACTATTTATTATCTCGGGTTCTACTTTATAGGATTCCTCAACTTTTGACTCTTGATTTCAGAGCTTTTTCCAAAATATTTTATATCTTTTTGCTCAACAAACTGGATCACCTCCCTGTTTCCCACAAGGCCTGAAGTGTCTCCCTGATTTCCAAGCCTGGCTTTGTAATAGATAATAATATTCACTTTGTCTTCAAGAAGATCCAAATCAGGGATCTCAGTTCTGGAATGGGACTGTGAGGACTTGTGTGGATACTCTCACCAGCGAAACAACCATAAGAGGTGAAAATCATGAAAGTTAAATTAAATAAGTCTCTGGAAATCGCCCTAAGGACATATAGTAAATAGATAAACATTTATTCAACAAAATTTACTAAACCACAAAGATCTGTAAAAGCTGAGCCACAACCCGCTCCCCTTCCAATTCATCATGATGGAAACTCTATTCCAGGTAGGAGCAGCCAATAGTGTGGTGCTTCCTCTTTCACCAGCTCTCAGCACAGCCCACTAACATTTCTCACTCCCCAGCTCCATGTTGCAGAAGACAGAAAGACAGAGAGGTGTGGGACTCTCTTTGATGTTGACTTTCAATATTTTGACTGATTTTTCTGGGTGTGATTCTCTTTGTGAAATACATTTATTTATTTATTATATATATATTTTTTATAGATAAAGCTATATAGGGATGATGGTTCTGCGTCTCACTGTAACGTGTTAGTATATACCTCAGGCAGATTTTGAAAGTTATGATGTCTACTATAAGCCTTAGAGCAGCCACTAGGAAGATAACTGAAAAACATACTGAAAGAAATCACTAAGGGAATTAAAATATTTCACTAGAAAATACTCACTCGGTGCAAAATAAAGCAGTAAAGAAACAGAGGAAGACAAGAAACATAAGACACATAGAAAACAAAAGGTAAAGCCAAAAAAAAACATTGCTGTCGAGTCGATTCCAACTCACAGCAATCCTATTGGACAGAGTAGAACTGCTCCATGGAGTTGCCAAGGAGCTCCTGGTGGATTCAAACTGCTGGCCCTTTGTTTAACAGCGGTAGCTCTTGATCACTACGCCACCAGCGTTTCCAAAAGTAAAATAAAAAAATAAATTTTTTTTTTTAATAGCTGGCATAAATCCAACCGTATCAATAATAGCATTAAATGTGAATCAATTAAACAGTCCATTCAAAAGACATAGGTTGTCGGATTAGACTAAAAAAATAAGATGCTTTAAAAGACACAAACAGGTTGAAAGTAAAATGTTAGAAAAAGCTATACCATGAAAACTGCAACTGTTACTGGAGAATAGCCTTGGTTCTTGTCTTTGGTGCAGGAAAGAATTCAAACACTGAGACAATGGGCGCCAAGCAAGCAGGCGGTTTTATTTATTAGGTTTTATTTTAATAGTTAGGAGAAAAAAAAAAAAAAAAATTTTTTTTTTTTAATAGTGAAAGTACACTTGACCAGAAGGTGTCAAGCGGGCTGCTCAGAGGAAGAGTCTGAGAACCCCGATAGTCATTTTCTTAGGGTTTTATACCCTTTTTTCTCTGATCTCTCTCTGTTAATGTTTGACAGCCATGTCAGGAATCCCTGTAGGTATTATTTCCTTGGCTTATTGTTTAATTACCAAGTTAGGGACCCTATCAAGTTAGGGACCCCTATAGAGACCATTTCCCTGGCTTAACGTTTAACTATGTAGGGACCATCTTATTGAGGAATGTCACCACCCCCTCTCTCTTCTTTCTCCCAAGTGCAAGCTCTCCCCCTTCCCCTTACATAACCATAAGAGGGATGGAGTGGCTAGGATAACATAAGAGATTTAAAAATCAAACTAAAAAGGAAATATTACTGGAGATAAAATTGTTAGTCTCTTAGTATGATACAAAAAATATAATCATATATACACCCAACAAGAAAGCCCAAAATATATAAGAAAAAAATTGAAAGAATCGAAAGGAAAAATGGACAATTGACAATAAGAGTTGGGGACTTCAATATCTTACTTTCAATAATGGATATAACAAATATGCAGAAGCCCATGAAGACTTAACCCTAAACCAGCTAGACCTAGTAGACATCTATAGAACACTCCACCCAACAACAACAGAAAACACGTTTTTTTCTAAGGCACACAGAACGTTCTCCAGAATAGATAATATGCTTGTCCATAAAAGAAGTCTCAATAAATTGAAAAGGACTGAAGTACTATGAAGTATGTTCTCTGATCACAATGAAATAAACAAGAGAAAGAAAATTGGAAAATCCACAAAATAGGGTGCAAATTAAACAACACCCTCCTAAACATCAAATGGGCAAAAAAAAAAAAAAAAAAACCCAAGAAAAATTAGAATTTACTTTAAGATGAATTGTAATCAAAATACAAGAAACCCAAATGTATGGGATACAACTAAAGCAGTGCTTAGAAGAGTATGTATAATTCTAAATGTTTCTATTAAAAAAGAAGGGAGAGATTCACGTCTCACACCATACACAAAAACAAATTCAAAATGGATTAAGGACCTACATGTGCTAACAGAAACCATAAAATTCTTAGAAGAATCAGGGGCAACACTGTCAACCCTAGCTTTTAACAACTGTTTGCCTAATATAATAACAAAAGCACAAACAGCAAAAGACAAAATAAATAAAAAGGACCTCATAAAAATTAAAAACTTTCATTCATCAAAATACTTTACCAAAAAAGTGAAAAGACAAGCTATTGACCGTGAGAATATCTTCAGAGACCACATATTCAACAAGAATCTAATAAACAAAAATTTTTTTATATATGTATATATATATATAAAACTCTGGCAGGTTAACAACAAAAAGACAATCCAATTATAAAATGGGCAAAGGACTTGAATATACATTTCACCAAAGAGGACATTTAAATGGCCACCAAACACATGAAAAGATGCTCGGTGTTATTACCCACCAAAGAGATGCAAATCAAAACCACTATGAAACACCATTTTACTCCCACTAGGGCAAAAAGATTAAAAAAAAAAAAAACGTTGGCAAGGACGTGGGGAAATTAGAGCTGTTACCCACTGCAAGGGGCAGATCTACTCTGTCCTATAGGGTCACTATGAGTCAGAATCAACTCGACTGCATTGGTTTTTTTTTTTTTTTTTTTACTCATTGCAAGTAGGAATGTAAAATGGTGCAACTGCTGTAGTAAAAACAGTGTGGTGGTTCCTCAAAAACTAAAAATAAAACTACCATACCTGCTGCTGTCAGTAATTTCACTCAAGGTACATACCCAAAAGATTCTAAAGATGAGACACAAACAGAGAATTGTACACCAGTGTCCATTGCAGAACTGTTCACAATAGCCAAGAGGTGGAAACAACCTAAATGACCATCACCAAATGAATGGATAAACAAAATGTGGTACATACATACAGTGGAACAATATTCAGCCAGTAGGAGAAATGAAGTCTTGATACATGTCATAATATGGGTGGAGATGGAAGACAGTATGCTGAGTGACATACGTCAATCCCAAAAGACAAATATTGTATGACCTCACATATATAAAAAGACAAGCAGGGGCAAATGTATAGAGAACAAAGTTTATTGGTGTTTACCAGGGGAGGGAGAAAGGGGAAAGGCAGGATCAACAGTGATGGAAAAATCATGTTGATTAATAGTAGGGTTGCACAGCCAACTATTGTAATTGCTGTCAATAAGTTGTACATCAGTAAAAAGCTGAATTCCCAAAAGTTGTGTGATAGGTGTATTTACAACAATGACCAAAAAAAAAAAAAAAAAGAGTAGCTGCTGAGGCTGCTTATGTATAACCAAAAACCTTATGGGATATGTTTTCTTGGTTTGGAGGTTTAGGGTCATATTTTCATGGGACATCCCAGTTAATTGCCCTAAAAATATATTTAGTGCTTCTGTTTTACCTTGCGTAGCACCTGGGGTCTTAAAAGCTTGAAAGCGGCCATTCAAGACACAACAATTGATCCCTATCTTCCTGAAACAACAGAGAAAGAAGGAGAGTCAGGAATAGGAGGAGGATATGGAATGTGTGGCTAATTGCCTCCATGAACAACTGCCTCCTTTGTCATGAGACCAGAAGACCTGGGTGATACCTGGCTACCATTACTGAACATTTTGATCAAAAATTCTATAGAAGAATTCTGATCAAATTCTCATGGACTCCAGACTTCTTGGAACCCTGAAGTTTGGATGAGCCCCTGCAACTATTGCCCTGAGATAAGCTTTAAACTTTAAACCAAAAATATCCCCTGAAGTCTTAAAACCAAACAATAGTTTAGCTTAACTAGTAAAGAATATCTGCCTTGAGCATTATGCTCTTTTAAGAACTATCTACACAGGAACATATTGACGACAGAAACTTCAAAGATTAGATAGGAACCTCAGAGGAGAGTGAATGTATGTTAATGGGGTAGGAACAACTCAGAAAAGAATGGTGAGAATGGTTACACAACTTGAAGAATGTAATCAATGTCACTAATTGGTACATGTAGAAACTGTTGAATTGATGTATGTTTTCCTGTGTACATTCTTAACAACAACAAAATAAAATTATATTAAAATTTTTTAAAAAAGCAAACATTACAGAAATTTTTTAAAAAAATCAATTTCCACTTTAAGATACTGAAAAAAGAACAAACTAAATTTAAAGCAAACAGAGGAAGGAAATAAAGATTAGAATGAAATGTAAAATAGAAAATGGAAAAACAATTGAAGAAGTCAATGTAACCAAACATTGGTTCTTTGGAAGGATCAATGAAATCAACAAACCTTTGGCTAGACAGACCAAAAAGAAAGAGAGGAGACTGAAATCATTAAAATCAGGAATGAGAAAGGAACATCATTACTGAATTTATGGGAATAAAAAGGATTATAAGGAAATCTATGAACAATGGTGTGATAGTTCAGATTGCCTGTCAGCTTGGCTGGGCCATGATTCTCAGTGTTTATATGTGATCACTCCCATGATGGGATCTGCTGTGAGTAGCATCAGTTGAAAGGAAGTTTCTTTGGGGGTGTGGCTTGCTTCTGAATATAAACAGACATTCTGGCTTTTTGGTTGCTCTGGATTCTGCAGCTGCCTCCTGCTTGTCTGACCTCCAGTTCTTGGGACTTGAGCTATCAGCTTATCTCCAGATCTTGGGATTTGGATTCATCAATCTTCGCAGCCTGTGAGCAGAGCACTGCTCTCCTACCTGCAGATCTTGGGTTCCCCAGCCCCTGCAGCTACATGAATCAGGAGGAGCCTTATGGTCTTGCCTGCCAATCTTGGGATTCATTTATCTTCACAGCCTGTGAGCAAGAGCCCTGCTTTCTGGCCTTCTGATCTTGGGTTCGCCAGCCCCTGCAGCTATGTGAATCAGGAGAACCCTCTATCCTAATCTATGGACCTGGCACATTCCAGCCTCTACAATTGTGTGAGCCATTTCCTTGATATAAATCTCTCTATATATGTATATATATATATATATATATGTTTATGGAAGCCCTGGTGGCGTAGTGGTTAAGTGCTACCACTGCTAATCAAAGGGTCAGCAGTTCAAATCCACAAAGTGCTCCTTGGAAACTCTGTGGGGCAGTTCTTCTCTGTCCTATAAGGTCGCTATGAGTCAGAATTGATTCGACAGCACTGGGTTTTGTTTTGTTTTTTATATGTTTTATTGGTTTTACTCCTCTAGAGAACCCAGCCTAAGACAAATGATATGCCAAAAAATTAGATAACTTAGATGGGATGGAAAAATTCCTAGAAAGATGCAAACTACTGACTTTTTTTCCGAACAAATAAAGATCAGGCTGTAATGAAAGAGCAACTATTACTTCAACTTCTACTAATAATGCCTCAAACCATTTTTTAGAGCCTACTATGCACTGGCACTGGGGTTTGGGATGAACAAAGCTCACAACACAACCCATCTGTCAGTTTGTCATATTTTGGTGGCTTGTGTGTTGCCGTGATACCGGAAGCTAAGTCACCAGTATTTCAAATACTAAAAGGGGCACCATAGTGGAAAGGTTTCAGCAGATCTTCCAGACTTAGACAGACTAGGAAGAAAGGCCTCGCTCTCTATTTCTGAAAACTAGTCAATGAAAACTCTAAGAATCAAAAAAGAATACTGTCCTATATCATTCTGGAAGACAAACCCCCTAGGTTGGAAGGCACTCAAAATACACAATGGTCACAATAACAGACTGAACAAACCAAGTGACATGAAGATGGCAAAGGACTGAACAATGTTTTATTCTGTACATGAGGTTGCCATGAGTCATAGCCAACTCAAAGGCAGCTAACAACAATGAATAGATTAATTTATATATATTAATTCTAATTCTGATACTCCAGAGTCTAAATAATAATATGTAATCAGTACTTAATAAGTCACTCATTGCTATGGGCATTTTAAAACAACGCTCAGTAATCGTAAAAAATATCGACTGTTATGCTAACGACTATAACACACAACATTTCACTTAAGGCTTAAAGCTATGTGGTATGTAGTATTACACAACTTTATGATGAGTTCACAAAACCTTTGAGTCTATTCCAACTCATATCGACCCTATAGGACAGGGTAGAGCTGCCCCATAGGGTTTCCAAGGAGCACCTGGTGGATTTGAACTGCTGACCTTTTGGTTAGCAGCTAAATTCTTAACCAGTATGCCACCAGGGTTTCCTAACAATACATTAGAGAAGTTAATTTCCTAACGGTACATACAGCAACCATGAATTTTCAGCCTCTGGGGTTTGCTGGGAAGCTGCTGTACCAATGATAGCGTGTGCTGCTACAAGACAGGTGCCTCGATGACTGAAATCGAAGAACGGGTGTGTGCTGCAAATTGCCGTCTTTACAATGTATTGTATGAGATCTACAGCTGCTAACCAAAGTGTCAGCAGTTCGAATCCACCAGGTGCTCCTTGGAAACTCTGTGGGGCAGTTCTATTCTGTCCTACAGGGTCGCTATGAGTCGGAATCGACTCGATGGCACTGGGTTTGGTTTGTTTTGGGTATGATACATATGAAATTTTGGTAGGAAAAATAGAAATTTTGAAATTTTTTATTTGCTATACATATGTACCAATAGACCCCAGTAGGGACTCTGGGGTATAATTAGTGGTACTTCATATGTACCGCTAAACACTTAGGGTAGGCTTGCAGGCAGAGGAAGAAAAAAAAATTCATACTACCTACATACCTAAATTCATAATACCAAAAATTCAGACACACTCAGTGATTGAACATGCTTCCATTAATGAAAACACATGGTATTGACAAAAAATTCAAAGCAGAAAATAATTGGGCCACCAAAGGGTTAAACAGCATCCCCATGTTAACACATTTGATGAAATAGGCATCAGTGTGACAACAGGAATTTTTAATTAACACTTTGACAACATGATTTTATTATACACGTTGTTTCTAAATTAGTAAATAATATTCTATGCCCTTAATCACAATTTCCACTTATAAAAAATATACTATGATTGTAGATAGTTATTCCCATGTCAAGGGCAATTTCCCACTACAAAAGAATGATTAGTTGTGTTTGTTCTGGCGTTGAAAAAAATTCATATTTAGGTAACTGACCTATCTGTACGCTATTTTTTTTTTTCATTACCTCTTGTCAAAACAATTAGGTGATAAAATGAACTACAGATTAATATAATCTATAAAAAAAATTTTTTTCTTTTATAACTATGAAGATAAAACATGATATAATTTCCGTCTGAAGTCAACAAAACTGAATAAAGAAGTACGATTATTTTTAAATGGAAGTTCATTGCAGCTTTAACTATTGGCTTCTCATTTTCAAAGAATTTCTCTAATATACTTCATCACACAGCATTGCAGTCAAGGGAATATACACATTTTTTAATCTCTAGAATTTTAACACTAATGATTAAAATCATTATAAAACTGAGTTACTTCCTCAACACCTTTGAAAAGTGTGAGATTAGTAAATCTTCTCACAAAAGGAAAGTAATCGGTAAAACAAATACTGTTGCTTGCCTAATTATTGACTGAATAATCCCTAAATTTGGAATAAAATCAAGAGCCATAGTTGCAGAATCAGGTACTGCAACACAATATATTCTAAACACGCATTATTTGAGAGAAGACTCAAATGCAAAATTGAGTAAATCACTGATTAAAATGCTGGGATGAAGTATTTAAGTTGTTGAGTGAGTTTACTAATAAAAAAAAATTTTTTTTTTTAATAGCCAAGTTTATTTTCCTTATTCTTCTTCTCTAAATCACTATTCATTTGTGCTGATACACAATACATTTCTCACTTCGTAGCCTTCTTATCTACAACATTAAAATCTATGCAATTCTCACTTATTTCATTATCCATACAATGCCCATACGAAAAGGGACCAAAGTCAATTCCCGTTTAATTTAGCCTGCTGTAAAAACAAACTCTTGATTGACAAGCAAACAAGACATTGTTATCTTTTGCAGACCCTATAAAATCCCCAAGCTCAGCAGCTTGCGGGGCTCAGAATAGAAATATCACATGACAAATTGCATGTTTGCTGGAAGATGAGGTTCAATTACTGTAAATGTAAAACCTACCACCTAGGAGAAGGGATATAAGCAGAAAACTATGACCCAAGGGGATACTATCTAGGAATAAGAATATAACAACAGGCATAAAAATAATCAGTGTTTTTATGAAAAAAAAAAGAGACAAGTTTTGAATTATTGTTTTTACAGTGTTGTCACATCAAGATATCCAATGATTGTTTTATCTCTATAATAAAGGAGTCCCTTCCCCTGATTTTTAAAATGTTTTTTATGGATATTTAACAATTGCCTAAAGGAACTCACTTGGAGGTGATCGTTATCATCCCAGATCAGAATCTACAGTCTAACAAGATCCCCCAGGTGATCCTTATGTATAAGAACCACCTGGGAATCTATAAGAATTCTTATGTACACATGCAAATCACTTGGGAATTTATAAGACTAAACTGCGGATCTTGTTAAAATGTAGATTCTGACGGAGTATATCTGGGGGATGGAACTGCAGTTCTCAGCAAGTGTTTGAACTGGAACAAACCAGTTTGAAGCCCTGATTTTGTTCTACAGTGCCCAGTTAAGCCAGGAGGGTGGAGGTAGAGAGTGGAAAATAAAACACTTGACTTTAGAACAAAAGTTTCAGCTGTTAATTTGCTGATCAGGCATGGTTGACGCATCAGTACACGACAAACTAATCGTTGCTCTCTGGGATTCCAAAGCATGGTTTTAGAAATTCTAGAGAAAGGGCCCTGAGTCCCTCATCCATCATGACATCTTGAGTAAAAGAGAATGGTTTTTGTGTGCTATTTTTTGTCTAAATTAATTTAAATTTTGGATAGCTTTTTACATTAAATTTGTATGAATTTATTTATTATTTACATAAGCTAAAACTTACGATAGCTGATATCATGCTCTTAGCAAGTCATAATAAAAGGGCCTTTTAGGGAATCTCTATTAGACACATCCTCTGCATAGCTTCATGTCAGTTAGTACAATTCATGATGACTGTAGAAAGAAAATATAATTCAGAAATTTGAACTTCCTGTTCTTAAGCTCCTTTTTATTGGTTTAGAAAAAAAAATCATCTTAGAGCTGAACCGGGGTCTCTAGTAGACTGTGTATTGTGTGGATTATAGTGTGGTATATGGATTCCTTTTTTTTTTTTTTAAATGGAATTGAGTATTAGACTATTCTCACAATAAATTATCATCAGTTTTCTTTAATATGACCTTTGAGTATATGATATCTCTTAAAATTAGATCTTATTTACAAAAAAAGTTCCGTTTTCTTTCTGTTTTAAGGGGATATCTAATATTAGCTAGTTCCTGAATGTACACGTGTGTGTGTGTGTGTGTGTGTGTGTAGGGAAAAAGAGATAGGAGAGAAACATAGTATTACTCATCACATTTTGTTTTTTAACTGCTTTAAAGGGAATTCTTCCTCATCTGGACTAGTGCTTGTACACAACTGGTGCTAAATAAGTGTTTGATGTTTCTGTACAATACCATTATATTACATCCAAATACACAACATATGTATGATACAGAGTGTTCACTCAACTCAGGTAACGATGGACTACTAACTATTGGACTCCATGGTATATCCTGAAAGCAGCAGGCTGGCCTCCATGGAGCTGTTAAACTTGCTGGCCCCCATCTTTGGAATACTCTTTCCCCATGCACCCCTTCTTGCTCTTTTAGTTTTATAACTGGTGATTGTCTCTGATGAAATGATGCCTCGATTCAGTGAGATCTTCTTTGACTACCATATTTAACATTTCAGTACACCTTTCATAACCGCTAAGTCACCATCATCTTTCTTTGACTCATCTAGCTCCACAATACTGCCAACACTGGGTTTATTTTAATCTTGTATTTTTAAAATGTATTGTCTGTCTTCCTCCCAGTGGATCACTATAGTATAAGCTCCACAAGTTTACAAATCAAGTCAGTCTTTCATACAAAACCTTAAATACACCTTGCTATATACTCCTAGTTGCTCTCTCCTTAATGAGACAGCACATTCCTTCTCTCTACCCTGTGTTTCCATGTCTATTCAGCTGGCTTCTGTCCCCCTCGGCCTTCACATCTCCTCTCCAGACTGGAGCTGCACGCTTAGTCTCATGCGTCTACTTGAGCCAAAAAGCCCACTCCTCACAAGTATCATTTTCTGTCTTATAGTCCAGTCCAATCCCTGTCTGAAGAGTTGGCTTCGGGAATGGTTCTTGTCTTGGGCTAACAGAAGGTCTGGGGACCATAACCTTCAGGGTCCCTCCAGTCTCAGTCAGACCATTAAGTCTGGTCTTTTTACAAGAATTTGTGGTCTGCATCCCACTGTTTTCCTGCTCCTTCAGGAATTCTCTGTTTTACTCCCCGTCATGGCAGTCATCGGCTGTAGCCGGGCACCATCTAGTTCTCCTGATCTCAGGCTGATGTAGCCTCTGATTTATGCAGCCCATTCTGACTCTTGGTTTCATACTTACCTTGTGTCTTTGGTGTTCTTCATTCTCCTTTGCTCCAGGTGTGTTGAGACCAATTGTTGCAACTTAGATGGCGACTTGCTAGCTTTTAAGACCCCAGATGCCACTCTACAAAATGGGGTGCAGAATGTTTTCTTAATAAATTTTATTATGCCAATTGACCTAGATTTCCCCGGAAATTATGGTCTCCAAGCCCCTGCCCCTGCTATGCTGGCCTTTGAAGCATTTGTTTTATTCAGGAAACGTCTTTGCTTTTGGTTTAGTCCAGGTGTGCTGACCTCTCCTGTATTGTGTGTTGTCCTTTCCTTCACCTAAATTAGTTCTAATTAGTGAATCCCCCTCTCTCTCCCTCTCCCCTCTCGTAACCATCAAGGAATATTTTCTTCTCTGTTTAAACTATTTCTCGAGTTTTTATAATAGTGGTCTCATACGATATTTGTCCTTTTATGACTGACTAATTTCACTCCGCATAATGCCTTCCAGATTCGTCCATGTTATGAAACGTTTTGCAGATTCATCGTTGTTCTTTACCTATGCATAGAATTCCATTGTGTGAATATACCATAATTTATCATCCATTGGGGAGCACCTTGGTTGCTTCCATCTTTTTGCTATTATAAACAGTGCTGCAATGAACATGGTCATGGATATATCTGTTTGTGTGTTGGCTCTTACTTCTCTAGGATATAGTCCAAGGACTGGGATTGCTGGATCCTATGGTAGTTCTATGCCTAGCTTTTTAAGGAAGTGCCAAATCGATTTCCAAAGTCATTGTACATTTGACATTCCCACCAGCAGTGTATAAGTGTTCCAATCTCTCCACAGCCTCTCCAACATTTATTATTTTGTGTTTTTTGGATTAATGCCAGCCTTGTTGAAGTGAGATGGAATCTCATTGTAGTTTTGATTTGCATTTCTCTAATGGCTATGGCTAATGATTGTGAGCATTTCCTCATGTACCTGTTAGCTACCTGAATGTCTTCTTTAGTGAAGTGCCTGTTCATGTCCTTTGCCCATTTTTTAACTGGGTTATTTGTCTTCTTGTAGTTGAGTTTTTGCAGTAACATGTAGATTTTAGAGATCAGACACTGATCCAAAATGTCATAGCTAAAAACTTTTTCCCAAACTAGATAATCGTTTTACTCTTTTGGTGAAGTCTTTAGATGAGCATGGGTATTTGATTTTTAGGAGCTCCCAGTTATCTAGTTTCTCTTCTGCATTGTTGGTAATGTTTTGTATACTCTTTACGCCATGTATTAGGGCTTCTAGCATTGTTCCTATTTTCCCTTCCATGAACTTTATCGTTTTAGATTTTATATTTAGATCTCTGATCCATTTTGAATTGGTTTTTGCACATGGTGTGAGGTATGGGCCTTGTTTCATTTTTTTGCAGGTAGATATCCGGTTATGCCAGCACCATTTGTTAAAGAGACTGTCTTTTCCCAATTTAACAGACTTTGGGCCTTTGTCAAATATCAACTGCTCATATGTGGATGGATTTATGTCTGGATTCTCAATTCTGTTCCAATGGTCTATGTATCTGTTGTTGTACCAGTACCAGGCTGTTTTGACTACTGTGGCTAGAAGTGGCTGTGGCTACTGTGGCTACAATGCTAGAAGCTGTGGCAGTATAATAGGTTCTAAAATCAGGTAGAGTGAGGACTTCCACTTTGCTGTTCTTTTTTCAGTAATGATTTCCTTATCTGGGGCCTGTTTCCCTTCCATATGAAGTTGGTGATTTGTTTCTCCATCTCACTGAAAAATGTCATTGGCATTTGGATCGGGATTGCATTGTATCTATAGATTGCTTTGAGCAGAATAGACATTTTTACAATGTTGAGTCTTCCTCTCCATGAGCAAGGTATGTTTTTCCACTTAAGTAGATCTCTTTTGGTTTCTTGCAGTAGTCTTGTAGTTTTCTTTGTATAAGACTTTTACGTCTCTGAGTAGATTTATTCCTAAGTACTTTATCTTCTTAGGGGCTATTGTGAATGGTATTGATTTAGTGATTTCCTCGTCGTCGCTCTCTTTGGTGGTGTAGAGGAATCCAACTGATTTATGTATGTTTATCTTGTATCCTGATACTCTGCTAAATTCTTCTATTAGTTTCGGTAGATTTTTTTAAGGATTCTTTAGGTTTTTCTGTGAATAAGATCATGTCATCTGCAAACAGAGATACTTTTACTACTTCATTGCCCATTTGGATGCCCTTTATTTCTTTATCTAGCCTAATGGCTCTGGCTAGGACCTCCAGCACTATGTTGAATAAAAGTGGTGATAAAGGGTATTCTTGTCTGGTTTCTGTTCACAGTGGGAATGGTTTCAGTCTCTCTCCATTTAGGATGATGTTGGCTGTTGGCTTTGTGTAAATGCCCCTGATAATGTTTCAGAATTTTCCTTATGTTTCTATTTTGCAGAGAGTTTTTATCATGAATGGGTGTTGAACTTAGTCAAATGCCTTTTCTGCATCAATTGATAAAATCATGTGGTTCTTGTCTTTTGTTTTATTTATGTGATGGATTATGTTGATTTTTTTTTTTTTAATGTTGAACATTTCCTGCATAACCAAAAACCAGTGCCGTCGAGTTGATTCCGACTCATAGCAACCCTATACGCAGTGGGATTTCCTGTATACCTGGTATGAATTCCCCTTGGTCATAGTGAATTGTTTTTTTGATACTTTATTGAATTCTATTGGCTAGAATTTTGTTGAGGATTTTTTTTGTCTAAGTTCTTGAGGGATATTGGTCTGTAATTTTCCTTTTTTGTGAAGTCTTTACCTGGTTTTGGTTTCAGGGTTATGCTGGCTTCATAGAATGAGTTTTGGAGTATTCCGTCCTTTTCTATGCTCTGAATTACCTTTAGTAATAGTGATGTTAACTCTTCTCTGAATATTTGGTAGAATTCTCCAGTGAAGCCGTCAAGGTCAGGGCTTTTCTTTGTTAGGAGTTTTTTGATTACTTTTTCAATCTCTTCTTTTGTTATTGGTTTATTTAGTTGTTCTGCCTCTGTTTGTGTTAGTTTAGGTAGGTGGTGTGTTTCTAGAAATTTGTCCATTTCCTCTAGGTTTCCAAATTTGTTAGAATACAACTTTTCATAGTACTCTGTTATGATTCTTTTAATTTCAGTTGGATCTGTTGTGATATCATCCATCTCATTTCTTATTTGGGTTATTTGCTTCTTCTTTTTTTTTTTTTTTTTTTGGTCAGTCTGGCCAATGGTGTATTGATTTTGTTAATATTTTCAATGAACCAGCTTTTGGTCTTGTTAACTCGTTGAATTGTTTTTCTGTTTTCTATTTCATTCTGCTCTAATTTTTATTATTTGCTTTCTTCTGGTGCCTGAAGGTTTCTTTTGTTGCTTTCTTTCTGTTTGTTCAAGTTGTAGGGATAATTCTGTGATTTTGGCCCTTTCTTCTTTTTGTAAGTGTGCATTTTTTGATATAAATTGACCTCTAAGCACTGCTTTCACTGTGTCCCAAAGGTTCTGATAGGAAGTGTTTTCATTCTCGTTGGATACTATGAATTTATTTATTCTGTCCTTAATTTGTTCTATACTCCAATTGTTTTTGAGCAAAAAGTTGTTCAGTTTCTGTGTTTTTGCTTTCTTTTCCCTGATATTTCTGTTATTGACTTCTAGTTTTATGGCTTTATGGTCAGAGAAGATGCTTTTCAACATTTTGATGTTTTGGATTGGATTCTGTTAAGGCTTGCTTTATGTCCTAATATGCAGTCTATTCTAGAGAATGTTCCATGTGCACTGGAAAAGAAAGTATACTTGGATGCTGTTGGGTGGAGTGTTCTGTATATGTCTATAAGGTCAAGTTGGTTAATTCTGGCATTAAGCTCTTCCATGTTTTCATTGAGCTTCTTTCTGGATGTTCTGTCCTTCAGTGAAAGTGGTGTGTTGAAGTCTCCTACTATTATTGTGGATCCATCTCATTTTTCAATGCTGTAAAAGTTTGTTTTACATATCTTGAAGCCCTGTCATTGGGTGCATAAATATTTAATATGGTAATATCCTCCTGATATACTGTCTCTTTAATCATTATATAGTGTCCTTCCTTATTCTTTGTGATAGATTTAAGTTTGAAGTCTGTTTTGTCAATAATTAGTATAGCCACTCCTGCTCTTTTTTGATTGTTGTTTTCTTGATATAGTTTTTTCCATCCTTTGAATTTTAGCTTTTTTGTGTCTTTAAGTCTCAGGTGTGTCTCTTGCAGGCAGCATATAGCCAGATCATGGTTTGCTTTTTTTTTTTTTTTTTTTAATCCATTCTGTCTCTTTATTGGTGCTTTTAGTCCATTTACATTCAGTGTGATTATAGATGGGTATGAGTTTAGTGTTGTCATTTTGATGCCTTTTTTTTGTGTGTTGACCAGTTTCATTTTTCCACTTTTTTTTTGTGCTGAGAAGTTTTTCTTTGTAAATTGTGTTCCTCTTTTTCACTGTAGTTGATTTTGTTTTTGCTGAGTCTTTATGCTTGCTGAGTCTTTATTATTATTTTTTTTTTTATTTTGAAGTGTAAGATTGTTAGTCTTCTTTGTGGTTACCTTAATATTTACCCCTATTTTTGTAAGTTTAAACCTAACTAGTATCTCCCTATGTCGTCTTGAGTTCCTCTCTATATGGAAGATCTATACCTACTCTATTTAGTCCCTTTTTATTGATTTAATGTCCTCTTTTATACAATGACATCACTGATTCCCTGTTTTGAGCATTTATCTAGATTTATTTTTGTGCTTTCCCTATCCAAGTTGCTATCTGGTTGCTTTGTTCTGTGTTCTAGTGTTGGGTTGATATCTGATATTATTGATTTTCTAACCAGAGTATTCCCTTTAGTATTTCTTGTAGTTTTGGTTTGGTTTTGCAAATTCTCTAAGCTTCTGTTTATCTGTAAATGTCTAAATTTGCCTTCATATTTGAGAGACAGTTTTGCTGTATATATGATTCTTGGTTGGCAATTTTTCTCCTTCAATGCTTTGTATATGTCCTCCCATTGCCTTCTTGTCTGCATGGTTTCTCCCAAGTAGTCCGGACTTATTGTTATTGTTTTCCTTTGTAGGTGACTTTTCACTTATCCCTGGCACTCTTAAAGTTTTCTCTTTATCTTTGGTCTTGGCAAGTTTGATGATAATATGTCTTGGTGACTTTTTTGGGGATCTAGTTTGTATGGGGTTCAATGAGCATCTTGGGTAGACAGCTTTCATCTTTCACAATGTCAGGGAAGTTTTCTGCCAACAAATCTTCAACAATTCTCTCTGTATTTTCTTTTATCCCTCCCTGTTTTGGTATTCCAGTCACTTGCAAGTTACTCTTCTTGATAGAGTCCCACATGATTCTTAGGGTTCCTTCACTTTTTATCTGATTTTTCTTCAACTATATTGGTGCCAATTGCCTTATCCTCCATCTCCCCAATTCTGCATTCCAGTTCTTCAATTCTGCTCCTCTGACTTTCTACTGAGTCATCTACTTCTGTAATTTTATTGTCAATCTTCTGAATTTCTGAATGCTGTCTCTCTATGGATTCTTGCAGTTTATTAAATTTTTCATTATATTCTTGAATAATCTTTATAATTTCTTTAACTGCTTTACCTTTGTGTTCCTTGCCTTTTTCTGAGTTTTATCTGATCTCGTTCCTGATGTCAATCCCGATGTCTTAAAGAGTTCTGTATATTAATCTTTTGTATTGTACATCTAGTAATCCCAGGAATACATCTTCATCTGGGAGAGTCTTTGATGCTTTGTTTTGAGAGTTTGTTGAAGGAATCATTGTCTGCTTCTTTATGTGATTTGATATCAACTGTTGTCTCCAAGCCATCTATAAGTTACCGTATTAAATTATTTTATGTTTGCTCACTGTGTCATAGTTTCTTGGTTTGTTTTGTTTTGATATACCCAAATAGGCTGCCAGAGTGAGCTAACTTGATTATTGGAGCCTTTGAAGCACTAATGTCCTGTTACCAGATGGCTAGAGCTGTTACCAGATAGATGAGCCTAGGAGGTCATTCACTATTCTTGTATAGATTCAGCTCAGGTGTCCTGATAGTCGGTCACCTGTTGTGTGGTGTAGGCTCTCACCTACTATCTTAGAGCAACAGTGGTGGTGGGCGTATGCACTGGTTTCTGGTAGTGGCAGGGGTTCACACTCTGAGGAAGGCAGGGGGCTGACAGCCTTCCTCCAGGTGTCAGTGAGGAAGGAGCATCTCTATTCTTTAGAGTGCTCTGGTTGGTGGGCTGTGCAGCTGTACCTTAGGCAACCAATGCTTATACCAGTAAGGACTGGTAGGCACCACTATCCTTGGACCCCTTTCATGGGTGGCTAGGTGACATGGATGGAGCCTCCCGTCCTCAGGCCCCTGCTGTGGGTAGGTGAAAGCCCTGTTTAATAGGCAGAGTGGTATCAGACCCCCAAAACCTGCCTCTCTATGGCACAGCTGAAACAGTTACAGTTGCACCTCAAACAGATTTGTGCTTGCAATATAATAGCCACCTGTATCCATGCAGGGGTGAAAGACAAAGTCTGTGGATCACTTGTACCTAGACTGGAGCTGCTTCTGCTCTGAGCTTCCAGATTAGGGGAGTCGGCAGAGTGTTTTTCCCCCATTTGTCAATTTGTTCCATCTCCCAGGCCAGGAGAATGGCTCAGGAAGTGCAGCAGGACCTATCTCAGGCCCAGGGAAATCAACTGTTAATGAAGCTGGCTGGGGCAGAGGGAGGAGGGAGCAGATAGATAGGAGAGAGTTCTTTCAAAAGAAGGAGCTATTAGATCTGCGTGTGGTAAGTTAGACAAAATCACTTATCTTGTCCTGAGAGCTCTGTTTTATCTCAGATTCCAGAGGCATGTGTAGCCTGTGTGCACTGGCTGGGTCCCTGCCAAGATTGCCCCAGGGGGTCAGGGCTGCCTCGGGCGCTTGCCTTCTTCCATTGAAGCAGCTGCTTCCTAAATGCTGCAGCCAGCCCTGCTGTAGACATGCCACAGGGTCAGGGGTGCCCCACTCTGCTTGCCTTCTTATGCTGAAGCTGCCACGTCCCAGGAAACTACTATCAGCCCCACCACAGTCGTGCTGAGGAGCGCACCAAGGAATTGGAGCTGAGGCACTGTGTAGGCTTGGCAACTTGTCATTGCTTCTTCACCATCTCTCCCTCCCCCGTCACTCAGTTGATTCCTTAACTTTGCCTTTGATGCTCAGGGGTCCTAGCTTGTCATATATATAATTGATTCACTTGTTTTTTCAGGTCTTTGTTGTAAAAGGGATTAACAGAAATGTCTGACTAGTTCACCATCTTGGCCTCCACGGTGAAAGGCAACATTTTTGAATGAGCATTTTCAGAGCTAACACTAGTTTGGCCCATTCCATAAACATTTTTGAATGAATGACTGAATTGTGTCCATCTTGTGTAATAAATATTATTTTTTGTAATCAGAGTTTATATGTGAAGAAATACTATAACACAGTCAATATTACCTACATTTGACACAAAACACTGTTTTATGCTTAACTCTTCTGGGTCATGTGCTTCTCATCCCATCTAGATCCACCTTCTTACTTGTGTCATTTCAGCAGTATCATTTTCCTTGGGGCTTTTTCCTGTTTTCTGCATGTTGTGATACTTCATCTGTAACCCTTTTGTCATCATTTCTACCACGTTCTCTTTCAGTGCTATCAACATCAACGAGGTTGCATTGCATTGTTGCCACAGCTCGTTTGCTGATTCTCTCCCTGACATTTCAGCTATATACCAAACTGTTTTGATAACTTTCATTTTGTACCTCTTCCTGTGATCTTACATAGGTGAGGTATGAGGAGATAAAGTGATCACTTTACACAGCTGAAGTAAAATCCTAGGGAAGAGTCATTTGAATATGCATTACCATTTGACCATATGTCACACTAAAGAACATTAGTTTCTAGAATTTTTATTCCATAAAGCAATGCAATTAATGTTATTTCTAAAGACGGTCTAGAAAGCTGCAAAAGTACTTTTGAATGCTTAAATATATTGTGTGCAAGGGCAGGCTGAGCAAAACTCAATGAGTTCACCGATCCCTCTGAAATCTTCTTTCCCATTACATTCTGATCAATAATCTCTTTTTCTACTTTAATTTTGAAATCCTCTCTAAAGAGTAGCACATAATTTTTGAAGTAGTGTGAATATTGGCTTATAGCTGATTTTCAAATTATTCAATTTTATTTCCCTTACCTTCTGGATTTTGGGTATAAGTGCAAATACCATTGGGAAAGACTGACACGTCAGATCACATTTCATTGGGTTTCGGGGCTTTGATTAAGAAGGACAGTCATTTTCATGTCAGGGTTTTCTTATCTTATTTTTTTCTCTTATTCATATCTGTTTGGTTATTTGTCAAAAAGTTACTAATTGGGAAATATGAGTCCACAAATTTGTTAAAAATGCAATATATTAGTAGCTCTTTCTTGCATGATCAAGTAGTGGCTTTTAACTTTTTGGCTGCTAACATCCGATGTTACATTTTGAAGATGTTTAAGCCAATTATTCTCTTCTACAAAATGAAACAACTTTGCACCAGATTGATGAAAATCTCATCCTGTGCTAGTTTAAAGGGGCATCTACTGTTCAAATCTGGGACAATTTGAGCAACAAAATAAATAGTGAGAGGAAAATATTATAATGCCTTGAATAAAATAGGAAACCAATTATCAATGAATAATGGAATATTTACATAACTTCAAACACTTATTTATTGCAAAGGCAAAAAAGTAAATTGATGGGGAAGGAGCCTGGCAGATAACACCTTAATCAAATGATCAAAGTGAACATCATCAATAATTGAACAAATCAATATCATGTACCATTCGATGGGATGCAGTAAGAACACAGCATCCTTCCATGACATTCCTGCCAGGGATGAATACCTTGACTCTTATCATGAGGAAACAACAGATAAGCCTAGACTGAGGGATATTCTATAAAATAACAAGCCCATAACCTTCAAAGGCATTAAAGTCATGAGAGTAACTGTCCAAAAGAAGAGAAACCTAAAGAACATGAAAACTAAAGGCAACATGTGATCCTGAACCAGATGATTTTATTGTCATGGACATTTTTGGGAGATCTGACCAAACTTAAATGGAGTCTGAGATTTAAACCTGCTGCCATCAAGTTGATTCCAACTCGCGGTGAGATGGTAGTAATTCGTAATTATTGATTTCCTTATTTTGATGCTTTTCTAAAATTGTGGTTATGTTGTAGAATACCCTTGTTTGTAGGAAATACATACTAATATTTTTTGAAGGACTGATAGAGCATCAGCTAGGCAAATTACCCTGACATTGTTCAAGAGGTAAAAAAAGGTCCTTGAATTTCATTTGTGAATTTCTGTAAGTTTGATATTGTTTTACAAATATGCCATGTTTGGGGGATTGTTACATTAAAAAAAAGAAAAAATATATATGTTTCATTTTGACAGTTTCATAAGTGATAAAGATGGCTCGAAAAGCAAATATCCCATGACTTTGGACCCAAATTAAATACATTTTCATTTTATTGTTACAAAATAAAACATCTGTCTTTTTATAATTGAAGATTTTAGTAGTTGGCACAAGAAGCAGAGAGAAAGAGTAAAAAGCAATAGCTGTCAAAAGATAGTAGGAAAGAGAGCAGGTACACGAAGGCTGCAGACTGAAAATATTTCTCCTCCTTCACGATCAAGTCAATGGATAAACTTGAAAATGAATCTCAGGGCAAGCACTACTGTATTTGATGACGCCCCTGAATAGAACCACCTAAACAGAGGACAGAATGAATTTTTATGTTGGATTTTTAGCTTGCAAATTTTGAAAGAGAAGTTTTGTTTGATGATTTGCAAAATACAGGAGGAAGGCAAGTGATGTTATTTTCTTATTGGCTGTTTCAAATCTAAGGCACCCTGGTGGTGCAGTGGTTAAGAGTCTGGCTGCTATATGAAAGGATGATTGAACTCACCAACCCCTCCATGGGAGAAAGATGTGGCAGTCTTCTGTAGAGATTTACAACCTTAGAAACCCTACTTGGCAGTTCTACTCTGTCCTACGGCAGCACTACGAGTTGGAATCAAATCAATGACAGTGGGTAGGGTTTTGTGAGTCATAAATCTGAGCTTTACTGACTTACTAACCTCTTCATAAGTCCAATTTTACCGTGAATCAGCATTCAAAGAGTCTCATAGTTGTATTTACAGACCAGTCATGGTTCTGTATGTTGAAGATCTAGAAAATACTATACATAGCAACATGTGGAAAAGCTGAAGTACAGGGACTTTAATGGCTCCTTCTTGTCTTAGTAGCCGCACTGTCAATATAGTTCAGCTGTCTGGATTCATTAATTGGGTCTCCATTGCTTATACTATGACATTTCTCTTTTTCTCTATGAGTTTTTCTATTGATATATAAAAATCATTCCTTGTATGTGTTGGATGCTTATAATAAGACAAATACTATGTGAAGGACTACAGTGATATAGAGATTCTGCTCTAAATACCTTAAAGGAAAACAAAGCAGTTTGTGACTTTAGGCTAGAGTAGTATTCTCAGATGACAAAATTAACAAAAGTTAATACTACCAAGTTTGAATTAAGTAATGAGCATTGTCAATAAAGACGAAAATCCAAAACCAAACCCACTGCCATCGAGTCAATTGCGACCCATAGTGACCCTAGGAAGACAGAGTAGAGCTGCCCCCTAGGATTTCCCAAGAAACATCTGGTTGATTGGAACTGCCAACCTTTTGGTTAGCAGGAATAGCTCTTAACCACTACACTGCCAGGGTTTCCTCAATAGGACGAAGGGACAGATAAAAAATACAACTAAAGTAGAATAGACAGGACTTGACAAATGACTGGATGTGGAATACAAATGTGATAGGCATGTCAAGAATATACAGAAATGGGGTACCATTAAAGGAAATTGGATTTAAAGCAGAAGAGTTTTGGGAAAGAATATAATAAATTCAATTTTGAATATTTGTTGACTTATGAGCCTCTAGAATATAGTGTTTTGACTACCCTCCTTATAGAACAATAACCTTGTATAACCACCTATATTAGTTTCCTAGAGCTGTCATAATAACTAAGCAACTCATTGCCTTCAAGTTGATTCCCACTCACAGTAATTCTATAGGACAGAGTAGAACTGCCCCATAGGCTTTTCGAGGAGTGCCTGGTGGATTTGAACTGTAGACCTTTTGGTTAGCAGCCATAGCTCTTAGCCACTATGCCACCAGGGTTTTCTGTTCATAATAAGGGTGGCTTAATACAATGGAAATTTATTTTTTCACAGTTCTGGAGGCTAGAAGCCTGAACTCAAGGTGGTAGTAGGGCCATGCTCCCACTGAGGGCTCTAGAGAATCTGTCCCATGCCCCTCTTCTAGCTTCTGATTACTGCTGGCAATCCTTAACATTCCTTGGCTTATAACTGCATCACTCCAATCTCTGTCTCTGTTGTCATATGGCCTTCCCTCTGTGTGTGTCAATGTCTTCACAAGGCCTTCTTATATGAACACCAGTCACTGAAATGAGGGTCCACCCTAATCCAGTATGACCTTAACTACATCTTCAAAGAACTCATTTCCCAATAAGGTCACATTCACAGGTATGGGGTTAGGACTTCACTATATCTTTTTGGGAGATAAAATCAACCTACAATACCACATTCCTCCCCCAGATCTGGTAAGGGATGTTTTCCAAGCTGAGTTCCCAGAGGAGATGATGGATTTTTCTAAACCAACGGAAACTGTTCATTAAGTAGAGCTCATGACTGAAACAGATGAGATAACTAGCTGTGATTCAGACGTTTCCATTCTGGAACTGGGAAAAGCCACTGAAAATATATTATTGTTATTTATTTATTTTACACTCATGTATAATAGTAACATTTTAGATTTAATATAAGGAATGTTGTTTTTAGCAAAAACACAATTTCCTTGGGATTAGGGCTTGAAAATCTTGTATTAGCAGTATTAGTTTTCACAATGGATTTTCATAATCAGCAGGTTTGGAACAAAAATTTTTATATTGCCATGATTTTTAATAATATAAAGGTCAATGTGAGCTTTTCCTTTGGATTATAGTTATATGTACATGTTTAATTGGAAAATACATCTTAGTAGTTTGTTTTAGCACTCAATAAAAATTATTCTATCAGCCTCCTGAGTGAAAAAAGTAAATCAATTTTGCTCCCAAGGCTAAATGTTCTCAGACATTATTGTTGAGCCTTAACTGTTGATTTTTTCCCCCTAAAATCAGCTCCTTTTGTCCTGGCAAATTAAGTAGAAGGATAACACATACTTTCAAACAGTGCGTTGTTGGTAGGCACTGTCAAGTTGGTTCCGACTCACAGTGACCCTGTGTACAACAGAATGACACTCTGCTCGGTCCTACGTCGTCTTCATAATCGTCGGTATGCTTGAGCATTAATAATTACTTGTGATTTTCAAAAAATACTAAGAATATATTTAAAACTCTTTCTCAAAAGTCCAAATTTTTTTGACAGTTATTTTTAGACATATATCCCTGACATTGTTAAATAGAAAAAATAAAACTTTTTTGATTAGCTGCTTATAATAGCCAGGTTCACCAAAAAATTATCTGTGTTCCTGCCTTACTACATACACATACAACATACAACCGATAACTTTATCTTAGAAGCCCCAACTCTCTTTCTCCTAACATATGGTTGTACCAGGGGATTCTAAGATCCAGGTGTCTAGTAGGACAGGGAAAAAGAAATACATGCCACTTCCATTCCTACACATTCCACTACTAGGTGATGACATGGATTTTTTCAGCAATATATATCCACCCATGACATTAAGGGGGTCTGATAGATTACAGAGTCAGTGATGACTGTAACACAGATTATCTTATTTCTAAAGGGCTGTTCTGGAATTATGAAACTTTGTAGACACAGTGCTGTGAAGTTCTCTGAAAAAACTACATAATGACCTGGCCAAATCTTCTGACTATTCCAGCGTATTTGATCTTAAATTTATGGTAAAGCCAAGAGAAGCATTGCATCCTCAATTTCCTAAGACTACTTCTACTTGGTTCCCTAACACTCCCAAGGTTATGTGTATCCCTGAAAGCTGGTGGTATGACTGCATCACTCATTGAAACCTACAGGAGGTAGGTCCCTTCAATTAAATAAAAGTTACCACAGACTCCGATTCTGCAACGGAAATGTTCCCTTCTCTGGAAACCTCATTGGTCTTTGCTCTATGTTGTGTCACAGCCGCAATCACAGAGGTGTGTACTCTTTTCAAGTTAAACTTCAGAAGCAGGGTACTTCCCCAAATTTGAAGCAATGGTTAACTTGGAAACAATAGGCTGATCCTAAGCCTTAATTAATTTTAATGTACTTTAATTCAAAAAGACCCTGAAGAAAAACACTGTCTACTAAAGTGGGGACAGTGATCAGTAAGACCAATTTTGTTGCACTGCATAGGAAGAAACACATTAATGAAGCCTGATAACACATGTATGTACCTTTGTTTTTCTGGTTGTCTGTCCATATTCAATCATCTCCTGAAGATTTATAATGACCACTCACTTCAGATTTCTACAATCATTATTTCCAAGGCTTCTTGCTGGATCCTACCTCACTGGCCATACCTGTTCCAAGAATTCTGGAAAAGCATAACTTGCACTGGGAAAAGTTTCAGATACTGGGGCAGTGGGACTGCACCACTTTTTTACATCATAAATTCAATCATCTTAGTTCTCATCAACTATGTCCTTCCTCCCTAAACACAAGTAATCAACAGATTATCTTTCCTACACAATCATCCTAATATTATCCACATTGTTTTCTGATTCCTTAAACCAGCTCTATGAGGCATAAGTCCCTATAAAATTATATTGCAAATGTTGCCTGAACCCTCACTCTTGTGGAGAAACAAGATAACAAAACCCAGCAGCATTTAGAATTACTACTTCTCTTCTAGCCTAAGGTATGTATATGAAGTCAATGTCATAAAGCCCACTTCCTTTGTACTTAGAATGAGTATTTTTCCAGGAGATTTGTTTGTCGCTTAAATAGTATTTCACAAGTCAGCCATACACTGGCCCCTGGTTAGGTTTAAATTGGGTTTACTACTACTCTTTTATTATAAACTGCCTTATATAATAAATTTTTATGCAATTATTTTATGTTTCTTACTTGAGAATAGGAGCCTTATGGGACGTGATTTTTTACTCCTCTTCGTATATCAACTTAAGACCAATTTCTTGGATATGCTAAGTAGCAATGAAGGGAAAAATAGAAGAATATTGGGAAGAAAAAAAAGAGAAGGAAGGAAGAAGCAAAGAAGAAAGGAAATGATGCAAAAATAAGGAAGTATAAATGATAGGGTAGGGGACAGAAGCAAAAGTTTTCAATAGTTTCAAACACTTCTATCATGAAAATTTAGATTTAAAGAAAACAACCTAACAGTGCTTACAACATAGCCAAGAAAATAATGGAAAATTTATAACGAAGTAAAATCTTTCCACTTGTAAAACTAAATGTCATTGCAGGAAGAAAGCAATAGAGCTTAAGCATTACAGCAACAGAGAAATCTTTAAAGAAAGAATCAATGAGACCAAAAAATGCTACGGTCTGTCAGATTCATATCATCCGTGAAGAGATAAGTGAACAAAATCCTGACTCCCAAATCCTTTATATCAGCAGTCGGTTAACATTTAATAAATTAATCCAGAAACACAAAAATAGTGTTTTATCTAACAGTTATTAAGGCTAAAAGTAAAACTGGTGGAAGCATTCGTATGGGCATGTTATGAATCTAACACTTAACTTTAACATTTCTTAAGCTACTATATCATTTATAAAATTAGAGGTCTTGAGTGCAACAAAATGAAGTGAAATCAACTGTTAAAACACCAAATTCTCCACTCCTGCTCAGAATTGTGTTTCCCTTGAACACAGAGACACTATATCTCTTTGGCAATACAAGAGGTTACAGGGTTATCTCTGTCAGTCAAAGTCCTATTTCTCACATGTATGGCATGTTTAGCAAAAATGTCTCCTAGGTTTCTGATCAATCTCTACATTACTATTAAAATGCAGATTCTGCCTCCCTATTCCATACGTACTGAGTAAAGATCTCTGGGAATGAGGACCAGAACCTTTATTTTTGAATAAGATTCCAAATGATTTGAGTACAGCTACCCTGACCCTGACTCTTACAGGGAGCCTGGGTGGCAAAAATGGTTTGTCATCAGATGATAACTTAAAGGTTGGCAGTTCAAACCCATCCAGCAGCTCCATGGAAGAAAGGACTTGCAAACTGTTTCTCTGAAGATTACAGTCAAGAAAATCGTATGGAGCAGTTCAACTCTGTAACACATGCAGTTGCCATGAGTCGGCGGCTGACTTAAATGGCAGCTAACAGCAACAATCCTAGGCTTGTCCTCAGACTGGTATTTGGACTCATTCTTCAGAGTAAACCTGCTGCAAAAGACTTCTTTAAAGTGTTGAAAATCAAAGATGTCATTTTGAGGACTAAGGTGTACCTGACCCAAGCCATGGTGTTTTCAATTGCCTCATATGCATGTGAAAGCTGGACAATGAATGAGGACGACCAAAGAAGAACTGATGCCTTTGAATTACAGTTTTGATGAAGCATATTGAATATACCATGGACTGCCAAAAGAATGAACAAATCTGTCTTGGAAGAAGTACAGCCAGTACTCCTTGGAAGCGAGGGTGGTGACACTTGTTCTTACATGCCTTGTACACTTTATCAGGAGGGACAAGTCATGGAGAAGGACATCATGCTTGGTGAGGTAGAGGGTCAGTGAAAAAGAGGAAGACCCTCAATGAGAGGAGTTGACACAGTGGCTGTAACAGTGGGTTCAAAAATACCAATGATTGCGAAGATAGCACAGGACAAGGCAGTGTTTCATTCTATTGGACATAGGGTCGCTATGAGTTGGAACTAACTAGAGGCACCTAACAACAGCTTCAGAGTTCATGATGCCTTTTCTAGTCAATGTTTTAAAGCTGATTGCTTGGACCCCACTTCTAAATATGCATTTAAGCATCATCACTGTGCAGCCTACTTCCAGTTCCCAAGGGATTCACAATTAAGGCTGGGACAACCAGTGCTCCAACTTTGTATTCACTGAGCTCCATTATATATGGGTTAATGAGGGAGTTCTTATGAACAATATTGCAATATTTGTGGACTTATTTCTTCAACCCAAGGTAAGTGTCCCAAATGCATAAAAATGGCAAATCTGAAATCTATTGAATGACCTCTTTGGGAGATTAAGAGAGTTGACTGACCATAACTAATGCTTAAGAGAACACACCATCTCCTGTAGCCCATCCTTCTTTGATGGTGTTCAGCTCTGACACACTGCCAATCCAGGAGCTGCTGCTCAGAAACTGCACTGCACTCCCTCATAAGGGGGTCAGCATGGCCAGGGAAGCAGAAGTGAACCCAAACATGTCAGAGGTTTACCCTTTCTCAGCCTACTCACAGTAGAGTGTGGGATGACTTTTCCATGTCTTAGCAGCTACTCTTGAATATGTGCAGCAAACAGCCCATTCAGGTTAGTGTAATTGGAAAAGGGAGGAAATTAGATGCTTCTACAATATTTTCTAATTATTCTATGCCAAGACAGTGAGAATTGTCACAGTGAATTGTTTTCAGCATTGGTCTTCTGGCTGAAGATTTTAAAGAGCTCAGCTCATTTTGGAGATGCCTGAAATTCTTAGCCTTCTGTCAATAAACACAGAACTCAAAGCTTAGTGTCAGCTGCTTTAAAGGAGAAAGAGAGATCAAGTCCGTAAGAAATATTTAGACGAAAATCAGTATTGTGATTGCATTAAAGGAAAAAAGTCCTTAATGCATTCAAATCTTTGTCAGTTGGAAAGGCCAGGTGGAAAACACTTCAAAAAGTATGAGATCATTATAGAAAACAAGGGTGTTTTGTTTTAACTAGAAGTTTTAAACTTAAAGAACGACCACTATGCCTTTTGGGACAGAAGCAATATGTGTAATAGTCAAGGTATATAGCCCAAAATCCTCACAACTGGACCAATCATGACGACATCATAATAAAGAGAGAAAATATTGAAGTTGTCAAGGATTTCATTTTGCTCAGATCCACAATCAACACCCATGGAAGCAGCAGTCAAGAAACCAAACGACTTATTGCATTGGGCAAATCTCCTGCAGAAGACCTCTTTAAAGGTGTTCAAAAGCAAAGATGTCACTTTGAGGATTAAAGTGTGCCTGACCCAAGCCGTCATATTTTCAATAGCCTTATATGCATGGGAAAGCTGGAAAATGAATAAGGAAGACAGAAAAGCATATCAATGATCGTGCGGATGGCCCAGGGCCAGGCAGTGTTTCATTCTGTAGTAGATAGGGTTGCTATGAGTCAGAACTGACTTGATGGGACCTAACAACAACAATATAGCCAGTATGGGGAATTGTAAGATTAAGGATTGCAGAATGCTTTAAGATACAAAACTGAATAGAGAGATATATAATTCTATTTTTTCAAGTAAACATTCTTAGGTTATTAAGAGATACAATTGTTTCTGTCAATATATGTTGTAATAAAATTGTACTTTGTATGGCAAGAATTTTAGTTAGCACTCTGTCACTTGAATAAATAATGATTTAAGACCTAGATAGTCTATAGATAGATGATGGTTTGAACTGCTTGCTTCATCACTATTAAACATTAAGATGTTGTCACATAACCACATGGGACAACTCTAAAAAGGCATGAAAATTAGAAAGACATTTTCATGCTGCACAAGTAGAGAGTTAAAAAAAAAAACCTCATTGCGGTCAAGTTGATTCCAACTCTTAGTGATCCTATAGGACAGAGTAGAACTTCCCCATAGGGTTTCCAAAGAGCAGCTGGCAGATTCGAACTGCTGATGTTTTGGTTAGCAGCCAAGATCTTAACCACTGTGCTACCAGGGCTCCAAGTAAGGAGTAAAGAACAAAAAAATAAGTAAATATATTTGATAATGTTAAACATATACCTGACCCAGTTAATTGAAACTTTGGAAGTGTATTAGGCAAAGTAACTAAAATTCTGTAACTTCCAATCAAAACCTGAGGGGCCAAAGTTCCTAGGTAGTGCAAATGGTTTCTGCTCAACTGCTAACCTAAAGGTTGGGGGTAATGAAACCACCCAGTGATACTATGAGAGATAGGTCTGGTGATCTGCTTCTGCTAAGATTACAGTCAAGTAAATCCTGTGAAGGAGTCCTGGAGGCGCAGTGGTTAAGTGCTTGTCTGCTAACAGAAAGGTTGGCGGTTCGAACCCACCATCTGCTCTGTGGGACAAATGACCTGGCAACGTACAGATTACGGCCTAGAAAACCCTATACAGCAGTTCTGCTCTGTTCTATAGGGTCACCATGAGTTGGAATTGACTTGACGACACAGAAAAAATAACAAATCCTATGGAGCTGTTTTGCTCTGTAACACATGGGGTCACCTTGAGTCAGAATTGACTGAATGGCAACTAACAACAAGGATGCAGTAAAGTTTACATCTCACTCACCAACAATTCAATTCATGTGATTAGCAGATAATGATTCAGAGACTTAAGGTCACACGTCTCAAAGATAAATGACCTTATATATATATGATTTAGCTCCAATATGTAGCTTGTACATCCTTTTTCTCTTTAGATATTTACAGTAATTATTTGTAAAGAATATAATTTTTCCTTGAAAATTTGTATTGTTAGTAATTCTTACTCTTCATATATGCATAAAAGGTTAATACATTTCATTCTAAAATATAGTGCCTTAATGATGTGCTAGAGTTTTGCAGTGGATATTCATGTGAGGGAAAAGGATTTACATTTTTTCTAGGTAGTGTAAATAATTTTGAATGTGGAAATATGTTTTAAGAGATATGATGAGACTAAAGACCACATTATAATAGGAGTGTATGATATTTAGATTTCTCAAACAGCTTATCCTAATTTAAATCTCTACAATTGCTTAAAGATATTTAATGCATTAGTAATAACAGCTAACAATTGTTTGCTATAACAAAATTCAGAAGAAATCCTTTAGATGTTGTTTTTGAAACCCTAACCATCAGCTTTCTTTCTCTATCTAAACACAAAGAAAGGGGCAACATGTTTTACTTCATTTAATTTAATGATGTGTAGTTAGGTTACTATTTCTCTGAATGTAGTAAGATTTGAAAAGTAAAAAAAAAAAAAAGTCATGAGCAAGAGAACAATGAAATACCAAGGATTTGGGAAAAACACCAAATGAATAATTAACTTATAGATAGTATTTACTGGCCTTATTATGGTTACCAGAGTAAAGGTGTATTTGCTACTGTAAGTAGTATCCTGTGTGACATTGTGGTATGATAAGGGCCCGGGCTCAGAGGCAGATAGGCTCCAATCTGAATAGCTGCTTAGGCTTGGTGACCCTGGGAAAATCATCTGCCCTTTCTGAGCCTCATTTTCTCTATCTGTAAAATGTTATGGAAATGTAGCTCACAGCGGTACTGAGAGTGTTAATGATGAAAACATGTAAATAGGTGAACAAGTAAGTTAAAACCCCAGGAGTAAAGCAATTCTACATTATTCCATGAGAATATGCCTGCATCTCCCATTTGTAGTTTTTATAATGGAAAAAATATTTGCCCTATTTATCTCACACGTGAAAAATGAGATATTGATCATGGAAGGATTTTATGAAGGTAAGTATGCTGACAACTCTAGGGTGTTATAAATGGTAAGGCGTCATTATACGTCTTCAGATGAAATCTATGATGATCTCATGTCTGGGTTTTCTCAAGCTATGTTATAGAAGGAGGCCTCCATGTTCTTTACGAAATGTAGGGTCGCTATGAGTCGGAATCGACTTGATAGCAATGGGTTTGGTTTTTTTGTTTTTTAGTACAATTAAATCAACCACATTGAATGGTATTTGAAGTGCATTCGAATCATTCTTGTTCAGTGGAGGGTTAGCCAAATGTCAGTCCCTGTTTGTTTCACAATGTAAAGGAAGTTTTTTTTTGTTTTTTTTTTTAAGAGGTCAGTTGAGTTTTATTTAAAATAAGTACATCAGCAAAATAATGAATGTTGCTGCCTGGGAAATAAAGAAACATGAGAAGTAATCAATTTCTCCCAATCTTTATTTTGCTCATCCACTTGATTCAAAACCACATATTGCTTCACCCAAAATTAATAGTTAAGGCATCTTCTTGCAACTCCACAAGCATTACAGTGTACACTCTATTTGGAGTATATTGAAAATCTTACCAAAAAAGATCTTCGGAGGCATCTACGTTTAAAATAACTGCATTTTCCAGTTAAGCCAGCAAATTTGAACATACAGAAATAAACGACTTTCTGGTGAATTAGCTCTACGGTATAAGTTCTGGCTAACTACGTGCATATTTATCCATTTATTTTACACAGTCTGCTCATTTATTTTAAAAGGAAACAGTCCAGTTTTGGTGTTCATTGTAAGCTCAATTCGGTTTTACTCCCTTTATTCTGCTTTCTTGGCATCCGCTTTTGTGGAAATATAGCTGGTCGTTAACACAGCTTTGCATGCCTTACAACTGTGTTGTTTTTCATGCAAAATAGACATTTCTAAAATAATTACAGACGGGAAAGTATGCCCCATGGAATTTTTTCTTCACTACAAAATTATCCTGTTCTTATCATTTTACATCCACTTCATTATAAGTGGAGAACAGAGGGAAAATCAAATCTTTCAGTTATGAAGTTATGATAGCAATCTTCAGAGCACTTTGTTCTTACACAGTGAGCAGTGATGGATTACACATAAAACCAGTCATTATGGAAATATTTGTTTAAGCAAATCATTGTGGATTTCTGTTCTTTTTACCACCCTCTTCATTCTTTAAGAATAGCCTCACTCAGCCACATATAAGGCTCCCACTAATACTTCCAGATGTTACTTATGGTGGACTTGGAAGCTGAGATCCAGAAGAGGAGTCTCCACAGAAAGTATCATTTAGTCCTCACTGCATCCAGCTTTCTCTTCCATCTTCCAATAGAATAAAGACTGGGTTCCATGTTCTTCATCTGCTACTCCAAATCTATTCTGCACTCTTCTCCACCCTGCTCTGTGCCCCCAGAAAGTGACCAATATGGACCTGCCTTCTAGTCCTTGTGAGGTTTAGCCAGTGGGAGGCACTAGCAGATGATCTCAAAGCAGGAAGAAAAGGAGGTTGGGGATTTATTCCCCCAGCTGTATCACTGTGAGTCTTCAGTTGACATTGTCTACACCCTTCTACAGAAGCCCATAGCTCCTGTTAAGCAGCCTCTTCTATAGGATCATTCTTCCCAGCTTCTGGTAAGTGTTTTTTCTCTTTTCCACATCAGACCTAAGGGTGGTAATGGCTTCAAGCTGGAATTAAAGCTCTAGGGTGCTCTTGACTTTCTTTGGTTACATGGTTACATATATATGCAACTAGTCCCTTCATTAAGCTGAGATTTCCTATTTCCTGAACAAAAGAGCCCTCTAATCTTCTTCTGATTCTCTGGAAATGGAGACACAGAGGTAATGAGATTTCTTGAGTTACAGAATGACAGACTGTAAGGACTTGAAAGGAGTTGCATACATGGCTCCATTAAGAAACTGAGACCCATAAATAAGAAGTAAACCTGAATAATTTGCATGGCTAATTAGCTGAGGAGATGCAACCATAACCAGGGTTTCCAAACTCCTCGTCACGGGGTTTTTTGCAAACCTTAACAACATCCGGATGTGATCAACCAGAATCCAAACATGAGATGAGTCAACAGTAATGTGTGTTTTGCCTTATTTCTTTCTTTTATATTTGTTTGATTTTTCTATGTATTTTTGAGGAGGATTCATACAAAGAGTAGAATGAAAGAAAGAAATATAGGATAAGCAGAAGACAGATAATAATACCTGAGGAATACTTTCTAAGGACACTGAGAGTTGGTGCTTTTAAATTTCAGTTACTGAAAATATTCACCTCACCATCCCCAGTTTCATTCTCTATCAAAAATCATGCTCAGTATACACTGACCCTGTGCCTAGTGCAAATGCTGCATTGGAAACATTTAATGCACAGCTGCAAGCTTCACAATAAAAAGATTCATTATCTAGTGAAATAGGCTCAAAGGGGGCTTCAGGATTGTATTTCAGTGCTCAAAAAGACATACTGCTAGTAAATGATTCACCTTCCCAAAATAGACATGTAACTCCCAAAAAACTAAAATACAAAATTTCACTCTTTGTAAAAAATGTGTGAACTATTTTTTTTATGCCTTGTAGAGTTATATACATATTTCAAGCTTTCAGGAATAGCTTCTAAGAAGAACCTCCAACACCTTTTCTTATCCTCTCCTATTGAGCTCCTTCTAAATGATATAATTAATATATACTGATTGTGTGCTTACCTCTGGGCAAGATGTACGGGAGTAATGAACACATGGAATTCCACAAGCTGGTTGGAGAAACCTACACCTGAATTTGCAACCTTGATTTTACACATAGAATTCAGGAATTCAACAGCAAAAAAATAGAAAAGACATTTTATAGCACACACACTGAGCATTCTATAAGTCTTTATTTAGTCCTATTTTACTTTTCAAAGGTTTTTTATTTTACTTTTCAAAGGTTTAGGTGACTAACAAAAGTAGAAACTACCGGAATAAAACACTGTGATCTCATCATTCTCATGGGATAAATCAATTTCATAATGCAGGTTTTGCCTGAATTCATCAAGGATCTGCCATCTCCACTCACTGTGAAATCCTATATATTTGTGTATCGCAGAAAACACTCTTGCCCTAGAATAAATCAGGTGGTGATTTAAAGAAAGATCAGTTGATGCATTTAACAATAAAAAAAAATTTTAGTACACAGTGAAATAATCAACAGCTATTGCAGTGATGAACATCAGGTTATGGACCTCATAAAACCTCTGTAGATTCCAATGTGGTCCAGGATGTCATTTCAAACACAACTTCATGCACGTATAAAACGAAGAAAACTTTAAGTGGAAAAATATACAAATCATTCCATCAATCAATAATAAAACTGCTGATAGGGAAACCAGCTGAGACCTGGAGGAAGGACAATTAGGAATCTTTAGTGACCTGGCACATTTCTTCCAGCAGAATGAGAACCACTTTAAACAGTGGCAGTCAGGGGTTGGTTGAATGAGAGCCAGCCCCCACATGCATCACACTGGTTTCCAGGACCCAAGGTCCCCTGAGCATCACACTGTGGCCCAGAGAAAGCAGAATGTGATGGACATTAACCAAACTGGTACTTACCCAAATCATATGATTAAAGAATTTCTGCTCACTCCAAGTGAAAACAATTTGAAAATCATAAAAATAACAGCTAAGATTACGTGAGATGAGAGGTTCCATCTTATTTCTCTTTATATTTCCAGTGCCCAGTATACTGCCATTAAATACTGATACTGACAGGTTACTAAATGTTAGATTACATTGAATAAATTAATTTGAGCTCCCTCACTGCTGGTAACCTGATGTATAAACTTGAACTAGTTATTTAAACTTTCCAAGCTTTTTTTTTTTTTTTTTTAAGCTTAGTTTCAACATCTGAAAACTGGGAATTATAATAGTACTACCTCCTGCCCCTGCCCCAGAATGAAATCTGACAATGCACTTGAACACACTCTTTGGCCTCTACCATACCATTAAAGACTGAATACCTGGGATTGAGTTGCTACTTTAACATTTTATAGAATATAAAGTAGTACCAATTTTGTAATAATATGTGAAAAGAGCTGGAGATGGAAAACCAAAAGGGAAGAACACTCTTGGCATTTCTCAAACTGAAAGAACTGAAGAAAAAATTCAAGCCTTGAATTGCAATAGAGAAGGATTCTATAGGAAAAATATTAAACGATGCAGGAAGCATCAAAAGAAGATGGAAGGAATACACAGAGTCATTATACCAAAAAGAATTAGTCAACGTTCAACCATTTCAAGAGGTGGCATATGTTCAGGAACCGATGGTACTGAAGGAAGAAGTCCAAGCTGCTCTGAAGGCATTGGCGAAAAACAAGGCTCCAGGAAGGGATGGAATATCAACTGAGATGTTTCAACAAACAGATGCAGCACTGGAGGTGCTCACTCGTCTATGTCAAGAAATATGGAAGACAGCTTCCTGGCCAACTGACTGGAAGAGATCCATGTTTATGCCTATTCCCAAGAAAGGTGATCCAACCAAATATGGAAATTATAGAACAATATAATTAATATCACACACAAGCAAAATTCTGCTGAAGATCATTCAAAAACGGCTGCAGCATTTTACAACAGGAAACTGCCAGAAATTCAGGCCAGTTTCAGAAGAGGACGTGGAACCAGGGATATCATTGTTGATGTCAGGTGGACCCTGGCTGAAACCAGAGAATACCAGAAAGATGTTTACCTGTGTTTTATTGACTATGCAGAGGCATTCAACTCTGTGGATCATAACAAATTATGGATAACATTGCAAAGAATGGGAATTCCAGAACACTTAATTGTGCTCATGAGGAACCTTTACGTAGATCAAGAGGCAGTTTTTCAGATGGAACAAGCAGATACTAATTGGTTTAAAGTCAGGAAAGGTGTGCGTCAGGGTTGCATTCTTTCACCATACCTATTTAATCTGCATGCTGAACAAATAATAGGAGAAGCTGGACTATATGAAGAAGAATGGGGGATCAGGATTGGAGGAAGACTCATTAACAACCTGCGTTATGCAGATGACACAACCTTGCTTGCTGAAAGTGAAAAGGACTTGAAGCACTTACTAATGAAGATCAAAGACCACAGCCTTCAGTATGGATTGCACCTCAACATAAAGAAAACAAAAATCCTCACAACTGGACAAACGAGCAACATCATGATAAACGGAGAAAAGATTGAAATTGTCAAGGATTTCATTTTACTTGGATCCACAATCAACAGCCATGCAAGCAGCAGTCAAGAAATCAAAAGACACATTGCATTGGGTAAATCTGCTGCAAAGGACCCCTTCAAAGTGTTGAAGAGCCAAGATGTCACCCTGAAGACTAAGGTGCGCCTGACCCAAGCCATGGTATTTTCAATCACATCATATGCATGTGAAAGCTGGATAATGAACAAGAAAGACCGAAGAAGAACTGACACCTTTGAATTGTGGTGCTGGTGAGGAATATTGCATATACCATGGACTGCCAAAAGAACAAACAAATCGTCTGGGAAGAAGTGCGGCCAGAATGCTCCTTAGAAGCAAGGAAGGCGAGACTGCGTCTTATACACTTTGGACATGTTGTCAGGAAGGATCAGTTCCTGGAGAAGGACATCATGCTTGGCAGAGCACAGGGTCAGTGGAAAAGAGGAAGACACTCAGTGAGGTGGATTGACACAGTGGCTGCAACAATGAGCTCAAGCATAACAATGATTTTAAGGATGGCGCAGGACCGGGCAGTGTCTCATTCTGTTGTGCGTAGGGTCGCTATGAGTCGGAACCGACTCGACGGCACCTAACAACAACAAAGTAGTACAAATATTGTCATTGGCATTCTCCTAGTGGATACATTGTTAGATCTATCTAACAAATGTTAGGTTTTTCCACTCAAAATATTCAATAATACTTTCAATTTCAATGAAAAATATTTTGCAAACACTTTTATTCTTAGCCCATTTGACCTTACAACAAATGATTGCTCCTTATTATTTCAGTGCAAGTGAGAGTGAATCCCAACACAAAGACCCAAACAACAGAGAGCTGTGAAATCCAGTATTTCAGGACATGGCTACACTGCCGCTATTCCCCCATGCGGGAGGTTCAATTTGCATGAGAGACTGTTAATCCTCACTAGAGAGAAAATGACTGAATGTATTCATTCTTATAGCAAGTCCCCAGGGTCTGTGACAGCCAACCTGGGACCAGGACAAAAGGGAAGTGTTTTTTTGTAACACAAAGAAATTCAGTCTTGTCAGCTCAAATAATTTAGTAACAGAAAAATCTAGAAATCCCATAAACAACTTTATCTCTGGGAGAGAAAGAGGTCTTTCTCCTGACCGCTGGGAAAAAACATAACGTCTAATGGAACTAGATCAGTGTTAGTGATGATAGAAAATAACTTTACAATATGGCAATGAGAAAAGTAGCTACAGCTGATAAGTGATGGAGACTCAACAATTGAGCACTGGTTATAAAAATGGGAGAAATAGCACCATGTGACTAAAAAGAGAAAACAGTAGAGATTACTTAAAACACACATGAGTGTTTTCAAATTCCTAACAGATACTAGTCTTTGGGATCTGGGCAAGAGAAAGGAGAATTTCTTAAATCATAAGTCATTCTTAAAATATTCCAATATTCTTCATACCCTTTACTCATTATTATAGATATTAAAATGCTTACAATACAGAAAATATTAAGGTTAGAAGTATTTACAAACAATTTTAGCCTATAGTAAATATTCAAAAACTGGAATACACTAGTAAACATTACTGGCTTGTTTTAAAATGATAACATTGGTATCTCCTGGCAAAGTTAAAAGTATTATCCATAATCACATGCTAAAATTTCCAATTTAAGGACTCATTTATTTCCAAACTGGTTGCTTCTGGAAAGGCCCTTATAAAATTTGTATAAAATTTACTATGCATATAAATGTATTAATATTTTACTTTCAGGAATGACTCACCCATGGCAGAAGGCAGGGCCACAAACACCCACTTGCAGCACAGATGCCACTATGAACAAGACTGATTAGAAGGCAACCAATTCTCTTCTAAGTATTCCTAGCTGGTTTCTAGAAATTTCGACCTTTCCTCAGTGTGTCAGTGTTTCCTACTGTTGCTTTCAAATTGATGTTGTGAGTACATTCAAATCAGAAATGTTTCTGTGTTGATTGTTAAGCTTTAATGATTTCAAGAGAATTATAATACTTTTTCTCATGTTACCAATTTCTTGGCTGATTTTTCTGAGAATTCTGGATTCAAAAGAAGATAAACTTCCTGAGAATCACGGGGGAGAAACTCCTGCCTGGAAACCCTATTGGAAATAAACCTGCCCCTGTCCTAGTCTCTCCGATTACAGTAAATGGCATGACAGGTTTACAATTTCCTGAGTCATAATCTAAAGACGAGCTCTTGATCTGTCTTTCCCTCATTTGCACCCAGTCTCAGCAACACTACTCCACATACGTCCTGATTATATCCTCGTCTTGCGACTACCACCATCACTTCTCCCCTGGATGACATAACAGTCTCCCAAATGGCCTTCCTGTTTCCATTCCAATCTACCAAAATCAATTCACCACGGAACAATAAGGGTAAAATTTGAAAACATAAAATATACCTAAAATATAATGTAGATCTTGTTACTTTCACCTTTAAAACTCTTGTCCATTTTCCATCACACTCCGAACACATTCCAAAATTCACAGCTTGTTTACAAATCTCTAACAAGCTAACTATCCAACTCCATCCCATAATATTCTCTGCTTGAATTCCAGACCCATCAGCTTTCTTCTTATTTTTCAAACCCTCTGAGCTAGTTCTTCTTAGTCACTTTTGATCTTGCTTGATCAATTCCTAGATGGCTATTTGCCGACTCCTAAGTTACTTACGTGACCACTTAATCTAAAGCAGATTGTCATGTACATTCCATATCACTTTCTTGTTGAATTTATCTGTACAGTATTTATTGCCATGTTTTCTTTCATTTTTCCCTCTCTTTCTTCCTCCCTTTATCCTTTTACTGGTCTTATGCAGCAGATTTGCACTAGGCAAATCTGCTGCAAAAGACCTCTTTAAAGTATTGAAAAGCAAAGATATCACCTTGAAGACTAAGGTGCACCTGACTCAAGTCACAATGTTCTCACTCACCTCATATGCAAGTGAAAGCAGGATGATGAATAAGGAAGACAGAAGAAGAATTGATGCCCTTGAATTTTGATGTTGGCAAAGAATATTGAATACACCACGGACTGCCAGAAGAACGAAGAAATCTGTCTTGGAAGAAGTACAATCAGAATGCTCCTCAGAAGCAAGGATGGTATGACTACATCTCACATACTCTGGACATGTTATCAGGAGGGAGTAGTCCCTGGAGAAGGACATCATGCTTGGTAAAGTACAGGGTCACCGAAAAAGAGAAAAACCCTCAACAAGATGGGTTGACACAGTGGCTACAACAATAGGCTCAAGCATAATGATTGTGAGGATAGTGCACTATGTTCTGCATACGGTTGCTATGATTCAGAACAAAGTTAAGGGCACCTAACAATAACAACAACAACAAACCCTAGAATATAAATATTCCCCATTTTGTTCACTGTTACATCCCAAGCACTTTAGAATCATATGTGCTCAATAAATGTTCCCTGGATGAATGGATAAGTGAAAGAAAGGATAAACGAAGAAAAGACTTAGGCTATTCATTAAACTGAACCTTGGTTTACTCACTCTAACATAAGAATAATCCAGCTTACCTCACATAGTCATTGTAAAGATTATACATGGTAAGTTGACGAAATTACAAACATCTATGAAAATGGAAGATATTAAGAAATAAATAAGGTCTGTAGAGAAGAATTTTTAAAAAAGTTATATAAAGTATAGCTGCATTCAAAATGTAAGCCAAAAACTAGAAAAAATAAACTCAGGCAGATTGTTTTTTAAAATTTTCCTGGAGTTTTTTGATAGGTAACATATTGGGGGTTGCCAAAGCATTTACCCTGGCTTAGAGATCTAAGCTCCAGTAAATTGAAAGGAAAACAAGAAAAATTAGTTTGCATTATCAAGTACTTAGAGTAGATCCAAGACTGTGTGAAGGTTTTTTTCATATTATATATCACTGAAGCAGCACTGGTATTTTAATTATTAAATGAACTGAGCCACAGGGAGATTAAGTCTGTATGTGTCCAAACGAGCGCTTTTCCTACTGCGTCACCTTGCCCTCACCAGTGGTTAGGAAAATGTTCTAACGGAGAAGCCTCTTGCTGGTTTTATTTGACATTATATTTTTAGATGCCAATTCTGCCTGTATCCTTTATAAAGATTCTCGCCCTGTCTCCTGCTGAGAGGTTGCCAGGTCACTTTAGCCTCCCCCCTCAAATGATTTGGCCAGGTGTACACATCTGTCCCAAGAGGAATCTTCTGTGACCTGGCTAAAGAAAAGCAATCTGAACTAGCCAGAGTGCTTTCTTGGGAATGTCAATTAAAAAAAAAAAAAAAAAGAGAAAGAGGCAAGTGTCCACTTTGTGAGTTTTGAAGCAGAAAATTTATGAAGCTGGGTTTGGGGGAAATAAAGTGAGTCTGGGAGACTTACGAAGCAGAGTCAGGAACAAGGTTGATAACCTAGCAAGCCAAAGCCACTGCAAGGTGAAGTTATTAAAGAGTAGAAATAAGAAGTAAACAGCAAGGACAGGCAAGAGCTAGGAGCATACCTGCTGAGATTAAGGAAACCATGCAGCCCCCAAGAGAGGACAAGAGAGGCTTTGATTTCCAACTTCCTATTTTCAGGTCCTATGAGAGTCTTATGAGAGTCTGTTTCCTATCTTTGGGTATAAAAGTTGTATCTTTATAAGAAAATACATTCCCACCTTCCTTCTTCCTGAGGCCAGGTAGGTTAGTCTCTCTTTTTTTAAGGCTAAAAGGACTATAAGTAGAATAGATTATATTGCCCCCAAAACCCCATGCTCATGTGTGTGTTTATATAAAGAGTCTGTTTTCAGCCCAAACTGTGCATTTCTGGTTTATTTTTAGATACACTTTCATCTGCTATCTCAGTCAGAGAGGGAGAATAAATCTTGCTTGTGATCTCTTGCTTTTAGGAAAGGAGGTAATTCAAAAATAGAATAAGGAATAATAGGAGTCATCTTTTATTTGTTACTTCCTCCCAATCTCAGTCATATAGCTTGAAAACTCAGTTTTACATAACGACAGCTACATCCACTGATAGCCACAGCAATCACTGAAGAACAGACTTTTGCAAGAAGAAGCAACTGATAAAAATAAAAGTAGAGGAGGCAGGGCCAAGATGGCTGACTAGGTAGAAGCTACCTCGGATCCCTCTTGCAACAAAGACTTGGAAAAACAAGTGAATCAATCACATACGTGACAATCCACAAACCCTGACCATCGAACACAGATCTAAAGAGTTGACCTGAGTGACAAGGGAGCAAAAAGCCGGACCCTAAAGCAACGACAGCTTCTGGAACTGGCGTCCTGCTCCACAGCCTTGAGACCTCGCAGTTCCCTGGTGCCGAGTGGTGGGGCTGATTGCGGCTTGCTGAGGCGGGGGAGTCATGGGACACAGCCCTAACCCCTAGCCCCCTGGGGTAACCTTGGTAGAGACTCAGCCAGCATAAGCAGACTGCACAATGAGGCGGCTAACGAGAGAACGAGCAACCACGGGGAAGCCGTGACTGTTTTCGGAGCTTGGGGCCAGCGTCCCAGTCAGAAAACCTTGGCGCCGGGCTTTGGACTGGGAGCAGGGGAACTGAGTATGGCTTTCTGAGACAGCGCAAGCGTGGGACGCAGCCCTAGCCCCCTGAAGTAACCTCGGGGGAAACACAGCCGGTGCATGCAGGCAGCACAACAACACAGCTGACAGGAGGAGAAGTCACCAGGAGGCAGCGACTGGTTTTGGAGCCTGAAGTGTGGTGTCCTGTCCCAGCTGGGGAACTTTGGTGCTGGGCTTTGGACTGGGAGCAGGGTAGCTGACCACGGCTTCTGAGACAGCACAAGCACAGAATGTGGGCCTGACCCGACCCAGACAGTGCACGCAGACTACATGCCCCTAGGGAATCTCAGATAAAACAGTCATCACCAACCAAGATAAGTAACTTTGTCTGTATTGCTGGGTGCTACTTTCTCCTATCTATCTGATCCCTCCCCTCCCTGCCCCAGGTGGCTTCATTAACATTGGAATTTCCTGGGCCAGGGAGTGAAGTGCTCTGCAATTTTTTTTTTTTTTCCTAACCCATTCTCCTGGCCTGAGAGAAGCAGCTACTAACAACCCAGGGATGAAAAATCCTTTCCTAACTTCCCTAAACTGGAATAAAAATACAGAACCAGCTCCAGCCAAGCATATGAGATCCACAGTCTTTGGCTTTCATCCCTACATGGAACAAGGTGGCTATTACACTGCAAAGGCAATTCTGATAGAGATCTGACTGTAATTGTTTTAGCAGAGCACTGGGAAGACAAGTTTTCCAGGTCTGATATCTCTACCTATTAGACAGAGCCCTCACTGATCCACAATGGGGAACTGAGGGCTGAAGCTCCACCCAAACCACCTAGCCACCTGCCAAAGGGGTCTGAGGATACTGACGCCTACCAATATTTAGAGGTACAATCATTGGTTGCCTAAGGTACAGCTGCAGAGCCCACCCACCAAAGTGCTTTAGGAATAGAGACACACCTACCTCACTGGCACATGGGGGAAGGCTGCCAGAATCCTGCCCTCCCGGAGTGTGACCCCTGCCGCTACTAGAATCTGGTGCACACAACTATCACCACTACTTCTCTAGGTTAATAGGTGACAGTCTACACCACACACTTGGTGACCCAAAATCAGAACACCTAAGCTGATTCTATTCAAGAATAGTGAATGGACTCTTAGGCTTATATATCTCGTAACAGCCCAAACCAGCTGGTAATAAGACATAAGTGATTCAAAGCCTACAACAATTAAGACAGCGCAATCTAATAGCCTATCTACATATATTGAAAGAAAACAAAACAAGACTCAGTGAGAAAATATAAAATAAATCATTACAATATCTTATAAATGGCTCAGAGACAGCAGTCGATATCAAACCATATAAAGAAGCAGACCATGATTGCTTCTACAACTCCCCAAATTAAAAAATCAAAATCTTTCCCAAATGAAGATACGGTCTTGGAATTGCCAGATGCAGAATATAAAAAACTAATTTACAGAATGCTTGAAGACATCAGGGATGACCTCAGAAATGAAATAAGGCAATCTACAGAAAAAGCCAGGGAACACAGTGATAAAGCAGTTGAAGAAATCAAAAAGACTATTCAAGAACATAGTGGAAAAATTAATAAACCACAAGAATCCATTGAGAGACAGCATTCAGAAATCCAAAAGATTAACAGTAAAATTAAAGAAGTAGACAACTCAATAGGAAGTCAGAGGAGCAGAATGGAGCAATTGGAATGCAGAGTGGGGGAGGAGGAGGATAAGAAATTGACACCAATATAGTTGAAGAAAAATCAGATAAAAGAATTAAAAAAAATGAAGAAACCCTAAGAATCACGTGGGACTCTATCAAGAAGAATAACTTGTGTGTGATTGGTGTTCCAGAACAGAGGGATAACAGAAAATACAGAGAGAATAGTTGAAGACCTGTTGCCAGAAAACTTCCCTGGCATCATAAAAGACGAAAGGCTATCTATCCAAGATGCTCATCTAACCCCATATAAGACTGATCCAAAAAGAAAATCACCAAGGCGTTTTATCATCGAACTTGCCAAAACCAAAGACAAAGAGAAAATTTTAAAAGCAGCCAGGAATAAAAGAAAAGTCACCTACAAAGGAGAATCAATAAGAATAAGTTCAGACTTCTCAGCAGAAACCATGCAGGCAAGAAGGCAATGGGATGACATAGATAGAGCACTGAAGGAGAAAAACTGCCAGCCAAGGATCATACACCCAGCAAAACTCTTTCTCAAATATGAAGGCGAAATTAAAACATTTACAGATAAACACAAGCTTAGAGAATTTGCAAAAACCAAATGAAAGCTACAAGAATTACTAATGGAAATTGCTTAGTCAGAAAATCAATAATATCAGATACCAACACAACACAAGGTAACAGAACAGAACATCCTGATATCAGCTCAAATAGGGAAATCACACACACAAAAAATAAGATTCATTTTAAAAAGAAAAAAATGCTCGAAACAGGGAATCATTGAAGTCATTATGTAAAAGATCACTATAATCAAAAAGAGGGACTAAATACAGGAGGCATAGATCTTCCACATGGAGAGGAAAACAAGATGATATAGGACGATACAAGTTAGGTTTTCACTTAGAAAAATAGGGGTAAAGAGTAAGGTAACCACGAAGAGGTCTAACAATTCCATAATTCAAAATAAAAACTAAGAAAAACATAACGACTCAGCAAACATAAATTCGACTACTATGAAAACGAGGAACACACAATATACAAACAAAAACTTCTCAACACAAAAAAGTAAGTGGAAAAATGAAATTGTCAACAACACACACAAAAAGGCATCAAAATGACAGCGCTAAACTCATACGTATCTATAATTACGTTGAATGTAAATGGACTAAATGCACCAATAAAGAGACAGAGAGTCTCAGACTGGATAAAGAAACACGATCCACCTGTATGCTGCCTATAAGAGACACACTTTAGACCTAGAGACACAAACAAACTAAAACTCAAAGGATGGAAAAAAATATATCAAGCAAACAACAATCCAAAAAGAGCAGGAGTAGCAATATTAATTTCTGACAAAATAGACTTTAAAGTTAATCCACCACAAAGGATAAAGAAGGACACTACTTAATGATTAAAGGGACAATAGACCAGGAAGATACAACCATATTAAATATTTATGCACCCAATGACAGGGCTGCAAGATACATAAAACAAACTTTAATAGAATTGAAAAGTGAGATAGACACCTCCACAATTATAGTAGGAGACTTCAACACACTCCTTTCAGAGAAGGACAGGACATCCAGTAAGAAGCTCAATAGAGACACGGAAGATGTACTTACAACAATCAACCAACTTGACCTCAGAGACTTATACAGAACACTCCACCCAACAGCTGCAAAGTATACTTTTTTTTCTAGTGCACATGGAACATTCTCTAGAATAGATCACATATTAGGTCATAAAACAAACCTTTGCAGAATCCAAAACATCGAAATATTACAAAGCATCTTCTCAGAACACAAGGCCATAAAAGTAGAAATCAACAACAGAAAAATCAGGGAAAAGAAATCAAATACTTGGAAACTGAACAATACCCTGCTCAAAAAAGACTCGGTTATAGAAGACATTAAGGAGGGAATAAAGAAAATCATAGAATGCGACGAGAATGAAAATACTTCCTATCAAAACCTCTGGGACACAGGAAAGGCAGTGCCCAGAGGTCAATTTATATTGATAAATCCACACATACATAAAGAAAGAAAGAGCCACAATCAGAGAACTGTCCCTACAACTTGAACAAATAGAAAGTGAGCAACAAAAGAATCCATCAGGCACCAGAAGAAAACAAACAATAAAAGTTAGAGCTGCACTAAATGAATTAGAGAATAGAAAAACAATTGAAAGAATTAACAAAGCCAAAAGCTGGTTCTTGGAAAAAATTAACAAAGTTGATAAACCATTGGGCAGACTGACTAAAGAAATACAGGAAAGGAAACAAATAACCTGAATAAGAAATGAGATGGGCCATATCACAACAGACCCAACTGAAATTAAAAGAATCGTATCAGATTATTACGAAAAATGGTACTTCAACAAATTTGCAAACCTAGAAGAAATGGATGAATTCCTAGAAAAACACTACTTACCTAAACTAACACAATCAGAAGTAGAACAACTAAATAGACCCATAACAAAAAAAGAGATTGAAAAGGTAATCAAAAAACTCCCAACAAAAAAAAAAAACCTGGCCCAGACGGCTTCACTGCAGAGTTCTACCAAACTTTCAGAGAAGCGTTAACACCACTACTACTGAAGGTATTTCAAAGCACAGAAAACGATGGAATACTACCTAACTCTTTCTAGGAAGCCAGCATATCCCTGATACCAAAACCAGGTAAGACACCACAAAAAAAAGAAAATTACAGACCTATATCCCTCATGAACATAGATGCAAAAATCTTCAACACAATTCTAGCCAAAGGAATTCAACAACATATCAAAAAAATAATCCACCATGACCAAGTCGGATTTATACCAGTTTTTTTTTTTTTTTTTATGCAAGGTTGGTTCAGTATTAGAAAAACCATTAATGTAATACACCATATAAATAAAACAAAAGACAAAAACCACATGATCTTATCAATTGATGCAGAAAAGGCATTTGACAAAGTCCAACACCCATTCATGATAAAAACTCTCACCAAAATAGGAACTGAAGGAAAATTCCTCAACATAATAAAGGGCATCTATACAAAGCCAACATCATTCTAAATGGAGAGAGCCTGAAAGCACTTCCCTTGAGAACGGGAACCAGAAAAGGATGCCCTTTGTCACCGCTCTTATTCAACATTGTGCCAGAGGTCCTAGCCAGAGCAATTAGGCTAGACAAAGAAATAAAGGGCATCCGGACTGGCAAGGAAGAAGTCAAATTATCTCTATTTGCAGATGACATGATCTTATACACAGAAAACCCTAAGGAATCCTCCAGAAAACTACTGAAACTAATAGACGAGTTTGGCAGAGTTTCAGGTTACAAGATAAACATACAAAAATCACTTGGATTCTTCTTCATCAACAAAAAGAATATTGAAGAGGAAATCACCAAATCAATACCATCCATAGTAGCACCCAGGAAGAAAAAATACTTAGGAATAAATCTTACCAAAGATGTAAAGGACTTATACAAAGAAAATTACAAAGTACTAGTGCAAGAAACTAAAAGGGACCTACATAAGTGGAAAAATATACCTTGCTCATGGATAGAAAAATTAACATAGTAAAAATGTCTATTCTACCAAAAGCCATCTATATAGACAATGCACTTCCGATCCAAATTCCAACGACATTTTTTAATGCAATGGAGAAACAAATCACGAACTTCATATGGAAGGGAAAGAAGCCCCAGATAAGTAAAGCATTACTGAAAAAGAAGGAGAAAGTGGGAGGTCTCACTCTACCTGATTTTAGAACATATTATACAGCCACAGTAGTCAAAACAGCCTGCTACTTGTACAACAACTGGCACATAGACCAATGGAACAGAATTGAGAACCCAGATATAAATCCATCCACATATGAGCAGCTGATATTTGACAAAGGCCCAGTGTCAGTTAATTGGGGAAAAGATAGTCTTTTTAACAAATGGTGCCAGCATAACTGGATATCCATTTGCAAAAAAATGAAACAGGACCCATACCTCACACCATGCACAAAAACTAACTCCAAGTGGGTCAAAGACCTAAACATAAAGACTAAAACAATAAAGATCATGGAAGAAAAAATAGGGACAACGTTAGGAGCCCTAATACACGGCATAAACAGAACACAAAACATTACTAAAAATGACAAAGAGAAACCATGTAACTGGGAGCTCCTAAAAATCGAACACCTATGCTCATCTAAAGACTTCACCAAAAGAGTAAAAAGACCATCTGCAGATTGGGAAAAAATTTTCAGCTATGACATCTCCGACCAGCGCCTGACCTCTAAAATCTCTGATTCTGTTAAAACTCAACCACAAAAAGACAAACAACCCAATTAAAAACTGGGGAAAGGATATGAACACGCACTTCACTAAAGAAGATATTCAGGCAGTTAAGAGATACATGAGAAAATGGTCTCAATCATTAGCCATTAGAGAAATGCAAATTAAAGCTACAACGAGATTCCATCTCACTCCAGCAAGGCTGGTATTAATCCAAAAAACACAAAATAATAAATGCTGCAGAATCTGTGGAGAGATTGGAACTCTTATATACTGCTGGTGGGAATGTAAAATGATACAACCACTTTGGAAATCTATCTGGCGTTTTCTTAAGAAGTTAGAAATAGAACTACCATAAAAAAAAAAATACAACCCAGAAATCCCACTCCTTGGAATATATCCTAGAGAAATAAGAGTCTTTACACGAACAGATATATGCATACCCATGTTTATTGCAGCACTGTTTACAATAGCAAAAAGCTGGAAGCAACCAAGATGTCCATCAACGGATGAATGGATAAATAAATTGTGGTATATTCACACAATAGAATACTACGCATCAATAAAGAACAATCATGAACCTGTGAAATATTTCATAACATGGAGGAACCTGGAAGGCATTATGCTGAGTGAAATTAGTCAGATGCAAAAGGACAAATATTGTATAAGACCACTCTTATAAGATCTTGAGAAACAGTTTAAACTGAGAAGAACACATTCCTTTTTGGTGACGAGAAGGGGGAGGGAGGGAGGGTGGGTGAGGGTTATTTACTGATTAGATAGTAGATAAGAACTACTTTAGGTGAAGGGAAGGACAACACTCAATACAGGGAAGGTCAGCTCAACTGGACTGGACCAAAAGCAAAGAAGTTTCCTGAATAAACTGAATGCTTCGAAGGTCAGTGGAGGAAGGGCAGGGGTCTGGGGACTATGGCTTTAGGGGACATCTAATTCAATTGGCAAAATAAATTCTATTAAGAAAACATTCTGCATCCCACTTTGAAGTGTGGCGTCTGGGGTCTTAAATGCTAAGAAGCAGCCATCTAACATGCATCAGTTGTTGTCAACCCACCTGGATCAAAGGAGAATGAAGAACACCAAGGTCACACGATAACTATGAGCCCAAGAGACAGAAAGGGCCACAGGAACCAGAGACTTACATCATCCTGAGACCAGAAGAACTAGGTGGTGCCCGGCCACAACCGATGACTGCCCTGACAGGGAGCACAACAGAGAACCCCCGAGGGAGCAGGAGAACAGTGGGATGCAGACCTCAAATTCTCATAAAAAGACCAGACTTAATGGTCTGACTGAGACTAGAAGAATCCCGGTGGTCATGGTCCCCATACCTTCTGTTGGCCCAGGACAAGAACCATTCCCGAAGACAACTCATCAGACATGGATTGGACTGGACAATGGATTGGAGAGAGATGCTGATAAGGAGTGAGCTACTTGTATCAGGTGGACACTTGAGACTGTTGGCATCTCCTATCTGGAGGGGAGATGTGAGGGTAGAGAGGGTTAGAAGCTGGCAAAACGGTCACAAAAGGAGAGACTGGAAGGAGGGAGTGGGCTGACTCGGGGGAGAGCAAATGGGAGTATGTAGTAAGGTGTATATAAGTTTATATGTGAGAAACTGACTTGATTTGTAAACTTTCACTTAAAGCATAATAAAAATTATTTTTAAAAAAAGGCATAAAAAATAAAAGTAAATGAGGATCTCTTACATGTATCTCAAGGGCTGCATTTCACACCATATCAATTAGTGAAATTTTCTGTCGAAATTATTAGTCTTTGATTTCAGTTTAGCATTGCATTCAAAATGAAAGTTGCAGAAATCAGTGTGCACTTGTCAATTATGGTCCCGATAGCTGAACTTAAGTTTACATAGAAAAGTATCTTCATGCAACAGAAAGGCACATATGAAACTAATATGAGCCATGGTTGACATTAAACAGAAATTGTTAGTGTCAGACCTTACTCAGAAAAAACGTGCTAATTATATGCAATGATTTTAAAGGGATAACATAAATGTCCTTATCTGACTTATGACTTGAATTATGGTGTTGGTAAAGAATTTTTTTTTTTTTTAAAGAATATTGAATGTACCATGGACTTCCAGAAGAACAAAGAAATCTGTCTTGGAAGAAGTACAGCCAGAATGCTTCTTAGAAGCGAGGATGGCGAGACATCGTCTCATGTGCTTTGAACATGTTATCAGGAGGGACCGTTCCTGGAGAGGGACATCATGCTTGGTGAAGTAGAGGGCCAGTGAAAAATAAGAAGACCCTCAATGAGATGGATTGACACAATGGCTGCAACAATGGGCTGAAACATAGCAATGATTGTGAGGATGGTGCAGAACCGGGTGGTGTTTCATTCTGTTGTTCATAGGATCACTATGAGTCGGAACCAACTGGACAGAACCTAATAACAACAAGACTGTCTTAAGAAACCCAATTTTTTTATAGTCACAGTTCAATAACTTCAGTTCAAATTATAAATTGCTGTTATTGTAGTTAATAAAAAGACATGTTTTCTGAGTGTGTGAGTGTTTTTAGGCATACACGCTGATGGTAGTTGTATTTCTGTATATGAAGAGACAGAAGAAAGTATACAAATAGGTTTAGGTTTTTGAGCAGGAGAAGGAAAAATTACTAAATATTAGCTCAGACCCTACACAGGTGTAAGGTTAATTTACAGGTTGTTCTTAGAGACACTTAATCAGTAGTTCCCATGTGCCAAGTATCTGTACTATTAGGTCTTTCTGTAAATACAAAGAGTAGGCTGTGTTACCACAGGTCCTTTACTCTAGCAGGTATCCTGTAGCCCCTCTGATCTGTTGTCTACTACTGTTTCAATCATCTTCTTCACGAACCTTGAGGTGCTGCAGGTCATCACGCAGAGGTCACTGTGAGACTGACTCCAATACCTCCTATCACTTTGATTTTCTTTGGCTGACTATCTTCTGAAGCCTTTCTAGAAGGATGGAGCTGTTGTTGTCAGGGTCTCTTTTCAATTTGCCTCCAGATCTTCTCTATTGGCCTCTCTCTTTGGCCAGTGGTGAGCATTTTCATTTTCTTATGTCTAGTCACTAAGAGAGAGCCGTGGGAAAGCTGCTTAAGCATCTAGCTATAGCTCTCTTAAGCTTTTTCTCTCCTGGATGTAGTGCCATTTAGGTGAAGAAAGAGGGGACTGGACCAGACATGGTCAATAACAACTTCTCTTAGTTTATAGAGGCATCTTTCACTCTGCCCCTAGGGACTTTGGCTGAGAATAATCTAACCTACTAGTCTTTTTCCTCTTTACTCATGGCAATGTTCTCTCAGGAGTTCCAATTCTTTTATTTGGACTTTTTTCATGTAACCCTGAATCTATTAAACTTGTCTGAATATGACACTCCCTATCATGGCTAACTTCTTGGTCTTTTCCCATCAGGCCACCAGACTCCATATAAATGATGAGCCTTATGACAGTTACGGAGTTCTCACAAGAATGAGTTAATAAAGATGCTGTCTACCTACATGAAATGAAATGCATATGGAGTGGAGTTGGGTGTTCTGAAGAGAATGAGATTGGATGCTGCTTAATTTCACATACTGCCTTCTCTGAGTAACAATTTTTAATCCAGGTAAGAGACTGGAATCTAGGCAGAAATGTCTGGGTATAAATTCTAGTTAAAAACACCTTGTCAGCTATATACTTCTGTTTACAATATTGCTAGTTCTTTCTTGTAGAGTTGATGAAACATGAGTTTGAATATTTGGGGCTTAAATATTGAGGAAAAAAGAGTATTGGAGATGATGTTATTGTTGGGATTGAAAAGTAGGAGTTAGATTTCATCTCAGCTTTCCCATCCTTGTTTTCTTTCACCTGCACCCTTCTCAGAACCTGCAGTGATGCTGACAGTTTTTTCGGCTCTAATTCTGGATCTGGAAACCCTGGTGGCATAGTGGTTAAGTGCTACAGCTGCTAACCAAAGAGTCAGCAGTTCAAATCTGCCAGGTGCTCCTTGGAAACTCTATAGGGCAGTTATACTCTGTCCTATAGGGTCGCTATGAGTCGGAATCGACTCGATGGCTGCCGGTTTGCTTTTTGGTTTTTTTGGAATTCTGGATCTGAGTATTCAGTAGGTTACCCGCATTGCCGTTGAGTTGATTCTGACTCATAGTGACCCTATAGTAGAACTGCTGCTTAGGATTTTCAAGGCTGTAATCTTTACAGAAGCAGACTGCCACATCTTTCTCCCATGGAGTGGCTGGTGGGTTCAAGTCACAGGCTTTTTGGTTAGCAGCTGAGTGCTTAACCAAAGCACCATCAAGGTTCCTCTTCAATAGCTTAGCAAGTAGTTATAATTAGCAATTTATGCAAAAATAATTGTCCTTTTTAAATTATCTGCATGTTGACATTAGCCAGGATGTGTGCGTAAATTTTATTAGAAACTTATTAAAATATTAAGTTTAGAAATGAAACAATTTCTCCCAATGTAATAAACACAAGTAGACATAAATAGACCAACTTTTTACAAGTTTCTTGATTCAGTAAATTAATGTAAGGTATAAGATGTCCATTAAGTATTTTTCTAAAATACTGCCTTTCATGGAATACTATCTAAAAATATATTCATTACCATCTCTCCCAAAGTGTTTCCCTCTCGAGACTTCCCTTTCATCCTTATTGCCACATTATTACACCAGTCAGATTTCCTATATCCAAGTCATATTTGCCTCCTTCTTTCTTCATACTCTGGGCCCTAGTGGTGCAAAAAGTCGGCAGTTCATATCCACCAGCTGCTCCTTGGACACAATATGGATGCGATTTCCCTCTGTCCGGCAGGGTCTCTATGAGTCAGAATCGACTTGACAGCAGTGGTTTTTTTTTTTTTTTTTTTTTTTTTGGTTTTCTTCATATTCTATATTCAGTAAGGCACTGAGGTATTTTAAGAATTAACTTACCCTTTTTATTTATTTATTTTTACATTTATCTGTTTCTTCATCCATTCCTCCATTTTAATTGTAGCTTAAACTTAGAGCATGTGTATTATAACCTGTTACCTCCTAGAGGTACACTATGTTATATACATGCTTTATATACAGCAGAGCCCTGGTGGCACAGTGGTTAAGAGCTATGGCTGCTAACCAAAAGGTCAGCAGTTCAAATGCACCAGTTGCTTCTTGGAAACCCTATGGGGCAGTTCTACTCTGTCCTATAGGGTCGCTATGAGTCAGGAATTGACTCAACAACAATGGGTTTGGTTTTGGTTTTGGTTACATATGACAGACCCTTAGCAAATATTTTAACTGTTCTTTCCAGTTTCATTCATTTTCCTCTCTTCCTTTTCTTTTCCTATAAATTTGGCTCCTGAAAATGTTATTGCCAGATTAACTGTTTTATTCAGTTTTCATCCTATCATTCCTTTCTTTAAAAACGTTCAGTACCTTCCCACTGCCTATGGATACAAATTTAAATTTCTCTGCCTAATCTTTCAGTTTTGCCAAAGTCAAGCCCTACCATATCAATTCAAACTTATTTTTTTACAGTTTCACAGCATAAAGCCTGTAATTTGGCCAACACATTCCTTTAACATGGCATGCTTATATCAAACTCCATTCTTCTATTTTGCCAAGAATGTCTTTCCCTCTTCAAGCTTATTGTTCAAGATTGAAGTTAAGTCCAGCTTTCCAAATATCTGTAATAACTTACTTCTAATATTCCTCCTTTAGGCACTATGCTTCATTTTTTGACTGCTTTATACGACTTTTTAGCATTTGCTTCTTCACTGAAGAGATAAATACCTCAAGGGGATGTATTACTAGGCCAAGTACTTCAAGTCTTATAAAACCTTATGGTTGGGCGGAGCCAAGATGGCGGACTAGGCAGACGCTACCTCGGATCCCTCTTACAACAAAGACACGGAAAAACAAGTGAATCGATCACATACATAACAATCTAAGAACCCTGAACAACAAACACAGATTTAGAGACGGAGAATGAACTAATACGGGGAAGCAGCGATTGTTTCCAGAGCCTGGAGCCAGCATACCAGTCAGGTATGGCACAAGCACAGAGAGCGGCTCCACCCCCCTAAACTAACCCCGGGAGGGGGACCAGCCGGTTCCACCGCCCGGTAGGAGAAGTCCCCAGGAGGCAGTGACTGGTCTTGGAGCAGAAAGAGCAGCGTCCGAGCCAGGGAACCGTCCCGCAGGGATTTGGACTGGATGCAGGTACGGCATAAACACGGAGAGTTGCTCCACCCCCCTGAACTAACCCCGGGAAGGGGACCAGCCGGGTCGTGCGGGCGGCGTGGGACACAGCCGGTAGGAGAAGTCCCTGGAAGGCAGCGACTCGTACTGGAGCGGGGAGAACAGCGTCCCAGCCAGGACACTCGGTCATGGCACAAGCAGGGGGACCTGCTCCACCCATCTGAACTAACCCCGGGAGGAGGCCCAACTGGTTTTCGAGGGCGGCACGGCCACGCAGCTAGAGGGACGAGAAGTCCCCGGCAGGCAGCGACTGATTTTGGAGTCGAGAGTGCACCGTCCCAGTAGGGGAGCCTTGACGCTGGGCGTGGGGCTGGAAGCGGAGAATCTGACTGTGACTCCAGCGGGCCAGACCCCCCGGGGGCAATCTCCACACAGCCAGCACACATAGGCGACGCGCCCCGCGGGAGTCTCAGATATAATAGTCATTCCAAGCAAGACAAGCAACTCTGGCTATATTCTGAGGTGCTACTCTCCTATCTCTCTGTTCCCTCCCCCACCCTCCCCAGGAGGCTTCATTAACATCTGAATAGCCTGAGCCAGAGGGAGAACTCCGATAGGGATCTGACTGCATTTTTTTTTTAGCGGATTTTCTGGAAAAACTAGTTTCCCAGTGATGGCTCAGAGACAACAATCCATATCAAACCACTTAAAGAAGCAGACCGTGACAGCTTCTCCAACCCACCAAACAAAAGAATCAAAATCTTTCCCAAATGAAGATACAATCTTGGAATTATCAGATACAGAATATAAAAAACTAATTTACAGAATGCTTAATGATATCACAAATGAAATTAGGATAACTGCAGAAAAAGCCAAGGAACACACTGATAAAACTGTTGAAGAACTCAAAAAGATTATTCAAGAACATACTGGAAAAATTAATAAGTTGCAAGAATCCATAGAGAGACAACATGTAGAAATCCAAAAGATTAACAATAAAATTACAGAATTAGACAACGCACTAGGAAGTCAGAGGAGCAGACTCGAGCAATCAGAATGCAGACTGGGACATCTGGAGGACCAGGGAATCGACACCAACATAGCTGAAAAAAAATCAGATAAAAGAATTAAAAAAAATGAAGAAACCCTAAGAATTATGTGGGACTCTATCAAGAAGGATAACCTGCGGGTGATTGGAGTCCCAGAACAGGGAGGGGGGACAGAAAACACAGAAAAAATAGTTGAAGAACTCCTGACAGAAAACTTCCCTGACATCATGAAAGACGAAAGGATATCTATCCAAGATGCTCATCGAACCCCATTTAAGATTGATACAAAAAGAAAAACACCAAGACATATTATCATCAAACTCACCAAAACCAAAGATAAACAGAAAATTTTAAAAGCAGCCAGGGAGAAAAGAAAGGTTTCCTTCAAGGGAGAATCAGTAAGAATATGTTCTGACTACTCAGCAGAAACCATGCAGGCAAGAAGGGAATGGGATGACATATACAGAACACTGAAGGAGAAAAACTGCCAGCCAAGGATCATATATCCAGCAAAACTCTCTCTGAAATATGAAGGCGAAATTAAGATATTTACAGACAAACACAAGTTTAGAGAATTTGCAAAAACCAAACCAAAGCTACAAGAAATACTAAAGGATAATGTTTGGTCAGAGAACCAATAATATCAGATATCAGCACAACACAAGGTCACAAAACAGAACGTCCTGATATCAACTCAAATAGGGAAATCACAAAAACAAACAAATTACGATTAACTAAAAAAAAAAAAAATACACATAACAGGGAATCATGGACGTCAATAGGTAATAGATCACAATAATCAAAAAGAGGGACTAAATACAGGAGGCATTGAACTGCCATATGGAGAGTGATACAAGGCGATATAGAACAATACAAGTTAGGTTTTTACTTAGAAAAATAGGGGTAAATATTAAGGTAACCACAAAAAGGTATAACAACTCTATAACTCAAGATAAAAACCAAGAAAAACGTAACGACTCAACTAACATAAAGTCAAGCACTATGAAAATGAGGATCTCACAATTTACTAAGAAAAACGCCTCAGCACAAAAAAGTATGTGGAAAAATGAAATTGTCAACAACACACATAAAAAGGCATCAAAATGACAGCACTAAAAACTTATTTATCTATAATTACCCTGAATGTAAATGGACTAAATGCACCCATAAAGAGATAGAGAGTCACAGACTGGATAAAGAAACACGATCCATCTATATATATATGCGGCCTACAAGAGACACACCTTAGACTTAGAGACACAAACAAACTAAAACTCAAAGGATGGAAAAAAGTATATCAAGCAAACGACAAGCAAAAAAGAAGAGGAGTAGCAATATTAATTTCTGACAAAATAGACTTTAGACTTAAATCCACCACAAAGGATAAAGAAGGACACTATATAATGATAAAAGGGACAATTGATCAGGAAGACATAACCATATTAAATATTTATGCACCCAATGACAGGGCTGCAAGATACATAAATCAAATTTTAACAGAATTGAAAAGCGAGATAGATACCTCCACGATTATAGTAGGAGACTTCAACACACCACTTTCGGAGAAGGACAGGACATCCAGTAAGAAGCTCAACAGAGACACGGAAGATCTAATTACAACAATCAACCAACTTGACCTCATTGACTTATACAGAACTCTCCACCCAACTGCAGCAAAGTATACTTTTTTTTCTAGCGCACATGGAACATTCTCTAGAATAGACCACATATTAGGTCATAAAACAAACCTTTGCAGAGTCCAAAACATCGAAATATTACAAAGCATCTTCTCAGACCACAAGGCAATAAAACTAGAGATCAATAACAGAAAAACTAGGGAAAAGAAATCAAATACTTGGAAAATGAACAACACCCTCCTGAAAAAAGACTGGGTTATAGAAGACATCAAGGAGGGAATAAGGAAATTAATAGAAAGCAACGAGAATGAAAATACTTCCTATCAAAACCTCTGGGACACAGCAAAAGCAGTGCTCAGAGGCCAATTTATATCAATAAATGCACACATACAAAAAGAAGAAAGAGCCAAAATCAGAGAACTGTCCCTACAACTTGAACAAATAGAAACTGAGCAACAAAAGAATCCATCAGGCACCAGAAGAAAACAAATAATAAAAATTAGAGCTGAACTAAATGAATTAGAGAACAAAAAAACAATTGAAAGAATTAACAAAGCGAAAAGCTGGTTCTTTGAAAAAATAAACAAAATTGATAAACCATTGGCTAGACTGACTAAAGAAATACAGGAAAGGAAACAAATAACCCGAATAAGAAATGAGAAGGACCACATCACAACAGAACCAAATGAAATTAAAAGAATCATTTCAGATTGTTATGAAAAATAGTACTCTAACAAATTTGCAAACCTAGAAGAAATGGATGAATTCCTGGAAAAACACTACCTACCTAAACTAACACATTCAGAAGTAGAACAACTAAATAGACCCATAACAAAAAAAGAGATTGAAACGGTAATCAAAAAACTCCCAACAAAGAAAAGCCCTGGCCCGGACGGCTTCACTGCAGAGTTCTACCAAACTTTCAGAGAAGAGTTAACACCACTACTTCTGAAGGTATTCCAAAGCATAGAAAATGACGGAATACTACCCAACTCATTCTATGAAGCCACCATCTCCCTGATACCAAAACCAGGTAAAGACATTACAAAAAAAGAAAATTATAGACCTATATCCCTCATGAACATTGATGCAAAAATCCTCAACAAAATTCTAGCCAATAGAATCCAACAACACATCAAAAAAATAATTCACCCTGATCAAGTGGGATTTATACCAGGTATGCAAGGCTGGTTTAATATCAGAAAAACCATTAATGTAATCCATCACATAAATAAAACAAAAGACAAAAACCACATGATCTTAACAATTGATGCAGAAAAGGCATTTGACAAAGTCCAACACCCATTCATGATAAAAACTCTTACCAAAATAGGAATTGAAGGAAAATTCCTCAACATAATAAAGGGCATCTATGTAAAGCCAACAGCCAATACCACTCTAAATGGAGAAACCTGAAAGCATTTCCCTTGAGAACGGGAACCAGACAAGGATGCCCTTTATCACCGCTCTTATTCAACATTGTGTTGGAAGTCTTAGCCAGGGCAATTAGGCTAGACAAAGAAATAAAAGGTATCCGTATTGGCAAGGAAGAAGTAAAGTTATCACTATTTGCAGATGACATGATTATATACACAGAAAACCCTAAGGAATCCTCCAGAAAACTACTGAAACTAATACAAGAGTTTGGCAGAGTCTCAGGTTATAAAATAAACATACAAAAATCACTTGGATTCCTCTACATCAACAAAAAGAACACCGAAGAGGAAATAACCAAATCAATACCATTCACAGTAGCCCCCAAGAAGATAAAATACTTAGGAGTAAATCTTACCAAGGATGTAAAAGACCTATACAAAGAAAACTACAAAGCTCTACTACAAGAAATTCAAAAGGAGATACTTAAGTGGAAAAACATACTCTGCTCATGGATAGGAAGACTTAACATAGTAAAAATGTCTATTCTACCAAAAGCCATCTATACATTTAAAGCACTTCCGATCCAAATTCCAATGTCATATTTTAAGGGGATAGAGAAACAAATCACCAATTTCATATGGAAGGGAAAGAAGCCCCGGATAAGCAAAGCACTACTGAAAAAGAAGAAGAAAGTGGGAGGCCTCACCTTACCTGACTTCAGAACCTATTATACAGCCACAGTAGTCAAAACAGCCTGGTATTGGTACAACAACAGACACATAGACCAATGGAACAGAATTGAGAACCCAGACATAGATCCATCCACGTATGAGCAGCTGATATTTGACAAAGGACCAGTGTCAATTAACTGGGGAAAAGATAGCCTTTTAACAAATGGTGCTGGCATAACTGGATATCCCTTTGCAAAAAAATGAAACAGGACCCATACCTCACACCATGCACAAAAACTAACTCCAAGTGGATCAAAGACCTAAACATAAAGACTAAAACGATAAAGATCATGGAAGAAAAAATTGGGACAACCCTAGGAGCCCTAATACAAGGTATAAACAGAATACAAAACATTACCAAAAATGATGAAGAGAAACCCGATAACTGGGAGCTCCTAAAAATCAAACACCTATGCTCATCTAAAGACTTCTCCAAAAGAGTAAAAAGACCACCTACAGATTGGGAAAGAATTTTCAGCTATGACATCTCCGACCAGCGCCTGATCTCTAAAATCTACATGATTCTGTCAAAACTCAACCACAAAAAGACAAACAACCCAATCAAGAAGTGGGCAAAGGATATGAACACACATTTCACTAAAGAAGATATTCAGGCAGCCAACAGATACATGAGAAAATGCTCTCGATCATTAGCCATTAGAGAAATGCAAATTAAAACAACGATGAGATTCCATCTCACACCAGCAAGGCTGGCATTAATCCAAAAAACACAAAATAATAAATGTTGGAGAGGCTGCGGAGAGATTGGAACTCTCATACACTGCTGGTGGGAATGTAAAATGGTACAACCACTTTGGAAATCTATCTGGCGTTATCTTAAACAGTTAGAAATAGAACTACCATACAACCCAGAAATCCCACTCCTAGGAATATACCCTAGAGATACAAGAGCCTTCATACAAACAGATACATGCACACCCATGTTTATTGCAGCTCTGTTTACAATAGCAAAAAGTTGGAAGCAACCAAGGTGTCCATCAACGGATGAATGGGTAAATAAATTGTGGTATATTCACACAATGGAATACTACGCATCGATAAAGAACAGTGACGAATCTCTGAAACATTTCATAACATGGAGGAACCTGGAAGGCATTATGCTGAGCGAAATTAGTCAGAGGCAAAAGGACAAATATTGTATAAGACCACTATTATAAGATCTTTAGAAATAGTAAACCTGAGAAGAACACATACTTTTGTGGTTACGAGGGGGGGAGGGAGGGAGGGTGGGAGAGGGTTTTTTATTGATTAATCAGTAGATAAGAACTGCTTTAGGTGAAGGGAAAGACAACACTCAATACATGGAAGGTCAGCTCAATTGGACTGGACCAAAAGCAAAGAAGTTTCTGGGATAAAATGAAGGCTTCAAAGGTCAGCGGAGCAAGTGCGGGGGTCTGGGGAACATGGTTTGCGGGGACTTCTAAGTCAATTGGCAAAATAATTCTATTATGAAATCATTCTGCATCCCACTTTGAAATGTGGCGTCTGGGGTCTTAAATGCTAACAAGCGGCCATCTAAGATGCAGCAATTGGTCTCAACCCACCTGGAGCAAAGGAAAATGAAGAACACCAAGGCCACACGACAACTAAGAGCCCAAGAGACAGAAAGGGCCACATGAACCAGAGACCTACATCATCCTGAGACCAGAAGAACTAGTTGGTGCCCGGCCACAATCGATGACTGCCTTGACAGGGAGCACAGCAGAGGACCCCTGAGGGAACAGGAGATCAGTGGGATGCAGACCCCAAATTCTCATAAAAAGACCAAACTTAATGGTCTGACTGAGACTGGAGGAATCCCGGCGGCCATAGTCCCCAGACCTTCAGTTGACACAGGACAGGAACCATCCCCGAAGACAACTCATCAGACATGAAAGGGACTGGTCAGCGGGTGGGAGAGAGACGCTGATGAAGAGTGAGCTAATTATATCAGGTGGACACTTGAGATTGTGTTGGCAACTCTTTTCTGGACGGGGGATGGGAGGATAGAGAGAGAGGGAAGCCGGCAAAATTGTCAAGAAAGGAGAGACTGAGAGGGCTGACTCAAGAGGGGGAGAGCAAGTGGGAGTAGGGAGTGAGATGTATGTAAACTTATATGTGACAGACTGATTGGATTTGTAAACGTTCACTTGAAGCTTAATAAAAGTTATTAAAAAAAACAAAAAAAAACATGATAACATAAAATGAAAAAAAAAAAAAAAAACCTTATGGTTGGAAAGTACCGTGGAGATCAAAAAGGTCAACCCTTTCATTTTAAACCTGAGAAATTTGAGGCTCAAGGTTGTTAACTAACATTCAGAAGGCCATAGAATTCTTAGCAGCAGTGGAATAATACCTGACATAACCCCAGAATATACCATGCTTTCTAATGGATACACCGCTTCTTACGAAAATATTTATTAAAGGAAAATTATATGTCTAATTGACAAATAACAGCTGTTTTCTTAGGGGAATGGGCACTTTTGTATCTTTTGTTTACTGAGCGGGGTGATATATGTAAAAAAATCCAATTTCAAAACTGGGAACAAAGGTATGTTACAAAAGAGTTAAGAAGAAAGTATACATGGTTGGAAAGCAATACGGGACTAGGAAAAAAATAAGGATATTTGGAGTGAACTATTGGTTGTTCTGTGTCTTAACACCCCTTCCTTCCCTAATCACTCCATATAATCTTTGGTAAGTTAATCTTTATTACTCATTAAATTTTGAAAATTCAGTGAAGATGCTGATGTACCAGCTGAAGGTAGGTATAAAGGGAAAAGAGGGAATGCAACCAGAGTCTCAGGCACAGCTGTATTACTCTGTAATAATACAAATGTCAGCTGTACTTTAAATTTCAAAGTAATTATCTTCTATGTTAATACTGGAAACACCCCAGTCCACTTAAGACAATTTCCAAAAATTAAACGTTTTTAAATATCTTGTGGGATATTCTGTTTATATATGAATAAAAAAAAAAGAATAAGGTATGTTTAAATGCTTAAAGAAGATTTCTTATACAGCTGCAAAAATAGGAATAACAATGACAAATTTTCTGAATAAACATGAACTAAAATTTTAAAATAATAGTTTTGATTTTAATCCCAGTGTTTTCATAGAGTTTTGAGACGCCATCAGATGATATTAATTGATGAGCGCAATTTAGATGTAGTAGAAGCATTTAATAATGTTAATTATGGATAGAAATTCTTAGCTCCGTTATATGCAATACTTTCCTCATCTAATAAGTATAATTTTGGCGGTGTAGTGGTTAAGTGCTATGGCTGCTAGCCAAAAGGTCAGCAGTTGGAATCCACCAGGCACTCCTTGGAAACTCTATGGGGCAGTTCTACTCTGTTCTATATGGTTGCGATGAGTCGGAATCAATTTGATGGCAACTTTTTTTTTTTAAATAAGTATAAAATATAAAAGTATTCATTAATTCTGAATTTTTCTTGATTAGTGAGTGTTGTAGTTTTGTGCCCTTAAGTATAACTGAACTAAATAGAAACTCATTGGGATGACCCTTCTTTCTTTACCCACGGTAGAAACATCTGCAGTGGAATTTTCTCCAAAATGTATTGTACGTGTTCATCATTTAAACTGTAATTAAAGTTTGCAGTCCCAGATGAACCGATGCTGTAAAGTGTTCCATTATGTGCCACATTCTTTCACTTCAATTCAGTTGATTATTTGGAAAATTTAAGCTCTTAAAAGCTACATTTTGTTTAAAGTTATTTTAGTTAATACACAAATCCAGTGTATTAGTTTCCTATTGATGCTACAACAAATTATCATATACTGGCTTAAAACAACAAAAATTTTATTATCTCACCATTCTTGAGGTCAGAGTCCAAAATGGGTCTTACTGGGCTTACATCAAGGTGTTAAAAGGGTTCCATTCTGAGATTACAGGAGAGAATCAGTTTCCTTGCCTTTTCCAATTCCTAGAGGCTTGTGGTCCCTTCCACCAGCATAGCATCTTCAAGTCTTTCTTTGATTCTAACTTTTGCTTCCCTCTTCTACTTATAAGAACTCTTGTGTTTACACTGGACAAAGCCAAATAATCCAGGATAATTTCCTCATCTTAAAATCATGATATGCAACATTAATTTCACCTGCAATCTTAATTCTCTTTGTTTTGTAACCTAAGTATCCATAGATTCCAGGGATTGGAACATAGACACCTTTGGGGGACCTTCGCACTTATCACACTTAGCCATTAAGAAAATTAAAGTTGCTTCAGTTTACAATCTTATGTCTCTGATTTCAAGTTTATTTAGCTCATTTTTAGATTAATATATCACCATACACCTCTATTTCTGATGGCTTATAGAAAAAAATTTGATGTTTGAATAGAATTGATTTATGTTAAAAATTCTGCAGAATCTTTCAAAATCTGGGGAGATATTATATGGTATTCCAAAGCTTAGATTTGTATGTGTTGCTGAGTCTTCCAAGAAAGTTGGCTGGGACCAAGGCAACTGAATGTCCAGAAGGGAGAGATTTTTGCTAACCCCCACTTTTTTGACTATACAAATAATACTGTAAATGTCAGAATCTGCTTTCTACAATTTATTTTTAAAAGCTTCCCTTTTACAGTGCTAAAATTTAATAGCCAGGGAGACCAAACAACTATATTAAACCTTATACGTAAAAGTAGCTTTCAAAATAGTGGAATTTTAGTATTGACTTAATAAAATGCCACTGTATTATAGGAAGTTTTTTATGACATCTGTTGTAATACTGTATTTCATATTTGACATTTACAACTTAAAACTAGAAGAAAAAATATATTTTAAGTTGCAGTCCACACTGAATTTATATAGTTCCATTATGCCTAAAATCAGACATTACTCTCTAAGCACAACTGACAAAATAAGTTTTCACAATCCTTTAGAAGATTTAAAAGGAATACAGTATGTAGTGAATTATTGTTCTGTAATAACTTTGTGGTCAAATGTTTCATAGGCTAATATTCTAAATGTCCCCAAAGAGACTATTTGGGAACAGCTGAGGTTAAAAATACTTCCATGATACCAATTTTCCTGCTTTGGGTATATTGGTTTTAAGAGAATAGAAACTTTTCTCTGTGGCATACTAATTTAATTAATAAAGTCCTGTAGTAAGATAACATTTAGTCTAACTTTAAGTTAGGAGTTCTGTTTAATGGACGAAGGTGCTTAAATTAAAGGATGTTTATTCAAGAACAAATATAAAACAATAGCATTTGTTAATAATTCCTTGTACTATATAGAGTTGAAAACATATGGACTTAGACTCAGGCAAGCCTGGATTCAAACCCCAGACTGCCATTGACTAGATGTGTGGCTTCATAACTCAGTTTTTTTATCGGCAACTATCAAGAATAATGTGACCCTTCTAAGATTCATTGAGAATTAACTACAATATAAGAAAAATATGAGTTCTTAGCATATGTATGTATATTTTACTTGTCTCAATGAGTGGTAGCAATTTATGATAATCAAAACTCCTATCCCTCTATTCAGTGAGAAAGCTGGTAACAAGCAGTAACAAGTGTGGATAAAGAATATATTTGGACTTTCACCTCCAGCTATGTAAAATTGCCACATAGGGTTTCCAAGGAGCGACTGGTGGATTTGAACTGCCAACCTTTTGGTTAGCAGCCAAGCTCTTAACCACTGCACCAGCAGGGCTCTGACTATTATGTAGAAACTAATAATAGACTAGTCCTTCCATTGTAAACAAATATAAAACTGAAGGAAACGAAAGCATGCAACCCAACTCTTTCCAGGTATTAGATAATGGGCAACTCAAGACTTAACCACCTGAGAAAAAGGCAGACCCACAGAATCGGGCCTGTGAATACTAAGGTTTCTGCTTCGAGTATTTACTGACTGTGGCATACCATGTTGGAGTGCCAGCTGAAAACAGTATTCCCACTGAGTCAAGGAGACAGAAATCAGGATTGGTGCAGCTAATATTGCTAGATAACTGTAGAGAAAGGAGCTGTGTTTTGGAAGACAGAAGAGGCCGTGTGTGGTATTTTGCCATTTCTTAGTTGAGAGCTGGGTCGTACATACTTAGGGAGAGATTACCCAGAAGGCTTATTTCTGAGGGTCAAATTTGATATGTAATTTATTACACTGTTTAATCTATGAGTTAACAACAACAACAAAACCTAAACCCATTGCTGTCAAGTCAATTTTGAAATAGTAAATAGACACAGAAAATATTTTAATTTCTTGAAAGGTCACCACTATCAGCACATTTCAGGCCATGCTTCACAATAAATATTCAAACTATGCATCACATATGATATATTTTCCTGTGTTCCCCAGTAAAAAAAAAAATCAGACTGTGTCATAAACCCAGTGGTGGTACAAAAAAAAAAAAAAAAATTATCCCAAAATCCTAGTATACAACTTTGTTTTTACAAAGATTTTAGTATCATTATTATAAGCACTCATGAAATTATTTTAAAGAAATGTCTAAAATTGAAACTTCTGACATGGCCGAGTCCACAATATGACATAGAACAATTTCTCCTTGCTCCTCCCTACTAAGCACCATTATCAACCCTGGAAATAATGCAAGAGACAACCAGTGGAGAACTCTGAAATATCGTAAGAAGAAAGGAACCTGGGACAGTAGGCACAGCAAAGCTGTACAAAACAGCCGAAGGCACAACAAAACTGCAGAGCATTTTATGCCCTCCAGCTAGACCTGGCATTTCCTTACCCCAATTTATCACCAGAAGGTACCCCACATAGGCTTATTTTTCCCAGGGATTGAATGAGAATCCCTCTAAAAAACATCAGGTGAGTCCACCACTGCCATCAAGAGGGATCAGATGCCCCACCAACAAGTGATCGGGGAATTGTAGTCTTTCCCTGGTGGGCCTGAGACTCCTGTACCTGCCAAGACATATAGAGGCAGGTGGGCAGAACTGGCAAGAGGGACACACTAGAGCAAGCAGCCTGGTCTGGGAGATCTGTTTTTCCTCATAGACCCAAGACTCTTCTCATGCCCATACACATTAGAGTGTTCAGGCATAATTGGCAAGAGATCCTGCCCCAGTAATTGTTCTGACACAGGAATTATCTTTGACCCTGCAGGCCTGAGACTTCCATTCCTTACCAGAGACCCCCAGGAGGCAAGGGTCACTAGAAGATGGAAGCCACCATATGCCTCCCATACTAAGAGACACCTGGTGACTTGGCCTGGCAAAACTCATCTGTCCCCTCAGGTAGAACCAATAGGGACCAAGAGAAGCCTCAGAAGCACCAGACAAACCACAGACCAAAATAATACACAAAGGCTCTGAAAATTAAATTGTCATTAGAAGAAAAACCCATTGCCATAGAGTTGATTCTGATTCATAGTGACCCTATAGGATGCAGCAGAACTGCCTCTAGGTTTCCAATGAGCCACTGGTGGGTTCGACTGCCGACTCTTTGGTTAGCTGCTATAGCTGTTAACCACTGTACCACTAGGGCTCCATTAGAACAACAACCCACAAAAGTAGACCAACAAGTGCATCCTAAATGTAATCAGGGTGACTGCCTGCTAAAATAAAAGATTTAAATAGGATACAGAATCTCTTAAAATAATAGATACAATTTCCAGGATACATTTGAAAATCACTGTCACACCAAGAACCAAGAAAATCACAACTTGACTGAGGAAAAACAATCAGTGAAACCAACACTGAGATCAATTAGACGTTGGAATAATCTGAGAAAGATTTTAAGGCACCTAGCATAAAAATGCTTCAATAGTCAATTATAAATTCTCTTGAAACATCAAAAAAAAAAAAAAAAAAAGAAAATTTCAGCAAAGAAATTTTAAAAGTTGTAAAAAGAGTCAAATACAAATTATAGGACCAAAAAGTACACATCATAATTAAGCTTTTGAAAGCTAAAAACAAAAAAGTCTTGAATGTAGTCAGAAACAAATTCTTACCTGTGGTAGAACATCAATTAGAATGACAACAGATATCTCATCTGAAACCATGGAATCCAGAATCACAATGGTTTTCAAGTGCTGAAAGAAAAGAATCATTAACTTAGAATGCCATCTCCAGTGAAAATATCTTTCAGAAATGAAGAGGAAATTATGAGAATCTCTGAACAAAAAACTTAAAATACTTATCATAATGGACATAAACTTTAATGATTGGTTACAGGAGTTTCTTCAATCTCAAGGGAAATAATAAAAGAATCTTTGAGCATTAGGAAGAAGGAACAAATTAAAGAGTGGAATATGGGCATGCAAAATAGACTGTTCTTTTCCTCATGAGTTTTATAAATTATATGTAATAATTGAAAATACATATAACACCATGACACTTAAGATAATAAAATTTAAATGTGAGAAAGGCCAAAAGAGTACTAAATGGAAGTAAGATTTAAACACTTCATTCAAAGTTGTAAAATAATGATACCAGCAGACTTTTATAAGCCATATGTGTATATTGTAACATTTAAAATAACTACGTGAAAACTATACAAAGAGATGCACTCAAAAACGCTATAAGCAAATCATGATGTAATCTTAAAAAATGTTTCAGGTAACCCACTGGAAGGAAAGAAAAGAGAAACAGAAGCCAGAAAAAAAAAAAAAAAAAAAACAGGAAGCTTTCAGCCTGAAGAACTTCCTTTAGTATTTGTATTAGTATTTTAAGTAATTGTATATCTGGGAATGGATTTATTTTTCTTTCATTTTTGAAAAATAGCATTGCTAAATGTAAGATTCTTAGTTGAAAATGTCTTTCTTTGAGCAATTTTAATACGTTATCTCACTGCCTCTGGTCACCATTGTTTCTGCTGAGAATTCAGCTGTTAATCTTACTGGTGTCTCACTGTAAGTAATGAATCATTTTTCTCTTGCTGCTTTGATGATGTTCTCTTTGTCTTTGTCTTTCTGCATTTTTATTGTGATGTGGAAATCTCTTTGTGTTTACCCTACATGGATTTTGTTGAGCTTCTTATATGTGTATGTTAATATTTTTCATCAAATGGAGAAGTTTTCAGTCATGATTTCTTCAAATACATTTTTCTGTTCCTTTCTCTCTCTCTTTGCCTTCTGATGCCCCCATTTCTGTTCTCTTGGTATGCTAATGGTGTCTCTCAGCCTCCTCAAAATACAAAAATATATATAAAGTAATAATTATAACAGTATACTGTTGTGTTCCTAACATATGTAATTTGATATGTATAATAATAATAGCAAAAAGGGGGAAGGAAACAGCTATATAGGAGTAATGTTTCTATACTATGTAAATCTGCAGTAAATACTGTGAAATTATGATATGCATGGAAGTTGGAAGCCGAGTTTCTCACTGTTTGAGAGGGAGGTAACAGATAATGAAGGGAGGAGGCAAGAATGACCAAGGGGTAATGGATTAGAACTGCAGACATCAGTACAAACTCATATATAGGTTAATACAGTTATATACAGAAATATTTGTAGATGTGTATATTTTAATATATATACATATATATCCATGTTGTGTCAGTTAAGAGGGCCTAGAAACAGCAAATTATCAATGACAACAAGTGTACCTAGGATTCTAATACCATTCTCAAATAAAAGTAACCAAGGCTCTTTGGAGAAATGGATGATTCTAGGCCTGGGGCTAGAAATATACAAGATGAATCCGGAGGAACTTGTAGTCCCAGAAAGTGAGGAAGTGCCCCCAAAATAAATATATAACCTGCATTAATGAGGTATGTCCAAGGAACACATGTGCCAACTAAAAGAGCTTCCAATGGCCAAAATTCAATTTGGACAACAAAATAAAGTAGTATTAGATTATAGCCCAAATATAAAATAAATATCCATGAGTACATACTGATATAAATAATGACTGAATGGATAAATAAATGGGGGAGAATAGAAAAATTAGCCCAGCAGAAAAATTCCAAATAATTTATGTAGATCCTTCATCTTCGAAGTGGTGAGCACAATGATCCACTAGGATGTGCATAGTGACTTTTGTCAAAGAACACAGTATGGAAAAGGAAGAAAAAATAACTTTACAGTGAAGAAACCTGACAAATGCTCAGGCAGGTGCTCAATATTAACGACAGTAAGCCATGCACCCTTGATATGATGTGATGAGAATGACACTTTACCTCTGTGGTCTTCCTTCCCAAAACCCATAAGTCCAGAATAATTATGAGAAAAATATCAGACAAAACCTAAACGAGGAACAGTCTACAAAATGCTTGACCAGTTATCCTCAAAACTGTCCAGGTCTTCAAAAACAAGTATTAGAAACTGTCACAGCTAAGAGGAGTACTGCGGGCACATAACTACTAAATGTGACATACCTTTGATGTAATACTGGAGCAGGAAAAAAAAAAAAGACATTAGATAAAAACTAAGAGCATCTAAAAAAAGTAAAGAGCTTTAGTTAATAATAATGTATCCAAGTCACTTCATTAATTTTAAGAAATATACTATCCTAATGTAAGACGTTAAGGTAAACTGGTTGTGGAGTATATGGGAACTCTGTATTATTTTCACAATTTTTCTGTAAATCTAAGTGTTCTAAAAAAACGTTTATTTAAAAACATATCAAATGTCTAATTTAATTATTTAAAAAATGTCATTTATAAATTATGTTTCAGCATTCAATGTGAATCTAGTTGTCGAATGATGTTGTCATTGTTGTTAGCTGCCGTCGAGTTGGTTCCAACTCACAGCGGCCCTATGCACAACAGAACGAAACACTGCCCAGTCCTGACCCATCCTCACAATCGTTGTTATGCTTGAGCTCATTGTTGCAGCCACTGTGTCAATCCACCTCATTGAGGGTCTTCCTCTTTTCCGCTGACCCTGTACTCTGCCAACCATTATGTCCTTCTCCAGGGACTGATCCTTCCTGACAACGTGGCCAAAGTATGTAAGATGCATACTTGCCATTCTTGCTTCTATGGAGCATTTTTACACTTCTTCTAAGACAGATTTGTTCATTCTTTTGGCAGTCCATGGTATATTCAATATTCTTCGCCAACACCACAACTCAAGGGTGTCAGTTCTTCTTTGGTGTTCCTTATTCACTGTCCAGCTTTCACATGTATATGATGCAATTGAAAATGCCACAGCTTGGGTCAGGCGCACCTTTCTTCAAGGTGACATCTTTGCTCTTCAACGCTTTAAAGAGGTGCAGCAGATTTACCCAATGCAATGCATCTTTTGAATTCTTGGCTGCTGCTTCCATGGCTGTTGATCGTGGATCTAAGTAAAATGAAATCTTTGACAACTTCAATATTTTCTCTGTTTATCATGATGTTGCTAGGAAGAAGGACCCGGCAATCTACTTCTGAAAAGCATTAGCCAGTGAAAAACTTATGAATAGCAGTGGAACATTGTCTGATATAGTGCTGGAAGATGACCCCCCCCCCCCGGGTTGGAAGGCACTCAAAAGATGACTGGGGAAGAGCTGCCTCCTCAAAGTAGAGTTGACCTTAATGAGGTGGATGGAGTAAAGCTTTTGGGACCTTCCTTTGTTGATGTGGCACAACTCAAAATGAGAAGAAACAGCTGCAAACATCCATTAATAATCGGAACCTGGAATGTACGAAGTATGAATCTAGGAAAACTGGAAATCGTCAAAAATGAAATGGAATGCATAAACATTGATATCCTAGGCATTAGTGAGCTGAAATGGACTGGTATTGGCCATTTTGAATCAGACAATCATATAGTCTACTATGCTGGGAATGACAACTTGAATAGGAATAGTGTTGCATTCATCATCAAAAAGAACGTTTCAAGATGTATCCTGAAATATAACACTGTCAGTGATAGGATAATATCCATATGCCTACAAGGAAGACCAGTTAATACGACTATTATTCAAATTTACACACCAATCGCTAGGGTCAAAAATGAAATAGAAGATTTTTATCAGCTACTGCAGTCTGAAATTGATCGAACATGCAATCAAGATGCATTGATAATTATTGGCAATTGGAATGCGAAAGTTGGAAACAAAGAAGAAGGATCAGTAGTTGGAAAATATGGCCTTGTGATAGAAACAATGCCGGAGATCAAATGATAGAATTTTGCAAGACCAACAACTTCTTCATTGCAAATACCTTCTTTCACCAACATAAATGGTGACTACACACATGGACCTTGCCAGATGGAACACACAGAAATCAAATTGACTACATCTGTGGAAAGAGACGATGGAAAAGCTCAATATCATCAGTCAGAATGAGGCCAGGGGCTGACTGTGGAACAGACCATCAATTGCTCATATGCAAGTTAAGGCTGAAACTGAAGAAAATCAGAGCAAGTCCACGAGAGCCAAAATATCTCCTTGAGTACATCCCACCTGAATTTAGAGACCATCTGAAGAATAGATTTGACACATTGAACACTAGTGACCAAAGACCAGACTAGTTGTGGAATGACATCAAGGATATTATACATGAAGAAAGCAAGAAGTCATTGAAAAGACAGGAAAGAAAGAAAAGACCAAGATGGATGTCAAATGATAGAATTGGCTTAATGCCTCACCTGTCTTTGATATGTGAGTTTTACATAGGTATGTGAGTTTTTTTTTTTTTAATGTGAGTATCAGGAGCCCTGGTTGCATAGTGGTTAGAGCTCTTGGCTGCTAACTGAGAGGTCTGCAGTTCTAACCTCCCAGCTGCTCCTCAGGAGGAAGATGTAGCAGTCTGCTTCTATAAAGATTTACAGCCTTGGAAACCCTATGGGGCAGTTCTACTCTGACCTATAGGGTCACTATGAGTCGGAACTGACTTTATAGCAGTGAGTTGGTATATTAGGAATTTAATTATTTTTTTTTTTACTTTGGAAAATTTATCTAACGCAGCTATTTAACTCCTTGGTAACCCTTTACTGTTCCTTACTGCAAACATGTCTTTATTTCATTTTTGAAATCTGTACCATGGTATACATCTCTTTTCTTTTTCAATTCTCACATTGTTGTTAGGTGCCATCGAATTGGTTCCAACTCACAGTGACCTTATGTACCACAGAATGAAACACTGCCAGGTCCTGTGCCATGCTCACAATCATTGTTATGCCTAAGCCCACTGTTGCAGCCACTGTGTCAATCCATCTCGTTGAGGGTCTCACTCTTTTTTGCTGACCCTGTATTTTACCAGCCATGATGTCCTTCTCCAAGGACTGATACATCCTGACATGTCCAAAGTATGTAAGAGCAGCCTTGCTATCCTTGCTTCTAGGGAGCATTCTGGTTGTACTTCCTCCAAGATAGATTTGTTCATTCTTTTGGCAATCCATGGTATATTCAGTGTTCTTCACCAACACCACAATTCAAATGTGTTAGTCCTTCTTCGGTTTTCCTTATTCATCATCCAGCTTTCACATGCATATGATGCCATTGAAAATACCATGTCTTCAGTCAGGTGCACCTTAGTCTTCAAGGTGGCATCTTTGCTTTTCAACATTTTAAAGAGGTTCTTTTTAGCAGATTTACCTCATGCAATGTGTCTTTTGATTTCTTGACTGCTGCCTCCACGGGTGCTGACTGTGGATCCAAGTAAAATGAAATCCTTGACAATTTCAATCTTTTCTTTGTTTATCATGATGTTGCGTATTGGTCTAGTTGTGAGGATTTTTGTTTTCTTTATGTTGAGGTGGAATCCATACTGAAGTCTGTGGTCTTTGGTCTTCATCAGTAAGTGCTTCAAGTCCTCTTAGTTTTCAGCAAGCAAGGTTGTGTCATCTGTATAACTCAGGTGGTTCACGAGTCTTCCTCTAATCCTGATGCCCATTCTTCTGCATAGAGCCCAGCTTCTCAGACTATTTGCTCCGCATACAGGTTGAATAGATATAATGAAATGATAAAACTCTGATGCACACCTTTCCTGACTTTAAACCACACAGTATCCCCTTGTTCTGTCTGAACAACTGTGTCTTGATCCATGTACTGGTTCCTCATGAGCACAATTAAGTGTTCTGGATTTCCCATTCTTTGATATTATCCATAATTTGTTATGATCCACACAGTCGAATGCCTTTGCATAGTCAATAAAACACAGGTAAACATCCTTCTGGTATTCTCTGCTTTCTGCCAGTTTCCATCTGACATCAGCAATGATATCCCTGGTTCCACAACCTCTTCTGAATCCAGGCTGAATTCCTCACAGTTCCCTGTTGACACACTGCTGCAGCCACTTTTGAATGATCTTCAGCAAAGTTTTACTTGTAAGACGCAGCCTTGCTATCCTTGCTTCTAAGGAGCATTCTGGTTGTACTTCTTCCAAGTGTGTGATATTAATGATATCAATTCTCATGACAATATATTATCTATTCATATGGATTATTAATCATATATATATATGTTTATGCACAAAATTCCAATGACATTGTAATGACATACTTCTGCCATGGAAGTGTGAAGATGACTCCTTGTCCCTCTGCCACTGTGCATCACCATGCTGGAGGGGATGGGTTTGCATTTTCCTTCCTATGCTCTCACATCTGCTTTGCTAATGGCCAGGGTAGACATGTGTCGTTATTTCCAGCACTAAAGGTTTGGTCAGTGTACATAAAACAGGGGTGGATGTTACTTTGGGCAAACTATTCAAAGCAGCTGAGCACTGATTACCTCTGGGGATGAGGCAATAAAATTCACAACTCAAATCTCTTGACAAAGTGGATGTTACTATACTCATATGCACATTTTAAGGTTATTTCAGCTTATTTTTCCTTTGCATTTTTCATAGTCAGTCATAGGACATCAGTGGTAAAGACCTCGCTGTGATGTTTATTAGATAAACATGTTTTTAGCTTTGAATTTAACTGCTGATATCACTTAGGGTGATCATCCTCCTCAGGGTTGATAGAAATCAAAATCTACAGAAAAACTGGCTAATAGTATATGCTGTTTCATTAAGACTCTTGGCCATTTTGTGAAATAACCAGGAAGAATGTCAAGCATGAAATGGCTCTATCTTAAATTGTATGCAGGTTCCACACCAAATCCTTCTGGAATTGTTCTGATCCTGTGCTGAAACTCGTCAGACAGTGGTACTGTTTACTCTCTCTCCCCTCTTCTCATAGTAAGGGCTGCTCTTGAGGTATCAGCTTATCTGCCAATCTTGGAATTCATGGATCTTCACAGCCTGTGACCAAGAGCCCTGCTCTCCAACCTGCCAATCATGGGTTCACCAGCCCCTGCGACTACATGAATCGGAAGATGCCTCTATTCTGATCCATGTACTATTCTGATTCCATCATCTACAATTGTGTGAGCCATTTCCTTGATATTCATCCATCTATCTATCTATCTATCATCTATCTGTCTGTCTATCTATCTATCATCTATCTATCTATCTATCATCTATCTATCTATATTTATACTCTTTACTGGTTTTGTCTCTCTAGAGAACCCAGCCTAAGACACTTATATGTTATCAAATTAGAGTTTTCTGTGTTGTACATTAGTAGGAGAGGTGTAACTATGTGTTCTCATAGTCCTTAAGATCGTCATATTACACTACATTATATGTTAACAACATATTTCACCTCCAGTTAAGACCACAGTTAAAACCCTGTCTTGCTGATACTGCTTCAAAACATGTACTAGACAGTGCATCCTGTCCAAGCTTGCCAGAGCGTGGTTGAAAACTGAGAGAACCGATATGAAAACAAAGGAAGGATGAATAGGTCACTTGCTAAAGACAGAAACCCTGTCTTCTCTGAAGTCCCATCACATAACTACTTTCTTTTCACTCACTACACTCTATGACTACACAGAGATTCTTTCAGATTCTTAAACTTTAGACACCCTTCTTGCCTCAGGGTTTTCACAAGCACTGTTCCGTCTTCATGCATTACTCTTTCCACTACTTTCACTTGGCTAACTCCTCTGCATTCTTTAGAGAATTGTTGATGAGGAAATAATGTACTGGAGATCAGAGGAATAACTGGGGGTTAAGTTGGTGAAGGAAGGAGTATGTTACACATATAGTGCTACTTATAGCTTGTGTCTGTGAAACTACTCTTTCTTCTTAAGACACATAGTCTATTCTACATGATAAGAACCTGTCCTTTTAATTAAGAAGATTTTGAACATATTTATTCATTTATTCTAAACTAAGCAGTACTATTGGGGTTGATCCGGGCTTAAGAATTCCTAGGAAGGCTGATTAGGACTTGTTAGAGTAGCTTTCACTTTGTTTGCTGGTGCTTCAGCATGACATGCAATGATAAGAACGTATCTCAATAGCATACACCTCCCTGTACACCTCCTTCATTCCTCAAAGGGGCACCCAGGTTTCAATATCGGTGGAACAAAGAGTCTGCCAGATTAGGGGAGTCCATGACCATGAGCCTGCTATGTTTTTTCCACTTATTGATAATGGATGGGGAGAAATAAATTGTCAAGGTTCTCCTTGTATGAAATCCATAAGATGAATTTCTTGCTATAACACGGTTACATATGCCATATTTTCTTTCTTGCTGTGCCATTGGATCTACTCAACATTTCAGGCAGGAGAAGAAAAGATCCAAAAAGGAGGAAGCAGTCACCTCTTATACATATTGCCAATAGTGACAATGGGGTTGACATTGTGTAGAGGTGAACTTGTCAAAAGCATCCATAGTGAAGGAGTGAAGATGCACACCTTAGTGGGGAGCACTGAGAAAAGAGTGGAGGATATGACAAGTTTTTTTACTGTTTTTTTTTTTTTTTTTTTTTGTCAAAGGGTGAAAATAATGAGGCAACACCAGTAAGGGATATAAAATTAATGCAATTTCGTTTATTTGATAGATTGTTTTAAGGAAAGATATTTATCTTTCCTTATATCTATGTATCTATGTATATATGTCTAGCCCTATATACTAATGCTGAAGTACCTCTTTGCCAGGTTCTTCATCTTTTTTTTTTTTTAAATAATTGATTACCAATTATTCCAAAAAAAGTGATCCAACAGAATGTGGAAATTATTAAACAATATCATCAATATCACTTGCAAGTAAAATTTTGCTGAAGATCACTCAAGAACAGATGCAGCAGTATATCGACAGAGAACTGCTGGAAATTGAAGTTAGATTTAGAAGGGGACGTGGAATGAAAGATATCATTGCCAATGTCAGGAGAATCTTGGCTGAAAGGAGAGAATACCAGAAAAATGTTTACATGTATTTTATTAGCTATGCAAAGGCATCCAACTGTGTGGATCAAAACAAATTACAGATAACTTTGCAAGGAGTGGGAATTCCAGAATACTTAAATGTGCTCATGAGGAACCTGTATATTGACCAAGAGGCAGTCGTTCTGGCAGAACAAGAAAACACTGAGTGGTTTAAAATCAGAAAAGATGTGTGTCAAAGTTGTATCCTTTCATCGTATTTATTCCATCTGTATGCCAGGCAAATAATCAGAGAAACTGGGCTATATGAGGGAGAATGGGGCATCAGGATTGGAGGAAGACTCATTAACAACCTGCAATATGCAGATGACATGACCTTGCTTGCTGAAAGTGAAGAGGACTTGAAGCACTTACTGATGAAGATCAAAGACTTCAGCCTTTAGTATGGATTACATCTCAACATAAATAAAGCAACTGGGCCAATAGACAACATTATGAAAAATGGAGAAGAGACTGAAGTTGTCAAGGATTTCATTTTACTTGGATCCACGATCAACATCCATGGAACCAGCAGTCAAGAAATCAAATCAAATCTGCTTCAAAAAGATCTCTTTAAAGCATTAAAAAGCAAAGAAGTCACTTTAAAGACTAAGGTGCACCTGACCCAAGCCACGGTGTTTGCAATCGCCTCACATGCATTGAAAGCTGGACAATGAATAAGGAAGACCAAAGAAGAATGTATGCCTTTGAATTATGCTGTTGGTCAAGAATATTGAATATACCATGGACTGCCAGAAGAAAGAACAAATCTGTCTTGTAAGAAATACAACCAGAATGCTTACTAGAAGCTAGGATGACAAGACTTCGTATCACATACTTTGGATATGTTATTAGGAGCGACTAGTCCCTGGAAAACATCATGCTTAGTAAAGCAGAGAGTCAGCAAAAAAAGGAAGACGCTCAACAAGATGGATTGACACAGTGGCTGCAACAATTGGCTTAAGAGTAACAAGGATCGTGAGGATGGCACAGGACTGGGCAGTATTTTGTTCTGTTATACATAGGGTTGCTATGAGTTCGAACAAACAGAACAGCACCTAACAACAAAGAAACAAATCAGCCAGAATTATCCTGGATACGTGTACATGATTTCACACGTAAATTATTTTGTTTAGTTTTCCACTCCTTCATTTATTCATTTGGGGGGCAGAGATGAAGTTTGTATCTTCTCTGTAGCCTCCAACCTAGTGGTTATCACAAGATATAGTATGAAAATCATCGTAAGAGGAAGAACAGATGCTCTTGCTAGTGAAGACCAATCAATGCAGAGAGAGACAAAACCAGATTCGAAGTGCCCAACCTCCATCTTTTTCTGTCACTAATGAGTTGGAAATAAGGCCCTCCAAAATGTAAGTCTAAGAGAAGCCAGAGTCAAGAAAGCTTGTATTGACAGATACTTGAAGCCTGAAATTGCAGAGTTTTCAAAACACAGGAAGAGACACAAACTTGATATCCAGGGAATGGAACAAGGCAACTAGATTGAGGTGGAGCTAAACATAAAACATGAGCTCTGGTAGAAATACAAGATATGTGAGGGGAAACCCCAAGAGAGGGCATTTTATTGTGTCACTATGAGTCAGAATCAAAAGAAAGGAAATGGGTTTGGTTTGGTATTGGGTACCTCCATCCTGTGGAAAAGAGGAACAAAGAGTGAATCAACAACATTAGTATTTTAGAGGAAAATGTTTTAGTCAAAGAGAAGGGTTTTTTTCCAGAATATTTAAAATTTGTCCACTTCTACGGAAGTCAGATTCTGACTTAATATTCACCATTAGTGATGAAGAGTGTCATGAGACATAGAAGATGTGGTTTTTGTTTTCCCAGAGGGTATTATCCAGTCAGGACTAATATCTAACAATGAAGAGCTATTTTTGCCATTTGTTGTTTTAGTTATAAATGTAACAACCTCAGCTGTTCAGAAACACTCAAGTTCTGAAGGGAATTGTAAGAGAGACCGGACACAGCTGAGTTGGGCTTAGTCTGGGGGGACTCCGTGTTGCTAATTCCCTAAATGATTTATCTTCTTCCTACAATAACATTGAAGTTCCTGTACCTCATTTGAAATTTAGCCTTATTGTCTCCATTACTTTTTGTCCTTTAAAGTACACATTTTTTTAATTATAAAAAAAAATTGTAGTAGAATTTAGCTAAAGATCTCAGAGATTTCAATTTTTTTTCTTATTTTCCTGATTCACTGAGTCTAGTCCAATTTATTGATTACCCTTTTTACACACTGTATTTCTCTTTAAAAACTGTATTAGAATCTATTTGAATGTCAGTGATTTAGGGTTCAAGAAAGTACATTCTGAAGGAGAGAAGTAACGTAGTGAAGATTGAGAAATAAATCTAGAGTTTTGGTGTTGCTACGGCAACAGCAATGACATGGTCCTGAGTGGGCCTAACAGAGAAACCCATGGGCTTCACAAAAAAGTGGAGAATAAAAACTTCAAGGGAGAGAAAAGAGAAAGGAAAAATACGCTAAGATTTTGCAGCTAGGGTGGTAGGAAAGAAATCACTATTTACCTCCTCAAAACCAAAACAAACCCATTGTCTTTGAGTCTATTCCAACTCATAGTAACCCTACAGGATACAGTAGAACCTCTCCATAGGGTTTCCAAGGAGCTGCTGGCAGATTTGAACTGCCAGCCTTTTCGTTAGCAGCTGATCCCTTAACCATCTATCTCGTAGTTTTCGTCAAATCTGACCCTACAAGGACTAAGGCACACCATCCATTCACTGATAAAACAAAAAAAGTATTAACACTCTATCATGTCCCAGACACAATGTTAGGCACTGAGAATGTAAAAATGCTTAAAAAGTAATTTTTGCTTTAAAATAATCATAGCTTAGCCACAAAACATGATATGTATACAATTTTTTCTATCGACTCTACTCTGGTCTTAGGAGTATCTTTGTTTTAAGTAGCTTATGGTGCCTTTTCTGCTAATTGTTCTCCCTCCTGGCACTTACTCAACCTGCTTTACTGAAATGTTCTTTCGTTTATTCACAAATGTGCCCAGTCTCTAATACTTTCTTTGTTGATGTCATCTTTGGGGGGGCTACAGGCAATGCAACAATGAACAAAATAGGCATAGTCCCTACATTCATTAGGTTATATTCATGTGGACAAGACAGACATTTTTAAAATGCTTTTACAGATATATAGTACAATCACCACATTGGAATGAAGCTAGCTGTAGGCCTCTCCTTTCTTTCCTTTAGGTGGTTATCACTCTTTACCCTCTGTGGTTGTGATAGTGGTTACAGTGGTGTGGGTTAGGGAGAGTCAGGTCTTTTAGGCTTGAGGAATGTAGTATCTACAAGAAAAAGACATCCTCTCAGCACCCGTTAGTGGGAAATTGGTAGGTGTTCACTGGCATCCCAGTAGTTCTTGAATGTCTTGTGATCCATCTTAGGCAGTTTCCTCTTACTATCCTTGAATGATCTTATTTAGACATGACTTCATGCTGATAACTTCATCTCCAGGTCAAATTTACTTTAAGTCATTCATCTCTATATTCGCTCTTCAATATGCATTGAGTGACAGCTCTGTGTAAGTTATTACACTAGCCGTTTAGGAAAAGAGCAATAATTAATACAGACTAAGCCTTTAACTCTGGAACTTAGATTCTTGTTGCAAGGCGAGAGAGAAGACAGACATTAAATAACAACAGTGAAACCTGTGAGAGCCGGAACTCAATGGGACTGCCTTGTTTTCCTGGGCCTCAAGAGTTTTCCACCTTTGACAGGGTGCAGCCTTACCACTTTTCTATCACTCCTTTTAGCAGAAAATATTTGAGTTTTCCTTCTCTGACAGATTTCTGCCTTACGGTTTCCAGGTTTCACAGGTTTTACTGTAATAACATTATTATATAAGTGAAATTGTGATAAATCATACAAAGGAGAAATACAGGGGGTCGATAAAGATTATAATTACAGAAACAGACTTAGTCTGAAAAGGAGGATAACAGAAGTCTTCTTTGAGAAAGTGACCTCTAAGTAAAGACCACAAAGCAGCTAAGTGAAGAGTTCGAAACCAGAGAGAAAATGATCCAAGCTTTGAAGTAGAAAGGAACCAGAGATATGAATAGAAACCTCATGCTATAAATCTGGAAGTGCAAGAAATATTACTTTTACATTTCAAGATCATAACTCATTAGCTTCAGGACTCTAGATTAATTATTTAGCACTTTACTAATCTTTAAAAATCAGATGTCTGCATCAAAGAATTGAATGAGGTAATGAATTTGAACTACTTGAGCTGGTATCTGCCACATAAAAAATATTAATAAATATTTTATTATGATCATTGATGTTAATGTTAATAATATAAACGATTACAAACATTACAAAAATATGTGTATTCACCTCTGCATATATGTGTGTACACGTATGTTTAACTCCTGATTTTCTGGAGTTTAAGAAATAGGTGTACAGATTAATACAATTAGGAATAATGGAAGTATATATTACAATTAAAGTTATTATAAATCAGAAAATAACCTGCTTACTAGAAGGCCATCTGTCCTTTGGACCTACACAGTAGCCACAAGAGAATATACCATGTTAAGCATATTTGAGAACATGCCATATTAAATCTTCTGTTTTTTGAGAGCCCACCACCCTCTTTATCTTTCTGAGTGAACTCTCAAGTCTCTTGTCAGCTACTCATCACTGAATAAAAGAAGTGGGCAAGAACAAAAATGTCACACAATTACCTTTCTGGATGTTATAGTTCAAAATTCTGATTATTTTTTTTAGGCCATTAAGAAATTAGAGGGTTTTGGGCTCATTTCTAAGACTTTTTTAAATGTCTATTTTTTTCATGACTAAAGCACAAGGGATTAAATGGCACAGAGCACATGGGATTTAAGTGGCACAGAGCACATGGTATATCAAAGCCCAGGACCTGGAAATGATAGACGTTGCCCTAAGATATTTGAATTTCACGTGGATAGCCACAGGGTTTATCTGATGGAGAAACAAGAAGATATGTGATAAAAAGGAAGAAAACATATGAGATATCAGTAGACAGCTTGTTGTTATTGCTGCTAGCTGCCATTGAGTAGGCCCCTGACTCATGACAACCCCATGCACAATGGAACAAAATGCTGCTCAGTCCTGCACCATCTCCATGATTGTCTACAGACTGGATCATTGTGATTCATAGGGTTTTCCGTGGCTGGTATTCAGAAGTAGACTGCTGATGTTGTTAGGTGCCATTGAGTCAGCTCCAACTCATAGCGACCCTATGTACAACAGAAGGAAACACTGTCCAGTCCTGCACAGCCCTCACAATTGTTGCTATGCTTGAGCCCATTGCTGCAGCCACCGTGTCAGTCCTGGTTGAGGGTCTCCCTCTTTTTTGCTGACCCTCTAATTTACCAAGCATGATGTTCTTCTGCAGGGACTGGTCCCTCCTGATAACATGTCCAAAGTACGTGAGATGGAGTCTTGTCATCCTCACTTCTAAGAAGTATTCTGGATGTACTTCTTATAAGAAAGATTTGTTTCTTCTTCTGGCAGTACATGTGTTTTTATGTTGTTAATATCAATAATATAAATGATTATAAATGTTACAAAAAATATGTATGCACCTATGTGTATATGTGTGTATGTGTATGTTTAACTCCTGGTTTTCTGAAGTTTAAGAAATAGGTGTGTAGATTAGATGGTATATTCGACATTCTTTGCCAACACCATAATGCAAAGGCATCAATTCTTCTTCCATCTTCCTTATTCATTGTCTATCTTCCCCACAGCATATGAGGCAATTGAAAACACCATGGCTTGGGTTAGATGCACCTTGGTCCTCAAAGTGACATCTTTGCTTTTCAACACTTTAAAGAGGTCTTTTGCAGCAAATTTGCCCAGTTCAATACATCGTTTGATTTCTTGACTGCTGCTTCTATGGGTGATGATTGTGGATCCAAATAAAATGAAATCCTTGACAACTTCAGTCTTCTCTCCATTTATCATAATGGTGCTTCTTGGTCCAGTTGTGAAGATGTTCGTTTTCTTTATATTGAAGTGTAATCCATTTGGAAGGCTGTAGTCTTCGATCTTCATCTGTAAGTGCTTCAAGTCCTCTTCACATTCGTCAAGCCAGGTTGTGTCATCTGCATATCACAGGTTGTTAAGGAGTCTTACTGCAATTCTGACTCAGTGTTCTTTTTCATATATCCTGTCTCTCAGATTATTTGCTCAGCATACAGACTGAATAACTGTGGTGAAAGGATACAACCCTGATGCATACCTTTCCTGATTTTAAACCACACGATATCCCCTTGTTCGTTTGAATGACTTCCTTTCAGTCTACGTACAGATTCCTCATGAGCACATTTAAGTATTCTGGAAATCCCATTCTTAGAAATGTTATCCATAATTTGTTATGATCCACACAGTCGAATGCCTTTTCATAGTCAATAAAACACAGTTAAACATCTTTCTTCTATTCTCTGCTTTCAGCCAAGAGCCACTTGACATCAACAATGACATCCTTAATTCCACATCCACTTCTGAATCCAGCCTGAATTTCTGGCAGTTCCCTGTCGATGTACTGCTGCAACTGCTTTTGAATGATGTTTTGCACAATTTTACTTGTGTGTGATGTTAATGATATCGTTCAATAGTTTCCACATTCTCTTGGATCACTTTCTTTGGAATAGGCACAAATATGGATCTATTCCAGTTGGTTGGCCAGGTAGCTGTCTTCAAAATTTCTTGGCATAGACAAGTGAGCATCTCTAACTCTACATCCATTTGTTGAAACGTCCCTATTGGTATTGAATCAATTCCTGGAGCCTTGTTTTCTGTCAGCGCCTTCGGTACAGCTTGGGCATTTTCCTTCAATACTATCAGTTTTTGATCCTATGCTACCTCTTGAAATTGTTGAATGTTGACCAATTCTTTTTTGTACAGTGACTCTGTGTATTCCTTCCATCTTCTTTTGATCCTTCTTTTGATACTTTCAGAACCTTCACTTGCTGATGTTGTACAACTCAAAATGAGAGTAAATAACTTCAAATATCCATTAATAATTAGAATATAGAATGCACAAAATGTGGGAGAAATGACAGAGTAAGTGATGGAGTAAAGAGCTGAAGAGAAGATTTCAAAGCGCAGCTTGAGAAGACAAAGTAAAGTATATAACGAAATGTGCAAAGACTTGGAGTTAGAAATTCAAAAGAGAAAAACACGTTTGGCATTTGTAAAGCTGAAAGAGCTGAAGAAAAAATTCAAGCTTTGAGTTGCAATATTGAAGGATTCAGTATCATAGCAACGGACGACTGACCACTGACAGAGTTTTGGTGGCTGTGCCTGAGATACACTGGATGAGAATTGAACCTGGGTCTCTTTCATGGAAGGTGAGAATCCTACCACTGAATGACCACTGATCCCAACAATAGAGATAATTGAAATTTGGAACTAAGTGGCTTGGCTCTGATAGATTTGAATAAAAGATTGACTCACTGAGCAATAGGACATTATGAGTTGTTTGGTTACGAGGCTTGTGCTGGTGTTAGTGAGGGGAAGCAATGGTTAAGTGCTCAGCTGCTAACCAAAAGGTCAGAGTTCCAGAACCAGTATTCTGCTGGAGAAAAGACCTCATTATCTGCTCCCATAAAGATTACAGCCTAGGAAACCCTATGAGGCAGTTCTACTCTGTCACATGGGGTCTCTGTGAGTAGAAATCAACCCAACTGCATGTAACCAAAACAAGTGAGGTGGAGAGTCAACCAGGGAAACAGCAGCATGAAGCACATGAGGTCCAATTACCTAGGCAGTGTATGCTTGACTGCTTATAAAGTATGGTATAGTGACAAACTGATGTTCATTCAATATTTATTCAACGTGTATTTATTTAGTGCCTGCCATAAACCAGAAGGATACGACAGTGTGAAAGGAACAGATGAGTTAAACAGTAACATCTTGACTATTTTCAGTCAAGAAATAAATGTGATGTTTTTGTTTATAATGCATTGGATTCTGTGGGAATTATTATGTTTTGGATGCTACATTTATGATGATAAATGAGCCCCTAAATTAGATGTTACTTTAAATAAATACATTAAAAGTATTTTGAACCATGTTTTGATTAATGTCTTTGTAAACTGTATTCAGCATTAATGATGAAATTGTTGAACGTTGTGATGTCAATGCTCTCATGCTAACATAAGGCATATCTTTATATGAAATCAGATTCTATTTTCTCTGATAAGGAGTTCCTGGGTGACACACAGGTTACATGCTTGGCTACTAACCCTAAGGTTGGTGATTCAATTCCACCCAGAGGCACCCCGGAAGAAAAGTTCTACTCTGTGACACATGTGGTTGCCATGAGTCAGGATCAACTTGACAGCAACTGGTTTGGCTTTTTGGTTTGGTCTCTGATAAAAATTAGTCCCCCTTTTGAAAGTGTCCTACACTAAACTGAAAAACGAAGACTGAAAAAGGGTTTGAAAGAAGAATAAGGGCAAAATATTCTGGACTAGAGGGGCTAGAGGAACATTCTTCCTTTAGAGCATTATGTCGCTTAAGTCCCCCACTATATGGTTGCAGTGAAACACACACAAACTTCAGGGAAATGCCTCGATTCAGATGTCTCATGATTCTGAAGCTTTTGTCTCAGAAACTAGGGCCATAGGTGAGATTTGTGATGACAAACATTATAATTAGGGAGTGTAAGTAAAAGTAAAAGAGTTAGCTTAGACACATCTGAGAAGACAACCAGACATTAAGACATCTGGGAGGGAGGTGAAGAGAGCAAAGTTATGTGCATTCACTTTGACATCCAGCTTTCCCATCTGCCCTTCCTCCTGCCACCAATATCTACCACTCTAGATTCTGAGGACACCAAGAATCCCCTCTATCCAGACCAGATTGTGAGCACATGAAACTAAAAGGGCTGAATAGACAGCCCTGGCAGTGGCCACCCAAGGAAAATGTGAGGAAGATTAAGGAGGACTTTCAAATTCTAAAGGAGATCTAGTGATGCAGTGGTTAAAGCACTCAGCTGCTAACCGAAAGGTTGGTGTTTCAAACCCAACAGCCACAACGTGGGAGAAAGATGTGTCAATCTGCTTTTTTAAAGATTACTGCTGTGGAAACCCTACAGGGAAATTCTACTCTGTCCTGTAGGGTCACGAGGAGTTGGAATTGACTCGATAGCAGTGGCCTGCTTTGGGTTTAGGTTCTAAGTAACACCAGTGGGCAGCCTGGGATATTCTAGATAAGCAGCAATATGGTTAGAACACACACATACACACAAACACACACACATCTATAAAAAATTTCTGTAACAGGTATGTGAAAAAAAAAGAAAAAGAAGATTCTACAGTGGTTCATTCTGCTTCTCTAAGGAATTATTTGGAGCTAGGGTCTTTTTTTTTTTAGGGTCGCTATAGGGTCGCTGTGAGTCTGAATCGACTCGACGGCACTGGGTTTGGCTTTTTTTTTTTTTTGGTATGAATTATAAATTCAGGGTCTACCCATGTAAGGTAAAAGTAGCAAACATTAAAAAACTCTCACATGTATACCATGAGCATTATTTTTTCCCAAATTTGAGTTATCTTAAATTAATGAAAACCAAGATGTTGGCAATATTCTCCCAATAAAGTCATGTTGCTATTTTTAGTTGTCTTTTCCTTGACTAATGAAATTGTTCCTGAGGACCTGTGAAGGAGGTTGAGACTAAGTATAAAATGTTATTAATATCTTTGAGGAGTCCAAAAAAGTCAGCAAATGTTAACTCATTAATTCTCAATATCCATGAGTAATTGTAGGAAAAACTATCATTAACCTTAATTTACAGGGGAGGAAACTAAAGTATACCCTAGTTAATAAGTTTTTCTAAGACCAACAGCCAGAGGTGTGCTTACAACCCTGGGGATTCAGGGAGCAGGTGATCCTCTCAGTGTGACTCCAGTCTCAACCTACTCTTCCAAACTGTTATGCTTGAAGCATAAGCCTATACTTTGTGTCATGTCCTGGAAGTGAGATTTCAAAAAACACACATAACCACTTAGCATTTAATTCTGTTCCTGAACCAATTTTGGTGAAATATCCAACTGATTATCAAACTTAATTTTGACCCATTAAGCTTTAGCATAAATATAATTAATTCAATGGAAGTAGAAATAATTTTGAGTACAAAATTAAAGTGAATAAATGACAAGGACTGTGGATATGTGCACAAGACATGAGCAGGGGATGGTTAAAATCAATTGAAGATCAATTATACAAACACATGTAAAGAGATGGATGTTAATTTCATTGTGGGTTGCTGTGCCAAAAAGAGATTTTTTTAGCTTAATAAAGTCATTCATTTTGCAACTCTTTATACTTTCCTTCACTAGACAAATTACATACCACCAATAGAACATGATGATTCTTTAAAAAGAAAAATTGAGGAACAAGGAAATAAGTGAATTTTTGAAATGATGTTAACATAGTCTAATGAGTGTTTTGACTTTAGATATTAAGACCTACAAAGTAAAAAAAATTGATTATGTCATCGATATGTAATTTGTTCTATGACTTGTAAGCTAGTATTAACAGACTGACTAATGGAATAAGTATATCACAGCCCACTGATACATACATTTGAAGAAAGATGGTCATGCAGTTTATGTCACTGAAGAAAAATAACAGTAATCATAAGTAAAAAACCCAAACCAAACCCAGTGCCATTGAGTCGATTCCGACTTATTGCGACCCTATAGGACAGAGTAGAACTGTCCCATAGAGTTTCCAAGGAGTGCCTGTTGGCTTCCAACTGCCGTCCCTTTGGTTAGTAGCCATAGTACTTAACCACTACTCTGCCAGGGTTAAGGAGGATTAATTTTATTCAACAAAAAATACCTCAAAAGAGGTTCCAGGTTTTGTAATTCCAGGAAGGTTTACAATGTATTACCCCCCTGAACATATTATGAACTCTGATCAGCTCTGATCAAAAACTTTCCCTGAGTGTCTTTCCTAAGATTGCCCCCAACTGTCCCTGCCTCCTGGTATTCATGCTATTGTGTACTCCCCTGCTCTTGAGTGTGAGCTGGACCTAGTGACAGCTCACTTATAAGGAACAGAATTTGACAAAAGTAACAGGATGTCAGTTCTGAGATTTGATTACAAAAGGCTTCTGTATTGCTCACTTTCACTTGGACCCCTCATTCTGGAGGAAGCAAACTGCTATGTTGTGAATGACCTTACGGAGAGGCCCATATGGAAGACACTGATAACTGCAACCGTCATCCAATGAGAACTTTAATCTGCCAACAACCATATATATATTTTGGAGGAATGTGTTACGCAGCAACCAATAAATATAAGAATTAAAACCATAAAATTCTTAGAAGAAAACATAGGAATATTTCTTTGGGACCTAGCTTTTAGCAAAAGATTCTTAGATATGACACCAAAATCACAAGCAAAAAAGACATTATCGACAAATTAGACTTCATAAAAATTTTAAATTTTTATTCAACAAAGAACTTTAATGACAAAATGAAGAGAAAAGCTACAGCTGGGAGACAATTTAAGGGAAACCATATATTAGATTAGGGTTTAATACCCAGAATATATAAAGAACTTCTACAACTTGATGACAAAAAGACAAACAACTCATTAAAAAAGTTGGCAAAGGATTTGAGTACACATTTTACTGAATAAAATATACAAATGGCCCAACAAGCAGAAGATGCTCAAATTATTAACCATTAAAATACACAAAAAAACAAACCTGTTGCCACTGAGTCAATTCCAACTCATGGTGACTACATAGGACAGAGTAGAGATGCCCCATAGGGTTTCTAAAGAGGGGCTGGTGGATTCGAACTGCCAAACTTTAGGTTAGCAGCTAAGCTCTTAGCCACTGTGCAGCCAGGGCTTGTATTAGCCACTAAAAACCAAAACCAAACCTGTTGCCATGGAGTCAATTCCTACTCCTAGCAACCCGATAGGACAGAGTAGAACTGTCTCATATGGTTTCCAAGGAACGGCTGGTAGTTTCAAACTGCCAAAGTTTTGGTTATCAGCAGAGCTTTTAACCACTGTGGCACCAGGGCCCCTACTAGCCACTAGGGATCTGCAAAGCAAAACCACAATGAGATACCACTTCATCTCCACTAGGATAGTTAAGATCATAAACAACGAATGCTGGTGAGGTTATGGAGAGATTAGAATCCTCATCCATTGCTTGCGGGAATGTAAAATGGTACAGTCACTGTTGAAAACAATTTGATGGTTTCTCAAAAAGCTGAACATATTTTTTTATGGTGGTTATATGTTCAGCTTTTTGAGAAACCATCAAATTGTTTTCAACAGTGACTGTACCATTTTACATTCCCGCAAGCAATGGATGAGGATTCTAATCTCTCCATAACCTCACCACCAAAACCACCATATGACCCAGCAATTACACTCCCAGTTATATTCTCAAGAGACTTAAAAGCAGCAAAGCAGACACATGTACACAAATGTTCACTGTAGCACTTATACACAACAGTCAAAAGGTGGAAATTACTTAAATGTCCATCAACAGATGAATGGATACACAAAATATGGTATATACAAACAATGGAATATTACTCAGCCATAAAGAGAAATGAAGTCGATACATGCTACAATACGAACGAATCTTGAAAACATTATGCTGAATGAAGTAGGTCAATCACAAAAGTGCAAATATTGTATGATACCACTTATAAAGAAATATCTACAATAGGCAAATGTATAGAGGCTGAGTTTATTAGTGGTTACCAGGTGCTGGAGGGAGCAGAGAGGGTGAGTCATTGCTCAGGAAGCACTGAGTATCTGTTTATGGTGATGGAAAACTTGGCAATGGAAACTGGTGATGGTTGCCCTGAAAGAAATCTGTTGTCATTGAGTCAGTTTCGACTCATAGTGACCCTATAGGACGAAGTAGAACTGTCTCATAGGGTTTCCAAGGTTGTAAATCTTTAGGAAAGTAGACTGCTACATCTTTCTCCTGAGGAGCAGCTGGTGAGTTAGAACAACTGAACTTTCAGTTAGCAGCCAAGTGCTTAACTACTGCAACACCACCGAATTGTACATATAAAAACGTTTAATTGGAAAATGTTGTGTTACATAGATTGCTTACAATGACATATAAAAATAAATAAATGAATTAAAAAAAACATAAAGATGACCACCATGAGTGAACGGGTGAAGAAACTCAGAAATACACTGGAAAGATGTAGCAGCATATACCAAAAAAAAAAAAAAAAACCAAACCCTTTGCTACAGAGTCAATTCCAACTCATATTGACCCTATAAGACAGAGTATGACTGCCCCATATGGTTTCCAAGGAGCACCTGGTGGACTTGAGCTGCTGGCCTTTTGGTTAGCAGCTGTAGCACTTAACCACTATGCCACCAGGGTTTCTAGCAGCGGATAAGATATCGAAAAGGAAAAGGTCTGAGAAATTGAAAACAGATGAAGAGGTATTACTCATTCAGAAAAATGGAGAAAGAAAAAGAAGCTCAGGGATTTGTGGAAAAATATTAAGCAGCCTAACATACATGTAAATGCAATAACAAAAAAGGAAGGGATCTAAAAGCAGTAAAATAAATATGAGAAACAGTAATTGCAAAAAAAAAAAAAAACCAAATAGTGTGGGAAAAAAAACTTAGAGACTAAAAGTGCTCATTAAATCTGAAGCAGTAAATGCAAAGAAAGCCATAACTGGAATGTCATCATTAAATTCCTGAAAAACAACAATAAAGAAAAACTTTAAAAATATCCTGAGAAAAAAACGGCACAACACATACAAAGGAACGATATGATGGCTGACTGTGTATCTGAAACAAGGTCGACAAGAGGACTATGAAATAAAAATTTAAGATTCCAGGAATAAAAAAATAAAACTGAAACCTTCAGCCTAGAACTTTATATCCTGAAAAAACAAAACTGAGAAAAAGGCAAAATACAGATGTTTTTCAGATAAATATTTTAAGACTTATTATAAATTTATAGTAGTCAAGGTAGCATAGTATAGTGTAGGTCTGATGTTAAAATCTCAGTAAAATAAAAAGTCCAGCAATAGACCAATACATGCATTATCAACTGATTTTCTACAACACAGCCAATGTAAATCATTAACGATAGTCTTTTAATGAATATTAATAATAAATGATAATGATAAATAAAAATTATTAGTATATCCATATGCAAAAGGGAAAGAACCTGAATTCCATGCCAAAAATTAAGGTTAATGGATCAGGAACCTAAATGGAAAAGTAAAAAGTATAAATTCCTAGAACAGAAAAAAAAAAAAAGAGCATCTCATCTTAGGCAACAATTTATTAGTTGCACACATAAAGCTCTAACCCTAAAGCCCATTGCCGTCAAGTCAATTCAGATTCCTAGTGACTCTACGGGACAGGATAGAACGTCCCAACAGGGTTTCCAAGGCTGTAATCTTTACAGAAACAGACTGTCACTTCTTTCTCCCGCGGAGCAGCTGGCGGGTTTGAACCATCGACCTTCCAGCTACCATCCAAGCACTTAACCACTGCGCCACCAGGGCTCCTTCTAACCTTAAAAGAAAAAAAAATTAAATCATCTTCAATAAAATTTCAAACTTCTGGTCTTCAAAAGACTCCACGTGTGCTGTTGAGTCGATTCCAACTCTTGGTGAGCCTCTAGGACAGAGTAGAACTGCTCCATAGGGTTTCCAAGGAGCGGCTGGTGGATTCAAATTGCCGACTTTTTGGTTAGCAACAATAGCTCTTAATGACTGAGCCACCAAGGCTTCCTTCAAAAGACAGCGTTATGAAATTTTTAAACAGCCAGATTGGGGGAAAAATATTTGCAAAACACTTATCTGTTAAGGGACTTCTATCTGGAATACATATTAAAAAAAAAAAATTCAATTTTAAAGATTGTAAAAGATTTGAAAAGACAGATTATCAAAATTATACAAATGGCCACTAGAACTTAAAAAAACTATACATCAGAAGTCTTCAGAGAAATGCAGGTTAAAGCCACAATGGAGAAGCACACTCACTTAAAAGCTAAAATTAGAAAGACTGACAATATCAAGTGTTGGCAAGACTCTGGAACAAGTAGAAAATTTTACACATTTTGATAGAAAATGCATAATGGTACAGCCACTTTGTAGGCAGTTTTTCAGTTTCTTATAAAGTTGAAATACACTACCATAAATCCAAACCAAACTCACTGCGGTGGAGTAGATTCCAAATAATAGAGACCGTACAGGACATAGAAGAACTGCCTCTTAGGGTTTCCAAGGAGCAGCTGGTCGATTCGAACTACTGACCTTTTGGTTAGCAGGCAAGCTCTTAATCTCTATGCTACCAGGGCATATGATTTAGCAATCCCTCATTCAGGTTTTCACCCAAGGAAAATTAAAACATTATGTTCTCATAAAAACCTGTACATGGATTTTTATAGCAACTTTATAGTATTCCAAAACAAGAAATAACCCACATGTCCAGAACATAGATAGATTAAACATAAAATGATAAAAAAGGATATACTATGCCACTAACTGGTAGATGAGATTTACTGCAAAGGAGCAAGAGGCAACTTTTGTATTGACGGAAATGCTCTATATTCTGATTAGCATAGTGAAAACATTTGTTATGACTCACTGAAATGTACATTTTAAATGGGTAAATTTTATTTACGTAAATTATACCTCAGTAAACCTAACAAAAAATGAGATTCCTTTAATTCATCAAATGAGCATTTGAAGAAACTTAAAATGTTCCGATTAGATGAGATTTATTTGTCTTTAAATAATTGAAAGGTAAATTATGGAAAACATATATACTCCCACCTCTTAGTTCCATTTGAATAAACTAAAACTAATAACTAGGAGTTGCAAGGGGACATATTTTTATCTTAATTCCACCAATTAAGAATATTCAAAAACAGACTCACTTATTCTATGAGCTGATGAGTCCCCTATCACTCACCTAAGAGGCAGCTGGAGTTTCACCCACATGAAATGATGCAGTATTCCTTGCAGTGTTTGATTAGGTTTTGTTAAGGGTTCGTTGTAATTGTAAGGGTCTAAATGCTATAAATGTAAAAAATATGAATAGAGAGAATGAGAGACGGTATTTCAATTTTTGTGAACATCAATCTCCATCTTTTTTTGTGGGTCATATGTTTTGACAGGAGCCTTGGTAATGCTACTAACCAAAAGGTCAATGGTTCGAATCCACCAGCCACTCTGCAGGAGAAAAGTGGCAGTGTGCCTGCATAGAGATTACAGCCTTGGAAACCTATGGGATTGCTATGAGTTGGAATCAACTTGACAGCAATAGGTTTTGGCTTTTTTTATGTTTTGACACTCTATCAATTAAAATTAAATTATACTTTATTGCATACCCCAAAAGAATAAAATATATCAATAATTGTTTAGTACTACTGTTACTTTAGCATTGCCATGAATTAGAAATTATGCATGGGTTTTATAAAAACAGTAATATTCCACTTCCTTTCTTTTCTTTATCTAGTACCATGAGTGTGACCTCACATAAATCGACTGTATTTTCACAGAACAAATTTTCTTCAACTGCTACTTACATTTGCTGACTACCGTATATTTACTCAAATAACATGTGCCTTCTACATTTGTTTGCCAACTGCACCCTCTCCCCATGAAGTATTTTCATAAGTGCTGCTATGCCAATTTTTTTTTTAAGTTATAACAGACTTAAGAAAACACCTTCTGTGGGGTGGGGGGGCAAGATTGGCCAACAAATGTAGAAGACACATGTCATTTGCATAAAAATACAGTATATAAAGTATTATTTGCTTGTGTGAAATGTGTTTTTTTTTAATTGGCTTTTTATTGTATTTAAATAGTAAATATAATTAAACTATTTTTAGCTTAATTCTTGGTAATGCAATCATAAGATATTGAAAGTTCAGAACAGACTCTGCATTTTTACCAAAGTTGAAATGAACAACTTAGCATTATCGTTATGAACTTGTTCTCTTTGGATTTAGGAGCTGAACAATACAAACTGTTGTTTGCTTGGAAAATGTGAGAAGGGGATTCTTGTGAACATCTGCTCTATGACACAGATTAGAATATGATTAAAAAATTGATTGGAACATCTGTCTAACAAAGTTTTCTATAAAAAAAAACAATGTTCAAAAAGAAACAAGAGAAATGATGAAACTACAGAAATAGAGTTTTTTTTTTTTTTTACTAAAAGTAAATAGAATTACACATTTTCAGATATTACATGGAAAGATACAATTAATTCTATCAAAATTTCAAATTACACGTATGCTAATTTTCTAATGTTATTAGAATATTCACCATCCAGTAGTACAATTCGTGTTTGGATGCCTCAGATAACTTGGTGTTTCAGAAACAGTGATTAAGAAGTTTGAGTCAACAGCAACGAATGAAAAGATATATTTGAGCTATAAAAAGAAAGGGCAAGAATACAAAGTTCCTAAAACAGAAAATCAAAATACAGCACACTTCGAAGACCCACAAAGTTAAAGTGGCAATTGGTCATGTCTGAAAAAGAAATGTGCTAATGAAGACCAATGGATTGAAGATTCAGAAAGGATTCCTTGTTCTGAAGATAAATAGCCATGGAAGTGAGGTAAAGGGAGCAAGGTAAGTGCCTAGAATAAATGATAATGCCAGAGTAGGTAGCATGTTTATTACTGAAGTAGTTCATAGCATTAGAGATAAAAAACAAAAGTGTATTAAATCATTTAATAGCTTGCTATGAATTATGGAAGAAGGCCCACTAGTGTGGTATGTTGTTATATATAACTTCGTATTCCAGAAAAGACTTCAGCAGCCATCTGCAGCCCTCCTTAGGGATTTCTTATCAGTTTAGAATTCTCTCATGTGAGCTAAATCAAATATTAAGTGTCTTTCAGAGAAGTGACAAATCTAGTAGTCTTCAGGATGCTGCAATACAATTTAGCCCCTCACAGACATATTGATCAATCACTGGATCTGTGAAACTTAAAAATCAAACTTGTTGGACCAAATTTAGAGGACATAAACTTTTTTCTCAAAAAGAAAGAAAGAAGAAAAAAAAAGAAAGAAAGAAAAGACCTTGAGGGATTAAAGGCCATTGCTGAATCCAAGGAAAGCAAGTTTTGAAGCCAACTTTTAATATTTTTAAAACCTAAAATAAAACACGTGTGGCAGGAATGACATCTTTGTATTTTTGAAAAAAGTATAAATGAGTATTTTTTAAAATAATAAACAGTAACTAAATTGATGCAAAGGAAAACGAAACTACTTAGTTACATGTTGGTTACACATTAGTATCATTATAAATTGTTTTGTAGTTGACACACCAACATATTATAGATTTAGGATTTTGAATCTAGTTTCTGGGCTTTCAAATATAAAAAAAGAAACAAAGTCATAGTTTTTATGTACCTGAGACCAGGAAAAGCAAATTTTGATAAACATATGCATTCCTTACACAATAGAAACTAATTAGTTGATTGTTTTTTAAATGAAAATAGTTTCATTCTGATACATGTGGAAAGGATCAACCACTGGGATTAAAAAATATAGACATTAGACAACTTTTCATTTTAATTTACCTTAATAAATTAATCAGTAAATCAACAAACGCTGATTGAGCAATGATGCATTTTCTAGCAATGTGCTTGACAATAAAGGACATTCAAAAGAATATACAATTCATATAATCAAAACCTCAGTTGCTAGGTGACTGCAATAACCTATTTATGATTTTATGTGTGCACCACACAGATAAGATTTTATACTGTATTATAACTTAATTGGAAACCCTGGTGGAATAGCGGTTAAGAGCTATAGCTGCTAACCTAAAGTTCAGCAGTTTGAATCCACCAGGTGCTCCTTGGAAACCCTCTATGGCAGTTCTACTCTGTTCTATAGGGCTGCTATGAGTTGGAATCGACTCTTTGGCAGTGGGTTTCATTTTTTTGTTTGTTTGTTTGTTTATAACTTTATTAGTTGGGATTTTCTTCTGAAGAAAACCAAATAGGAAATTTTACATTTCTATTAGTACAATTTTTCTTTTAATAGTCAGAATGTAGATTTAAGCAATATCAATATTGTTTAAAAATTCATATTAAGCACACCAGTTCTGATATCTGAGATTTTGTAGGAAAAACATCTAATTTGATTGACTGGATTTTTCGCTGAATTGGCTCACTTTTGCATAAAACATACAATCCAAACATATTCATTTATACCTCTGTAAAGTTAATAAATGTATGCCTTCTTCAATATCCACTTTTCTGGAACTGCTGATTCGTTACTTGTTCTCCCACCTGTTAATGTATTTTTTGCTTATGTCCTTAGTATTTCTTTTCAAAGCAATACAAATATTTTACACCACACAATTATTATTGAAGAATATTGCTATCTTCTGTCAATTTTCAACACTTCATTTTCTAATTTTAATCAAAATCTGATTCTGGAGAATTTTTTAGGTAGCAAATTTGAAAGCTTGTTTTGAATACATTTAGTGCTCAGATATTATTCACTCTCTTTTGAGGAACATAAGGTCTCACTTCTGTCAGCCAAAGCTAAAATTAAGGCATTTTAAGCTCAAAAAGTTTTTGTTATTACAGTGAAATTTTGTTTTCTCTGGTAAGGAGCCCTGGAGGTGCAATGGTTAAGAGCATGACTGCTAACCAAAAGGTTAAAGGCTCAAACCTACCCAACGGCTGCATATCAGAAAGACCGGGCAGTCTGTTCCTGTAAAGATTACAGCCTAGGAAACCCTACGGGACAGTTCTACTCTGTCGTATAGGGTTGCTATGGGTTGGAATCCACTTGAATGGCACACAAAATAACAACATGGTAAGCTAAATATACGAATTGACACAGTCACTGCACCAATGGGCTTAAACACAGCAACCGTTGTGAGGATGGCACAGGACCAGACAGTATTTGGTTCTGTTGTACACTCGACAGCACCTAACAACAACAACAAAGCTCAACAGTAATAAGTCTCTTGACTTTTCCATTTTATATATTCTTATTGCCCTACATGGCATACCCACTACTTCCTTTTCATTCTGTTCATATCAGAGAGAAAGAAGTGGTCAACTGTTGATTGAGAAAATCAAACAAAATAGTGTTTATGAGTCAGATCCCCGTCTATGTCAAGGTGCTCCTAGTGATTTACAGAGCTGTGAAAAATTACATTTAACTTCTCTCCCAAACCATGCATGCATGATTCTTCAATCCTCTACTGGTTAATTTGTTATTCGTACAGTATATCTTATAGATATACTGTACAAACAACAGGATGGAAGCAACTACAATGGCCAAGGCTGTTGTAAAAATAAAAGACGAGTCACATGAAAGGCAGCTACAAAAAAAAAAAATCCGCATGTACGAAATTCCTATTATCCATGAATAAATTCTATAGGAAAGATATACACAAAAGTAAACACAGACAGTGAAAATAAAGCAAGTACCTCCAAAATCATTTTATATACATACATAATTTTAAGTACATACGTATAATTATAAATATATATATACATATAGTTGTAAATATATATTGTTGTGTTATTAGGTGCCATTGAGTCGACTCTGACTCATAGTGACCCTGTGTACAACAGAACAAAACACTGCCTGGTCATGCGCCATCCTCACAATCATTTTCATGCTTAAGGCCATTGTTGCAGCCACTGTGTCTATCCACCTCAATGAGGGTCTTCAATTCTATGATAACTAACAGCAGCACAGTGATCCTAGGGACAAGGGTGAGGGGAAGGCTGATAGCAAAGCAGATGAGAAATCTTCTCAGATGATGGAGGATGGAGTGTTCTTTATGTTGATTATGGTAATGATCACACAGGTTTATACGTTTGTCAAAATGCATCAACAGGTATGTTTAAAATGGGTGCATTTTGTATCCTTCCAGAAAGTTGATTTATGGTAAACTTACCTCATCAGCAAAAGATATTTCATAATAGATAGTGGGAAAATGCAAAATGTTGAATTTTTTCTTAAAAAAAAAATCACACTTAAAAAAAGTAAGAGGTTTAATTTGTATTTCATCAAATTATATACTATTTCTTAGTATAAATGAAAAAATAATCAGATATTGATTTTGCATCAGCAAAAGATACTTCACGATAGTGGGAAAATGCAAAATGTTGAATTCTTTCTTTAAAAAAAATCACACTTAAAAAAAAGTAAGAGGTTTAATTTGTATTTCATCAAATTATATACTATTTCTTGGTACAAATGAAAAATTAATCAGATACTGATTTTGCATATTTTTGACAAAATTATACAGTGTTATGAATACCTTCTATTTCATTTTGAGTTGAACATTAAAATGACTTTTTTTTCCCAGACTATCTAGACAGCTCTCAGAATAGTTAGAAATTCACTCTCTTTAACATGTTCTTTCATCTTTTTATAGACTTCTCTCTTCTATAACCAAAAACCAAACCCAGTGCCGTTGAGTTGATTCCGGCTCATAGTGACCCTATAGGACAGAGTAGAACTGCCTCATGGAGTTTCCAAGGAGCGCCTGGTGGATTTGAACTGCCAACACTTTGGTTAGTAGCTGTAGCTCTTAACCACTACACCACCAGGGTTTCCTTCTTGTCTGTAGGTGTTAACTAATCTAAGATGTAAGATCCTCTTTGAGAACGCTGTCATTTTAAAATATTCTGCTCTAATATGCACTTTCACTTGACCAAGTTCTTCATTTTATCCTCAAAATTGGCAATAACGCTTTGAAGCTGATTTGCATTGTATTTGCATTGTATTGTAAACATTAAGAGGTTGGACAATGAGGTTGGCAAGTTTAGTAGGAATAAAGGCTAGTTTTAAGCATAATTTTGCAGTGGTCAGTTGATTAGAGAATATGTAGACTAATTCTGTTTTTATGGCTTTTCCCTAGACATCATCATAGCTACAGGAATATGAATTCTAAGAAAACAAGAATTCTATGTATAAAAGAAAGCCCAGTGTTGAGAGGTGGCTTTTTAGCAGGAGCCAGAGCACAGGTTCTACCACTAATAGTGTTTATTGCGTGACCTCAAACAAGTAAACACAGCAAACCTGGATCTCGCTGTGGTTTTCTCATAGATACATAGGTATATGCTGCGTTTCCCTTCAGTGCTAAAAAATAAACATTAAGAAGGCATTATTGTTGTGGGACAACCCAGCGGCACCTGAACCCAGGGTCGGCCACATCTCCAAGAGACCAAAGAAAGACTCCAGAACCAGCAATCACAACATATGGTTTATTGGGAAGCTTACTTATGGGACCACGGCCCAGGGTGGCAGCTGGACCAGTTTAGCACTCTGTAACCACCTAGCAGTGGGCACAAGCTTATATACCATTCCAGCTGGGATCAAGGCCCATTGTGTTTCTTCCCAAGTCCTTGGGCAGTCAGCGTTCCCAGGGACTTCACATCCAGGCCCAGATGTTTTTCTTCTTGTTGCTAAGGAGTTCCTCGGCCTTGGCCACCGGCCCAGTTATGCCACTCCTGGCTTTGTACCTTAGCCTGAGTCTCTCCTGAATTCATCCCCAGCATGCTTTGGGGAAGAGCAAAGCTGACTCCATTAAAAAGGGATGCATATAGCTGAATAGCATTACCCTACAATTATGAATGTAAACTCTTCCTCCTTTAAGCTGAACAGTATTTCCCTAAAGCTAGATTTTTCTCAACTCTATTATAGCCAGCTAGCTAGCTAGATACATAAACAAACAAACAACTAGACGTTCAACTACATTAGTGGCTCAATACATAAAAAAAAAAATACAAATTTGCTAAGAATTTGGCAATCACTTTATTGCATACAGGCCCTGGATCCAAACTCTTATAATGATGAGAAAGGAATACTATTTCACATAGAAAGAATAGGATCTGGAGACCTGAGGAAGATGAAGTTGATACCTGGGCTTGATTTTAGTTTCTAATTTAAATAATAATTTCATAATAGTTTTCAATAGAAAAAAAAAAAGTGGAGACCAGATAATTAAGAAACCTGTTTAACTCAGAAATCCATATAAGAATTTATCTTTTACTCTAGAAGCATCCAACAATCCCCATCCTGAAGAACTATTTAATATTGAGGAAAGAAACTCAGTAAAAAATGAAATATGCTTTAATATATACCACAAGCATCTTTGTGAAGAAGACAGTTATATATTTCACTGCAAATAATAAGGGCTTCTTGCTTGCTAGCCAAAAGCAGAATTGTGGTTTTGCTGTCTTACAACGAATTTCATTAGTATGCTAAGAATTAGATTGTCAGCCTTTTTAGGTAGACATTTAATTAGATTTGTCTTAAAAATCCTTAAGTGACAGGAAGACAGCTGCATACTTACCTTGGAAACGACATTCTACATTTTTCCTGTAAGCTGAACTGCTGCAGCTGTCTGATAATTTTCACTCTTTTAAGGAAATGATTTGTAAGAACTAGACAAGTGATCAGCTCTGGGCCCATACTGACTTTAACAGGATTTTGGAAAGGCTTGGCGAAAGAACAGAGGGAAATTTATATCAGTGCTGAAAATTGGTCGTGTGCTTGTGATTTCTCCTGGTCTGTTTAGACTTCTTCATTATGACATCAATATGTTCTTTTTCCAAAAGTAAGAAAATTCAGTTAAATTTTGAAATGCAAATATTACAGACAAAGGAATAGCTTCAGTCTTGCCTATGTGGTAATTTAAAATTGGCACGCTATATTTTTGACATTTCATTCCTTTCCACCCAGGTTTTCTTTCCAGTCAAGTCTATGAGTTACTCTAGAGAAACCAGAATATTTGTTTATCCTTGGTTACTTTTGCACAGTCCATTAGAGAACAGGCACTGATGCTATGGGGAAATATATTTGTAGAGAGAGAGATAGTAGCAGAGAAATGAATAAATACTTTAAACATTCCAGTGACAAATGAAAACTTTACTATTCGGTATGAGCTTTTAGTACTAAAAATTCCAATGTTAAATCTGGGAGTTTTATTCTAAACATTTAAATCAAATGGGTGATATTTGTAGAAATCATGGCAACTGGTAGATTCAGGGTGAGATAGGGCCCTGGTGGTATTGGCTGCCTGTGAAACATGTTATGTGTCTAGAAAGCATGTTACATGTAGGGACAATGATTTACTAGAAATCTACAGTAAAATTCCTTTGACTGCCAAATTAAAAGTTGATAGTTCGAACCCACTCAGCTGTACTGGGGAAGAAAGCCTTGCGATCTGCTCCCATTAATATTACAGCCAAGAAAACCTGATGGAACAATTCTATTTTGTCACATGTAGAGTCACCACTAGTCTGAATCAATAAAGGGTTTGGTTTGCTTTATTATGCTAAGATGTGATAATAAGATTGAAATAGAAAAGGCTTTAATTTGTCGAGTGCACATGGCAAAGACGAAGGTCCAAATTTACTAATAAGATAGATCAAGCCAGGATTGATGTGAAGAATAAAAACAACAATCAAAAAAAAAAAAAAAAAATCCTGCATCAAGATTGTTTAGAGCCAAGAGACAGGCACGAGAGCAGGGAGGTACCTGAAACAGAGTCCATGGAACAGGTTACTGAGCAGTAGTCTGCTTGTGACCACTGTCTCCTACCCCTTGGTGACTACTCCTTGCTGGTCGCATGCCAGCATGATTCCTATGTTGCTGTTTGCCTGTTTTTATTCAGCATATTCCAAAGATTAGCATAAAAACATCCCTGGGAATATTTAAAAATTTTGTTTCACAGATATCTTCACATGCATTCAAAGGGGCTTCTTACCCTTCCCTTTGAATTCGAAGCAAAGGGAGGCTGTTTCACCGAGGTTATCTTGTGAGTGAGAAAAGAATTGAGTGATTTCAGAAAGGTAGCGTCATAACAGGAAGTCACAGCTGAGCTGATCCTGCTTGTTCAGTTCCCAGTCTCACTCTCCCACTTAAATCAATTATTCTTCCTTTAGGAATCACTACTCTTTAGGGAGGAGTTGAGGGTGGAGCCAGGGACAAGGATAGATTGTTCCTCCCATATATTTCTGCCATAGGTTTCCATCTCTGGAGATGAGTTTGGGGAGTCCTTCCCCCAACGCTCCCCTTCTTCTTGCTCTCTTAATCCATTGGGCTTAACAATTGCTCCTATAGTCAACCAGAGATGAGGCCATCCAGCAATTTATCAGGAAAGTAATATTTCACTTTCACAAAGCTTCTCTCCTGCCTCCAGTCTTATAGCTCCATTGTGAACCCTCCTGGTACTACTGATGGCAGCTCTGGTTTTATTACTAAGCCCCAAGTTTCTGAAATGCATTCCTGGAAAACACATTCATACCCTAATCTAATTCTTATATCAAATATTCCCAGCCATGTGTTCCAGTTTGGCTCATGGGTATTATGCAAAGAATCCAAATGCCAACAGAAAATTACTCCAAATAATTAAATGTCAGCATTATTAAAATACGCTAAACTTGAGCAATATTTTTTCCCTCGTGTTATCACATTCCAGTTGAAATTATTAAAGTCCATAAATCAGACAACTTGCTCATTTAAGTTAAATTCTAAAAAAATAAAATCAAAGGCTCAAGTTATTAAGTCTAAAGAAATTAAAGTCCAAAACCTCATATGCCTCATTTTTTATAACGGTTAGTCTAGCTAGATGCAGCACATTCTTATGCCTGAATTTTACCGGGATTCCCTTACCAACTTTCAGTCTAGGCTGCATTCCAGTGGAATTGGTAGAGCCAATTCTGGACCCCAGAAATTAAATTTTTTCAACAAAAATTCTCTTAATCTAAGAGTGTAGACTTGGCTTAGTCAGAAACCTCAAACTTTTTACTTGGTATTTCAGTACTCAAACTAGTTTTGTGATTATTTCTCAAGGTTTCTGAATTTCAAAATATACGCTAGAATTTTAGGGGGTTCATCACAAATTCAGAAATAAGACTCAGACAGACAAGTGGAGATCCAATATGAGCCTCTCTGAACTGAGCTTAAAAAATTAACTGCTAAGCCCAATGGTCTTCGCACATGGAAAACAAGTGACTTAGGCCTGTGGAGTCTTGGCGCCACTGAAGAACAGAGGGCAGAGTTGTGTCAAGCATGCTCACTGTTTTTCTACCAACCTTATCAATCAGATAGGTGACTCCTATCTTGAAGAGATGTTTCTCTTATATGTTTTGCTTCCTGTGAAGCAGAGTGGACATTTCTTCTCTTCTGTGGAAATTTCAAGGAGTCCCTGGGTGATGCAAACAGTTCATAAAAAATCACTCAAGTACTAGCTAAAAGGCTGGAGGTTCAAACCCATCTGAAGGCACCTTGAAGACATACCTAGAAATCTGCTTCCAAAAGGTCACAGCACTGAAAACACTATGGAGCAATGAAATCAATTATTCTTCCTTTAGGAATTACTATTCGGGGACCGAGTCTGCCTTAGAAGAAATACAGGCAATGTGTGCCTTGGAAGCGTCTTCATCTTACATACCTTGGACGCCTTATCAGGAGGAACCAGTCCCTGGAAAAGGACATCATGCTTGGTAAAGTAGCAAGTCAGTGAAAAAGAGGAAGACTTTCAACAAAATGTGTTGACACAGTGGCTGCAACAGTGGGCTCAAACATAGCAATGATTTTGAGGTTGGTGCAGGACCTGGCAGTGTTTCTTTCTGTTGTACTTAGGGTCGCTATGAGTTGGAACCAATTCATTGGCTCCTAACAACAGCAGCAAAGGGAGGCACATGTGGGGTCATCTTCAGCTGGAATCAGCTTGATGATAACTAATAACAACAACAAGGAAATTTGATAGTGGGAATAGTTATTCTCCATTACAAATGGGTATACCAGAAAAATGCTAACAAAAGAAAGATGAGTTCCTGATTATAACAGACATGGTTTAAGGCACAACTTTTTTTTTTAAGGGCAAAGCACTTTATCATGATAAAGTGTACCATTTAAAATGAAGGTCAACTCTTGTTATAGATAAAGGTAGAGTTTTCCTTTTCAGCATCTTTTTTTCATCGTTTGGGAATCAGAACTTCTTTTGTGGTTCAGCTGTGTGTAATCCAACGTGCAGCCTCACACACGAGCAGTCATGTGACCTAGGCCTAATCTCATGACCTTGGACATCAAGAGCACTTCAGAAGTGGGCTGGAAAACTACATAATGGCAGTCAGAATCCTCTCTGCAACTTTCCTGCCTGGATTATTTGGGAATAATCTCTTTTCAATTGGAAACGTCTAGTAAAATGAGACACAGGGTTCCAGTTAATGTCATGTTCCCACTATATGGGGACAACCTGTCACAAAAAATAAAGATACAGGACCTACTTGATGACAATTTTGAATACTTGTATGAGTTATAACTAAAGTCACAAACACCTAGACTATATATAAAAAAAAAAAAGACTATAGGGTTACATTATTCATAAATTCTCCTTTTTCTTAATCCAGTTTAACTGAGTTAGTCTTATCTAATAAAATTCAGAGCTGATACAACATTTGTACTAATATGTCAGAATACTTAGCGGGATTTAGCCAAGACACACATTCAAAGAAGTTTACCACAGCAAATCTGGAAAACACACAATGGAATTCCTGAAATAAATTTTGATGAAATGAAACAGTGGAAAACTGTATTTGATATAGAATAATCTTTAAGTTATACCGTAAAGTGGAAAACAAGAAAGGTACAGAACTATATACGTTGTTGTTGTTGTGTTGTTGGGTGCCGTCAAGTAAATTTCGACTCATAGTGACCCCATGTGACAGAGCAGAATTGCCCCTTAGGGTTTTCTAGGTCGTAATCTTTACTATAATCTTTACTGGAGCAGATAGCCAGGTCTTTCTCCCACAGAGTTGCAGAATGGGTAAGAGCCACCAGCCTTTTGGTTAGCAGCTGAGTTTTTAACCATGGTGCCACCAGCACTCCTTACAAAACTATATATGGCATAATTAATTTGGTGAACATTAAAAGAATGCGTATCGACATGTCAATATATGCATACATGTTGACATATAAGTAAAAATTGTGTGATTATACATACAACTCATAATGACACCTAAATTTGGGCAGAGAAGGTAGAGACTGAGAAAGGGGAGGAGAGATTTTGCTAATAATTTTATAACTTTTCTTACCTTGAAATGTTCTTCCTTTTTTTTTTTTTTAAATAATTTTTATTGTGGTTTAAGAGAAAGTTTACAAATCAAGTCAGTCTGTCACACATAAGCCTATATACACCTTACTACTTACTCCCATTTACTGCCCCCCTAATGAGTCAGCCCACTCCCTCCTTCCAGTCTCTCCTTTCGTGACAGTATTGCCAGTTGCTAACCCTCTCTACCCTCCCATCACCCCCTCCCCGCCAAACAGGAAAAGCCAACACAGTCTCCAGTGTCCACCTGATACAAGTAACTCACTCTTCATCAGGATCTCTCTCCAACGCATTGTCCAGTCCTTTCCATGTCTTATGAGTTGTCTCCCGGAACGGTTCCTGTCCTGAGCCAACAGAAGCTTTGGGGACCATGACCGCCGGGATTCTTCTAGTCTCAGTCAGACCATTAAGTCTGGTCTTTTTATGAGTATTTGAGGTCTGCATCGCACTGTTCTCCTGCTCCCTCAGTGGTTCTCTGTTGTGCTCCCTGTCAAGGCAGTCATCGGTTGTGGCCGGGCACCATCTAGTTCTTCTGGTCTCAGGATGGTGTAAGTCTCTAGTTCATGTGGCCCTTTCTATCTCTTGGGCTCATACTTATTCTGTGACCTTGGTGTTCTTCATTTTCCTTTGATCCAGGTGGGTTGAGACCAATTGATGCATCTTAGATGGCCGCTTGTTAGCATTTAAGACCCCAGACGCCACACTTCAAAGTGGGATGCAGAATGTTTTCATAATAGAATTATTTTGCCAATTGACTTAGAAGTCCCCTTAAGCCATAGTCCCCAAATCCCCGCCCTTGCTCCGCTGACCTTCGAAGCACTCAGTTTATCCCGGAAACTTCTTTGCTTTTGGTCCAGTCCAGTTGAGCTGACCTTCCCTGTATTGAGTATTGTCCTTCCCTTCACCTAAAGTAGTTCTTATCTACTAACTAATCAGTAAATAACCCTCTCCCACCCTTCTTCCCTCCCCCATCACGGAACCACAAAAGAATGTGTTCTTCTCAGTTTATACTATTTCTCAAGATCTTATAATAGTGGTCTTATACAATATTTGTCCTTTTGCATCTGACTAATTTCACTCAGCATAATGCCTTCCAGGTTCCTCCATGTTATGAAATGTTTCACAGATTCGTCACTGTTGTTTATCGATGCGTAGTATTCCGTTGCGTGAATATACCATAATTTATTTAACCACTTGTCCATTGATGGACACCTTGGTTGCTTCCAGCTTTTTGCTATTGTAAACAGAGCTGCAATAAACATGGGTGTGCATATATCTGTTCATGTAAAGGCTCTTATTTCTCTAGGGTATATTCCGAGGAGTGGGATTTCTGGGTTGTATGGTAGTTCTATTTCTAACTTTTTAAGAAAACACCAGATGGATTCCCAAAGTGGTTGTACCATTTGACATTCCCACCAGCAGTGTATAAGAGTTCTAATCTCTCTGCAGCCTCTCCAACATTTATTATTTTGTGTTTTTTGGATTAATGCCAGCTTTGTTGGAGGGTGATGGAATCTCATCGTAGTTTTAATTTGCATTTCTCTAATAGCTAATGATCGAGAGCATTTTCTCACGTATCTGTTAGCTGCCTGAGTATCTTCTTTAGTGAAGTGTGTGTTCATATCCTTTGCCCACTTTTTGATTGGGTTGTTTGTCTTTTTGTGGTTGAGTTTTAACAGAATCATATAGATTTTAGAGATCAGGCGCTGGTCAGAGATGTCATAGCTGAAAATTGTTTCCCAGTCTGCAGGTGGTCTTTTTACTCTTTTGGTGAAGTCTTTAGATGAGCACAGGTGTTTGATTTTTAGGAACTCCCAGTTATCTGGTTTCTCTTCGTCATTTTTGGTAATGTTTTGTATTCTGTTTATGCCATGTATTAGGGCTCCTAACGTTGTCCCTATTTTTTCTTCCATGATCTTTATCATTTTAATCTTTATGTTTAGGTCTTTGATCCACTTGGAGTTAGTTTTTGTGCATGGTGTGAGGTACGGGTCCTGTTTCATTTTTTTGCAAATGCATATCCAGTTATGCCTGCACCATTTGTTAAAAAGACTATCTTTTCCCCAATTTACTGACACTGGGCCTTAGTCAAATATCAGCTGCTCATTTTTTTTTTTTCATATGTGGATGGATTTATATCTGGGTTCTCAATTACGTTCCTTTGGTCTATGTGCCTGTTGTCGTACCAGTACCAGGCTGTTTTGACTACTTTGGCTGTATAATAGGTTCTGAAATCAGGTAGAGTGAGGCCTCCCACTTTCTTCTTCTTTTTCAGTAATGTTTTACTTATCCGGGGCTTCTTTCCCTTCCATATGAAGTTGGTAATTTGTGTCTCCATCACATTAAAAAATGTCATTGGAATTTGGATCGGAAGTGCATTGTATATATAGATGGCTTTTGGTAGAATAGACATTTTTACTATGTTAATTTTTCTATCCATGAGCAAGGTATGTTTTTCCACTTTTGTAGGTCCCTTTTAGTTTCTTGCACTAGTACATTGTAGTTTTCTTTATATAGGTCTTTTACATCTTTCGTAAGATTTTTTCCTAAGTATTTCATCTTCTTGGGGGCTCCTGTGAATGGTATTGATTTGGTGATTTCCCCTCTGATGTTCTTTTTGTTGATGTAGAGGAATCCAAGTGATTTTTGTATGTTTATCTTGTAACATGAGACTCTGCAGAACTCTTCTATTAGTTTCAGTAGTTTTCTGGGAACATTTCTATAACCCAGTCTTTTTTGAGCAGGGTATTGTTCAGTTTCCAAGTATTTGATTTCTTTTCCCTGGTTTTTCTGTTATTGATTTCTACTTTTATGGCCTTGTGATCTGAGAAGATGCTTTGTAATATTTTGATGTTTTGGATTCTGCAAAGGTTTGTTTTATGACCTAATATGTGATCTATTCTAGAGAATGTTCCATGTGCACTAGAAAAAAAGGTATACTTTGCAGCTATTGGGTGGAGCGTTCTGTATAAGTCTATGAGGTCAAGTTGGTTGATTGTAGCAATTAGATCTTCTGTGTCTCTATTGAGTTTCTTACTGGAAGTTCTACCCTTCTCCGAAAGTTTTGTGTTGAAGTCTCCTACTATAATTGTGGAGGTGTGTATCTCACTTTTCAGTTCTGTTAAAGTTTGTTTTATGTATCTTGCAGCCCTGTCATTGGGTGCATATATATTTAATATGGTTATATCTTCCTGGTCAATTGTCTCTTTAATCATTATGTAGTGTTCTTTATCCTTTGTGGTGGATTTAACTTTAAAGTCTATTTTGTCGGAAATTAATATTGCTACTCCTGCTCTTTTTTAATTGTTCTTTGCTTGATATATTTTTTTTCCATCCTTTGAGTTTTAGTTTGTTTGTGTCTCTAAGTCTAAGGTGTGTCTCTTGTAGGCAGCATATAGACAGATCGTGTTTCTTTATCCAGTCTGAGACTCTCTGTCCCTTTATTGGTGCACTTAGTTCATTTACATTCAGCGTAATTATAGATAAGTATGTGTTTAGTGCTGTCATTTTGATGCCTTTTTGTGTGTGTTGTTGACAATTTCATTTTCCACTTATTTTTTGTGCTGAGACGTTTTTCTTTGTAAATTGTGTGTTCCTCATTTTCATAGTAGTTGAATTTATGTTTGCTGAGTCGTTATGTTTTTCTTAGTTTTCATTTTGAGTTATGGAATTGTTAGACCTCTTTGTGGTTACCTTAATATTTACCCCTATTTTTCTAAGTAAAAACCTAACTTGTATCATCCTATATCGCCTTGTTTTCCTCTCCGTATGGCAGTTCTAAGCCTCCTGTATTCAATCCCTTTTTTTGGTTATTGTGATCTTTTACATAATGACTTCAACAATTCCCTGTTTTGAGCATTTTTTTCTTTTTAAAATTAATCTTAATTTGTTTTTGTGATTTCTCTATTTGAGTTGATATCAGGATGTTCTGTTCTGTGACCTTGTATTGTGTTGGTATCTGATATTATTGATTTTCTGACCAATTTCCTTTAATATTTCTTGTAGCTTTGGTTTGGTTTTTGCAAATTCTCTAAGCTTGTGTTTATCTGTAAATATCTTAATTTCGCCTTCATATTTTAGAGAGAGTTTTGCTGGATATATGATCCTTGGCTGGCAGTTCTTCTCCTTCAGTGCTCCATCTATGTCATCCCATTGTCTTCTTGACTACATGGTTTCTGCTGAGTCATCTGAACTTATTCTTATAGATTCTCATTTGTAGGAGACCTTTCTTTTATCCCTGGCTGCTTTTAAAATTTTCTCTTTATCTTTGGTTTTGGCAAGTTTGATGATAGTATGTCTTGGTGATTTTCTTTTTGGATCAATCTTATATGGGGTTCGATGAGCATCTTGGATAGATATCCTTTTGTCTTTCATGATGTCAGGGAAGTTTTCTGCCCACAGATCTTCAACTATTCTCTCTGTATTTTCTGTTATCCCTCTCTGCTCTGGAACTCCAATCATAAGCAAGTTATTCTTCTTGATAGAGTCCCACATGATTCTTAGGGTTTCTTCATTTTTTTAAATTCTTTTATCTGATTTTTCTTCAACTATATTGGTGTCAATTGCCTTATCCTCCTTCTCCCCCACTCTGCATTCCAATTGCTCCATTCTGCTCCTCTGACTTCCTATTGAGTTGTCTAATTCTGTAATTTTACTGTTAATCTTTTCGATTTCTGAATGCTGTCTCTGTATGGATTCTTGCAGCTTATTAATTTTTCCACTATGTTCTTGAATAATCTTTTTGATTTCTTCAACTGCTTTATCAGTGTGTTCCTTGGTTTTTCTGTAGATTGCCTTATTTCATTTCTGAGGTCATCCCTGATGTCTTGAAGCATTCTGTAAATTAGTTTTTTATATTCTGCATCTGGCAATTCCAAGACTGTATCTTCATTTGGGAAAGATTTTGATTCTTTAATTTTGGGAGTTGTAGAAGCAATCACGGTCTGCTTCTTTATGTGGTTTGATATCGACTGCTGTCTCCGAGCCATCTATGAGATATTGTAATGATTTATTTTATATTTGCTCACTGAGTCTTATCTTGTTTTGTTTTCTTTCAGTATACGTAGATGGGCTACTAGATTTCACTGTCTTGATTGTTGTTGCCTTTGAATCACTTATGTCCTATTACCAGGTGGTTTGGGCTGTTACCGGATATATAAGCCTAAGAGTCCATTCACTATTCTTGAGTAGAATCTGATTTTAGGTTAACAAGTGTGTGGTGTAGACTGTCACCTATTGACTTAGAGGAGTAGTGGTGACAGTTGTGTGCACCAGATTCTAGTAGCAGCAGGGGGTCACATTCCGGGGGGGCAGGATTCTCCAGCCTTCCCCCATGTGCCAGTGAGGTAGGTGTGTCTCTATTCCTAAAGCACTTTGGTGGGTGGGCTCTGAGGCTGTACCTTAGGCATCCAATGCATGTACCTCTACAGTTTGGTAGGTGTCACTATCCTTAGACCCCTATGGCAGGAGGCTAGGTGGTTTGGGTAGAGCTTCAGCCCTCAGTTCCCCATTATGCTTCAGTGAGGGCTCTGTTTAATAGGTAGAGATATCAGAGCTGGGAAACTTCTCTTTCCAGTAATCTGCTAAAACAATTACAGTCAGATCACTATCAGAATTGCCTTTGCATTATAATAGCCACCTTGTTCCCTAGAGGGATGAAAGCCCAAGACCATGGATCTCATATGCTTGGGTCGAGCTGGTTCTGTATTTTTAGTCCAATTTCAGGAAGTCAGGGAAGGATTTTTGGCCCCTGGGTTTTTTGTAGCTGCTTCTCTCAGGCCAGGAGAATGGGTTAGGAAAAGACAAAAAAATAAAAATAAAAAAGCACAGAGCACTTCACTCTCTGGCCCAGGAAATTTCAATGTTAATGAAGCCACCTGGGAAGGGGAGGGGAGGGATCAGATAGATAGGAGAAAGTAGCACCCAGGAATATAGACAAAGTTACTTATCTTGCTTGGCAATAGCTGTTTTATCTGAGATTCCCGAGGAGTGTGTAGCCTGTGTGCATTGGCTGGGTCAAGATTGTCCCCCGAGGGTCAGGCCCAAGTCCTGAGATTGTGCTGTCTCAGAAGCCGTGGTCAGTTCTTCCTCTCCCAGTCCAAAGCCCAGCACCAAGGTTCCCCGGCTGGGAAGATGCACTCCAGGCTCTAAAACCAGTCGCTGCCTCCCAGTGACTTCTCCTCCTGTCAGCCGCGTCATTGCACTGCCTGTGTGCACTGGCTGGGCTTCCCCAGAGGTCACTTCTGGGGGCTAGGGTTGCATCCCATGTTTGCACCATCTCAGGAAGCCGTGCTCAGCTCCCCTGTGCCCAGTCCAAAGCCCGGCGCCAAGGTTTTCTGACTGGGATGCTGGCTCCAGGCTCTGGAAACTGTCGCTGCTTCCCCGCGGTTACTCGTTCTCTCGTTAGCCTCATCAATGTGCAGCCTGCTTGTGCTGGCTGAGTCTCTGTCACTCAGGTCAACTCTTTAGATCTGTGTTTGATGGTCAGGGTTCGTAGATTGTCATGTATATGATCGATTCACTTGTTTTTCCAAGTCTTTGTTGCAAGAGGGATCCAAGGTAGCGTCTACCTAGTCAGCCATCTTGGCCCCCTGAAATGTTCTTAATGTGTGTATACATTAATTTTATTTTTAATGTAAGTAGAGATTACATTTTAGGTGAAATTATAAGCCATATTTAATCTCTTTTTTATAATTCTACTTTAAATTTCTAATGAATATTATATATTTAAAGAAATGTCAGTGGGGCTGAAGCTGGTATAGAGCTATACATGATTATATATTCTAGTCTTCTCAGTAAGATGGCAACCTTGAGGAAAGGGTCATGGTTTCTTTTTCCCTTTTCCCCTTCAAGGTAGCATATACGTTCTGAATAAGTTGACTGAGTATAGACTGAAAAATACAAGTTGATGAAATGTGCTGATTAACTGGTTCTTCCTCATCTTCTTTCCTAGAAAAAACAAGTGGCTTTATTTACAACCTCATGCTTCTTCCATAAATTCACTCCAAAATTGACAATATTGAAGATGAAATAATCTTTTGATATATTTCATAGTTGACTTCACATAGAAAACAGAACTTCAAAACAAGGTTTGTGTGATTTTTTGCACAATGTCAAAGACTTTTCCTTTTATTATTGTCTCCCAGTGACTGAATTCCTTAGGCTTTAAGGCAAACTGCTGGGTTCATCCAGCCTTGAACACTCAGCACATCTTCAAGTTCTTTTTAAAAAAGCACGGGTATGCTGTTTAAATAGCTATGTAGTCACACGTAGATATGGGAAACCTAACATCAGTGGCAAATCTCAAATTTGGATGTATTGCTGTATCTGTAGGTAACGAATAATACAAATGGAAAATTCAAAACTTTCTATATATAGCACATGTATTTTTTATCCTTGCTTTTTTCTTTGTGAATATTCATGGTGGTTTGTGATTTTGTATCCCTGCAAGTAAAAAGGAAAGGTAACTCCAGTGTAGTTATAAGAAATACATACAGCAACGTTTTAGGTTATCCTCCAAGTTTTAGAGTACAGATCATTTTATGTCCTCCAACTGTTTTCTTAAAAGTTTGAGGTTTTTTTTTTTTTTTTTTAACTTTTATTGAGCTTCAAGCGAACGTTTACAAATCAAGTCAGGCTGTCACATATAAGTTTATATACACCTTACTCCATACTCCCACTTGCTCTCCCCCTAATGAGTTAGGCCTTCCAGTCTCTCCTTTCATGACAATTTGGCCAGCTTCCAACTCACTCTATCCTCCCATCCCCCCTCCAGACAGGAGATTCCAACACAATCTAGGTTTTAAACATAGCAAAACATTATAAATAAATACTTGCAGAATAAGTACTGCTTGAAATACGATCCAAGCACATGAATACCTAAAAATATACCAAAAACCAAACCCATTGCCATCAAGTCAATTCCGACTCACAGCCACCCTATAGGACAGAGGAGAGCTGCTCCATAGGGTTTCCAAGGAGCAGCTGGTGGATTTGAACTGCTGACCTTTTGGTTAACAGCAAAGCTTTTAACCACTATTCCAAAGAAAATATCCTAGCATTCTCTCAGTGACCGAATCAACATTATATCAACTTAATGGTGACTCTTACATGCAATAGAAATTATTTAATTTGGGTTCATCCCCCCAAAACATGGTGAAAAACTGATCAGTATTCTCCAATTAAAAAGCAGAAAAAAAAAAAAAAAAAACCTTACGTATTTTCTGTCTTCTTTAAATTAGTCCCAATTAATGTGAACTCTGTCATGGAACCTATTGTATGAAATGCACAGATTTACCACAATAATCCATTACTAATGTCAAAAAAAAAAATTTTTTTTTTTAATGTCAAAGGAAGTCCACGTAGAAAGTGACTAATTTTGTGCAAATAGATACTTTAATGTATTCAAAGATCAGTTGTTTTTTGTTTTAAATACACAATTTTAGGAATAATGCTTTAATAAAGTAACATTACAACTCTTCTGAAACTGGGTACTTTCCAGATATCTCAAGAGGGGCTGTGTTTTTCATTCACAACAAATGTCTAAATGATCACAAGTAAGGCTACTATTTTTTTAAAGAAGCTTTTTGAAACAAAGCAAATACTCTGAGATTAGGAAACAGCAACTTGTTTGAAGAGAGTCAAATAAACTTCCCTTGTCCCTTGGTCAATAACATTAAAGGCTGTAATCTGGTATTTTTTAGTTTAGAGTGTCTAACTAGACACTGATCATCTCTGAATAATTGTAGAATTAACAACAATACTGAATTTGCATAGTAAATTTTACTCTTCAAATATATTTGCACAGATTTACCTTGTTCCTCAAAATTATTATTTTTTTAACTCTTTAGATTTTATTGACAGACAATATTGGATTGGACATTTCATTTCATCCCAGAGTAAATACTTTAAGGGCAAAGTCTAAATGTATCAGAGATTGAAAGCTGTGTCTGTGTGTGTGTGTTCATGAGAATGGTGGTAGTTCAGTGGGAGAATTCTTGCCTTTCGTGAGGGAGGTCAGAGTTTAACTCTGGCTAATGAACCTCATGTGAAGTCACCACCCATATGTTAGTGGAAGCTTGCCTGTTGCTATGATGCTGAACAGGTTTCAGCAGAATTTCCAGAATAAGATGGACTGAGAAGAAAGTCCTGGCAATCTACTTCTAAAAATCATCATGTGAAAGCCCTATGGGTCACAATCATGTAACCAATCATGGGGAGCATACAGGACCAGGTGGTATTTCATTCAGTTGTACCCGCATGGCGTTGCGGTGAGTCAGAGGCTGGAGCCCTGGCAATGCAGTGGTTAAGAGCTTGGATGCTAACCAAAAGGTCAGCAGTTTGAATCCACCAGCTGCTTATTGGAAACCTATGGGGCAGTTCTACTCTGTCCTATAGGGTCACTATGAGTCAGAATCAACTCAACGGCAATGAGTTTAGTGTATATATAAATACCCCATGGCCATTGAGTCAGTTCATAGTGACTCCAAGTGACCCTATAAGACAGAGTAGAGCTGCCCATAGGGTTTCCTAGGCTATAATCTTTACAGAAGCAGACCGCCAAATCTTTCTTCTGTGATGCCACTGGTGAGTCCAAACTACCAACATTTTGGTTATCACTGTTAGAATCCTGGTGGCACAGTGGTTAAAATGTTAAAAATATATCTATATATAGATATACGAACCAAAAACCAAACCCAGTGCCAAGTCGAGTCGATTCCAACTCATAGCGACCCTATAGGACAGCGTAGAACTGGCCCATAGAGTTTCCAAGGAGCGCCTGGCTGATTCAAACTGCTGACTTTTTGGTTAGCAGCTGTAGCACTTAACCACTACGCCACCAGGGTTTCCAGTATATATATATAATTAGTGCATTAAAAAACCCAGTGCCGTCGAGTCGATTCCGACTCATAGCGACCCTATAGAACAGAGTAGAACTGCCCCACAGAGTTTCCAAGGAGCACCTGGCAGATTTGAACTGCCGACCCTTGTGGTTAGCAGCCGTAGCACTTAACCACTACGCAGAACAATAAATTTAAGAGAACACATAACAAACTGTCATATAGACAGAGGGACATTGGGATTCGGGGATGGTGACAAGGTACTACCAATTTTTGTTTCATACACATCTGAATTTTAAGGAAAATTTGCAAGGAGCATGTCTTTGTGAATTATTTATCATGCAAAAAAAATGTTAAAATTTAAAAAGAGTGAAAGTCATGCCACATCTTGTTGGTAGCTAATTCTGCCCTTGCATTCTGGAATACTGGCTCACTCCAGCTGTGATTTTCCAGTGATCACCTTTGCTTTCCATAAAGTATCTTTTGGAGCACTTCTGTCATAAAATTTTGTTATGAATTTATAGTTTCTTACAAAACAGAACAATTAATAATTTCATAAGGAATTTTTTTCATGCCAATGGGTATTATGGGTTTCTTTTTGCTCATAAAAAAGTTACGCTGGCTCGATTATTTATGTTTATTGCTGTTGCACACCCCCTTCTATGATTCCCAGGTTCCCAAAGCTAAGAGAAGCAAACGCACTCAGATTTTCTCTACAGACAAGACTTCTTGAAAATGGAGGAGAAAATGCTATTGACTCTACTTTTTATTTCCATTATGCATGCCCTAATTTCTCTTTGGCTATGGCCGTAAGGGTCAATGTTTTCCTTTTTAGCTAAAATAGCATTAGTAATCTCTCAATACTGTAAATGCATTATTTTTGTCATTCAATGGAAAAAGAGAAAACGTTATTTGCTTTTCCTATTCCAACGTGTACTGTCAGAATTATGCAAGGTTGGGAGGGAGCATAGCGCCAATGATATTCTTTGAAAGTTCCAATTTAACATTTCCCTGAGCTTGACAACTATTTTTTTTTCTGCTTTCTGTTATATTTTTTTCTAAGAGTCATGAATCTCAATAGAGTCTTAAAATCTATTAGATTTCTGCACAGATAAACCCATTTCTTACGAACATAAAATGAATCCAAAATGCTCTTATTACATAGAAATTATGGGAAATAAAATCTTTTTAAAATGCAATTTTGGACCAAAATATTAATGGTGATAACAACGATAATTGGCAAGAAAAAAAAGGCAACATGTTTTACCATTAAAAAATGTTATTTTCTAATTAAGAGATAGCCTGAACAATTAACTAGTAGCCATACTCCAGCAAGGGTATTGGTTATAATTTACTAACAAAGATAATCTATGTTCAAAAGTTTAAACAAAAGTTTATGACTTTTGAGTACGTATACATTAGACCTGAGTTGTGGTTTGTAAACCATTAATGGGGAAACTTACCATGAAACTCATTTTAACAGACATTAAAAATATTTTAACAAAACAAGCAATAAAATGGATGGAAATGGTGACAGTAATCATGCAATGACATATATTTACTCTACATGATGAAACATATAAAGTTAGAAAGTAATAATTTTTTGAGATTTTAAGATAAATGCACAGGCTTGTCACATGCAAGTAATGAAATCCTAGTATAGCCAATAGGATATAGAATCATATGTAATATAAGTACAGTTTCACACAAAGGTTAACCCTTTCATAGGTTTATAAGAAAATACATAAATTACAAGGATTGTGATTTGGTATATTTCAACATGTTATTTATTAAAAATCATTGCAAATCTACAGATTCTGAAAAACAGTTAAAAATCCATAATAAATAGAAAATAAATGAGTTCAGTCTACATAAGGTAGTATGCATGGGTGACACCCAAGTAATAATAAATCCTTAGATCTATACAACTGAAAAGACTGCTGAATAGATTGATTTCTTAAGCCTGCATCTCACTTAGCTGTGATTTTTCTCTAGTTTTTAAATTGATTGTCCTACTTTCAAGGGTCTTTTTAACTATGGAAAGAAATGGTATCAACCATCTTAAAAAGAATGTAGTGATAAGGCAATAAATTTATTTAATTTTTTATGGAAAGAGTAAATTATATATATGTTGTTACATGTTTTTACCTATGTTTTTACATATGTGTGTACATATGTACATTCTATTTGATTTTAGAAAATGATGTTTGATAATATGTTTTGCGATTTCATAGTTATAATATTATATTTAGCATATGTATTACATGAAGGAGGAAGACAAAGAAAAAAAAACTCAAAAATCAAAGAACCTGTTGAAGCTCTAAAAATTTAAATGGCCTGCCTGACAATAAAAAATACTTGTCCTAAATTAAAATAAAATAAAAAATGTAAATGAATTGACCACTGTAACATTAAGGACATTTAAAATGGTTCTCCTTTTACATTTTTTAGGCTATATATATATATATAATTTATATATATATAAATTCTCTCCTAATCATATACCCAAACAAAATGTAACCTGTTGTTAATAGAAGATAAGTACTCTATGTTCATAGGGTAGTGTTCAAACATCCTCAAACTGGAAACAACCTAAGCATTTATGAACTGTAGAATGGAAAATTAAATTGTGATAAATTTATATAATGGAGTAAGATTCAGTAACGAGAATTAACAAATTACAATTATGCACAAAGATATGTATAAATCTCACAAATACATTATTGAGCAAAAGAACCCCAACATAAAATAGTAATAATTTATAATTTCATTTAAATTAAGTTCAAAAATAAGCAAAACTCATTTACAGTGTTGGGGTAATTATTATCCCTGGGGTAGGGACATAATGTCTAAAAGCAGGTACACAGCAGGCTTCTTAATCTGATGATCGATCTGTGATATGGGTTATACTTGAGATATACACTCATGTATATGTTACACTTAAATAAAAAAGTATACTTGAAAAAATACAATGATGCTTAAAAAAAATGCCAGGAGTTGAAAAAAAGAAAGGTCTTGACCCTATTCCCTAATAATTTAATTGGTTTTGATTTAAAACAACATAACCAACTTATCAGTAATGAGAAAGTCCGTTATATGCTACAGTGAGTAGTTTTGCAATGTTTTACCAGCAGTCCAGCCCAAAGGACTGCCACTTTGGTGGATCTTAAGGACTCATCAGTAATCATAGCCCTAAGAGTTAGAGACCTGGAGTTTGCTACCATCATCAACTTCAGTAGGTTCTTCTATTTTTGAGGGGTTTTTTTTCTTTTCTTTTTTTGTCTTCCTCTTTCATGTTGCTAAATATAATATAATGGCTACGAAATCTTGGCACATATCACTATCAGACATCATTATTATCTATAAACTGTATAAGCAAGCTCAACTTCAGGGAAGATTTCCTGAACCAGACCCAGATAACCCTCCCATTTTAATCATGATTAGAATTTCCTTCCTGGTCCCTGATACCTATAATTTCTTTTTTGTTAAATTGAGAAGGGTTTTGGAAAAGTTGAAAGCATAAGGTCAAAAATTAGCGAAAACCGTAATGGTTCTATTAAACATATTATAAGGTACTGTAAAAAGTCAGTTCAGTTTCAAACTTTGAGTTTCAGTTCCCTAGACTCTTTGTGGTGTGTATGGTAGCTAAAGGTGGGTCAAGTCCAAACAAAATTGCAAATAATTTTTTCCTTAACATTATTTTTTCTACGAAGAAACTTTCTTCTTGCTATTTCTTTTAAAAAATAAATTTTATGTTGTTTTAAATCCCTACTTAATATTTCTATTAGTATCTAAGTGAATTTGGTATATATATATATATGTACACTGATTTTTGTTTATAGTGATCTGTCATCTGCCACCTGAATCCAGGAGTTGTATAATTTTTCAGAAAGGGCCCAAGAACTGAAGAATCAAGAAGTAACTTCAGTTCTGGAAAAGCCAATAATCACTTGCATGAGCTCCAAATAAGAGAAAAGTAATACAGAAAATTGAGTCTCCACATAATTTCAACAAACATTTAACTTTGTAAATGTATAGTTCACACTGAACAATTTATTCTAAATCTTGTGGCCTCCTGTTCAGAATGGTTTCTGTAAATATTTTGGAGATTAAAGAAAAATAATCCATTTTTATATTTTCTCTTCATAAACACTACAGTTATATTGACTTGATTGCCAAAAATATTTCTAATAGTTTATTTTTTTTAACACGTTAGACTTTTTTTTTTTTTTTGCTGTTCTCATAGAATAAAAAATAGAGGGCAGCTCAGAAATAAGAAAAGAGATCTTGGTATTCTCTTTTGTAACTATCAACTTAGATTTTCACAAAAGCAAAGGACTTTTTGTTCATATAAACACACTCTCATTCCAGATTACTCCTAAAGAGGTCAAACTTACAAGATTTTGATTTATCAAGGAATAAAATATGCTTTAAAATTTGCAAAACTAGGTAGTATTTGTTACATGCTATATGAGTACTACAGGCCACGACCTGGACGCCAGAGAAATTTGCCAAAGGAGGATTTTGAAAATTGTTCAGAGTTTAATGATTACAAAGAGTGGAAACATGATGTTTTAAGAGAAAAATAGTGGTAAATGAGAAAAGCAAAGGAACAATGAGTTATACTCATCTGACTTAAGCATAAGAAAGTTTATGGGAGGAAGTGAGATAGGTGGGTAGAGTAGGAGAGATATAAAATTTTATAAAACTTCAGACAGTAAGTAGATCCTTCAGGTCATGGGTTGACACTCTACAATAGATAGATGATAGATAGATACACAGATAGTTAGATGATAGGTAGATAGATGATAGGTGATAGGTAGATGATAGGTAGTTGATAGGTAGATGATAGATAGATAGATAGATAGATAGATAGATAGATAGATAGATAGATATTCTAATCTAGCTGTCCATATATTTTTCATGAAGAAAAGGTATTTGCCAATCAATGTGGAGCAGAACCAATTGTTTACCAACATACTTGAATTATCTTTTAATCTTATGTAAAATAAAAAGAATATCATTGTGTTTTTAACCTTCCTCTTCTTTCTCTGCATTTCAAAAGACAATTGACTTTCTTCATTTTAATAGATGCATACATTTAAGATACAGTGCAAGTTCATTGGGATACAAAGATATATAATACTTTTATCCTGGTCTCCATGGGCTTATAATCAAACTAAAGGGCTTGGTACACACAGAGATGATTAAATATGCAGAATAATACAGGCTAGGAATCAGAGTAGTAGAATAGCAACTAAATGCTACAGGCATGCAAATGAGAGAAAGTTTCCTAATGAATGTGGCGGTCTGGGAATACTTCAGCTTTATCTGTAAGCTAGAACAGGCGCACACAGACACTCTGTAAGTATAGTATGAAACATACTCTGCTTCACTATTGAGAGAAAATTTTTTAACTTATTTCTGTTTTGGTGTCTCCTAGTTGCTAGAGCTTGGACAAGTTACTTAGTTTTTCTGAACTTTAGTTGTATATGAAAAGTACTCAGCCTTTTCCCTTAAAGTTTTTTGTTTTGTTGTTGTTACTGTTGGTTGGCTTTTGTGTGTGTGTTTATTTTAATTAAAGCATACGAAGAGATATTAAATAATAATTTCTGCACCACTTTGTGTTACAATTTTTTCCCCCTTATTTTGCAGTGTAAATTGAATTACAAGCATGCAGAGGCAGAAACCTTTAAGAACAATCTGCTCCCATAAAGATTACAGCCTTGAAAACCCTATGGGGTAGTTCTACTCTGTCACATGGGGTCTCCATTAGTCGAAATCAACTCAAGGCCACAGGCCACTAAACACCAACAAGTAATAAATAACCTCTGTCATCCTTAAGCAAATATCATACAAAATCACAACTTGTTTTTTCTGTCACACTTGATCTCACTCTTCCCTTATTATGCAAGCTCAGTTATGAGGCAAATATTATCTAATATTATAATTTGCACATGCTGTTTTCTGAGCAGTTTCTTTGACACTATTACTTATGACTTTTGGTCTTTTATTTATGTATTATTTCTCTTCTAACAAGAGGTATAATCTTTAGAATTTTTGGTTGGTTTTATAAAGATCAAAGAGAATATATGCAGACTTATATTTTTATTGTTTTCATTCTGAATTAAACATGAAGAGCCTAAGGACACAAATAAGGGAAAGTCATGGCAAATGAGAAGAAAACATCTACCATTAAATGCAAACAAAATTTAATTTACATTAATTGTACATCTCTGGCCCGGAGGATGTGAAATGTCATAGCTACGGTCTCATTTAAAGGGGACATTAAGCTTTAAAAAACACATAGGACAATTGACACTAGAGAACACTTGGTTTTTATCTGTGTGTCAAATTATACTTTTATAGGATTCAAATCACTGTTTAATTCTATTCTTCTTGCAATGTCTTATAGGAACTAATGGAGGCCAGGCACTCGAGAATTGGCGTTTATTTTCACTTTATCACTGTTATTGCTGTGGTAGAACATTGGGTCTTCATACCCTTTAGAGGACATGGATTTAAACAGCCAGCTTCATGGCAAGAGACCAAGTCTTAAATTATTGCTGGTGAATTATAAATTAGTACTCACAGCAAAATATTAGATTCAAGTTATCAGTTTTTGGAATGCTAATGAACTTATGTGAACTACCTCGTACATACTTTGAACATGTTATCGGGAGGGTTCAGTCCCTGGAGAAGGACATCATGCTTGGAAAATTAGAGGGTCAGTGAAAAAGAGGAAGACCCTCAATGAGATGGATTGACACAGTGGCCACAATGGGCTGAAGCATGACAATGACTGTAAGGATGGCAGAGGATTGGGCAGTGTTTCATTCTGTTGTACACAGGGTTACTGTGGGTTGGAACTGACTCAATGGCACCTAACAACAACAACAATGAACTTGTACTCCATCTTTGGTGTTTAAAGGAAACATTTCCAAGGATACCTCTATCAGATGTTTGACTTACAAAGAAAAATTCCCACATTGGAATGTTTCCCATTGTGACAATTTTCTTAGTGTAGAAAATCCAGGAATCTGGGTGTGCTCAACCAAATAGATTGTTGCAGAGAAATAATAACAACCACAGCAACAAATTACATCTCTGAGGCACAGGGTCAGGTACTAATCTAAACATTTTACATGAATTCTGTCAATTAATTTCCACCACTATTAAGATTTTTAATTTACAAATAAGAAATCTGAGACTTCCTTTCGAAAATCACTGTCTTTGTTTTAGGAGAAAGATAATAATACTCTCATAACCCACTGCTCATTATAACTAGCCCAGAAACCAGAATTGAAATCAACAGACTGAAATAGAAAGATAGAATGTATGGAGAAAAATTGACATCAAGAGAAACTGTATAAATTTTCTAATTTATATCATCAAAATATAAGGCAAATATTGTAAAAATAAGTTTTGAGGAAAATAAATCAAGATCTTCCTTGATTAGATCATTTGCAACAGCGGAGGTGAAGAATACTGTAACAAGGAGACTCCAAAATGCAACGGTTAAAGTGAATGCCAAGTCTACATCTCTTTTGTGCACAAGTCCCTAGGCGAGAAGATCGGGTCGGCAGAACAGTTCTTGTTGCACCTCCCTCCAGCACAGAACTGATATGATCTTTACGATTGAAGGTGCGTTCCAAAAATTTGTGTTTGGAGAACAAAGTGGAAATCCATAGCAGTCCTAACTCTTTGAAGCAAGTGAGGTAAGCATTTCACACGTTATGGTATTTTTGCTCATATTCCATTGGTGAACACTTAGTTACATGGTCACAGCTATTTGTAAGGAGGCTGAGAAATGTAATCTTTAGTCAGGTGACCAGTCATTCATTTGACACTCAGTATCTGTTTACTGAGAACCAGTCACTGCGCTAAGTGTTGAGTTTACAGAAGTGAGCTAAAAACATAAAAATGTCCACCCACTTGGAGTTTACATAATATAATAAGTAAGTATATTAGACAAATTAAGTAAGCAAACTGTGTAGTCTGTTGAAAGGTGGAAAACGGTATGGGGAAAAGGAAAAGGGAGGCTGCAGCATGTTAGGAAGTACTGAAATTTTAAATAGGGTAATTAGGGTAGATCTCTTTGAGAAGGAGATTTTTGAGCAAAACTTTAAGGTGGGGTGAGAGCAAACCCTACAGACATCTGAGGAAAAAGTCATTTAGGCATAGAGAAAGCCACTGGAAGTGTTCTGGGGTGGGAAAACACTTGGTGTGTTTAAGGAACAAGAACAAGGTCCTTGTGGTTGGAGCTGAGTGAGCAAAACTGGTAGTGATAAGACAGGAGGTTAGAGCCTTGACACGGGAATAGATCATGTAGGGCCTTATAAGGTTTTTATAAGAACTTTAGCTTTTCTTCTCTGAGTGACTTGGAAAGTCATTGGAAGTTGTTGAACAAAGGACTATTTGTCCAGGAAAAAGTGAGACTAGGTGGTTGGGAAGGCATAACAGTCAGCTACAATCAAATCTTTGAATTAGGACAAATTAATTTATATGAATTTGAGGAAGAATAAAGCAGCTTCTGACATCCAGGAACTGGTCTGATGCTCAGAGCTAGACAACACTGTTCTCTTGTCGGACAGAAAAAAATCTCACAGAACATCAATATCAGATAAGATCACTCTGAGACCATAATAGAGTGAGTCTAAAACAATTGACTGGAGCTCTGGTGGTATAGTGGTTAAAAGCTTGGTTGCTAACCAAAAAGATCGGTAGTTCAAATCCACTAGCTACTCCTGACTGCACAACTGACAAACCGCAAAACTCTCCACTCTCTCACTAAATGAGTGACTTCTACTTCTTTACCAATTACAACTTTATTCTCTCCTACCCTGCCCTCTCTTATAGATAAGATTTACTGAGATGTCCGGTCATAGAATTGCCTTTTGTGTCCGACAACACCCGGTTTCGATCAAACTGCTGCTCCCTTAGACTCTCCCCCAAATTATCTACCAAAATCTGAATTCTACAGAAGCCTCTTTGTAGCACTGTCTTACTGAGATGCCCCATGGTTCTCTATGATGTGCATTTTCCCTCCCTGCCATGAGCAATAAATCCAACTTGTTTAACCACAAGTGTGTTCCTGGCTATCTTTGGCTGAAGGCCATTAATATGTATTTATGTATTTATGAGAGATAGGTATTCAATGTTCTAAATCAGAGAATTGACTGAAGCTCTGACAATTTATCTAATGCAAAAGTAACATTGGCATATACTAGATGATATTAAAAAATAGAAGAAATCTTGGCTTAATGTAGAGAGTTGAGTTCAGAAGCCAGGAATGCTGGAACATGTGGCATATGAATTTTGCACACCCAAAATATGGATATTTTACCAGGGTCTAGGATACTCTCCCTTCATTCTTTCTATGAGTAACAGGTTGGTTATGGACTTGTTATTGCCTTGAAATCGCACTTTGCCAGTATTTTTACCTAGATTAGAAATGCCAGAGGGAAGGACTGGAACATAAATGACCCCTTAACTCTGTGGAGTATGGAGCCCCAGTAGAGACAGGTAACTATCAAAAGAAATGTGGGAATACTCATCATAATAGGAACGAGGTCAGAGGTAGTATTCAGATCTCAAGGACTGATCAGAGAGGTAGTTAATTGATCCTTAGAGCTTTGGTAATGAGAGAGGCAACTAACCATAATATATGATTTATATGACAACCAGAGGTGGATTACCACATAAGCAAGATAAGCACAAGCTTACTTGTGCCTACTTACTAGTCTGTAGTGAACAGTTTCACATGGGTTTCACCACATCTTCTTGGCCACCACCACCATCAACTGACTTATAGATTTGGGATCCAGGACTGCCAGAGTTTCCAGCCTGTTACTTGACTTAGAGATTTTGGGCTTGCCAGCCCCCACAATCATGTGAGACAATTCCTTAAAATAAACCTATAGATGGATAGATGGATGGATGGATAGATTTTATAGGGTTCATCAGAGGATGTGTATGTAAGTTTCTCTGTCTTATATATTTCCTAAGACAAACTCTATAAAATAATTGGACCAAAATAGTTGAATTTCCTGTCCATTAAACATATTTCTTGTCTTTATGTTGTACCCTAACCAAATATAAAGATGCAAGGCACATAATTTACTCAACCAGATATTCGTTTACTCCATTTTCTCTGACTTTTGGCATAAATGGCATTTGCAAATGTAATTTAATTCAATATTTGTATTATGTATGGTCTTAAAAGCAGATAATAAACAGATGTGCAAACATATGAAAGATGGGAGAAATACTGAGAAGAAAACATATTCATAAATTCAAAATTTAAAACTTTAAATGTCCAACAGATGCCCCAATCTGTTCACACAGCTTTGCTCTTTTTACTTCTCTCAGAAATTTCTGAAATATTAAATTACTTTTAAACAATGTGAGGTTTTTATTTTTTGGCAGATGCAAATTACCTGGTAGGCATAATTTTAAATTTTAAATTGAATACTTCACTCAAATTGTCAAATGTCTTCTCATTTTATTAATTTTTAAAAGTCTCCAAATTCTGGCTCTAACTTTCATTGCCTATTTGTATTTTAACACATCCTGCATGTATTCACCAATAGATGGCAATTTATGTCTTATTGATTAAATACTCAGTGTCTCTAGAAGTAGTTGAAATTACTCCCCACATCCTGATATGTCTGTGTCTCTGCATCAGGGGTGGATTACCCAGTAAGGAAGGTAAACATGGGCTTACTTGTGCTTACTTAACTAATCCGTAGTGACCAATTTCACTATGGATTAGTAATAAGCACAAATAAGCCCATGCTTTTTTTTTTTTTTTTTACCTTGTTTACTGGGTAACCTGTCCAAGTCAGTAATTGTAACATTATAATAAAGAGTCTTTGATTATGTAGGAAGGTGCCATGGAGCTGGGAGAGATACAGGTGCCAGCCATACCTAGAAGAAGAATCTTTGATGTAGTGAAAAAAAATGTGAAACTGCTTACTACAGGTGATCTAGTAAGCAAAGTAAGTGTGGTTCTTACCTTGCCTATTGGATAATCTGCCCCATATGACAACACTGGAGCCCCGGTGGTGCAATGGTTAAGCATTTGGCTGCTAACCGAAAGGTTGGTGGTTTGAACCCACCCAGTGGCTCTGCAGGGGAAAGACCTGGCAATCTGCTCCCTAAAGATTACAGCCAAGAAAACCCTATGCGACAGTTCTACCCTGTCACAGAGGGTCACTATGAGTTGGAACTGACTCGACGGCACCCGACAATAACAACATAACAACACTAAACTACAGAGGACTGAATTAACACAACACTCCAACCTTCTCTAATTCTGTTACATTATATGGAATGAGAGAAGCTAGATAAACTTGAGTAAGATCACATGCATTTTACAAATTTTCTTCCTAGCCTTCCTGTAAGAGGCCCATAGTCATTTACCCATGGAATTCTGAACTCGGGGAAGGAAAATATCCAAACCTTGGAGAAGCCATTTGGTACTGGATCTTCTCTAAAACTAATTCCTGCAGAAAAAGAAAGCCACTATTGTCTTCCAGTGGGTTTTTATAGAAATTATGGGATAGATACTTGATCTGAGATTGTATCAGTGTAGAACTAGTTGGATCCAAGGTATATGCTATGCGTTTTTTTTCCCTCTGGTTAGTAAGAATATAGTCAGAATTCCTATGCTTAGAAAATGGTAAAATCTTTATTTTGATTAGAGACATGCAAAATGAGGCCAATGTGTAAAATGCACCACTGTAAACCAGGAAGAAAATTCTCTTTACTAAAATAGTAAATCCAAAACCGTAACTAATTCCTAGAATTTTAAAGATTTGGGTCTACATCAGAGACTTGAACAATACAGGCATGACCAGTCCTGCCTCATTTCTTCTTCGGTTGTCTAGGCTGACCAATACAAAGGACTGAAGTATTTTGGGGATGGTGGGATTATTGTAAATTGAATCAGATGGTTAATCTAATTATGGCTCATTTTCCAAATGTGCATTATTTTCTACAACAAAATCATACAATCTCTGGCACTTGCTATACAGCAATTTACTTACAAAATATTATTTTTTTATTCCCATTAAACAAACAAGCAATTGTGTTGTTGTTGTTAGGTGCCATTGAGTCAGTTCCAACTCATAGCGACCCTATACACATAGAATGAAACACTGCCTGGTCCTGAGCCATCCTTACAATCGTTATTATGCTTGAGCTCATTGTTGCAGCCACTGTGTCAATCCACCTTGTTGAGGGTCTTCTCTTTTCGGTTGATGCTGTACTTTGCCAAGCATTATGTCCTTCTCCAGGGACTGAACCCTCCTGACAACATGTCCAACATATGTAAGACACAGTCTCACCATCCTTGCCTCTAAGGAGCATTCTGGCTGCACTTCTTCCAAGACAGATTTGTTCGTTCTTTTGGCAGTCCGTGGTATATTCAATATTCTTCGCCAACACCACAATTCAAAGGCGTCAACTCTTCTTCAGTCTTCCTTATTCTTTGTCCAGGTTTCACATGCATACGATGCCATTGAAAATACCACAGTTTGGGTGAGGCACACCTTAGTCTCCAATTAGTTTGCTCTTAATTGTAAAGGTCATGTCTAGAATTTTAGTACCCTCTCTAAGTGATAAAGGAGCCCTGATGGCACCACGGTTAAAGCACTTGGCTGCTAACTGAAAGGTCAGCAGCTCAAACCCACCAGCCGCTCCACAGGAGAAAGACATGACAGTCTGCTTCTGTAAAGATTTACAGCCTTGGAATCTCTATGGGGCAGTTCTACTCTGTCCTAAAGTGTCACTCAGTTGGGGTAAACTCGATGACTGTGTCTTGGTTTTTGATCTCAGGAATAAGTCAACTTTATGGGTCTATTTAACAATTAGGTCACAGGGATTTTTGACTCACCATTTGTCACCTATTGGGTTTTCTAATGACTCTTATTTGCATGCAGAAAGTATATTGGGAAGGCCCCTCGGGATCCACAGCTGTGAGAAAATGTAAACAGCTAGATTGGTTAGAAGGAGAAGCTTAGTTTTAATGCAAGCATAAGAAGAGCCTCAGCTAATCCCAATCAGAGCTCTGGAATGGACTGGTACTACAAATTTGTCCTTTATTGGGGGAAAGGTGCTAGGCATTTATACTCACAAATAGATTAATCATTGAATGTAGGCTTTTACCTGGGCATGTGACCTTGACTGAGGAGGCTCCTTTCAGCCATGGACAATCACTATTGGGGAAGAAGATTCAGCTGGGAGTATTCACCTATCAGTTATCCCAGAAGCTGGGGAGTATTTCAGACTTAAAGAAGGGATTAGAAATTCAACAAGTCACACCCAGCATCTATTACAGTCTACCATTGCTTAGATAGAGTTGATTGGTATGTGTTCTGGGATCAGAAATGAGGATTTTGGTGGGTGGGTTTCTTTTCACCACTGCAGCTGGTCACAATTAATACCCATCATTTTCCTCCTCTATAAAGCACTTTGAATTGCAGTGTTGGTGAAGAATATTGAATATACCATGAACTGTCAAAAGAACAAACAAATTTGTCTTGGAAGAAGTACAACTAGTGTGCTCCTTGGAAGCAAGAATGGAGAGACCGTGTCTTACATACTTTGGACATGTTGTCAGGAGGAATCAGTCCCTGGAGAAGGACATCATGCTTGGTAAAATACAGGGTCAGTGGAAAAGGGGAAGACCCTCAGGGAGATGGATTGACACAGTGGCTGCAACAATGGTCTCAAGCATAACAGTGATTGTGAGCATGGCAAAGGACCAGGCAGTGTTTCATTCTGTTGTGACGGGGTCACTGGGAGTTGGAAATGCCTCAACTTTGGCACCTAACAACAACAGCAATAACAACATAAACCATTTTAGATTTTTCTCACTCTCACCCCATACCTCTTTTTTGTCTTATGGAGTCACCCAGACCCTCATATCCCAAGGGGTGTGAATCCTGGTTGTTGTACCCTTCTCATGTGCTGACTGCTTATTGTAATGTCCTTTAATATAGAGGAAATTCTGGGGGCATAATGGTTAAGTGCTACAGCTGCTAACCAAAAGGTCAGCAGTTCAAATCCACCAGGCACTCCTTGGAAACTCTATGGGGCAGCTCTACTCTGTCCTATAGTGTCACTATAAGTTGCAATAGACTCGATGGCAATGGGTTCAATTTTTTTTTTGTTTTGTTTTGTTCTTACTATAAAAATTGGGCAAGAAAAGTACCAAGTGAGGCCCAGCTGGATCAGCTGGGTGCCAAACATGTCTTTCCCCATTGGTTAACAGCATCTCTATAGTATCCTCATGATCAGGTCAAATATCTCCGCCAGGATGGTGACTCGCATTCTTGCTTGCTAATCTCTGTGCAAACAATGAGCTAAAGTGGCTGACAGACATAGCTTAAAACGTAATGAGACTCTTTCTCCATCCCCTAATAGAAGCATTTTTCCTTTTATAAATAAGACCTCTACACCTGCAAGCCCAGAGTTGTGAATATAATAGGTAGCACAAATTTCCCCAAATTGGCCACTAGGAGTGATAGTATGATCACTCCTAAATACTCTCTTAGCTCTCAGATTCAAGTACTCTACCCCTAAGATCTACCCCTAGGATAAACAAAGTAATGGCTGTTTATTTAGGGTGTAAAATCTGTCATGGAGGATGACACCCCCTCATTGCAGAGTTTCATCACCAAGCTGGCACCTTCAGGAGGCCTTCCATTGTTCTATCCAGAATGGCAGTTTCTGGGTAGTACAGGATGGAATAGATCCAGTTGGTCTCATGGTCATGTGGCCACTGCTGCCTCTCCTTTCTTCAGTGCCATCCTTAAAGACCTAAAGAATACAAGGGTGGTGGGCTTTACCGTATCTGCATTTAGTTCACCAGTCTTACCTTTACAAAAGGCAGAAGGATTCTGAACAATGCCTGTAGGCCACATTCAACCAAATAGTAGCCCCAGTGGCAGCTGTTGTGACTGATGTGGTATTATTGCTTAAAAAAGATCAACTTGGCCTCAGATACAGTCATTGAGGTGACAGAATAGTTTTCCATTCATATCATAAATGAGCTTCAGGAATGTTTACATTCACTTGGAATAGCATAGCAATAAGCATTTTAAGTATTGCAACAGGCTTATGTTAACTATCTTGTTATTTTCATTATATAAGTCTGAAAGGACATGACCCTCTTTTGGGCATGTCATAGAAGATCATATTAGTGCACTATGCCCCCTCACTGCCTCTTCAGCATGGACACTTGTGCTTATGTTGCTTTTGATATTTAAGTACCACTTCCTGTTCACTATTATTATGAGATCTTATCATCCTCATTGTTATCAGAGACCCGAGCCCTGTAAAACAGACTAATCAACAGCTATGTTTCACGAGAGGTGCTTCTGCCTTCTCACCATGAAAACCTTCACATGAATATTTAAACAACTTTTTTCAAAATTGCCAAAAACTAGAAACAACCCAAATGTCACTTTACTAGGAAATAGATAACCAAACTATGATACATCTATTAAATGGAATACTACTTAGAAATGAAAGGGAACGAACTACTCATACACACAAGAACATAGATAAATCGCAAATGCATTATTCTAAGTGAAAGAAGACAGACTCAAAAACCGACACATTGTTTGATATCATTGATATAACATGGCAAAGGCAAAACCATAGAGAAAGAAAATATACCAGTGGTTTCCAGGGTCTAAAGGGGAGAAGGGAGGATTTGATGACAAATGGACTATGTAAGATAGTTTTTTGAGACGATGACACTATTCTGTGTCTTCATTGAGGTGAAGGTTACATACCATTATGCATTTATCAAAACACATACTGTACACTGTAAACAATGAATTTTACTGTGTGTAAATTAGAAATCCCTCACCTGTCTGTCAGTTTGTCATACTGTGGAGGCTTGAGTGTTGCTGCGATGCTAGAAGCTATGTCACCCATATTCAAACACCAGCAGGGTCACCCATGGTGGACAGGTTTTAGCTGAGCTTCCAGACTAAGACAGACGAGGAAGAAGGACCCAGCAGTCTACTTCTGAAAAGATTAAGCCAGTGAAAACCGCAGAACACTGTTTGAGATAGCGCCAGAAGTTGAGCCCTTCAGGTTGGAAGGCACTCGAAAGACGACTAGGGAAGAGCTGCCTCTTCCAAGTAGAGTTGACCTTAATGACGTGGATAGAGTCAAGCTTTTCGGACCTTCATTTGCTGATGTGGCACCACTCAAAATGATAAGAAACAGCTGCAAATATTCATTAATAATTAGAACCTGGAACGCACAAAGTACGAATCTAGGAAAATTGCAAGTCATCAAAAATGAGATGGAACACATAAACATTGATATCCTAGGCATTAGTGAGCTGAAATGGACTGGTATTGGCCATTTTGAATCAGACAATCATATGGTCTACTATACCAGGAATGACAACTTGAAGATGAATGGCATTGTATTCATCATCAAAAAGAATGTTTCAAGATCTATCCTGAAGAACCATGCTGTCGGTGATAGGGTAATATACACATACCTGCAAGGAAGACCAATTAATATGACTATTATTCAAATTTATACACCCACCACTAAGGCCAAAGATGAAGAAATTGAACATTTTTAAAAACTCCTGCAGTCTGAAATCGATCAAACATGAAATCAGGATGCATTGATAATCACTGGAGATTGGAATATGAAAGTTGAAAACAAAGAAGAAGGATCCATAGTTGGAAAATATGGCCTTGGTGACAGAAATGATGCCGGACATTGGATGATAGAATTTTGCTGGACCAAGGACTTCTTCATTGCAAATACCTTTTTTCAACAACATAAACAGTGACAATACATGTGAACCTTACCAGATGGAATACACAGGAATCAGACAATGGAAAAGCTCAATATCATCAGTTAGAACAAGGCCACAGGCTAACTGGGAATCAGACCATCAATTACTCATATGCAAGTTCAATTCAAAGCTGAAGAAAATCAGAACAAATGGACAAGAGCCAAAGTATGACCTTGAGCCTATTCTACATGAATTTAGAGACCATCTCAAAAATACATTTGATAGATTGAACACTAATGACCAAATACCAGAGCAGGTGTGGAATGACATCAAGGACATCATACATGAAGAAAGCAAAAGGTCATTAAAAAGACAGGAAAGACAGAAAACTCCAAAATGGATGTCAGAAGAGATTATGAAACTTGTTCTTAAATGTCAAGTAGCTAAAGTGAAAGGAAGAAATGAAGTAAGAGTTGAACAGAAGATTTCAGAGGGCGGCTCAAGAAGACAAAGTAAAGTATTATAGTGATGTGTGCAAAGACCTGGAGGTGGAAATCCAAAAGTGAAACACATGCTCTGCATTTCTCAAGCTGAAAGAACTGAAGAAAAAAATTGAGCCTTGAGTTGCAATATTGAAGGATTCTATGTGGAAAATATTAAATAACTCAGGAAACATCAACACAAGATTGAAGGAATATACAGTCACTATACCAAAAAGAATTTGTGGACATTCAACCATTTCAGTAGGTACCATACGAGCAGGAACCGGTGATACTGAAGGAAAAAGTACAAGCTACACTGAAGGCATTTCTGAAAAACAAGGCTACAAGAACTGACGGAGCACCAATTGACATGTTTCAATAAACGGTTGCAGGGCTAGAAGTACTCACTTGTCTATGCCAAGAAATCTGGAAAACAGTTACCCTGCCAACCAACTGGAAGAGATCTATATTTATGCCTATTGCCAAGAAAGGTGATTCCACCGAATGTGGAAATTATTGAACAATATCATTAATATCACACACAAGTAAAATTTTGCTGAAGATCATTGAAAAGTGGCTGCAGCAGTATATCGACAGGGAACTGCCAGAAATTCAAGCCAGATTCAGAAGATGACACAGAAAGCAGAGAATACCAGAAAGATGTTTACCTGCACTTTATTTACTATGCTAAGGGATTCGACTGTGTGGATCATAACAAATTATGGATAACATTGAGAAGAATGGGAATTCCAGAACACTTAATTGTGCTCATGAACCTGTACATAGATCAACAGGCAGTCATTTGAACAGAACAAGGGGATACTGTGTGGTTTAAAGTCAGGAGATGTGTGTGTCCAGGTTGCATCTTTCACCATACCTATTCAGTCTATATGCTGAGCAAATAATCTGAGAAACTGGAGTATATCAAGAAGAACGGGTCGTCGGGATTGGAGAAAGACTCGTTAACAGCCTATATTATGCAGATGACACATCCTTGCTTGCTGAAAGTGAAGAGGACTTGAAGCACTTACTGATGAAGATCAAAGACCACAGCCTTCAGTATAGATTGCATCTCAACATAAAGAAAACAAATATTGTCACAACTGGACCAATAAGCAACATCATGATAAGCAGGGAAAAGACTGAAGTTGTCAAGGATTTCAGTTTACTTGAATCCACCATCAACACTCATGGAAGCAGCAGTCAAGAAATCAAAAGATGCATTGAATTGGGCAAATCTGGGGCAAAAGCCCTCTTTAAAGGGTTGAAAAGCAAAGATGTCACCTTGAGGACTAAGGTGTGCCCGACCCAAGCTATGGTGTTTTCAGTTGCCTTCTATGCAAGTGAAAGCTGGATGATGAATAAAGAAGAATGATGAACAACTGACGCCTTTGAAGTGTGGTGTTCAGAAGAATATTGAATATACCGTGGACTGCCAAAAGAATGAACAAATCTATTGTCCACAGGGTCACTATGAGTTGGAAGTGTCTCGATGGCACCTAACAGATTAGAAACTGATTCCCTGGGTGGTACAAACAGTTAAGGGCTCAACTACTAGCCAAAAGGTTGATTGTTTGGTTGAAACCCACCCAGAAGTGCCCTGGAACACAGACTTGGCAATCTGCTCCCAAAGGTCACAGCCTTGTAAATCCTATGGAACGCATTCTGGTTTGCACACGTGGGGTTGCTGTGTATTGAAAACAACTCAAGGGCAACTAACAACAAGTTAGAAATTAATTTCTTAAATTAATGAATAATACAATTTTAGGACATATAGATCAATTCTTCCTTGTAAAGAGATAAACTCTATAAATTTTAAAACAACTCTTTCCCTTAATGCTGGTGACTAGAGCTATTTAAATAAATAGAATTTAGGGCTATTAATAATACCATCTCAGAGAATGTCAACACTTAAATCTCTTTTCTATTCAGCATTTTTGAAATTGGTGGCTCAACAGTGAATAAGGCAAACTAGTCATGCTGCTCTGTAATGATCCTCGTTTAATTATTTCTATTATTTTCTACCTGGCACTATTTCCTAACATCTAAAAGATCACCAAATATTTTTTGAACTGGAGACATTAAAGAGGAAAATTATCTTTATAGTTCAGCATTTATTCCTTTATGTTTATGCTTTCTTCTCCAAATCTCTTAAAACTTAGCCAGTCTTCTACTTCTAATTAATTAATTATCTCTACTCGCTTTTAAGGTAACTTTGTTTTGCTAAAACTGCTGAATGTCTTTATGCTTTCTCTTTCTATTTTTAAAAACTTTGTTATTTTAACTCTTTATAAACTTCGAGGCAGGAAATAGAGACCCCCCTCATTCTTTCCAAATCACTGCCATAGTTTAAGGCTCTTGAATCCTGACCCTGCCTGTCATCTGTGATCAGTTATGGGGTGTGAATGTACAAAAATTAAGAGATGTTAAATGGAAAAGGTCAAGAAAAAGGCACTATAAAGAGGACGCATGAGAAATTTTCAACAGAATTGTTTATTCCCGTCCAAGTAAAATCACTTAAGAAGAAATCAGAGATTGATTTCACTTTGCCTCCTGTCTCCTGAATTACTGATCTCTCCAAGGAATTTAATAAGATGAGCCATTTGTATTCATCTCTAAACAGTGCCTGGGAGAAGGTTCTATTTCCAGATATTGGCTCCAATAAAATCAACTGCTTCTTTGTAAAGGAAACATATTACATATTGTACCCTGTGTATGTGAACATCAAATGCAAAGACTCCAATATACACAACTGATAAATGGAGCGTTTGAGGGATTTGATTTTGCTTTCTGACATACTCTGATTTCAAGAACATAGGCATAAATAGTTTGTCAGTCTTTTGCTTCACTGAAATCTGGGAGAGAGTTACTGAAATAGTAAAGTCAGCAGTGGTCTTCAGATCCATCATACCTATGGCCCAACTAAACAGGTGCTTTCACCCACTTGTTGATTTTGGAAGAAGAGAGAGGGGGAAAAAGAAGAGACACAGGAGAAAAGAGTGGAAAGATAAAGTCTGAAAACTGCTGCAATGTAGTCTACACTGATTAAGAAATTAACATGGACTTTAATTATGGTGATTCTGATTTTTATAAAATTTTGTATTTTTGAAATTGTACTTATGTGTAGTATTTTACCTGATGAATAGGAGAATCTTGTAAAGCAGACAGATAAAGTGAAATTACTGCCTTTTGATAGGGATAAGACTGAGTCTCGGTAATATATCCAGTTGGTGGGATAGTCACTACCAGCAACAATGTCCCACTTTTTAGGCCATAGCTCTCTCCATAATATTCAGTATAAAGTAGAATCTCATCCTTCTACCCATATTTTGGTAGTTTCTCATTTCCCTATTTTTTCCTTGAAATGATACAAGTGGTTTTAATAGATTGAAACCTTGTTGGGGAAGAGGGGAAGTTTACCTTCAGGATTCCTTTCTGGCCACCTATGTATGGTATCAAAAGCCAAAATATAATATCTATCATCTCATATCCTCTCCCTTCCTTCGTTTTGTCTATTCTTATCCTTCTTGAATCTTTATCATTCAAATATCTGCTATTTGTTTGAATAAGTTATCACATTCAGTGATTTAGGATAATACCTGGATTCGTAGGCATAACTATTCTTGATATTTTCCCCGAACCTTATTGGTAAAGTTAGTATTGACTTTCTTTTCTGATGATATAATGAGAGCTTAGTAGACTCTCTACTATGCTAGAAGTAATAAGCCCCTATTTTTGAGTTGAGTGATTATGGTTCATCCCAAGCAGATTTCTTTGTAGTTAGGATCTTATTCATTTAGTTTCATGAAGCCCTTTGTTTACAATTATGTAGTCTTGACTCCTAGATGTCATGTTGGCCTCTCGTGTGACATAATGAAAAAGGAGTTCTGTTACATGGGTCAATGAAAATGTAATGCATATCCATTGTGTCATGCTTCTGAGGAAATATCATTAATGATTATTCTGCTACTCATTTTCAGAGGACACTAAAAATGAGGAATTCTCTTACCATGTTTATGTGCTTATACCTCAGAAGTTTTGACATTCCTAGTTTTAACTTGGAGATTTGGCTTAATGATATAATTTGCTTCAATAATTTTGAGCAATATATTTAAAAGAAAATATAAAAAAGAGGTTTGTCTGATAAGGTAGCTAGATTTAGTTAGCCTTGTGAAGAGACTAAAAAAATAAAAGGTTGAAGTAATATTCTGTAACGAAGAAATGTTGCCAAACCTGGATATGTTGTAAGGTAAATACAATCTTTCCTTGATCCAAAGCTCAGTCCAACTATTCAACTATTTAAACCTTTCTCTGAACCCCTAGTCTCAGTTAATAGCTCTCTGGTAGATTTTCCCATAGCGTTTTCTTATATATATATATATTTTTTTGGCACCTATTTTTAGAATATATACATCTGCTGTGAACTCCTGAGTGGAACAGACTATATTTTATTATTATTTAAGTAAAAGTAATAGTAAGGGTAGTGTGGCAGTATCTGATAATAAAACCAAAAACCCCTTGCTGTTGACTTGATTCTGATTCACGGTACCTGGTAATTGTTGTTAGGTGCCCTCCAATGGGTTCTGACTCAGAGCAACCCTATGTATAATAGAACAAAACACTGGCCGGTCCTGTGTCATCCTTACAATCATTGCTATCCTTAAGCCCATTGTTGCAGTCACTGTGTAAATCCATCTCCTTATGGGTCTTCATCTTTTTCACTGACCCTCTACTTTACCGAGTATGATGTCCTTCTCCAGGGATTGATCTATCCTGATAATGTGTCCAAAGTATGTGAAACATAATCTTGCCATCTTTGCTTCTAAGGAGTATTCTGACTGTACTTCTTCCAAGACAGATTTGTTCATTCTTTTAGCAGTCCATGGTATATTCAATATTCTTCACCAACACCATAATTCAAATTCTTCTGTCTTCCTTATTTATCATCCAGCTTTCACATGCATATGAGGCGAACAAAAACGCAATGGCTTGGATCAGGTGCACCTCAGTCTTCAGGGTGACATCTTTGCTTTTCAACGCTTTAAAGAGGACTTTTGCAGCAGATTTGTTCAATTCAATGCATCTTTTGATTTTTTGACTCCTGCTTCCATGGGCGTTGATTGTGGATCCAAGTAAAATGAAATCCTTGACAACTTCAATCTTTCTCCATTTGTCATGATTTTGCTTATTGGTCTAGTTGTAGGATTTTTGTTTTCTTTACGTTGAGGTGGAATCCATATTGAAGGCTGTAGTCTTTGATCTTCATCAGTAAGTGCTTCAAGTCCTCTTCACTTTCAGCAAGCAAAGTTGTGTCATCTGCATAACACAGGTTGTTAACAAGTTTTTCTCCAATCCTGATGCCCCATTCTTCTTCACATAGTCCAGTTTCTCGGGTTATTTCCTCAGTATACAGATAGAATAGGTGGTGAAAGGATACAACCCTGACGCACACCTTTCCTGACCTTAAACCATGCAGTATCTATCCCCTTATTCTGTTTGAACCACTGCCTCTTGATCTATGTACAGGTTCCTCATGATCACAATTAAGTGTTCTGAAATTCTCATTCTTCCCAATGTTATCCATAATTTCTTATGATCCACCCAGTCATTACCTTTGCATAGTCAATAAAACACAGGTTAAGGTCTTTCAGCTGGGATTCATCTGACATTAGCAATGATATCCCTGGTTCCGTGTCCTCTTCTGAATCTGGCTTGAATTTTTGGCAGTTCCCTGTCGATATACTGCTACAGCTGCTTTTGGATGATTTTCAGCAAAATTTTACTTGTGTGTGATATTGTTTGATAATTTCCACATTTGGTTGGATTACCTTTCTTGGGAATAGGCATAAATATGCATCCATTCCAGTTGGTTGGCCAGGTAGCTGTTTTCCAGATTTCTTGGTATAGACCAGTGAATGCTTCCAGTGCTGCATCTGTTTGTTGAAACTTCTCAATTGGTATTACGTCAATTCCTAAAGCTTTAAGTGCAGCTTGGACTTATTCCTTCAGTATCATCAGTTCCTGATCATATGTTACCTCCCTAAATGGTTGAACATCAACCAATTCTTTTTAGTATTGTGATCTGTGTATTCCTTCTATCTTCTTTTGATGTTTCCCACATTGTTTAACATTTTCTCTGTAGAAGCCTTCACTACTGCAACTCGAGGCTTGAATTTTTTCTTCAGTTCTTTCAGCTTAAGAAATGCCAGATGTGTTCTTCCCTTTTGGTTTTATATCTCCGGATCTTTGCAAATGTCTTTATAATACTTTACATTGTCTTCTCAAGCCAACCTTTGAAATTTTCTGTTCAGCTCTTTTACTTCATCATTTCTTCCTTTTGCTTTAGCCACTTGACATTCGAGAGCAAGTTTCAGAGTGTCTCCTGACGGCCATTTTGGTCTTTTCTTTCTTTCCTGACTTTTTAATGACCTCTTGCCTTCTTCATGGTTGATGTCCTTGATGTCATTCCACAACTCGTCTGTTCTTCGGTCACGAGTGTTCAGTGAGTCAAATCTATTCTTGAAACGTTCTCTAAGTTCAGGCAGGATATACTCAAGGTCGTACTTGGCTCTCATGGACTTGTTCTAATTTTCTTCAGCTTCAACTTGAACTTACATATGAGTGATTGATGGTCTGTTCCAATATCAGCCCCTGGCCTTGTTCTGACTGATGATATTGAGCTTTTCCATTCTCTCTTTCCACACATATAGTTGACTTGATTCCTGTGCATTCCGTCTGGTGAGGTGCACATGTAGAGTCTCCTTTTATGTTATTTAAAAAAAGTATTTTCAGTGAAGAAATTCTTGGTCTTGCAAAATTCTGTCATGCAATCCCCAGCATCATTTCTATCACTAAGGCTGTATTTTCCAACTACCAGTCCTTCTTCGTTTCCAATTTTTGCATTCCAATAACCAATAATTATCATTGCATCCTGATTGTATGTTTGATCAATTTCAGACTGCAGAAGTTGGTAAAAATCTTCAATTTCTTCATCTTTGGCCTTAGTGGTTGGTGCGTAAATTTGAGTAATAGTCGTATTAACTAGTTTTCCTTATGGACATGTGGATATTATCCTATCACTGACAGCATTGTACTTGAGGATAGAGCCTGAAATGTTCTTTTTGACAATGAATGCAACACCATCCCTCATCAAGTTGTCATTTCTGGCATAGTAGACAATATGACTGTCTGGTTGAAAATGGCCAATACCAGTCCATTTCAGTCCACTAATGCCTAGGATATTGATCTTTATGAGTTCCATTTCATTTTTGACAATTTCCAATTTTCCTAGATTCATAGTTCGTACATTACAGGTTCCCATTATTAATGGATGTTTGCTGCTGTTTCTTCTCATTTTGAGTTATGCCACAACAGGAATGAAGGTCCCGAAAGCTTTACTCCATCCATGTCATTAAGGTCAACTCTACTTTGAGGAGGCAGCTCTTCCCCAGTCGTCTTTTGAGTGTATTCCAAACGGGGGGGGGGGGGGTCTCGTCTTTCGGCACTGTATCAGACAGTGTTCTGCTGCTATTTGTAAGGTTTTCACTGGTTAATTCTTTTCAGAAGTAAACTGCCAGGTCCTTCTTCCTAGTCTGTCTTAGTCTGGAAGCTCAGCTGAAATCTGCCCACCATGGGTGACCCTGCTGGTGTTTGAATACCAGTGGCATAGCTTTCAGCAGCACAGCAACACACAAGCCCCCAGAGTACAACAAACTGACAGATGCATGGGGGGCTTGATAATAGAGTGCCTAAAACGTTGTTGTTGTTATTACATAGTAGTTGCTCAAGGAATTTTTTTTTAATGCATGAGTGAAATAAATGATAAATAACTTGCTTTTATTTAATTCAAAATATTAGCATTAGGACTAGTAGAATCTTGTAAAAAAAATATTTGCATACAATATAGCCATTAGAGGTAAGAGCACCAATTGTCAGTTTCAGAGCCCAGGACCCAAAATATAAGTGTGAGCGTGTATGTGTGGCATTTGAAAAAAATACAAGTGATATTCTGATTTTCAATTTGGTTTTCTAATTGGTAATGCAATTCATCAAAATTCTTGATACTTTTTAAATTTTTCTAGCATTCTGAACATGAATTTTAAGGTTGAATATGTTTCAACTCCGAAAAACTAATATAAAATAAAATATATAAATTTCCATTTAAACACATAACTATGCATCCAAGTAATATACTATATAGGTGACACTTCCCCACCACATTTAGTAAATTAAAGCAAATGAGAAACGAAGATTTAAATGTTCTTATAGTAAATAACAAAACCCTGATGGCATAGTGGTTAAGTGCTACGGCTGCTAACCAAAGGTTCAGCAGTTCGAATCCGCCAGATGCTCCTTGGAAACTCTGCGGGGCAGTTCTACTCTGTCCTATAGGGTCGCTATGAGTTGAAATCAACTTGACGGCACTGGGTTTGGTTTTTTTTTGGCTTATAGTAAATACAGTCTATAGATAAGTAACAGTCCCTTTCCCATTTTGATTCACCTTTTATTCATTTGTTAAATTCATTTTCATACTACTCTCAATAAAATAATCTATGTGGTCCATTCAAAGTCACTGCCCCTATCAATACCTATGGGCACCAATGACCCTCCTTTCTAATAACAGAAGGATGGGACCTGATGGAATAATTTGATTTCTTAATATCACAAAGTCCAAATGCAGTGTTTCTAAACAATGTCTTAAGTCCAGATTAAATTCTTTCATCTGGATAATAATTGTTTATATTGAAAGATGCAAATCTGTATTTTAAGATATCAAACATAAAGCTTCAAAAATAACTATAATGGCTAGTTACACACTGAACAGTATTTTAATGTGACTTTATTTAGCTACTGTAATTCTGTGAATCCAGTTTCTAATGTGTGTCCTTTGATATTACAAAATTGGAATGAAGCTTTGGCGTCCATTTAGAAGTGTAGTAAAATTGCGTGAGAATGGGATCCAGGGTGACTTTAACTGTGCTCACCAAAAAAAATGAGATAGAAGCTTCTGAAATTTCTCAGGATTAAGTATTGTTTTAAAACATATATATGTGTGTGTATATATATTTTATTTATATATATACACACACATATATATGTTTTTATATATATTTTATATATATATATATATATCTTAAAGCATGTTTCTTTTTTGAAGTAATGGTTTCCATATTAAAATGTGTGAATGCCCAAATCTATGAAGAGCACAATACTCTGACAAGGCAATTTGGCTGCCAAGATCCTGGTACTTAAGCAGGAGGGACTTAGGTGTCCTCCCTTCCCAAATACAACCATTGGGATTTGGGACATGGAGGCTGCATGATGGGGTAGCGTTTTTCCAGGAAAGGACCATACTTGGGGCAAAACAGATCGATATTCAGACACTTCATTGCTTAAACTTATGCAATGTTGTCTCAATCAAGTATAGATAGAAGTAAAGGGGAATCGTGGTTCCTGAGGGGAAAGGTACCACATGGAAAATGGAGATTCCTCAGGTGGTCAAATTATAGGATGTAGAAATAGGTGCCAATTCTCAGAACAGCAAATACCTAATGTGGAAAGACAACTGCTGCTCCCCTCCCCCCAGTAAAAGAATAAAAATTCCCACATAAGTCTTAGTGCCACATGGAGGAGTTGAGGAGTATTACTTTTAAAAAGCTACATGAGGGACATTTTTGTGACCCTCACTGTGAATTATACTGAAAAGAATACAATTCCTCATACCTCATGGTTGTATCTTGATCTGCAAAATAAGCCAATTTTATAACCAGTTGGTGTCAAGTCGATTTCAACTCACAGTGACCCCATGTGAGTCAGTAGAACTGTGCTCCACAAGGTTTTCAAAGGCTGAGATTTCAGAAATAGGTCACAGGCCTTTCTTCAAAGGCACCTCTGCATGGACTCAAAGTGCCAACCTTTTGGCTAGCAGCCGAGTGCATTAGCCATTTGCACTACACAGGGACTCTAAGCCAATACTAGAAGGGGCCGTCATGAGCAGACCACTGAGATCGAAAGGTAATGTTTTATTTTACTGTGTGCTGAAAGTGAGGCCACAATCACACAGGAAAATGAGACCAACCAGTCTGTGTTTTCAGAATCTAGCCTAATTGGGATATCTGCTTTCCTGTCAGGTTTTCCCAGGAAAGCACAAGAAGAACTGATTCAATGACAAGCATAAATAACCCTGGAGATGCTCAGAATTATATTTGTAAGGAAATCCTGGGAAAAGACTGAATGCAATAGGTTGAGATTTATAGATATTTAATTAATATCAATTGTTATAGTTAGTTCTAGCAGTTAAAAACTAATTATACGATACTGACTATGGGCCAGCCATTCTTTTGAACCCTTTACGTGTCATATGTCCTTCAAGTCTCAAAACTACTTTATTCAATGGGTGGGAAAATTGGCAACCCAAGGTGTTAACTAGCCCACATATACACATTTAGTAAGAAGCAGAAGCAGTGTTTGAATCCAGGGAATCAGATTCCAAAAGCTCCAGTCTTCAAATCACTACCGCTAACACTGGATGGAAACCCTGGTTGTGTAGTGGCTAAGTGCTATGGCTGCTAACCAAGAGGTCAGCAGTTCGAATCCGCCAGGCGCTCCTTGGAAAATCTATCAGGCATTTCTACTCTGGGTCACTATGAGTTGGAATCAACTCGACGGCAGTGGGTTTTTTTTTTTTTTTTGGTTTAACACTGGATATTAATGGACATGGAACCTTACTGTTGGGATAAGGCTAAGGAGATCTGGGATATTTGGGTTTCAGCTGAACATCTCTTATTTTCTTGAGCTTGTTTGAAGATTACTTAACTTATGAGACATAAATTCTTGCATCTTTCCAAGTAAAAGTTTAGTCATTTCTATCTATGGAGCTTGAAGAACAAATCTCTTTTTTGATAAATAATCATCTTGCTTTCAGCATCTGAAACTTATTACCAGAAACATACCTTCTGCCAGACAGACAAATGGTATTATTTCTTATCCCAATGCCTTAGGATATGATAAGCATTTTGATTGTTACTATTTTTTTATTGTGCTTATTTCAGGAATATTCTGCTTCTGTGAGGTTACCATCCCTGTCATTAGCTAGAAGCTACAATCTAAATTTTACATTCAATTCTCTGTACTTCTTCCTTTGCATGCAAATATTATACGGCTTTCAAATGAAAATATAATCTGTTCACATTTTTATTGGAGGAACTCTAATATTAACACTTGGTTCTCTTTAAAGATGGTGAATTAGGTTTTATATAGTAAACATTTCAATTTAATTATTGTTTTGAAAGGAGATAATTTAAGCTTTGATGAAAGAGCCTTGACAATGCTTTTGTCAGATTAATGAGGCATAACTTTATTTTTCATAGTTTTACCTTGACACATGGACACCAAGCTTTGCTTTGATTCATGGTTAAGTTATTTTTAAGAATAGAAGAGATTCTAGATTTTAGATTTATTTTAAGAAGAGTATAAATATGCTTAAATTATTACAATGCAGTTGCTACCTTTAAGTAAAGATTTGGATGCAAAATTTGCTTCTTTCCTTCAATGCCCCTACAATTTTACAGTATGAGTGATTATACTCTGAAGAAACTAAAAGCAGTATCATATATAAAACATAAGCCTCATGCTCACTGCAAGTTTCTGAAAATAAAATTGGTAATTCGTAAGCAGGTAAAAACTGGCCTTTTGCAAAGTAGACACAACCAATTGCTATTGTAACAAAGTAAGTTCATTTAGCCAAGCTTAAAGGAATTAGACAAAATCCTTACAATCACTGCCTCTTCATCAGCAAACCAGCTGAAAGCCTGGAAATTTCACTGCCTCTCTGTCCCTGGAGAAGGACATCATGCCTGGCAAAGTACAGGGTCTGTGAAAAATAGGAAGACCCTCAACGACAGGGATTGATACAGTGGCTGCAACAATGGGCTCAAGCATGACAATGATCGTGAGGATGGTGCAGGACTGGGCAGGGTTTTGTTCTGTTATACATAGGGACGCTGAGAGTCGAATCCAACTCAACAGCACCTAACAACAACAATAAAATATCCCAATATGTTGTTGGTTCAAGAATCATGGGGGCATTATATTTTATTGTATCCCTTTGTTTTATATTTTTCTAATGTACTTTAGATGAAGGTTTACAGAGCAAACTAGTTTCTAATTAAACAGTTAATACATATGCTGTTTTGTGACACTGGTTCCCAACCCCCATGTCACACTCTCCCTTTTTCAACCCTGGGCTCCCCATTACCAGCTTTCCTGTCCCCTCCTGACTTCTAATCCTTGCCCCTGGGCTGGTGTGTCCATTTAGTCTCGTTTTGTTTTATGGGGCTGTCTAATCTTTGGCTGAAGGGTAAAACTCAGGAGTGAGTTCATTACTGAGCTATAAGGGTGTCTGGAGGCCATACTCTCAGAGTTTCTCCAGTCTCTGTCAGACCAGTAAGTCTGGTCTTTGTGTGTGTGTGTGAGTTAGAATTTTCTTCTACATTTTTCTCCAGCTCTGTCCAGGGCTCTGCAGTGTGATCCCTGTCAGAGCAGTCAGTGGTGGTAGCTGAGCACCATCTAGTTGCGCTGGACTCAGTCTAGTGGAGGTTGTGGTAGTTGTGGTCCATTAGTCCTTTGGACTAATCTTTCCCTTGTGTCTTTGGTTTTCTTCACTCTCCCTTGCTCCTCATGAAGTGACACCAGTGGAGCATCTTAGATGGCCGCTCACAAGCTTTTAAGACCCCAGGAGCTACTCACCAAAGTAGGATGTAGAACATTTCCTTTATAAACTCTGTTATGCCAATTGAGCTAGATGTCCTCCGGGACCATGATCCCTTAGCCACAGCCCTCGACCCAGTAATTTGGTCCCTCAAGGAGCTTGGATATGTCCATGGAGCTTCCATGGCCTTGCCTTGGACAAGTTGTTCTGGCTTCCCCCGTATTGTGTACTGCTTTACCCTTCACCAAAGTTACCACTTATCTATTGTCTATTTAGTGGTTTTCCCTTCCACCCTTACCCTCCCTCATAACCATGAAAAATTGTTTCGTTTTGTGTGTAAACCTTTTCATGAGTTTTTATAGTAGTGGTCTCATACAGTATTTGTCCTTTTGTGATTGACTTATTTCACTCAGCATAATGCCCTCCAGATTCATCCATGTTGTGAGATACTTCACAGATTTATCTTCGTTTTTTAAGGTTGCATGGTATTCTACTGTGTGTATGTACCATAGTTTGTTTATCCATTCATTTGTTGATGGGCACTTAGGTTGTTTCCATCTTTTTGTTATTGTGAACCATGCTGCAATGAACATGGGTGTGCATATGTCTATTCCTGTGACAGCTCTTACTTCTCTAGTATATATTCCTAGGAGTAAGATTGCTGTATGATAGGGTATTTCTACTTCTAGCTTTCTAAGGAAATGCCATATCATTTTCCAAAATGGTTGTACCATTTTGCATTCCCACCAGTAGGGCATAGGAGTTTCATGGGAACATTTTAAAAAGCAAAGTCTTCTGAAGGCTTCCATAAGGGATGCCTCTGAAGTCTTGTATTTGACCTGTTATTTGTTTGACATTCTCCACTGCCCTTCCTATTTCGATGAGAGGGGAACATGAAGCATCTCTTATATGATGCATGCTAGGATGGAATATTTTATATTCCCCTTGGCATTTCCTGGAGCCCTGGTGGCACAGTGTTTAAGCATTTAGCTGCTAACCAAAAGGTTGGCAGATCAAATCCACCAACCGCTCCTTGGAAACCCTATGGGGCAGTTCCACCCTGTCCTAAGGGGTCAATATGAATTACAATCACCTCGATGGCAATGGGATTTTGGGGTCTGGCATTTCCTACAATTTTACCTCTCATCCATACAAAATATTTATTAATGACTTTTAGCCTCTGAGTAAAGACAGGATGTGATTTGGACTAAACCTCCAGCTGAGAACAAGTAGAAAATCTAGACAAAAACACCTATTTGAAGTCACAGAAAAAAATAATAATATCTTAAAGAATTACCAGAGGATCTATAGGAGACGAGGATCTATGAGAGGATGAAGTTCTAGAAAGGCAAGCTTAGTTCTTCTGTATAGGTATCTTCTGATTCAGGAGGAAGCAGCAGGGAAGCTGATAGGCCAAAAACAGTCTGCTGAGTTTAGGGGCCAGAATTGGGAGTTCAGAGGTAATAACTGTTAAACCTATCTTGATTTAGTATGTTGGTTACAAGCAGATGGCAAGTCACAAAAACTCTTTTGAATCTACTCATTCTCTGGACTTTGATTAAATTGATCTTAGATTGTTGTTGTTAGGTACCGTCGAGTCAGTTCCGACTCATAGCGACCCTATGCACAACAGAACGAAACACTGCCTAGTCCTGAGCCATTCTTATAATCGTTGTTTTGCTTGAGCTCATTGTTGCAGCCACTGTGTCAATCCACCTCGCTGAGGGTCTTCCTCTTTTCCGCAGACCCTGTACTTTGCCAAGCATGACGTCCTTCTCCAGGGACTGATCCCTCCTGACAACGTGTCCAAAGTATCTAAGACGCAGTCTCGCCATCCTTGCTTCTAAGGAACATTCTGGTTGTACTTCTTCTAAGACAGATTTGTTCGTTCTTTTGCCAGTCCATGGTATATTCAATATTCTTTGTCAACACCACAATTCAAAGGTGTCAATTCTTTGGCCTTCCTTATTCATTGTCCAGCTTTCACATGCATATGACGCGATTGAAAATACCATGGCTTTTTTTTTTGGGTCAGGCCCACCTTAGTCTTCAAGGTGACGTCCTTGCTTTTCAAAACTTTAAAGTGGTCCTTTGTAGCAGATTTACCCAATGCAATGTGTCTTTTGATTTCTTGACTGCTGCTTCCATGGCTGTTGATTGTGGATCCAAGTAAAATGAAATCCTTCACAACTTCAATCTTTTCTCTGTTTATCATGATGTTGTTCATTCGTCCTGTTGTGAGGATTTTTGTTCTCCTTATGTTGAGGTGCAATTCAAACTGAAGGCTGTGGTCTTTGATCTTCATTAGTAAGTGCTTCAAATCCTCTTCACTTTCAGCAAGCAAGGTTGTGTCATCTGCATAACGCAGGTTGTGAATGAGTCTTCCTCCAATCCTGATGCCCCATTCTTCTTCATATACTCCAGCTTCTAGGATTATTTGCTCAGCATACACATTGAATAGGTATGGTGAAAGAATACAACCCTGATGCACACCTTTCCTGACTTTAAACCAATCAGTATCCCCTTGTTCTGTCTGAACAACCACCTCTTGATCTATGTAAAGGTTCCTCATGAGCACAATTAAGTGTTCTGGAATTCCATTCTTTGCAATGTTAGCCATAATTTGTTGTGATCCACACAGTTGAATGCTTTTGCATGGTCAACAAAACACAGGTAAACATCCTTCTGGTATTCTCTGCTTTCAGCCAGGATCCACCTGACATCAGCAATGATATCCTTGGGTCCATGTCCTCTTCTGAAACCAGCCTGAATTTCTGGCAGTTTCCTGTTGATATACTGCTGCAGCCATTTTTGAATGATCTTCAGCAAAATTTTGCTTGAGTGCGATATTAATGATATTGTTCTATAATTTCCACATTCAGTTGGATCACCTTTCTTGGGAATAGGGACAAATATGGATCTCTTGCAGTCAGTTGGCCAGGAAGCTGTCTTCCATATTTCTTGGCATAGACGAGTGGGCACCTCCAGCACTACATCTGTTTGTTGAAACATCTCAATTGATATTCCATCAATTCCTGGAGCCTTGTTTTTTGCCAATGCCTTCAGAGCAGCTTGGACTTCTTCTTTCAGTACCATTGGTTCCTGATTGCATGCCACCTCTTGAAATGGTTGAACATTGACTAATTCTTTTTGGTATAATGACTCTGTATATTCCTTCCATCTTATTTTGATGCTTCCCGCATCATTTAATATTTTCCCCCATGGAATCCTTCACTATTGCAACTCGGGGTTTGAATTTTTTCTTCAATTCTTTCAGCTTGAGAAACACCGAGCGTGTTCTTCCCTTTTAGTTTTCCATCTCCAGCTCTTTGCACATGTCATTATAATACTTTACTTTGTCTTCATGAGACACTCTTTGAAATCTTCTGTTCAGCTCTTTTACCTAATCCATTCTTCCTTTGCTTTAGCTGCTCGATGTTCGAGAGCAAGTTTCAGAGTCTCCTCTGACATCCATCTTGGTCTTTTCTTTCTTTCTTTCCTGTCTTTTCAATGACCTCTTGCTGTTTTCATTTTTGATGTCCTTCATGTCATTGCACAACTCGTCTGGTCTTCGGTCACTAGTGTTCAATGAGTCAAATCTGTTCTTCAGATGGTCTCTAAATTCAGATGGGATATACTCAAGGTCATATTTTGGATCTCGTGGACTTGCTCTGATTTTCTTCAGTTGCAGCTTGAACTTGCATATGAGCAATTGATGGTCTGTTTCACAGTCGGCCCCTGGCCTTGTTCTGACTGATGGCATTGAGCTTTTCCATCGTCTCTTTCCACAGATGTACTCAATTTGATTTCTGTGTGTCCCATCTGGCAAGGTCCATGTGTATAGTCACCGTGTATATTGGTGAAATAATGTATTTGCAATGAAAAAGTCATTGGTCTTGCAAAATTCTGTCATTTGATCTCTGGCATTGTTTCTATCACAAGGCCATATTTTCCAACTACTGATCCCTCTTCTTTGTTTCCAATTTTCACATTCCAATCGCCAGTAATTATCAATGCATCTTGATTGCATGTTCAATCAATTTCAGACTGCAGAAGCTGATAAAAATCTTCTATTTCTTTATTTTTGGCTCTAGCGGTTGGTGTGTAAATTTGAATAATAGTTGTATTAACTGGTCTTCCTTGCAGGCATATGGATATTATCCTATCACTGACAGCATTGTACTTCAGGATACATCTTGAAATGTTCTTATTGACCATGAATGCAACGCCATTCCTCTTCAAGTTGTCATTCCCAGCATAGTAGACTGTATGATTGTCTGATTCAAAATGGCCAATCCCAGTCCATTTCAGCTCACTAATGCCTAGGATATTGATGTTTATGTGTTCCATTTCATTTTTGATGATTTCCAATTTTCCTAGGTTCATAATTTGTACATTCCAGGTTCCGATTATTAATGAATGTTTGTAGCTGTTTCTTCTCATTTTGAGTCATGCCACATCCGTAAATGAAGGTCCTGAAAGCTTTACTCCATCCACGTCATTAAGGTTGACTCACTTTGAGGAGGCAGCTCTTCCCCAGTCATCTTTTGAGTGCCTTCCAACCTGGGGGGCTTGTCTTCCAGCACTATATCAGACGGTGTTCCACCGTATTCATAAGGTTTTCACTGGCTAAAGCTTTTCAGAAGTAGACTGCTGGGTCCTTCTTCCTTGTCTGTCTTAGTCTGGAAGCTCAGCTGAAACCTGTCCTCCATGGGTGACCCTGCTGGTATCTGAATACCGGTGGCATAGCTTCCAACTTCACAGCAACACGCAAGCCCCCACAGTATGACAAACTGACAGACACAAGGGGAGATCTTAGAATGCTAGTGTCTACAGATACCTGGCAGAAGCAAATATGTATTATTTTGAAAGAGAATAATTTCATATAAGACCATACTATATCTACAAACAATTTTGCTAAGGCACCGTATGGCGCAAAGTTTTAAAAATTACAGTATACCTGGGTATAAAAAAAAAAAATTTTTTTTTTTTATACCTGGGTATTTTATAGAAGACAATAAAATATAAACCAAGAAAATCAATAGATATAAATATAAACTCACTGGTAAGGTTTCCAGATTCATCAAATAAAATACAGGAAACCCAGGCAAAGCTGAATTTCAGATAAACAATAAATATTCCATGCAATATGTGGGACATATATATACTAAAACAAAAAAAAAAAACTATTTATTGTTCATCTAAAATTCCATTCATTGTTTATCTGAAATTCAAATTCAAGTAATTATTCTGTATTGTTTTTAAATTTTATATATTTTATTGTTGTTGAGAATATGCACAGAAAAATATATACCAATTCAACAGTTTCTCCATGTATAATTCAGTGACGCTGATCACATTTTTCAAGCTCTGTGTCCATTCTCACCCTCCTTTTCTGAGTTGTTCCTCCCTTATTAACATAAACTCACTGCCCCCTGAGTTTGCCATCTAATCTTTCAAGTTACTGTTATCAAGTTGATCCCATATAAACAGCTCTTAAATGAGCATAATGCTCTATCTAGACATTTTTACTGGTTAATCTGAACTATGATTTTAAAAAGACTTCAGGGGATGTTTTTGGCTTAATGTTTAAAGATTATCTCAGGGCAATAATTTCAAGCACTTATCCCACCTCCACGGCTCCAGGAAGCCTGGAGTTCATGAGAATTTGAAATTCTGTTCTGCATCTTCTTCCTGTTCATGATTCTTCTATAAAATCTTTGACCAACAATGTTCAATAATGATGGCCAGGCACCCTGTGTTTTATCTGGAGACCTTACTCACAGGGAACCAAAATATTAGACATCTCAGAACTGGACTTTAAAATAATCATGCCTTCCTGAGACCAGAAGAACTAGATGGTGGCCGGCCACAACCGATGACTGCCCTGACAGGGAGCACAACAGAGAACCCCTGAGGGAGCAGGAGATCAGTGGGATGCAGACCCCAAATTCTCATAAAAAGACCAGACTTAATGGTCTGACTGAGACTAGAGGAATCCCGGTGGTCATGGTCCCCAAACCTTCTGTTGGCACAGGACAGGAACCATTCCCGAAGACAACTCATCAGACATGGAAGGGACTGGACAATGGGTAGGAGAGAGATGCTGATGAAGAGTGAGCTACTTGTATCAGGTGGACACTTGAGACTGTGTTGGCATCTCCTGTCTGGAGGGGGGATGGGAGGGTAGAGAGGTTTGGAAACTGGCAAAATTGTCACGAAAGGAGAGACTGGAAGGGCTGACTCATTAGGGGGAGAGTAAAAAAAAAATAATTTTTTTTTTTTAAGTGGGAGTATGGAGTAAGGTGTATATAAGCTTATATGTGACAGGCTGACTTGATTTGTAAACATTCACTTAAAGCTCAATAAAAATTACAAAAAAAAAAAAAGATACAGGGACAAAAAAAAATAATCATGCTAGCAATATCCAAAGGCCAGAAAGAAAGGAATTCATGACCTCACGAGCTGTAGGTATCCGCAGCAGTTGCTAGCAGGGAAAGCAATAAGGCAGACAATAGACACCATCATTTCAGGGGCCTGTGAGTGGCACCATGTAGCAGTTGCTCAGGAAGGTACCCCACCCCCTAGCCCTCCACCCCCCAGGCCACCGCAACTCAGGAAGCATCACTCCTTATACATCCAAATGCCATCTCTACATGTACTGAGTTTTCACTTGGAGCAAAAAAACAACCTCTTTCTCACCAATCCCACTCCTCCAAAAATATTCATTCAAGGGATTTTAAGAAACAAATACGAAAAATTTATTGAGCATTTATCACCATGCCCAGTCTCTTTTAAACACTGTACATGTATTTACACAGTAAATATTCAAACTGCTATGCAACAGGGTTATTAATGCCACTGTTAGATAGAGTTAACTTGCTATAAGTCACATAGCCAGGAAGTGATCGGTTTAATTCAAATCATTTTCCTCTAGCCTGTACTGCCTGCCTGCATTTGCTTCCCTAAGCAATAATTTAAAAATTCAACACTTTTTTTAATTTAATAATCATTCCCTTTTTTTAATCCCTGTTAAATTCTCTATTATTTTCTTGTCTCCTCCTTCAATTATTCTCTACCAGGGATTACTTGCATTTTTAGTGGGGAAGAATCTTCTTCATTCCTTGTCATGTATTCCTTTAAAGAGGCTTTCAAGCCAAATTTGAGTATGAAGAATGTTTTTAAAACCTTTGTTTTATATTGCTCTTTAGTTTCTTTTTTGCTGGAGCAGGTTTTTGCTGGAGCAGGTCAACTTTCCTTATGAAGGCAACGAGCTATACATGAGAAGCCTGATGGAATGTAAGCTCTATTTTTAAACCTTTTTAAACAAGGGCCTGAAAGGAAGGAAAGATTCCTGAAAGTCCGGTTGTGACAAATCACCATTCTCTGAATATAGCGAACGTCTAATGGCTGCTCATGGGTTATGTGCATTAGCTGACTTTGAAATCAAATCTAGAGGCCACGCCATAATTCAAGATGACTCTACTTCAGCTACTGAACCTCTTCTTCATGTCAGAGACCATTTTTAATACACACGTGCTTAGATTTTGTCCTTCTATCTAAGACGAGCTAAATAATTTGTAGAAATGTGATAGCACTGTCTAGGTAAGTGATGTCTTTGCAGCTGGGCTTGGGAAAGGCATGCTGTTATGTCACTGTAATACAAAAAATATTTATGAAGAAATAACTATCGGAAATATGCACATAAACTTATGGCAAATGTCTAGAGGAAAAGAACACTTGTAACTTTTCTATTACATTTTCAGTGTAAAACGTTAAGCACTTGCCACTAAATCTACATGCCAACATTGCCTGACAGCACTAACTATGACAAAATAAAAAAAATGGCAAACAACATGAAAGAAGCTGCAGTCCTCACAGGACACCGCATAGCTTCCGTGGTGTCCCCTTCATGTGCATTGTTTCTTTCTAAGTTCTGTTGCATTATAACTCCCCTCTTCAAAGACATAGAGTTCCTACTAGCGACAACTTGAAAATCAAAGGAAGACTTGAAAAGTCATCTGTATTTTAGGCACACTATTGAAAGGACTTGGAAATTGGCTTTGTGTAGCTCAAGTTTGTGGATGTATCTGACATGTGATTTAGTTAGAAAACAAGTTAAGAAAACCCAGGTTGGCCACTATATAACACTAGTATACTTTTTCAAGAAACCCTGGTGGTGTAGTGGCTAAGTGCTATGGTTGCTAACAGAAAGGTTGGCAGGCGCTCCTTGGAAACTCTATGGAGCAGTTCTACTTTTTTGATTAACAGGTGTGCTACTGCCTTGAACTGTTTTGTTCTGTTTTTATTGTTATAACTTATGAAAGATCAAACTTTTGTCCAGCTTTAAAAGATATTTTTAAGTACAATTTGCAAAGTATGGTGGTTATGTAATACTTGAAATATTTCCCCCCGTATTTATCAGTGTCATTCCATTGTTATTGCTCTAGACAGTAGCATCCAATTTATTGAGAACATACTGTGTGTCAAAAATTTTCCTAGGTTCTGGAAATATAGCCATGAACAAGACAGACAATCATCAGCTTATACTGCAATGAAGAGAGACTGATAATTATCAAAAAGCAAAATAAATAAGTAAATATCAGATAATTATAAACACTATGCAGAGAAAGAATGAAATGCTTTTTTAAAAAATAGCTGGGATGGCTGCTGTAAATTGGTTTGTTAGAGAATATCTAAGGAAGCATTACAAACATCCTTAGTTGCCAATCTTAACAGTTCTTCCCTCCTGACACTTCTTTCCTGAATCAGTGTTGATTGTACACATCTATTCACTCTTAGATAAAATGCTTGGGGTTAGCTGAAGCTCCCGTAACTTTGAAGAGAAAGTAATGAGCAGGGAAACTGAATGAGGGCCTTGACGTCACTGGACTACTGAATTAATTGTCTTCTTTCTAGAATTCTTGTAAGTGAAACAATTAAACCCATATTAAAACTAGGCTAGGTGCATCTTATTTATTACAGTACAAGATACAAAAGTAGCATTTGAGACAAGGAGCCAGCTACAATAATGTCACAAGGAAGTATATTCCAGACTGAGGAAACAGCTGGTCCAGAAGACAGATGGCTAGAAAGAGCCTTCCTGAGTTAGAGTAAAAGAAGATAGTGTGACTGGGGTTAGTGGGTAAGGGTGAGAGTAAAGGAAGATGTGGTTAGCGGTATGGCAGTGCCAAGGTATGCAAGATACTACTTTGTTAGTCAGCTTGAAGAGTTTGACTTTATTCCAAGGGGGTTAAAGCCATTAACTGTTCTAGTCTATGGAGCCACATTCTCTGATTAACATCTTAAACAAAGTACTCCGGGTCCTTTATGTAGAAAGTGGATTCGAGAGAAATAAAAGTGAAACCAGAGTGACTCAGTGCAGTATTGCAGTGGCCCAGGTTATAGGTAAGGGTGGTTTGGATTTGATAACAATAGTTGGAGAACAAAATAAATTCGAGATATATTTTGCTAAATCTACAAGACCTAATAGTCGACTGGATATGTGAGTGAAAGAGAGAAAATAATGAAGAACGACTCTAGTTCTGTGGTTCCCTTAACTCAAACGGACTCACACTTTTAGATGCAATAAAGTATATAAACCTGTCATAAATACATATCTAACACAAAATAATTTAAACATTTGCTTATAGCATTTGGACATTTTGCTTATGCAAATAAAGCTGCTATTGAATATTTACTGTATGCCAGAATTTGTGTCACTTAGTGGGACTTAAAAATATATGTAAGACACAGCTCCTATGAAGAAGAAACTCATGAAATAGTTATATAAATAACTACTGTAATGTGTCATGCATATTCCAAAAGAAGTATGTGTAAGGACTTATGGGTATCCAATATAATAACTGTGTAAGTTTAGATATTTATTTCCTTTACAACTAGATTGGAAACTTCCTGAGAGTAGGCCATTTCCTTTATTTCTTTGTTGCCCTCATAGTACCATAAAAAGTATAATGCATATAATGGTAGTCCAAATACTGTCAGAAGATTGGAAGTTAAGATTTGTGTGATTTAACCAGTGTGCGATTTCTTGTACAGGCATAAATGAAAACTCTGAGTCCAAACATCTTTGTAAAAGATTCCTTGTTCTTTTGCAAAGCCAAAAATAAACATTTAGAGCCTCTTCTTCGAATGATAACCACCACAAACCAGTAGGGGCTGTCAGATACAATTTCTCCAACTATAAAATAAGGCAACAGACAAGTGATCACTGCCTATTAAGTAAAGGTATTTTTTTTGGTATATGGGTAAAATAAGATCTATTTAAGCTTCTATGCATTGAAATTATAATATTTTTCCTTGAAAGAGTCCTATATTTTAGTTTGACTCTGTTTTGAACGGGCTAAGGTAAAGCTGTTCAAGACAGTGTCTCTGCAACCCACAGAGACCAGAACCTCCAGCACAGCTGTCCTTCAAAACAAGAATGTAGCCAAGTATGCAAATACCCTCTCCTGCTGCAGGATGACAGACAAATGGCCCGATTCTTTGGCCAACTGACAAACTGCTACGTTGGCCCATTCACTGACTTTTTAAATTTTTTGTTGAAAGGGGAGATAAGAATATTCCTTTTTTTTTTGAAAGAAAATACATATATGTATATGCATTTTGCTGGATAGCTTGTGTGCTGATTTTAGCGGGAGAAAGGCCTAGAGTTAATCAGCTTTGCCCTCGTTATTGCAGTCGGTAGAAATTACTATAACTGGCTGCAGGGGACACGAGGATAATTTGTCCATCCAAGAAAAGATATTAAATATTGCATAACAAAAATCATAACATTGGTATGGGATGATCATGAAGAGACTAACCTTTTGAAATTGTATAGAAATTTTTCCATTTGAAACAAGAAATTCACAAAGTGACATAAGTTTTCTTGATTTCCAGACTCAAGTAAGTGGCTTTGTTAAAAATGATCCATTTGTCATGACCTTCATTTATGCCTTTGCTATTCTCCTTATGCCTTTCTTTTTTATCTTAACATTTAAACTCGCCCCTTCTTACTTTACTATAAGAGACATTTACAAAACAGATACTCTTCGCAGGACTTTTAGGCATGACAAATGCCTGAAGCATTGACCTCCATTTGACAGATATATAATGGGATGTTTTAATTTCTAACCTGCAGCAGCTCATCCAAAGATTTAAAATGCCACAGGGATCAATCTATTGTTGAACTATGCTTTACAGAGCGACCTATTTATGAATACCCCTGTCAAGTAAATACAAAGATTTTTCTTGGGCCGGTCAAGATAAAGAAAAAGGCTATTTTTTGCATTTGACCCACCTCTGGTTGAGAATCAGCATTAACCAAATTCCAGTCTTTCTCTCCTAAAAAATCAATCTAATTAAAGATCTATCGAGTTAAAGATAACATTTCCTGAGTGCCATCAATGAATACATGTCTCTCAAATTCACACAGTTCGTTCCATAGACTAACATGAATCTAACCACATTAAAAAGTTCTGGGAGGCTGTCATGTTAAAAAAAAATTAAGGTAGAACTGCAAATATGAGTATCCAAATCATATATAAATTGTCACGCATGAATTTTGAGTTAGTGATGTTTCACTGGATTTAAGGCTGGGAAGAAAAGTCTGAGCCTTGGTTCTGTGGCCAAGAATAAAACTTCCGCAAGTCAAGTTTCTGCTCATATTTTGTTCTCTGCCTTCCCTTTTCTCTCTTCCTCTTTCCCTCCCTCCATGTCTTTCTTTCCTTATTTTTCTCATTCTTTCCTTCCTTATTTTCTCCCTTCTCTCCCTCCCTCCTTCCTCCCTCCCTTCTTTCCTCCCTCTCTCCTCCTCCCTCATTGTCTCCCTTCCTTCCTTCCTTCCTTCCTTCCTTCCTTCCTTCCTTCCTTCCTTCCTTCCTTCCTTCCTTCCTTCCTTCCTTCCTTCCTTCCTTCCTCCCTCCCTCCCTCCCTCCCTCCCTCCCTCCCTCCCTCCCTCCCTCCCTTCCTCCCTTCCTTTATTCCTCCTTCCCTATAGGAATTGAGTCTCTCCTATGTTCTATGAAGGAGCCCTAGTGGAACGGCTTTTTAAGAGCTTGCCTGCTAACCAAATGCTTGGTGGTGGTTTAAACCCACCAGCCACTCTGTGGGAGAAAGAGGTAGCAGTCTGCTTCTGTAAAGATTTACAGCCTTGGAAACCCTATAGGAAAGTTTTGCTCTGTCCTATAGGGTCACAATATTACTTGGCATTGACTCAACAGCAATGGAGATTTTTAATGGTGTGTTCTAGGTGCTGTGGAGAAAGAAGGGAAAAAAGCAATGGCTAAAATTCCTGCTTCCAAGGGGCTAACAACATTCTGCTATAGAAAATTGAACTGTGAAATAGATGGTATCTCTGATGGTGATAAGTGCTATGGAGAAAAATACAGCAAAAGAAGAGAATGGAAAGCACTGGAAAGGAAACCTTGCCATTTTCTACAGGGTGATCAAGGAAATCTTTATTCAGAAGATGACTTTGGAGCAGATGTGAAAGAGGTAAGGAATGGCCAATAAGGCTGTGGGATGGAAGATCATACCAGAAAGAGGGAACAGTACAAAACCCTTTGAGGTTAGAGGACAGCTGATGTATTCAAGAAAGAGAAAGAAAGTCAGCGTGGCTGGAGCCAAGTGAGCTGGGGGAAGAGCAGGACGAAGTAATGCCAAAAAGTTAAAGTGTCAACAACAAAAAGTTAAAGGGATGTGGAATTTTAAGTTGCTGTTATGACTTTGGAAGCCCTGGTGTCGTAGTGGTTAAGTGCTACAGCTGCTAATCAAAAGGTCAGCAGCTTGAATCCACCAGGTGCTCCTTAGAAACTCTATGGGGAAGTTCTACTCTGTCCTATAGGGTCGCTGTGAGTCGGAATCAACTCGACAGCAATGGGTTTGGTTTGAGTTTTTAGTTACGACTTTAGGTTATCCGATTCTGAAAGAGTTAAAATCCATAGGAGAATTTTGTGAAAAGAGGTGACGTGTTTTAAGTGAATCACTCTGGCATCTACACTTGGAATATCCTGTCAGGCACAGGGCCAAACAACATGACAAATGATGCTATTTAGACTAGGGAGGTAGCAGTCGAGGTGGTAAAAACTGTTTGGATTCTGTTTATGTTTTGAAAGTATATTTATCCTGCAATGTTCTTCAAATGTCTTACCAAAAACCAAACCAAACCCACTGCCATCGAGTTGATTCTGAATCATAGCGACCCTATAGGACGGAGTAGAACTGCCCTGTAGAGTTTCCAAGGAGTGCCTGGCGGATTCGAACTGCCAACCTTTTGGTTAATAGCCATAGAACTTAAACACTACAGCACCAGGGTTCCCTTCAAATGTCTTACCTCTCATAAATATGATGATGCATGTGAAAACACTATGTAATGAAGAAATTATGGTGAAACAAGTTTTTAATTTACTGGTTCAAAATTTATACGCTTAGTTATTGTTCTTGTACATGGGCAGAAAATAATCATAGATGCAGGCATCAGTTAAGTTTCTTAGAAGCAGACAATGCAATCCACTGTAGCCAATTTAAGCAGAAATGGGTTTAATAAACAATGTTGATTAGACCTCAGGAACCCCAATAGCACCAGAGAATGATGCAGAACCATAGCAACAATGGATTAGGGATTCAGGGAAAACTCCTCACCTATACCACGCCCACTGCTACTACCACTCGCAGCTCAACTATGACTTTATGGACTGAACATCAAGAAACTCTGACACAGCAGCCATACAAGAAACCAATGTATCTGCCATCATATGTGACAAATGATCCAGTCTTTGTGTACACAACTGCTACCTCAGAGGGTCACTCCTGCCTCCAAATCTGACTCAAGATTTCAGCCCACATGGAGAATAGTAGCTTTAAAAAACTCTGGGATATAAAATGCTTAGCTTTGCAACCTTCAGAAGAGCAAATGGGCTGGGTGCTAAGTGAGCCAGTCTGCTTCCTGCCTGGAGTCAGAACAAAGATGTGGCTTCAAACTCTACCCACATGTTTAAAGTAACTGCAATGGGATCATAAGATGAATGAGAGATCTACTGTTGAAATTAGGTGGGCTAAGTCAGGAAAGGTGTGCTTCAGGGTTGTAGCCTTTTGCCATACCTATTCAATCTGTATGTGGAGCAAATAATCTGAGAAGCTGGACTCTGTGAAGAAGAACGGGGTTGGAGGAAGACTCATTAACAACCTGCATTATGGCAGATGGCAAGACTTTGCTTGCTGAAATTGAAGAGGACTTGAAACACTTACTGATGAAGATCAAAGACCACAGCTTTCGGTATGAATTACACCTCAACATAAAGAAAATGAAAATCCTCACAACTGGAACAATAAGCAACATTATGATAAATGCAGAAAAGGTTGAAGTTGTCAAGGATTTCATTTTACTTGTGTTCACAATCAACATCCAGCAGTCAAGAAATCAAAAGATGTGGATCAAAGACCTAAATATAAAATCTAAAATGATGAAGATTGTGGAAGAAAAAATAGGGACAATGCTAGGAGCCCTAATACATGGCATAAACAGTATACAAAACATTAAAAATGCACAAATGCCAGAAGAGAAACTAGATAACTGGGAGCTCCTAAAAATTAAACAATTATGCTCAGCCAAAGACTTCACCAACACAGCAAAAAGACAACCTACAGACTGGGAACAAATTTTTAGCTATGACAAATCCGATCAGTGTCTAATCTCTAAAATCTACTGTAAAGCCTCAACAACAAAAAGACAAATAACCCAATTAAAAAATGTGTAAAGGATTTGAACAGGCACGTCACCAAAGAAGATATTTCAGGCAGCTAACAGATACATGAGGAAATGCTCATGATCATTAGCCATTAAAGAAATGCAAATCAAAACTACAAAGAGATACCATCTCACAACAAGGCTGGCATTAATCCAAAAAACACAAAATAATAAATGTTGGAGAGGTTGTGGAGAGACTGGAACACTTACACACTGTGGGTAGGAATGTAAAATGGTACAACCACTTTGGAAATTAATTTGGCGCTTCCTTAAAAATCTAGAAATAGAAATACCACACGACTCAGCAATCGCACTCCTTGGAATATATCCTAGAAAAATAAGAGCCCTCACAGGAATAGACATATGCACACCCATGTTCACTGCGGCACTGTTCACAATAGCAAAAAGATGGAAACAACAAAGGTGCCTATCAGCAGATGAATGGATAAACAAATTTTTGTATATTCATACAATGGAATACTACGAAATGATAAAGAACAACGATGAACCCGTGAAACATCTCATAATATGGAGGAATCTTGAAGACATTATTATGCTGATCGAAATTAGTCAGTTGCAAAAGCACAAATATTGTATGAGGCCACTATTAAAATAAATCAAGACAAGGTTTAAACACAGAAGAAAACATTCTTTGATGGTTATGAAGGTGGGGAGAGAGGGAGAGGAGTATTCACTAATTAGATGGTAGACAAGAATTATTTTAGGTGAAGGGAAGGACAACACATAATACAGGGGAAGTCTGCACAACTGGACTAATCCAAAAGCTAAGAAGTTTCCTGAGTACAACCAAACACTTTGAAGGACAGAGCAGCAGGAACAGCAGTCTTGGGACCATGGTTTCAGAGGACATCTAGGTCAATTGGCATATCAAAGCGTATTAAGAAAATATTCTGCATCCCACTTTGGTGAGTGGTTTCTGGGGTCTTAAATGCTAGCAAGCGGCCATCTAAGATGCACCAACTGGTCTAAACCCACCTGGAGCAAAGGAGAATGAAGAACACCAAAGACGCAGGGAAAATACGAGCCCAAGAGAAAGAAAGGGCCACTTAAACCAGAGACTCCATCAGCCTGGCTACCACCGATGACTGTTCTGACATGGAACACAACAGAGAATCTCTGATGGAGCAGGAGAAAAGCGGGATGCAGACCTTAAATTCTAGAAAAAAAGACCAGACTTAACAGTCTGACTGAGACTGGAGGGACCCCAGAGATCATGGTCCCCCAACTCTCTGTTAGCCCAAAGCTCAAACCATTCCTGAAGCCAACTCTCTGGACAAAGATTAGACTGGGATATAAGACATAATGGTACTGGTGTGGGGTATGCTTCTTAGCTCAAGTAGACACATTGGACTATGTGGGACCTCCTGTCTGAAGGTGAGATGAGAAGGCGGAGGTGGACAGGAGCTGGTGGAATGGACATGGGAAATGCAGGGTGGAGAGAAGGAGTGTGCTGTCACATTGTAGGGAGAGCAACTGGAGTTACATAACAACGTGTGTATAAGTTCTTGTATGAGAAACTGACTTGAATTATAAACTTCCACTTAAAGCACAATAAAAAAAAAAGGAAAGAAATCAAAAGACGTGTTGCATTGGGCAAATCTGCAAAGATCCTCTTTTAAGTGTTGAAAAGCAAAGACGTCACCTGGAAGACTAATGTGTGCCTAACCCAAGTCATAGGGTTTTCAATCACCTCATATGCATGCAAAAGCTAGACAATGAATAAAGAAAACCGAATAAGAATCGACACCTTTGAATTGTGGTATTGGCAAAGAATACTGAATATACCATGGGCTGTCAAAAGAACAAATTAATCTGTATTGGAAGAAGTACAACCAGAATGCTCCTTAGAAGCAGGGATGGCAAGACTATATCCCACCTAGTTTGGGCATGTCAGGGATCAGTCCCTGGTGAAGGACATCAGGCTTGGTAGAGAATCAGCAAAAGAGAGGAAGACCCTCAACGAGATGGATTGACATAGTGGCTGCAACAATGGGCTCAAGCCTAACAATGATTGTGAGGAGAGCACAGGACTGGGCAGTGTTTTGTTCTGTTGTGCATAGGGTTGCTATGTTTCAGAACAGACTCAACAGCACCTAACAACAAGAAAGATCAAGTAGACTCTTTAAAATACACTTCTTTTTTTTTTTAATTTATGCTGCCTAAATTTTCGAGGCTGTGGGTACAAATTTTATCTGTATTTTATCAAATCTAAATTTTACTATTTCTATTCACTTACCCGTCCACACAAAAGGTCGTCCTTCTGCAATACTTTCCAGATCTTTCATCAAGTTGACTGTTCTTCTTTTCCACAAGCTGCTGTGTTGCTGCTCCCTTCCCCTTTCCCCAAAATGCAGATTCCTGCACCCTGGCCATGTTGTTGTTATCAGGTGCTGTCAAGTTGGTTCCAACTCATAGCGATCCTATGTATGCCAGAACGAAACGCAGCCCCACCCAGCGCCATCCTCACAATAATTGTTATGCTTGAGCTCATTGTTGTAGTCACTGTGTCAACCCACCTTGCTGAGGGTCTTCCTCTTTTCTGCTGACCATGTACTTTACCAAGCATGATGTCCTTCTCCAGGGACTGATCCCTCCTGACAACATGTCCAAATTATATAGGATGCAGTCTTACCATCCTTGCTTCTAAGGAGCATTCTGATTGTACTTCTTCCAATACAGATTTGTTTGTTCTTTTGGCAGTCCATGGTATATTCAATATTCTCCACCAACATCACAATTCAAAGGCATCAATTCTTCTTTGATCTTCCTTATCCATTGTCCAGCTTTCACAAGCATATGATGCAATTGAAAATACCATGGCTTGGGCCAGGCACACCTTTGTCTTCAAGGTGACATCTTTGTTTTTCAACACTTTAAAGAGGTACTTTGCAGCAGATTTGCCCAATAAAATGTGTCTTTTGATTTCTTGATTGCTGCTTCCATGGGTGTTGATTGTGGATCCAAGTAAAGTGAAATCCTTGACAACCTCAATCTTTTCTTCATTTATCATGATGTTGGTCATTGGTCCTATTGTGAGGATTTTTGTTTTCTGTATGTTGAGGAGTAATCCATACTGAAGGCTGTGGTCTTTGATCTTCATCACTAAGTCCTACAAGTCCTTTTCACATTCAGCAAGCAAGGTTATTAATGAGTCTTCCTCCAATTCTGATATAGTCCGGCTTCTTAGGTTATTTGCTCAGCATACAGATTGAATAGGTACGGTGAAAGGATACAATGCTAAGCACACTTTTTCTGACTTTAAGCCACTCAGTATCCCCTTGTTCTATGCGAACAAGTGCATCTTGATCTATGTACAGGTTCTGAACATGGAAGCCCTTAATTTTCCTGTGCCTCAAGAGCTCAGCAGACTCTTTCTACTTGTGGTCAGCTCTGTCCCATCTGCTTTACACTCCAATTTTGTTGGGATTGTCAACATCATTTCTGGAACCATTAAAGTCTTAAAGAGATTAATGAGATGGCTCTTACACTGTTCAGTTTCTTCCCAGGACACAGAGATAAATCATAGCTCAGTTGAGATGAACTCAAGTAGAACTTCCCAGTCTATTTGAGGAAAAGTTATGTTCTGTCGGCCTCAAGCACAGTCAATGAATTCACCTTATTTTACTTGAAATTTCCTACCTTATGAAGAGTTCCCTCCAGGGACTCCTCAAACTCCCTCTCCAAGCTGGCATCAACCACCTGCCTCCTACAGCCCCTACCACTCCACCAGCAATAGTAGCATATATCGAAATCATAAAGGTGGACGCAGATAAGACTACCAGCTGACTCCTAAGCCCCCCTGTAAATTAGTATGGCAGATGCATCCTTTGGAAAAGAAAATCAGCAAATGTGTTCTAATCTGGACTCTGGCTTAGCAGAGTTCCAATTACCCAAACTGGTTTTGGCCATATTATTTCAATAGTCATCACCCTGGAGAGAGATACTATACATGACCACTACTATTTATTTTAATATTTGATACTATTTATTTTAAATAACATTTATTGAGCATCTCATATGTATCTAGCACACATTCCTGTCATACTTTAAATCAAAACTCTCCCTCCAAATGTTCTGCATTGCATTATTTTTCTCATGATATCCTTTTCTTCTGGCTCACTTACTTTTTGAAACTTATATAACTACAAATTAACTAATACTAACTAAAACATCTTTATTGATCACTTTCTACGCTCCAGGCACTGGCCATATTTTATTAATAAAAGTGGATATTTATAATGTGTGGTGAAAGATAACAGGAGAATTGTTTGAATTTGATGGTGAATTTGGGTGGGATGGAAGAGAATTGGAGTATTTTGTAACTAAAAGAGAAAAACAATAAGGAATAAATTGGTTTCCATATCTAGTCAAATGATAGAATGTTTGAAAGTTGTAATTGAAGATCTGCATTACATTGGTTTTTTAAATAAATGACTGGCCTCCAGTTACAAAAACATAAAGGTGGCTTAATTCATTTCTTTAAAGTTCTCTGAAATAATTTATTCTTACTTCATTTCCACATTATTATCTGTGATTGGCTAGTTTAAGACTCATTTTGTTGGAGGTCTTTAAGGTCATTGATGGTAATACAGTTTGTTGAGTTAATTCATCAGAAAAAGCTGAGGACTTCTGTTTGTTTTTTCAAATATACTATCTTGATCATAACCCCTGAAAATCCTGATTCTGTAGGTCAGAGTTAGGGTCCAAATATTCATATATTTCTAGTTTCCATAGGTGATGCTGATGCATGCACCCTCATCCCAACTGAGGGGCTAAAGATAAAAGGATCCAGGGTCTTCTCTACTTATACAGTTTATATGCATTATCTTAATATACAAAAAAAAAAAAAAAGAAAGAAAGAAACAGAAACACCCATGTCTTTTACTGAATTGGGAACAGAAAGTATTCCAGAAATATTTTCTAAAATGCACATTCAATTCCTGCTTCTTTAGTGTTTTTCTATCATATATGCCTTGGCATCTTTATTTTTTACTTTTTTTTTTTTAAACTTTCCAATACATGAGTTTTTTAATGCCCTTCATTGAAGCTGTCCTTGAAGACCACAGGCAAAGCCAAATTAAGTAATTCATCTTAAGAGGGGCACTGTCTTCAGAGACAAGTTGTGTCTTTGGAACAGGAAAAAAAATCCAAATGTTTTCTGATCTTTTTGTCCTTAGCTGTCTTAACTACTAATTATACTTGAAAAGATCTCTCTTTACCCAAAGTATTTGATATATCCCAGAAGCAAGTTCTTCTATCAATACTCTGATGATAATGACTTCTGCATAATTGTTTATACAAGTATTTATGATTAGGCATTCTCTTCCTGTCACTTTTGAGCTGTTGACTAGCATGTACGTAATTCCACACTGATGTATACATATACACACAGAGACATTTAAATACTTATTATGTGAGTTCTATCTATTTATCTTTCCTTCTACATGAACATACGTACAGATACATGGAGGTACAGAAATTCACACACACACATGCATATACACAGACATACAAGCATATATGTGCACATATACACATATATTACTGTGTATCCATGATGGTTACCATGATATCATGCTCATTATTGTTATTAGTTGCCATCGAGTCAGCCCTAGAAGTCACTGTGACCATATGTATAACAGAACAAAATGTTGTCTAGTCCCATGCTATCTTCATGATAGCTGGCATCTTTACCTCCCTTGTTTTCCATACTGTATCAGTACATCGCATCACGGGTTTCCCTCATTTTCACTGAGCCTCTCGGTTACCAAACATGATCTCCTTTTCAAGTAATTAGTCATTCCTGATGATGTATTTAAACTAAGCAAGCTGAAATCTCATCACCCTTGCTTCTAAAAAGCACTCTGGTTGTATTTCTTCTAAGACTGACTTGTTTGGCTTTTCTGGCAATCCATAGTATATTCAATATTCTTTGCCAACACCACAGTTCAAATGCATCCATCCAACTCTGTCTTCCTTTTTCATCACCCAGCTTTCACATGTAGATGAGGCAGTTGAGAAGACCATGGCTTGGGTCAGGTGCCCCTTAGTCATCAAAGTGACATCCTTGCTTTTTAAAACTTTAAAGAGGTCTTTGACAGCAATCTTGCCCAGTGCACTATGTCAGTTGATTTTTTGACTGCTGCTTCCATGAACATTGATTGTTGATCTAAGTAGAATGAAATCATTGGCAACTTTAGTTGTTTGTTTTTACCTGTTTATTATGACATTGTTTATCAGCCCAGTTGTGAGGACTTTCATTTTCTTCACGTTCAGGCATAATCCACAATGAAGGCTCTAATCATAAAAACAAAACAAAACAAAAAACCAAACCCACTGCCATCAAATCGATTCCAACTCATAGCAACCCTATAGTACAGGATAGAACTGCCCCATAGAGTTTCCAAGGAACGCCTGGTAGATTCGAACTGCCGAACGTTTGGTTAGCAGTGGTAGCACTTAACCACTATGCCACTATGAATTAATGAGTAAGTGAATAGCTAATGTAGGTGAAAATGACTTTCAAACACACACATGCACACACACAAACACACACAAAGTGCTTTCTGTATCTGGAGTGCTCATGCCCTATTTTAGGCCCCATGCCAGACAACCTTAAAGGAATAGTGAAAGGAATCTCATGTATATGTGTAGCTTTAAGTTAGGGTGCATTTCCAACAAATACTTGATAAACAAGATTGAATTGGATAGAATATACCAAACCTGTTGCTGTCGAGTTGAGTCTGACTTGTGGTGACCCGATAGGACAGAGTAAAACTGCCTCATAGGGTTTCCAAGTAGTGGCTGGTGGATTTGAACTGCTGCCCTTTTGGTTAGTAGCCAAACTCTTAACCACTGCACCACCAGGGCTTCACTATGGATAGAATATAGAACCATAAAAAAAGGTCAAATTCCATCAACTTCGGAAATACAATTTAAGATTATTTTTGAAAATCCACATAATTTCCATGGTTAAATAAGATAAAGATTCAGTAGTTTTGGATCAACTTGAGATGGATACTTTAATAAACACTATTTGGAAGGATTAAAAAACCAAAAACCAAACCCATTGCCTTTGAGTCGATTCTGATTCATAGCAACCCAACAGGACAGAGTAAAACTGCCCCGTAGGGTTTCCAAAGAGCACTTGGTGGACTCCAACTGCCAACTTTTTGGTTAGCAGCCAAACTCTTAACCACTACGCCACCAGGGTTTCCTATTTTGTAAAAAATTATCAATACTTTTATAGTTTTTGGAGTATAGAGTAAAGCACAGCTGTTAAATAATGCCTAGTGGTAGTCAAGTAAAATTAAGATAAATTACTTAATTCATAGCTCACCCCTCTGGGTAGCCAAAATAATGTCCCCTGCCCCCGGATGCCTACTTCTTAATCCCCTAAATCACGAGAATGCATTACCTTCCACGGCAAAGAAGCCTTTGTGACTATAAGTGACTTAAGGATCTTGAGATAGGGAGATTTTCTTGGATTACTGGGGTGGGCCCAATGTAACCACAAGGGCTATTATAAGAGGGAAGGAGGGGGGTTAGAATCAGAGTAAGGCATGTGATGATGGAAGCAGAGGTCAGAAGGATGCAGCTCTGAGCCAAGGAACGTGGGCAGCCTCTAGAAGCTGGAAAAGACAAGGTGCAGATTCTCCCCAAGAGTCTCCAGAAGCAACACAGCTCTACCAACACCTTGATTTTATCCTTATAGACCAATTTCAGATTTCTGACCTCCAGAACTGACAGGTAATAAATTTGTGTTTTTTTACACCACTAAGATTACGGTCATTTCTTATAGCAGCAGTAGAAAACTAATATACTCCTTATGTGCCTATATTTCTGACATAGAGCCTTAAGCCAACCTAATGCCTATAAAAGTTATGAAAGGTAAGGAATGATTCTTCCGAAAAAGTTTGATAGTCCTATTAGCAAATTCAATTGAACTTTGAATAGCTGGATTCTAGATAAAACATTTCCTTTAACCACTTCTCATCAACTGTAAATTAGCACTTATTATAAGGCTCACCTTCATTTTATGTACCACTAAAAAGGAGGATTGGGAGGGAAAGTCACCATATGAGAATCACTGCATAGTAGATGTTCCGCCACACAGCTGGATAACTGTGTCAACAAAGCGCTAAACCCAGAACAAAACTTTAATGCTTATGTCAACCAGAAAGTGACACCAAGGAAATTTGGAAATCTCAACCTAAGCACTAGGCAGAAGGAGGGAAATGAATTATCTCCTGAGAAAATAAATCACAAGTCAGTGTTCACACAATGAATTCAAACTACCAGCGGATACAAGGATACGAAAAATCCTTAGCAGAAAGTTTAATTTAAAACGGGCTCAGGTTGATCAGCCCCCAGAGGTGACTGGCATAAGAAAATTCAGATTGTGTCTGGAAGAATGCTAATTCAATCCAGGCCAACAGTAATTATAAAATGCCAGAAGTTGTAAAAGGCAATTTCAAGGATGGTAAAATGTTTTTTGAAAATCATATCTAAGAATCTATGAAATATGGTACGTAGTCTTTGGTTTTCTGGTGAACGCACTTGGTCATTTCTAAAATGAATATGCTGATATATCAAAAGTGTGTGTGTGTGTTCATGTGTTCATGCTCTTTTCCAACAATGATCAATAAGTTACCCAGGGATCCTCCATTGGCCTAATTTATTGGATACTCCTCTGTCTTCAACCCCCTGTAGCATTTAAATGGTTCCCATCCCATCTGTCTTGAAACTCTTGTTTCTCCTTTGGCTTCTTTGATACTCTTTGCTTTTTGATGTCCTCCGATTGGGCTGACTACTGCTTAATCTCCTTATCAAGTCCCTCTTCTTCCACTTGGTCTTTAAGGATTATTGTTTTTTAGAGTTAGCCTCAACCATTTCACTTCTACCCCATATTAGGCAATCTTATCACTTCAAATGTTAATGAAACTCAAATCTGTATACCCAGCCAAGACCCAACCCCCCCCCATTTTACATTTAAAAAACATACTGAATATTTAGAGTAACTTCACATTCAAGAGTTTCTAAAACAACATCCATTCTTCCATTTTAAGGTTATTTCTTCTCGTGAATCTCTAATCTGTGGCACCTTTTCATCCTTGAACCAAGTGAATCAAACTAGAAACTCCAAAGTCATTTTTATTCTTCTTTTCCTTTACTCCTCTGAATGAATTTATTGAAAATCTTAATATATTTTATTAAAAATGTTTTTCATATATGAACCAATTTTTCCCATTCCTACATTTTATGACGTCATCACTTCTTCCCAGAGTATTACAATAACTTCATTACTCTTTCTACCCCTAGTTTCATGCCCTTACATCCATAATCCATAGCACTGCCAAAAAGTATCATTATAAAAGATATCATAGCATGTCCCTTCCTTTCTTAGAAACCCATGATTGTTTAATAATGTCCAATTCCTTAGGTTGGAATTCAAGGCCGTTTCCAATCTATTTCAAAGCTATCTTTCTACTCTCATCTTCTGTTAATGCCTCTCAATGGCCTCCTTTTCCATCCAATATATATCAGTTGTTTTCACTCTTCTGGGCTTTGCTCAAGCTACAGTCTCTACCTGAAATGTTTTCTCCATTTTTTTTTTCTGCCTGCCGAAATTTTACTTAATTTTCATGACTTTAACTCAAATGGTTTATTCTCTAAAAAGCCTTGCTTGATGAGCTAAGTCTTAATTGATCATCCTCTAGCTGGTCTTCCCATGACACTTATTTAAACCTTTTAAAATGTAAGATTTATTAAGCCTGACTACTAGAGTCTTTTTCCTCATTATTGGATGAATTATTTTGTATTCGTCTTAGCAGACCAAAATGACACGTGAACAGTAGATATTCAAAATGTTTTATTTGTTTAATAAATCCATGTTTAAAAGTAGGTAAATCTTAGCCTCCTCAAACTTTTGAACCTGACTTACAGTGCTGTTCATGAAAATGGGAAAGCTAAATACAGCAGCCTGTCAGAAATTATCACAAACTTGTTGAATACACATGGAAGGATTAAAAAACCATCTGTATAAAAATGAGAATTGAATTTATCATATAAAATCTCCAAGGGGAAAATATAGAGTAACCAGAGACTACTCAGTGAGCTTTGGAAAAGTATTTGGCAGCAGGACAAATAATTGCCAGATATAGAGAAAGTGAGGAAATGAAAGGTCAAAGGAAAAATAGGATCTATCTCTTATAGGATATCAACTTTATAATTGTTGATTAACATCCCATTTCTAGACTAGAGAATGTAGACACCACAGAATTGGAAATATAGGCTGCTATATTTACAGAGATGGCTAGGTAATTTATTTCACATTGGAAATGTTCTGACAGGTTTCAGTTAAAATACATGGACAAGACTTTTTGAGTGAGTTGTGTGCTGTTGAGTCAATTCTGACTCATAATGACCCTATTTGACAGAGTAGAACTGCCCCATAGGTCTTGTCTCCTGCAGAGCCACTGGGGAAGGGTGTTTCCCGACTATCTGCCTAAGGAACTGAAGCAGAAGTAAGAATATTCTCTTCAGGATTTAGCCTTTTTTTTTTTCTTTTTATCTATTTTAGTTCTTCTGTTAAATCATAACATTTAGCTGAGCTTTAATGCTCGCACTTCACATGAAAACCTAAAATGCACATTTAATGGAAATGAAATTCCTAAATCATACTACTTTATGATGCATGATTTAAGAGTTTCTTTCCAATTAAGTATATGTGTAAAGTTATAATTATTGCTAGTCTGCCTTTCTATTTATACTCTTACCCCACCTCAAAAGGCTTCATCAGTTTATTGGATAATTTGGGGAGATGAAACCTAAATCTTACAGCTTCTTTATTTCATTTGAAATTCTAAATGCAACGTTTTGCCATTGATGTTTGGTTACATAATGGATAACATAGTTAATCCATCTTCTCCTGGTGATAATTCTGACTTTTACTTAAAAGGTGTCATAATTTGAGTGTTATAAATTGAACCAGTAGATGCTGTTTGAGAGTAACTGATGAGTTCTACCACCATCTGCCAAGAGCAGAGGAAAATGCCTCTGTGGCTCTCTTCTTAATGGGGAAATGAACAGGTTTATGTACATCTCTGGCTAATTTGGCACCAAATACATCTCTTAAGAATCTTTGCTTCCTTTTAGAGGATGTTAATTCGGAAGCAATTACGGAACGACAGGTGGAAAGCACAAGCAGAACCACAGCTGCACTGCTTTAAATGTCGCCTGTAAACAATCGGAAACAGCCTAGGATATGTCAGCGCTCTGACAGAATGGGGTTGTCAGCGAGTCATTGCTGCTCTTTCCCAGTGGGGACGCCCTGGAGACAACAAGTGATGTTTTACGTGTTGCCAAACTATAAAATACAACGTGTGCTCATTTGCTGTTCCCACTGCCCTGTCAGGAGGGAATTCCATTTGCCTCTTATGAGGATTGTGGTCATCATTTTTACTTTTGATAGGTGTCACTTTGTGGAATACATGTAGAATCTCGTGCTTCACTGATATTCAATATATTTTAGGAAGTAAAACTATAGCATTTGAAAATTTAAAAAATCAATGTTATATTCAAAAGATAAAAATATCCTCATCAACTAATAAAAATACATGCCACTTAGAATTTTGAATAATACCCTACATATAACCCAACACCCAATTTGAACCCTACATACACATATTTAAATTATTAAACATATTTTTTTTGTGTATTTTATAGAGTTATAAGTATCTCATTTAACAGTAGAGGGAAAAAGCGTCTTGTAAACTTGGATTTAGAGAATCCCAAAATATTTAACAGTTAATTCATACATGGGGTATCAGAAGAAAAATAGCAGACTTTACAAGTAATTGGAAAATCTGCTCTATGAATTAACTGATAAAGTCTTTGATGTCTTGTTAGGTCATTCAATAATCTTCTGGCCTTCTTCTATAATCATCAATACAAACTGTAGTTGAAATTCTCCGAAAGTAACTAATGCATTATGACAATTTATGAGCTTATGCTTTTTATTATTTCCCATCAGCAATTCTCATTAATTACATTAATAAGAAGCCAAACATCTTTCCTGATTGCCTGTATGTCCTGAACACAGCTAAGGACAAGATGAATCACAAGGTTGAGAATTGAGGCTTGAGCCTGAAAAATTGTTGATTTCAAGTCATCCTGTCTGTGAAAAAAAGCACACGCTCTGACAATTCAGCAAATTTGCCCTGGGAAATCGTAATATGAGAAACAGTTTTCCTTTCTTGTTTGATGAGAGTCTACCTTCTTTTCTCCAACATGCTCTAATTCCCTTACTCAAGGAATTTGTTTGCAATAATAGAACTAAAAAGTTAACAGCTGTTTTGTAAATTTTCCTCTAGCCTTGGGTATGCCTGACGATTTTGACCCTCGTTCAGTCCTCTTTGTAACACCAACTCAAATAATCCTTAATCATTTGTTGTTCTTGTTAGGTGCTGTCGAGTTGGTTCTGACTCATAGCCACCCTATGTACCTCAGAATGAAACGCTGCCCTCCCAGTCCTGCACCATCCTCATGATCATTGCTATGCTTGAGCCCATTGTTGTTGTAGTCACTGTGTCAATCCATCTTATAGAGGGTCTTCCTCTTTTTCGCTGGCCTAGTACTTTACCAGGCATAATGTCCTTCTCTAGGGACCTATTCTTCCTGATAACATGTCCAAAGGACAGGAGATGATGTCTCATCATCCTTGCTTCTAAGAAGCATTCTGGCTGTACTTCTTTCTTCCAAGACAGATTTGTTCCTTCTTTTGGCAGCCCAATATTCTTCACCAATACCATAATTCAAAGCCATCAATTTGTCTTGTTTTCCTTATTCATTTTCCAGCTTTCACATGCCTATGAGGTGACTGAAAACACCATGGCATGGATCAGGCACATCTTAGTCCCTAAAGTGACATTTTTCTTTTAAACACTTCAACAAGGTCTTTTGCAGCAAATTTGCCCAATGTGCGTGTCTTTTGATTTCTTGACTGCTGCTTCCACGGGTGCTGATTGTGGATCCAAGTAAAATTAAATCCTTGACAACTTTAATCTTTTCTCAATTTATCATGAAGTTACTTATTGGTCCAGCTGTGAGGATATTTATTCTCTTTCTTTTGAAGTATAACCCTTACTGAAGGCTGTGGTCTTCAGGTTCTTCAAGGGCTTCAAGTCCTCTTCACTTTCAGCAAGCAAGGTTGTGTCATCTGCATATCGCAGTTTGTTAATGAGTCTTCCCCCAATCCTGAGGCAACCTTCTTCTTCATAGACTCCAGCTTCTTGGATTATTTGCTCAGCATACAGACTGAATAAGTATGGTGAAAGGATGCAACTCTGATGCGCACCTTTCCTGTTTATAAACCATGCAGTGTCCCCTTGTTCTGCTCAAATGACTGTCTCTTGGTCTATGTACAGGTTCTGCATGAGCACAATTAAGTGTTCTGGAATTCCCATCCTTTACAGTGTTATCCGTAATTTGTTATGATCCACACAGTCAAATGCCTCTGCATAGTCAATAAAACACAGGTAAATATCTTTGTGGTATTCTCTGCTTTAAGCCAAGATCCATCTAACACCAGCAGTGGTATCCCTGGTTCCACATCGTCTCCTGAACCTGGCTTGAATTTCTAACAGTTCTGTGTCAATGTACTGCTGCAACCATTTTTGAATGATCTTCAGCAAAATTTTACTTGTGTGTGATATTAATGATATTGTGCAGTAATTTCTACATTCTGTTGGATCACCTTTTTGGGAATGGGATCAAATATTGATCTCCTCCAGCTGGTTGGCCAGGTACCTCTCTTCCAAATTTCCTGGCATAGACTAGTGAGAACCTCTGATGCTGCATCCATTTGCTGAAACATTTTAATTGGTATCCCATCAATTCCTGGAGCCTTGTTTTTCACCAATGCCTTCAGTGCAGCTTGGACTTCTCCCTTCAGTACTATTGGTTTTAATTATATGCTACTTCCTGAAATGGTTGAACATCAAACAATTCTTTTTTGTACAGTGACTCTGTTTTCCTTCCATCTTCTTTTGTTGCTGTCTGCGTCATTTAATGTTTTCCCCATGGAATCCTTCAATATTGCAACTTGAGGTTTGAATTTTTTCTTTAGTTCTTTCAGATTGAAAAAGGCAGAGCATAGTCTCTCTTCTGGCTTTCTAACCTCAGGTCTTTGCACATGTCATTATAATACTTTGTCTTCTAGAGCCACCCTTTGAAATCTTTTGTTCATCTCTTTTACGTCATCATTTCTTCCATTTGCTTTAGCTACTTTATGCATAAAAGCAAGTTTCAGAGTCTCTTCTGACATCCATTTTGGTCTTTTTTTTTCTTTCCTGTCTTTTTAATGACCTCTTGCTTTCTTCATGTATGATGCCCTTGATGTTATTCCACAGCTTGTCTGGTCTTCAGTCATTTGTTTTCAATGTGTCAAATCTATTCTTCAGGTGGTCTGTAAATTCTGGTGAGATATACTCAAGGTCATACTTTGACTCTTGTGGGCTTGTTCTAATTGTCTTCAACTTCAGCTTGAACTTGCATATAAGCAATTGATGGTCTGTTCCACAGTCGGCCCCTGGCCTTGTTCTGACTGATGACATTGAGCTTTTCCACTGTCTCTTTCCACAGGTGTAGTTGGTTTGGGTCATGCATATTCCATTTGGCAAGATCCATGTGTATAGTTGCTGTTTATGTTTGAAAAAGGTATTTGCAATGAAGAAGTCATTGGTCTTGCAAAATTCTATGGTGTGTGGTTTAACGGGACTTCTAAGTCAATTGGCAAAATAATTCTATTATGAAAACATTCTGCATCCCACTTTGAAGTGTGGCGTCTGGGGTCTTAAATGCTAACAAGCGGCCATCTAAGATGCATCAATTGTTCTCAACCCACCTGGATCAAAGGAGAATGAAGAACATCAAGGTCACACGATAACTAAGAGCTCAAGAGACAGAAAGGGCCACAATGAACCAGAGATCTACATTATCCTGAGACCAGAAGAACTAGTTGGTACCTGGCCACAACCGATGACTGCCCTGACAGGGAGCGCAACAGAGAACCCCTGAGGGAGCAGGAGATCAGTGGAATGCAGACCCCAAATTCTCACAAAAAGACCATACATAATGGTCTGACTGAGACTAGAGGAATCCCGGCGGTCATGGTCCCCAAACCTTCTGTTGGCCCAGGACAGGAACCATTCCCGAAGACAACTCATCAGACATGAAAGGGACTGGACAGTGGGTAGGAGAGAGATGCTGATGAAGAGTGAGCTATTTGTATCAGGTGGACACTTGAGACTGTGTTGGCATCTCCTGTCTGGAGGGGGAATGGAAGGATAGAGAGAGTTGGAAGCTGGCAAAATTGTCACGAGAGACTGGAAGGGCTGACTCATTAGGGGGAGAGCAAGTGGGAGTACGGAGTAAGGTGTATATAAACTTATATGTGACAGTTTGACTTGATTTGTAAACGTTCACTTGAAGCTCAATAAAAGTTAATAAAAAAAATAATAATTTATAAAAAAAAAAAATTCTATGGTGTGGTCTCTGGCATCATTTCTATCATCAAGGCCGTATTTTCCCAATACTGATCCTTCTTTGTTTCCAACTCTCACGATCCAATCACTAGTAATTACCAATGCAGTGAGATTGCATGTTCAATCAATTTCAGTCTGCAGAAGTTGGTAAAAATCTTTAATTTCTTCATCTTTGGCATTAGTGGTTAGTGTGTAAATTTGAATAATAGTCATATTAACTGGTCCTCCTTTTAGACATGGATTTTATACTATCACTGTCGGCATTGTGCTTCAGGATAGATCTCAGAATGTTCTTTTTGGTGATAAATGCAACACCATACCTCTTCAATTTGTCATTCTGGAATAGTAGACCATAGGATTGTCTGATTCAATATGACCAATATCAGTCCATTTCAGCTCACTATTGCCTAGGAATTAATCAATGTTTATGTGTTCCATTTCATTTTTGATGACTTCCAGTTTTTCTAGATTCATATTTCGTACATTCCACGTTTCTATTATTAATGGATGTTTGCAGCTGTTTCTTCTCATTTTGAGTTGTGCCACATCAGCAAATGAAGGTCCTGAAAGCTTGACTCTATCCACCTCATTAGGGTCAATTCTACTTTGAGGAGGCAGCTCTTCCCAGTCATATTTTGAGTGCATTCTAACCCAAGAGGCTCATCTTCCATCACTATATAAGATAATGTTCCATTGGTGTTGATAAGATTCCTCTTCCTAATCTGTCTCAGGCTGGAAGCTCAGCTGAAACCTGTCCACCTTTGGTGACCCTGGTGATATTTTAAATACCTGTGGCATAGCTTCCAGCATCATAGCAACACATAAGCTATCACAGTACTAAAAACTGACAAATGCTTATTAGTTGTTAATAGTTTATTTATACTAAATCTAAGATGAGCACTATGTACCAGACCACTCACCTGTTACTAAGTATTGAGTAGTCTGTATTGATATGCAGTGCCCACAAGTAAAAGGGTTGTCATGTACCCATGACAATGGCAACTGAGTGGTCTCTGTGACTAGCAAGGTGTAAAAGCTAAGTGGCTGTAGAACTGTTGGTTTCTTTGAGCTAGAGTTGTCTACACGTTCTCAATCTTGTGTTTTGAGACCGTGAAAGTCTTGAGTATGAAGTGAATGAAACATTGGAAGTTGTGCCTAGGATTCAGAAGACCTATCCTATGCTGTGGAGCCCTGGTGGCAAAGTGATTAAGAGCTCAGCCTACTAACCAAAAGGTCAGCAGTTTGAATCCACCAGCTGCTCCACTGAAACCCTATAAAGAAGTTCTACTCTGTCCTATAGGTTTGCTATGAGACCAAATCTACTTGATTGCACACAACAACAGTTAGGGTACTAGTGTACCTGCTATGTTATTTCCTATACTGTATCCTTTCCTAAGCCCAAGTAAACTTGGTGAATCCTACATTTGACTTACAACACATACCAAAATCAATGCACACACAAGATCAGTGGCACACGTTACTTTAAGATAAGACTTATTTTAGGAAGACCAGAGACCTACCCATGAGTGCCAAGGGGACATACCTTTCACCACAACAGTGAGGAACAAATTTGTGAAGGGAAAGGGAGCCCCATTATACTTGAAGACCACTGTGACTGCTATTTTATTTAAGGCAGATCTGACAGTAGGAGCTGCTCTAACTGAATTCAGACACCTAACTACAGTGGGGCTAATTGGACCCCACGGTAGCAGGGGCCAAGCAGTGGCACTCAATCAACAAAGGCAAGGTGGGCTTGATTACCCTAACAGACAACAGAATCAAACCAGTAATCAGAATAATCTGATTCATATGGACTTATGACATTGGCTACTTAGACATGGTGTCTCTAAGAGTAAAATGGATGGGAAATCTACTAAATATTTACTTAATATATCTATACAAGGGGATAAATTGTAGGTCAAGTGAATGGCAGTCTAACTTGAATTGCCAGAATAGAGGGCCATGGCTCCTTAATCAGTTCCCAGACTTGAGCCAGTTTATAGACCTACAACCCCTTGAATGAAGCAGAGGCCATGTTCCCTTGAGGAAGGACCCTACTACACTGCCCAAAACTTATGCTATTAATCTTTCTCCCAGCCTTCTCCAATGGGATCTATGGCCTTTTAAGAGAGCAGTGACTATTTATTGGGTAAAAAGGGAACAATCAAACTTTTCAGAGATTACTGGACATTAGCTCTGAACTGACACTAAATTCAGGAGACCTAAACTATCACCAGTCAGATTGGGGGTGTAGGGAGGTCAGGTTATTAGTGGAGTCTTAGCTCAGGTCCATGTCATAGCGAGTCCAGTGGACCTCCTAACCCATCGTAGTGATTTCTCCAGTTCCAGAATGCATAACTGGAACAGACATACTTAACAACTGGCAGAAGCCCCACACTGGAACCCTGACAGGTGAAGTAAGGGCTATTATGGTAGGAAAAGACAAGTGGAAGTCATTTAGAACTGCCCCTACCTTGGAAAATAGTAAACCAAAAGCAATACTACATTCCTGGAGGGATTGCAGAGATTACTGCCACCATCAGGGCCTTGAAGGATGCAAGGGTGGTGATTTCCACCATATCCCCATTCAATTTGCCTATTTGGCCTGTGCAAAAAATGGAAGGATCTTGGAGACTGACAGCATATTATTGCAACCTTAACCAGGTGGTGACTCCAATTGCAGCTGCTATTCCAGATGTGGTTTCATTGCTTGAGCAAATTAATACATCTCCTGGTACCTGGTAAATGGCTATTGACCTGGTTAATGCCTTTCTCTCCATACTGTTTTGAAAGACCACCAGAAGCAGTTTGCTTTTAGCTGGCAAGACCAGTAATATACCTTCACTCTCCTACCTCAGGATATATCAACTCTCCAGCCATGTGTCATTATTTAGCCCACTAGAAATTTGAATACCTTTCCTTTCTACAAGATGTGACACTAGTCCATTAAATTGATGACATTATGCTGATTGAACCTAGTAAGGATGAAATATCAACAACTCTAGACTTATTGGTAAGAGATTTGCCTGCTAGAAGGTAGAAAATTAACCTGACAAAAATTCAGGTTTCTTCCACCTCAGTGAAATTTCTAGTGGTGTGGGGCACGTTGAGATATTCTTTCTAAAGTGGAGGATAAATTGTTGCTTCTGGCCCCTTCTACAACCAAAAAGAAAGCACAACGCCTGGTGGGCTGCTTTGGAATTTGTTGACAACATATTCCTCATTTGGGTGTACTACTCCATCCTTTTCATTAAGTGATTTGAAAAGCTGATTGTTTTGAGTTTCCTTAAACGTGTGTGTGTGTGTGTGTGTGTGTATCAACTATCTTTGTTTTCTTCCCTCCTTTATTCCATTAAAGCAAAACCAAACCTGTTGCTGTCAACTCTATTCCAACTAATAGCGACCCTATAGGACCAAGTAGAACTGCACTATAGGGCTTCCAAGGAGTGACTGGTGCATTCAAACTGTCAGCCTTTTGGTCAGCAGCCATAGCTCTTAACCACTGTGCCACCAGGGCTCCAATTTCTTATTGTAAAATATAAGATGTAATTGGGGCTATTGTGTTTTCTGTTGTACACATATTAGTTGTATCATGTTAGGCACAAGTATGACTTTATATTTGTCTTTAGAGATTACGTATGGTTTAAGGGGATGTGTATAGGTGCCAAGCTGACAAGGAGTGGAATGTGATGGTTAATGTTATGTGTCAACTTGATTAGGTTATGGTTCTCAGTGCTTTGACAGACATTGGACTGATTGCTTTTCCACAATGTTATATAATATGATCACCTCAATAACGTGATTTGATGGGACCAGACAATCAGTTATAAGAGGCGTTTCCTCGGATGTGTGGCCTACATCTAATATACATAGACATTCTGGCAAAGCTATCCTACTTGTTCTCTATCCTGCATCTTATTCATCATCCTCTGACCTCCAGTTGTTGGAATGTGAGAAAGCAGCCTGCTATCTGATCTGCAGGTCTTGGGATTCCCAGCTCCTGCAACCCCATGAGCCAGCAGCCTTCAGCCTGACCTGCCAATTTTGGGTTCCTTAGTCCCTGCAACCACATGAGTCAGGAGAAGCCTCTAGCCTGACACCTGACCCACAGGTTTGGAACTTGCCAGCTTCCACAACTGCATGAGCCATTTCCTTGAGATAATCTCTCTATATATTAACACACATATATATATATATTATGTATATATATATTTACATATGTATAATTTTGTAAGACCAATAACTTCTTCAATGCAAATACCTTTTTTCAACAACATAAATGACAACTATACACTTGGACCTCACCAGATGGAATACACAGGAATCAAATCAACTACGTCTGTGGAATGAGAAAATGAAAAAGCTCAATATCATCAGTTAGAATAAGACCAGGGGCCGGCTATGGAACAGACCATCAATTGCTCATATGCAAGTTCAAGTTGAAACTGAAGAAAATTAGAACAAGTCCATGAGAGCCAAGTATGACCTTAAGTATGTCCCACTTGAATTTAGAGACCATCTCAAGAACACTAATGACCGAAGACCAGAGGAGCTATAGAATGACATCAATGACATCATACATGAAGAAAGCAAGAGGTCATCAAGAAGACAGGAATGAAAGAAAAGACCAAAACGGATGTCAGAGGAGACTCTGAGACTTGCTCTTGAACTTTAAATAGGTAAAGTGAAAGGAAGAAATGATGAAGTAGAAGAGCTGAACAGAAGATTTCAAAGGGCAGCTCAATAAGACAAAGTAAAGTATTATTATGACATGTGCAAAGACCTGGGGATAGAAAACCAAAAGGGAAGAACACACTTGGCATTTCTCAAACTGAAAGAACTGAAGAAAAAATTCAAGCTTTGAGTTGCAATACTGAAGGATCCTATGAGGAAATTTTTAAATCATGCAGGAAGCATCAAAAGAAGATGGAAGGAATACACAGAGTAACTATACCAAAAAGAATTGGTTGATGTTCAGCCATTTCAGGAGGTAGCATATGATCACGAACCAATGGTGTTGAAGGAAGAAATCCAAGCTGCAGTGAAGGCATTGACGAAAAACAAGGCTTCAGGAATTGATGGGATACCAACTGAGATGTTTCAACAAATGGATGCAGCCCTGGAAATGCTCGCTCATCTATGCCAAGAAATGTGGAAGACAGCTACTTGGCCAACTGACTGGAAGAGATTCATATTTATGCCTATTCCCAAGTGCAGAAATTATCCAACAATATCATTAATATCACACACAAGTAAAATTTTGCCAAAGATCATTCAAAAGAGACTGCAGCAGTTCATTGACTGAGAACTGCCAGATATTCAAGCAGGATTCAGAAGTGGATGTGGAACCAGGGATATAATTGTTGATGTCAGATGGATCCTGCTGAAAGCAGAGAATACCAGAAAGATGTTTACCTGTGTTCCATTGACTATGCAAAGGCATTTGACTGTGTGGGTCATAACAAACTACAGATAGCATTGTAAAGAATGGGGATTCCAGAACACTTAATTGTGCTCCTGAAAAACTGTACATAGATCAAGAGGCAGTCATTCGAACAGAACAAGGGAATACTGCGTGGTTTAAAGTCAGGAAAGGTGTGTATCAGGGTTGTATCCTGTCACCATACTTATTCAATCTGTACACTAAACAAATAACCTGAGAAACTGGACTAAATGAAGAAGAATGGGGCATCAGGATTGGAGGAAGATTATACAGAGGACACAACCTTCTTTGCTAAAAGTGACAACGACTTAAAGCCCTTACTGATGAAGATCAAAGACCACAGCCTTCAGTATGGATTACACCTCAACAAAAGAAAACAAAAATCCTCACAACTGGACCAATAAGCAACACCGTGATAAATGGAGAAAAGTTTGAAGTTGTCAAGGATTTCATTTTACTTGGATCCACAATCAACAACCATGGAAGCAGCAGTCAAGAAATCAAAAGATCCATTGCATTGAGCAAATCTGCTGCAAATGACCTCTTTAAAGTGTTGAAATCACCTCACATGCATGTGAAAGCTGGACAATGAATAACGAAGACAAGAGAACAATTGACGCCTTTGAATTGTGGTGTTGACAACGAATACTGAATATACCACAAACTGCCAAAGAACATGGACTGCCAAAGAATGAAAAAATCTGCCTTTCAAGTGGTACAACCAGAATGCTCCTTAGAAGCAAAGATGGCAAGACTATGTTTCACATGCTTTGGACATGTTATCAATAGAGATCAATCCCTGGAGAAAGACATCATGCTTGGTAAAGCAGAGGGTCAGCGAAAAAGAGGAAGACCCTCAATGAGATGGATTGAGACACAGTGGCTGCGACAATGGGCTCAAGCATAACAAGGACTGTGAGGATGGTGCAGGACTGGGTATTGTTTCGTTCTGTTGTGCATAGGGTTGCTATGAGTTGGAAGCGACTCTACGGCATCTAACGATGACAACAACAATCTTCACTGGTTTTGCTCCTTTAGAGAACCCGGCCTAAGATGGAATCCAACATTTTTATTCTCATTATCAAAACCTGAAAATATACAATAGTTATCACTTCTAGCATTGGAAATATGCTCAGATATTTGAAAGGCACCAGTTTTATGTATCACTTTAGAAGAGTACTCGAAGTTTCTCAACTCATGACCACTTTGTGAATTTAAAGAATTAAAGAACACATTGGGGATTTTATAACATAAAGCATCAGTCCCAAACAATGAAATTTTGGGGAGGTGCTAATTTAAGATAATTTTCTTTCAATCCTAAAAGTTTCCTTTCTTTCGCTTTCTCTTCCTTTCATTTAACTCACATCTATTAGATATTGTTTTAGGCACTGGGCATATGGATATAAAAGCTAACTCCTATTCTGTAGGAATCTACAGATTAGAGAGGAGGTAAGTGTTAAATTAATTTACAGTGGAGTGTTACTTGTATGAGGATAAGGAACATAAACTGTTAAGCGCTCCACTACTAGCCAAAAGGATGCCTCTTGGAAGACAGGCCTGAAAATCTCCTTCTAAAAGGTCACAGCCTTGAATACCCTACTCTACACACACAGGGTCTCCATGAGTTGGAATCAACACAATGGCAACTAACCAAAACAACAAGGAGATGCACAGAGGAAAAGAAATGATAGTGGTGGTGTCTTCCTGCTATGATTATTTTGTATTCACAGGTCTTTAAATTCCAGTTTACCTTACTAATATCATGAAAAAAATAACCTAGAGAGGAGGAGGAAGAGAAAACAAGCTATGCCTCAGTTTCAGAATAACAATGGAATGCCTATTACTTGTCTTCAGAAGGAGGCGATGATGACATAGTCATGTTGTAGGTAAAGAGAATGACATGCCCTGTCAAGGACGATCTGCGCTCTAAAAGAATTGAAGGTCTCAAAACCAGTATATCTTTTTTATTAATGTTTACTAAAGCAGTTTTAGGAGCTCCTTCTAATATATTACTAGTGATTTAGAAGGAGTAAATGTACTTGCCAGTCACCATTATTTGAAGCATATTAAAATATGGCTAGCAAGTAAAATGATTTAATGGATGTGCTTATAATTCATCTTGCTCATTTGGGGTCTACTTGTATAAGAAGAAAATCTATTGGTATAATTTGATACAATGCTGTCTTGAACAGTGAATATAGGAAAAAGTTATTGGAAAAACAGGTGCATTTACGATCTATATAACATGGTGGTCTGGGAAGCACTGTTGTCTACTCCTTGGCTCTTCCATAGGCCTTAATTCCTAGGTTCCTAGGCCCTTGGCCCAAATATTCCTAGTGTTGCAGTTTTAGAGGGCTGGAAATAAGAATAATATAAAAAATTATATTCAAATGAAGTGTTGAATAAATCAGAAAGAATACTTGGAGATTCTTAAGGTGTCCAGCCAGCTAGATGGCTTTTGATTTGTTGTTCTCTGCTGTCAAGTTGGCCCCCAACTCGTGGGGACCTCATGCACAATGAAATGAAAGACTGTCTGGTCATGGATTGGTCCATCAGGATCCATAGGGTTTTCATTGGTTGATTTTTCCTTTAAAGCTACTAAACCAAGAAGAGCACAGGCGTGTCCTCTTCTACACTGCTTGCAGTAGAATGAATTGGAACACACTTCCAAAAACTCTTTTAGCAATAGACATCAAAAGTCTTAAAAATAACTATGTTTTGTTTTTTTACCAGTTCTACCTCTAGGAGTTTATAATAAACAAAAAGAAATACAGAAAAAGGCTATGTGCACAAAGATGTTCACTATATAACTGCATAATATAATTAATAGTAAATTCAATATGCATTAATGTAAAATAATTAAGTGATTTATGGTAAATAATTATTATGGAAAAGCACATTGTCACTAAAATGGCATTAACAAATACGTTTTTTCATGGCATGGAGGGATGCAAATAGTATAAAACCAAACTAAATCCACTGCCGTCAAGTCGATTCCGACTCATTGCGACCCTATAGGACAAAGTAGAACTGCCCCAATAGGGTTTCCAAGGAGTGGCTGGCTGGTGGGTTCGAACTGCTGACCTTTTGGATAGGAGCCGTAGCTCTTAACCACCGCACCACCAGGACTCTGCAAATAGTATAAGTACAATAGAATAATAAAAATATCACTTACAGTATGGTGGTTATAAGCATATACTCATGTATATGTATATTTGTATATATGCATATATATTATATATATATGCATGTATTTGTGTGGTGCATAGATATTTTTAATATTCAGGGGAAAATTACCATCAATTTCAATAACTTTGCACAAACCAAAAATATATTCAATTATCAGCTGCCTTTTTGTATTAGTGATAACTTTATGGATAAATATATTCATTTCACATTTTTTTATTAAAATATAACTTATTTTTGAAATCAGAGAAAATGCTTGTACACTTCAAACAACATAGAGATTTTTATTTAGCATTTTGAAACAAATATTTTGAGGTAAAATTTACCATGTTTTCATATGGCTCCGATTATCCAGAACTGTCTTGTATGGGTGACAGGACATGTGAGATGATCCCCATGAAACCAAATGTCATTATGTGCCTTAAAGAAGGTTACAGAACACTCAGCATCTTCCCAATACTGCCATGGTGCATTTTTTTAAAGTGTAACTCCAGAAACTTACATCTTCTGAAATATAACCAATGCCAGAAATTATGTAATTTTAACAAAGACAAGTGTAAATCAAATAATACGACAATAAAGCCCCTGACACTGGGGAAAGGTGGTCCTACAGGGACCATGTTAGCATAATGTGATGTGAAATCTGGGTGGCGGAAGCTTTGCTCTGTAGCTGTCACTTTGTGCCCTCTAGGGAGGTATCTTGTGGTGTGTAATCTTACATCGCTTTCATCTATTATAGATGAGAGATCCCAGCACAGAACTTAACACTGAGAAACATGATTTGAGTTTGTGATAGTTCCTGAATGATTAGGGAGCCTGTAAACCAAAAATACAATATTATTTCTCCATGACTCAGTTTTTTGAGGGCCAGAGTTAATGTTTATATGGTGTATATGTTATTGTTTAAATGGAAGTCAGTATTATTAAGTTTAGAAAATCACAATGTAGACCAGCTGGAAGTTTAAAACTAAGCAGCAAAAAAGTTAAAAATTCCTGCTAGGGATTAGTAGATTTGGTTTGTTTACTTAAGCAATAGCAGATAAGAGTTCCTGTTTCCGGTATATTATTGTTTAATAGAAAGACCACATCTGTATTCCATTATATTTCTCATCTGCATATATAAACTGCCAATTTATGCTTTTATAAAGTCTACTCTCCCAAAACATTTTCAAGTTAAAATGTGTATGAAAGCATAAAATATAACCCTACAAAATTGAAATGGAAATGCCTGTGGCTAAAATGCGATGGAGAAAACCATAAATTTCTCTTCTGGAATGCTGTTTTTCTTTTTCTTTTTCCTTTATTTCTTTGCTCTAATTCAATGCAGTTAACTCAGATACCCAAAGCACACAACAGGAAGAATAACTTAGCAAGATGGCAAAACGTGGAGAGCATTATAGCCCCAATACGGAAAAAGATACTTAATGAGAGCCTAGGTCATTGAAATTTCTACACAACCTACCTGAGGAGGCTAAAGACAGAATGTGGCAATTGTTCCAACTTCCCTCTCTCTAGTCATATGTATCACCTCTTCTCTTTCCTGTCAGTCTCTCTGAGTTCTTCTCTGAATTTTCCATTCCTTCCTTTAGTCCATGACTCAGTGTTGCATGCCCACCAAACTTCACCCCAGCTTCATTTGAAGGCATCAGATAGCTAGCTATTGAGACATGCAGTAATTGCAGGGTCAGACTTTGTAGACTAGAGGAGTACATTGGAATAACCCCAAATTTGTGCATGCCACTTTTGCCTTTGGGATATTTGCCAAATTTTGGAATGGAACAAAAGTCTGAGAAGTGCCGGAAAGGATCTCTGTCAATGGGTAGAAAATCCAGCAGAACTCAAGGCAATTTCTCAGGAACTTGGAGACAAAATATTGGAGTTTAGGACTTCTGTGATATCTAGAACTTGAGAAACTGAGATTCCCCCTAGAAAGGGGAGCACAGAGAAGTGAAGCAGACACTCCACACTCCACAGTTTTTTGTTTGTTTGTTTTGTTTTATTTTCTTTGAGACATTTTTCCAAGGGCAAGAGATCAAGAAGTCAAGCAGAAAATACCTTGAATTCAGAGAAAAAACTGTGGGTAGCACACTGAGTTGAGGACACAAGTACTGGGATACATCTGAGAACACAGTACCTCTTCCCAGATAAAGCTTTGTGGTTGTAGCTTTTCACTCTAAATTATGGCTGCAAATTAAATTCATGTTTGAGATGTTATCCAGTCAGATAAAACTAGTAAATTCCTTTGGTATATATTTCTTCGAATCACTTTCGTAGTTGTGATTTGGTTTACTACCACTGACATTCAAAAAAGGTGTGCCTTCTTGGGCAATAAAGCTCAGTGAAAATTATTTTATCATCTGTAGATTAAGGTTAAAAATAAATAATACACATTTTATTTCCTTAATTTAGCTACTAATGTTTTTAACGTTAAATTATAAATCAGAAGAAAAAAAAAGATTTGGTTAAAGTTAAAATGATTGCAAAGACAAGTTACAATGGTAAACGCTTGCATGCATTTTAATCACTTTTTCTACAGTTTTTAGTTACAATTGACAGCCTATTCACAAAATATCACCAATCAAAGCATGCCTGCTGTGAATGACTAGTGGTCAGTTCTTGCCACAGACAACTCCCCATGTGAGTTCGTCGCCCAAACTAGTCCATATCCTGTTTCGAGAGATGAGTGCAATGATCTTGTACCTGGATGTCATGATAATGCCAACTTGTTATAAAAATTTGTAAAAGTACAGACTCAATTTCAGTACCTACTTCATTCTGGAACTGTGAAAAAAAATCTGTGGACTAGAACAGGTATGCAGACTATAACTAGCACAATACTAGAAGGCTCTTCCAATTTTAAAAATAACAGGTTTCATTGCTTATCTATTACACAATAATTTCAACCAAAAAAATAAAAAGTTAAGAGAGGAACAATTTACTTTTCTTTGTAAAAGAATTTATTGGCTCTGAAAGCAATGGGTACAGCTCTATTGATGAATACTTGCAAAGATAAAAGAGGGAATATGAATCTGTATATGAAGCTTGAATGATATTTGAAAGTAATCATGAAACATAAGATTTGAAGCCACATTACAATCAAATGGGAAGAAAATATCTTCAAGGTTACTAACAATAATTGTAACTTCATCCAAGGATCATAATATGCATGACCAAAGCACCAAAACCATTGCCGTCAAGTAGATTCTGACTTATACTGACCATATAGGGTGGAGTAGGACTGCCCCAAAGGGTTTCCAAGGTTGTAATCTTTACAGGAGCAGATTGTCATATTTTTTTCTCATTGAACAGGTGGTGGATTTGAATCTCCGACCTTTTGGTTAGCAGCTGAGTGCTTAACCATTCCACTACCAGGGCTCTTTATATGCATCACCCAGAAAAACCCAGTGCCGCCAGGGTTTACTAATTCTGACAGGGATCACAATATCCATTACTGTAATATACACATATCTCAGATGAAAACTCTATAGCGACTTGCCATTAAAATGTCAAATATTAAAACATGCCTTATTTTAAAAAAGCAATTTGAATAACTGAACAAATAAGCTTTCTCAAGGTCACAATCAGTTGGTGGGAGATTTGGAAACCCTGGTTTTGTAGTGGTTAGGAGCTCTGGCTGCTAACCAAAAGGTTGTCAGTTCAAATCCACCAGGTGCTCCTTGGAAACTCTATGTGCAGTTCTACTCTGTCCCATGGGATTGCTATGTGTCAGAACTGACTCGATGGCAGTGGGTTTTTGGTGGGCTTTTCTCCAGTAATTTTATGTATATCACAAGCTGTTTTATGTATATCACAGATATTTAGTCTCTCAGGAAACAACCAATGTATTTCAGTAAAATAAAATATTTTCCTTGTGAATATCATTAATAAAACTTACACAAGGACTCCTATAATAGCAGGGCTTTCTTGAACAGGTAATAAGGGGATTCACTCAAAGCACAGTCTTATTGGCTTATGAGTATAGGATGCTGAAAAGGTAAAGAAAAAAACTAAACTAAACCCTAGTGTTGACTTCCTTTAAAAATTCCATTATCTTTTAACCTCACTTCTGGCTCCAAAATTCCCAAATCAGTGAACCCACTTAAAAAAAAGAAAAAACCTAAATTCAGAAATTGCCCAGCAAAATAAAGTGATCCCTTAACATAAAGAAAACAAAAATCCTCACAACTGGACCAATAAGCAATATCATGATTAACAGAGAAAATATTGAAGTTGTCAAGGATTTCATTTTACTTGGATCCACAACGCCCATGGAAGCAGCAGTTAAAAAAGGAAATGACACACTGCTTTAGGCAAATCTGCTGCAAAAGGCCTCTTTAAAACGTTAAAAAGATAAGATGTCACTTTGAGGACTAAGGTGCGCCTGACCCAAGCCATGCCATTTTCAATGACTTCATATGCATGCAAAAGCTGGTCAATGAATAAGGAAGACCGAAGAAGCACTGATGCCTTTGAATTATGGTGTTGGCAAAGAATATTGAATATACTATGGCCTTCCAGAAGAGCAAACAAATATATCTTGGAAGAAGTACAGCCAGAATGCTCATTAGAAGCAAGGATGGTGAGAATTTGTCTTACATACTTCGAACATGTTATCGGGAGGGGCTGGTCCCTGGAAACGGACATCATGCTTGGTAAAGAAGAGGGTAAGTGAAAAAGAGGAAGACCCTCAACAAGATGGATTGTCACAAATGGTTGCAATGATGAGCTTATACATATCAGTGATTGTGAGGATGGTGAAGGACCAGGCAATGTTTTGTTCTGTGGTAGATAGGGTTGCTACAAGTCAGAATCAACTCAGAGGCGCCTAACAACAATAGTTGTGAAGCTGAGACAATGAAGGTTATGTACGGATATTGCCTTTCTTTTGAGACCAGAACAATATTCATTTTCATTCACTACAGAGAGGTGAGTTTCATCACCCACATTTCATCACCAGGTACTAGCTATGAATGCGATTTCTAACAATGTGTTCATTACTGACATAATGAAAATTGACTGTAATTAAATGGTGTGGGGTTCATTAAAATTGGATTTTACTTTGAACATTTTGGGAAAATAAAATATTCATGTAGTTGTTTCATTGACGGACTGCTTGCATTATGCTCTTTTTTTAGCAAGATTCTTATAATTTTTGAATTTCATATTCATTGTCTATAAAATAATACTGGCTTTATAATGTTTCTGAGAAAATGTAAATATGAATAGAAAGCATATTTGTCTATGGGTGAATATATGTCTCTTTCTCTCTCACACTCACACACACATACACACACACCACACATTCTAGGACATCACACAAAATTACTGCTTCATTCTACAAAACATCAGGTACAAATCTTATCAGGTGCTTTAGATCTTAAGGATAAAAAATTTCACATTGAAAAGGCAATTATTATTTTAATGTATTTATAATCATTTTGACCTATGCACTCATTTTTAATTAATCTTTTTCTGCCTTCCTGTAAGAGTAGATAAATAAGCACCACTTTTTCTTGCCAATAAGTTTATAGTCATCATCATCATTATCATTATTTTGTTGTTTTAGAGTTTCTACATATGAAGTATGAGTTTAAAATACTTATCCAGCACCTAAGTCACAAACTCTTCTAAGATCTTAAAATATAGCAGTTTACAAAATAAAGTAGTTTCCCTCACAAAGAGTATATACCAGATGCACTCCAAAATATATATATATATAACTTTAAAAATATTTAATAACTGATGTTCTTTACATGTCCCTCCCATTAATCACAATGGGCACCAGCATTAACCAAGCATTATTGTTAGTTTATACTAGTTATCAGTCCTGCATAGAAATATTATTTGTAACAATATTAATATAGATATATGGACATAAATAGATCAATTACAATTTTTTGATTGTTTAACAATCAAGTAAAATCATTTCCTTTTTCATGTATAATTTCTTTCAAACTAGTTCCTGTGACCTAGATTGACAACTACCCCAAATCACTATATCTAGTGACAGTTGCAAACTTAAAATTACTAAGTCTGAGAGACCTATGTAATAATAAAGAGAAGATTTTTAAACAACCCAATGTTACCAGAATTAGGTAGAGAATAATAATAATTAATGGCTCTGTAATATTTATTGAGCTAATAATATGTAACAAGCACTGTTCTAAACTCTTATTGAATCTAACTGAATTTTCACAAGAGCCCTATGCAGTGAGTGACTTTATCATCCACATTTCTTAGATGAGAAAGCACAGACATAAAAAACAAGTACCAAAGTTCAGCACATGTGGCTTTAATGATAGAACTAGGATTCAAAGATAAGGTTTTAAATATTTTACTGCCTCCTAATCCAAAAACAAATAATAATTTTTTTTTTTTTTTTTTTTTACCACCAAAGGAAACCCTGGTGGCATAGTGGTTAAGAGTTTGGCTGCTAACCGAAAGGTCAGCAGTTCAAATCCACCAGGCACTCCTTGGAAACTCCATGGGGCAGTTTGACTTTATCCTATAGGGTCTCTATGAGCTGGAATTGACTCAATGACAATGGTTGAGTTTGGTTTTAATTATCAAAGCTCACCTAACACACTGCATCCAGGATTATATATTTCTTTAACTGAAGCATTTATTCAAAAGTTGCATGATCGAGTTACAGATGTCTGGGGGAACTTAAAAAATAATGAATTATTTCAAACTAGCTCTTAGAATGCAATAAGAACCTAAATTCTACTCTACCACAAAACTATAATTTCTACCTTAACGTAAAATATGTTTTCTTTTTTTTAAAAAAGGTATCTAAGATTCCTCCTTTATAAATTCAACAAATATTACCACCACCTGCTCTGTGGGAGAAAGATGTAGCAGTCTGCTCCTATAAAGATTTACAGCCTTGGAAATCCTATGGGGCAATTCTACTCTGTCCTACAGGATCACTGTGAGTCAGATCCCACTTGACAGGAATGAGTTTGGTTTAGTTTGGGTTTAACATGAGGTATTACTATGTTCTAGTGATATAGCAGTGAATAGAAGAGATCATGATCTTACTTAAATGGAACTTATACTATAGTAAAACAAACAAACAAAAAACCCAAATCCACTGCTATCAAGTCAATTCCAATCTTTCTATCCTTTCTGGGGTTAATTTATGCCGGGTCAAAGGAGAGAGAAACTCCCTGATTCCAGAAGGTGCTTCTATCTCCTCCAAAACTATCAAAAGGAAGGTCTCATTGAGAGTAAACGATGGGCTGGTTCATTATTCATGACCTCTCTGTGGTCTCTGCTGACAAGGTTGATTAGCATTGTGATCCACATCTTAAGTCTGGATGGGAACAATATACATACAACTCCATCCTCTGTTTTTAGGAGAGCCTTTTCCATATAAGCCTGCTTTCCAATATTAATCTAAACCTGCTGACCATGAGGAAACTAAACCTAAAATTACAGTTTGAGAAAATAAAAATGGACTTATATCAATGAAGCCATCACATTATGAACACTGGTGCCCTTTATCAAAACAGAGCATCTGAGTTGGCATTATATACTACCTGTCACTTTGGATCAGAGTATGGCAAACAATAAAAACCAAGAACTGTGATTTATCCATTTCTCTAACCAACCCAAACATTCCATATTTTCTGTTCCTTTGCTTACACTTGACTCTATAAACATATATACTTCTGGATAGACATCCTTCCAGGATGTCCCTTTACAGCTCTGAGCATTTAACATCTATGGCATTGGGGCAAATATTTACACTCCAAAAATTCACAATAGTAATAGCAAACTTGGGAGCATACATTTAAAAAAAAAAAGTCTACTGAGTTTTCTTACGTTTATCCCAAATTTAAGAATCATAATTCTAATCTTCCAGAACTCTAGCCCTTAAACTGGACTTAAATTCTAAATAGAGTGGAATACTTATGATTGTAAGGGAACATCCCAGTGTAGTCACAGAATTTTCTTTGTAAATACTATTTAATTTTAATTTCAATGTATATGCATATTCCATTCATTCTGTGATAAACATTTAATTTCAGTGGGTAGTGTTTTGCCCTCAAAATTATGTTCCTTTGTAAATCATGACAGCCTCTTTACTAACACAGAACCTGGAATGTTAGAGCAATCTAGCTGCAACAACTGTCACACCATTCATCATCAACATTGATTCAGCTGTCCTGGATAACCAGGCAGTTGATCCCTTCCCCACTCACTACACCATGTATACTACTCCCAAAGCCACATGCTCCATTGAAGTGGATGTCCTTCTCATGCACATGGAAGCCACTCCACACTGATATCCAAATATATATATATGAATACTTATATCCCTGTGCTAGGAATTCTCCCAGATCTCTAAAGGTCCACTTGAAGGAATTAAGAATCCCAAAAATAGCACACCATTGCCTCAAAAATATAGTATGGCTCAAGGGTCAAAACCACTGATCCTAAGTGCCTATTGTCCCTTTCTTTGGCTTCAGCCTTTTTAGAATAAGTATTACTCTGTTGCTCCTTCTCACCTGCCTTTACTTTCTTTCATACCTAAACATTTCATTCATTGTCTTCTCCTATAAGACCAATGAGCAGTCACATAAGTAAATAAAAGGAACTATAGCATTTTTTTCAAAACCAAACCCTAAAAAGAAATATATCCATTGCCGTAGAGTCGATTCCAACTCATAGCGACCCTATAGAATGGAGTAGAACTGCCCCACAGAGTTTCAAAGGAGCGGCTGGTGGATTTGAACTGCTGACCTTTTGTAAGTATCTGTAGCACTTAAGCACTATGTCACCAGGATTTCAAAAAAGAAATACAGGGGTCTTCTATACAGGGTTTATCCTGGAGTCACATAAATACTCATACAAGATCATCTATCTTTTCTCAATCATGCCCAAGAAACATAGTCAAGAGTATCTTTTGGCTAAGCCTCTTGATATTTTGCAAACCTGAAGGAAATATGTTTTTTCTAACACATTATCTCAACTTGTTCAAAAGACATGAATCTTTCCTTTTACTTCCTTGAGAAAGTACGAATTATGTGTTATTGTCATATTTTACCAATTAGAAGATCCTCAAAATCTCAAACTCTTCATTTCTTAAATAGAACAATCAGCCAGTATCCTTCTGAACACTTTTTAATTTTTGGTTCATTTTCCATTGTTAGGAATTTTATAGACTCTGGAAGGTTAGCTTTCTTTCTCTTTCATGATAATCAGTTACTATCCAGTAAGTCACAGATTGATGAAAATGCCTAATAACTGAATGTCCCAGGAAGAGCGTAACACCTTCTCATTCTGGGGGATTGTTCCTCCTCTGACTCTAATCATGTTGTTACAAAGAAAATTTCCAATCATTGTACTCAAGAACTCTACAGATAGGGTTGGAGACCTGAGCAAAATATGGCTAATAAGTGTGTTCCTTCAAGACTTTTTTTTTTTTAACTAAGAACTGAGGGATGAAGAGTAAGGCCTCTTGCATAGAAAAACTGGAAAGACAGCCTGGAACCATCAATGCTGTGTTTCTCCTCCACAGGAACTGATGCTCAGTTGTAAAAGAGCCTAAGTGGTGAGAGGATAGACCAAGATGAAGACGTGGAGAGGGAGTATTATCTGATGGCTTTCAAATCCCTGTTCTCAGTCATTCCTGAGACTGATCTTTGCCTTGCCATTCCTAAAATCTGGTTAGGTAAGCCAAAAATTCCACTCTCTAGGTAAGTGATTTCCAGTTGAATTTCTGCCATCTATAAGCAAAATGGGTCCTGGCTGGATGTTCTGATAAATGCCCTAGTTCTACTGGTTTTTTCTGACCCACATACCAGAGTCAGTAACTGCATAGTCTGGACTACCCTCCTCAGTGAGCAAGAATCAAGCTTCAAAGCACAAGAATTTGTCATCCTCCCTATTAATGAGTTTTAATAGTTTGTTTTGGTTTGTTGGGGCATTTCAGTTTCTGTAGACGAGCTAATATTTTGGCAACATAAATTGTAACGCATAAATACGAATTAAAAATCCTAAATGAAAATTAAATCACTGTTCAGCAATTTAGGTCTATTGTTACTTGTCCAAAATAGAATGGTCATTCTCTTCCACTAGACTTTTCTTCTTTACTCATTTGTTGTTGTTAGGTGCCATTGAGTCTGTTCCGACTCATAGCGACCCTGTGCACAACAGAACGAAACACTGCCCGGTCCTGCACCATTCTTACAATCCTTGTTATGCTTGAGCTTATTATTGCAGCCACTGTGTCAATCCACCTTGTTGAGGGTCTTCCTCTTTTCCGCTGACCCGGTACTCTGCCACACATGATGTCCTTTTCCAGGGACTGATCCCTCCTGACGACACGTTCAAAGTATGTAAGACGCAGTCTCACCATCCTTGCCTCTAAGGAGCATTCTGGCCACACTTCTTCCAAGGCAGATTTGTTCGTTCTTTTGGCAGTCCATGGTATATTCAACATTCTTCGCCAACACCGCAATTCAAAGGCGTCAACTCTTCTTCGGTCTTCCTTATTCATTGTCCAGCTTTCACATGCACGTTTACTCATACATCATTCATACCCTCATTCAGAATATATTTGCTGAAACCCATCGTGTTTCAGGCACAGTGCTAGGAATGGGAAAATGGGAATACAAAAATGACAAAGACACAAACTTTATATCATGAAAAATCACTGTTCACCACTGTGTTTTAAAGTTGGTCTTGTTAGCCACATTTATTTTGATTGGAAAACATGCAAAGCAGTTCATAAAACTCAGTTTTTGATACAGTTTAGTTAATTAGAATGAGACCAGTGAGGTTAGAATCTTCAAGTTACCCATCACACGAGTGATGCAAAAATTAACCTCATATGACAAAGGTTATCATTTTAAGTGAACATTTTTCTATACTATTAAAATTGTACTTTACAAAAATACACTTCCAAAATCTCAAGGTTGCAAGTTAGTTACCTTTGTAACTACCCAAACCAAACATTTAATATTATGGAAAAGATATTTCCTCCTTATTAAAAAAAAAAAAAAAAAAACTTAAGATACAGAATAAATACAGATTTCACTTAAATTTCAAGATAACTGCAACATAAATATTTGCTAGGCTACATTATCTTTCTTTGTAATGAAGGGTGATGGATAATCCTTTGTCTTGCAAAGTCAAAAGCATTAATATGAACAACTTCTTAAAAACGATCATTAAAATCTTATCACCAAATATTAGCGTGACATCTATGACTTCAGGTATCAACTCTAATTTCAATTAAGATTGGATGAAGCTATCAGGGGCTTATAACGTATACATAACCCACAAAAGAGAATACAGAATAGAGGTTGCCACACAAATATCTAAAAATATTAGCGATTAGTTTTGCAGAAGTGTTTAAAAAGAACGTGATATCACAGGAGCCAAAAAAAAAAAAAAAAATTTAGTATCCATGGGTTAGGGTAGTCAGAAAAAAACTTGACAAAAAGAGGTAAAATTTCATCCTCATCTGGATAAATGAGAAGTTTCAGAAGAAAAAATGGGAAAGGGGTATTCTAAGCAGAGGAAACAGCCTGAAAGCAAAATTATGAATTCACAATGAATCTTCATTGGTTTAGGTTTAAACAAAACTTTTTGTTTTGATTTTTGCCTAGAAGATCACCAGCCTCTCTGTATTACGCTTTAGATTTTGAGCATAAATTAATCCTTAACTAACCTATATAATAAATCTATTAGGTAGATTTCAAGCCTTTACCTGGCTTCTTTTTAATATTTCACAACTTCCTTCAATATTAGATCCTTGGGTTTTTGGTTTTTTTCCCTAAGAAGAACTTACTCAGAATGCTTTTATTGCAACATAAATAAATAGCAGTTGTCAAAGAGTGGCTTTTATCAGAATTGGAGGGGGTTTTCTGGGCTCTCTTGTAAGAGGTAGTATGTGTGTGTAGGGTGGGAAGGTGGAGGATAAAGTCCATGCTGCTCTGGTTGAATTTTTTTTCTCAGGATGAGGCACTGTCGTACATTTTTCTGTCATCCTGAATCCCTTTATCCATTCAGCAGAGCCTCTTGACAATAATCAGTAGTTTCTTTTATCTTAAAACATTTTATCATGACCTTTCTCTTAGTTGATGGGTAATTTCAATACTCATAGACTAAGGTTGGACAGGCAGGGAAACACAAGCACCACGGTGTTTAGGTGGATATCACAAAGGCTGGAGTTCACACAAAAATAGGAGATGACAGAGATGAGGCAAATGTCTCCAAGTTTAGAGTATGAATGCCAGTAGAAGGATGACTCTCCTATATTTCCATCCTTATCTAGTTTCTCTCTCTTTGTCTCTCTCTCTGCCCTCTCTCTTGCACCCAACTTTCTGTAGTTCAGAAAGAGTGAATTTGTTTCAGATGCTTTACTGTGGCATGTCCTCTCTTTCCTACAGCCATTCTGTTCCCTAGACCTGCTTAACCCCTGTCATCCATCATTCTTCTAGCAACCTAAATGGCACTTCCATCCAGAAACTTTTCTGGACCCCCCAGGAATAGGGCAGGTTCCCCAATGCCATATATTTCCATGTCTCTGTTCATCATAATTCATAATGGTTTGTATAATTTTTATTTAATGTTTGTCTAGGCTCCAGACTACAGCATTCATTAAGGACACGAACAACGCTTGTGTTTTTCACTGTTATATTTCTAGAACCTGGTTCATTTCTTGGCACATACCAGTGCACTCAAGATATAATTTGTTTTTGACCTTATAACGATCCTACATCCTGCCAACATGTGATGGCAACTAAAACAATGTTGGAAAGGGAGCTTGTTCAAAATGTCATTTATTAGTGCTTAGCTGAAATTGTTCACATCTTTAGTGTCTATGCTATTCAGTGAAACAATGTGATAGCAATAAAATTTTCTAAGACTGTTTGATCCAAATCATTCTCTATTTCCTTTCTCTGTTGCCTGAGGACTCAAAATACCATCACCACTCTAAAGGGAATTCTGCCAATATTAAGGTTTGTACTAGACTATTTCGCACGGTAATTCAGAGACAATCCTATGTATGTACATTGCTATAGCTATTGTTGTTGCTGTTAGTTGTTGTCAAGTTGATTCCTGTAAAAAAAGTTGGAGTAATTTAGGTTATACTTACTTTCAAAAATAAAGTACTATATTGTTTGTTCAAGGCTTTTTTGCTAGTTTAATGCTATTCCATCTCACATATTCTTGCAATTAGACTGAAATCCTACTAAAAAGAAATTTAAATAGCAATAGGCAGGGTATTTTCCCAATGGCTCATTATAAATATTTAATTCTATAGTCCATTTTATGAGAAATAGTAAAAACTCACTCTTTAGAGCAACTGAAGACAGCTGCATTTGAATGCAATCTTCATTCCATAATTTGAGCCAACCTCTGTTTTAAGTGCACGTTTGTTTTTTTATGTAAAATATTCGTGCTTTAGTTTCATTCAAGCAGCCAGAAAATATAATATGCAAAACTTTCAGTCTTGCAGTCTTCATATTAATGTCTTCCATATTGCTAGGTATCTTCTTCTACATAATTTATTTTATTTTTGTTGTGTCGAGAATATACACAGCAGAACGTAAGACCGATTCAACAATTCCTCCATGTACAATTCAGTGACATTGATGACATTCTCGAGTCGAACTACCATTTTCACCCTCCTTTTCCAAGTTGCTCTTCCCCCATTAACATAAACTCACTGACCCCTAAGTTTCCTATCTAATCTTTCAAGTTGCTGATGTCAATTTGATTCTATATAGATAGATCTTAAAAGAGTTCTCAGTGAGTTGTATACCTGTAAAAAGTTGAACTGGCAAAAGTTCTGTGATAGATATATTGACAGCAACAACAACAAAAAAGAGCAGCTGCTGAAGCTGTTTACGTATAACCAAACACCTCTTGGGATCTGGATCCCTAGTTTGAAAATTTAGGTTTGTGGTTTCATGGGACATCCCAGTTAACTGGCCTAATACTGTGTTTACTACTTCTGTTCTACCTCTCAGTACATTGCGTAGTGCCTGGGTTTTAAAGCTTGCAAGTGGCCCTTCAAGGCATAACAAATGATCTCTATTCACCCGGAGCAAAAGAAAGGAAGGAGAGTCAGGAATAGGAGAAGGAAATGGAATGTGAGGCTAACTCCCTCCGGGAACAACTGTCCCCTTTGCCATGAGACTGGAAGAACTGGATGGTGCCAGCTGCCATTACTAAACAATTTGATTTAAGATTCTGTAGAAGAATCCTGATTAAAAGGAGGGAAATGTAGAACAGATTTAAAATTTTCATAGAATCCAGACTTTCTGGGACCACGGGGGCTGGATGAGCCTCCAAAACTGTTGCCATGAGGTTCATGCATGCTTTGAGATACACAGACAAACTGGAAATTTCACTTGTGTTAACCCGAGAGGCTCTTCATCTATTTTAAAACTTTATATATTTACTTCTTTTGAAATTCTAATTGTTCAATTTGGAACTTCTACCTGATTTAAAAAATATATACGAAAATGGTCACAAGAGCACAAAAGTAATTTGAATTTCCCATTCAGGATTCCGTTTGTACTCATTGGAGATTACCACCAACAGTAGTTTATTTTCCTTCCAGAAAATTGCATGTTATGGAGATATAAACACCTGTATGTACATGATTTTGTTTTATTTACAAATGGAATAAATTATATACACAATTTTGTATTCTTTTTCCTATTTAAAATTTACTTTGAATATCCTTCCATGGTATAAATACAGATTTGTTTTAGTTTCTTTAAAGCTTACATAATGGTCCGTGGCAGGATTATGTCTTAATTTATTTAGCTTGTCTCTCAAAAATAGACATTTTGTCTTTTTCTATATATTACAAGTGAAACTAATAGCATAGAAATCATTTTCATATGTATTTTTTATCTACATGTGGATATTAAAGTATATGTTTAGATCAATTGCTACTTATATATTTTAAATTTTGTCAAATTGCCCTTCAAAGCATTTGTATAAATTTATATTCCCAAAGAGATATATGTGAAAATCTATTTCTTCAGATTCTTATAAACCTGAATTAACCTACCTTTTTGATCATTTACAATCTTATGACTTTTATTTGGCATTTATGTGTTAAAAAATATATATGTATGTGACTTATATAATACATAATAATTTATGTGTGTGTATGCATCTGGTGTAGGAGCGATAAACAGATGTCTCATTTTTGTTTGTTTCATATGCATTATTTATAAGCCGGGCTTACTATCATCTGAATGTATGTACAAGCGAACACACATATGCATTATCTATGGAAATTTGTGTACATATGTAAACCAAAAACAAACAAACCAGTCACTGTCTAGTAAATTCTGACTCATGGTGACACCATGTGTCCATACATATACATGTCAAAAAAAAAAAAAAAAAAAACTCGGTGCTGTCGAGCCGATTCCGACTCGTAGCGACCCTGAGGGACAGGGTGGAACTGCCCCATGGAGTTTCCAGTGAGTGCCTGGCGGATTCGAACTGCTAACCCTTTGGTTAGTAGCCATAGCACTTAACCACTATTGCCACTAGGGCTTCTACATACATGTGTAGTGGCATATAATAGAACATTTTGGAATAACTCACAAGCAATTCTTTATATTATTTATAACAGGAAGCTTACATTTTGAATTTTTTTTTACCTTTGCAAATTTTATTTTTGTAATTAGTGAAAAATATAGTTAACTGAAGAAGGAGAAGGAGGAGAAAAGGGTGATGAAAAAGGAAGGAAAAAGAACACGCAAAATCACTAGTCTAAAAAAGGTTTAGTGGTAAATACTTAGGAACCATCCAGAAATAGAAAAGAATTACACTATTTAACCATTTCTAGAACATACAGATTTTAGAACATACAGATAGAAGTACAGATTGAAACATTTTTTCTTTTAATTATCAAAATAATAATACTAAAATGTACAAAATAGCATAAAAATTAAAAATGACACACTCTTCTCATTTATGAACATTAGGACAGCAGTCCAAACAGTGGCACCATTTCCTGTCTAATCTTTAGTACCATCACCCATAAAAATGTCCATAACTCTAATGAACCCACTTCAATAGATCCTCTGCATTTTCATTCTCATTTTTACACAGATATTTAAAATTAGACAACAAAGTGAAAAATAGGTACAGATCCTAATTTGCTGTGCTAATAATCTAGTGGTAAAGACAAAATGTAGGCAAGTAACTCAAGGTGATGCATATTATGTGATGGGCGGTACAAAGTGCTGGATTGAGAGAGACCGGGGAATATACCCCTGAGGACTTTTGTTTCAGCTTCGTCCTGAACTTGGTGTATCGTTTACCCAGGAAAAGATCAGGGGTAGAACTGAGAAAGTATTCTAGATTAAGAGATAGTTTGGGAAAGAAGACCTAAAGGAAGCCAGTGTGGCTGAATTATGGTGAGAATGTGTGAGTAGCCTGGAATGAGCCTGGAGAGTTAGCCAGGGGTTTATTGTGAAGGGCATTATCAGCCATGTTAAGAAATTTGAACTTTGTCCTCAAGGAAATTGCTTTATTCAACAAATTTGCTGTTGTAATTTTCCCTGAGTTGGTACTTTATGTATGACAGACCAAAACTTTGCTCAGTCCTGCACCATCTTCATAATCATTGGTACATTTGAGCCCATTGTTATGGCTACTGTGTAGTGCCTTCCAACCTAGTGGATTCATCTTCCAGCACTATATGGGATAATATTCTGTTTTGATTCATAAGGTTTTCATTGGTTAATTTTCAGAAGATCACCAGGCCTTTCTTCCTAGTCTGTCTTAGTCTGAAAGTTCTGCTGAAACCTGGTGTTTACCACTGGTGACTCTGCTGGTACTTTAAATATCAATGGCCTAGCTTCCAGGATCATAGCAACATCCAAGCTACCACAGTCTGACAAACTAACGAACAGGTGGTAGCTAGAGCTTCAAATTTCACTTCACCTGCTTTTCCATTGAAGATCTTCTCAGTTATGGTATCGCACCCTGACACTGCTCACAGCTGGGTCCATTAGATATCTTGCTTTATATGGTGGTTTACTTTACTTCTGTTTCCAGAATAGATCCCAGCTGCCTGAAGATAAGCTTTCTTTGACTTTCCCAATAGTTCTCAGTGTGGAATTCCTGTTTGTAAGTAAGCTAGCATCTTTGATTTCCCTTTCACTAGTATCAGTGGGAGCCATCTTCACTTAATGACTTCTCTCCTCATATTTCAGTCAACAGATATTCATCAAGAATATTTGTGATTAATATGCTTATGCCAGCATTAACGGTGCAACTGCAAACTTATAATTAACAATTCATAATATAATTAATACTAACATTTCAACCATGTATTACAGCTGACAAATTTCTGATTAAATGAATGAAATAAATAAGTATTCAGCAAACATTTGTCTACAACTACTGTCTGAACTATAATAATTAGATGAAGATTGTGGGACAATGACAAATCAATTCCAATGGCAAATTTGCAATCACTTGAAAAACAACAAAAGAAAAAACTCCACAATGGAGCCATGTTATGATTTTCATAATGGTGAAACTCTAAAACATGTTATAAGAGACAATGCATAATGAAATGTTTTATTGTATCCAATTATATTTTAGTACAGGAATTGCTAGATTTTTTTTCTGTCAGATAATAAATATGTCCAGCTTTGTAGACCATAAAGTCTATGTTGTAACTACTCAATTTTGCTCTTCTAATGGGGCAGTTCTACTCTGTCTTATAGGGTCGCTATGAGTCAGAATTGACTCAACGGCAGTGGGTTTGGTTTTTTTTTTTTTGGTTTAATGTGAAAGCAGCCATGTTGTTGTTATTAGGTACGGTGGATTCGATTCCAGCTGATAGTGACCCTACAGAACAGAGTAGAACTGCCTATAGGGTTTCTTAGGCTGGAATCTTTATGGAAGTGGATCGCTAGGTCTTTTCTCCCACGGTGTGGCTGGTGGGTTCCAACTGCCTTTATTAGCAGCCAAGCATGTTAACCATTGCATCACTAGGGCTCCTTAAAGTGGCCATAGACATTTTAGACATACATAAAAGAATTTGAGTGGCTCAAACTTTGAGTTCCAGTGAAACTCTATTTACAAAAAATGGGCAGCTACCTAGATTTGGCCTCCCAGGCTATCCTTTGCTAGTTTTTGTTTTAATGGGCATACTTTGATCCATGATGTATCTCTGTTATCTACTGGTACAAAGTAATGTGAAAAAATTATTTGCTTTTTCAAAATTTTTTTCATAATATAAATTGAGGACATTACAAACACCAAATATTCATCACATCCTATATGCTAGAGTGGTACAAGGGGAAAGGAAGAAGAAAAAAAAAATGGTAGAAAACTCTTCCTAACAAGCTTTGTTCCAAACTAGTCATTATTTGTTTGTTTTTTAGTTATTTGTTTAGGTATGTGTTGATGACTTCAACTTCTTCCACGTATAACTACCTTGCTTTTAATCTTCAAAGATTTGAGTTCAAAGTCATTGTCAGTTTGGGACTGTTGAAAACACAGCCACTACTAAGCATCAGCAGAATAACAGTATAAATAAAAATTAGGCTACACAAATGTGAGAGATCTGGTGTGAAGGTCTGGAAGACTGTAGCCGGAAAACAGGAGAACAATTCATTGGAGTGAGTATAGAACCAACCCAGGACTCACGGAAAAATTTGAGATGCCACCATCAAAACTATTGAGGGCTCATGGGTCTGCGGAGCCACTGTTTGTGACCTCCCATTTGACTTCCACCTTTCAAATCTCACAGGAGTTCCTTTCATTGGCACAATCTAACCCAGAAACACAGAGAGTGGGCGTTCTGGAACATACAGTCCCCAGCCTTGGCAGGAAGTGGTGAAGCCAGCTTGATACCAGGCAAAGCCAGCCCAGTCTTATACTTTGTTCACTTGGCTCCCATAACGGGTTACCTTTCAAACCATATTTCATTTTCCAAAAAAAGTCAATAACCTTTGATAAGCAGAATCAAATGCTGTAGTCAGTAGAGTATCCCTGCTACTTACATAATGATTTATTGGCATAAGGAGACAAAGTTGACCATGTGCCATCTCAGCTTTTGTTGCTTTGTACTCTGGTGGAAAACACTACTTTTTTTTTGTGGGGTGGGGGGGGTTCTGAGAGCCCGTTTACCACTACAAAACTGCCTGACCCTGACTAGTAGGTACATGTTTTGTTGTTGTTGTTTTTTTTTTTTCCTTTCTTTCTTCTTTTTTTTTCCCCTAGTATTCCAGGAACTAGCATTAGCTCAGGCCTATGTTGTACAGAAAGTCTCCATGAGTACGAGCCAACTTGAAGGCAGGAAAACACAATAATAACAATTATCCAATAATTCCCTCAAATTCTGGGTATTGTCCTTTCTCTAACATACAGTCATTCTAAAAAGTGAGCACAGTCCATTCAGGGAAGGTTAGAAAGACAATTGACTTGTACAAATTGTTGGCAGTGTAACAGGAACAGGGTCCTTCATGAAAGGATCTAGTTTCACCCTTTTCCAAGTAGTTCTGGGCCCATGAACTAGCTCAAATCTGAGAATCTGGTGAGGGGGCATACATGATGTCAAGCCTTTTTATATATATAAATCCAGTAAGACTTCAGAAGGCTGTCCATCTCAATCCTGGGAACATCAAGGTACATTAGCAAAGGATTGGCAAAGAGCTCTGTGGGCCACACCATGCTCAGGCTCTGATGCGTATCGTGCTACCCACACCCACTTTGTCTCTAGTGATTAGTGCTACCACTTAGTCCTTCCATGATATCGTACTTGAGGATTCCATTTTGATAGTATTTCCCATTGTCATCCGTGCTTGCAGAAATACCACTACAGAGTCTTCCAAAAGTGCTGTTGCTTTCCTCACTAATATATTTCTCAAAGCTGTGTTGAAACAGTTGTTCTTTGAATGCTTCAGGGGAAATAATTAGAGGATGAGAGAACAGGTCATTATAGTCATTATAATACATTCATTCCAGCATTGGACGCAAAAGACCTTTTGGTATCTTAATTTTTTTTTTTTTAATATTGGCCTTTATGTGTTCTAATTACCACTAGCAGTGGGTCATACCAAACCAAAACTCAAACCAGTTGCCGAAGAGTTGATTTCGACTCATGGCAATGCCATGTGTGCAGATTACAACTGTGCTCCATAGGATTTTCAAGACTGTCACCTTTCAGAAGCAGATCCTCAGGACTTCGTTCCATGGAGCCTCTGGGTGGCTCTGAACTGCCAAATTTTCCTTAGTAACCCAGCACTTAACCACTTATGCCATCCAAGGACTCCTAATGGGATCATAAAAAAAAAAAAAAAAAAAAAAACCTGTTGCTGTCTAGTCGATTCTGACTCATAGCAACCCTATAGGATAGAGTGGAACTGCCCCACAGGGTTTCCAAGACTGTAAGTCTTTACAGAAACAGACTGCCACATCTTCCTCCCATGGAGTGGCTGGTGGGTTCGAACTGCCAACCTTCCTGTTAGTGGCTGAGCACTTAACTGCTGTGCCAATTTATGGTTTTATTAATCTCTTTAAATCTAGTCAGATCAGAGAATTTATTTATTAATATTGGTATAGTCAGGAAAATAGTGCCACTACAATGTTATAGGGAAAAGGAATGAGAGCTTAAACAAATATAGAAGGACATGGTGGAATGATGGTCTAGAATGCTATATCCAAAGAACTGGAGAGACAGTCACTAATTATTTTTAACTGGAGCAGGTAGCAAATGCAGACCAAGTAGAGAAAGCTAAAAGCCACTATACTTGTCAGCCACTAACCACAAAAAGGGATTTTTTGGTGGGGGAGAAGGCAGCATGATTATAATCTCTTGGCTCCCAGGAATAATAACTTCCATTCTCTTTTACCTTGTAACTATCACCTAAGCTGTTTTCACCGCCAAACTATAATCCATCACCATATAGTGAAGAAGATTCCAGGAAACCTGGTTCCCAGCTTTGGAAGGAAGTTGTGGGTGGAAAGGATTAATGGTGGCCCTGACACACAGTCCTTCCTTTACAGATTAAAGGCGGTCACATGTACTTGATCGACTGAATTGAAAACAGCTCAGAAATACTTCTCTCTTTTTATTTCCATGTCTAATTTCTTTCTTAGAAACTGAGGCAAGATAATCCCTTCAAACATTAAATTGCACATGTATTTTAGATGTTGTTGACCCAAATCAGTTTCTAAGTCTTATGAGTAGGTAGGAAAATATTATAACTCTCTCTGAAGTTTAAACCTCATATAAAAAGCAAACAGCATATTTTTGGCAATCATCTTGATGAAGTTTCAATGAAATTGTCCACTTACATTGTTGAAGCACCTGACTTTAATGCTGTGACAAAAACCGGCGATATGTTCCAACTGAGGCCTCTCATACCTCAAGGAAGTTACCTAGTCCATATTCAGTTTTAAATTTAATTCAAGTTTTATTAAATCAGTCAACATCATGTGAGAGGATGCTTTATGTTTGAATGCAGATTCAGTTGTGAATTATAGCTATTTTTTTTCTACGAAGCCACAAAATAAAGTATTGGGGTAGCATTGTATTTTTTATTTATATACATTAAATGGTAAGGCATTGCTTAATCCTTTTATTAGTAATATTTTATTGTGTTTTTAGTGAAAGTTTACATAGCAAATTCGGTTCCCATTTAACAATATCTATGTATATTGTTCAGTGATGTCAGTTACATGGTTCACAATGGGTCAACATTCTCATTATTTCCATTCTGGTTGTTCCATTTCCATTAATCTAGCTTCCCTGCCCTCCTTTAAACTGTCATCTTTGCTTTAGGGTAAATGTTGACCATTTGTTCTCGTACAAGGAGCTCTGGTGACGTAGTGGTTGAGAGCAGTCTGCCGCTAACCAAAAGGCTGACAGTTCAAGCTCACCAGCCACTCCATCCATGGGAGAAAGACTCGGCAGTCTGCTTCCGTAAATGTTACAGCCTTGGAAACCCTATTGGGCAGTTCTACTCTGTCCTATAGAGTCAATATGTATCAGAATTAACTCCACAGCAATGGGTTTACCTTGGTTGGTCTCATATAATTGAGCTTAATCATTCTTATATTATCAAGACAATAAAACGATAGCATAGCAATTAACTGATGATTGTAAAAGACCTTCTAAATTTTTAGATGGATGAGATTATTTCACTAAGCAGTAGCGTTTAATATTCCTAAATGATCGCTAATCATTCCCTGTCTTCATCACCATTATAACCTGTTTTCCTATCTCTATGACAGACTTGCCAAGCGTGAATTTCAGTCTGCTGAAATATTCATAAACTGGCTGTTCATCTTCTTGCTATTTTCCTCACAGAAGATAAACAAACAGAAGCCAAACAAATCTAGGACTTTGTCTATAAGGAGTCCTGAGGCCTTAGAGGAGAGAAGCCAATATACTGAAAAGAAATGGAAGACCCAAATCAGGCTGCAGGGAATGTAATTCTATGTTTGAAGGACTATGTAAAATTTTAAAGATACGTATGTAGCCCCCTTTGATGATACTTTAGAGTTATTGCCGCTTCATCTATTCTATGTGCCTTGTATCCACTGTTAGAGGCAGAATGCAGAATGAGAGAATCAAGAGAAAATATGCGCTTAGGTTCACATATTCTTAACGCATTTTGAGGGCAGCCAGACCATGTATAAGGCTAGAATTCCACTTTCATGGATGGAAATTTTCCAAATTCATTCATTCAGTAATTATTATTTCTTGAGTATCTACTATTCAGGGTACTCAATTAAATGCCAAATCGATAGTAGTCAAACTTAAAAATACTATAATCATTTAAGGTGAGCTAAAAAAAAAAAATCTTCCACAGCATTATGTTCATGCACATTTGGGGAACTTTGTTCTCTAATGCAGTTTTCAACACACACATCAGCTTTTAGAAGTATCTTGTAAAGAGAAAAAAAAAATTACACTTAAAAATAAATTTTATCAAACACTGAGTTTCGGGTCTTGTATAACAGAGATATAGCATTTGCATGTGTGTGAGTCTGCTATAATACGATATCCCAGTTGAAGCTACCAAATGTGGTCTGTGAAGCCAGAAAGAATATATTTTCCAGAACAATAGTGTAGCAATAAAGAGCATAAGCTCTGGAGTCAGACTACCGGAACTCAAAAATTACTATCAGTGAGAACTTAGGGAAGTCACTTAGCTTTGCCATGTACGAGTTTTCTCTCTGTAAAAATGAGAGTAATAATAATAAAACTTCATACATAAAACAGGCAAACATTTAAAGTTGTGCCCAGCTTACGGTTAGGATGCAACAAGAGTAATTATTACTACTGGTTAAAATTTCAAATGTATTTTGTCCAATCAAATAGAAAGACAGAATACACATTTCACCCTTTAGATCTCTAGGGTCCCTAAGATATAGAATCAATTTGTAATTGTTCCCCTGCTCATTGGCATCAAGTTGATTCCCCTGGATGTGCCTTGTATTTCCAAGGCTTAAAAATTATATCTTACCACAGGAAATAGGGTTTTTGGTTATCTCTCATTTCTTTTCTCCTTCCTGTCTTTCTTCTCTTCTTTTCTCTTGGCTTCTTTTTCTTTCTTTCTCTTTAAAACAAGTTCTTCTGTCCAAGTATTTACAGAAATTCTCAGGTAAGGTTAACTAATTCTTTTTTTTCTTTCTTTCTTTTTTTAACTTGTACCAGACATCTGCTTTTAGACCTTAGCTTCCTTCTGAAGTTCTCCTCAGTGGTGGTTTTGTAGCTTTTTCCATATTGATTTGTTCCAGTGTAGACACAAGCCCCTCACTGAGAGGACACAGCAAGTTTGATAAATATTGATGTAACAAAAGAAAAGGTAAAAATCATTTAAAAAAAAATTCTATATATGACTGTAGGCCCAAAGTAGATGTGCCTTTCCTGACTCTTCCCTACCACCACCCCAGTTCTACAAAAATTAAAAAGAAACAAAAACTCTCGAGCAGCTTATAGCTTGCGATAAAAAGCCCAGCACTCAGGGAATTAAAATGCATTTCTTCCCTTCATGAACACAGTCATGGGTTCAAGACTTCATTCTTTTACTCAAGTCATTCTCAAAAATCATATTTACAGTTTGATGAATAAACTATCCCAGAAGTTATCAATTTTGAAATTTCAAACATTAATTTAATGCTTAGAATATAACACAATAGGGAAAAGCTGTTGTTAGTTGCAGTTAAGTTGATTTTAATTCATGGTGACACCATGTGTGCAGAGTAGAACTGCTCCATAAGGTTTCCAAAGCTGTGACCTTTGGGAAACAACAGATCACCAGGTCTGTCTCCCAAGGTGTCTCTGGGTGGCTTTTGGCTAGTAGTTGAGCATTTAACGATTTGCACCACCCAGGGACTTAGACATGCTAATTTGTTAATTATTAATCTCTATTAAAGCATCGAAAATAAACAAGCTTTTTTTTTTTTAACCAAATATTATAAATAGCATCCAATGTTTAAAACAACTACTGACAGGTTTTGGGTATTTGAATCCCATTTTAATTTGAATAAAAAAAATTTGAATAGTATATTTTAAAGACAAAAATTATAAGAATCACTAATGAAATAGGAACCCTGGTGGTAGAGTGGTTAAGAGCTCAGCTGCTAACCATAAGGTCAGCAGTTCAAATCCACCAGCTGCTCCCTGGAAACCCTAGGCAGCAGTTCAACTGTGTCCTATAGGGTTGCTATGAGTTCGAACCAACTCGACAGCACCTAACAACAACAACAATGAAATAAATACATTGTCACTGTTAGGTGCTGTCCAGTCAGTTTCGACTCATAGCAACCCTATGCACAACAGAAAAAAACACTGCCCGGTCCTGTGCCATCCTCACAATTATTCCTCTTTTTCACTGAACATCTACTTTACCAAGGATGATGTCCTTCTCTAGTGACTGGCCCCTCCTGATAACATGTCCAAGGGATGTGAAACGAAGTCTCCTCGTCCTTGCTTCTAAGGACCATTCTGGCTGTACTTCTTTCTTCCAAGACAGATTTATTCATTCCTTTGGCAGTCCATGGTATATTCAGTAAAAAAAGTCTTCACCAATTCCGTCATTCAAAGCCATCGATTCTTATTTGGTTTTTCTTATTCATTATCCAGCTTTTGCACGCACTGTGTAGTGTCCAAGCTGCAATACTGATGGCAGGCATACACCACTAGTCTATATTTTTAAAGGAGAGATCTGGTATATCACAGGCCTACACTACAGTTTCTTAGTGTTAGTCCTGGGACTTAGCGTTAGTCCTGCCTGTTTTTGATTATGCTGTTTTTACGTGCTATCTTTTCCTATTCCTGTGTACTTATTCATTTGAATTTCAGGTGCATAAAGTTAAGTAAATTGTATTTCTTAGATTATGGCATACCACTGCCATTAAAAGATTTTACTCTTATTTTATTTTATTTCCCTTTAGTTTTTACCATCACTTCCATCCCCCTCCTCCTATAAGCACTCAGTCATAAGATTTTAGTATATTTTTGTTCATTTACTATCATTGTCTCCCATAGAGGAAATTCTAGAACAAGATACTAAAATAAAAATGATATACAAGAAAATTCTGTTTTACAAAGACCCCTTGTTTTCGGTGCTTCCCGCAAAACTAAAAACAACAATAATGAAACAAACTAAAAAAATCACTTCTTTCAAATGTTTTGGATTTATCAAATTTGAAAGACCTATTTTCCAGAAATATTTGTGTGAGCACAAAATGGATTTTTCCCACAAGTTATACATTACCTGCTTGACATGTCTTCATGACCTACATTATACAGTCATAAGCATTTATTTGTTTTGATGCCAATAGAGACGAAAAGAACCTATCTCTACTCTATGTGAGCTGTAGAGGGTCTGAGTCATAATTACATAATTTTAAGAGGCACAGAACAACATTGCCACCACTGATTTACCACAGACACCTCAATAAGCCTCAATTTCTAATGAAATAGCAATTACACAGAAGGTGGGGAGGGACAGAGAGTGACAAATAAGAGTATTCAATATTAATTATAAATTGATGGTGTAAAAACAGTAGTGACCTTCTTCTCAGTTTTCTGACAGAATATAATGCTGTCGGTTTTCTTCAGATAGTACAGAGCGGGTGGGAGAAGGGGAGCTGGAATGCGACCCACCTAACATTTAATACAAATCATTGCCTCATAATTCAATGAAAAATGAAATCTATAGCAACTTTATATGGGATCAGCCCTGTTTATATAATAAGCACAGGCTATTGATTATTGGTTTCTAAAATGCTTTTATAAAAATGAAGTTTAATGTTTTTGTTGGTGGTGATGGCAGTAGTGTGTTTAAAAATTAGTAGTGCTGTAACTCTTATAGGGGAGAGTAAAGGGGAAAATCGAACCAGTTATCCCAGCTTCTTGAAAGAAAGCATCATGTCTTACACATGTTTTATATTACTGATGGTCCTTTGCATGATATTAGGCAAATGGAAGGACATTAAGTCTCTATCATGCAATTGTTGAAATCAGTTTTTGATGTTAAAAAATTGTATTTATTGTAGATCTTTTGTATCATTGATAGCACTTTAACACCATAGCATCACTGATAAATTGGTAGTATAGTACTTTAAACTCTTAAAAGAAAACTTGCTTATAAATTTTTTAACATGTCTCTTTATTGAGTTCTTAGAATTTTTTTTTTTTTTAAATAGTAGCACTGCCCCAAACTGTTTGCAAGGAGCACCTGGTGAATTCAAAATGTTGACCTTTTGGCTAGCAGCCGTAGCTTTTAACCACCACACCACCAGGGTTTTCTAGCTCTAAATTTAGGGTTTACATGCAATAGGGATATTCCATTCCTTCCTAAACCCTCAATATTTTACCTCAGACTCATACTAGCACATCAGTTCTACAAAAAGAGGTGTCTACAAACCAGTTTTTAAGCTTAATTTCAAAGGAAATTGACTGTTGTTTCTGTTGTTGTTAGGTGCCGTAGAGTCAGTTCCAACTCAGAGCAACCCTGGGTACCACAGAACGAAACGCCGCCTGGTCCTACACCATGCTCACAGTCGTTATGCTTAAGCCCATTGTTGCAGCCACTGTGTCAATCCACCTCGTTGAGGGTCTTCCTCTTTTTCACTGACCCTCTACGTTACCAAGCGTGATGTCCTTCTCCAGGGGCTGATTCTTCCTGATAACATGTCCAATGTATGTAACTGGATATAGAACATAGTTGTTAGGTTTTCTATGGTGTGTTTTCTAAAAGTACTTTGATAGTATATGAATAATTTGGTTAGATGATGGATTATATAACCCTGGAAAAATCACAATGCTATATATTTTTATACGTCTATGCTGAAAACTTAAGTCCAACACATCTACAGGGATGGAAAAACATAGAAAATAGATATTAGACTTCTATATAGCCTTGTAGCCCATTCTCAAGGTTATGGTTAAGTATACAAATGACTCTCAGATTTTACCTGTAGTTTCAATGGAGAGGGCTGTGTGTGAATAATTTTAAACTGCAAGCAATCTTAAAATCTTTGTATTGAGGTGTATTATGATTTTATTTTTGAAACATATGATTTGCCAGGGATACTTTTTCTAGTATAAAATGCATTTCCATTCTTTCAACATATAATCACTTGAGTAATGGAGGGGAATGACCTCAAAGTACAAAGAAACATAGAAAAAAAATCTACTCCAACACTGCAAAAGCATAGGAATTGGAACAACAAAAAAAAAATTCTTATAACTGGATGTAATAGTCAGATATTAATTAAAAAACAAAAAAGACTTGGGACATAACATTCATTTGGGTTCTGTTTTGGGGTTTTTTTTTTTTTTTTTTCATTCTAAAAATTGACTTACCTAATTCAGGTGTTTGTTTGTTTTTTTTTTTAACATTAATGTTCCTTGTACTCATTTCTGCCTTCTTTTAGCTATCAAAGAAACTATATCTGACTGCAAACAAGTTTTCCTGGCCCATTTGCTACGAGCAGTTCAATACTCTTCTTGGCAACATTTACAACGAATGAAGGAAAAGATGACAAATTGGAGCTGTCATTCAGTGAGATTTCTCTTTAGCAAGCTTTCTAACTGTTGTGCAATAGATCACTTTTGTGGGGCCTTTCTCTCCACGGTCTTGGAATTCCCATCTAAGTGACTAGGCAAGACTGTGATAGGGTAATTGTGGCCCACCAAAGGGATTGGTCAGTTTTGCCATCCCACTGGAATTGAAATGAGCCATCCAAGAGGGGAAAAAGAGAGAAGCCTACCATCACCAAGGAAGAACAGCCAGGAGTAGAGAGCACTTGCTTCGGACCTGGGAATCCCTGTGATGAGAAGCTTCTGGAACCAGGAGACAAAGAGAAAAAGTGGGAGGAGAGACAGAGAGAGAACTTAAACTCTGAAGATGGTGAGAAGCAGTGACAGCAAAGACCCAGTGGCAGGAAACAGTGTGGTAGGTAGGCTTCCTGGCCCACAGAGAGAGAAAGTTAAGTGCCTTTGGGCAGAGGCTGAGGGCCAGGGAGGGGCGTGCCTATGAGCACTCCTAGGAAGAGGCTATCCTGATGGAAGAACTATATCCTAAGTGTTCCTGACCCTGAATTATAACTCTTACACCCCTAATGGAAACTCTGGTGGCATAGTGGTTAAGTGCTACGGCTGCTAACCAAAAGGTCGGTAGTTCGAACCTGCCAGGCGCTCCTTGGAAACTCTATGGGGCCGTTCTATTCTGTCCTATACGGTCGCTACGAGTAGGAATCAGCTACACGGCAGTGGGTTTTTTGGGGAGGTATACCCCTAATAAATCCCATAATTGTGAGTATTGTCTGTGAGTTCTCTCTGGCCATTGCAATGAATTATCAACCCCAGCAGAGAAGTAGGGAGTGCTGTGGGAGGGACAGTTGGTGTCAGAATTGGTAAAGATGGTGGAGAAAGGAGGCATGTCTGGACTCCTTCTCATAGGAATCAGCCTTGGGCTATTGGTCTTAATTCTCCTTCCCCCTTGTGAAGAGAGAGGAGGTCAGAAACTTCTCCCTTGTTGTTTTTACAATAATTTTTAGCAAATTCTTGTTTCCATTCAATTTTGAAAGCATGTGTTCATTCCTAATTTTGAATGTTGGTCTTTTGTCACTGTGATGAATAGGCGGGTGCAATGTTTTAAAGCTGTCAGCTAGGAATGGGTCTATGCTCTGCACATCATTGGCAGGTAGGCCAGAGAGTTGTTTTACAAATTACATTCCCAGCAGGAGGGGATGCAGACACCCTAACAAACCCTGACCACAGTGACACATGTATCTGTGGAAAGGGACCAATTTGTATATCATCTGGCACCAGAGAGTTGAGCTACTTGAAGTCATAATGGAGACATTTTGACTTTGGCAGTCAGGGTTGCCACTATGTGGTGAGTTAAATGCTCCACACTAAGCTGGTGACAGGACTAAATATTATAAGCCTGAAAAAGACAAACTGGGTGGTATCATCAGGCTGGCTGGAATTATTGCACAAAAAGAAGGCACTTAAGTTGCGAATTTCTATTCTCTGGTGGAAAATTCAGAAAGGCATATAGTATTTCGTATCAGTTCATAGATTTGAAGTTCATCCTTTAAAATATATATATTAATTAATATTTTTAAAGTGTTAGCCTTGAGCCAGGGATGTTCTTTCTAAGGTGCAGCATACTGTGTCTGTAAGTAACAGCTTGAGAGACAATTACAGTCATTAGGGTGCAATGGTAAATAGTTTTTATTTCTATCTAATTAAAATTAAATTGGATTCAAAATACATGGGGAACAGGGGTGGGAATTGCCAGGAATGCTATTAAAGCTTCTGTTCAGCATTTCTATAAACCCTTTATTAAAACAAGACTGACAGTACCATGCTCCATGGCCCTTCTGTTTACTCCCTACATCACTACCCTAAACAAAATGACTTCCGGTTGAGAGTAGAATCACAAACAGGGAGGCAAAAGCAAGGGAAGGGTGGCATGAGTGGAAACAAATCGCCATTTCCAAATTTGGGTTTATAAAGAAGAAACTCTGCACTTGGTTTGTGGAACTTGCATTGGTTTGATTTCCTACTTCTCACAACGTCTTGTTCATGTGAAAGTCATTTTCATATATATTTCCACTAACCTGTAAGAAAAAAATGCTTACTTTGTCTACTTGTTTTAAAATTTTCTTCCCTCAAATTCCTGTGTTATTTTCTGCCCACCATTATTTATGATGATTAATTCTCTCTATGCATTCAGTTTTTTGGCTCTTTTACTATGGCTCTTTTTTTCATACTACCCATAAAATTGTTACTTGTAGTAAAGCATCTATCTGTCTTCCTGTCTTATTTCCTCTGTTCCTTCTTCTTTCCCTTTTTTTTTTTTTTAATTCCTGGAACTTTGTATTAGTTTCTTATTGCTGCTGTAACAAAGTACCATGAACTCAGTGGTTTAAAACAACTCAAATTTATTATCCTACAGCACTGGAGGTCAGAAGTTCTAAAATCTGTCGGCAAGGTTGTTTTCCTTTTGGAGGTTCTAGGGGAGAAGATTTTCTAGGGAGTAGCCTTTTCCATCTTCTAGAGGCTATCCACATTTCTTGAATCATGCCCCCCTTCCAGCAATGGCATCATTTGACCTCTTTTTCCATTGCCACATCTTCTCTGACTGTGACTCTCCTGTCTCCCACTTATACAGATCTTTGCGATTACGTTTATCCCACCTGGATAATCCAGGCTACTCTTACCATCACAAGATCCTTAACTTAATAACGTCTTCAAAGTCTCTATTGCCATGTAAGGTGATATTCACAAATTTCAGAGATTAGAAGATAGACAATTTTGGGGGGACATTATTTTGTCTGCCACATACATAAAAAAATACATACATAGAAGACATCAAATGAGTCAATGTTAGAAGGTAAAAATTCACATCAATTGCAACTGCTATTTTATTCCGACCCATGGTGGAGTGATAGTATAATCATCAGCCATGTTCCCTCGGGTGGAAAGAAAAGCAAGCGGACATTTCTAGACAGACATTAAATCACATATGCATGGACTATATTACTGAACAATACTCTGATCCTATGGAAGAAACAAACACTTCGTCTTCTGAAGAAGCCTAAAATCTACTATAAGCAAAAATATATGGAAATCAGTAATTATAATATAGGACAATATGGTAAGTACCATAAGAGTCAAATCAAATGCATCAAGAGACAGGCAACAGAGAGAGAACTTCCTGTCAAGATTATCAATGAAAGTATATTGATTGTTTGATTTAGCAAATACTTTTTTTTTTGCAGAGCTATATTCCAGATAACCTTTCTTCATGTTTTGCAAATATTCTTATAGCAATTCTTTTTTTTTTAATCAAATGATCCTTTATTGGAATATTTTCTTTGTAGTTCTTAGCTAGCTGGGCATTCCACAGCATCACTGTTGAAGTCATCTATGATATCATGAGGATGGTAGCCATCAACATTGCAGTCCACAGACTGGGCAGTCTCTAGGATCTCTTTAATAGTTTCAGAGAGTTCTCCCTCTAAAAATTACTGTCACATCTGAAGGACAATACTGACAATCTCATTGAAAGTGATATTTTCACTGTGTTTAATATTTTTTTGCTTCTTTCTGTCTCCATGTGGTTTCTTGAGGGGTTTGATGATTGTGGGAAAGGCACCACCTCAATGTGGGCCTGTTTGTTCTGAATGGTTGGTTTAACTGTAATCCTTAGTCCCTTCTGGTCACTAGTTGCCTTGGCAATGTCATCACCAATCTTTTTTAGAGACAGGTCTAGGGAACTGATCTTGGGGACCAGAGCAGATATGCATTGACTTCTCCACCGGTGCACCTCAGGTATGCAACTTTGATCTCTTTGGGGTCGAACACGGGTGGGAAGCGGAGGCCACTGGTGTTGGATAAACCCAAATGTGGGTAACTGAAGAAAGGTGCACCTACGCCTCCTCCAAGTCAAAAACCAAGAGTTATAGCAGCTCTCTGAGAAAAGTATTACTATTATCCCAATTTTACAGATGACGAAACCGACGCACAAATAGGTTAAAAAGTTAAATAAGGCCACAACTAGAAAAATATTTGAACCTAGGCAGTCTTACTCCAGATTCCCTTTATTAACCCCTGCATTAGGCTACCTCCTAGAGTTAGACGTATAGGGACCAGGCCTTCCACAGTTCTATATTAATAAGCTTTTAAGTAGAAAAGACAATGGGGAACATTCTGAGAGATAAAAACAGATTATCTGAAGACAGGAAGGCAAGGAAGGATGTGGTTCAGCTGAATATTATGGCCCAATTATCTGGAAGGGCCTGAAGACATGCAACTGTATGTAATTTTGCACCTCCACATCTATAGATCAACAAAACTCCAAATCCTTGGACTGTGCCACCTGTTCAAGGACATCTTAAACTTTCAATGCCCCTCATCTGAATCTTTGAGTTCAGCACAAACGTACAGTGCACAGAATCTTACTTTGTACCATTCATTATTATTAACAATGACCTGTCAGGTTATTTATATTATTTCATGTCTGAAACTTCCTCCCTCAGTTTTTGGAATATGCTGTTCTCATTACAGGAATTATTGAATTATTTATAGTTTTATAATACCAAGGGGCAAGACATTACAGTGGTAAAGGTAAATAGCCTTAGAATCAAGCAGACCTGGAGTTGAATCACAATTCCATTTGCTAATTGTGTGTAACATATTGCCTTCTAAAGGCTCAGTTTCTTTATCCGTGAAATGCAGAAAATCATTACCTACTTCTTAAAATGATAGTTGTGAATATTAAAAAGTATATATTGAAGCACACAATATAGAATCTGGCACCTATTAAGTACTCAATAAAAGTATTTATATTACTAGCTGATCAACTAATTTTTACATTGACATGGTATGGTAGGGCTTGGGTATGAACGAAAGCATTGATAATTTTTCAAAGTGAGAAAGTTTGATGTTTATGAGAGCTTATTTTTGGACAACGCAGTTAGCAATATATATTTTAGGGTAAGACAGACATGGGTTGAAATTCTAGCTCCATAGCTTACCATACTTACAGCTGTGTGATTTTGAATATTTCACTTAACTCAATGAGTTTATTATCTGCATCTAATTAAATAATAAAAAAAAAATTAAATAATATCAATACAATATTCATAGCATCATATTTTCAATGAGTTATACATATAAGCCTTCACACATCTGTCAGCCTGTCAACCAGATTCAGAAGACGTGAAATGAGGATATGACTGCTGATGTCTGGTGGGGCCTGGCTGAAGCAGAGAATACCGGAAAGATATTTGCCTGTGTTTTATTGACTATGCAAAGGCATTCGACTGTGTAACTCATAACAAATTATGGATAACATTGTAAAGAATGGGAATTTCAGAACACTTAATTGTGCTCATGCAGAACCTGTACATAGACCAAGAGGCAGTCGTTCAAACAGAACAAAGGAGATACAGCATGGTTTAAAATCAGGAAAGGTGTGTGTCAGCGTTGTATCCTTTCACCATACTTATTCAATCTGTATGCTAAGGAAATAAGCCAAGAAGCCGTGCTATATGAAGAACACGGCATCAGGATTTGAGAAAGACTCATTAACAACCTACAATATGCAGATGACACAACCCTGCTTGCCGAAAGTGAGAAGGACTTGAAGCACTTACTGGTGAAGATCAAAGACTACAGCCTTCAATATGGATTACACCTCAACACTAAAAAAACAAAAATCCTCACAACTGGACAAATAAGCAACATCCTGATAAATGGAGAAAACACTGAAGTTGTCAAGGATTTCATTTTACTTGGATACACAAATACCACCCATGGAAGAAGCAGTCAAGAAATCAAATGATGTACTGCTTTGTGCAAATCTGCTGCAAAAGACCTCTTTCAGGTGTTCAAAAGCAACAATGTCACTTTGAGGACCACAGTGCGCCTGAACCAAGCCATGGTATTTTCAATTGCCCCATGTCCCTGCGAAAAAAGGACAATGAATAAAGAAGATTGAAGAAGAATTGATGGATTTGAATTAAGATGTTAACAAAAAATATTGAATATGCATAGACTGGCAAAAGAACAAACAAATCTGACTTAAAAGAAGTACAGCCAGAATGCTCCTTAGAAGTAAGGATAGTGAGACTTCGTCTCACATACTTAGGACACATGTTTTCAGGAGGAATCAGTCCTGATGAGAAGGACATCATGGTTGGTAAAGCAGAGGATCAGAGAAAAAGAGGAAGACCTTCCACGAGATGGATTGACACAGTGGCTGCAGCAATAGGTTCAAACATAGCAACTATTGTGAGGATGGTGCAGGACCAGACAGTGTTTCATTCTGTTGTACGCTGGGTCACTATGAATTAGAATCAACTCGGTGGCACCTAACAACAACATGCATACATATAAGGGACCTAAACAGTACCAAAAACATAGTAGGTACCCAATAATTTTTTTTTAACAATTACAACTGGACTCCTACTATTCCCCGAAAAATGTTATTTATGATAAAATCTTCAACAATGAGAACATGAATGTTGAAAAACAACAAATCATTGGCATATCAATGTTTGATCACAAGTTTAACAATGGTTTCAAGATAACACATCACTAAATTATTTTATATTGGGCCACAAAAATTATTTGACAACTAAACATTGTATCTCGTGAGTTATTCTTCATTACATACATCTGTGCCTGGATTCACCCATTTGGTTTTGATGAAAGCAGTCAAATTGATTATTGTTTGGGGACCATTTTGTGTCTAATAAAATGTAAACTGAAAGTAGTATTATACCCAATTTTATTTAAATCGGAGTCTTAGAATTTATTTACATACTGTAATTAATAGTTGCTGACCAAATTAAAGAAATCAGGTTTGGAAAAATGTGGAACATTTCCTGGCATCTGTTCTTAGGTCATTATTCACTGAAGCTGCACTTTTACAGCAGAAGAAACAATTATTATAAAGTTAATTGATAAACTTAACATTTCTGTCAGCAGGGAAGAACTGATTTTACAACTACAAATGGGCCTGAAAATTTTAAAGCACATACTCAGGCAGTCCAAGATTTATATATACAGCCTTCCTAACACCAATAATTTCAGCTAGCATCTATTGAAAACTTTTAGTTCCAAGCACTTTGCAAGTATCACTTTTAACCGAGAGATTGAAACTATGTTTAAATCATTTTATTTTCCCCATTTTCCAGATAAGTAAACTGAAGCTTGAATGGATTAAAAATGTGCTCCTATGATGAACACCTATGATGGGCCCAAGAGCTAGAAAGGGCCACATAAACCAGAGACTTAATCAGCCTGAGACCAGAAGAACTAGATGGTGCCCAGCTACCACTGATGACTGCCCTGACAAGGAACACAATAGAGAATTCCTGTTGGAGCAGGAGAACAGTGGGTTGCAGATCTCAAATTCTCGTAAAAAGACCAGACTTAATGGTCTGACTGAGACTAGAAGGACCCCAGAGGTCATGGAACTGGACCTTCTGTTACCCCAAGACTGGAACCATTCCCAAAGCCAAATCTTTAGACAGGGATTGGACTGGACTATAAGACAGAAAATGATATTGATGAGGAGTCAGCTTCTTGGCTCAAGTAGACACATTTGACTATGTGAGCAGCTCCTGTCTGGAAGTGAGATGAGAAGGCAGAGAGGGACAGGAGCTGGTCGAATGGACACGGGGAATACACACGGGAGAGGAGGAGTATGCTGTCTCATTAGGGGGAGAGCAAAAAAAAAAAAAAAAAACTAGTGCAGCTAGGAGTAAATAGCAAGGTGTGTATAAGTTTTTGTATGAGAGGCTGACTTGATTTGTAAACTTCCACTTAAAGCACAATAAATTAAAAAAAAAAAAAAGCTCTCCTTCACCACTGTCTCCTTCCCCACCACCCAGCCACCCCAGAGAGACCCCACACTGCCTTCTTACCTGAGTGCCTTTACTCTCTTGCCGTACCTCTGCTGCCCTGAGTATCTGCAGTAAGGCATGCTGGGAGAGAAGATCAGAGCAAGTAATTCCTACTTCTTTCCATTGCAAACCCTGACATGCTAATTTTGAATGTTACTCAACAATGTTGATAAAATGACATTGAGTCTGGGACATTCTCTGAAAAAATATACATATTTTTCATGACTCCACAAACTCAAACCTCTGTTTATCCTTTTTTTTTTTCTTTCATCACTTTTGGGTCTAATTCCACAAAGTAACTATAGTAGAAGCTAGGAAGGGAGATTTTAAATTTTGATGTCCTTCCCTTTATAGCTTTCAGCAAAACTCAACAACAAGAAAAAAAAAAAAAAAAACCCCTTCCAAAACATAGTCCTTATTGGTGACCCTAGGAAGCTTTAAGGAAACCCTGGTTGCACAATGGTTAAGTGCTACAGCTGTCAACCAAGAGGCTGGCAGTTCAAATACACCAGCCGCTCCTTGGAAACTCTATGGGGCAGTTCTACTCTGTCCTATAGGGTCGCTATGAGTCAGAATCGACTCAGTAGCAATGGGTTTGGTTTGGGTTTTCAGGAAGCCTTGTGGCTCATTTTCTGTAGAGGGTCCAGGATAACAAGAAGCCAGGTGAAAAAGGAAAGAAAGATCCTTTGGAATGAAAATAAAGGGAAACCCAAACAAGAGAAATAAAAAATATGGAAGACAGAAAACTCACTCAAAAGCAGAAGTATCCACAAGGGAACACTAGCGCAGACCCACCATCACTGTCCACCAGATCCTCAAAACATTATGTGTTATAATAAATTACAAACTTGAATACAAATCTCAGCTCAGTCCCTCAAAGGATTCCAAGCCTGGGAGTCATGTCACCTTCCTGGGCCTCAGCTTCTTGCTTTAGAAAGTTACAGTAAAGACCACATGAGACAATATTCTGTGCACTGCACAAACCGGGCTTTGCACAGAGATATGGTTATAAGCAGGAGGATCAGGAAGCTGGAGAATAAATATGGGACACGTCCATTCAGTGACAATCTGTTTTAGGAGTTTAAAATAGCATTTGCATATTAAAACAAAGATGCATATTTGAGAGTAGAGAGCAAAATACCACTGTTTTTTTTCCTTCAGGTAACACTGAATTTTTCAAAAGTTAATATATGTGAAGTAGTCCAAATAGTGCTTGGCCTACTAAGTACTACTTCTTACCAAAAGAATATTACATATTCTGCGAGCTTTTATAAGGAATTGGGGATTTCATGGCAAAATGCATATGAGAAATATGGTATGGTGCATTTTAAACTCCATCTTGATGATTCATAATGCACATTAGTGTTAAAGACATTGAGAAATCCTGTAGTAAGAAAACCTGTTTAATTTCATTCAGCCACAGCATGAATCAATGTATTTACTCATGAAATTCGATTTTTCTATACATTGCCTATTAATAATTGTGAAACCACTAATAGTCTGAGGGAAAAGTTTGATAAAGCTGTTCTGAGACCATTGCCCACCAGATACCATAAATACTCCTCTTTCTCAAGGAGCACACAATTTGAATTTCCAATAAATATATTACAAAGAACCTTTGTGAACATAACTTATGTGTAAGGTAAAAGCTATTTTATGTGATACTATTTTTTTCTAAGAGTTGGACCCTTCCATAACATAACCTGTGGCCATAATGGGAAAAGTACTTCTATATCATGAAAGCTGACATATAGTGAGATTAAATATCTTCAATTCTGTATATAATTTCTCCCACAGAGTGCAACAAAGAATTTTTGAAAAAATGAAGTGCCCCATTAAGATCCTGAATGCTTCTACAATGCAGGACTAATGCCATTTATAAAACTATTCAAATAAATCCTGTTATTAAAACAAACTTTACACTTTAGTAAATATTGTTATTTCTCTGGAACCATTAACCAAGAATGTTCTAGAATCTGCAAAGTCCTTATCATTTCAATAGGGTTACTGCTTATATAAAAACAAGTAGAGGGCAAAAAAATTGTGCTGAGATGGACAGATGGGGCATTCACTTGAGCTCATTCTCTGGCTAAATAGAAGAAAAATCACTGTGCACTACTATTAAAATTTTTACTTCACCAAAATTGCACTGTATTATATAAATGGACTTCTAGATCATGCAGAATGGTCAAAATTGCAAATACTGAATTTGTGACTGCCAAAGTTCTATTCTCCTACATAAAAATATGTCCTAATAATGCCAAGTCACAGTTTTAGCAAATAATGTGTTGGTTAATTCGAGGAAAACTTTCAAATCTTTCATATTTGAATACACCAGTTTTTATGATAAGAGGTGAACCTCAACTTTCTAATAGTCCATTATTTAAATAAAGATAACTAGGTGTTCTGTATGTTCATTGACTTGAATGTATCAGAACAAAATTTGCCATATAGGCTTCATGGTTAGATGACAATACATTCAGCGATGTAGAAAACTACGATTTAAAATCTCCTCAGACACTATTGATTGCTTTCTCTGACTGCATTACATCAGATGAAAACAACCATGCAGACAATACTGATTTAAAACATTTGATAATTCAGGTGATGTGGCTTAAATTTCCTCTATGGAAAAATAATATCGTGGGTTTAGGAAAACAAACTACTTTTAAGCACCTTTTATATTTAAATATTTGAAGTGCTAACCATAAACTTGGAGCCCTGGTGGCCCAATGGTTAAGAGCTATGGTGAGCTACAGTTGCTAACCAAAAGGCTGGCAGTTCGAATCCACCAGTCACTCCTTAGAAACTCGACGGGGCAGTGCTTCTCTGTCCTGTAGGGTCACTATGAGTTGGAATCAACAAGACAGCAATGGGGTTGGGTTTTGTTTTGTTTTTTGGGTTAACCATAAGTTCTGGCATCCTTCTACTTTGTACATTAAAGTTGGTTTCTAATCTGTCAATACTGATTTGGTCATATTGGAGTTACTAGATTTAAAGATATTAATTCTTATTCCAAAATTCAGACCTTCAACCAATTCAGATTTTATTTCTTCCTTATTATTCCTGTGTAAGAAAAATTTAGTACATGTTTCTAGTTTTAAATAACTGATATTTGCTGCTTTACTGTTGTTGTGGCTCTTGTTCTTAAGAAAATCTCTAAGGCACATTATAATGTTTTTCAGACAATGACGAGAGTATTCACTTCCTTTAAAAAACATTTAGATCAGGACCGTTGATAGAATCTTATGAGTTACTAGTTATCTTGAAATTAAAGCCTGAACTCTTAAAATAGTTACCATAATAATAAAAAAACAAACCCATTGCCGTCATGTCGATTCCAAGTCATAGTGATCCTATAGGACAGAGCAGAATTGCCCCACAGGGTCTTTAAGGCTGTAATCTTTAAGCAAGCAGACTGCCACATCTCTCTCCTGAAGAACAGCTGGGAAGTTTGAACCACCAACCTTTTGGTTAGCAGCTGAATGCTTAACCATTGTGCCACCAGGGCTCCTTAGTTACCATAATATACAATTTTAATACTTCTAATAATAGTGGCTGATGTTAAATATATTTAATTTTGTGCCTTATATTTAAGAATATATATTTCAGAAAATGTAGAATGAGATTTCTAAAAACAAACCTTGTCACCGTGAAGCTAAGGTTATCTCAAATTATTACTAGAATTAATCTCAAAATGATATTGGCTCTACAAGTAAATCATTAAACATCTTAAAACACATATTTTTGAAGTACAATTTAAATCTATAGGCAATGCAATAATGTATTCAATTGTCATCTTCAACAAAGAAGGAATTGCAGAGATAATCACAGCCTGCTGAGTTTTTTCTATCATCAGAATCAGGGGAGCAGGGAGATGTGGATGATTACGAGGTATCAGCCACTGTAAGCAGACTGAGAAAACAGAAACCCAGGTTTGTTTTACAGCTGGAAAATTAGGTAAATAATAGCTTCTTTCATCTACCATATTTTTACACAAATAACGCATGTTGCACTTTTTTTTTCTTCCAGTCACACCCTCCTTCTATGAGGTATTTTCATAAATAAGCTATGCTAATTTTTTTTTTTTTTTTTTTACAGCATAGTGCACTTATGAAAATAGTCACAAGGGGTTGGTTGGCAAAAAATATATATATATATACATATATAACACATGCATTAATTGCATAAAATATGGTAAATGGACACATTCAAAATAATGTAATATAGTCAATATTTATTTCAAAATATATTTATTAAAGTAAATTCTACAAATCCTATCAACTGTACAAAGTGCTACTAAAGGGCCAAGGAGAAAACTGGCTCTGAAGAAGGGAAATTATGTAAATGTAACTATATGGAGCTAAAGGAATAGATTTGAAATATATGACAACACATATTTTGTAAATTATGTAAACAATCCTAAACTTGTTGGAGTTTCCCATCAGACTTCCAATTAACTTGAGTTAGCCTCCAAAGTAGCCCTTAAAGATGACTGATGAAGATAACTCAATTGTTTTTATTTTGTTACATAAAGAATGAAATTAGATATTTTTTACCAATACGTACTATTAGCCAGAATAGGTTAGGCTATGCTGCAGTTATTTAAAAAAAAAAAAGAAGCCTCAGTGGACTAAATGTCTCAGTGGTTTAAAACCACAGATGTTCATTTCCTATACACTCTTGTTTTTCACTCATGCCCACTAAAGTTAACTGGATGCTCTGTTCCACCATCCTCATACCTGGACCCAGGCTGATGGAGCAGTTACAAACTGGAAAGTCATTTCCATTCCAGAGTGAAGAGAGAGCATGGTGAGTTATAACCTGAATCCTTAAAGCTTTCTCACCCAGAAGTGACTCAGGTCATTGGCACTCACATGTTTCTTGCCAAATCTAGCAGTATGACCATTCTCAACTTCAAAAGAGAGAGTAAGTGTAATCCTGTCAATTTGCTAACCAGGAATATTTGTTAATAAACATCAAAGACTGTCATAATCTGCTCTTTGGGTTACCAAATTTGTGGTGTATGCCACTAAATTTGTAGTAACTTGCTTCAATAGTAATAGAAAACTAATAGTGGGAGCATACATTTTCCTGAGACATTTTGTCCAGCTGAAGGAATCCCAGTGGGCGCCACCAATTTAATCTGTTTAGATTTTGTAACTACCAATATTATGTTCATAACATTTACTTGGCCTGTTCAGCAAGGCCAAGTTTCAAACAGCCTTCTATGGTCCAATTATTTTGAAAATTTTGTTTAATTTCATATTTAATTATTTTACTTTTAATATTCATTTTAATAATATTCAATACTATTTTAATATGCTGTCTATTTTAAATATTTTATTGATTTTTTAAAAATTTACTTATATTTACTTTGCAGTTGAGAAGCAGCTGCAGTTCTAACCCTACGAGTTCCTGACTTTGTGAGTTCTCTCTACTCCTTTTCATTCCTACTTGCAGGCTGGTCAATTATGTTCTCATTTCATCTTTTTCTGGAATACATTACCAAGTGTAGCCAAAAGCAACCAGCACATGCTCCCAACACTGTGTTTGTAACCTCCTCCCCTAGGGCTGTAAGTTCATTAGGTATTGACCTGCCTTCTAAGTTATCACAATAGTAGCTATACCAACTAATACATATGATGGATTGAACTTCTTCCAACATACAATAATTATTCCCTTGCTACCAACCAGTCAAGCGTAACAACAATTATGGGGGTGCCACAGGACCGGGCAGTGTTTCGTTCTGTTGTACATAGGGTCACCAAGAGTCGGAACTGACTCAACGGCACCTAACAACAAGAACCTACTAGTCAAACCCTAAGCAAATGCCACATGTATAAGTTTCTCCTCTTACGGCAGCATTCACTCATTCATTTGTCAGGATACTAGGTTAAGATGCAAAACAAACTACTTCAAATCTTAGTAACTTAAAACAATGAAGGTTAATTCTCCACCCATACTATTGTCCATCGCAGGTCAGTTGAGGGCTCGGCTCTGAGTTATTCTCATTTTAGGACTCAGGCTGACAAAAATGCCATTTCCTGGAATGTTGCTGGTTATGGTGGCAGAGAATATGGTGGATCACATGTTGGGTGTAAAGCTTCAGCCCAAAAATGATACAAGTCACTTCTGCTCACATCTCACTGTCCAAAGCAGGGACAGTCCACATAGCAACTCCCAATTGGAAGTGGGCAGGGAAGGAGAACTTTACGTAACTGATGGTCACCAACTGATGGACTACCAAAAATATTATTTGAACCAGAGTTGTGATGCACATATATTTAGTTTTCTAGTTGAAAATGAGAAGCAGAGTTTCTAAAAGAACCTTTACACATAATTTATAACTGCGTACACCCTGTATCTCAGACGTTCCGGTGTATGATGTCTCCAATACAGAGCACAGCAACAGAGAATTTCCTTGCACTGTAAGACACAGAATTTTAATGATGAATCCACTATTCTATCCACGCTTGAATTCCTTTTACATTACAGCTAGTTCCATATCCCAAGAATTTTAGAGGAAGTCATTAAAACATCATTTTTATGCATTACAATATTTATATAGAATGACACTGTTTATCACACAATATTGTTAATGCCTTAGAAAATGAGAGCGTAAACTACACTTTTACCTCATTTTTTCATATCTGTATAAAAAGATTCATGACTGTCTCATAAGAAGATCATTCTCATTTAAAAATTAGTTGCAAAATAACAGCCTAGTATGTAAGCAAAGCCAATGAGATTCCTTTCCAGAAAAATAAAAAGGAAACATAAGGGTACATTCAGGATATTTTGTTGCATTTATTTTAAGGTCAGTATTCTGGAGTCCCTGGATGGTACAAATGATTAAGCACATGGCTACCAACCAAAAGGCTGGCAGTTCCAACCCACCCAGAGGTACCCTGGAAGAAAGGCCTGGCAATCTGTTTCTAGGTTAAGATGCAAAACAAAGTACTTCAAATCTTAGTAACTTAAAACAATGAAGGTTAATTCCCCACCCATACTATTGTCCCTTGCAGGTTAGTTGAGGGCTCTGCTCTGAGTTACTCTCATTTTAGGACTCAGGCTGACAAAAATGCCATTTCCTGGAATGTTGCTGGTTATGGCGGCAGGGAATATGGTGGATCACATGCTGGCTGTAAAGCTTCAGACCAAAAATGATACAAGTCACTTCTGCTCACATCTCACTGTCCAAAGCACTCCAAGTAGAGACTTGAAAACCCTATGGAGCACAGTTCTATTCTGCAACACATGGGGTCTCCATGAGCCCAGATCAACTTGACAGCAACTGGTACTTTAGTGTCTTCCCCACAGGAATTCCCAAGGTTTTCTCTAAGCCATTGTGGCCTGGCCTTTGCTAGTCGGGGACAGAGAGGAGAGTTCCACTTTAGACAGTGTTCACAGCAGTATGTTCTTGTAAGTACCTGAAGAAGCTTTAAAACATGAGCCTATCAATGACATTATTTTCAGACTTCATTTAACTATTGAACTACATAATACAACCAATATTGGAAAGTAGAAAAATGATAAAGAAGGAAAGGAAAGGAATTAAATCACAGAAAAGACCAAGAGTCAGTCTTATCAATAATTTACATTCTGTATTCAATGCAATTGCCAATTTCATAGTATCTTTCAAACCATTTTATAGGCTTTCTTGTAGGAAAGGGAGCGCGTCATTTTGTAAACAACAAGCTGTCAGAATCAAAAAGGAAACACATTCTACAAGCAGCAATAAACCTCGGATCACCACAGAGCATAAGACTTATTAAAAATCCATGATTCTGTAAAGTTTGTAGGAGACAGAGAGGGGAATAAGTGAACTAATGACAAGAACCTCTAGTGAGTGATTACTCCTGTAATGATGCCTTGGTGACCCTCTAATAAATGCTTAATTTGTTTCTTGGCAGAATAACCCTCTTGAAAGGCCTAAGGTGATATGGTCAAAGCAATAGGAACAAAAAATTGCTTTTTAATAGCTATGTAATGAAGCTTGTAGGACTTTAAAACATTGCAATAAACTGAGTATTTCACATTGGTATTTTCCTACCCTGAATTCCAAAACTATAACAGTGCTACTTTAAAATCCTTGTCATCTATATAAAAAAAAAATTAACTCTTCACGCTGATCATAATGTGTGAATTACTTTAAGTTAAGATATAATACTTAATATAGCTTAATATACCTAAAGGTAATAGCAAATTTTACTAAATTAACAATTCTTGAGCATTGGTGTTAGATAAAGCATTTAATATTTTTCTATACCTTAATTAATTCTCTTCTATATTGTTATAAACATGGAACAAGGGATATTATTGCTAACGTCAGATGGATCTTGGCTGAAAGCAGAGAATACCAGAAAGATGTTTACTGTATTCTATTGACTATGCAAAGGCATTTGACTGTGTGAATCATAACAAATTATGCATAACATTTTGAAGAATGGGAATTCCAGAACACTTAACTGTGCTCAGGAGGAACCTGTACATAGACAAAGAGGCAGACATTTGAACAGAAAAAAGAAATACTGAGTGGTTTAAAATCAGAAAAGGTGTGCCTCAGGGTTGTATTATTTCACCATACTTATTCAGTCTGGATGCCGAACAAATAATCCGAAAAGTTGGACTATATGAAGAAGAACAGGCATCAAAATTGAAGTAGATTCATTAACAACCTGTGATACGCAGATGACACAAACCTGCTTGCTGAAAGTGAAGAGGACTTGAAGCACTTAATGAAGATCAAAGACCACAGCCTTCAGTATGGTTTTACCTCAACATAAAAGAAACAAAACTCACAACTGGACCAATAAGCAACATCATGTTTAACAGAGAAGATACTGACGTTATCAAGGATTTAATTTTAATTTAATTTAATTTAATCAACGCCCATGGAAACAGCAGTCAAGAAATCAAACGACATATTGCATTAGACAAATCTGCTTCAAAAGACCTCTTTTAAAAAAGTATTCGAAAGCAAAAATACCACTTTGAGGACTAAGGTGTGCCTGACCTAAGCTATGGTCTTTTCAATCACCTCATGTGTATGCAAAAGCTGGACCATGAATAAGGAAGACCAAAGAACTGATGCATTTGAATTATGGTGCTGGTGAAGAATATTGACTATATCACGGACTGCCAGAAACACGAACAAATCTGTCTTGTAGGAAGTACAGCCAGAATGCTCCTTAGAAGCAAGGATGGTGAGGTACTTTGGACATGTTATCAGGAGGGACCAGTCCCTGGAGAAGAACATCATGCTTGGTAGATGGTCAGTGAAAAAGATAAAGGATTGTGAGGATGGTGCAGGACTGGGCAGTGTTTCCTTCTGTCCCTATGAGTCAGAAATCAACTTGATGGCACCTAACAACAACATGTTATGGATTGAGTTGTGTCCCCCCAAAATATGTGTTGAAATCCTAACCCTGTACCTGTAGGTATGACTGTGTTTGTATACAGAAGTTTCCTTTTGTTATGTTAATGAGACACACCAATGTTGAGTGGGTCCTGAAACCTTATTACCTCTGCGTTATAAAAAGAACAGAACAAACACAGGGACACATGGGGAGAAGAAGCCATATGCAAACAAATATAGAGGGCAGATGCATCTAGAAACCCAGAACTCCCAGAACTGGTGTTAGCTACTAGAAGGTGAAACAGACAAAGCAGGACCTCCCCCTAGATTCATGATCTGAATTTGAACTTGGCAGTTCAAACTGACCCAGCAACTCTGGGAAAGAAAAGACCTAGCAATCTGCTCCCATAAAGACTGCAGCCTAGAAAACCTTATGGGGCAGTTCTATTCCATAACATGGAGTCGCTGTGTGTCAAAATCAACTCTATGAAGAAGTGCTACATACCCATGTGTACTTCTGCCACTGTTTGTCCTGTGATTTTACTTATATTCATTGTTTTACCTATTGCTGCTTCTAAAAAAGTCAAGCACCTAGCAAGTTTGTATTAAGCTTGATGTATATGTTGGAAAAGTCAACGTTAACAAAATTATTTTTAAAGCCAACCCTTAGCTCTTCTCCCACTGTCCATGAATAAGAACTCAAGTGTCTTGTAGGAAGCTTCCTTTGTAAGAGGACCTCTCAATGAATCAGCTTCAGATGCACTCCTGATCCTTTCTGACCAGTCTCCCTGACCATAACTGCCAATCCTTGGAAGCTATATCCAAGCTAAGTTACGATTTTTACCCTGTGCCTCCATCTTTGATTTGGTTTTGTGGTTTTGAAGTATCTTCTTGGTCCAAGAGCCTGTCATTCCCTGTCTGCCATCCGTTTTTCTTCAAGTTCTATTGTTACAGATCCACCCACCCCACTCACCCTAAATCTGACATCTGGGCTTTAGCTCAGGCCTGAAGTGTTCTTATTCTTGAGAAGGGTATTTAGTCTAGAAGGTCAGAAAAATCAGGCTGATTCAGCCAGTACTTAGAATAATTTAAAAGATGAAACAAAAAGAGAATAAATTATATACATGATAATTTCAGAATCCCATCATGGGAACAGGATGATCAATGAGAGAACCCAATCTTCTAGACAAGCATTGTCAGGGCAGCAAATTCTAATGCGGAAATCAGCAAGCTCATCCGCCTTAATTTATAGAATCAAGGGACAAAGTTGGAAAAACACACTGAGTATGGCTAGGTCAGATGATGGACATGGATGAAGTAAAAGAAAGAAAGGAGAATGAAGACTACTTCTAAAGCAATTTAAAATTAAATCAAAGATGGAAAAGTCATATAACCCTTGACAGGAGATTACGACTAAATTCCACTTTTAACTGAATTAACGCCCATGGAAGCAGGAGTCAAGAAACCAAATGTCATATTGCATTGGGCAAATCTGCTACAGAAGACCTCTTTAAAGTATTAAAAAGCAAAGATGTCATTTTGAAGACTAAGGTGCACCTGACCCAAGCCATGGTGTTTTCAGTCGCCTCATATGCATATGAAAGCTAGACAATGAATAAGGAAGATCAAAGAATTGATTCCTTTGTATTATGATGTTGGTGAAGAATATTGACTATACCTGGACTGCAAGAAGAATGAACAAATCGGACTCGAAAGAAGTACAGCCAGAATGCTCCTTAGAAGCAAGGATGGTGAGAGTTTGTCTCACATACTTTGGACATGTTATCAGGAGGGACAAATCCCTGGAGAAGGACATCATGCTTGGTGAAGTATAGGGTCAGCAAAAAAGAGAAGGCATTCAACGAGATGGACTGACACAGTGGGTGTAACACAGGGGCACAGCAAGAATAACGAGTGCCTATGGGTAATCTCTAAGTTGCCCCCTGCCCCAGTTTCAAGATGAATAGACAGTGATAGTAGCAACACAGTCAGCAGGAAAGCCTTCCCCCTCTTGACCTGCTGCCTCAGTCAGGCACCTTTCATATTTGTGGCACCTCAGAATGTCCTTCTGTGTCTCCTCTGGCTCCCCCTTGGAGTTATGCTCTGGGGCAAGTCACCCCTTCTGCCTCTGCACAACAATGCGCTCAAACACAGCAACAATTGTGAGGATGGTGAAGGGCTGGGCAGTGTTTTGTTCTGTTGTATATAGTTGCTATGAGTCAGAACCAACTTTAGGACACCTAACTACAACAGAATCAATAGCATAACACATTCCTAATGGATCCATAAAAAAATAGCATAGCCCAAATTGGAATTCATCTTAGGCTGAAAACCCAACACAATCTTACACGCCTAACCATTCAAATATATGTAAATGTCATATCAGAAAAAGCTTAGTGTTGCTTTCAATTAGTTAATAGGATTCTTAGTTAAGTAAGAAAATGGTGTAATGAAAATATAAAGAGTTCAGTATCAGGGTGTTCCTCAACATCCTCCAGGAAGCAACACATTCAGCATCTCAACAGCCATCTAAATTATTAACCACCTTCTTACAGTGATGTGATCCTTAATTTGAAACTGTGTCTTACTTATCTGAGAATATAGTTCAGTAACGTATAGTCGGTCATTGATCTATCCAAAAAGGATTTTCTGAATGTTGTCTTTGTACCCAGGACTTTTCTCAGTATGGAATAGAAGGCAGTTCTACTCTGGCTGAGTTTTGTTTTGTGTTTTGGCTTTTTTTTGGGGGAGGGGGAGAAACAAGAAAAACTGAAAGGTTACAGACAAGCAACGCAAAGCAACAGAGGAATTTGCCCGTCTTTATGTGAGTTAGCTCTTAGCCTGTACAGTAAGGACTTACGATAGCCAATGGAGGTCATTGTTAGAGACTTTCAACTCAATGATATTTATTGTCTGCCTCAATTACCATGATATTGTTATTGATTCATGAGAAAGAAATATAGAGTGTCAATTAGAACATCTGAGCTGCAATTAATTAGGCATTATATTTTGTGGCAATTTTTGCAAATCCTTTTCTGACTACATACTTCAAAACTTGTGCTAAACAGACAAGTATTGGAATCTTATTTGAATAAAAGTGGAGTGTTTTATTACATAAGATAGTTTTTTATGTAGTCCCTGGGTGGTGTAAATGGTTAATGTCTTCTGCTGCTAACCGGAAGGTTGGAGGTTCAAGTCCACCCAGAGGTGCCTGGAAAGAAAGGCCAGCCGATCTACTTCTAAAAAATCAGCCATTGAAAAACCTGTGGGGCACAGTTCTGCTCTGACATAGATGAGGTAACCAAGAGTCGAAGTCTACTCAGCAGCAACTGGTTTGGGGTTTTTGGCTTACAGTTTTTTTTATAAATAAACCTTTTAAGCTAATTTTAGATTTATCAAAGAGCTTCAGATAGAACAAAATTTCAGCATATCCTTCACTCACCTATTCCTAATGTTAAGATTTTACATAACCATGATACATATAAGAGCCCTGGTGGCATAGTGGGTAAGAGCTTGGCTGCTAACCAAAAAGCTGGCCGTTTGAATTTACCAGCCACCCTTTGGAAACCCCATGGAGCAGTTCTACTCTGTCCTACGGGGTAGCTACGAGTTGGAATTGACTCAATGGCAACAGGTTTGTTTTTTGTTTTCTTTTTGATGGCACACAGAAGGATCTCTGGTGGAGTAATGGTTAAGTATTCAGCTGCTAACCAAAAGGTCAGCAGTTCGAACTCACGAGTGGCTCTGAGGGAGAAAAGAACCAGCAGCCTGCTCCCATTACAGCCTAGGAAACCCTGTGGAGCTGTTCTACTCTGTCCTATGGGGTTGCTATGAGCTGGAATCAACATGACGGCACACAACAGCAACAAGATGGTACATATATTTGGAATTATCCCCATATAAGCAAGTAAGCATATAGTAAAAAGGAGCTTATAAATATTGGCAGATTGAGAGTGAATTCAGAGGCCTGACTGGAGGCTTTAAAAGTTGAGTCTTCTAAACTAAGGAACAGATTATTTCATTAACAAAAGAGTGCATTTTAGGATCTTTTAAGGCTTTCAGTGGCATATAAAAAGTTATTTAGAAACTAGAAACCGCTTCTGCATCTCATTTGCCTAACTGATGAGAGATAAATGAGCTAAGCATTTAAAGCACAGCCTTAAGGTACTTTTTTGCACATGAACCACAGTCTAGTTGTACAAAAAGACAAGACTCATTAACTTTCTGCTGCCTCAGTGCCAACATCAGTCACTAACCTTTCCTACCATAAATCGTTGCAGAAATAGTAAGAGGACAATTATAAATCATGATTCTCATCACTGATTTAGTACATTTTTGCAAATCTAAACCAGAAACCCTGTAAATGGTACTACTTCATTATGTGTAAACAGGATATTATTATTTATGAAAAATGTCATTAAATATCACTGTGATAGTATGAATATAACTCATGCTTCCTCTTAGGAAGTCTTTTATATGAAGCAAACTGAGAGATAGATATTCTGTAGATTGCTTTAAAATCAGATGAAATTTTCATTTACAGAGAACAACACCACCATTTGGGCAATGTTGAAATCAGACTTGAGGCTATTGGCCAAAACTAGAATCTCCCTTGCCGATACAAAAGCTGGTGGTAACATACCCACATTAAAAATGAGATGGAATTAATTTTAACTGGGAAATATGAGCATCCCTTCTAGCACTGTCGGTTCTGTAAAGCATCACTTTGCGCTTCCATTGTGCGAGATGGGTGACACTAGCATTGTACAACAGCACAGCTTGCATGGACCACTGGTTCAGGCCTTCTGAAAGCCTTACGACAGGCAAATGCTGGCAAGGAATCCCAGTGCAGACCAGGCATTGTATTTCTGCCCATTGTTTTCATCTTTCTTACTAAAACATGTACAAATAATATGCAACGTGCACACACATATAGGCACCCGCAAACATTCATGGCATCTTTACAACACTGACTCTCCCAATCTGTGGCCCACAGTATACCCCTCCATCTATTTAGGTCTTTATAAATTTCTTTCAATGTCCTGTAATTTTTAAGGCAAAGGATTTATAGGGATTTTTTTTAAGTTATACCTGGGTATTTTATGTATGATTCTATTGCTATGATAGCATTTTTTTTTTAATTTCTTTTCTATTACATTGAATTTTCTCTGTTGACTTTGCATACATCAACCTTACTAAATTCATCTACTATAGTTCCTAGGTTCTTTTTTATTTTCTAGGTACATAACCATTTTGTGTGTAAAAAATAAGAATTTTATTTCCTACTTTACAATCTACGTACTTTCTCTGCCTTTTTCCCTTCCGTATTGTACTGATGAAGGCCTATAATACAACATTAAATAAAAAGTATAATGGGGTCATCCCACCTTTGTACCACATATAAGGGGGAAAGGGCAGAAGGAAAGGGAAGCTTTTGTCAAATAATAAAACAAATCCAGACTTAGATACAGAGACACTTTATTCAGAAAGGGGAAAGGGATTATTCCTATAGGGGAGGGATCCATTGCAATAAGGGGAAAGCTCTGACCATAAGCACCTCGATAATTAGGCAAAAAGGTTTTTCTTTTATAGAGATGAGAGTAAACAAGGCTAGGACAATGCCAGACGTGAAGAAGGAGAATGAGGGGATGGCATGATTGCATAGCATATCAGAGAATGGTTTACTGTGAGGCCAGCCTATTTTCCAGGAGGGGCCTTAAGGAGGAATTGTGTATTGACTGAGGCTGAGTGGGCCAAAGTCCAGGCACTTGGGGGAAGGAGAAAAGCTTAACCAAAATTTATTGTTAACAAGCATTTTGTTTCTGATTCATCAGTGGTGATAAGCAGTTCAGCTACTCACCAATGAAGTAAAGAATGGGAATTTGGAGTCTGTGTCTGACCTTGTCATAACATAGGTAAACAAGGACACATCCAGGAGTCTTATCTAAGTCATATGGGAAGGGATGATTGCTTCAGTAATCCATTTTCCAGAGCACAAAAGGCAAGGGGATTTCTTTAACCATCACTATCTTCCAGGATCCCAGGGTTCAGGTAAAATTCAACATTGTCACTTTCAATTTTTCACCATCAAGTATGGTGACTGTTCTAAGATTTTGCAGACAGTCTTCTTCAGATTCAAGGAAGTCTATCTATACCTAACATGCTGAGACTATCTTTTTTAAATATGAATGAGTGCTGAATTCAGTAAAGATCTTTTATTGCACCTTTTGAAACAATCATTGTTTTTCTACCTTTTTTTTTTCTGTTATTGTGGTGAATAACATTGACTGTTATTTTTGAATGATAGCATTGCAAAGAGTGGGAATTCCAGAACATTTCATTGTGCATATGAGGGACCTGTACATAGATCAAGAGGCAGTCATTTGAACAGAACAAGGGGATGCTGTGTGGTTTAAAGTCAGGAAAGGTGTGAGTCAGGGTTGCATCCTTTCACCATGCTTATTCAATCTGTATGCTGAGCAAATAATCCGAGAAGCTGGACTACATGAAGAAGAAAGAGGTATCAGCATTGGAGGAAGACTCATTAACAACCTGCGTTATACAGATGATACAACCTTGTTTGCTGAAAGTGAAGAGAATTTGAAGCACTTACTGATGAAGATCAAAGACTGCAACCTTCATTATGGGTTACACCTCAGTGTAAAGAAAACAAAAATCCGCACAACTGAAACAATAAGCAACATCATGATAAACAGAGAAAAGATTGAAGCTGTCAAGGATTTCATTTTACTTGGATCCCCAATCAATACCTATGGAAGCAGCAGTCAAGAAATCAAAAGACACATTGCATTGGGCAAATCTGCTGCAAAAGATTTCTTTAAAGTGTTAAAAAAAGACCTCAGTGAGATGGATTGACACAGTGGCTGCTACAATGGGCTCAAGCATAACTGCGATTGTGAGGATGGTGCAGGACTGGGCAGTGTTTCATTCTGTTGTACATGGGGTCGCTATGAGTCAGAACTGACTGGACAGAATCTAACAACAAAAGTGTTAAAAAGCAAAGATGTCACCTTGAAGACTAAGGCGTGCCTGACCCAAGCCATGGTGTTGTCAGTTGCCTCATATGTGTGCAAAGCTGGGCAAGGAATAAGGAAAACGGAAGAATTGATGCCTTGGAATTATGATTTTGGTGAAGAATATTGAATATACCATGATAGACTGCCAAAAGAACGAACAACTCTGTCTTAGAAGAAATACAGCCAGGATGCTCCTTAGAAGCAAGGATGGTGAGACTAGGTTTCACACACTTTGGACATGTTATCAGGAGGGATTGGTCCCTGGAGAAGGGCATCATGCTTGATGAAATAGAAGGTCAGCAAAAAGAGGGAGCCCCTCAATGAGATGGACTGACACAGTGGCTGCAACACTGGGCTTAAGCATAACAAGGACTGTGAGGGTGGCGCAGGACCAAGAAGCATTTCATTCTGTTGTACGTGGGATCACTGTGAGTTGGAACCAACTAGATGGCGCCTAACAACAACAAGAAAACTACCCTTGAATTTTGGGGGTAAACCCTACTCTATCATTATGTATCATTATTATTATTGCCTACAATTGTGAGTTTGATTTGTTAATATATTTAGAAATTCTGCAAGTATGGTCATGAGAAAAATTTACCTGTTATTCGTTGGGGCCAGTTGCTATTGAGTTGATTTGAACTTATGGCAACTTCATGTGTGTCAAAGTAAAACTGCACTCCATAGGGTTTTCAATGGCAGTGATCTTTCTGAAGCAGATCACCAGGGCTTTTTTCTAAAAGTGCCTCTGGGTGGATTCAAAGAGCCGGCTTTTGGTCAGTAGCCAAATCTGAACTGTTTGTGCCTCCCGGGAAGTAGGTAATGTCCTAGACTATAATCAAGGTTGTACTGGACTCATAAGAAGAGCTAATTTCCTACCATGCAGGAGATTTTTGTTTAAGACTGTAGTGATTTCTTAAAACAATGGTATCAAAGTTTCATTTTTGGTAATTTTTTTAAAGGAATTCAATATCCTTAATATATATCATACGGTTTTGATTTTTTTTTTTTCCTGCATACTTTGGTCCAAACGGAAGTAATTTCATTCTGAACATTGAGTAAATGTATAGACAGTCACTGCTGAGTTGCATAATATTTATGTTCATCATTTTCTTTCTGATTGGTCAGTGGAGACAAGCAGTTCAGTTACTCACTGATAAGGCAAACAATGGGAACATAAAGAAAACAATGTAAAGAAAACAAAAATCCTCACAACTGAACCAACAAACATCACGAGAAATGAAGACAAGATTAAAGTTGTCAATCTTTTCTCCATCTCATGAACAAGTGGAAGAATTTCTAAATATTTATTAAGAAATCAAACACAATTATAGGCAAAAAATAATAACAATACATAATGATAAAGTAGGGCTTACACCAAAAATTCAAGGGTAGTTTTGTTGTTGTTGATACGTGCCACCAAGTTAGTTTCCAGTCATAGAGACCCCATGTATAACAGAAGAAAACGCTGCTTGGTCCTGCGTCGTCCTCACAAACGTTATTTTCGAGCCCATTGTTGCAAGAAACTGTAAAACTGTCTTCCCAAGTGAGTGGCTGCATAAGTTTCACTCTCACCAGCAATGAACGAATGCTGTTGTTGTGCACGCTTGCCCCCATTAACATTGTCATGTGTTGTTGTTTTGTGGGGGAGAGATGGAGAGATTAGCCATTTTAATAAGTTTGTAGTTGGTTTCTCATTGTTGTTTTAATTTGTGTTTTGCTACTAACAAAGGATTAGACCATTCTTTTCATGTTTATTTGTATCTTTTTGAGGTGTTTGTTCAGATCTTTTGCCTATTTTTTAATTGAGTTGTTTCTTTTATTGTTTTAAGAGTTCTTTCAGTAGTTTGACTCTAAGTCTTTTGTCATGTAAGTGTTTTGCACATATTTTCTTCAAGTCTGCAGCTTTTCTTTTCATTCTCTTTTGCAAAGCTGGAGTATTTCATTTTAATCAGTCCAACTTAATAATTTTATAAGTTCAGCTTATAAATGTTTTCTTTCATGGATTGTGCCTTTGGTATTCTATCTAAGAAGTTATTACAAAACCCAAAGTCACACAAATTTCCTCTTATGTTTCCTGCTAGATGTTTTATAGTTTTCAATTTTATATTTAGGCCTATGGCCCATTCTGAGTTAATTTTTGTGAAAGGTATAAGGTCCTTGTTTAGGTTCTTTCTATCACTGTGCATAAGAACGTCCAACTGTTCTAGAACCAATTGTTTAAAAGACTATCTTTTCTCCACTGATTTTTCTTTTTTTTTTTTATTCCTTCGCCATTCCTCCTGTTTATTTCATTCCTTTTTTCCATTCACTTTAATTCTGGGAAGTTTCAATTAACCCATCTGCAAGCACACTGATTTTTTCCTTGGCTTTGGCAAATCTACTGATGAGCCATTAAAAGACGTTTTAATTTCTGTTGGAGTGTTTTTGATTTCTAGCATTTCCTTTTGCTTCTTGCTCACAGCTGGAAACTCTAAATGCTTGTCTCCTGATGCTAAATACAAAACTATTGTTAGAACTTTGTTGTTAGATGCCATCTAGTCTGTTCCAACTCATAGCGACCCTATGTACAACAGAACAAAACACTGCCCTGTCCTGTGCCATCCTCACAATCATTGTTATGCTTAAGCCCATTGTTGCAGCTACTGTGTCAATCTAGCTCATCGAGGGTCTTCTTTTTCACTGACCGTCAACTTTAACAAGCATGATGTCCTTCTCCAGGGACTGATCCCTCCTGACATGTCCAAAATGTACGAAACCTAGTCTCACCATCCTTGCTTCTAAGGAGCATTCTGGTTGTACTTCTTCCAAGACAGATTTGTTGGTTCCTTTGGCAGTTCATGGTATATTTAATATTCTCCTATAACACCACACTTGAAAGGCATCAATTCTTCTTTGGTCTTCCTTATTCACTGCCGGCTTTCACATGCATGGGAGGCTACTGAAAATACCATGGCTTGGGTCAAGTGCACCTTAGTCTTCAAGGTGACATCTTTGCTCTTCAACACTTTAAAGAGGTCTTTTGCAGCAGATTTTCCGAACGCAATGCGTCTTTTGATTTCTTGACTGCTGCTCCCATGGGTGTTGATTGTGAGTCCAAGTAAAATGAAATCCTTGACAACTTCAATCTTTTCTGCATTTATCATGACGTTGCTCATTGGTGCAGTCATGAGGATTTTTGTTTTCTTTATGTTGAGGTGTAATTTGTACTGAAGGCTGTGGTTTTTGATCTTCATCAGTAAGTGCTTCAAGTCCTCTTCACTTTCAGCAAGTAAAGTTGTGGCATCTGCTTAACACAGGTTGTTAATGAATCTTCCTCCAAACCTGATGCCCTTTACTTCTTCATATAGTCCAAATTCTTGGTTTATTTGCTTAGCATACAGATTGAACAGGTATTGTGAAAGGATGCAACCCTGACTCACACCGTTCTTCACTTTAAACCACGCAGTATCCCCTTGTTCCATTCAAACAACTGCTTCTTGATCTATGTACAGCTTCCTCATGAGTACAATTAAGTGTTCTGGAATTCCCATTCTTCAAAATGTTAGGCATAATTTGTTAGGATCCACACATTGACTTAGCATAGTCATAAAACACAGATAACCATTTTTCTGGTATTCTCTGCTTTCAGCCATGATCCATCTATCATACACAATGATATCCCTGGTTCTGTGTCCTCTTCTGAATCTGGCCTGAATTTCTATCATTTCCCTGTCGATATACTTCTACAGCCACTTTTGAATAATCTTCAGCAAAATTTTACTTATATGTGATGTTAATGATATTGTTCAATAATTTCTGAATTCGGTTGGATCACCTTTCTTGGGAGCAGGCATAAACATAGATCTCTTCCAGTCAGTTGGCCAGGCAGCTATGTTCCAAATTTCTTGGAGTGAGTACTTCCAGCGCTGTATCAGTTTGTTGAAACATCTCAATTTCATCAATTCTTAGAGACTTGTTTTTCACCATCCCTTCAGTGCAGCTTGGACTTCTTCCTTCAGTACCATTGGTTCCTGCTCATATGGTACTTTCTGAAATGGCTGACCATCAACCAATTCTTTTTGGTGTAGTAACTCTGTGTATTCCTTCCATCTTTTGATGCTTCCTAGGTCATTTGATATTTTCCCCATAGAATCCTTCAGCATAATCAACTCGAGGGTTGAATTTTTTCTTCAGTTCTTTCAGCTTAAGAAATGCAGAGCATGTTCTTCCATTTTGGTTTTCTATCTCCAGGTCTTCTCAAATGTCATTATAATACTTTACTTTGTCTTCTTGAGCCGCCCTTTGAAATCTTCTGTTCAACCCTTTAACTTCATCATTTCTTCCTTATGCTTTAGCTACTTGATGTTAAAAAGTAAATTTCAGAGTCTCCTCTGACACCATTTTGTTCTTTTCTTTCTTTCCTATCTTTCTAATGACCTCTTGCTTTCTTCATGTATGATATCTTTGATGTCATTCCACAACTCATCTGGTCTTCAGTCTTTAATGTTCAATGAGTCAAATCTATTCTTGACATGGTCCCTAAATTCAGGTGGGATATACTCAAAGTCAGACTTCGGCTCTCATCGACTTGTTCTAATTTTCTTCAGGTTCATCTTGAACTTGCATATGAGCAATTGATGGTCTATTCTGCAGTCAGCCCCTGGCTTTGTTCTGACTGATGATATTGAGCCTCTCCATTGCCTCTTCCCACAAATGTAGTCGATTTGATTCCTGTGTATTCCATCTGGCAAGGTCCACATTTATAGTCACCGTTTACGTTGGTGAAAAAGAGTTATTTGCAATGAATAAGTCATTGGTCTTGCAAAATTCCATCATGCCATCTCTGGCATCATTTCTATCACCAAGGCCATGTTCTCCCAGTACCGACCCTTCTTCTTTGTTTCCAACTTTCACATCCCAATCGCCAGTAATTATCAGTGTATCCTCATTGCATGTTCAATCAATTTCAGGCTGTAGAAGTTGGTAAAAATCTTCAATTTCTTCATCTTTGGACTTACTGGTTGGTGCATAAATTTCAATAATAGTCATATTAACTGGTCTTCCTTGTAGGCATATGGATGTTATCCTATCACGGACAGTGTTGTACTTCAGGACAGATCTTGAAATGTTCTTTTTGATGATGAATGCAATGCCATTCCTCTTTCAGTTGTCATTCCCAGCATAGTAGACCATATGACTGTCTGATTTAAAATGATGCAATACCAGTCCATTTCAGCTCACTAATGCGTATAATAATATTTATACGTTCCTTTTCATTTTGGATGACTTCCAATTATCCTAGATTTATACTTCATACATTCAGTGTTCTGATTATTAACAGATGTTTGTAGCTGTTTCTTCTCATTTTGAGTCATGCCACATGAGCAAATGAAGGTCCCAAAAGCTTGACTCCATCCATGTCATTAAGGTCAACTCTACTTTGAGGAGGCAGCTCTTCCCCTGTCATCTTTTGAGTACCTTCCACTTGAGGGGCTCATCTTCTGGCACTTTATCAAACAGTGTTCTGCTGCTATTCATAAAGTTTTCACTGGCTAAATCTTTTCAGAAGTAGACTACCAGGTCCTTCTTCCTAGTCCGTCTTAGTCTGGAAGTTCTACTGAAACCTGTCTGCCATGGGTGACCCTGCTGATATTTGAATACTGATGACACACTTTCCAGCATCACAGCAACAGACAAGCCCCCATAGTATGATAAACTGACAGACACATGTGGGAATTTAAAACTTTAAGGAATTTAAAATACTATGATCAATGTAATAAGAGCTCTAATGGAAAAAGTAGACATTTTAAATTCCTTGTCTGATAATTCCAATATCTATCATATCTGAGAACTTCGTCTCCTCACACTGTGTTTTTTCTTACTTTTTGGCTTGTCTTGTTATCTTTTTTTTGAAATTCACACACGTATCAGGTACTAGGAACATTTTACACCTTCTACGGCTTCTGGTCCAGGAAAGACGATCTCCACTGGGACTCTCTGTATGTACCTAGCTCTCCAGGTTTTAGTGTACTGGTTTACTTTGTATCAGTTTTCTGATGAATCCAAGAAAAATCACTGATTTTCAGTGGCTTAGCTTTTTCTTGTTGTAAGGATGGAAACGATGACTTTCAAATTTTTTCCATGTTGAAGCTAAAGCAGGTAATCCCATTTTTTTATTATTGAAAATGGAAATTCTTAGAAAAAAATTCCGTGGCAACTTTTGATAGATATGTGAATGCTTCAAAAATGGGACTATTCACTTACCAAAAGATCTATTAAAAGATACATTGATCAATGTTTAAATCTATTCATTGATGAAGAATTTATATAGACAAGGTAGCTTGGTAAGTTTGACTGTATCTTTTTTTTTTTGTAGGAACTCAATAATTTTGTTATTAATATTTTTATTTTAAATTATTCAAAAAGTTAAGAAGTAACATGAACTTGACCTAGCCTCATGTGAAAGGGATATAATTCATTGAGAGGAACATAAGGAGTAATTTACTATTTGCCAAATGCCTATGAGGGATCAATTTGACTTGCATTTGCAAATTAAACTCAGACTCTCCTCAACAAGTGCCTTGAGTTTTCCCCCTAATTTAGGAATGTGCTATATATCATCTGGTTTTCCTGAAATGAAGCCCAACAGAACACAGGACAGAGCTATAAAACTACCATTCGTATGGCACTTTTAATTTTACAATTTTTTTTTTTTTTTTTTGCTATTTGTCATTACTAAGTATTTAAAGATATGGCAAGGTATTATTGTACTTTTCCAAAATACAAAATTTAAAATTTAAGTGATATTTCCAACATCATATTCTTAGTATATAATAGAGGAAAGAGGAGGCTTTTGGGCTTATTGCTGAAAGCTGAACAGTTAAGATCGGCTATTAAATGCTAAAGAATTGAACTGAGTTCCTAAAGCTGGTACTTGTATTTTTGACCACTCTCACTTAGCATCATTAAAGCCAGCAGTTCATTTGCAATTGTCTAAGCTGCAACTTCCTGTGCCTGTAAAGCACATATATGTTGATAAGTTAATTCTATATCTAATAACAGTTGCCTTATTGGTATTGTAATATGGCAATCTAATTCCTTTCTACAACTCAGCCATGTGCACATATTCTTTCACTTTTCCTTGGTGTCATGACGGATCCCAGCCTCTAAAATCTTAAACCGAATCCAGAGACGAGATAATAAACTAGTTCAGTGACTGGGCATATCTCTGTTGATTCATGCCTGCAAGCTAGAACTTCTTTAAGCTCTGGACTTCGATGTCAAGTGGAAGCTGTACTCAGTCTGATAGCATCCTGGAGAATAATTTTCTGTTATCTCCTGATATTTCACAAACTGCTGACATGATAACCAAATGATTTTATACCCTTTGCAGATAAATATTTTTCAAAAACTAAAGGAATGCCTTCTTCTCCTAACAGACACAGAAGTGGACTTAAAAAAAAAAAAAAAAAACCTCATTGCTGTCAAGTCGGTTCTGACTCACAGTGACCCTATAGAATGTAGAACTGCCCCCCACACTGTTTCCAAGGAGCAGCTGGTGGATTCAAACTGCTGACCTTTTGGTTAGTAGCCGTAGCTCATTGTAGCTCTTAACTACGGCACCACCAGGGCTCCAGAACTGGACTAGGTAACCAAATTCTATCATCACTAAGACTTTTCTTATTTTTGCCAGATGATTCTGAATACCCAAATATAAATTACAAACACATGAAGTTCTTAAACCAGAGCCAATGTCAGTATAAAAGCATTGCCCCCCATCACCTAGTCTATTTGGAATCTTCAATCCATTTTTCCAGTTGGAATTCCCTATTTGATTCTCACTGGCTGTAAAAATGAGAATATCTGCCTACTATGATAATCACATTCCAGGGAAATACCCAACGGGATCTTGTGCTGTCCAAATGTATCATGACCGATGCCAAGGCCCAAGGCCATTTAACAGCAAACAGTATTATTGGTAGTTCATAAAATTAAGTAAGATTACTCAAATTATGCAACCGTGAAGGCAAAATGAAGCTATGCACTTAAAAATGAAACTAACTCTAGGGTTTTTTTTTTAAAAAAAAGGAAAAATAGAATTTTGATTTCAGAATAATTTTTCCAAGATAGGTGACTCAGAATTAGATTTTTTTGCATTTTATTCTTTAGCCTTGATATAAGACTCAGTTGTCTTTATCATTGGAAAAATTTCTTTGTTTATATCACTGTATAAATTTCAGATTATGAATATGTTTGAATGTGTGAGAAATATTTTCCTCTAATGTAAATAATCTATTTTTTAGTTACTACATTTTTCCCTCTTTCTTCCTAGCTATAAATGTTTAAACTTTCTGTTGCCAAGGTTACTTTTTGCTTCACTTTTGCTGTTAGGGATTCCCTCTTTTATAGCTATCATTATGGCACCTAATCTTCTTCCTACCCATGTGTATCTCTTGTCAGGGCTCATTCTTTTCTCTTTCAATAGGCTTAATTGTTAAGAATCTTCTTTGCAGCTTCAGTTTCTAAAGTCAAGCCATTTATTTACATGAACTATAATAATTTGTAACCCTCTCCACACACATTGAGCATTGAGGTATCTGCGGATGGTGCTGTAAACAAAATTATCCGCTTGTCTAGGAGTAGCTTAAAACTTCACACTAACTAGTCCTGAAAGTATTTTGACTAAGACTAGCCAGAGCTAGCTTAGTCAGGGCAGGCTATCACTGAGTATTTTCAGGAGCCAAAGGAATGACTGTTTGCCTCCAAATATTTCCTGTATCAATAGGGTGTTTCTGTCATGAACTGGTTATTTATTATACTTCAGATATGTCAAAATTTGAACTTCTATTACAGCACAGTCATTCTTTTCAATAAGATATTATACTTAAAATGGCTTTGTTTAAAACAAGGAATACCACTGAGATATCATTACTACTTCATTTCCATCACAGGTGAGCCCTTATCTCCTCAGTTTGTTCCATGATATCTACTACCTGAAGGTTTAATTCCTTCCCAGCTATTGAACCAGACCTAACAGAGGCGGGCCAAATACTTGCAAACTCAACCATGTAAATTATACTCAAAATACAGAGAGGTTAAAACATGAGCTCTAGGGCTGGTATATGTGAGACTTAAACCCCAGAACATCCACTTACTAGCTATAAGCCCATGAGCAAGCTATTCGACCTCTGTGTATGTGTTTCCATATCTGAAAATTGGATACAAATCAACATACAAACATCGTAAAATTTTTCTAGAAATAAATGATTAGTAAATGAACTTCCAGAAACCCTGGTGGCATAGTGGTTAAGTGCTACGGCTGCTAACATAAGGGTCGGCAGTTTGAATCCGCCAGGGGCTCTTTGGAAACTCTATGTGGCAGTTCTACTCTGTCCTATAGGGTTGCTATGAGTCGGAATCGACTCGACGGCACTGGGTTTGTTTTGTTTTGTTTTGTTTTAATGAACTTCCTAGAGAAATACCTAACACGAAATAAGTACTAATTTAATCTTAGTTAGGATTACTTGTTCACTTAGGCAGTACTTGAAGACTATGATATTGGTTTTTCAATTCATATGGCCTGGGCCCATGTGGTCACTGTCTAGAATTAGTTTTCTCCAGTTTATTCATTGGAACTTCTTCACTTTGACTCTGTTTTTGTTTATGCCATAGAATAAGAATTCTACCTGTGCCTTGGCTTTATTTTATTTAGTTAGTTTGCCTATTACCCCAGACATTTTCAAAGACCACGGCCCTGGAGACTGGTCCCTTGGATGATTCCTGATGGCTTTCCTAATTAAAAGTGTGTTCTGTCACATAAACTATTCTGCTTATCCTATGTAAATAAAATTTAGGATAGATGAAGTTGGGCAAAAATTCAGGAGCAGGAAATGTCTAGGTGAGCTATTCATAGAAAGTCTCCCTTGACAAGGCATGAGTTCTTGTGTGGAAAGATATAATGTGTATGTGCTGGGGGTGAGAAACAAAGAGGAAGGGAAGTGACAGGGAGAGAAGAGGAAGGTTTCAGAAATGGAAATGGAAGTACACAGATGTCAAGTAACTAACTTCTTTTTTTCCCACAGAGTTGCCTTGCCAGTGGTTAGCCCTTTCTAAGTCATTATCGACTCTGTCAAATGTGTAAGACCATGTTTCTGATATGTCACTGATTCAATCCCTCTTACCACCATCTGTGCTCAAGTGCTTTGACCATAAAGTTCCATTCTAGCATTTACAGCTATGACACACTGCCTGGTGTTGTTTTTTTTGCCTGCCTTTAGAGAGTTTCTTCCTGCTGTTCTAACATCAGTGCTCCTCAGCTGTGCATACCCTTTAAAAAATGAGTAGGTCTAACTAGATCTTTGAATACGAGACAGGGATTGTTTAGGATAGAATGGGAATCTGTGGTCATATTTAAACGTCTTAAATAGCTTCCTTTTCCAACCAATAAAGATTTAAAACAAGTGTTTAAGTACGGAGTACCATGATCAAGTTTGGGGGAAGGATGAATCAGAGAGTAAGAAATATCACAAGTAGCCTTAGTTCAGTGACTTAAAATAATTGAGAAACTTAGGAAAGGGAATCTGAACTGATAGTGCAATGGAGGGTAGGGGATGAATTTCACAGGTAACACGGGCAATATCAACAGGAGTGACTTGGTGACCAATTGATATGGGACTTAAGGAAGGGATATCAAGGATGTTTGAGTTTTCATGTTTGGACACATCCATGAATAGTAATGCCATTGGCCTCATTAAATGAAGTAAGAGGCCCAAGAGACTTTATAGATACATTTAACTTTGACCTTTTTAATTTTGCTTATTTGAGAATGTCTCAGTACAGAATTTTAATAGATCATTGGATGTTCAGATCTGATAATATTTATAAAATCTGCAGAAGTAGACAGTATCATACACAAAAGCATGTCTGGTGAGTTAAGGTCAAAGATGGAACCATGGAATTCACCAACATTTGGGAAAGGGCAGAGGAGAAACCAAAAAGAGAATAATCAGTGAGCAGAAGGGGGAAAATAGAAATAATTCACTCAGTGAATGGAGAAAAGCCACATTATGATGTGATAGAAAAGTCAAATTACATAGAAAGCAGTCTATAGAGTTGATAATCACAAGTACATCTGTTATTAAAATCAGAACTCAGATTGAAGTGAGTTTAATAGCAAATTGACATGAAAGAGAACTAGTTTTTGTTTTTTGTATTTTTAACAAAGTTTGTTTATAGAAGTGAAAAAATTAAGGCTACTGCTTACAAGGAACGCAGCCTTGATAAAGTGTGTATGATTGTGTGTTTTGATTGAAGGTAAAAAAGATTAGGTTAGCACAAGTGGAAGAGGTGAACTTGAACAGTAAAAACAACAGTTCTTCCTTTAAGAGAAGAGGAATCCAAAACCAAAACCAAACCCGTTGCCATCATGTCTATTACGACTAAGAGCAACCCTACAGGACAGAGTAGAACTGCGCATGTGGTTTCCAAGGAGTGCCTGGTGGATCCAAACTTCCACATTTTGGTTAGTAGCTGTAGCTCTTAACCACGGGATAAAAAGAGTGGTAAAGATTGCTGGAGGAGAAAGCAGATTGACTGTAAATGATTTGACGAGTATGACTGACATGAGGGGGTTTAAGAGACTTTAAGGGAATATAATATATCCACTGGATGACATGTAATTGAAAACAAAAACCAAGCCCCACTTGACCAATCCACGTATGTGATCGGATCCACAGAAATAGTACCCGGCAACCAAAAGTAGTTAAAAAAAAAAAATCACTGTTTACTGACATGTCTTAAATAACGTCAAAGGTGAGAAACTTCATTACTCTGAAAATTTTTTAAATCTTTCATATTTCTGTCATTCTCAATATTTTTCCATTGGATTACAGCTGATTTCCTCAAAATCTCTCTCCCCAATTTTAACTCTGAGCTCCTGCTTCTTTTTTATTATGCTGCCATTTCTAATACTCTTTTGAGTAGATATAGCTCTTTCCAATGTTACTTAGGTGTCTCTCTCTCTACTTGGAGCCCTGGTGGGGCAGTGGTTAAGCATTCAGCTGCTAACCAAAAGGTTGGCAGTTCAAATTCACCAGGCACACTTTGGAAATACTTGGGGGCAGTTCTACTCTGTCCTATAGGGTCCCAATGAGTTGGAAGCTACTCAATGGCAGTAGGTCTCTCTCTACTTTTTTGCCCTAAATTTATGATGCTCTGTTTGGGTGTACCTCTATTCATATCTTAAATTTGTATCACAGAAGCCTAAGAACAGAGGTGACACAAAGGAGATACTAACTACATGTGGTGGAGATGGAGAATCTCAGCAGAAAAAAAATCAGAATCCCCTTGAATGTGGAAAGAGGAAGAAGATTTAGAATACTCAAATGCAGATATTTTTACCTTGTCACAAATGGAAAAGGAAGCCAACATTGCAAATAAATTGTTCATCATTTTCTGCTACAGCTGCTAAAATATTAATGATTCTTCAACGGTAATCCAAAGATTATATTGGTCATAATTTGAGCATGTATGTTTCTAGAATCAATTACTAAAGTATTATATCTTATTAAAATCTCATATACTGCCTCATAAGTCCTACCACTTTCCAACAGTATATTGTGAATAGTTAAATTTTCAACCTCATGGAAGTGATTGTAAAATTATATTACTCCCTATAGTAATAATAGGTTCTTAAGTATCGACGGAAGTGGGTTTTGGGTGGGTTATGTATTTGGTGTGTGCCAGACTGTTCAAATCTTTTACTCTTAACAACACCCCTAGGTAGTATGTAATATTATTATCACTTTTTACCAGTGAGGAAATGAAAACATAAAGGAAAAACACCAGAATTGAAGATCAAGCAGAATTGATCTAAACTGGTGATGCAGGAGCACAGTAGGCAGAACAATGGCCCCCAAAAGATATTTATGCCCTAATCCCTGGAACTGGTGAATACATTCCTTATATTTTAAAATGGACTTTGAAAATGTGATTAAGTTAAGGATCTTGAGATGGGGAGATTATCCTGGATTTTCTGGGTGGACTCAATGTAATTACAAGTCCTCATAAGAGGGAGACTGGAGAGTCAGAGTCAGGAATTAAGACACGTGAAGATGGAAGCAGAGGTCAGCATGATGCAATCACAAGCCAAGGCACGTGGGAAACCTGTAGACTAGAAAAGGCAAGGAATAGATTCCACCATAGAGCCTCCAAAAGGAGCACAGTTCTGACAATACCTTAATTTTATTCCATGAAACTCATTTCATATTTCTTATCTCTAGGACTGTAAGAAAATAAGCCTGTGTTGTTTTAAACCACTAAATTTGTGGTAGTTTGTTACAGAAGCCATTGGGAACTACTACAAGGAGAGACAGGAATAGTGAGAAGGAGTGAAGCTCTTGAGTAGATGTGAAAAAATGGACACCAGACTAAGGGGGGTTAGAGTTTTTTCAGAAAGACTTTTTTGTTGTTGTTTTTAATGTTGATCCCCAACAATGATTTATATATATTAGGAGTTCAGTAAATATTTTATGGGTTATAAATTATAAATTATCTCTCAAATCAGAGGCCAGCCCTCTCTATACTATGAAAAATTTATGTACATTTCTAGGACACGGTAGTGACTTATACACTCACATAACTTGCCTCCCCTGTGCTGTTGTTGTTGGGCATTGTCAAGTCAATTTTGAGTCATGGCGACCACATGTGACAGAGTAGACCTGCCTGATAGAGCTTTCTAGGCTGTAGTCTTCACAGAAGCACATCACCAGGTCTTTCTCCTACAGAGCTCTGGGTGAGCTCAAACTACCAAACCTTTTATTAGCAGCCAAGCACTTCATCATTGTGCTACTAGGGACCACTCTTGCCTACCCCTACCTCTCTTAAAATCCTGTTTACTCCAATATAATCTTGGAAATGGTTAAAGGGATGTTTTTGAAAATGGGTTGGGGAGAGATGCAAATGATAAAAAATGGAGAAAAGCACCATCTGCATGGCAGAAATACTAGGAAATTCTGCAAGTATTATTCTGATAACGGTAGATGAAGCAAAAGGCTAGCCATCTGCAATTGAGCATGTATACAGGAAGAGTGACTCTGGTCAGCATGTGGAAGTCACCAGGGAAAACTATGAGTATCTAATACCTCTGGAGGAAGGTAGGATGGGGTTACAGGAAAATGGGCTACTGGTGCTTCTTGAATGTACAGAGAGGAAACGCCATCTAGAGAATTGCCCTGATATCAAAGGGAAGAGACTGTATTTTATGTCCTCTAATGAAAGCAATCATTCCAGTTGAGTCATCATGGCCCATCCCAATTGATTTGATGATGGCATAAAACCAAATAAAGATTATCTTTGGCACAGATAATAACAGTCTCACCAGAACTAACCACCAAGGATACCTTACTCTTTTTTTTCTTTATTTTTTGTCTGTCAATGGATGCCATACGGTTGAAGTAAGACTACTACACATCGAAGCTCTTTTGCCTTCTCCCTCTAGGCCTGAAAAAATATTCATTATATATTTGTTTATGTACACAACTTATAAAAGAATTCCCCCTTTCCATATTTTTCCATGAGCAATTAGAATGATCTTTCTGAAACATATAATGTATTGTGATACTTCCATACTGAAAGCACTCACAAGGCTTCTTACTGCCCTCAAGATGAACTACTTAAGAAGGAGCCCTCCTTACCTGCTTCTGCCTACATCTCCAGCCTCAAAAGTCCCCTCACACATGATGTGCCAGTTATGAAATGACTTTTTGCTTCTCCTAAAGTTTAGTGTTTCTCATCTCATGGCTTTTGCACATAACACTAGTTCCTCCTGTTTGGAATTCTCTTCCTCGGCCACCTTCCAGGTTCCAGCCTTATAAATCTAGTGTGCCTGATATGGACATACTTCAGGTTTCAGCTGAGAAGTCACGTCCTCCCAAAGGTCTTCTCTGACCCTCCACAAGATATAGAGTGGCTGTGTCTCCTACATGCCCCCACAGAACTTAGTACTATCCTAAACATGGTGCCGTCATAGTCCACATTTTGGAAATGCAGAAAAATAAAAGCACTGAAAGCACTTTTTTTTTTTTTTTTGGTAAAGAAATACTTTGATAAGCTAAGCAGCATGATTCACAAGAAATTGGAATAACCACTAAGCTTTTATACATGAGTCTAGATTTTTTTTTTTTTTTTTCCCTCAGACAAAGAAGAAGCATGTAAGGAAAAAAGAAAGCAAAAGTGAGGAGGGGTGCTGGTCAGATGACACCAACTGCCATATGTTTGTTTGTGCCCTCAAATGGACCCCTTGGTGGTGCTGTGGTTAGGTGTTTGGCTTCTAATCAAAAGGTTGGCAGTTCAAATTCACGAACCACTCCTTGGAAACCCTGCAGGGCAGCTCTACTCTGTCCTATAGGGTCTCTATGAGTCGGAATTGACTTGACGGCAACGGGTTTGGTTTTGCGGTTTTCTTGTGCCCCCAAACACACCAACATGTCCATGATAATCATCTCTGGATGAAGGCATTATTGGTAATTTATATTTTCTTTTTACTTTGTTATATATATTTTTTTTAATTTCTAAAGTAAATATGTTTGTTTTGAAGTTGTAAAAGATCATTGATTCATTTATTTCTTGACTCATTCAACAAACATATTTTGGATATTAACTAAGGGCAGATGCTTTCCATGACACTGGGAGTAAAACAATGAACAAGACAAACAAGGCCCCTGCTCTCCAGGACCCTGAACTCTTGTAGAAAGTGTTGAAAAATAAACTAAAAATAAGGAAGACAATATCAGATACTAAAAAATAATAAGCTATATGAGGAAGTGGCTAGGGAAGGCCTTTGTCAGTGACAAGAAGGCACTGTCCATACGAAGATCTAGGGAAGAAGCTTCTAGGCAGAGGGAGCAGCTAATGCAAAATCCTGACAGTGGAAATGTCTTGGAATGTTACAGAAATAAAATACAGATTAGTGTGGCTGAAGCATGTGGCTGAAGGAGGCAGATGTGTAAGGTGGGAACTAAGTTATACTGGGGCCAGGCAATGCAGGGCTTTAGAGTCCAGGAAGATGAATTTGGATTTTATTCTGCATGTGTTGATAGCAATTTTATTATAAATATTTCCCACTTTTACTAAATATTCTTCTAAAATACCATTTTAATGACTTCACATCATTTCAGTATATGGATGTACTAAGATGCAATTAATCATTCCCTTATTGTTAGACATTTAGGTAATAAGACTTGGAAAAAATCCAACTTCAATCAATTAGTGAGAAAGAATGTACCTATCTTTTTACTTCTTCAATCAAATGTCAGTTAATAGCAATTAGAATGCACTGAAGATGATATATGAGACCAGAAATTGTAAACAGGTAAGAAATGTACATTATTTTTCCTAATATAACTTACTTTGACATGTGCAAAAAACAATAGATGCTTAAATTAATTTTATAGCATGTTTTCAACTATTGCTGGAGAGCTAGTACAAATCTAATAAGTGAATATGCTGGTATAAATAATGTGACTTAGTTTTAAGAGTGTTTCTTTTGAAATAGAATATTCATTTAACAGACTATATTCAAGAGCCGAAAATGAAACATGGATTATAGAATATTTGAAAGAATAATAGAGAGGAGTATTACATTTATAATAAGACCATCATTTTAAAGGAAGAGTTATGTTGATGTGACATGTGCCACCATGGTCGAGAATAAAGTAATCCAGTCTTACCTACCACTTCTGGATCTCTGAGATTTGAATTACATCTGCAACACCTTCCTACTCCTCTTTCTGCCTTCACCAGGTTCCCTAGAGCAGGGGCCTTAATATATTTAGTGCTGTCAACACCTTGATAGTTGGGCAAAGACTTTGACCAGCTCTCAGAATATTGATTTTAGCTGACTCAAATTACAAGTAGTCCCCAACTTTGTACATATTTTCAAGTTACAACAAATCACACTTATGACCACCTTTTTTTGTTTTGTACATTTTATTGTTAGTAATATGTACCACAAGCAATCTGGATTACGAAGACAACCCAACTGATGGACAACTCGTACTTGCCCTTTAATGTTATGTAAATTTGCCCTCACTTTGAACCTACCCCTACTCACAATAAATTCTTCATCACAATGACCTTCAATTGTTGCACTTGCAGTTTTACTTCATTGAAAAGGCTTCCATCTTCTTCCGCTAAAGTAAGGCCATATGTACCTGTTCTGATTCACCTACAAATTCTTAAAGACACACTTACGAACGGATCTCGTTTGTAACCTGGGGACTGCCTGTATATACAATATTAAAACATATCTGTAAGTTTATATGTAATGTTTCCAACCCCCAAAAGGAAATAAAAATCGGATTTATAAGGATACTGATAATAAAATAGCGATAATCATGAAAACTACTAAAAAGGAAAAATGAGACATTCAACCGAGGTCAGAACCGACTTATGAGAGAGTCATTGGAATGGAACCCCATGATAAGTCAGGGACTACCTGTAAATGCATACGGTTGTAAAGGAAACCGGTTATATTGAAATACAGTTCTATCCAGAACTGGAACCTGGCAGCCAGGTCAAGGCCCAGAGTCTCAGCCCTCTGTGGGCAATTTATAAGTTGTAGTAGAAGACCCTTCCAACTCTTGGCTCAAGTACATGTGTATGGAGTGTAGAGAATGTTTCTAATCTGTGTTTGTGTGTGTGTTTATAAAAATTGATCTCTTGAGCTACAAGAGACTGGATACACAGTGTACAATCAAATAAAAAATGCTCACTTTGTATCTGGGCCACAGAAATGCCACCCCTACCGAGTCCATTCCTTAACTTCGGTTCAGTGGTTGATGGGTTAGAGGAAAGACAGTTCCTGTATTTTTGTAAAAGCTGTCATCCTCTAAAACCAAAAATCAAACCCACTGCCACTGAGTCGATTCCGACTCGTGGTGACCCTGTAGAACAGACTAGAACTGTGTCATCAGGTTTCCAGGGAGCAGCTGGTAGATTTGAACTGCTGAACTTTTGGTTAGCAGCCGAGCTCTTAACCACTGCTTGGCTGCTAGGTCCCATATAAATTGGGAGGTAGCATCCAATGGCCTGTCATGTTAGCCCTGCAAAAATGCCACTGACTGTGAGACGGGCCAAATCTGTTCTGGTCACTGTTGGTGCTAAATTCCTATAGCAGCACCTGCTTCACTGAACAAAGGATAGCAGGCCCTGAGTCCAGCTGAGAGGGAGCTGCTAAGTGGTCACGCACCTCTCCTTACCAGCAGTGCTGGGTCCTCACCCACATTTCCCTTCTTCACACCCCAGGCAAAAGAAAAAAGGCACTTAAGGATCTTACACTACTTAGACCTAGATCCCAGGTTAAGCCATATCTTGCCATAGATTTCTGCCTTTTCATTTACTTGGTTTTATTTTCTTTGTGTTTGTCTGTGGGTTTGTTTTTAACCTTTGGCATCTCCTCAGACCCAGAAGCAACGTCTATTCCTCTTCCCCACTGTCTCCACAGATCTCCTTTGCTCTCCTTCCCAGAAACCAATTTTCATTCCTACTTCCTACAGTTTTGGGTCAGCTGCTTCTCTCAAAAGTCAGGCAATAAATTAGATTCAAATCTCATTTTTCATTGTCATGTAGTCTTATTAGCCTAGTTCAAGTTGTATAATTTTCTGCAAACTTTTCTTACACATGATATGAGTAACTTTCTCTTTATATGCCAGTTCTTCCCATATCCTGTTTTCTAATATACTTATACGTCCAGTGACATCACTGGGGGGGCAGGGGGTGAAGGGCTGCAGACTGCACCAGGTGACACTGCTTGACAGGGTGGCACCAAATGACTGTCTATGAAGTTTTTGTGCAATGTTTCAAAAGAAATTTATTATTTTTTATAAAAATATCCCTATAGTTAGTTATAACAACGAAAACATTTTTTGTAAGCCCAGTTTACTTGTGTCAATGTACTTACAAGGCTAAAACTCTATGTTAATTTACTTTTTGAATGTTCTAGTGTACTCAGGTCAGAGCTGTCGTTATTACCTAGTTACAATTATGCTTCAAATCATGTGGTTTCGTCTGCACGTGCTGTTATTTCTGACACAGTGTTTTTATAGTTGCTGATTTTGTCATTTTCTAGTGTTTTAGCTACAATGTTGTGTTAATTAATATTCATGAACCTATATCAATAACTTTTCTAAGAATGAATTAGTAATTAAAGAAAAGGAGAAAAATTTTAAAAAAGGCTTCCACTCAGTTACTAACAATGTCGTAACTAATAATGTAACTCAGTGTAGAAAGATTTTACAATTTTGTTCAGTATTCAGATAAATGAGGAAAAATGACATCTAATCAATTTTCAACTATATTTATCAAATCTTATCCTATGATTAAAATTGATAATAATTACTAAGGATTCTCTATGGTCTGGTATCAGAGGAGGTCGGTGGGGGGTGACATGATGAGTTACCGCACTGGGTGACATCAACCCTCGTGACACCACTGTGTGTGTCTATACTTATCAGTGAGTAGAGGGATACCTATATGTATGTCCACGTGCAGATCTGTTACTGGAGTTTGGACATCTTAAGAAATACATGTGTTTGTAAAGATACTTTTTTTCTTTGTACCTATATGGGGGATTGTAAGAAAAAAATATGCACATCTTTTTGGGGGGTGATTATGTCTCTGTGAGGGTACCTCTGGGAAGCCACATGGGAGCCTTATGTAAACGGGAAGTAAGTGAGACAGAAAAGTGAAGGAGGAACAGACACTCTCACATAGAATAATGCAGAGAAAGCAGTAAGGGCATTGGAGTCAGATGGCTCTGGAGTCTCCACCATCTGCCACCTACTGAGTTACCTTGGACAGTCTCCCAGGGCTTCAGTTTTCTCATCTGAAAACAAAGAACACATATGGTTACTTCAGGATTAAATGCCTGGTGCAGTGTAGGTGATCATTATATGTGATCAGTAAATAAAAGGTGCTTTCCCCTCCCTAAGTCAGCAAGTGTTTTTTTTTTTTTTTTTTTTTAAAGACCTTTAATGCTTAGTGAAGGAGTCCTGGTGGTGCAGTGGTTAAACTCTTGGCTGCTAACTGAAAGGTCAGCACTTCGAACCCACCAGCCACTCCACAAGAAAAAGATGTGGCAGTCTACTTCCATAAAGATTTATAGCCTTAGAAACTGTATGGGGCAGTTCTACTCTGTCCTATAGGGTCACTATGAGTCAGAAAGGACCCAGGGACAACAGGAATGCTTACTGATCAAATTTATATAGGTCCATAAAATAGCACCTTTTATTGAGTACTTAATATGTGGGAAGAGCTTGCCTGAGTGCCTTAAGTCTTTCATATCATTTAATACCAGTAGTAATCTATGAGGTAAATATCTTTGTTATTTGCACCTTACAAATGAGGAAACTGAAGCATAGAGAGACTAACCATTGAAGTCACAGAGTTCAAAAGTGGAGGATTTGGATACAGAGTCCATGCACTCTTACTGGATATGCCATGATACCTCTTATAAAGTGCGTAGAATAGAGGTGGTGAGGCAGGTTGCAGAAGCTAGGCTTTCCTGCAGATCCAGTTCTTACGAGATAGGAGGGAATAAAATGGTCTCGCCTCACAGAATAATGAGTAGTGAGTCAGTATCATGCAACAATCAGTACTGTTTGGAAAAGACACTGGGTGTTCACTCTGCCTTGCCTAGACAATGTGCCGACTGGGCCTCATGGGGCTCTATGTACTCCTAGCTAGAGAGGGAACCAAGTGGCACTTCCACAGGATTAGTGACCCCTCCCACTGGCATGTCACATCTCATGGACTTCAAGTTTCCCAGCTCTCCCCCGGTGTCCAGGAGCTGGGTAGCTGGATTTCCCAGATACTTCTGTAACCAAGTGGCACCCCATTACAGACTGGCAATGGCAAATGGCTGCTTATTTCCCCTGAGTGGATCCCTTCCTCAAAGTTAAGCTATATGAAGAGATTCGCAGGTAGAAGGGTATTTCCTGTAGTATTAGAATAGACCTCGCGCTCATGGGATGATGGGAAACTGCCGCCTGCCTGCATTCTCTGCTTTGTTGACTCTAATCATAAAGTTATTCCTTGGACTGTGCTGTGTTACATTGTTGGATTTGTCCCCACCCTATGTATGATAGGTGACAGCCCAGAAAGCACCCACCAGGTATTACTTAGTCAGCAATATAAGGTAACAAGAGGCTGAGCAGCTAAAATGAAATGCTTGTGACCTTATATCAGCAGAATGACAATCATGATTGATAAGGAAGATGATGATGTTGATGATAAGACTTTGCCTTTGCACATCACTTTGCAGTTTTAAAGATATTTTCTCATCTATTACCACATTTTAGCTTCCAGAAAAAGAATCTAAAATTACCCACATACTACAGCTGAGAGAACCGAGACACTGAGAAACAGAGACTTTTTCTGGTTTGAGGACTAGTAAATTCAAGAATCAGTGTTACAGCTCAAGCCTTCTTTGTTTTACAGTGGTGCCCAAGAAACACCAGGCAATTAATTAAAAACCATTACCTCGAAATGCCAGTTTAAGTTTAGATTGTTCCCTGATCCGTGGGAATCCCGAGTGTAATGAATAATAATAATAGCTAAATATAACCAAGATACATATAAATTATAAATACTCAGGACAACTTGACAGCTTACACTTGGCATGTTTCCTTTCATCAGGCAGCAAGTATGCAGGGTTATCTGATGTAAAAGAAATCTTTCCATTGACAGCGTATTTGAATATTGTTAGCATAATTCTGCTACCAGCATTCTTTTCCTTACCTGGAAGGTTGACTACTATCATGGTTGACTACTATCCTTTTGCAGGGCAGAGACATACTTAATATGCCCTTTCTAGCCATAGTCTGCATAACTCCCACCAAATGACTAGGTGAGAACTATGAAAATGAGGTGCTTGTAGCCCACCAAGATACCTTACTAATAATGTAAATAAGGTGTGTGGGACCATGCAAATAAGGTGTATGAAACCCTAACAAGGGGATTTGGCAGTTTTGCCATCCCGCTAGGCTTAAAGGGAAACATGGAAAGAGAGTGATGATTTGTAATATGAACAACAGTGAGAAACGGTGGCACAGCAGTAGCAAGAGTGATAGCAGCTTGAGATGGCTGTGGTGGGGCTTGCAAACCCATGGAGCTAAGAGTTGTAACACTTGCCCAGGAAGACCAACAGCAGGGCCCTGTGGCAAAAGGCCTCAGCAGGGCCCGGTGCACAGGGCAAGAAGAAGCTGTCCCAGTCGAGGAGCTGCATCCTGAATTGTTGTTCATGTTACTTCCAAGTTGATCCTGATCCCAAGTTGTACGTTGTTGTTCCCCTTATAAGCCATTAATTGTAAGTGCAGTTTGTGAGTCCTATGAGACATTCTTTCCCAAAGGCGGGAGGGAGAGGACTGAGGGAGGGAGAGCTGTTGATGTTAGAGATGATCGAGTGGCACAGCAAATCGGACAAGTTGGACATCTGGGACATTTTCAACCTCGTGTCATAGAAACTAGCTTTGTGCTAATCCTTATAAAAGAAATTATTCATTTACCTTTATTTGGTAAGATAATTTGATACTCCTCTAATTAAGTGAAGAAGAATGATTCTATTTTTTCCCCAAAAAAGTCAGTGTTTTTCTATTTCTCCCTTGCTTTACTTTTTTTGTACTCACTGTAAACTTGTTGTCTTTAAGTGGACATTTATAGGTATGTATCTGCTCAGGCAAGCTCCATATTTTGATACAAAAAGGCTTTGCATACAAATTGAACAGGAGGCTAAGGTCAACGTTACAAACAATAAACCTATAAGGGCTTAAGTAGCTGACAGCACCCTCATTCTTTGAGTCATTTGCTTTGCCACACATAGACATTTTGTCAGCATTGAAGACACTGCCAAAAGTAGCTAAAACTTAGCTCTGAGCAATATTGATCCCTTGCACATTAACTTTTTTATTGGACATCAGGGAGGACTACTGTCTTTTTTAGGATTTGTCATGAGGGATTCAGCATGATATTTAAAGTTTAAGCTTTTATAACAAATTAATAATAACATCTTCTTGTGTTCTTTTCTCTATTGGATTCGAGGTCAACAATTTTTTAACAGAAATAACTAGTCAAGGAAAGAACAAGTAACCTGTACCTGTTGTTGTTAGGTTCCATCAAGTCTGTTCTGACTCATAGTGACCCTATGTACAACAGAACAAAACATTACCTAGTTCTGCCCCATCCCCACAATCGTTGTTATGCTTGAGCCCATTGTTGCAGCTACTGTGTCAATCCACCACATTGAGGGTCTTCTACTTTTTTGCTGACTCTCTACTTTACCAAGCGTGAGGTCCTTCTCCAGGGACTGATCACTCCTGATAATGTGTCCAAACTACAGGTGATGAAGTTTTGTCATGCTTGCTTTAAAGGAGCATTCTGGCTGTACTTCTTTCAAAACAAATTCGTTTGTTCTTCTGGCAGTCTATGGTATATTCGATATTCTTCACCAACACCATAATTCAAAGGGATCAATTTTTCTTAGGTATTCTTTATTCATTGTCCAGCTTTCATATGTATATAAAGCAACTGAAAATACCATAGCTTGGGTCAGGCACACTTTAGTCCTCAAAGTGACATCTTTGCTTGTTAACACTTTAAAGAGGTCTTTTGCGGCAAATTTGCCCAGTGCACTACGTTGTTTGATTTCTTTACTGCTATTTCCATGGGCATTGATTGTGGATTCAAGTAAAATGAAATCCTTGACAACTTCAATCTTCATTTATCATGATGTTGCTTATTGGTCCAGTTGTGAGGATTTTTGTTTTATTTTGGAATCATACTGAAGTCTGCGGTCTTTGATCTTCCTCAGTTAGTGCTTCAAGTCCTCTTTGCATTCGGCAAGCAAGGTTGTGTTGTCTGTACATTGCAGGTTGTTAATGAGTCTTCCTCCAATCTTGAAGCCAAAGGTTCAAAAAGCAGCTAGAAAAGACAAAGTAAGTATTATAATGAAATGTGGCAAGACCTGGAGTTAGAAAACCAAAAGGGAAGAATGCGCTTAGCATTTCTCAAAAGATGATGGAAGGAATACACGAAGTCACTGTACCAAAATTTGGCCAACGTTCAATCATTTAAAGAGAATGGATATGATCAAGAACTGTGGTATTGAAGGAAGAAGTACAAGATGCACTGGAGGCATTGGCAAAAAACAAGGCTTTAGGAACTGACAGAATACCAAGTGAGATGTTTCAACAAACAGATGCAGTGCCGGAAGTGCTCACTCATCTGTGCCAAGAAATTTGGAAGACAGTTACCTGGCCAACCGACTAGAAGAGATCCATATTTATGACTATTCCAAAGAAAGGTGATGCAACCAAATGCAGAAATTATCAAACAATATCATTAGTATCACGCACAAGTAAGATTTTGCTAAAGATCATTCAAAAGCAACTGCCGCAGTACATTGACAGGGAACTGCCAGAAATTTAAGCTGGATTCAGAAGAGGACGTGAAACAAGGGATACCATTACTGATGTCAGATGGATCTTGGCTGAAAGCATAGAATACCAGAAAAACATTTACCTGTGTTTTATTGTCTGTGCAAAGGCATTTGACTGTGTGAATCATAACAAATTATAGATAACACTGTGAAAAATGGGAATTCCAGTACACGTAATTGTGCACATGAGGAATCAAGAAACAGCTCTTTGAACAGAAGAAAAGTATACTGGGTGGTTTAAAGTCAGGAATGGTGTGTATCAAGTTTGTATCCTTTCGCCATACTTATTCAACCTGTATGCTGAGCAAATAATCACAGAAGCTGGAGTATACGAAGAACATGATGTCAGAATTGGAGGAAGGCTCATCAACAACCTGAACCTAGAGTGGATTTTCATTGAAATTCCACAAAATGATATTTTCTCTGCCATCAGCAAAATATTATACAATGGTGTGTGCTGACACAGAAAACACACAAGAAATGCTTTCTTCAGTAAATTTTTATTCTTTGATCTATTGTTTTATACATAAAAATATAAATATTTAGAATTTTATTGGAGTTTCCCTTCTTGTCCATCAGTAACAGCATATTGTCTGAATATCATTAGAAAAATACTATATATCTGTGTCATTGGATTCTAGTCAAGATTCATCCACATGTATTTTGAAATAAATTTCATGAATCCCAAATTGCCATTATGATTATTTAAAAGAAAAGGAGACTTAAATACCAGAGCTTTAAAATTTTAATTAAATTCTTAATTTTTTCTGTATATTTGGTACCTGAGGAAACTTCTAAATTCTCACATTCAGGTATTTTGAAATTCATGTATTAACAAATTAGCAGTAACCCAATTATCTAAGTAACTCAGATATGAAGGACTGGTTTCTAGTACTGAGTTTTCCACCTTGCTTTTTAATGTCATAAGTGTCAATATTGACATATACAAAATGGTCTTTAAAAGAGAATGTAAATGAGCAGCCAATATTTATAAGCCCTTTTTTGTCTATATATAGCATATAGCCAGCTCTCTGTTGCCTGAATCCAGCAGAGAGCTAACCATCTTATATTAGATGCAAATACTGACCTAGATATTGTAATCAGTTGATGGTGACTCAAGACCCTTGACGGGTAAATAAAATTAACTGATTGCTGTTCACTCAATTTAATTTTCCACATATCAGAGTTGTTGTTGTTGTTGTTGTTGTTTGGTGTTTTTAAGTAGTTTTCAAGGTGAGTGATACTGTTTAGAGTCTTTTTAACTGGGGAAATTTCCTGAATTGCATGATTCCAAAAGTATCATCTCCTTTTCCTTTTTGGCGCTCCCTTTCCCTCTCCCAAAAACCCTTCCCCAACCAACTTGTAAAATGCAAATATTCTACCTCTACTCCTTCATTCCTTTCACCTCTGTTAAATGCAAATTCCCCTTGGCAGAATAATTTAAGAGATTAGTGTTGGTAAACTCCTCAGAGTACTTCTCCTGTAAAGTTTTCCACGAGGATAAGAGACAAACGTAACTCGAGGAATAATATAAATACACAATGAAGACAGACTTCACTCACTTCACTTTAAAGCCTCCGCCGACACTTCCCAGGCTCCGCCTCAGTTCCCCCTTCTTCTAAGCCCGCCAAGCCAAGGCGTCTGACTGCCCTTTGGCTCCACCATGCCTGCCATAACTGCAGTTTTAATTTGGCTCCAGAATACTGCGCATGCGTGAACCAGCACTTTGGCGCATGCGCAGGACCTGAAGAGCTGTGTCCTTGGACCTGAGCTTCAAGGACCTGGTTCAGCATCTGGACCTCCAAATGTGGACATGAGAGGGTTAAGGGCAGAGAATTAGGGCATCAAACACAACCCCCAGATGCCATTAGAAATAAAAAGCTCTGCAACTGCTTTGGTAGGTTGGGGAGCTCGTGGTCTTTCAGCTGCTAGGCCCTGTGTTGCTCCTTGTTTATGCAAAAAATAAATTGCCACTTTCTGTTTCCCTTGCAACTGGTGATATGGTGTCCATCTTATTTTGATTGGCTGATAAGGCAAGAACCCCTGTTCAGTTACAACTTCACTTCTTGGAAAATAGATGGCCCTCACTTAACTTTTTTCCTAGAGTCAGCTCTAGGAACTAAGAAGAGTTATAAAACATACAGTAGGATATAATAGCAGAGCTTATTACTACTGAGTTTTAAGCCAAACAATCACACAGACAAACATGCAGTGGACTTTCTGACCCACTGGTTTAAAAATTATCTGTATATCAATCAGAAGAGTCTAGAAATCTAAAAGAGAACATATTTTCAGAATATCAGAAAATACTACATTTGAAACTGGAAGTAAAACAAATGAAAATTTTCTGACATTAACTTAATCTTGGAAACATACACACACACGCGCACAACTCAGAATCACCAGAGAACATCATTCTAAAATGTCACTAACATAAAATGCAGTCTGTTTCATTTGTGTATATCTGTCATGAGATCATTTATTTTAAAACAGACCTCTGATAATTCTTAATATTGAAAACTGAAAAATATGAGAGAGAAATATGTATATCCAGCATTGTCTAGTGGATAAACAATTATTGGATGGATCAAAATAATTTTCTGTATTTTGTTCATCCCCTAGATTGCATCAGCCACCGGTAAATTACCTGTGGCAGACCGTTTTTATTGGCTTAAGAGTAAGAATTCTGCATTTCTCCCTCACCAACAATTATATCCTAATTTTGTACAAAGGAAAAATAAACCCAGCTGCAATATATTGATCATGATGAGGAAAAAGCAATCATGTTCCTTAAAATGTTAAATAGACACTTATTTTTTAACCCAGTAATTCTACTCCTAGGTTTTACCTAAGAGAAACTAAAGCGTATGTCCACAAAAGACTTGTTTGTCAACGTTCATAGTAATTTTGTTCATAATAGTAAAAATCAGAGCACCTCCCAGGTCCATCAGGTAGTTAACAGATAAAGAAATCATCACACATCATTATGGGATACTGCTCAACAGTATAAAAGTATATATAAGAATGAGTTGCTGGTAAATTCAACAATCTGAATGAGTCTCAAAAACATTAGGGTGAGTGAAAAAAAATCCAGGCACGGGAGACTACATAGTATATATATGTTATGACACAGTCCTGGTAAATTACACATAAGCAGAAGTCTCCTGGGGACCCCTGCAAAAGCTTTTCTTTCCATATTAAAGGAACAAATTCAAGAAGAGGGTAAGATGAAGTCATCATCTACTGGCTTGAAAGCCCCTAAAAGCAGAGCCCGAGACAGGGATTTACTTGCAGGTGGTTTATCGGGAAAATGTTCTCAAAAAGCCAATGTAAACAAACAGGCAGAGTGAGACAGGGAAGGAAGAAAAGCCAGTGAATATGTATTCTTGATCTGGTCACCACTGTATGTAACTAGAGCACGTTCTTGCTGGGGAACTATATTGTTGTTGTTGTGACATGGAGTCAATTCCAACTCATTCAAAAAAAAAAGAAACGATTGCCATCGAGTTGATTCCAACTCACAGCAACCCTATAGGACAGAGTAGAACTGCTCCATAGGGTTTCCAAGGCTGTAATCTTTACAGAAGCTGACTGCCACATCTTTCTCCTGTGGAGCAGCTGGTGAGTTCGAACTGCCGACCTTTTGGTTAGCAGCCAAGTGCTTAAGCACTGTGTGACCACGGCTCCTTTTCCAATACATAAAAACCAAAAACCAAACCCTTTTCTATCATTTTGACTCATAGCGACCCTATAGGACAGAGTAGAACTGCCCCATAGGGTTTCCAATGAGCCACTGGTGGATTTCAACTGCTGACCTTTTGGTTAGTAGCCAAGCTCTTAACCACTTGGCCACTAGGGCTCCTTTCCAACTCATAGTGACCCCAAATGACTGAGTAGAACTGTCCCATAGGGTTTCCTAGGGAGTAGATAGCCAGTTCTTTTCTCCCACAGAGCAGCTGGTGGTTTGGAACTGTTGACCTTTTGGTTAGCAGCAGAGCACTTAACAATTGCATCAACTATGGAGGAACTGTAATGCACCTAAGCATTTTCCTTTAAAGAATGTGAAATGGGGCATTTTTCCCCACTGGTGTTGAAGTTCTAGGGATTAAAATTGCTGGCAATTTGCAGTGGACTTAAATTTGGATTCAATTCCTTTCTTCATAGCTTTACTAGTACAGTCCCAATCCCCAGTTAGTCCTAGCTTTAAGCAGAGACAATTTTCAGATTCTCTAATCTCTATCCTATAAATACCTTGTTATTTTTTTTAGGTGCCATCAAGTCTGTTCTGACTCATAGCAACCTTATCAGGATTGGAAGGAAACACTGCCCAGTCCTGAGCATCCTAACAATCATTAGTATGTTCGAGTCCATTTTTGCTGCCACTGTGTCAATCCATCTCATTGAGGGTCTTCCTCATTTTCTCTGACCCTTTACTTTACCAAGCATGATGTCCTTCTCCAGGGACTGGTCCCTTCTAATAACATATCCGAAGTGCATAAGAAGTCTTGCCATCCTTACTTATAGGGAGCAGTCTGGCTGTACTACTTCTAAGATAGATTTGTTCATTCTTTTGGTAGTCCATAGTATATTCAATATTCTTCAACAACACCGTGATTCAAAGCCATCAATTCTTCAGTCTTCCTTTTTTATTGTCCAGGTTTTTTATGCATATGAGGCAATTGAAAATACCATGATTTGGGTCAGGTGCACCTTAATCTTCAAACTGACATCTTCGCTTTTGAATACTTTAAAGAGGTCTTTTGCAGCAGATTTACCCAATGCAATATGTCATCTGATTTCTTGACTGCTGCTTCTATGGACAGTGATTGTGGATCCAAATAAAATGAAATTCTTGACAACCTCAGTCTTTTCTCCATTTATCATGATGTTGCTTATAGTTCCAGTTGTGATGATTTTTGTTTTCTTTTTGTTGAGGTGAAATCCATACTGAAGGCTATAGTCTTTGACTTTCATCAGTAAATGCTTCAAATCCTCTTCAGTTTCAGCAAGCAAAGTTGTGTCATCTGTATATCGCAGGTTGTTAATGAATCTTCCTCCAATTCTAACGCCTTGTTCTTGTTTATATAATCCAGCTTCTTGAATTATTTGCTCAGCATACAGACTGAATAAATATGGTGAAAGGATATAACCCTGAAACACACCTTTACTGATTTTAAACAACAAGGTTCCTCCTTACTCTGTTTCAAATGATTGCCTCTTTGTCTATGCACAGGAGCACAATTAACTGTTCTGGAATTCCCATTCTTGCAATATTATCCATTGTTTGTTATGATCACCACAGTTGAACACCTTTGCATAGTCAATAAAACACGGGTAGACATCTTTCTGGTATTCTCTACTTTCAGCCAAGATCCATCTGATATGAGCAATGATATTCCTGGTTCCATGTCCTCTTCTGAATTTGGCTTGAATTTCCGTAGTTACAGTAATTGATGTGATATAAGGATGAAATATATTACACTACAAATCTGAAGTTATCAGTAGGTTTCAAACACTAGACAATTTCGAGGAAGTATTCAGAAGATGTCTTGTTCTACAAATAACTCAGGAAATAAAAAGACACAGATATCACATGGAGATTACAAAAGTACTTTAGAGGAAGATTCATTTAAATGCATGAATAGGGACTGTAGGTGTTCTAATAAAATATTTTTAAAAAGCCTATGAATTTCAACTGAACGGGAGAAATTGGGACAGCTATTTATTCCTACGTCTTAATACTTGAATTTCTGCATCTTGTGAGTCGCAGAGGAGCTTCATGCTTCTAAACATGGTATTCGTTCAATGAGTAAGATAAAGGTGTCTAAATGCCATAGTGAATGTTCCTATCTAAATTAAACAACATTATATAGAAGTTAAATCTTCAACACTTTTTAAGAACACAGGAATTGTTCACTGTGAAAAGCAGAGTTGTTTTAGAAATAGATTATGATAAAAAAGAAAATATTTTTCTAGGTCTGACTTTATTTAAAGGCTATAGGGGCAGAGGTTTTATAGCAGAGTGTTGTAACTACAAAGGATTTGAAAGTATATTTATTTGAGGAAATTCCCAAGAAAAAGATTCAAAAGTTAAAAATAAAGTATTCTTTTTACATGAAATTTAATGGGCAAGTAGCATTTTGGGGGAATTATCTCTCAAAGCTTCCTATTTGTTAAATGGACAAGATTTTGATTCACAGATGCTCTCACAAATAAAGTTAAGTAAATATGACTCACTTATGATAAAACTAATTGAATTTTGAAAAACAGAGAAAGATCAGTGTCTAGATATAATGATTCATTCATTGATAACAATTGATAAAAAGCACAGAGGAAAAAATGTTAGAAGCTCTCTATCATGATAATACCCTTTGATCACTTGATATCTCTAGTATAGAGAGCAAGTAATGGAAATGAAACGTTCAAGTACCTTGTATAAATAGTGATTTATTCTAACAGAAAAGCATAAAATGAAATTAGAGGTATGTAGGTGAATTGTTAAGAGGGTAAACAAGTCAAAATTTTATTGTAAAACTAATTAACACAAATTTATAGAATCAATCTCATTTATTCCTTGAATACTTGAGCTTCCAAGTATTCAAGGAATAAATGGTTTTTGCTCTAAAAGGTAGTAGTGTCAAAAACAATTTATAGGTAATTCCAAGGAAATAAGAAAAATTCTGTAAATTACATTGAACAATAGAGCTGGGAAAGACTGAAATCTTGACAATGATGATTCTAATACTGACAAAGCACACTGAATGGATCCTAGGCCTATGTGCCCTCAGATCCATTTCTGCACCTTCTTCTTCATGGCCTGAAAAATTGGTGAGTTGGTATCAACAAGCTGTGTTTTCAAGATTCTCTTATTAGCTGGGCTTCCAGTTGGGTTGTGCCAAAGAAGGATGAAAAAGTAAAAGGAGGGGTGGACGCAGAGTATTTTCAGTCTACCCCTGACTCAGACATCATCCCATCATCATCATCATCAGGCAGTAGTTGCATCTCCTTCAAGGTACCAGCTTCCAGTCATTTGACTCTGGCTCCTGAGCTCTGGAAACATTGCCTCATCCCTTTGTTCCTAATGTCTGTAGATGATAGCAACATCTTGCTATTTCCTATGTGTGGATTCCTGTTTGTTTTTTCAGCTTTTTCATCACTTGTATTTATATTAAATTCTTCAAGTGTTTCCTGTTTACCTTGTTAGACCCTGAGGATAAAAATAGCAAGTACTTACTGGATGCCAGGTACCATGAAAATGCTTTACATATGATATTGCATGTATTCCTTGCAACAACCTTAAGACAATCATCTTATTAGTAATATCACTTGGAAGATAAGAAAACTGAATCTTAAAGTACTTTAATAATTTTCTAAAGATCACACTACTGTAGGTGGCCAAACCAGGATATGAATCCAGGTAATCTGACTCCAAAGTTAATGCTCTTAACCACAAGAATTCCACGTAAAATTATCCTAGTCACCTAGCACGTGAGGAGAACCCAATAGGGATGAAGCTAGGCTGTCCAAATCCCTAAAAGATGAATCTGGTTCAAATAGACATTAATATCCGAGGAGGTAGGACGAGGTACCACGGCAGCAATTCATTTATGCCTAGGGAATGAATTTGCTCAAAATCTCCTGTTTTTTTTGTGTCTCTTGGTGAAGATCTATGGAGCTCTGGTGGCACAGTGGTTAAGTGCTCAGCTGCTAACCAAAAGGTCAGAGATTTGAACCTACCAGCCACTCCTTAGGAGAAAGGTGTGGTAGTCTGCTTCCATAAAGATTTATAGCCTTAGTAGCCCTATGGAACAGTTCTACTCTGTCCTACAGGGTAGCTATGAGCCATAATTGACTTGGCACTGGGATTGGCTTGGTTTGGTGAACAGCTAACTGGGGTTGTAATGCATTCAATTACACTGCTTGACATTTTTCCTTTCATCGTTTTCATTTTTTCCCACACATTTGCCCTGGATGTGTCCCTGCCAAGTGAAGTATTAGCACCCAAATCCTTTCCTCAGGCTATGTAAAGAAATTGAGGTTTATTTTCTCAAATAATTAGAAATTCCAAGAGAGGCAGCTGACAGGCACTAGATCTGTGTGTCAGATAAGTCACAGATGCCATCTCTGATATTATTTTGACCTTTTACTAAGGACCGAGGAAGGTCTGAAGATCTTCTCATTGCATTTCAATGTTTAGCAGAAAGAAGGGTACATTAGTTTCCTGGAGCTGCCATAACAAAATACAACAAACCGGGTGGCTTGTAAGAGCAGAAATTTGCGATCTCATAGTCCTTGCCCCTGTATGTCTCTCTTCTTTTTCTCCACTTACTAGGATACCACTACAATGGGTTTTTGTTTGGTTTATGATTATATTAAAACCAAAAACACTGTGGTCGAGTCAATTCTGACTCATAATGACCCTATGGGACAGAGTAGAACTACCCCATAGATTTCCAAGGCTGTAAATCTTTATTTTAAACACATTGCATGGTTTAAAGACAGGAAAGGTGTGCATCAGGGTTGTATCCTTTCACCATAATTACTCAATCTGTATGCTGAACTTTAACCACTGCACTACCAGGGCTCCTTATGATTGTCTTAGGACCCACCATATTCTAGTACAAGCCTTGATGGCACAGTGGTTAAGAGCTCAGCTGCTAACCAAAAGGTCAGCAGTTCAAATCCACCAGCCTCTCCTGGAGCTATTTAAGAAGGAACAGGTTTGAGAATGAAGTAGACTGTCTAGGCAGCAGAGTTTGCCACACTCATTAACAGGATATTCAACAGGAGAGAATAGAAGGATTGAAGCTAAGGCAATAATGGATGAGGTTGTCCAGAATTTGGTACAGACATGAATTATCAGATTAAAATGGACAACTTATTCACAAGCAAAATGACCAAAAAAAAAAAAAAAATTCACACATAATTAGTAATTAAATTGCCCTTCATGAAAAGCAAAGAAAAAGTTTTGAAAGCAATTATAATGAAAAGATGAGTTATTTAAAAAGGAACAACAATTAGATACTTTTCAGCTTCTACCAAAGGATGCTCAAACACAATGTAACCACATCTTTGTGAGAAAATAAATGTCACTTAAGAACCTTGTACCCAGCTCATTTATCATCCAAGAGTATGTATGGTATGAAGTAATTTTCTTTCAAATACTGTACAAGGTTACTACTTACCCAAACTTGCTGATACAACCACAAAGAATGTTCAACAATAAGAAGGAAATTGAAGTCAGGAAGATGGAGTAGAATGGAAGAAGCAGTTATATGATCTGAAACCAAATGACCAAATTTTTGTTGTTAGGTGCCATTGAGTCAGTTCCAAATCATAGTAACCCCATGTACAATAGAACAAAACACTGCCCAGTCACGCACCATCCTTGTTGCAGCCATTGTGTCAATTCATCTTGTTGAGGGTCTTCCTCTTCTTTGCTGACTCTCTGCAAGCATAATGTCCTTCTCCAGGGACTGATCCCTCCTAATAAAATGTCCAAAGTATGTGAGACTTAGTCTCTCCATTCTTGCCTTAAGGAGAATTCTGGTTGTACTTCTTCCAAGACAGTTTTGTTCCTTCTTTGACACTCCATGGTATATTCAATATTCTTCACCAACACCATAACTCAAAGGCATCTATTCTTCTTCATCTCTCTTATTCATCTTTCAGCTTTTGCTTGCATGTGAAGCTATTGAAAACAACATGGCTTGAGTCAGGAGCACCTTAGTCTTCAAGTTAACATCTTTGTTTTTCAACACTTTAAAGTGGTCTTTTGCAGTAGATTTGCTGCTTCCATGGGTGTTGATTGTGGATCCAAGTAAAATGAAATACTTGACAACATCAATCTTTTCCCCATTTATCATGATGTGGCTTATTGATCCAGTTGTGAGGATTTTTGTTTTCTTTATGCTGAAGTGTAATCCATACTGCAGGCTGTGGTCTTTGATCTTCATCAGTAAGTGCTTCAAGGCCTCTTCACATTCAGCAAGCAAGGTTGTCTCATCTGCATAACACAAGTTGTTAATGAGTCTTCCTCCAATCCTGATTCCCTGCTTTTCTTCATATAGTCCAGTTTCTCGGATTATTTCCTCAGCATACAGATTGAATAAGTATTGCGCAGTCCAATGCCATTCTTCCCTTTTGGTATTCTATCTCCAGATCTTTGCACGTGTCGTTATAATACTTTACTTTGTCTTCTCAAGCCACCCTTTAAAATCTTCTGTTCAGCTCTTTTACTTCATCATTTCTTCGTTTCCCTTCAGCTATTTGACATTCAAGAGAAATTTTCAAAGTCTCTTCTGACATCTGTTTTGGTCTTTTCTTTCTTTCCTGTCTTTTTAATGACCTCTTTCTTTCTTGACGGCAATGGGTGGTGGGTTTTTCATTCTTCATGGATGATGTCCTTGATGTTATTCCACAACTCATCTGGTCTTCAGTCATTAGTGTTCAAGGTGTCAAATTTATTCTTGAGATGGTCTCTAAATTCAGGTGGGATATACTCAAGGTTATACTTTGGCTCTCTTGGACTTGTTATAATTTTCTTCAGCTTCAACTTCAACTTGCATATGAACAGTTGATAGTCTGTTCCGAAGTCAGCCCCTGGCCTTGTTTGGACTGATGATACTGAACTTTTCCATCATCTCTTTCCACAGACGTAGTTGATTTGATTCCTGTGTATTCCATCTGGTGAGGTGCACGTGTTTAATCGCCATTTATGTTTGTTGAAAAAGGTGTTTGCAATAAGGAAGTTGTTGGTCTTGAAAAATTCAATCATTTGATCTCTGGCATTGTTTCTATCACCAAGGCTATATTTTCTAAGCACTGATCCTTCTTTTTTTCCATCTTTCACATTTCAATCACCAGTAATTATCAGTGCATACTGATTGCATGTGCAATCAATTTCAAACTGCAGAAGTTCTTAAAAATCTTCAGTTTCTTCATCTTTGGCCTTAATGGTTGGTGTGTAAATTTGAATAATAGTCGTACTAACTGGTCTTCTTTGTAGATGTTTAGATATTATCCTTTCACTGACAACATTGTACTTCAGCATAGATCTTAAAATGTTCCTTTTGACAATGAATGCAAAGCCACTCCTCTTCAAGTTGTCATTCCTGGCATATTAGACTGTATGATTGTCCAATTAAAAATGGCCAATACCAGTCCGTTTCAGCTCACTAATGCCTAGGATATCGATCTTTATGCATTCCATTTCATTTTTGATGATTTCCAATTTTCCTAGATTCATACTTTGTACACTCCATGTTCCAATTATAAATGGATGTTTGCAGCTGTTTCTTCTCATTTTCAGTCATGCCACATCCACAAATGAAGGTCCCAGAAGCTTGACTCCATCCACATCATTTTTAAAATATAAATTTAATTTTGAAAATAATTTTTGAGGAGAACTATTTTAAAGGCCCACCAACATCTCTACTTTGGAGAGGCAGCTCTTCTCCAGTCCTCTTTTAAGTGCCATATGATTACCTGATTCAAAATGGCCAATACCAGTCATTTTCAGCTCGCTAATGCCTAGGTGCTTTCCATTTCATTTTTGACGATTGCCAATTTTCCTAGATTCATACCAAATCGTGGCTGAGGACAACTACAAAGAATTACAAGGATAGTGAATGTAAAGTGACCAAATAATTTATTGTCCCAAACTGGCATATTTTTGACAGTGAATTAGGTTGCTAAAAAATAATTTAAACGTAATTTTATAAAAAAAAATGTTTAGTGACTGGTTGTTTATTTTTATTATATTGGTGGGCCTTTAAAATAGTTCTCCTCAAAAATTATTTTCAAACTTAAATTTATATTTTAAAAATTGAGCCTACTGATGTATATCTCCTTGGAAACTCTGTGGGGCAGTTCTACTCTGTCCTATGGGGTCGCTATGAGTCGAAATCAACTGTACAGCACTGGGTACTGTGTTTGGGTACCTATCTATATCCATATACATCAAAATAAAATTTTAAGTCTTTTTAGTGATTGTGTAAACACTTAAAAAATAACTTTAAAAATTAGTTTTTGTATATAGTCACTTACCTTAACTCAGTACCCAGTGCGCTTACCTTAGTACTTTTTTAAATGTGGTCTTGTTTTAAACATTTTTATAAAATTACCTTTAATCAACCTCAGAGTTGCTCTTGTTAGTCAGTGTATTTGAAACTGTTAACAAATTCTACTGATGATCCTCTACATATTTTTGTAATGAAAGTACTCTTTCTAGATGCTGAAGTTCCTGGTAAGCTCAAAATAAATTCTACGATACAAAGGATATTGTCATAGTTACTCCCTTTTTACCTTCAGTCAGAGTATATGTGTTCAGTCAATATTTTTACAAGACAAAACTCATGAAACAAATTCTTCCTATTTTTTTATATTTCAATTTAAAACATATCGTTGGAATAGACATTGAAGATAAAATGACATGGCACAGGATATTAATTTATCCAACTAAAAATAGAACTATCAAAAATTCCACAAATTGAGATAGTCCAAAGTGGAATTATAGAATTTTAAAATTAAATATTGTAAGTAATCATTTGAACTTTCATCATTTATTTGTCCAGTTCTTTTCTTACTTTTACAGGAATAAATATTAGTGTCTCCCTGTTTGCAAGCTTTGTTTTCAATTGCTGCAATTTGCTAAAATCTTCTGATCAGATTTTCTAGCAATCCATTCTTTTGACTAAAGATGCCATTTGTTTTTATCATAATGCAATAAAAACGTAATAAGAATATTTCCAAACAATGTCAATAATATTTAAGTGCACTTGAGTTGACTTACAAAGTAATTTTATACAGCTCAAACATTTCTAAAACAGAATGTATAATAGAATGCAAAGAGAGGCCAGCTGAGTTTGTGTGTGTGTGTGTGTGTATTCAACAGTGATTTTCTCAACAATTTTAAATTCATTTATTCTAAATGTGTATGTGCAAAAATTGCAAGTTTTGACAACTTGTTTGAGTATAATTATGATTAATGTGTTTTTCAAAACAAATTCCTAGTACATTTCTGCTTCATAGGTTTCTTAATTTAGTGCAAATATTGTTTTTACCAAAGAGCTTTGCTCCACAAAAATTCCTTAAAATAATTCGTCTTTCATGTTAAGTTTTAACTGAAATTACAGTGGTATGTTAGATGTTTAACTTTTTACCACATTGAAAGCTTTGTTTGCAATCAATGAATAGATAACAAGGAAGAATCATTTGATGGCACTAAAAAAAAAAGCACTCAAGTAGTTCAAGGATTTTACAGGTTGTTCTTGTGTTAATGGAGCCAACACATTCCTATCTAGCACTTCACTATTCATGAAAAAACAAAACCAAACCCATTGCTGTCCAGTGGATTCTGACTCATAGCAACCCTACAGGACAGAGTAGAACCGCCCCACTTGGGTTTCCAAGGAGCGGCTGGTGAATCTGAACTGCCAATATTTTGGTTAGCAGCTGAGGTCTTAACCGCTGGGCCACCAGAGGTCCTCACTCTTCACAGTGTAGAAGAAACCTAGGACTCAATCATCACTTCAGTTAATACTGAAGAGTCATTTAAATTAAATGAAAAGTCATACTTCCCAGAGTCTATTTAAATGCACCCTCTGCTCCTTCAGGACTGTCTCCCTAAAATAACAAAAATTTGGGGTAGATGATGAGACCAAGACAGAAACTAGAAATAAAAGGTTTTAGTTTTACCCCACTCATTCTGACTTATTTCAATGCAGTTATTATTTAAAAAAAAAAAAAAAAAAACTTTCTTAACAAAAAAAGAAAAATCTAGAATGAATACTAAACTAGATGTATGCTAGGACAACATACCGGAGCCAGAGCTGTTCCAGGCAAACTGAGAGGAGCAATCACCCACATGAAACAACACATTCCACTTGGTCATTTACCTACAGTATGGTGGCATTTGGGGTAATATGCTATAAAAATATGAATTTAATTTTACAAGAAGAATGGCCAGCATGATGAGCTTAAACCTAAGCAGTTTAGAATAATTTACATGGAGTATCAAAGAGGATTTTAAAAGGTTTAAAAACGTAGTTCCAAATGAAATATTGGATCATTTCACCCAATCAAATGAAGTAAATTATAAAGTTTTGTAAATCTAGTTATCATAATATTTCATTTTATGTTTCTTTGTCCTGAATAAAATGACCAAGTACTGTTGTTAAATGTCGGCGGTCACTTTACTGTCTCATTTCCCCCCATGCTAAAAACGAGAAACTATAATTTTTTCTCATTGATTTCTTTTTATATAAAAGTCAGACCACAGTTATGTTTTAACATAGGAACTATAATTTAGGTAAGCTTTTGAAGCACCATAAAGAGACTTGCTATACAAATCAGATCCGTTTGTGATCTCCACTTGTTATACACCAGCATTCAGGATAAAATTTATAACATAGAAGTAGGTTAAGGAATATGCTTTATTGAGAAAACTTCTGTAGGCCCAAAGTCAACAAGCAAAGTTGTAGGAGCCCCTGGTCCTCCCATCATTCCAGAGAAGTGTGTGAACACATTGGGCCGACCAAAGCATTGAGCCCTCTCCACAATGTCTCTTTTTTGATATGACAAGCATGAAAAAACAACTTTGTCATTGAGGGAAGAAACAAACTGTTGAATTTGGGGGGCATCTATTTATAGAGGTGTTCTGGGATAACTAATTGTTCTACATCTGGAGACTTTGGATCTCAAGGAATCCCCTTGTCTGGAGGAGGAAGCCCCAGCCTCAGGGGAAGATGACTGCTTGAATGGGACTCCCTCGCCCCAGTGACCTGATAAACGGGCATCACAGAATGAGTATCTAAGGTTACTTTCTGCAATCCTGTTAGTGGCACCAAAATTTACCACAAACTTAGTGTCTTGAAACAACAAAAATTTATTATCTTATAGTTTAGCCCACAGGGCTAAAATCATGGTGTTGGTGGAGCTGTGTTCCTTTCTGGAGACTCTAGAGGAGAATCAATTTCCTTGCATTTTCCAACTTCTAGAGGCAGCCTGCATTCCTTAGCTTGTAGCCCCCTTCCGTCTTCAAGCCAGCAATCTTATCACTCCAACCCCTGCTTCCATCCTCACGTCTACTTCTCTGCCTCTGCCTTTCCTACCTCTCTTTTTTCATTTGTAAGAACTCTTGTCATAACATTGGGCCCAGTGGGATAATTCCGGATAATCTCCCAATCTCAAAATCCTTAATTGAATCACATCTTCAAAGTTCCTTTTGCCATGTAAGGCACTGGGATTAGACATGGACATCTTTGGGGTGTTATTTTTTTGCTTACTGCAGTGATCCTTTTGTTCACATTCAAAAAATTATAATTTGCAAACTTTCTTTGATTTAGCAATCATATTTCACAATTTCCTGAACACCAGCAGTAATGATTTAGATTTTCACAGTATTGAGAGATGATTTACTTGCCAGATGACTGAATTGTATAAATAGCACCAGCTACTTAAGAAATAGAGGGCATTATTTAAGAGTGTTTATTGCATAGGGCTTACATAGACACAGAACAATTTTGTTTCACAGCTACTATATCCATCAAGTCAATTTTATCAGTTTGCTTTGCTAAACAAGAGAATGTTTTATAAATCATATACATCTGTCACCCTGTTTGTTGCCCTAAGAGGCATTATGTGTTAGGAACAAGTGTTTAGAGTTCAAAATGATGTAGTCTCTTTTTAATAACTAGTCTCTGCCCAGTATTTTTCTCATCTTGCAGCAAAATTTTAGCAGTTGCTATGTTCATCAATGAGATATTATAAATCCAATGAGATTTACCACATCAAAAAAACAGCATCTGTTTCTTTGAGAATTCACCAAGTTTGTCATTCATAAAAGATAAATGCTATTTGACCATGTGAGATCTAATAAAAGCCTATGTCAATTTTGTTCAAGTCCCCCTCTCCCGCATCCATGCGTGGGTCATTATATACTTTCAGCACATTGTGTGTGCTGGACATTAGAGCCAGACTTGGCTCATCTAGGTCAATTTGTAATTTATGTAGTGCTGTCACAGATTTTCATCACTAAGGCTTCATACTATCACTCAAGTATTTAGTTGTTCTACCAACTGAGACAAGATGCAGCTGTACACAAACTGAGAATAATTGCTTTCATTTTTGGGTTGTCGACCACTTCATACAGCTTTGACTCTCATTTTGCTTATATTCTGGAATCAAATCAACTCACACAAATTGCAGACAAAGGTAATTTGGGACTTCCACAGTAAGAGTCATCAGTGTGATCAGGAAACCTGTGCTGCGGTGGAGTAGTGGACACCTTACAGCGCAGTGCCCTGAGCAATCTGCTCTACATCATTATAGGAGAAACACATAATGAGGTTATTTAGACATTTCAGTAATTAAATTTTCTTTGTAAAGCTCTAGGTAGACCTAACTTACTGCTAATTCTACCCTAGGAAAATGCATTTTTAAGAAATGTTTCATTGTATTCAGATATCCAACTGGGATCCTTCAGAAGAACTCAGAAGAAAAGGAACTCATTTGGCCACTATTCTTTCAAAAATGGTTATTCAAGGCTAGTAAAAAAAAAAGGATAAATTACTGTTTCTAGGGGAAAAAAAAAAAAAAAAAAACATTGCCATCGAGTTGATTCAGCCTCATAGCGACACTACAGGACAGAGTAGAATTTCCCCATTGGGTTTCCAAGGAGTGACTGGTATTTTCAAACTGCCGACATTTTGGTCAGCAGCTGTAGCTCTTAACCACCATGCCATCAGACTGTTATAGAAGGGATGCTATTTTAACGTGGTCAGGTTTAGATAACAAGTACTATGTGTCATAGATGATACCGTACTTGACCTCGAACTTGAGCTGGGCCAAGACCCACTCCTTGAGACATGGAACAACAACTGACTTGCTTCTCGAGAGTACCAGCAAGAAGTTCGTGGTACCCTGAGCACCGAGAAGGCTCAGACATTACCACATCCCCGGGAGGGACTCCATTCTTCACTGAGACTGTGACACCACGTGGTATGCAAAGGAATCTCTAGCATGAGGGAAACTGGACAGAAGACTAAGCTGAAGGCCACTCCTTCAAATTGAATCAATGAATGAGGTGACTGAGGATTATTCTTCAGAGACTCCATAAGAGACCCCTGGTGCACTCCAACTGGTAAATGAGTCTTTGAGGAGAAGATGAGGCAAAAACAAAAAATATTTTGTCTCGTTACCTGGATACCAGATCTGAAGAGCATACCAGCTCACAATCTATATGGGAAAGTGTCTTAGTCATCTAGCACTGCTATAACAGAAATACTACAAGTGAATGGCTTTAACAAAGAGAAATTTATTCTCTCACAGTTTAGGAGGCTAGAAGTCTGAATTCAGGGTGCCAGCTCCAAGGGAAGGCTTTCTTTCTGTGTCAGCTCTGGGAGAAGGTCCTTGTCATCTATCTTCCCTGGTAGAGGAGCTTTTCAGGACAGAGACCCCAGGTCCAAAGGATACACCATTCTCCTGGCCCTTGCTTCTTGGAGGTATGAGGTCCCCTTGTCTCTCTGCTTGCTTCTCTCTTTTATATCGCAAAAGAGGCTGTCTTAAGACACAACCTAATTTTGTAGATTGAGTCCTGCCTCATTAACATAACTGCTGCTAACCCCACCTCATTAAAACCATAGAGGTAAGATTTACAACACATAGGAAAATCACATCAGATGACAAAATGGTGAACAATCATACAATACCGGAATCATACAATACTGGGAATACAATATCATCTATGACACATAGTACTTGTTATCTAAACCTGACCAAGTTAAAATAGCATCCCTTCTATGAACAGCCTGGTGGCCTAGCCAAGTTTACACGTTTTTAGGGGACTCAATTCAATTCATAACAGAAGGCGAAGATGAAAGTGAAGTGAGAAATACAAATGCTCACATATGTCCTACTTCAATCGTATTTGAAGAGAAAACTAGAAAAGATTGAAAGATAAAAGAAAGAAAAAGAATAAAGGCAAAGGCAAGTTCTCATTTTGAATTAGAAAAATTTACTAGTAATAAATGGCCTTATTTAGTTAAAACTTATGAGCATATCAATTATTTAATCTTGCATAGAAGATTACTTTTTTCAAACAATGGATATTGGGTATCCAAGACTGCTAGTCACTCTGTTCTTAGTTGCCCTCAGGTTGGCTCTGACTCATGGAGGCCCCATGTACAACAGAATGCAAGGTGTCAGAAGCCGTCTTCACAATCTTTGATATGCTTGAATACACTGTTGCGGTCACTGTGTACTTTGAGTGCCTTCCAACCTAGGGCTCATCTTCCAGCCCTATATATGATCCAAAAGTTTTTCATGGGCTGATTTTAGGAAGTAGGTTGTGAGGCCTTTCTTCCTAGGCTGTTGTGGTCTGGACACTTCCCTGAATCCTGACCAATAGGGACGAACCTGCTGTATTTGAAATATCAGTGGCATAGTTTCTAGTACCACAGCAACACTCAAGTCACCAGGGTTCAACAAACTAGTAGACAGGTGGTGGCCAGTCACTCTAGGAACTAGAAAAAATAACACTGGGATGCCAGCTCAGTACTATCCTATCCATCTCAACATCAGTATACCTTACCAGTTAGGGTTTCACCCAATGGCTGTTTTTATCTACTTTTCCTCTTTTTAAAATTGTTTCCGCATTATATTCTTCTAGTCACTGGCCTTACTCTTGGTCTCCACCATCTAGTTTAATATTTACTGATTTGTTTTTGTCTTCTCCAATGTTGAGAAGTTAGGTGCCCTGTTAGTCTCAGGCCTCCACAACTATTTCCTGCTCTTGGTTAACAGCATACTCTACAAACCTCTATTCCCTCGCTCAAATTACCTTTGATGTCGCATGTTGTCAGTTCTCCCCGTGAACCTCCTACATCAAAATATCACAGTGCATGTTTGTTAAAATGCATATTACCAGGCCTCAATTTGAGATTATGAAAAGGTACATTTGTCAAAAGCATCTTTAGGAGATTGGTTTGCAAAATACATTTTGACAACCACTGTGTTTAAAAAAAAAAAAAAATTAGGACTGCAAAATTCCTAGAAGGAACAAACTCCTGTCCTTTCTTTTCCCCACCCCCAACTGCTTAACTGAATGTTTTAGATAAATTGACTCATATGGAAATAAATTAAGGGAACAGAAGCAGTCTGAATAAATGATAGTCATGAGACCAATCCACATTGATGAAAATAACAGATGTCATGCTGTGTTACTCATCATTAAGCTACAAATTAGTTGTGTAAATCAGAAAATAGACCTCTAGGGTCACTTGCTTACTAAACAACTGTCCACCTCCAACCTAAATTTGCCTCTTATTAGTAAAAGGTAAGATGTGTCAGTGACAGTATTCTAGAACGTATTATAGGCATTTTTGGAATTTATACAATTTTAGACTATGTAAAGATTTCTTATTATAGGTGGTTCTTTAAAAAACCATTAATCAATACATGATAAAGCTATGTCTACTGAGTGAAAGTTTTTATCTTTACAAACTATAATGCCAAATAAGTTTCAGACTATGTAGAGATTTCTTACTATAGGTGATCCTTTTTAAAACAATTAATCAACAGATAATAAGCTATGTCTATTGAGCAAAAGTTTTTTTCTTTACTTACTAGTAAGAAATCGCCTTATTTAGTTAAAACTTATGAACATGTTTTTTTCTTTTTAAACTTTTCATTTCTTTCTCTTTTTATTGTGCTGTGGTTATTAATGAATTTGATTTTCTTCTCTCTGGCTTAAAAAATAAAAGTTATAAATATCAGATAAAAGGCTAGTATCAACTTTTAATGGAGAGAGAAAAATCCTGGGTAACTTATGAGGCACTGTGAATTCATTCTAGTTTCTTCGAAATGAGTAACTAGAATTACGGTTTCAGAATGCAAGGATAGAAGTGGTTCAAGAAAGCTGCTGTAACATTTGAAGAGAGACATAGCTTAACAATTTAGTTACATATTTATGTAGAGGACATGGCTAAGACCCATGCAGGCTCTTTTTGCTCAAAATCGTGATTTAATTTTTTTAACTTGGCATTTTCTCAATATATGCAAATCGTTAAAATGCTCCATTGTGTTTTTTCAAGAATGTTTGTCATATAGGCCCAGCCCCTCCAGTTGCCCTCAAGTTGATTCCAAATCATGACAAACCACGTGTTACGGAGTAGAACTGCACCTCATAGGGTTCTCAAGACAGTGACATTTTGAAGCAGATCACCAGACTTTCCACTGGGGTGCCTCTGGGTAATTAGTAGTTATGGGATACTTAAAGATTATAGGAGTGTTTTTTCTCATAAAAAACTGACTGCCTTAAAATTCAAATTACCTACTGCTGACTCAGGCTGTGGAATGCACAAAAGTAGAAGAGTAGGAAATGACAACCTAATTCCTCATGTCTTGATGACAATGGGGCAGGGAATCTGCAGCCAGGGGGATAAGTTTCAAAACTTCATTAAAAGAAATCTACACCAGAATTTTCAGTTTTCCAAGACAGATCAGATAACCAAGGAAAAACAAAAAACTTTGTATTTCATGTCATAGAGAATTTACAAACAGCAATGGTGGTAACCATAGCACAGCTTTTCTACTTCACGTAATATTTAATGTTTATTGAGAACTTTTTTGCATCTGAGCCCAAACTATAGACTTTATTCATTTAATCATCACAATAAGCCTATGAAGAAAGCTCTTTTATGATTCAAACTCCATAAATGAGACAAAGGAGCCTAGAGAAGTTAAATATCTTTCTTAAGATTACAAAGCTAAATCAGAACAAATCGGGGACTCCCCCTAACATTGTTACAACATAGTCTGCACATTTAAACACCCTGCTTTTCTACCTGGTAAACTGTGGACTACCTGTAACTGTACGTTTGGTAATAGTTGGGGTATACATAGAGGCAGATCAAAGCTCTTCCAAGTAGGACAAGTGCCTAAAGGTAGGATCTCCAAAACTGATGGGGTTATTAAATCAGAGTATTTTCATATTATTTGTCATATAAAATCATCTTTTAAAAGTTATGTGTGATATTTTTGTTTCTTATTCATGCCATCCTTTAATCCTTTAGAACTTCAAGTCACACAATAAAATTACAGAGTGTAGGCTTTAACTATGATCAAGCTCCTCTGAAATGGTTGAATATGAAGATTTTTAATGTCTGTAATTTTTTGTTGATTTTCAGAAACTGCATTTTGAGTTTTAAATTTTAACCAAAAGAAATACCTTACAAAATAAGCTGTCAAAATATTTGACTCACATTTACAGTTAAAAAAATTACAAATCTTCAATTATTTTTTCTTGCAGTTTAGGAAAATAGGCCAGTGATTTATAACTCTAAGGAAAAAGTTGGTTACATGTTGTTGTTGTTGTTAGGTGCCATCAGGTAGGTTCCAACTCATAGTAACCCTATGTGAAACAGGACAAAACACTGCCTGGTCCTGCGCCATCCTCACAACCATTGTTGTGCACGAGCCCATTGTTGCAGCCACTGTTGAGGGTTTTCCTCTTTTTGCCCACTGTTGCAGCCCATCTTGTTGAGGGTTTTTCTCTTTTGGCTGACCCTCTACTTTACCAAGCATGATGTCCTTCTCCAGGGGCTGATTCCTCCTGATAACATGTCCAAAGTATGTGCGACGAAGTCTCGCCATCCTTGCTTCTAAGGAACATTTTGACTGTACTTGTTCCAAGACAGATTTGTTCATCCTTTTGGCAGTCCGCAGTATATTCAATATTCTTCACCAATACCACTATTCAAAGGCATCAATTATTCTTCAGTCTTCCTTATTCATTTTCCAACTTTCACATGCATAGGAGGTTATTGAAAACACCATGACTTGGGTCAGGCGCATCTTAGTCCTAAAAGTGACATCTTTGTTTTTTAACTCTTTAAAGAGGTCTTTTGCACATTTGCCCAGTGTACTGTGTCATTTGATTTCTTGACTGCTGTTTCCATGGGTGTTGATTGTGGATTCAAGTAGAATTAAATCCTTGACAACTTCACTCTATTTCTCCATTTACCATGATGCTGCTTATTGGTCCAGTTATAAGGATTTTTGTTTTCTTTATATGGAGGTGTAATCCTTATTGAACCTGTGGTCTTTGATTTTCATCAGTAAGTGCTTCAAGTCCTCTTTGCTTTCAGCAAACATACTTGTGTCATCTGCATAACACAGGTCGATAGTGAGTCTTTCTCCAATCCTGATGCCCCATTTTTTTTCATACAGTCCAGCTTCTTGAATTATTTGTTCAGCATACAGATTGAATAAGTATGGTGAAAGAATACCACCTTGACGCACAACTTTCCTGACTTTTAACCACGTAGTATCCCCTTGTTGTGTTCGAATGACTACCTGGTTATATAGTATATTCTTAAATATTTCATTGACACATTGAATTAGCTTGTTTTTAAGCTTTGCTTTCTGCCATATTACTGTTCTGCTATATTAAATAAATTTTAATGGTAATGACATTTGCTTGAATTGAAAAGTTTTTTTTTTTTTTTTTGGATGGGATTAGAAGGTACTTGTCACTTTTTTCCCTAAGTATATCAAATATCTCATTGTCTTTTATTTTTAAATCTGAAAAATCTCTTTCTCTAAATACATTAGTAAACTATTGGATATATTCAATTCAGAGTGTCCAATGAACCCTGAATTTTCCCATCATTAAATCTTTTTTATTTTTTTGTTTATTTACTTCTCCAGTTCCTTGTGAGAATTAGTAGTTGGTGGAATATGTATTAAGGATGAATTTCCACTTTGACAACAGCCCTCTGTCCACCCATGCCCTGTCCAAAGCAGTCATGCAGCATAGAGTTCTTCATTTCTTGGTGCTTGTCAGAGACAGTCCTCTCTTACACTGTCTCTCTCATTTTCTGCATGCATTCCAGTTCCTGGCTTTGCCAGCTCTCAATTGTGTCTTTATTAATTAACTCTCACTCTAAGTGAGATGTCCAGCCACTGATGTCAGCTGCATTTTACCTGTATTAAGCTCACTCCTTGTCTACCTTGGGACTAATCAGTTTACCGGCCGTAAGCTTGTTTAACAAACAGTCACCAAAAACACCAGCAACCAAACCCCAACAGAGGAGTCTACCAAGTACTGGTCCAGCTACAATGGTTTGCATGGAATGAGCTGGTGTGATAGAGAAAAGGATAAGGGGATATTGGTGGCTCTTTTCCACGTCCCATCTTCATACTATTAGATCATTCCCTTGTGGTGATAACTGAAAGAGTTTATTCCTTGATCTTCTTTTCTTCTATAGGTTTTTTTCTTTTTTTTCCTGATTTTATTTTCGTTCTGTCTTCTCTTGCCGTCCAAACATACTTTTGGGTTTTCCTTGGTCCTTCAGGCTGAAAACTTTCTGATCTTGCTTTAAGAATAGATCTTATCATTAAATACTCAGCCTTCCTGTTCTGAATAATTCAATAAATCAATTTGAAAATCAAATATTTTCACTGAAATTGTTTAGAAGTAGAAAATGTAGTTTTCATTATTTGATAAATCTTTTAATTTTCAGTAGGCATAAACCAAACTTTAGGTCATTTTGCATGCAAAGGAAGCTAATGTATTCTTCTGAGGCCCAGATACCATCCACTTAACATCTCACCAAGGAAGCACTCCATTAATTCACTCCCATGGAGTGAATTAAATGATGTTCTATTTGGTAAAAAAAAGAAAAAATGGAAAGATCAAAACAAAAACAACCCACAGATACCTGCACAACATCAAACTTCCTTATTTCTTCACAATCTTTAAAAAAAAAAAATTGTTTTGGTTTCATGGAGACATACTTCATGGAAGTTGCTCTGTTTTTAGAATTATGTACATGTGACTATTCTCCTGAGAGATCTCTCTTGACTCTACAATTTAAAATCACGGAAGGTGTGATCACTGATACAACATCCTATGAAAAAAAAGAAAGATATGCCAAAAAAAAGTTTTCCTGCCCTTCAAAATATGTTTGATAATTTCATACATATGGCTGACAAAGGAACTTTGGAAGCTTTGCAATAACTGCATGGATCTCAATAAAACACATCTCTCATTATTTTTCTCTCTAGTATGTCAGACATTAAATTCCAGATATTAGTGGTTGTGTGTGTTTCCCAGGAAAGTAGTTTTCTTTGTGTGCACAGTCAAATTTTCAAGGTCTTTTAGTTTGCCTTCCCTATTGGTCACAGGTATCTTATGCCAATATGGTGTTGGAGCGCTCTACTTGCATTATGTGGCTTATTAAAATGAAGAAATTGGGGATAATTGGTTTGCATATCCAAGAGAAGAGGTGGTGAAAATCATATGCAACTAACTTTTTTTGCTATTTGAAGTGACTGTAAGAGATAATGGATATGTCAGCAGACAATTGGACCAGGAGTGCAGAGGAAAGAAAATGCAATACAGAAAAAAGTTTCAAAATAAAGCAACTATTCAGAAGAAAAAAAATTCCCTTGATACAATTCTTTGCAGCTCCTCCCCATTCGCCCCACCTCTCAAACACAAACACACACAGCCAAATGTATGGCTTCAATGGCTTTCTTTTCAAATCTTGTCAAACCAGTGATTAAATTTATATGTGCAAAAATTATCTGAAATATTTTCAAAGCTAGGACTATCTGATAAAGAAGCTGTCCAGAAGCAGTGGAGCCTCCAAACGATAGGGATTATTTACATAAATACGTATTCTACCTCTACCTAGGATATTGAGTGTTCTAGAACTTACATAAACTCTTATTTTGTTTGTATGCATGCTTTGGAAATTCCTGTTACAAAACTAAATTTAGAAGCAGATTCAAATGGTAAGTAAGAAACATGAGAGGTTGCTTCTTTTGCAATATCTCAACTTCATTATCTTAAATGCTTGGGGAGTCTGTCTTAGCCACTTTTACATTAAGAAAAGACTAAAAGACAATTTACATTTTTTCAGACCTTTGAGCTTAGAGAAGAACTTAAAGGACAATGTCTATGCTCACTCTTGCCTGTTTGGCACTTTGGGGACAGTCCCTAAATCTGTCCACAATTCCCAGGTGCTAAATAAGGCTGAATTTAACCACATGAAGAACTCAGTTTCATACATTGCTAAGTATGAAATAGTATTCCATAAATGAACTGCACTGCTGGCTTATGTTTCCTGAATGAAAGAGTGAATGCTTGATGATGAAATGAACTAACAATTTGAAAGTAACTGTGTATAATGGAGAGACTTGGAACACGGCTGTGTTTCCCACCAATATGTAACTGCCTGGGGATAATACGTAAATTCCCTTTTGCTTGATAGTATAAATTTTAAAACAATCCCTTTAGGCTAATCAGAAGAAGAGGTGCTGGTCTAGCTCCTGCCACAGCCTTTATGTTCGTCATTAACTTTGCTCACAGAACTTTTGATTTATTTTTTTTTAAATAACTAATGTACAAGGCATACACTATGGATCGGCTATGATTTAGCTTTCAGAAGATTTTCAGCTTGTATTTTATACAGGATTACATATCCCATAGAAATGTTATATTATTTTCAAAATGATTCATGCATGTTACGTAGAACAATTAGACACACTTAGAAAATATCAATTACAAAACAAGTTGTGATAATAGGAACATTTGTGCAGAAAACATAGTAAACAGAAACCAAAAGATGTGTAATTTATACAACATGCGTACAATAGAGGGGTTTCTGCTTTGTAAACCTACAGAAGTTCTCCTTCTCCTGCTAGGGATGCTTTTCATTTTCCTTGATAAATTTCCTGGACACACTGAGTCAGACCTTCCTTCCTCAGGCCTACAGCAGCAGAGACCAGTGGAGAAGCCCAGAACTTACTCCTAGCATGATCTCACTTCTAACCCATTCCCCTTTTTTCCAGAACTCTCAGTTTTTCTATAACTCTCTGTTTGGAAGCATTAGGACTAAATTCATTATGACCTTTATCCCTTTTTATATCAATCATCACAGGTCTCTATGTTATTTCTTCATTCCCCAGACTCCAATTCCCAAAGCCAAAACCAAACCCATTACCATTGAATTGATTCCTACTCATCCAATCCCAGAATGCCTTTTATTCAGTTTTCTACCAACTCCTGAACTCCTTCCCTCAACTCCTGAAACCTTTCCTGATTCCCCAACTCCTGAACTCCTTCTACTTTGGTCTTTAGAATCCACTATATCCTCAAACTCTCCTCTGAGTATTCTTTTCACTTCTTGCTCTAGTCTGGTTCTAGCTTCTCACACAGCTCATTCAATTAGTGTATTTATCCCCTTTTTCACCTCTTCTGACCACTGAGCTTGGAAATGTAGTAGGTATCCTATTCTAATTGCCACTTCTAACATATTCTCTTCCCTTCCTCTCTAAAGACACTCAACCCACATAACTCCAGTCATTTCTCCTTATTATTTGATGATTTGACACCTGAGTCACTATTATTATCCCCAAAGCTGCCCTTTCATAGTTTTTTGTGATGTCAAATCCACAAAGATAATTTCACACATATAAAAAAAAAAAAAAATTTTTTTCTGGCCTCTTAATTCCTCAAATAATCTTGTCCTCCATTCTACCACATCCACTTGCTCACATATTCATACTCTAATCTTTTTCATTATTAATAAATATAACTCACCCATAATCTAAATTTCAAACATAGCATCCTACAACCATCACTTCTTATCTTTTTAGTTCAAGCTTCTAAACCTCCACCCCATTCTTTCTATCCCAAGAGTTGCAATCTATCCATCTTACCGACTTTTCACAAGCACTCATAGTACTCATGCCATTATTACCCTACTTATACAGCTTAAATCCATGATTAACAATTAAAACCACTCCCTTGCCTATACATTCAACTCCCTTGCCACTTGCTCATTTATCCTTCCTTAAAATCCACTGACAACACAACAGTCCTGATAAGACCCTATTCTCCAATTTGCCGTGGCTGGAGAAAAGAACACGTCTCTATTGATTGGTCCCACTTGTTGATATACAAGACCTCAACTTCAGATGACCTGTAATGCTACCTGGATATTTCCCTGGGCCATTCACTGTCTTACTCTTTTTTTTTTTTTTTTTTTTTTTATAATAACTTTTATTAAGCTTCAAGTGAACGTTTACAAATCCAATCAGTCTGTCACATATAAGTTTACATACATCTCACTCCCTACTCCCACTTACTCTCCCCGTCTTGAGTCAGCCCTTTCAGTCTCTCCTTTCTTGACAATTTTGCCGGCTTCCCTCTCTCTCTATCCTCCCATCCCCCCTCCAGGCAAGAGTTGCCAACACAATCTCAAGTGTCCACCTGATATAATTAGCTCACTCTTCATCAGCATCTCTCTCCCACCCGCTGACCAGTCCCTTTCATTTCTGATGAGTTGTCTTCGGGGATGGTTCCTGTCCTGTGTCAACAGAAGGTCTGGGGAGCATGGCCGCCGGGATTCCTCCAGTCTCAGTCAGACCATTAAGTTTGGTCTTCTTATGAGAATTTGGGGTCTGCATCCCACTGATCTCCTGCTCCCTCAGGGGTCCTCTGCTGAGCTCCCTGTCAGGGCAGACATCGATTGTGGCCGGGCACCAACTAGTTCTTCTGGTCTCAGGATGATGTAGGTCTCTGGTTCATGTGGTCCTTTCTGTCTCTTGGGCTCTTAGTTGTCATGTGGGCATGGTGTTCTTCATTTTCCTTTGCTCCAGGTGGGTTGAGACCAATTGCTGCATCTTAGATGGCTGCTTGTTAGCATTTAAGACCCCAGACGCCACATTTCAAAGTGGGATGCAGAATGATTTCATAATAGAATTATTTTGCCAATTGACTTAGAAGTCCCCGCAAACCATGTTCCCCAGACCCCCGCGCTTGCTCCGCTGACCTTTGAAGCATTCATTTTATCCCGGAAACTTCTTTGCTTTTGGTCCAGTCCAATTGAGCTGACCTTCCATGTATTGAGTGTTGACTTTCCCTTCACCTAAAGCAGTTCTTATCTACTGATTAATCAATAAAAAACCCTCTCCCACCCTCCCTCCCTCCCCCCTCGTAACCACAAAAGTATGTGTTCTTCTCAGGTTTACTATTTCTCAAGATCTTATAATAGTGGTCTTATACAATATTTGTCCTTTTGCCTCTGACTAATTTCGCTCAGCATAATGCCTTCCAGGTTCCTCCATGTTATGAAATGTTTCAGAGATTCGTCACTGTTATTTATCGATGCGTAGTATTCCATTGTGTGAATATACCACAATTTATTTACCCATTCATCCGTTGATGGACACCTTGGTTGCTTCCAACTTTTTGCTATTGTAAACAGAGCTGCAATAAACATGGGTGTGCATATATCTGTTTGTATGAAGGCTCTTGTATCTCTAGGGTATATTCCCAGGAGTGGGATTTCTGGGTTGTATGGTAGTTCTATTTCTAACTGTTTAAGATAACGCCAGATAGATTTCCAAAGTGGTTGTACCATTTTACATTCCCACCAGCAGTGTATGAGAGTTCCAATCTCTCCGCAGCCTCTCCAACATTTATTATTTTGTGTTTTTTGGATTAATGCCAGCCTTGCTGGTGTGAGATGGAATCTCATCGTAGTTTTAATTTGCATTTCTCTAATGGCTAATGATCGAGAGCATTTTCTCATGTATCTGTTGGCTGCCTGAATATCTTCTTTAGAGAAATGTGTGTTCATATCCTGTGCCCACTTCTTGATTGGGTTGTTTGTCTTTTTGTGGTTGAGTTTTGCCAGAATCATGTAGATTTTAGAGATCAGGCGCTGGTCGGAGATGTCATAGCTGAAAATTCTTTCCCAATCTGTAGGTGGTCTTTTTACTCTTTTGGTGAAGTCTTTAGATGAGCATAGGTGTTTGATTTTTAGGAGCTCCCAGTTATCGGGTTTCTCTGCATCATTTTTGGTAATGTTTTGTATTCTGTTTATACCTTGTATTAGGGCTCCTAGGGTTGTCCCAATTTTTTCTTCCATGATCTTTATCGTTTTAGTCTTTATGTTCAGGTCTTTGATCCACTTGGAGTTAGTTTTTGTGCATGGTGTGAGGTATGGGTCCTGTTTCATTTTTTTGCAAATGGATATCCAGTTATGCCAGCACCATTTGTTAAAAAGGCTATCTTTTCCCCAGTTAATTGACACTGGTCCTTTGTCAAATATCAGCTGCTCATACGTGGATGGATCTATGTCTGGGTTCTCAATTCTGTTCCATTGGTCTATGTGTCTGTTGTTGTACCAGTACCAGGCTGTTTTGACTACTGTGGCTGTATAATAGGTTCTGAAGTCAGGTAAAGTGAGGCCTCCCACTTTCTTCTTCTTTTTCAGTAGTGCTTTGCTTATCCGGGGCTTCTTTCCGTTCCATATGAAATTGGTGATTTGTTTCTCTATCCCCTTAAAATATGACGTTGGAATTTGGATCGGAAGTGCGTTAAATGTATAGATGGCTTTTGGTAGAATAGACATTTTTACTATGTTAAGTCTTCCTATCCATGAGCAAGGTATGTTTTTCCACTTAAGTATGTCCTTTTGAATTCCTTGTAGTAGAGCTTTGTAGTTTTCTTTGTATAGGTCTTTTACATCCTTGGTAAGATTTATTCCTAAGTATCTTATCTTCTTGGGGGCTATTGTGAATGGTATTGATTTGGTAATTTCCTCTTCGGTGTTCTTTTTGTTGATGTAGAGGAATCCAAGTGATTTTTGTATGTTTATTTTATAACCTGAGACTCTGCCAAACTCTTCTATTAGTTTCAGTAGTTTTCTGGAGGATTCCTTAGGGTTTTCTGTGTATATAATCATGTCATCTGCAAATAGTGATAACTTTACTTCTTCCTTGCCAATCCGGATACCTTTTATTTCTTTGTCTAGCCTGATTGCCCTGGCTAAGACTTCCAACACGATGTTGAATAAGAGCGGTGATAAAGGGCATCCTTGTCTGGTTCCCGTTCTCAAGGGAAATGCTTTCAGGTTCTCTCCATTTAGAGTGATATTGGCTGTTGGCTTTGCATAGATGCCCTTTATTATGTTGAGGAATTTTCCTTCAATTCCTATTTTGGTGAGAGTTTTTATCATGAATGGGTGTTGGACTTTGTCAAATGCCTTTTCTGCATCAATTGATAAGATCATGTGGTTTTTGTCTTTTGATTTATTTATGTGATGGATTACATTAATGGTTTTTCTGATATTAAACCAGCCTTGCATACCTGGTATAAATCCCACTTGATCAGGGTGAATTATTTTTTTGATGTGTCGTTGGATTCTATTGGCTAGAATTTTGTTGAGGATTTTTGCATCAATGTTCATGAGGGATATAGGTCTATAATTTTCTTTTTTTGTAATGTCTTTACCTAGTTTTGGTATCAGGGAGATGGTGGCTTCATAGAATGAGTTGGGTAGTATTCCGTCATTTTCTATGCTTTGGAATACCTTTAGTAGTAGTGGTGTTAACTCTTCTCTGAAAATTTGGTAGAACTCTGCAGTGAAGCCGTCCGGGCCAGGACTTTTTTTTGTTGGGAGTTTTTTGATTACCGTTTCAATCTCTTTTTTTGTTATGGGTCTATTTAGTTGTTCTACTTCTGAATGTGTTAGTTTAGGTAGGTAGTGTTTTTCCAGGAATTCATCCATTTCTTCTAGGTTTTCAAATTTGTTAGAGTACAATTTTTCATAATAATCTGAAATGATTCTTTTAATTTCATTTGGTTCTGTTGTGATGTGGTCCTTCTCATTTCTTATTCGGGTTATTTGTTTCCTTTCCTGTATTTCTTTAGTCAGTCTAGCCAATGGTTTATCAATTTTGTTAATTTTTTCAAAGAACCAGCTTTTGGCTTTGTTAATTCTTTCGATTGTTTTTCTGTTCTCTAATTCATTTAGTTCAGCTCTAATTTTTATTATTTGTTTTCTTCTGGTGCCTGATGGATTCTTTTGTTGCTCACTTTCTATTTGTTCAAGTTGTAGGGACAGTTCTCTGATTTTGGCTCTTTCTTCTTTTTGTATGTGTGCATTTATTGATATAAATTGGCCTCTGAGCACTGCTTTTGCTGTGTCCCAGAGGTTTTGATAGGAAGTATTTTCATTCTCGTTGCTTTCTATGAATTTCCTTATTCCCTCCTTGATGTCTTCTATAACCCAGTCTTTTTTCAGGAGGGTATTGTTCATTTTCCAAGTATTTGATTTCTTTTCCCTCGTTTTCCTGTTATTGATCTCTAGTTTTATTGCCTTGTGGTCTGAGAAGATGCTTTGTAATATTTCGATGTTTTGGACTCTGCAAAGGTTTGTTTTATGACCTAATATGTGGTCTATTCTAGAGAATGTTCCATGTGCGCTGGAAAAAAAAGTATATTTTGCAGCAGTTGGGTGGAGAGTTCTGTATAAGTCAATGAGGTCAAGTTGGTTGATTGTTGTAATTAGATCTTCCGTGTCTCTGTTGAGCTTCTTACTGGATGTCCTGTCCTTCTCCGAAAGTGGTGTGTTGAAGTCTCCTACTATAATTGTGGAGGTATCTATCTCGCTTTTCAGTTCTGTTAAAATTTGATTTATGTATCTTGCAGCCCTGTCATTGGGTGCGTAAATATTTAATATGGTTATGTCTTCCTGATCAATTGTCCCTTTTATCATTATATAGTGTCCTTCTTTATCCTTTGTGGTGGATTTAAGTCTAAAGTCTATTTTGTCAGAAATTAATATTGCTACTCCTCTTCTTTTTTGCTTATTGTTTGCTTGATATACTTTTTTCCATCCTTTGAGTTTTAGTTTGTTTGTGTCTCTAAGTCTAAGGTGTGTCTCTTGTAGGCAGCATATAGATGGATCGTGTTTCTTTATCCAGTCTGTGACTCTCTGTCTCTTTATTGGTGCATTTAGTCCATTTACATTCAGGGTAATTATAGATAAATAAGTTTTTAGTGCTGTCATTTTGATGCCTTTTTATGTGTGTTGTTGACAATTTCATTTTTCCACATACTTTTTTGTGCTGAGGCGTTTTTCTTAGTAAATTGTGAGATCCTCATTTTCATAGTGTTTGACTTTATGTTAGTTGAGTCGTTACGTTTTTCTTGGCTTTTATCTTGAGTTATAGAGTTGTTATACCTTTTTGTGGTTACCTCATTATATACCCCTATTTTACTAAGTAAAAACCTAACTTGTATTGTCCTATATCGCCTTGTATCACTCTCCATATGGCAGTTCAATGCCTCCTGTATTTAGTCCCTCTTTTTGATTATTGTGATCTTTTACCTATTGACTTCCATGATTCCCTGTTATGTGTATTTTTTTTTTTAATTAATCTTAATTTGTTTGTTTTTGTGATTTCCCTATTTGAGTTGATATCAGGACGTTCTGTTTTGTGACCTTGTGTTGTGCTGATATCTGATATTATTGGTTCTGTGACCAAACAATATCCTTTAGTATTTCTTGTAGCTTTGGTTTGGTTTTTGCAAATTCTCTAAACTTGTGTTTGTCTGTAAATATCTTAATTTCGCCTTCATATTTCAGAGAGAGTTTTGCTGGATATATGATCCTTGGTTGGCAGTTTTTCTCCTTCAGTGTTCTGTATATGTCGTCCCATTCCCTTCTTGCCTGCATGGTTTCTGCTGAGTAGTCAGAACATATTCTTATTGATTCTCCCTTGAAGGAAACCTTTCTTTTCTCCCTGGCTGCTTTTAAAATTTTCTGTTTATCTTTGGTTTTGGTGAGTTTGATGATAATATGTCTTGGTGTTTTTCTTTTTGTATCAATCTTAAATGGGGTTCGATGAGCATCTTGGATAGATATCCTTTCGTCTTTCATGATGTCAGGGAAGTTTTCTGTCAGAAGTTCTTCAACTATATTCTCTGTGTTTTCTGTCCCCCCTCCCTGTTCTGGGACTCCAATCACCCGCAGGTTATCCTTCTTGATAGAGTCCCACATAATTCTTAGGGTTTCTTCATTTTTTTTAATTCTTTTATCTGATTTTTTTTCAGCTATGTTGGTGTTGATTCCCTGGTCCTCCAGATGTCCCAGTCTGCATTCTAATTGCTCGAGTCTGCTCCTCTGACTTCCTAGTGTGTTGTCTAATTCTGTTATTTTATTGTTAATCTTTTGGATTTCTACATGTTGTCTCTCTATGGATTCTTGCAACTTATTAATTTTTCCAGTATGTTCTTGAATAATCTTTTTGAGTTCTTCAACAGTTTTATCAGTGTGTTCCTTGGCTTTTTCTGCAGATATCCTAATTTCATTTGTGATATCATTAAGCATTCTGTAAATTAGTTTTTTATATTCTGTATCTGATAATTCCAAAATTGTATCTTCATTTGGGAAAGATTTTGATTCTTTTGTTTGGGGGGTTGGAGAAGCTGTCACGGTCTGCTTCTTTAAGTGGTTTGATATGGATTGTTGTCTCCGAGCCATCACTGGGAAACTAGTTTTTCCAGAAAATCCGCTAAAAAAAAACTGCAGTCAGATCCCTATCAGAGTTCTCCCTCTGGCTCAGGCTATTCAGATGTTAATGAAGCCGCCTGGGGAGGGTGGGGGAGGGAACAGAGAGATAGGAGAGTAGCACCTCAGAATATAGCCAGAGTTGCTTGTCTTGCTTGGAATGACTGTTATATCTGAGATTCCCGCGGGCGCGTCGCCTATGTGTGCTGGCTGTGTGGAAATTGCCCCCAGGGGGTCTGGCCCGCAGGAGTCACGGTCAGATCCTCCGCTTCCAGCCCCACGCCCAGCGTCAAGGCTCCCCTACTGGGACGGTGCACTCTCAACTCCAAAATCAGTCGCTGCCTCCCGGGGACTTCTCGTCTCTCCAGCCGTGTGGCCGTGCCGCCCCCGTGAACCAGGTGGGCCCCCTCCCGGGGTTAGTTCAGATGGGTGGAGTAGCTCCCCGTGCTTGTGCCGCGACCGAGTGTCCCGGCTGGAACGCTGTTCTCCCCACTCCAATACCAGTCGCTGCCTCCCGGGGACTTCTCCTACCGGCTGCGTCCCACGCCGCCCGTGGAACCGGCTGGTCCCCCTCCCGGGGTTAGTTCAGGGGGGTGGAGCAGGTCTCTGTGCTTGTGCCGTACCTGACTGGTACTCTGGCTCCAGGCTCTGGAAACTATCGCTGCTTCCCCGTATTAGTTCGTTCTCCGTCTCTAAATCTGTGTTTGTTGTTCAGGGTTCGTAGATTGTTATGTATGTGATCGATTCACTTGTTTTTCCGTGTCTTTGTTGTAAGAGGGATCCGAGGTAACGTCTGCCTAGTCCGCCATCTTGGCTCCGCCCTCCACTGTCTTACTCTTGTTGACAAACATTTCATTCCTTTCATTATCTCTTTATATATCCAAAGCCTTTCATGTTTATTCTTAGCAGAAAGTTTTGCTCCTCATTTCATTGAGAAAATGGTAGAAATTAAAGAAATCTCCACCACTAAATTTACTACCTACCTGTTTCTGCCTTCTCTTTTGTTGCTATGAATGAACTGAACTTTGCTCCTGGTGAAAGCTTACTCTCTCAGAGGTGAACCGTATCCCATTCCCTCTCGTTTGCTCAAGAGTAACACCTGTAAACCTTCTCTCCCTCCTTAGTCATCATTTTTTCCACCTGACTACTGTTTACTCCCCATTACCACATTAAAATGCAATACTTCTCCCTCTCTGATCCCCTTCTCCAACCTATCTCTCTCTTCCCTGTTAGAGTTAATTTATTTATTCCTTCTGATTTTTACCTTTTAATTAACTCCTGAACCCACTATAAACCGTCCTGCCTCCCTGCCAATACAATAAAAGTAATCTACTCTTGGTGAGTTCACCAATGACCTCATGTTGCTAAATCCAGGGGACATTTTCTTTTCAATTCCCATCTTGTTTATACTTTCAAAGAGTGTTTGATGCAATTAATCACCCCCTTCTGAAAGTATTTTCCTATTCTGTCTTCCAAGATAGCACAATCTCCTGGTTTTCCTATCAATTTGCTAGTCATTCTCATTGTTATTGCTGGTTTCTCTTTATCTCACTGATCTCTTATTGCTGGAATACTTCAGTGTTCTGTCATTGTCCTTCTTTCCATTTCTTAAATACATACTCAATCACTACAGATGCTGACATTAAGGAAGTTTCCCTTGGCAAAGATAGCTAGCTGCCATCAAAATTAATGCTCCCTCTTTCACAGCCTAGAGTTGTCCTTGGGAAGTAATTGCTTAACCGAGGACTACGTTTCCCAGCCCACTTTGCACCGTATGTGTAGCCTTGAACTAATTCTGGCCACTCTAATTTGAGCAACAGTGAGGTGAGTCATTTCTGAGCCAAGGGTATGAAAGTCAATGTGCCCTTTCTAAGTTCTTTTTCCCTTTGTGCCATGTGAGTACTATAAGACACTGGTAGGACCACAAGATGAAGAGAGTCTATATTTCTGAATCTTTACAGAAAGGAAAATCATAAACCAGGAAAGTGAATAATAATAATAAATTCTATTGTGTTTGAGCCTTTACATAATTTAGAATCCATTTACTACAGGGTTATCTATGCTCTATCCAATACAAATCCCTAACCAAATATCAGGTGCAAAGTTTCCAATTAGCTTTTTATTGCTAAATAAAAATACTATTGCGTATGAATGGACAGCAAAGACTACCAAATGCCTAAGGAAAGCCTCTAAAGCCTATAAAAGACAAATAAACCAAAAAAAAAGAAAAACCTTTCCCGTCAAGTTGATTCCAACTCATAGTGACCCTATAGGACAGAGTAGAACTGCCCCACAGGGTTTCCAAGCACGGGCTGGTGAATTCGAACTACCGACCTTTTGTTTAGCAGCCATAGCACTTAACCACTGCATATAGAAAACCAGGTAAAGGGGAAAAAAGTAATTATTAACACCAAGAAAAGATTCATACAAAAACAAAAAGGTCATCAGAGTATATTACAAGATTTATGTGAGCAATATCCACAAAGTTACAATAATGTAAGCAGTGGATACTGGTTTGACAAATAATTGTAATATAACTATATTAGGAAGATGATGAAGGGGAGGGTGTATGGGGATGGTATGGGATATAAGAGAGAGAAACCCTCATCCTCCAACTAAAATTGTATATCGTCTACAATTGAAAAGTCAAGAAATAATGGTATAAGCATTTTATTTATATATGTGGAGGTAAATACAAGAAGATACAGTTAAAGAGTTGAAAATGTTGGCCTTAGAATTGAGGAGACGTGGCACAGGGACAATGCAATACTGTGGTACTAAGGCTTATGTGGTGTTTTAACCCTTTAAACTAGGCACATATAAAAATGAGGGGAAACAAAATTAAAAATAAAAAAATGTGAGAGTCATTTTCATTCCTCACCTTACTCAACCTAGTAGTGTTATACTTTATTTGGATTATTTAGTTAATTCTACAATTCTGTATTCTTTTGCAATCCCACTTCACCTATAGCTAAATTTTATCAAATTGCTCAATTTGGAAACAAAGGTCTATGTTTCATTGGAACAGTATTTGTTAAAATTGCATATAAGTAGTCACACTGAAGACAGACATGAAAATAAGCAGTCCTCATTTATTCCGTTGAAAGTACTATTGTGCCCTAAATATTTCATAAGTCACCTCTAAAACAGTACATTTGACTTTCTAGTTAAATTACTGAAAATTTGAAATAATGGAATAGATTTTGTTAATAAAACGCAAATTGGCTGTAAAAGAACTCTTTAAAGTACTGAAAAGCAAAGATGTCACCTTGAAGACTAAGGTGTGCCTGACCCAAGTCATGGTATTTTCGTTCACCTCACAGGCATGTGAAAGCTGGACAATGAATAAGGAAGACAGAAGAAGAAGAATTGACCCCTTTGAATTGTGGTGTTGGCTAAGAATATTGAGTATACCATGGAGTGCCAAAAGAGAACAAACCTGTGTTTGAAGAAATATAGCCAGAATGCTCCTTAGAAGCAAGGATGGTGAGACTATGACTCATATACCTTGGACATGTTATCAGGAGAGATCAGTCCCTGGAGAAGGACATCATGCTTGGTAAAGTGGAGGGTCAGCAAAAAAGAGGAAGATCCTCAAAAAGATGGATTGACACAGTGGCTGCGTCAATGGGCTCAAGTGTAGCAACAGTTGCGAGAATGGCACAGGACTGGGCAGTGTTTCATTCTGTTGTGCATAGGGTTGCTATGAGTCGAAACTGACTCGATGGCACATAACAACAACAACAACTCTTAGAAGAGCTAAGAAGAGACAAAAAAAATCAAATAAGAATAAAATCCTATCATAAAAAAAAAAATACCAAACCCTAAACAATGTGCTTCAATAACCTTGAAGTCATATATGCAAACAAATGGATTATGGATTACTGCAAACTTCAAGGATGGGGTTCCAAATTTAAATAAAGATATAATAAGTACATTGTTGTCATGGTTATTGTTAGCTGCACTTGAGTCGGCCACTGACTCATGAAGACCCCATGTGCAATGGAACAAAAATCTGCCAGGTCCTGAGTTACCACCACGACAGGCTCTAGATCAGATCATTGTCATGCATGGAGTTCTCATTGGATGATTTTTTGGAAACTGATCACCAGGTCTTTCTTCCTAGTTCCTCTTAGTCTGGAAGCTCCCCTGAAACCTATTCACCATCAAAAACATTTTTTTAAATCCTTGTGATCACTTTGCATTCATGACAATGTTTTATTCACCAAAATGCCATTAAAATATAAAATGCTCCTGCTAGTGTGGAATACAAATTTCCAAAAGATTTTCTGCCACAGTGTGTTGCTGTGGTGTTTTATTATTGTGGCTGCTGTCATAGATTATAAAAGAGAACATTATTTTTCCACCTCAGTCTGATCTCAGAGACTAGACCCAGATACAGGAGCAAGGATAGAAAGCAAACTGAAAGTAATTCACTTCACCCTGTATTTCTAAAGACTTCAGCATCAAAAAACAAAGAACTCCTACGCAGTAATTATATTTTGCCATTTTACACAATAATATAGCTTGCAGCCTACTTCTGTTTTCTAAATCACCTGGAGATTGCAAATTGTTCTTGCCATTTTCTGATTTTCTATCTAACTGGGACCTTATTTCTCAAACTGTGAGGCTTATCACCCTGGGGAGACTTCAATCTTTTCATTGGGATGTGAAAGCCAACCCAAGGAGAAAGAAGGTCTATTTCCCTGCTCACTAATTATTTTCACTAATAGCTGAGAAAGCAAAAACATTTAATTAGGAATCTTTTTGGTACATTTTGTTTTTGTTGGATGAAGTGTATCATTTCTCCTTCACATTGTGTCATCAAAAGATAATGGTTTCCCAAATATTTATACTTTAAGAAGGAAAAACTGAAATTGAATTTGACCAGCAAATTTATAATTTTCTTCTATTTGTATCTCAGAGTGGGAAGAAATATAAAGATTTTAAGAACTTGAAAAAAAGTAAGGGCTCCACTTCCTTTTTAACCTAGAGGCACATTGGGTAAAGTACTGACTGGGCTGCTAACTGAAAGGTTGGTGGTTTGGACCCACCAGCCGCTCTGTGGGAGAAAAGGCCTAGTGATCTACTACTGTAAACTACAGCCTAGGGGCAGCTCTACTCTGTCTCCTTGGATTACCTTTAGTCAGAATGAACTTGATGGCACACAACAACATGCATACTCAATGGAAATGTTTATAGTTTTATGATTTCCAAGATAGTATGATGTTTCAATTTTTCATTGACTTGATATGTTATTATTTATCCCTTTAAGTTATACACATGTTGCCTCACAAACGAGAAGTATTAAACCATTGCAGAATATTTTCTATGCCAATAATTTTAGATGAGGCTACAGGAAAACTATTTGTTGCCTACAGTCTAGTCCCTGATGAGGCAGAATGCAGAATCAGAAGTATCGGTGCCATCGTGGGTTTTCTCCAAGGCCATACTCTATATAAGTGAGACATACTCACAGCCCAGTAGTTGATCTATTCCCCAGAACAGGCACGATTCATCCTTTATTATCTACAAGTAAAATATTCACAGGAATAATATACATATTATGTCTTATCTCTGCCTAATTAGCTACAAGTCTAGTTTTCATATTCTTTGTGACATTATTATACCTTCAGTTTAATGAGTTCTTCTGTTGACACCACCCCCATTCTATATTTTGTGAAAATAATAATAATATAACCATTGTTGACATTTTATTATCTTCCAGTGGCATAGTGGTTAAGAGTTAGGCTGCTAACCAAACGGCCAGTAGTTTGAATCCACCAGGCTCTCCTTGAAAAACCTATGGGGCGGTTCTACTCTGTCCTACAGGATTCAATTAGGCAGCAATGTGTTTACTGATTATTTTTCTATCTTTATATTCTCTGAAAGGAAAGTAATTATATCTACAGTTTTGTGTTCCGCTTAACCTTAGTTTCTATAAATTTTGTGTATTATACACGCAATTCAAAAGCATATCATCAAGTGGGTCTACCAAAGTCTTCTTAGCCATTCTTGAAGGGCATTAAAGACTTAAGGTAATCATTTTATCTGGTTCAAAGACATGTTAACTGAAAAGATAATAGGTTAAAAGAGAGAAGAATCTTGTGTACATTATGCATCAGTTTAATGGAATGCATTCATTCCCTAGAGGACTAAAGAGATCAGAGAAAAAATGGTATCAGATTGAAATGCCAGAGTTTACGGAACTAAGCAAACACACGTGCCTTCACACACCAGGTATAGGATATTAATAAATGAGTGAAACAAGTCCCACTCAATACAGTAGCAATTGGTGAGACCCCTGGTGAACAGGAAGGGCGCAGTGGTGGTTCAATGGTAGAATTCTTACCTTCCATGCGAGACACCAAGGTCTGATTCCAGCCAATGCATCTTAAGCGCAGGTACCACCTGCTTGTCAGTGGAGGCTTGCATATTACTATGATGTTGAACAGGCTTCTTGGAGCTGCCAGACTAAGGCAGACTAGGAAAAAAGGTCTGGCAATCTGCTTCTGAAAAATCCGCTAATGAAAGCCCTATGGATCACAACAGTCTGATCCCATTGTGAGTAAGGTTGCCATGAGCCAGGTGCCAATTTGACAGTAACTAACAACAAGAACAACAACATGGTGAACAGGGTAATATATACCCCTGGTGACACAGTGGTTAAGTTTTTGGCTGCTAAACAAAAGTTCAGCAGTTCAAATCCACCAGGCACTCCTTGGAAACCCTATGGGCAATTCTACTCTGTCCTACAGGATCACTACAAGTTGGAATTGACTTGATGGCAATGGGTTTGGTTTGGGGGTATACCCAATCAGAAATAAGTAGGCTGGTGGTACAGTGGTTAAGCGCTCAGCTGCTAACTGAAAGGTTGTTTGTTCGAACCCACAAGTCACTCCACAGGAGAAATATGTGGCAGTCTGCTTCTGTACAGATTTACAGCCTTGGAAACCCTATGAGGAGTTCTACTGTGTCCTATAGGGTCACTATGAGTCCAAATTGACTCAATGGCAGCAGATATGTTTTTTTTATTTACAGCCAATCACATTTGCCATGCTGAACAAACAATGCCTATCTGAAGACCCACCTGCAAGTCTCAAGTTTGTAACATTTAGACATCTAGTATGACGCCCTAATTCTTCTCAAGGAGAATTTCAGAACATCAAACCTCATTGTGTGTAATTATAACACTCTTCATAGTCAAATACAAAAAAAAAAAAAAATTGCATTCATTTGATTTTTTTTTTTTTGCCATATGCCGTGGCTTTCATTTTTATAAACTCTGTCCTATAACAGTCTCTACTCAATAACAAGTATTTATTTATACGTCTGCTATCTAACTGTACATATACAGTCAATAACTATCACATACGAGAAATTCCTATGCCCCTCAAATGTTCTGTATTTTTTCTTCCTAGCTGTGAAGCCCTGTAAGACTTAGTTTCTCCTACAATTCCTCTCATCTGTGTGCTATGTGCTAGGATTATTCACTGCCTATGCACGTCATTCATTTGCTTCTCACTATTAAAAGGCAATGGTATAAACTATTCTTCACCCAGGAAACACTGCCAAGGCTTGAAATACCAGCCAAGAGCTATTTCAGAGGAAAATTTATAGACTATTTGAGAACTAGATCAACAAAAATGTCTCAATGAACAGAGAAAGTAAGAACATCGGTGTGCTTGCTAAAACTAATAAAGGGCAATCTGAGTTTCAACTTTGTCATTTATGCATTTTTAATTTGAAGCACCATATTATTTCACCCACTACAGAGTACGTTTTTCTACTAGAATTGACTAAAATATGTGTGTTTGCTGATAACTGTGACAGAACTTCATGTATGACACTGTATAAAAATCATGGACCTTGGTATGGAACAGGCCTTGATTCAAATCCCTTTTAACTACTTCTATGACCTCTGAAACTCTTTGGACTTGAGTTCTGTCCTCTGGAAAACGAGAAAAAGAGTTCCTTTGAGAAAGAATTGTTTTGAGGAATTGAAATAAGTACCTAATCCAATACCTAGGTCCATTCCTGCACCACCTTTGCTGTAAAGTGGGTCCTCTGTCAAGATATTATGCTGTGTGGGATTTCATACCTGTAGGTCAAGCATTCTATAAGCCCCAAAGAGTGGCCCTGGCTCTGTGACAGTAAATGCAAACCTATACATACCCAGAATAGATATCTAACCTCGTAAGGACAAACCACTGGCCCTTCAAGAATGGAAGGGGACTGCTGTAGTCAGTTTGCCACCAAATGGTTAGTTTCCTCAAGCAATAGTGTCATATCAGGCTCAGTATTAATCTCTATTGCTATGGATTTTGTCATAGTCATCTAGTGGTGCCATAACAGAAATACCACAAGCAGATGGCTTTAACAAAGAGAAATTTATTTTCTCACAGTCTAGTAGGTTACAAGTCCAAATTCAGGGAGTCGACTCCAAGAGAAGGCTTTCTTTCTCTGTGGGCTCTAAGGGAAGGCCCTTGTCTCAATCTGCCCCTTGTTGAGGAGCTTCTCAGGCACAGGGACCCGTGGTCCAAAGGACGCACTCTGCTCCTAATGCTGCTTTCTTGGTGGTATGAGGAATCAGGGAATTCTCTGCTTCCCTTTTCTTTGATCTCTTGAGAGATAAAAGGTGATGCAGGCCACATCCCAGGGGAACTCCCTTTACCTTGGATCAGGGAGGTGACCTGAGTAAGGGTGGTGTTACAATCCCACCCTTACCCTTTTAACGTAAAATTACAATCACAAAATGGAGGACAACCACACAATACTGGAAATCATGGCCTAACCAAAGTCACACATATTTTGGGGAGGACACAATTCAAACCATGACAGATTTGGATATTCAAAGGCTTCTGAACATCTTTAGTATGTGAAAGTACATGCTTTTAGGTCCATAGATGGCCTCTACCTCTGTCATTGTGGACACTCATGTGCCCATTGAAATATGTCCAGGATAGCTGATGACAAGGGCTAAGTCATTTGTCTACTTGCTTGTTCAGTGCCTTTTCTGTGGTGGACGCTTTCTGATGAGTGTTAACGTGTAATGCAAAACTCTTCCCATATTGGTCTCACTCATATGTTCATCCACATCGCATTACATCCAGCCCAGAATTTCTGGTCTCCTTTTTTTTTTTTTTTTTATTATCTAGTCCTTTCTCTTTCAGCCACTGAATAGATGGCCGGGTCATTGGCCACTGCCGAGGAATGTATATTCTCCTCTCCATTGTCCTTCAGACTCAATCCTGAAAGTAATTATAATGCAGCTGCCATCAATTTTTGGCTTGCACTTACATACTGACTTAATTCATTTATAAACTGTGTTCAGTCTTTTTCCTCCTCTTTCAGCTGGTCCTTCAGGACCCAACCACCACCACCCTATACAGAAATAGGCGTAGTTGGAGGAAGGGGGAATGGTGCAATCGTTGTGGGACCTATGAGGGCCTGAGCTACCTGCTCATCCAGTGTACTCACACCCTCTTGCCCTACTCAGGCTTCATCCCGAATATAACATTTCCATCTTACAGTGGACTATTGCAAGACTTATCCGACATGATGACTTAACAGGTCTGACAGAACCCAGACCATGATAGGCATAATGACTTAATGTCCCAAGATCAATTTTCCCATCTCTCCCAGGGCCAAGTAATACACCAACAGCTGTGTCTTAGTTATCTAGTGCTGCTATAACAGAAAATACCACACGTAGGTGGTTTTGACAAACAAATTTATTTTCTAACAGTTTAGGAATCTTGAAGCCCAAATTCAGGGCACTGGCCCTAGGGAAAGGCTCTCTGTCTGTGTCCACTCTGGGGGAAGGTCCTTGTCTCTTTATTAGCTTCTATTCCTAGGTTCCTTGGCAATCATCTGCCGTGTATCTTCCCCTCCATTTGTGCTTGTTTACTTCCTTAATCTGCTCTTTTATATCTCAAAGGAAATTGACTTAAGACATATCCTATACTAATAGAGTTTCATTAACATAACAGAGAAAATCTATTCCCAAATGGGATTATAACCACGAACATAGGGGTTATGATTTACAACACATGTATTTAGGGGACACAATTTAATCTTCTGAAAAGGTGTATAATTAACCTACTGCAGATGGTATAGCCTTGCTGCAGGATCCCAGAGGTCTGTGTTGTCATTTTCCCACTGCAGCTTGCCATGTGCTTCATACTGCCTGTTTTCCCATACTAGCACCTCCAATGCTAGACATCTGCATGTGGTATGCCCCAAGCTCTAGCACAAAGTGTATTGTTATCGGAATTTTCTACAACTTTCTGACTCTCAGCATCACTCAATGCTGGCAGCCTCCCAAGTCATCTGGTATATGGGCCAGAACAGTATTTCTAGGTATAGAATGTGTTTCCTGCAGAACTCAAAGAGGCCTAACACATGCTGTTCTTCCTTCTTTGTGACAGAAGATGCAAGATGAAGCCACCACTTGGTCTCTGTTACTTCAGGGCACCATTATGCACCTGGGTGTAAGTAAGACCAGCTTTGTGGCCACTTCACCTACCATCATTCCCAGCTTACAAGGGAAAGCCACCACTGGACTTCTTAGTTATGTCAGTGCCCTTCTCACCACTATATTTCTGATAACCTTAGTGAATGCTGCGGCTTCTGAGAGCTGTCATGAAGCATAACCCTCTGGTAGGTCATCTTTATTTTTCATCTAACCTCTGCCAGTGTAACTTGGGCATTTGCCGTTTGGTCAGACTTGGTCATCTTTTTCCATCAAGCCTCTAAGAGCTACTCTGTCAGTAAATTTGACCCATCCTCTAGCATCTACAAAGATAATATATTTGCCTATTTTGGACATTTTATATAAATGTAATTATACAGTATGTGTTCTTTTATGATTGGCTTCTTTCACTTAAAATAATGTTCTCAAGGTTCATGCATGTTGTAGCATGTATCAGTACTTCATTCCTTTTTATAGGTGAATGACATTCCACTGTATGGATATAACATATTTTGATGGACATTCGGGTTGTTTTAATTTTTTTGGCTAAAGTCAACAATGCTACTATGAACATTCATGGATAAATTTTTATGTGGCCATATATTTTTATTTCCCTAAAGTATGTACTTGTGTCATGGATTGAATAGTGTCCCTCCAAAAATGTGTGTCATCTTGGCTAGGCCATGATTCCCAGTATTGTGTGGTTGTCCACCATTTTGTGGTCTGATGTGATTATCCTATGTGTTGTAAATCCTAACCTCTATGACGTTAATGGTGCAGTGGTTAAGTGCTACAGCTGCTAACCAAAAGGTCAGCAATTAGAATCCACCAGATGCTCCTTGGAAACTCTACAGGACAGTCCTACTCTGTCCTATAGGTCGCTATATGTCAGAATCGACTTGATGGCAACAGGTTTTTTTTTTTTTTTTGTATAATGTTTGTCTTAGTCATCTAGTGCTGCTATAACAGAAATATCACAAGTGGATGGCTTTAACAAAGAAAAATTTACTTCTTCACAGTAAAATAGGCCAAAAGTCCAAATTCAGCATGTCACCTCCAGAAGAAGACTTTCTCTGCCGACCTCCTCATCAAGCTTCCCTTGGACTAGAAGCTTCTCTGAGCAGGAATCCCAAGTCCAAAAGACATGCTCTGCTCCTAGCATTGTTTTCTTGGTGGTGGGAGGTCACCTTGTCTCTCTGCTCACTTCTTTCTTTCATATCTCAAGAGATTGCCTCTAGGTACAACCAATCTTTCAGATTGAGCACTGCCTCACTCTTACAACTGCTGCCCATACTCCCTCATTAACATCATAGAGGCAGAATTTACAACACATAGGAAACTCACACAATACTGGGAATCATGGCCCAGCCAAATTGACACACACTTTTTTGGGTGGGGACAAAATTCAATCAGTGAAAATGTTAATGAGGCAAGATTGGAGGCAGTTATGTTATGAGGCAGGACTCAACCTACAGGATTAGGTTGTATCTCTGGAAACTCTGGTGACGTAGTGGTTAAGAGCTATGGCTGCTAACCAAAAGCTCGATGGTTTGAATCTATTGGTTCTACCCTGTCCTAAAGGGTCAGTATAAGTCAGAATCAACTTGACAGCAACACTTTTTGTTTGGTTTTGGTTTTCAGTCAATCTCTTTTGAGATATAAAAGAGAGAATCAAGCAGAGAGAAGAGGAACCTCATACCACCAATAAAGAAGTGCCAGAAGTGGAGCATGTCTTTGGACCTAGGGTCCCTGCATTGAGAAACTCCTAGACCAGGGGAAGATTGATGAAAAGCCAACGAGACAGAGAGACTTCTCTGGGAGCTGGTGCCCTGAATTGGACTTCTAGCCTCCTAAACTGAGAGAGAGTAAATTTCTGTTTGTTAATGACATCTACTTGTGGTATTTCTGTTATAGCTATACTAGATAAGTAAGATAACCTAGGTGTGAAATTGCTGGGTCATATGGTGATTACATATTTAATATTTTTAGGAAATACGAAACTGTTTTCCCAGATGACAGCATCATGTTGCCTTCCCACCAAAAAAGTATTTTAATTTCAATTTCTCCATATCCTCGCTAACACTAGTTATTGTGTGTCTTTATTTTAGCATTCTGAGTGAAGCAATACCTCATTGTGGTTTTGATCTGTATTTCCATAATGAGTAATGATCTCAAACATCTTTTAACATACTTATTGGTCACCTGTCTATATTTTCTGGAGAAATATCCAGATTCCTTGCCCATTTTTCCATCGGGTAATTTTTTTTTAATTGATTTATAAGATTTCTTTATATAGTCTGCACACAAATATCATGTCAAATACATGAATTGCCAATATTATCTTTCTTGTCTATGGGTTGTCTTTTTCCTTTCTGAGTGGTGCCCTTTGAAGCTTCAAAATTTCTAATTTTGATGAAATTGTGTTTATATCCTTTTTTTGGTTGTTAGTGTTTTGGTTGTATAAGAAACCATTGCCTAACCCAAGGTTAGATAGGGGTACGTCCATATTTTCTTCTAAAAGTGTTATTATTTTAGCTTTTAGATTTAGGTCTATGCCCCATTTTTAGTCAATTTTTGTTTATGGTGTGAAGCAAGAGTTCACCTTCATTCTTTTACATGTGAATATCCAATTGTATCAGCACTATTTGTTGAAAAGATTCTTCTTTCCCTCATTGAATTGCCTTGACACATTTTTTTAAAAATCATTTGACTGTAATACTAAGGGTTTATTTTTGCACTCTCAATTCTATTCCATTCCAAAGGTTTATATGTCTATCCTATACTAGCATCACATTGTCTTCATTACTGTAGCTTCTTGATAAGTTTTGAAATTGGGAAGCGTGAGTCCTCCAGCTCTGTTCTTTTTCAAGATTGTTTTGGTTATTTGAGGCCCACCATGTTGTTTTGAGAACTCCGCTCTACATCTCAGCTCCCAAATCAGTTCATGGCCTATACTTGTATATGATAAATGTTTGCTGAATAAACGGAAAAACTGTTGAATAAATGGGATGAATAATAACTTTCAGCTGAGGAAAAGCCCTTACAAAACCATTAAAAGTCCTAATCTTTTTATTGAATGGCTAAATGAAACGTTTAAAAATAAAATTCAATAAAATTAAATCTGGTCTTGAGTTATGAAGAAAATGGCTTGACATCTTTAAGTTCGCTAAACTGAGTGGTTTTATGTAAATAATAGATCTGCTGTTTCTCTGATTAGTCCTTCTTCTACCTTCCATTTATAACAATGGTATGTCTATTCCTTGCATTCAGTTCTCTCTATCTAGATGAAAAAAAAATTATTGGTAGTTTGTTCAACCCTATGAAGTGATTCAAAATAATTCTTCTTACCAATTAAATTTTCCAAAATTAGATGCAAAAATAGATGACTATTTAGCCTTAAGCAAAGTGAAATTATCAAATTTTAGGAATTTCCCAAAGTTCAGAGAGGTAGTAGCCATTAAGCTTCTGTCAGACTCTTGAATTTCCAGTCTTTGACTACAGCACAGATTTTAACATGCTAAATATACTGTATTCTAGCAATCTCAGAATTTTCTCCGAATAATAGTTGGTAGATCAGTATTTCTTACATTTTCAATCTTTGTTGCGTGAAATTGTTTGTATATTGATATGATCTAGACCCTGCCACTATTTTTACTGCATAGAAGAAACAGTTGGATCCACAAAAAAGGAAGAATTTATCTCCCTAAAGCCACCAAATCAACCTTATTTTGAAATGTTATCAAGTAAACAGTTTACTTCAAAGGTGTGCCTAAGGGCTTTCCTTATAAACTCTTTCAAATTTCATCTTCTTGATCAGTAACCCCCTGCTGTGGTCCTTGCCTAGGTTGGTGAGAATCTGCCTTGAATCTGCCAACATCTGAGTCCAAGCCCTACATCTGTCTATTAGATCCTACTTGAGCTCAATCTTTTTCTCTATAGTAATGCCTAGACCATGATGCCCTAGCTTTGATATCAACTCATATAAAATTGAGATTGACCTCTGTTGTACTGCTCATACCTGAACAGGTATAAAGTGACACTGCCTTAAACCTAATTTGAACAGCTTTAATTCATGAAACTAGAAGTTCATCTTCTCTATAAGCCAATTCCATAGGGGAAGTCTCCCAATATAATACTATCATAAATATTAAATTATTTATAAAACAAAACTGACAGAAGCCTGGGTACAATCAGAATGCATTAATAATTACTGGTGATTGGAATATGAAAGTGGGAAACAAAGAAGTACTGGGGGTTGGAAAATAAGGCCCTGGTAATAGAAATGAAGCCAGAGATCACATAACAGAATTTTGTAAGACCAGCGACTCCATTGCAAATGCCTTTTGTCAACAACATAAAAAGCGACTATTCACATGGACCTCACCAGAAAGAATACACAGGAATCAAATCGACTACATCTGTGGAAAGAGACAATGGAAAAGCTCAATATCATCAGTCAGAATAAGGCAGGGGGCCAACTGGGGAACAGTCAGTCCATCAATTGCTCATATGCAAGTTCAAGTTGAAACTGAAGAAAATTAGAACAGATCCGTAAGAGCCAAAGTACAACCTTGAGTATATCCCACCTGAATTTAGAGACCATCTCAAGAATAGATTTGACGGGCTGAACACTAATGACCAAAGATCAGAAGAGTTGTGGAAGGACAACAAGGACATTATCCATGAAGAAAGAAAGAGGTCATTAAAAAAACAGGAAAGAAAGAAAAGACCAAAGTAGATGTTAGAAGACACTCTGAAACTTGTTTTTGAATGTCAAGTAGCTAAAGCAAAAGGAAGAAATATGAAGTAGAATAGCTGAAAAGAAGAATTCAAAGGACAGCTCGAGAAGACAAAGTATTAAAATGATATGTGCAAAAACCTGGAGATAGGAAACAAAAACGGAAGAACACGCTCAGCAATTCTCAAGATGAAAGAACAGAAGAAAAAATTCAAGCCTTGAGTTGCAATACTGAAGGATTCTACAGGAAAAATATTAAACAGCACAGGAAGTATCAAAAGAAGGTGGGGGGAATACACAAAGTCACTACACCAAAAAGAATTGGTCAACATTTAACCATTTCAGGAGGTACCGTATGAGAAAGAACCAATGGTACTGAAGGAAAAAGTCCAAGCTGCACTGAAGGCATTGGCAAAAAACAAGGCTCCAGGAATTGATGGAATGTCAATTGAGATGTTTCAACAAACAGATGCAGCATTGGAAGTGCCCACTCATCTATGCCGAGAAATTTGGAAGACAGCTACCTGGCCAACCTATTGGAAGAGATTCATATTTATGCTTATTCCCAAGAACGGTGATCTAACTGAATGCGGAAGTTATCAAACAATATCATTAATATCATGCACAAGTAAAATTTTACTGAAGATCATTCAAAAGTGGCTGCAGCAGTGCATCAACAGGCAACTGCCAGAAATTCAAGTTGGATTTAGAAGAGGATGTGGAACCAAGGATATCATTGCTGATGTCAGATGGACCCAGGCTGAAAGCAGAGAACACCAGAAAGATGTTAGTTAATCTGTGTTTTATTGACTATGCAAAGGCATTGACTGTGTGGATCGTAACAAATTATGGATAACATTGAAAAGAATGAGAATTCCAGAACGCTTAACTGTGCTCATGTGGCACCTGCACATAGATCAAAAGGCAGTAATGAAACAGAACAAGGGGATACTGCAGAGCTTAAAGTCAGGAAAGGTGTGTGTCAGGGTTGTATTCTTTCACTATACCTACTCAATTTGTATGCTGAGCAAATAATCAGAGAAGCTAGACTGTATGATGAAGATGGGGCATCGGGACTGGAGGAGGGTTCATTAACAACCTGCACTATGCTGATGACACAACCTTGCTTGCTGAAAGTGGACTTGAAGTACTTACTGATGAATATCAAAGACCACAGCCTTTGGCATGGGTTACATCTCGACATAAAGAAAACAAAAATCTTCACAACTGGACCAATAAGCAACACCATGATAAAGGGAGAAAAGATTGAAGTTGTCAAGAATTACATTCATGTCAATCAACAGCCATGGAAGCAGCAGTCAAATTAAAAGATGAATTGCATTGGGCAAATCTGATGCAAAAGGTCTGTTTAAAGTGTTGAAAAGCAAGGATGTTAATTTGAAGGCTAAGGTGCGCCTGACCCAAGCCATGGTGTTTTCAATCTCCTCATATGCAAGCAAAAGCTGGACAATGAAGGAAGACTGAAGAAGAATTGATGCCTTTGAATTGTGGTGTTGACAGAGAATATTGGATATACTGTGGACTGCCAAAAGAACGAACTAATCTGTCCTGGAAGAAGTACAACTGGAATGCTCCTTGGAAGTGAGGATGGAGAGACTACTTCTCACATACTTTGGATGTGTTATCAGGAGTAATTGGTCCCTGGAGAAGGACATCGTGCTTGGTAAAGTAGAGGATCAGTGAAAAAGAGGAAGACGCACAATGAGATGAATTGACACTGGCTGCAACAATGGGCTCAAACATCACAATGATTCTGAGGATGGCGCAGAATCAGTGTTTTGTTCTGTTGTACATAGGGTCACTGTGAGTTTGAACGAACTTGATGGTCCTAACAACCACAACAACGTGTATATACATATATGTGTGTGTATAGAGAGAGAGAGACATGAATATATAAATATGTATATTTTAGACAATTAATGGAATATTTAACAAAATATTTAGAAACCTTTTCTTATAATCCTACAATATAGTGTTTGTCTAGTCATTTCTCAAATGCAGACATTTTCTATCCAAACTTGTCTAAACACATCTTTTTTCTACCACCTTCGTTTTCAGTCTGATTCAAATTTTTCATTTCAGGATAGGGATTTAGAAAGAATTCAGAATTTATGGGGCAGCATATGGGAAAAGGAGAGTCCCAGGGCAATGTAATGCTTTTCAAACTTCAGTAATGGACAGACACTATCAAAATAAAATGTAAAGGATCCACCCATAAATGATGGAAATTATTTTTATTATTGCATTTAACATATAAGTGTGCATAGAAATTGAACATGAACCTGACTTGAATTGAAACCTAAAACTGATTTATAAAATAAGCACAAATAAATTATAATACTATTAAATCTCAAAATAATAGTGTGGCTGGTTACTGTTTTTGACTATATATATCTTATGCTGTCTTGATTTTTCTCTTGCCCACATTTTTGTTATCAACACTTTCCTCCCCTTCTCACTCCCCAGACTTTGTCTTTATTTGAATTGAAAAGGCTGTCATTTTAAAGTCTCTGCGATGCCATTTGGCTTTCACTTGTTCACAATTCATCATTTGCCTCATTTTCACAGTAAACCTAGTTCTGAGCTTTTCTCCTCCCAGAGACAATTAATGTATATCTATCTGGCAAAAAAAAAAAAAAAAAAAAATTTTTTTTTTTTATCTGGCATCAACATGATCTTAAAGAAAATCTTCAAACATGGGTGCTGAATTGGTAACAGTAATTTCTTATAACATGTCATCCATAACCCAACCCCATTGCCTTCAAGTCAATTCTGACTCATAGTGACCCTATAGGACAGAGTAGAACTGCCCCATAGAATTTCCAAGGAGTGCTGGTGGATTTGAACTGCCGACCCTTTGGTTAGTAGCCAAACTCTTAACCACTGCACCACCAGAGCTCCATATCATCTATAAGATCCCAAAATTGTTTATGGAGTATTTTTTTAACTTACCTATAAATTAACTTTGTAAGTATAAAAATTATCCTAGAGAACTTGGGAATCCTCAAGAATACAAACACAAACCCTCAGCAATCTATTGGCTCTTTTAATGTAGCCAGACAATTTAGAGTAATGGCATTTAGTTTTAAAAACCATGTATATAGCCTAATCAATAAAGACCCATAGAAGTATCCAGGGAACTACGAAGAGTGAATACTATTTTTCCATGGGGCCCTGAGGATGGAATTAGTAAAATTTAAACAATACTGTTACAATTACCACGTTGAGCAAAAAACAATGAGAAATGGACATAGATTTGGGTATCTTCTGACCAGTTTGTCTTCACTTACAATGAGAAAACTATACATCTTACTTAGCAAGTTTATTCATGACTATAACACATGCTTGCTGAAAATTTTCCTGAAAACCCATTCATTTAGCTCCCTTTTGCACCCAACAAAGTTGTCATGAGTCTTTCTGAGCATCACTTCACGTACAGAAGTAACTTCTTCAGCTACTCTTCATCTAAAACCCATTTTATATCTTTCTTTTTCAAAATTATTTTCCAGCCAACAATTATCTTTTCTCAACCAAAGCCAGCTTTTGGTTTGTGTGTGTGTGTGTGTGTGTGTGTGTCTGGTGGGAGGATTCAAAAAAGTATAGAAAGAAACGTGAATACATTTCATTCTGATTTTTTATTAAACATGTTCACTACCTGTTTGCTATTAGATTAAACACAATTTCTTTTAGAGCTTTGTAATGTGGACTTGAAATATATATTCATAATATATTTTGGAATATATAATCAGATGGAAAATTAGTGCAGCTTTGTGATTTGGTGGTAGAAGAAAACATTCTGTTGTTGTTGTTTGGTGCCATCAAGTTGGTTCTGACTCATAGTGACCCTATGTACAACAGAACAAAACACTGCCGGGCCCTGTACCATCCTCACAATCGTTGCTATGTTTAAGCCCATTGTTGCAGCCACTCACTGAGAGTCTTACTCTTTCTCTGACCTTCTGCTTTACCAAACATGATGTCCTTCTCCAGGGACTGGTCCCTCCTGATAACACGTCAAAAGTACTAGAGTACCCCCATCCCCACTTCTAAGGAACGTTCTGATTTTACTTCTTCTAAGACAGATTTTTTCATTCTTCTGGCAGTCCACAGTATATTCAATATTCTTCGCCAACACTGTAGTTCAAAGTCATCAATTCTTCTTCAGTCTTCCTTATTCATTATCCAACTTGCACGTGCATATTTTATTGTTAGGTACCATCAAGTTGGTTCTGACTCATTGTGACTCGTTGTACGAAACACCGCCCAGCCATGTGCCATCCTCACAATAGTTGTTATGCTTGAGCCCATTGTTACAGCCATTGTGTCAATCCATTTCGTTGAGGAGAATCTTCCTCTTTTATGCTGACCCTCTGCTTTACCAAGCATGATGTCATTCTCCAGGGACCGATCCCTCCTGATAAGATGTCTAAATCATGTGAGAGGTAGTCTCACCATCTTTGCTTCTAAGGAGCATTCTGGTTGTACTTCTTCCAGCACAGGTTTGTTCATTCTTTTGGCAGTCCATGATATATTCTTCTCCAACACCACAGTTCAAAAGCATCAGTTCGTCTTTGGTCTTTCCTTTTCTTTGTCCAACTTTCACATGCATTATGAGTAGATCAAAAACACCATTGTTTGGGTCACGTGCACCTTAGTCCTAAAGGTGACATCTTTGCTTTTTAACACTTTATATTCTATATTCCAAATTACCTTTTATTAATTAAACAGATATTAGACAGCCTTCAGAAATTTAACATCCTCTGTCTTATTCCCCTTTTGTCCCCCACGTCTAATCCAATGACATTTGTACATACAGTATTAGTTTTCTAGGGCTGCCTTCATAAATTACCACAAAGGTAGGTGACTTTAACAATAGAAACTTATTGTCTCACATTTCTGGAGGCTAGTAGTCTCACAGGATGTTGGCAGGGTTGTGTTCTTTCAGAAGGCTCTAAAGGAAAATCCTTTCTTGTCTCACTGAGTTCCTGATAGTCCCAGGCATTCCTCGGAGTGCAGCTACAGCATAACTTTGTTGTCAAACGGCCATCTTCCCTCTGTCACTAGTATGTCTTCTCCTCTTTTATAAGGGCATGATTCAGAATGCATTAAGACCCATCCTACTCTGGTATGACCTCAATGTTAACTGATAACATCTTCAAAAACCCTGTTTCCAAACAAGGTTCACAGCGACCAGGGGTTTGAACTTTAACCTCGTGAGGGACACTATTCAATCCATAATATCTATATAACAGACTTTGTATGTATAGATATAGACTTTATTTCTTGTTTAAAATTTTTGAGAACTGCATTAGATGTTAAAGTGGTGGTGTTTCTAAATATATATACTGGAAAAAACCAAGGCCTCAAAAGTGAGAATGTTTTCTTTCACATGTCTTTTTACTTTATGAAAATGGAGAACAATGAGTACCCTAATCACAGCATATTTACACTTTCAAATATTGTATTTAATTTTAACCTTCTGCTTAAACAAAAAAGAGACAAAGAAGGTACTTAGAAGCATTTTCCATAATGGGTTTCTATTATAAGATGAGCTAAACTTCTAAATGGTGAGAGTTAGTGTTTTTGAATTACAATATCAAAAGGCTATTGATTTTGCCTCAGGGAGGGGAATTCGTATAACTGTTTCCATTGTAAAATCTGAATTTTTATCAGAATGATGTCTTTTCTCAGGAATAGCCAATCATGAGGAGTTATCTATTGATACGGTATCTGTGCACATGTGGAAATATGCACATAAAATCAAGGGTCAGGACACAAGCTTATCCCTTTCCTAGTATGAGGATCATAGGAAACAAATTAGATGGTAAATTGGCCTCTTAGCAGGCCAGTGCCTGGAGATTAAGCCTGTCCTAATGAGGCTACTAATGATCATTTCGTCTAGGAAGTTTATTCAACGATTCCTCACTTCAGTTAAATAGCTGTTCTCACTGATGTTTTCTTCATGAATTGACCAACCAGCTGACATACCTGCTCTGGACTTAATATGAATTAACTAGGAGACAAAAATAACCTGATAAGTTTATCTAGGAGTCCTTTAAAAATGACTTTTCAAATTCAGAAAAGGCATTTATTAAAGAGTGAGGGTTCCTTGGGAAAATGAAGGAAGAAAGTTTGTAAAATATAAGTTTAAATTTAAAAAAAGAGGGGGAAATACAGAATACAAAAAATTAAGACTGTGGAGTATGAAGGCTAGAGAAAAAAATTCCCATGCCATCAATCATTAATATGATTCTAAAACTTACTAAAAACCTCAAGGAAAATCCAATGCTGAAGAATAGGTGAAAACTCAAAATTTCTCTTATTTCTAAAACATTGGTATTCTGACCACTTTCCAAATGGACAGTGCCAAGCTTTAGTAATATGAGTGCTCTGGTTTAGACATCAAACTTAGAACATAGTCTGTCCTAAGGCTCATCAAAACACAAGAACATAATGCTACACCCAGTGATGGAGGGGGGTCCCTCTGATCCCTTCCTCAACCTGTCGACCATGTGCTCTTTTCTCATAAACCACCCTTTCTCATAGATTTGAACAAGCAATGGATCCTTAGCTTCCATTTTCTTATATGCAGTTCCATATTTTATCACTAACTCAGCTGGAGTTTTTTGACTTATCAAAAAATGTTAAAAATCTCAAACCATAGATGTGTTAGCCACACACTTTTTATACTTGTTCTTGAAGAATGAAAAGATAGTTTGCTTTAACCTCCTTTCTGCAATCATGGAGCACACTTCAGAATGAAGACTGGCTTTCAACTCACACTTCTATACTTTTTCAAGTTCTCTGGGGTTGAGACATGTAGTTGACGATGAGTAGAAAGAAGCATTAAAGAAGGAAATTGTTCACTTATCATAAAAAAGTGTCTTTTTTATTTTTAACTTGCTTTCTTGGGATTTGATTCTTAGAGGTAACAGAATGGCAGGGTTTTAGGCATCGTTCATTTAAATATTCTCCTTAGGAAAAAAGAATTCTCACTTTAATTTTAAAATCACTATATAAATAAGTTATCATGAAAGGTACCATTCTAATGGAGAAGGCCTATCTGATTCAAAACCAATAAAAAATAATTAAGTGGATATTATCCTTCCTGAAGAGTACAGTCTGAAATCACGCCAGTCACCTTTGTTTGACTTAGTGACCAAATACTTTCTGATACACAGGACAAGTTTTTCAGGATTAGTCTGATCTTTCTATAGTTCAGGAGCAACCCTGGACATCGATAAGGATTAATGGTATATTAGAAGCAGAGCAAGACCTTTATCTTTTTTAGAGTACATTAGACCAAAGCTTCATAATCAGACTTAATGGGCTTCAACCAGGTCTAGTTACATATTTCGTGCGGCCCAGTGTAAAATACAATCAGGAGGTCTCCTGTTTAAAATTTAAAAATTTCAGGATAGTGACAGCAGAGTGGAAAGCAAGTGTGAGATCTTTCTAAGTAAGCATGGGCCCTGTGTGACTGCACAGCTCACATGGCATAAAGTCAGCTCTGGCTTTCTGAATGTGAAATTCTTCATGTATTTAATGGTCTACAGCTTTTATCAAACCCTCAGACAGGTCTGTGATCCTCCCCTGAACTTCTTCTACCTAAAAAGGAAAAAAAGGTGAAAACCCTTGAGTCATCTACACTCTCATATTACAGCTGATGACATTGACACCCGTAACAACTTCATATCAGAATTATTGCTAGAACCCAGATTTCTTGCCTCCAGCATATTACGAGTAGTAGATTTCCATCTTGTGGTTATTCGGTTTTGTTTGTTATTTTTAATATACTTAATACATACTTTTTTTTTTTTTACAGATCCTAGATGTAAACATGTACATGTTCTCTTGAAGCAAAAGTAATCTGAAACATCATAAGAGAGTTTACCCTTTCAAATTGCTATAGTCAATTTAATCACATATAGATAATCCTTAAGACACCAGGATGCTCAAGGAGGACATTCTTTATTAGTTAAACTAATCCATTGTTTGGTTTTAAGAAGACTTCAGGGGATATTTTTGGTTTAAAGTTTAAAGATTATCTCAGGACAATAGTTTGGGGAGCGTTCATGGCTTCAGAAAAGTCTGGATTCCATGAAAATTTGAAATTCTGTTCTGCATTTTCCCCCTATTGATCAGGATTATTCTATAGAATCTTCGGTCAAAACATTCAGTAATGGTACCCAGGCACCATCCTGTTCTTCTGGTCTCATTGCAAAGGAGGAAATTGTTCATGGAAGCAAATACGAAGCTTAGGGGACAGTGAGTTTATGTTAATGAGGGAGAAACAATTCGGAAAAAGAGAGTAAAAATGATCACACGACTTGAACAGTGCAATCAATGACACTGAATTTTACATGTACAGATTGTTGAATTTGTATTCTTAACAACAAAAGATCAAATAAATTTTTTAAAAATGCTCACCCTTAATAACACTAACAACATTAAATACATAGGAGAATATAACATAAAAGGACATACAATCTAAAAGGACTTTTTTGTTTATTTTAGAGCTCAGTGTAGCTCTTTAACAAGGCTGCCCTTTTGGTGGGATTGTGAAGGAGAGAAATATCAGCACCAAAGAGTAGTTCTGTATGTAAAATGGCACAAACTAATAAATGAAGCAAAGTAAAAATGAAAAGAAGTACAAGATTCAAATTAAAATAAGCATCAGTGCTGCTAACTAACTAGAGTGAAAAGCTTTCTTTTCTGGTAACCAGAGCAGCATAAAAATAGATTTTTGTTCTTAGGGACTGTTAGGGATTTAACCAGATAGCAACAATAATACCCACCTCAAATGACAACACATTTTTTTTAATGCACTTGGAAAAACGAAGTGTGCAAGGTCAGTAAAGCACAATTTATCTCAATCAAGAAAAAAATCTTAAAATAAATTCAGAGTGTATAAATCAAGTAGAAATCTATATGGGGACTTAATATATAAAATGGCAGTTCTTTTTCGTGTAGCAATGTTATTGAAAGACAAAAAATATATGTTGTTTTATTTATTTTTTTTGAGAAGAAATCTTTAATAGTAATATTCTCAAAAAATAGAAGTAGAATTTTAAACATTGAGTACTCTTAAACTTTAGATCATGTGACTGAAAGGGTCTATGACGAAGTTTCAAGTTAGTATAGCATTTTTATGGAAAAATGAGCCAATATACCACATCTTTATGCAAATAACACATGCCTTCTACATTTATTTGCTAACCGTGCTCTCCCCCCGAGGTATTTGCCTAAGTGTACTATGCTAATTTCTTTTTGTACAGCAACATGTAAAAAAAAATTGGCATAGTGGCGCTTATGAAAATATCGGTGGGGGGGGAAGGACATGGTTGGCAAGGAAATGTAGAAGGTGTGTGTGATTTGCAGAAAGATACGGTAAACCAAAACCAAGCCCATTGACGCCAGTGGGCTCCAACCCACAACGACCTGTAGATAAGCAAAATGAAAAATCGTAGTCCATCAGTGTTAGTATTTTACTGTATACCCAAAACCAAACTCTCTGTTGTCCAGTGAATTCCGACTCATAGCGACCCTATAGGACAGGGTAGAACTGCACCACAGAGTTTCCAAGGAGCGCCTGGTGGATTCCAACTGCCGACCTCTTGGATAGCAGCCATAGCTCTTAACCACTAGGGCACCAGAGTTTCCTTTTATTGTGTAAGTGTGTATATATACACATATAATCATACACAAAATTGAGAAGTAAGAGAAAACCTGCTGCTTTTAATTGACAATGTCATAGATTTTCTGTTTTTAGGACCAGCAATACACTGCTTTTACTATTGAGTATTAAATATACACATTTTTATATCTGGTAGGCAAGGGTCTCTCATTATTTTCTTTTCTCCTAATATGTCTGATCATTTATTCTTCCATTGAAATTTTAAGAGGTTTTTTTGTTCAAATTGAGCACTACACCAGTGTTCCTTAAACCTGGGCTACAGAACTGTTTGAGAACCTAATAACGGCTACGGACTTTGTGACCGCCCCCCCACAAAATGCACATACGCTTTTACATATATAATACAAGCTGTTGAAATAAAATATGAGGAATTAGCAAATCCTTTGAAGCCCATCCATGAACTCTTAGGGAAACTACACTAATCATTTTCATGTGAATGAAATATAATTTTATTATGTAATCTCATATAAAACCAAACCAAACTCGTTGCTGTCAAGTTGATTCCAAGTCATATATTGTTCTATAATATTAAATAATATTGTGATGAAAATTGTGTAGCTACATCCTTGCTCACTGATCCTATAACAGAGATATAATGTTAGAAAGTGGTATTACTTGCTTAAAGGATAAGCACATTTTTAGGTTTGATAGTCATTGTCAAATGGTGATCCAGAATTTAACTCATTAATGGGTGTTACTTTACTGGGATTAAAAAAAAAAAATTTCTTTTTTTTTGTTCATTTTCATCTGTTGAAATAGTTCATACTTTTTTCAGATAATTTTATGTTTCTAAGTGATATCTGCAAAACCTCCTGCTTTGTCAACTTTTGGATGTAAGTAACAAAATACTCAATGAGCTATTAAAAGACTATATTTAAGTCAGTGTATTTAAAAAAATGAACATTAAACTGAACACATAAAAAGAATTCATTTGCAGGAAAAAAATTAATAAAGAAGACAAACTTTTCATATACCACAACTTCAGTAATTTCCACAACAAAACAAGTTACTAAAATAAGTTATTTTGTATCCTCCTATTGAATATGTATTAGCCATTAATCGATTCAATATTGTTTCCTACCATTACCTCACTAGTAAAGCACAAATTTGATGTCTTTTAAAAATGTCATGTTTTATTAACTTAGTTATGCAAGTTACTCAGAAGTGCTAAGCATCCAAATGCCTATTATATGCTTAACACAGAATAGTTACTTATCTTTTTTTTTTTTTGATGGCTTTATTTAGATGTAATTCAGACATTATAAAATCCATACATTTCAAGTACACAGATCAGTGGTTTCAGTATAGTCACAGAGTTTTGCAACCATCACAATGATCTGAATTTTATGATATTTTCATCACCTCAAAAAGAAATCCCCTATCCATTAGCAGTCTCTCCCATTATGCCTATTATGGGCATTTTATGTAAATGAATTATACAGTATGTGTCTTTTGAGACTGGCTTCTTTCACTTAGCATACTGTTTTCAAGGTTCACCTACATTGTAGTATGTATCAGTACTTCATTCCTTTTTGTAGTCAAATAATAGCCCATTGTATGGATACGCCATATTTTATTTATTCACCAATTGGTGGATATTTAGGTTGTTCCCACTTTTTGGCTACAGTAAATAAAGTTGTTATGAACATTCATGTACAAGATTTTGTGGGAACATATATTTTCATTTCTCTAGGGTGTATATTTAGGTGTGGAATTGCAGGTCATATGATAAAAAGAGCTACTGTAACACACATGGAGTCGCCATGAGTCCAAATCGACTGAATGGCAACTAGCAATCACATATGGGAAGTAGTTATAAGGCAACTCTTCTACGTATTATAAAGTACAATGGTGGTCTCAAGGAAGAGCACTTGTGTGATTGAGTTGTGAAATGAACTAACCATTTTTTTTTCACGTAACACCATTTTTACTGGAAAGCCTGTCTAATATGTAAACTCTCATCATGTAGACTTGAATATTTGGCAGCCATTTTTCTCAGTAATAAATGTCTTTAAGAGAAACAAACAAAAAAATCATAGTATCTGTTGCCAATGGTAAAATTAAAGCTTTCAAGAGAAAATGGGGATTTTGGGCAGCTTTTCTATCTGTAATCGTGAGTATGAACTTGGCAGCTTCCCAGTCCCTGAAAGAGTTTTCGGATAAAAGAAGTGACGATATTAACAAAATGTGATTTTTAAAAATATTGCCTAATGAAATATATTAACATTTGGAAGATATGCATAACTCAGAGAACCCAGTTTTCTCCAATTTCCATTCAAGTATTTTGATGTAATAGGGTGAAAAGTTCATTGCTGTGGATTCAGATTCTGCATTGTAACTAATATTTATGAAAAAATTATACGTCAAGCTTTGGTGTAGTATCAAAGAAGAATAAATATCCATACTAACCTTAAAAAATTAAATTATTTCACCATGTTCGTTACAACTACACATCTGTATGAAGCCTGATTTTCTTTATATACCTCATCCATCCAAAACAACCTACTGTAACAGTCCGAATGCAAAAACAGATTTGAGAATCTAGCCAGGTATTAAAGAGGTTTATAAAAGTGTAAAACAATGTTACTATTCTCACTGTTATCCTTGTTTTGGAAAATATAGTCATTTATTATGAACATACAGTATTTATGTTACTGTATGATAATTTATGATAATTTAATATACTTAAAATAACAGCTATTAAATTATTATAAAAACCCTTTTTGGGGGTTTTTATGATAATTTAATAGCTGTTATTTTAAGTATATTCATACATAATTATTTTCAAAATGTGCATTTTAATTTTTAATATGGAGCATATCTCTGAATGTAACTCACATAAACAAAGGCTTTTTGGAGTCCTTTATAATTTTAAGAGCATGAAAGAGTCACCAGACCAAAAGTTTGAGAACTGTTAAGGTAGGAGTGTACAAGAGAAATAAAAGAACAGTTAATCCAAAGAAGGAAAATTACTTCCACTAAGAGCACAAAGTAATTTTTTTTTTATCATCAACACTTTGTTTATTGACACTTGTATCTGAAACACAAAATTTATTCAGTGAAAAATTATCTATAGGAATTTTATGTCATAAATAATTTTTACAATGCATTGTTAATCTATGTTTTCTCTAATTTTTATTAGGTACATGTGCCAAAAACACAAATAATTACTCATTACATCAGATAAATACAAATAACTACATGAGTTAATGTGATTAATTAAACAATGTCATCGATATGTAATTTTTAAACATGGATTAATCACAAAAAGCAGTTGAATAATTTACAGAAGAAAATGAAAAGTGATCCAGTAATTTACAAATAAATATTCACCCTTGCACATAAATACACCAAACTGCACTTCTATTCCTGACATAAAAAAAGATAAGGAGATAGCCAATTTACTTTCATCCTTCCTTCTATTGATCATAGCTTACTGACTCCCTATGACAAATGGTATCTCCATGTTCCACACAGGAGCACAAATGGGTCTGGCTTTCCAAAGTCTGGTAGAAATTTTACGTAAATAAAATCACATTTCAAATGATGTAGGAGAATCTTTATCTTTAAAAATATGTTTTATACTGCAAATAACCACCACTTGGTTTATTTGTTTATTAAATTGTATTTGGAAATAATTTTGTTTTCAAAGAGGCACCAACCTGTATATGACAGTTTAAGAATTTCATGAAACCCACTCCAATTAGCTGAGCCTCGATATTTATTTGAGGTAGCCATGCACTGTGGCTAGTTGTATGGATTCTGGAGCAAGGCTGGCTAGGTTCATGTCTCAAATCTCCCATTCACTAACTCTGTGAGCTAGGACAAATTGCCTAGACTCTCTGTACATTAGATTTCTCACCGCTAAAAAGTGAGAATATGAATATACCATGGACTGCCAGAAGAATGAAAATATCTGTCTTGGAAGATGTACAGCCAGAAAGCTCCTTAGAAGCCAGGATGGCAAGACTTCATAGCACTTACTTTGGACATGTTATCAGGAGGGGCCATTACCTGCAGAAGGACACCATGCTTGGTAAAAGAGAGGGTCAGCGAAAGAGAGGAAGACCCTCAGTGAGATGGACTGACACAGTGGCTGCAACAATGGGCTCAAGCATGGCAATGATTGTGAGAATTGTGCAGGACCAGGTAGAGTTTCGTTCTGCTATACATAAAGTAAGTATGAGCTGGAACTGACTCAACAGCACCCTACAATAACACAAAATGAGGGCACCCTTAGTATCTAAGGAGCCCTAGTGGCACAGTGGTTAAAGAACTCAGCTGCTAACCAAAAGGTAGATTGTTCGAACCCACCAGCTGTTCACTCTATGGAAGAAAGGTGTGACAGTCTGCTTCTGTGAAGATTTACAGCCTTGGAAACCTACAGGGGCAGTTGTACTCCGTCCTACAGGGTCACTATGAGTTGGAATCAATTCAACAACAGTGGATTTGGCTTGGGTTTGTTAGTATCTACTGTCATGGTTTTGAGAATTAAATAAGTTATTATATGTAAAATTGGTAAGAAAAGTGTGTGTGTGATGTATTAAATAGTATACAAATGTTTGCAGTTTTTATTACTGAGGGAAAACTCGATCGTTGAAAAAGTCTTCCTTACGCTATCAACTTATTATGCATTTGGACAGTTAAAATACTTGGATTGTGAAGAATAAACTAAATGTAGCAATGAACGAATCTCCAAAAGCCTTTAATACGCACATCCAAAGTCCATGTATTTGATTTTAGAGACCTTAAAGGGAAGCTGACATTACAATGGGATAAAAGCATTCCTGCCATTCTTATATAGGTTTGGAATGACTAATTGATCACCCATGTTTCAGTCAGGAAAGGCCTGGTAATAGCACAATAACAAATGTCAAGCTCGCAACCATACATATAACAGAACAAAATATTGCTCAATCCTGCACCATCTTCATTACCATTGGTACGTGTGAGTCCATTGTTGCAGCTATCGTGTAGTGTCTTCCAAATTAGAGGGTTTATCATCCTGGACTATATCAGTTTTCACTGGCTAATTTTTAGAACTAGATCTTCAGTCCTTTCTTCCCAGTCAGTCTTAGTATGCAAGCACCACTGAAATACCAGCAGCATAGCTCACAGCATCATAGCAACACACAAGCCACCACAGTAAAGAATTTGGTGTGTCTCCAACCAATTCTACAGGAAAACTGTCCTTCAGAACTCCATTCCATCTACTGAATTTTCCACCATTGTAGTTGCACCACATTGAATTGTATATGACACTCTTCACTGCTGTTCATAGCCCATTGGCCATTACCACTGACAGATCCTGCCTAATTTTAGAGCCGGGAAAACATAAAAGAACAAATGAAATAGTTGGTAAGCATTAATGTTATTGACAATAGAGTAGTCTTAATATCTCAATAAATAAAATGGATTGCATAATGTCGTCCACGTCCTCTCAGAAATATTCATTACAAGCTGTATTTTTATGACTTCAGAGCTGATGGTGCAATTGATCGTTGGGAATTAAAGTTGGGAACTAAAGTTTTTCTCTCTGCAAATTTAAAATACCTCTATGGCAACTATTTATTTTTATGGCAACTGAATGTGGGATTTTAGGTTCATAAGCACTGTGTTTTACTGTCATTCAGATCACATTAAGGAAATAAGTATGGAATCAAGGGCTAGTTGTGTTGTGTTCAGTGCAATTGAGAGAAGAACTTGAAAGGAATTTCCATAAGAATTTAAATATTGTATAGTTTAATATTATGCAGCCCTCAAGCTTAAAATCTATTTTATGCGTACAGATCTCAAGAGAAAAAATGATCAAAGGGTGGCTAACGTGTATATTGAAGAGAGCTATAAGAAAATCCATGAATAAAATTCAAAGACTACTTCTGTTTTGAAAGTCAAAAATATTTAGGTTAAATACAGCTCTGAATCAACAAGTGGTAGCATAATAAAGTGTCGACTTAGCCTAAGGACAGACTGCAAGGATGAAGCATCCAAAACAAAAAATGAAAATAAGCTTAGATATATTTACATATACTGTTTTTTTTAAACTGACAAATTCATATGCAACTTAAGAAGGCATATATTTTTAAGTAAATAATTTTTAAGGCTTATGACATTAGAAATGCAATCAAGCTACCAATAAATTAACTAGCACGTTTCCTTGCTGCAGAGGCCAACTTATAGATACAGTTTGCAACTAGAATATGGTATATATATCAAAGCGTCTACCTTCAGGGTTCTTTCACGATCAGAGAGAAAAAAAAAAAATTCCTCTGTAATTTTGCTCTGTGATAAGTCTAAACTACATGTAATTCCATCTGAAGGAAAGAAAAATGTTTTAATTTTAAAATATGTCTTTAGCTATGCCACCAGGTCCCTGAAAATGACACTAGTTTGACAATGACTTCTCTATTTTGAGGATAAAAAAATTGTTTTCAGTGATCCAAACTTCATGCTCTTTACCAGTGCAGATCTGGAAAAAAAAAAAGGGGGGGGTGGGGGGGAAGGCAATTTAGAAAAGTACTCTATTAAGTATTTACTACCTGATTTTTTTATTCTACTAGCAATTTGAACATTGGAAACAATCATTGTCTCTGATAAAGGGAACTATGCTTTCTTAAAGGTAAAAATTCAAGTGAGTCTGCAAAATGAAATAAGCATAATTTCTTCTTGCACGTATTGATTGCTACTTATAATGAATAAGACACTGTTTTGGTCACTGGAGTAGAAGTTTGAAACTGCGATAGGACTCCTACATAGGAAAAATAGGTAATTTCACATCTAACCACACCATCAAAAATATATGAAGAAGAATATATTTATAATTTAGGTGTGAATCCTATTTAGAATAAGTCGAAGTTTTTTTTTAAAAAAAAAAAGTATCACCAGAGAGCAAGATTAAATGCTTTGGCCACTGTTAATTTTGAGGCAAAAAAGCAAGTGGACGTACCACCCGGGGCTCATTACCAGCTTTGTTTTGGCTCTGAAAGGCTGTTCCAAGAGCTGAGCTTGCCATTAAATTCAGAGTCAGAGGATTCAACCTTAGAAGGCTTGGGGCAAGGGGGGAGCAGGTGCTTGGGGGCAGGAGGGAATACAGAGTTTTGATCCACGTTTACTCCCCACTAAATGCTTACTGCTGCACCAGGAAACCTGCCAACCTCTGATCCTATTGGGCAGAAACTGTAGCCAGTTCTCCTTGGGGTTCCTTTGTCTAACGAGTGCCAGGGCTCATTAAAGTTTCATTGCTATCTCTAGTCTCCTGGTTCTGTGGGTTTCTACTCAGTATGATTAAAATAGTCTACGAGATCTGGAGAAAACTGAGCTGCTTGTCTGTATGTTTGTTTCCTTAGCTCGAGTTCCCCTAAAGGCAGGGCCTTAGCCAAAGGTTTGTAAGGCACAGACTCTGATTCCAGGAAATTAGGGTTGAGGGGAGTTTAACAGGAAAATAAGACAACTAAAAGATGCATTGTTTCATCTCCCACCACTCCAGGAGACAAGTATTCGATCTTGCAAGATCTTCCGAGCAGATTTATGAAATGATGTTGGAACTCGCAGTCCCGAGGACAAGACTGGAGCATAATTTATTCATTAAGGAGCCCTGGTTGCACAGTGGTTAAGAGCTCTCAGCTGCGTACTGGAAGGTTAGTACCAGCCGCTCCACGAGAGAAAGATGTGGCAGTCTAATTCCATAAAGATTTATATCCTTGGAAACCCTATGGGGGAGCTCTACTCTGCCTTATAGGGTCGCTATGAGTCTGAATTAACTCAATGGTAATTTTTTTTTTTTTTAATAAGTTGGTTAAGCACTTGGCTGCTAACTGAAAGGTCAGCTGTAAAACTCACTAGCAGGTCCATGGGAGAAAAGGACTGGTGATATACTTCCATAAAGATTAGAGCCCAGGGAACCCCATGGAGCAGTTCTACACTGTCTTACAGGGTCACTATGAGACTGAATTGACTCCCTGGAACTTAACAACAACAATTTATCCATTAGCTCCTGTCCCTCATTGGTCAAGAATAGCCCTATAGGCATTATCATCCCCATTCCCAGTTGTTCATTTGTGAGAGTCCAGATCCTCCAGAACTTCCAAGCTATGTCTTCATAAAAACCTTGGAGGAGGAAGTTAGAGAAAGCCCTGGTCCGAGGTGAGACGCTGTCAGATTATACATGTATGAGGTTGAAGGAAGTCTTCAAGAGCCTGGGCATTAAGAACCTGGGCACCACTACTGGCTCTGTAGTAAGAGGTGCAGCCAAAAGGATTTGAAGTGATGAACAAAAAACGTCCACACATTGGTTTTTTCATTAAAAACTAGAGCAGAATCATTAAATACTGGGAATAGAAATAGAAGGCAAAAAGTAAATACAGGATTGCTTCCGAAATATTAATACAATTTAATTACTTTGCTATCAGTTTGAGCTTTTCCCCCACACATGGTAGAAAATACCAGAGATACCTGGTTTGGGAGACATTTGAGATATCTTGATAGACTTTGGCTAATAATAATCCTACCAACAGACTAAGTACAAAAAAATAGATTTTTCAGCCAATCTCTGATCTGCTATGGGTTATATTATAATTCATTTTCTCTCTTCAGTTCTTGAAATATTCTTAATTTAAAGGAAGGATCTTTGGTGGCACAGTGGTTAAGTGCTTGGCTGCTAACTGAAAGGTCAGCAGTTCAAACCCACTAGACACTCTGCAAGAGAAAGGTGTGGAAGTCTGCTTCCACAAAGATTGTCTTTGTTGTTGGTAGGTGTCATCAAGTCAGTTCAACAAAATGAAACACTACCCAGCCTGTGCCATTCTTACAATCATTATTATGCATAAACCTGTTATTGCAGCCACTGTGTCAATCCATCTCATTGAGGGTCTTCCTCTTTTTGGCTGACCTTCTACTTTACCGAGCATGATGTCCTTCTGCAGGGACTGATCCCTCCTGATAACACGTCCAAAGTACGTGAAACAAAGTCTCACCATCCTTGCATCTAAGGAGCATTCTGGCTGTATTTCATTCAAGACAAATTTGTTCATTCTTTGGCAATCCATGGTATATTCACTATTCTTTGCCAACACAACAATTCAAAGGTGTCAATTCTTCTGCATTCTTCCTTACTCATTGTCCAGCTTTCGCATACATATGAGGCGATTGAAGACAATATGGCTTGGGTGAGGTGTACCTTAGTATTCAAGATGACATCTTTGGTGACAAAAGATTAGAGCCTAGGAAACTGTATGGGGCAGTTCTACTCTGTCCTATGGGGTCACTGTGAGATGGAATTGACTCCACAGCAACGGATTTGGTTTTGGCTTTAAGAGTGCCTACTTAGACACACCCCCATGTGTCTGTCAGTTTGTCATAATGTGGGGGATTTTGTGTTGCTGTGATACTGGAAGCTATGTCACCAGTATTCAAATACCAGCAGGGTCACCCATGGCAGACAGGTTCAGCTGAGCTTCCAGACTAAGACAGGCTAGGAAGAAGGACCCAGAAATCTACTTTTGAAAAGATTTAGCCAGTGAAAACCTTATTAATAGCAGCGGAACATTGTTTGATATAGTGCAGGAAGATGAGCCTCTCAGGTTGGAAGGCACTCAAAATAGGACTGGGGAAGAGCTGTCTCCTGAAATTAGAGCCAGCTTTAATGGCATGGGTGGATTCAATCTTTTGAGGCTTCATTTGCTGATGCAGCTCCACTCGAAATGAGAAGAAACAGCTGCAAACATTCTTTAATAATCAGAACGTGGAATGTACCAAGTGTGAATCTAGGAAAATTGGAAATCGTGAAAAATGAAATGGAACCCTAAACATTGATATCCTAGGCATTAGTGAGCTGAAAAGGATGGGTATTGGCCATTTTGAATTGGAAAATCATATGGTCTCCTATGTTCTGAATGACAGCTTAAGGAGGAACGGCATTGCATTCATCATCAAAAAGAACATTTCAACATCTATCCTGAAGTACAACACTGTCAGTGACAGGATAAAATCCATATGCCTACAAGAAAGACCAGTAAATACAATTATTATTTAAATTTATGCACCAACCGCTAAGGCCAAAGAAGAAGAAATTGAAGATTTTTACCAACATCTGCAGTCTGAAATTGACTGAACATGCAATCAGGATGCATTGATCATTACTGGAGATTGGAATTTGAAAGTTGGAAACAAAGAAGAAGGAAAATATGGCCTTAGTGACAAGAACAGTGCCTGAGATTGCATGTTAGAATTTTGCAAGAATGACTTCTTCATTGCAAATACCTTGTTTCACCAACTTAAACAGTGACTATACACATGGAACTCACTAGATGGAATACAAAGGAATCAAATCAATGACATCTGTGGAAAGAGACTATGGAAAAGCTCAATGTCATCATTCAGGACAAGGCCAGGAGTCCACTGCAGAACAGATCATCAATTCCTCATATGCAAGTTCAAACTGAAACTGAAGAAAATTAGAACGAGTCCACGAGAGCCAAAGTACAACCTTGAGTATATAACAGCTGAATTTAGAGACCACCTCAAGAATAGATTTGATGCATTGAACACTAATGATCAAAGACCTGAGAAGTTGTGGGATGACATCGAGGATATCATCCATGAAGAAAGCAAGAGGCCATTAAAAAGACAGGAAAGAAAAAAAAGACCAAAATGGATGTCAGAAGACACACTGAAACTTGCTCTTGAACATCTAGTAGCTAAAGCAAAAGGAAGAAATGATGACGTAAAAGAATTGAATAGAAGATTTCAAAGGGTGGCTAGAGAAGACAAAGTAAAGTATTATAATGTCGTGTGCAAAGTCCTGGAGATGGAAAGCCAAAAGGGAAGAGCGTGCTCTGCTCTTCTCAAGCAGAAAGAACTGAAGAGAAAATTCAAGTCTCGAGTTGCAAAACTGAAAGATTCTATAAGGAAAATATTAAACTCAGGAGGCAGGAAAAGAAGATGGACAGAATACACTGCATCATTATACAAAAAAGAAATGGTCAATGTTCAAATACTTCAGGAGGTACCATATGAGCAGGAACCAATGATATTGAAGGAAGAAGTCTAAGCTGCACTGACAGCATTGGCAAAAAACAGGTCTCCAGGAATTGACCAAATACCAAATGGGATGTTTCAACAAACGGATGCTGCGCTGGAAGTGCTCAGTTGTCTCCAACAATATCATTGATATCATAAACAAGTAAAATTTTGCTGAAGATCATTCAAAAGTGGCTGCAACAGTGTATTTCCAAGGAACTGCCAAAAGTTCGAGCAGGATTCAGAAGAGGACTTGGAACCAGGGATATCATTGCTGATGTCAGATGGATCCTGGCTGAAAGCAGAGAATACCAGAAAGATGTTTACATGTGTTTTATTGGCTATGCAAAGGCATTTGACTGTGTGGATCATGGCAAATTATGAATAACATTTTGAAGAATGGGAATTCCAGACAATTGTGCTCGTGAGGAATCTGTACATAGATCAAGAGGCAATCGTTTGAACATCCCAAGAGACTACTTCATGGTTTAAATCAGGAAAGGTGTGTGTCAGGGTAGTATTCTTTCACCATACCTATTCAGTCTGCATGCTGAGCAAATAATCCAAGAAGCTGGACTATATGAAGAAGAACAGATCTTCAGGATTGGAGGAAGACTCATTATCAGCCTGCGATATGCAGATGACACAACCTTGCTTGCTGAAAGTGAAGAGAACTTGAAGCACTTGCTGGTGAATATCAAAGACCACAGCCTTCAGTATAGATTTCAGCTCAGTATAAGGAAAACAAAAATCCTCACAACTGGACCAATAAACATCATGATAAACAGGGAAAAGGCTGAAGTTGTCAAAGATTTCATTTTCCTTGGATCCAAAATCAACACCCGTAGAAGCAGCACTCAAGAAATCAAAAGTCGCATTGCATTGGGCAAATCTCTTGCAAAAGACCTCTTTAAAGTGTTGAAAAGCAAAGACGTCATCTTGAAGACTAAGGTTTGCCTGAGCCAAGCCATGCTGTTTTCATAATTAATACGGAAGACTGAAGAAGAATTGATGCCTTTGAATTGTGGTGCTGGAGAAAAATACTGAATATACTATGGACTGTCAAAAGGACAGAGAAATATGTCTTGGAAGAAGTACAACCAGAGTGCTCATTAGAAGCAAGGATGGTAAGACTAAGTCTTAGATACTTTGGACATGTTTTCAGGAGGGATCAGTCCCTGGAGAAGGACATCATGCTTAGTAAAGTAGAGCGTCAGTGAAAAAGAGGAAGACAGTCAATGAGATGGATTGACACAGTGGCTGCAACAATGGGCGTTAGCATAACAACGATTTGAGGATGGCACAGGACTGGGCAGTGTTTCATTCTATTGTACATAGGGTCACCATGAGTCGGAACTGACTCGATGGTACCTAACAACAGCAACAACAACACTTAGACCCAAATTGCCACTGTAGAAAACTCAACATATTAAGTACCTGCCAGCTATACATACCCAGAGCACACTATACTTTCTTGCATCCTAGGATGTATGTCTCTCCATAGGACCAATCTATACCCCACCCTACCCCAGATGCTTCTAGAAGTCAACATTAATGATTTTATTATAATAAGATATCAAAAATTGTATCTGAAACTTTGTTTTTGGTAGTTATAATTGTACATTTCATCTGTAAATTATTCAGTTTGAGAAATATAGAACTTTTGCAATCAAGCATTTCTAATCTATAACTGGTCTATCAATCTTAGAAACACCACACTTTCAAAGGGATTTCATTAAAAATGGACAGTTAAAGTCAATTTTAATGACTTTTTTTTTTTCAAACAGAATTGAATCAGAGGGGCAGTCTTTTTCCCAAAATTTTACAACAGCAAAAAAAGCCAGAAGGCTTCAGAAATTTTAAGAAACATATTTTAGAAATAAATTCTAATTAGAAATACTAAGAAACTAGAGGCGATTATATAAGACATGAGGACACTTAATATGAAAATTGAACTTATTAGTGTAGCTCAAGTAGAAAATATAAAGTTGACTTTTTACTAAAAGTATAAAGGAATAGGCTGAGAAAGAAAGCACAAAGTTTCAAGTGTTTAATTAAAGCAACTGGTCTAGTTATTTCCTGTACATTGCACACCCATTGTATAGCTCTATTGCTATGGCACTAACAATGCTTAGATTTTTCACCCAAACTAACCCTACTTCTATGAGAAGGTGGTCTCCTTCCTTTCTTCCTTTCTTCCTTCAGTCTTTCTTTCCTTTTTTTTTTCCTTCCTTTCTTCCAACAAAGATTTAGCACCAACTCTTCCAAAGTTATTGGAATGGGGTTACAGCAATAAAACAGAGACAGCATGGAGAGGATAGGATGTCTGAGCTTATGGAACTTACATCTTACTGTGAGGCACAGACAATAAGCAATCAAATAGAAATATACACAAACAATACAATTGTGGGTGATGAAAACTTCTTTATAAATTAAATGAGATGAGGTGAGGTGTTAGAGAGTAATGGTAGAGGCCAACTTTGGTTAGGGTGACCAGAGAAAGGCTCTTTGAACAGATGATATTTGAGATGCATCTGAAAGATAAGGAGGCGCCACCCTGGAAATCTAGAAACACATAATTACAGACAGAAAGAACAGCAAATGGAAAGAACCTGAGATGGTAGAGGACTTGTGTGAACTTCAAATAGAAAGTGGCCACTGTGGCTGGGACCCAGAGAGAGTGTTACAGAGGGCTGAGTGAAAAGCTATCATGCAGAGTTTGGGGGGCCATGATAAAATTTCTAATTTTATGTTCAATGCAATGAGAAGCCATTAAAAGATTTTAGGTGGAGACCTGACATGGCATGGTTTATGTTCAGGAAGATCTTTCTGGCTGCTGTGTGGAGAATGGAAACTAGCATAAAAAGAAGGAAGATGATTGAGGCAGTTAGTGAAGTACCACATAGAGAAAAATGGAGGTCTTAATAGAAAAAGAAAAAGCCAGGGGAGGGGGCCAAGATGGCGGACTAGGTGGACGCTCCCGCGGATCCCTCTTGCAACAAAGACTCGGAAAAACAAGGGAATCGATCACATACATAACAATCTATGAACTCTGAACAACAAGCACAGACTTAGAGACGGAGGACGAACAAATACGGGCAGACAGCGACTGTTTTCAGAACTAGGAGCCAGCGCACCAGGCAGGTGACCTTCGGAGCTCGATCTGGGGCAGAGCCCAGGGGGGCAGACGGCACAGAAAGGGGGCCCACCCCTTCCCCCCCGAACCCATCCCGGGAGGAAGCCTAGCAGGTTGGCGCGGGCGGCGTAGGGGCGCAGCCGGAGGGAGAAACACCCGGGAGGCAGTGACTGATCTGAGAGGGGGGAGAACAGCGTCCCAGCTGGGGTGCCCTGCTGTCCGCCGGGAGTTAGGCGAGAAGCCGACGGGGCGCGCGCGGGGGGGGGGTCAGCTGTGTTTCCCTGGAGTGACCCCAGGGCGGGGCCCACGCGTTCGTGCGGGAGGACGCGCACCCAGTCCGCGCGTGTGGCACGGCACACCAGAGGGAGAAATCCCCGGAGGTGTCTGGTCTCAAAACAGGGAAAGCAGCATCCCAGACGGGGAGCCATTCCGCTGCGATCTGGGCACGCGCGCGCGCGCGCGGGCGGGGCATGAGCGCGGGGTCCATTTTTATTACCCTGAGTTGACCCAGAGGGCGGGAACACCTGGTCGTGCGAGTGACGCCCTCCCAGTTTGCGCGAGAGGTGCGGCACACTGGAAGGAGAAGTCCCCGGGAGGAACTGATTGGTCCCAAAGCGCAGAAAGTAGCATCCCAGACAAAGTGCCGCCCTGCTGGGGCTTGGGCGCGCGCACGAGCGGGCCGTGAGCGCGGAGTCCATTTTTATTGCCCTGAATTGACCCAGGGGGCGGGCCCACCTGGCCGTGCGGAGGAACTGATTGGTCCCGAAGCGCAGAAACTAGCGTCCCAGACGGGGTTCCGTCCTGCTGGGGCTTGGGCGCGCGCACGAGCGGGGCTTGAGCACGGAGTCCATTTTTATTGCCCTGAATTGACCCAGGGGGCGGGCCCACCTGGCCGTGCAGGTGACGCAACCCAGTTCGCGCGAGAGGTGTGGCGCTCCGGAAGGAGAAGTCCCGGGGACGAAGTGACTGGTTCCCGAACAGGGAAAGCAGCGTCTCAACCCGGAAGTCATCCCGCTGGGATTTGGGCGCGCGCACAGGCGGGGCGTGACCGCGGGATCTAATTATAATCGCCTGAATAGACCCTGGGGGCGGGCCCACCCGTTCGTGCGGGAAACGCCCACCCAGTGCCCACGAGCGGTGCCGCGCACCGGAGGAAGTCCCCAGGAGGAAGGGACTGGTTTCCGAGCAAGGAAAGCAGTGTCCTAGCCAGGGACCCGTCCAGCCCGGATTTTGGCAAACGGGGGCGGAGCGTGAACGTGGTGTTCAGCTCTATATTCTGTGGTGCTACACTCCTAGCTCTCAGATCCCTCCCCCACCCTCCCCAGGCGACCCCATTAACATCCGAATACCCGGAGCCAGAGAGAGAATTCAGATAGGGATCTGACTGCATTTTTTTTTAGCTGACTACTGGGAAAATCTAGTTTCCCAGTGATGGCTCGGAGACAGCAGTCCATATCAAACCACATAAAGAAACAGACCATGACAGCTTCTCCAACCCCCCAAACAAAAGAATCAAAATCTTTCCCAAATGAAGATACAATCCTGGAATTATCAGATACAGAATATAAAAAACTAATTTACAAAATGCTTAAAGATATCACGAATGAAATTAGGATAACTGCAGAAAAAGCCAAGGAACACACTGATAAAACTGTTGAAGAACTCAAAAAGATTATTCAAGAACATAGTGGAAAAATTAACAAGTTGCAAGAATCCATAGAGAGACAGCATGTAGAAATCCAAAAGATTAACAATAAAATTACAGAATTTGACAACGCAATAGAAAGTCAGAGGAGCAGACTCGAGCAATTAGAATGTAGACTGGGACTTCTGGAGGACCAGGGAAACAACACCAACATAGCTGGAAAAAAATCAGATAAAAGAATTAAAAAAAATGAAGAAACCCTAAGAATCATGTGGGACTCTATCAAGAAGGATAACTTGCGAGTGATTGGAGTCCCAGAACAGGGAGGGGGGACAGAAAACACAGAGAAAATAGTTGAAGAACTCCTGACACAAAACTTCCCTGACATCATGAAAGAAGAAAGGATATCTATCCAAGATGCTCATCGAACCCCATTTAAGATTGATCCAAAAAGAAAAACACCAAGACATATCATCATCAAACTTGCCAAAACCAAAGACAAACAGAAAATTTTAAAAGCAGCCAGGGAGAAAAGAAAGGTTTCCTTCAAGGGAGAATCAATAAGAATAAGTTCAGACTACTCAGCAGAAACCATGCAGGCAAGAAGGGAATGGGACGACATATACAGAGCACTAAACGAGAAAAACTGCCAACCAAGGATCGTATATCCAGCAAAACTCTCTCTGAAATATGAAGGAGAAATTAAGATATTTACAGATAAACACAAGTTTAGAGAATTTGCAAAAACTAAACCAAGACTGCAAGAAATGCTAAAGGAGATTGTTTGGCCTGATGACCAATAATATCAGGTACCAGCACAATACAAGGACACAAAACAGAACGTCCTGATATCAACGCAACTCAAACAGGGAAAGCACAAAAACAAACAAATTAAGACTAATTCTAAAAAATAAATAAATAAACAAAATAATACATACAACAGGAAATCATGGAAATCAATAGCTAAACGATCAAAATAATCAAAAAGAGGGACTAAATATAGGAGGCATTGAACTGCCAGATGGAGAGTGATACAAGGCGAAATAGAAGGATACAAGTTAGGGTTTTACTTAGAAAAATAAGGGTAAATAAAAAGGTAACCACAAAAAGGAATATCAATTCCATAACTCAAGAAAAAAGCCAAGAAAAACGTAACGACTCAATAAACACAAAGTTAAACATTATGAAAATGAGGATCTCACAAGCTACTAAGAAAAACGTCTCAGCACAAAAAAGCATGTGGAAAAATGAAATGGCCAACAACACACATAAAAAGGCATCAAAATGACAGCACTAAAAACTTACTTATCTATAATTACGCTGAATGTAAATGGACTAAATGCACCAATAAAGAGACAGAGAGTCACGGACTGGATAAAAAAACACGATCCATCTATATGCTGCCTACAAGAGACACACCTTAGACTTAGAGACACAAACAAACTAAAACTCAAAGGATGGAAAAAAGTATATCAAGCAAACAATAAGCAAAAAAGAAGAGGAGTAGCAATATTAATTTCTGACAAAATAGACTTTAGACTTAAATCCGCCACAAAGGATAAAGAAGGACACTATATAATGATAAAAGGGACAATTGATCAGGAAGACATAACCATACTAAATATTTACGCACCTAATGACAGGGCTGCAAGATACATAAATCAAATTTTAACAGAATTGAAAAGTGAGATAGACACCTCCACATATATAGTAGGAGACTTCAACACACCACTTTCGGAGAAGGACAGGACATCCAGTAAGAAGCTCAATAGAGACACGGAAGACCTACTTACAACAATCAACCAACTTGACCTCATTGACTTATACAGAACTCTCCACCCAACTGCTGCAAAATATACTTTTTTTTCCAGCGCACATGGAACATTCTCTAGAATAGACCACATATTAGGGCATAAAACAAATCTTTGCAGAATCCAAAACATCGAAATATTACAAAGCATCTTCTCAGACCACAAGGCAATGAAGCTAGAAATCAATAACAGAAAAACGAGGGAAAAGAAATCAAATACTTGGAAAATGAACAATACCCTCCTGAAAAAAGACTGGGTTATAGAAGACATCAAGGAGGGAATAAGGAAATTCTTAGAAAGCAACGAGAATGAAAATACTTCCTATCAAAACCTCTGGGACACAGCAAAAGCAGTGCTCAGAGGCCAATTTATATCGATAAATGCACACATACAAAAAGAAGAAAGAGCCAAAATCAGAGAACTGTCCCGACAACTTGAGCAAATAGAAAGTGAGCAACAAAAGAATCCATCAGGCACCCGAAGAAAACAAATAATAAAAATTAGAGCTGAACTAAATGAATTAGAGAACAGAAAAACAATTGAAAGAATTAACAAAGCCAAAAGCTGGTTCTTTGAAAAAATTAACAAAATTGATAAACCATTGGCTAGACTGACTAAAGAAAAACAGGAAAGGAAACAAATAACCCGAATAAGAAACGAGAAGGACCACATCACAACAGAACCAAATGAAATCAAAAGAATCATATCAGATTACTACATAAAATTGTACTCTAACAAATTTGAAAACCTAGAAGAAATGGATAAATTCTTGGAACAATACTACTTACCTAAACTAACACATTCAGAAGTAGAACAACTAAATAGACCCATAACAAAAAAAGAGATTGAAACGGTAATCAAAAAACTCCCAACAAAAAAAAGTCCTGGCCCAGATGGCTTCACTGCAGAGTTCTACCAAACCTTCAGAGAAGACCTAACACCGTTACTATTGAAGGTATTTCAAAGTATAGAAAAAGACGGAATACTACCCAACTCATTCTATGAAGCTACCATCTCCCTGATACCAAAACCAGGTAAAGACATTACAAGAAAAGAAAATTTTAGACCTATATCCCTCATGAACATAGATGCAAAAATCCTTAACAAAATTCTAGCCAATAGAATCCAACAACACATCAAAAAAATAATTCACCCTGATCAAGTGGGATTTATACCACGTATGCAAGGCTGGTTTAATATCAGAAAAACCATTAATGTAATCCATCACATAAATAAAACAAAAGACAAAAACCACATGATCTTATCAATTGATGCAGAAAAGGCATTTGACAAAGTCCAACACCCATTTATGATAAAAACTCTCACCAAAATAGGAATTGAAGGAAAATTCCTCAACATAATAAAGGGCATATATGCAAAGCCAACGGCCAATATCACTCTAAATGGAGAGAACCTGAAAGCATTTCCCTTGAGAACGGGAACCAGACAAGGATGCCCTTTATCACCGCTCTTATTCAACATCGTACTTGAAGTCCTAGCCAGGGCAATTAGGCTAGACAAAGAAATAAAGGGTATTCAGATTGGTAAGGAGGAAGTAAAGCTATCACTATTTGCAGATGACATGATCGTATACATGGAAAACCCTAAGAAATCCTCCAGAAAACTACTGAAACTAATAGAAGAGTTTGGAAGAGTCTCAGGATATAAAATAAACATACAAAAATCACTTGGATTCCTCTACATCAACAAAAAGAACACCGAAGAGGAAATAACCAAATCAATACCATTCACAGTAGCCCCCAAGAAGATAAAATACTTAGGAATAAATCTTACCAAGGAAGTAAAAGACCTATACAAAGAAAACTATAAAACTCTGCTACAAGAAATTCAAAAGGACACGCTTAAATGGAAAAACATACCCTGCTCATGGATAGGAAGACTCAACATAGTAAAAATGTCTGTTCTACCAAAAGCCATTTATACATACAACGCACTTCCAATCCAAATACCAATGTCATACTTTAAGGGAATAGAGAAACAAATCACTAATTTCATATGGAAAGGAAAGAATCCCCGGATAAGCAAAACATTACTGAAAAAGAAGAAGAAAGTGGGAGGCCTCACCCTACCTGATTTCAGAACCTATTATATAGCTACAGTAGTCAAAACAGCCTGGTACTGGTACAACAACAGGCACATAGACCAATGGAACAGAATTGAGAATCCAGATATAAATCCATCCACGTATGAGCAGCTGATATTTGACAAAGGACCAGTGTCAGTCAATTGGGGAAATAATAGTCTTTTTAACAAATGGTGCTGGCATACCTGGATATCCATTTGCAAAAGAATGAAACAGGACCCATACCTCACACCATGCACAAAAACTAACTCCAAGTGGATCAAAGACCTAAACATAAAGACTAAAACGATAAAAATCTTGGAAGAAAAAATAGGATCTACCCTAGGAGCCCTAATACAGGGCATAAACAGAATACAAAACATTACCAAAAATGATGAAGAGAAACCCGATAACTGGGAGCTCCTAAAAATCAAACACCTATGCTCATCTAAAGACTTCACCAAAAGAGTAAAAAGACCACCTACAGACTGGGAAAGAATATTCAGCTATGACATCTCAGACCAGCGCCTGATCTCTAAAATCTACATGATTCTGTCAAAACTCAACCACAAAAAGACAAACAACCCAATCAAGAAGTGGGCAAAGGATATGAACACACATTTCACTAAAGAAGATATTCAGGCAGCCAACAGATACATGAGAAAATGCTCTCGATCATTAGTCATTAGAGAAATGCAAATTAAAACTACGATGAGATTCCATCTGACACCAACTAGACTGGCATTAATTCAAAAATCACAAAATAATAAATGTTGGAGAGGCTGCGGAGAGACTGGAACTCTCATACACTGCTGGTGGGATTGTAAAATGGTACAACCACTGTGGAAATCCATCTGGCGTTATCTTAAACAGTTAGAAATAGAACTACCATACAAACCAGAAATCCCACTCCTCGGAATATACCCTAAAAATACAAGACCCTTCACACAAACAGATATATGCACACCCATGTTTATTGCAGCTCTGTTTACAATAGCAAAAAGCTGGAAGCAACCAAGATGTCCATCAACGGACGAATGGGTAAATAAATTGTGGTATATTCACACAATGGAATACTACGCATCGATAAAGAACAGTGACGAATCTCTGAAACATTTCATAACATGGAGGAATCTGGAAGGCATTATGCTGAGCGAAATGAGTCAGTTGCAAAAGGACAAATATTGTATAAGACCACTATTATAAGATCTTGAGGAATAGAAAAAATGGAAAAGAACACATACTTTTGTGGTTACAAAGGGGGGAGGGAGGGAGGGAGGGAGGGAGAGGGCTTTTTATTGATCAATCTGTAGATGGGAACTGCTTTGGGTGAAGGGAAAGACAACACTCAAAACAAGGAAGGTCAGCCTAATTGGACAGGATTAAAAGTAAAGAGGTTTCCGAGATAAAATGAAAGCTTCAAAGGATAGCGAAGCAGGGGCTGGGGTCTGGGGAACTTGGTTTGAGAGGACTTCTAAATCAATGGGCAAAATAATTCTATTATGAAAACACTCTGCATCCCACTTTGAATTGTGGCACCTGGGGTCCTAAATGCCAACAAGCAGCCATCTAAAATACATTAATTGGTCTCAACCCACCGGGAGCAAAGGCAAAGGAAGAACACCAAGGTCACACGACAACTAAGAACCCAAGAGACAGAAAGGGCCACTTGAACCAGAGACCTACAATATCCTGAGACCAGAAGAACAAGTTGGTGCCCGGCCACAATCGATGTCTGCCCTGTCAGGGAGCACAAGAGACAACTCCTGAGGGAGCAGGAGACCAATGGGATACAGACCCCAAATTCTCATTAAAAGACCACACCTAATGGTATGATTGCGACTAGAGGAATCCCAGAGACAATGCTCCCCAGAACTTCTGATGGCACAGGACAGGAACCAACCCCGAAGACAAATCATCAGGCATGAAAAGGACTGGTCAGTGGGGGGGAGAGAGATACTGATGAAGAGCGAGCTAATTAAATCAGGTGGACACGGGAGAGTGTGTTGGCAACTCTTGACTGGAGGGGGGATGGGAAGATAGAGAGAGATGGAAGAAGGTAAAATTGGCACGAAACGAGAGACTGTAAGGGCTGACTCAATAGGGGGAGAGCAAGTGGGAGAAGGGAGTAAGATGTATGTAAACCTACATGTGACAGACTGATTGGAATGGTAAATGTTCACTTGAAGCTTAATAAAAATTTAAAAAAAAAAAAAAAAAAAAAAAAGAAAAAGCCAGAGATGAGCCATTCTTTCCAGAGTAAGAGCTTTAGAGAGAGGAATCAATAAGAATTTGCTTTTCCTCTAGTGGACAAAAGTCAGGGCCAATAATATACAAGTAAATGTTTAACAACCACCTCTCCAGAGAAAATAGCGAACACAGAGACACATTCATTACAAATTTTACTGATGTAAAGTTTGTGTAGCACATAAGTAATAAGATTTATAATACTCTTTATTGCAAATTCTATGTATCAAATTGATTCTCAGAATTATCTCACTGACTATCTTTGGGAATCTTGGGTTTTAAGAAATCTGGTATTTGTAGTCCACCCAAGCTCGCAGTTGATGAAGGAGTGTATTTCCGATACGAGTGTTGGTTGATATTTTCCTATATGTTATCAATTAAGATGAAAGTGAAAACACATCATAAAGTGAAACAAAAATCTTACCCATTTATGACACGAGCAATTTATTTGCAAAATCAGATTAATAGCTTTCAAATATGGGAAGAATATTCCTTTAATTTTTTTGTGCTTCTCATAAATCTATGCGGACATAACACAATTTAAATTTAATTTCCATTATTAACATTTTCTCCCTCACTTTCTTAAGCCCAGACACTCCATGCACTGATTTGTAGTGTCCTCACCCCCTCCATGGCCAGTTTCAAGTTACCAATATTACATCACTGAACACAGAGTCTACAATTACAGAGTATTTCCAGTATATAGATAAAATAAACCTAAACAACCTCAGTAGTATTGATAATAATGAAATGTAGTAAACTAATTAGGAAGTGATGAGCTCTGATCATTTATTACACTTTTTTTAATATAATTTACTTAATTGCAAGTTTATCTAATTTATCTTGTAATAATGGCTATATTTAAGAATTGGCTCATACAATTCCTGAAAATATAAGAAATAACCTACGAGCCAGTGTGAGCTAATAGGAGCCAGCTCCGGCACACAGCTAAGTCAAGACCACATAAAATGTGTAAGCTTTGGAATTGCAGCAAGTATTATATCTCTGCAGGTGGTTCTACCTGGGTGGCACAAATGGTTAAGCACTCAACTACTGACGGAAAGGCTGGTGGTTTGAATCCACCCAGAGGTGCCTTAGAAGAAAGGCCTGGCATTCTACTTCAGAAAGTTCACAGCCATTGAAAATCCTATGGAGCACAGTTCTAGTCTGGAACACATGAGTTGGAACTGATGTTGGGCAACTAATTTGTTTGTTTTTTCAACTCTATACTGAAATCCAGTCTTCCTGCCCTGCTTTAACCCCACCTTACCCTAGGATGGGAAGATACCTGCCTTAGTCACCTACTGCTGCTATAGCACAAATACTGCAAGTGGATGGTTTAACAAACAGAAATTTATTCTCTCACAGTCAAGGAGGCTAGAAGCCCAAATTTAGGGTCCCAGCTCCAGAGGAAAGCTTTCTTTCTCTGTTGGCTCTTGGGGAAGGTCCTTGTTATCAGTCTTCCCCTGAACTTCTCAGCACAGTGACCCTAGGTCCAGAGGACACGCACTGCTCCTGGCACTTTTTTCTTGGTGGTATAAAGTCTCCATTTCTCTGCTCAATTTTCTCTCATTTTATCACTTGTAAGATAAAAGGTAATGCAGGCCACAGTCCAAAGAAATTCCCCTTACATCTGATCAGGACTGTGACCTGAGAAAGGGTATCCCACCCTTATCCTCTTTAACATAACCTTATCTTGCCTCATTAACCATAGGCAGAGATTAGGATTTACAGCACATAGGAAAATTACATCACAGCACAACATAGAGGACAACCACACAGTACTGGGAATTATGGCCTAGCCAAGCTGACACACATTTTGGTGGGATACAATTCAATCCATGACAGTCCCCGTGCAGCCAAGCCAGAGCTCAGGAGAAGCCATTGATATCTCATTAACCCCAAGACAAGAACTCCAAGACCCACGAGAGGGTTCCCCTAGGTAAAGACCAAAGAACACTTCACTGAGTAATTGTTACAATTTCTATATTTCTCTTTGGTATATATTCTCAAAAAAATAGAACTTTTTTTTTTTTAAGCTCCTGAAGTTAAACAGTGCTTCTTTGATTAAACCACATGAATTGGTTAGAAAGAAATTAGGCTGCACATATTTCTTACGTTTTCAAGTAGCTCAAAGGCTTCTGAAGGTTAGAGATTTCCTGCTGCGGTGCTTGGTACAAAATCAAAAAATTTAGCCTAGTATTATGCACACAAAAGGTCATCAGTAAAACCTAATAAAGGAAGTGGAAAAGTCTTGTGCAGTTTTAAGTTGATCTCTCTTAACTATAGTTCTTTGTCCTTCCCCCATCTTATTTTTTCATAAACTCTCCTCTTGGAAGTAGCTGCAATGTAATGGTAGTTAAAAGGAGCTGTATCTCCTTCAGGCCAAAGAAAAATAAATGCCCTCAGGATATCCATTGGTGGTGCTAATCCTCAGAATTAATGTTTTAGAATCCTGAGGTTTAAACATCAACATGGTTTCTAGGCAAATAAAAAATGGAACAGCTTCAAACTTTTTAAATGTAAGTATTTTTATACTGTACACTGTTCGAGCTAATAAATGATAATGAGAAGATATTTAGAATATAATTAAATCTTTAAAATATGAATAATAAGGATGGTTAAAGCAGCTTTGTTTATTCTCAAACTACACATCCACGTTTTGTATCTGGTAATGCATATCAGATAATGAATTCACTTAATTTATATCTTGTCGTTATAGAATTTCTAGCTGTTTCATTTATGTATAAGTCAACTATATTTTACACAAATACAGGGATCTTGTTTTCTCTTTCAGTTTTCGTGGCACCCAGTGCTATCCAGGGAATCCCTGGGTGGCATAAATGGTTACGTGCTTGGCTACCAATGGAAAGACTGGCGTTTCTAATCCAACCAGAGGCACCTCAGAAGACAGGCCTGGTGACCCACTTCTGAAAGATCACAGCCACTGAAAATCCTGTGGAGCACAATTCTAGTCTGAAACACATGAGGTCTCCATAAGTCGGAATCAACTCAATAGCAATTGGTTGATAGTGGTATATAGTGCACACACTAGGTGCTCAGTAAATGCTTATAGAATGATTGTGTTGTATACGCTCCAATCCGAAAGCCTATATACAAAATTGTTCATAGCGGATAGAGTTCTTTAATCACCCTGGGCTTTTTCACTAATGATAAAACACTCAGGTTTGTGGCTTTCGGGGAAGAAAACAATCTGATCAAGAAAAGAACATTCTAGCCCTATTTTATAGTAACACAAATGTTCAAATAGCACCTTACTGAGTTATTAATGATAATCGACCATGTAGTACAGATCCGCTGTTGCTGCCAGGGAGGAGAGTTTAGATATTTCTCTGGTGAGACTGGTTTTAAGATTGTCCTCCACAATTATAATGTTTGATAACTACTCTATATATTTGTTTTTAATTACATTATCACTTTTATTTAGCAACTGGAGATGAAAATAATTGGTTATTCCAAAAGCTTATTTAAAGTATTATAAGTTAAAAACTTTCCATCCCGTTCATTTTTTAAGATAACCTTTCACAGGCAATTAGTTTATAATGTGCACAAGGTACTTTAGGGATTTAATTTTTTTTTTTTTAAGTTTTAAATGGTTAGTATTAATAATTGAAAATTGGTGAAAATATGGATGCAGCCAATTTTTAAAAACATTTTTAATAGTTATATAACATTGTGACAGGTGCATCTAGTCAATCTTTCGGTGAGTCATCTCAGATTAGTCACCTTCCATCTAGTGATCATCATAAATTTTATAAATTGATTAGATATATTTTTGTGATTAATTCATTATGCTTAGCTATTGTAAGTATGTTGAAAATAGATATCCCTACTAAATATGGTCAAAATATCTATATTTTCCACAATCTTGAAACATTGCACTTCCTACTTTAACAAAAATCTAAATAAAAATGAACTTGAAAAGCTGTGTTTGTACAGACAAATAAAATGTAAGTATATGCATTTGTTTCTCACCCTTGAATTAAAAAAAAAAAATTACAACAAGATACTTTTTGTTTTTATGTATAAATATTATAGTCATTCGTAGGGGCAAGGAATTATTTATACGGTGAATTCTTCTCCCTATTAAAAAAAGTTGCCGTGGAGTCAATTCCAACTCATAATGACCTTATAGGACAGAGTAGAACTGCTCCATAGGGTTTCCAAGGAGTGGTTGGTGGATTTGAACTGCAGACCTTTTGGTTAGCAGCCAAGCTCTTAACCACTGCACCACCAGATAAAAAATTTCCAAGCAATGGTTCCATATGCATTGATTAGTTAATATTAATTGCGTATGTTTCATAGGGGTGTTTGCACCTAGTAAAAGTGTTCCCTTTATATGATTTAAAAAAACTTCACTAAGAAATAAATGGGTTTTAACACCATTTAAATATTAATGTTACCAATCGCCAATCTGACACAAAGGGTCCTTGCCTTTTCCTGAATAAGAATACACATGAAAGGCAACCTTTATCTTCAGCAAGCTTTATTTTGCTTGAGTCAAGCAAAAGGAGTCAGCAGGGGTCTAAGCCTCTCCAAAAGGCTGACTGGAAAAGGGAAGCAAGGCTAGGGCTTATATGGGTTCGGTGGAGACAAAAGAGTAATGAATATTTAGTGGGCTTCTTTCAAGGGGCAGGTACTACTCAGAATGGTGGTGCATATTAATTAGGTTGCCTGCATCTGGAATCTAAGATGGAACCTGTTAGTATTCAAGTTGGAGGCCTCTTGGCAGCCCTTGGCATCACTTATTATGGGATATAGCACAAGCGCACTGATCTTTGGCACTACATCGCCATCTTTGACACTTTGTTCTTCTGTGCATGTGGGAGCTTGTAAAGGGGGAAGGGACTAGAGAAACACTAAGAAGGAGGTAGTAATCCACGGGTTGTTTCAGCCTTATCTAGTGTTGACAGGTAATCTTTTAATAGCTCTTTTGTTCCACCAGCACAGCTAACCCTGTCTCATTAATGGCTACACATTTTTGTTATTATCAGCCTAGCTCAGCCTTAATTGCTCAATCAAATCTGGAAAACAGAAAAAGTAAACCATAAGACACAACTTTCTTGAAATTATTAAAAAATTTACAGCATCAGTGGTCCCATAGAATTAAATGTAGATGATCTGGAGAAATTCATTGACCATAAAACTATTGACACTACTGATGTTTTTGGAGCCCTGGTGGAGTAGTGGTTAAGAGCTTGGCTGCTATCCAAAAGTTTGGCAGTTCATCCACCAGCCATTCCTTTGAAACTCTATGGGGCAGTTCTGCTCTGTTCTTTACGGTCACTATGAGTCAAAATTGACTTGACACCAACGGGCAACTGACGTTTGTTTGTTTAGGTTCCATTTCTCATGTTTAAAATATTTCTAAGTAAGAAAAATTATGGCTTATATTCATCGTATTCATGTTTGGAAGATAAAAGCAAAGAAGAAGAAACCTTAGATTTTAGGATGAATAAATAGCCTGAAGATAACATTTATTTTTTAAAAAAGACCCTGGTGTGTACCAGAAGTCATTCTTTGAGGAAAATATCAGTGAAGTGCTAATGATAAATGAAGTTTACCGCTAATAAAAATATTGCAGTGTTTATTTAAACCTCTCGGGATATCCTCCTTTATTACCGCTGTATTTATTAAAATGTAGGTACTTTATTTATTTTTCATTAATGTAATATATTTCTATATACAAGAAACCTAACCATGTTGGTTCTGAAGTAGTTTAGGCTCTTAGTGAAAACTCGAAGGAGTAATTGTTCACACCACAAAATCATTACACCATCCAGTATGTTTAACAAGAACGTCTGACTAGAATATCAATGATGCAGAAGATCAGTGTTGAGATCTGTTAGGGAAAGCAGCATAGCAACTTTCCCCACAATGCATTTCTCCAGACAACACTATCTATCTAAGTAGCAAATATTTGTTGTCCCTTATTGGTCTTTAAAGCAATAAGCATTGGCTTCTCTGATTCCATTTTGTTTTCGGGAGTATATGTAATTAGGTAAATCAACACTAAGATGACACATGGCCAGTCATGAACAAAAATAACAAAATTAGAGGCAACCACACTTTGTAATAACTTAAAAACTGCCTTCCAATGCCAGGATTTTCTTTGCTTGTATTTTCAAGTCCTCTGTCCACTCCTGTTTTAAGCTGTTTTCTTTAGGACTTCATTATGTTACTTGGGAGACTATTTCACACTCTATTAGCTACAGTCAATTTCATCACATTACTTGAAGTAAAAACACCCACAATTCTTTGCACCTTTTGAAAGTGCATTTCTTCCTTCTTGGTATTTAATAACTTGTAGCCTGGCACTTGAATTAGGGGGATAATCTTACCCCTTCTGGCACTGTGGTTTTAAGAAGGAGAAACTCTATTTGTCAGTTTTGAATCTTGTATTTTATCAAGATAAGCTGCATATCTACTATGTATCATAAAAATTGTCCAAAACTTGGAAATAAGGCAAAAAATATGGATCACACCTCCTTTTAATATTATATAGAGCAAAGGCCACCCGAGGATTTTCGAAAAGAATGTGTTTAGTTTATCTCATTATTTATATTCATTAAAGACCCCAGGCTTGTTTATTGGTAGATTTTTATCCAAAAAAGATGCAAATAATTTCTGACTGGTAGTTTTTTAGAACAGATAACCATAAATCCAAAGATTTATGGCCTCTTGAACATTAAACAAATTTATGTTTAACTCAGAAATCTCTTTCTTTATGATTACATTTTATTATCAGTATTTTATAAATCCATTTTTTTCTTTTATTATGCAACTTGTACAATTACATTTATTTTCTTAAATTTTACACTGTGCTTTAGGTGAAAGTTTACAGAGCAAATTAGTTTCCCATTAGTTATGTTTGTACTTAAAGTGTTCCATGACACTGGTTGTATTCCCCTCAGTGTGTCAGCACTATCCCCATTTCTGAACTGGTTTCCTTTCATCCGGATTTCTACTCCTTCCTGGCTTCTCAGCTTCGCTTTTTAGACAAATGTTGTCCTTTTGATCTTGTATAATTGATCCCTGTAAGGAACAAGTTCCTCTAGTATGTTATTGTTTATTTTATAGGCCTGTCTATTGTTTGGCTGATAAGTGGTCTCTCTGGGAATGGCTTCAGATCCAAGTCAAAAGGATTTCTTAAGGCCGTAGTCTCTGGGTTTCCTCCAGTCTCTGTGAGACCAGTAAGTCTGGCCTTTTTTGTGAGTTTGATTTTTTTGTTGTACATTATTCTTACTCTCCATTCCAGACCCTCTGTTGTGATCCCAGTCAGAGTGGTCTGTAGTGGTAGTGGGACACCATCTAGTTCTTGTGGTCTTGGGGTCATGTAGACTGTGGTTCATGTGCTCTGTTAGTCCTTTGGACTAATTGTTCCCTTATTAGAAATCTGACCTAACTTTCTTTGATAAATTGTCTATATATAACCTGAGCTCTTAAAAGCTCTTAAATGAGGTTGCAGGTCTCTTCACTAATTGATGTGTTAAATAAAATCTTCGAAAAGTGTTTATTTTAGGTTTGCCTGAAAGTCATGATTGCACTTTTTGAAAAAAATAGCATTTTAATCCATGCAGTGATTAAAATTCCTCCAAGTAATATGAGTAATAAGTTAAAGACACAAACCTATCCAGATTCTTGCTAATAAAATCAAACACTGAGCTAAGGCTGTATTAATAATATTACATTGAGCATAGCCTGAATGAGCATGTATTTAATATAGATCTTACACTTCCTTTGTGAACTTTACAGTTGACAATATAAGTTAGGTGAATGATAAAAAAGACATTTATTACCTTAGAAAAGTGATATAATGTTAACAACATTAAATGTATTCGAACTCCTAAGGCCTCATTAAAAATTACTTATATATATTTTATTTCGATGTACAGTCCAGGTCAATGCTAACTTAAACCACCAGTTGCCATTGAGTTGATTCTGACTCACAGTGACCCCATGTGTGTCAGAGTAGAACTGTGCTCTATAGGGTTTCAATGGCAGGTGTTTCAGAAATAGATTGCTGCAAGACTTTCTCATAAGGCACCTCTGGGTGAATGTGAACCTCCAACCATTTAACCATCCAAGTTCTCCTAATGTTCACTTACTTGTTTTTTTTTTTTTTCAAATGCAGTATTCAAGGATTTGTTAAATACTGTGATCTCAGATAAATATTTACAAGCAAATATATTGACCAGCTATTTTGTTTTTTTTTATTATTTTTATTAAGAATATTGCAATACTCCCACATCTACAGTATGATGTAATTCTAATATAGCATCAATATATAGGCTGTATATACTAGCTTGATTGTCTGCTATTATATTCTGGACAAAAATGTTACTTTTTATGGTAAAGAACATAAAAAGTTTAGAAAAATATAAAGTATTTTATATGTATCAGTTGTGAATGAGCTTCAGGGTGAAACGTAATACATAAAAAGGTAGGACTACACAAACTGTATTAGGTTAATGATTACTTCTGATACTTGCCACAAATAGAACAATTTTAAAAGTGTACTCACCCATAGAAGTAGCTATGGGCTGTTGAAAGAAGTTTTAAAATATCACTTAAGCTGAACTCATCAAAGTAAAATTAAAAATCTCTGTCTATATAATTAGGAATATATGCTAATATATAACTTACTTTGCCTAGGAATAGTTCTTTAGGTATTCAGAATTTACCCATTTATTAACTGATGACTTAAATATTATCTTCAGGCTCCTTCAATAAACTTGGGTAGATTTGGATTGTTTATCTGAAATGGAAAAATTAAAGTAAGACCATTTATTTGATTTTTGTCAAGGTGCTGCTTCAACTAAGTCATTTTCACATGCCTGGAGATATAAAATATACTAAAGAATGTTCTCTTAATTCCATTTTAGAGATAGATGGATCAGAAGTAAATAGTCATTTCCTTCAGCAATTTCCCAGTACTGACAGGCAGCCAACTTTGCAAGAATGAGCCTCTTAATTAATAAACCTCTTAGAAATAAGGCTACAAATATGCTCTCAACTTACTCCCAAACTCCAAGTATTGGATTCCTGTGATTAGACAATTTAACAGACTGGTTTAATTGCATTGCAGGCTCTCAATTATCTCATATACATGATCTAGTACAGAAGTGGAGATATTCTTCCCCAAGCAACATAAAAGTTGCTAAACAAAATTTTTTGCAGTAATGTTTGAAAACCTACTTCCTTCTGTATGCTACAAATATCAGATATCCATGAACTGGCTGATAGCAGTAGATACCAGCAGTGGGGTTAATGTTATTTATGATATAGTTGCAACAATATAAAGAAATTGGGGTTTGAGTTTAAAATAGTATAAAACAAGAACGGGACTTAAACCTCAGAATTTTTGAGCAATCTGTGAGCAAACTATGGAGACTCTGAAACTTACTCTGAATGTAGAGTAGCTAAAGCTAATGGAAGAAATGATGACCTAAATGAGCTAAACAGATTTTAGAGGGTGGCCAAAGAAGACAAAGTATTATAATGCGATGTGCAAAGACCTGGAGTTAGGAAACCAAAAGGGCAGAACATGCTCAACATTTCTCAAGCTGAATGAACTGAAGAAAAAAATTCAAGCCTTGCAATATTGAGTGATTCTATTGGGAAAATACTGAAAGACTCAGGAAGCATTAAAAGAAGATGAAAGGAATATAGAGAGTCACTGGATCAAAAAGGAATGGGCAAAGTTCAACCATTTCAAGAAGTAGCATATGATCAAGAATTGAGGATATGAAAGGAAGAAGTCCAAGCTACACTGAATAGAATGATGAAAAACAAGGCTCCAGGAATTGAATGAATACCAACTGAGATATTTCATCAAACAGATGCAATGCTGACGTGCTCACTTGTCTATGCCAAGAAATTTGGAACACAGCTACCTGGCCAGCCAACTGAAAGAGATCCATATCTGTGCCCATTCCAAAGAAAAGTGTTATGAATTGAGCTGTGTACCGCAAAAACATGTGTCAACCTGGTTAGGTCATGATTATCAGTATTGTATAATTGTCTACCATTTTGTCATGATATGATTTTCCTACGTGTTGTAAATCCTATCACCATGATGTTAATAAAATGGATTATCAGCAATTACATTCTTGAGATCTACAAATTAGATAGTGTCTTAAGCTAATCTCTTTTAGATATAAAACAGATAAGTGAGCAGAGAGAGAGGGGAACCTCATAACACCAAGAAGGCAATGCCAGGAACAGAATGCATCTTTTGGACCTGAGGTTCCTGCACTCAGAAGCTCCTTGACCAGAGGAAGATTGATGAAAAGGACTTTCCTCTAAAGCCAAAAGAAAGAGAAAGACTCCCCTGGAGCAGATGCCCTGAATTCAGACTTTTAGCCTACTAGGCTGTGAAAGAATAAATTTCTCTTGTAAAATCCATCCACTTATAATATTTCTGTTATAGCAGCACTAGATAACTAAGACAGAATTTTGTACCAGGAGTGGGGTGTTGCTTTAACAGATACCAAAAATGTGGAAGCAGTTTTAAAACTGTGAAAGAATAGAAGGCTCAGAAGAAAGTGAGGAGAACTGTTAACACCAGAGATGGCACAGATAGTGAGAAGCAGCAGCAGAGGACTGGCAGCAGCAGAGAACCAGCAGCAACACAGCAGGAGAACAGCGTCAGACAGCACTGGAGCTGACCCATGGAGTGAGGGAGCTGGGTGCCTGTGTGAGGGTGGCTTCCTGGCAGAATGAGCTGCCTCCAGGTACTTATTGGTGGAGCTACAGAGCTTTGGAACACTTGCCCCAGCAGGGAAGATGTGGGCATGAGGCCCAGTGGCCAAGAGGCTAAGGATCCAGGAAGCAGAAGCTGAAGAGACAAGGAACACAGGAAGCTGAGCTGCCTCAGTCTCAAAAGGTATGGCAAGGACTTTTGGGGTTTCAAAGGGTGGAGCCATGGTCTCTGGTGTTTTTAAAGGTGGAGGCACCACTCGGACTAGAAGAATGGTGCACCTGTAGCTGGTAGCAGCAGAGTTGCTTTCCCAGTATGCCTGGAAGAGTGTGATAAAATAAATTTCTCTTCAATAAAGCCATCCACTTATGGTATTTCTGTTATAGCAGCACTAGATAACTAAGACAAAAGGTGATCCAACAGAATGAGGAAATTATCAAACAGTTTATCATTAATATCATACACAAGTAAAATTTTGCTGAAGATAATTCAAAAATGGTTGCAGCAGTAAATCAACAGGGAACTGCCAGAAAAAATTCAAGCCAGATTCAGAAGAGGGCATAGATCAAGGAATATCATTGCTAATGTCAGATGAATCTTGGCTAAAAGCTGAGAATACAAGAAATATGTTTGCCTGTGTTTTATTGATTATGCTAAGGCTTTTGATTATGTGAATCACAACAAATTATGGATAACATTGAGAAGAATGGGAATTCCAGAACACTTAACTGTGCTCATGAGGGACCCATACATGGAACAAGTGGCAGTCATCTGACCAGAACAAGGAGACACTGAGTGGTTTAAAATCAGGAAAAGTGTGCATCAAGGTTTTATCCTTACAACATACTTCTTCAATTTGTATGCTGAGCAAATAATCCAAAAATCTGAACCATATTAAGAAGAACATGATATCAGAATTGGAGGAAGACTCATTAACAACCCGCAATATGCAGATGACACAATCTTGCTTGCTGAAAGTGAAGAGGGCTTGAAGCTCTCTCTGATGAAGATCAAAGACTGCAGTCTTCAGTATGGATTATACCACAACAGAAAGAAAACAAAATCTCACAACTGAACCATTAAGTAACATCATAATAAACAGAAGAAAATTTGAAATTGTCCAGGATTTCATTTTACTTGGATCCACCATCAACTCTCATGAGAGCAGCAGTCAGGAAATCAAATAGCATGTTTCATTGGTCAAATCTCCTGCAAAAGAACTCTTTTAAGTGTTAAAAAGCAAAGATGTTACTTTGATGACTAAGGTGTACCTTTAATCATCTCATACGCATATGAAAGCTGGACAATGAATAAAGAAGACTGAAGGAGAATTGATGCCTTCGAATTATAGTGTTGGCAAAGAATATTGAATCTACCATGGACAGCCAGAAGCATGAACAAACCTGTCTTGAAGGAAGTGCAACCAAAATGCTCCTTAGAAATGGGGATGGCTGAACTTTGTCTTGCATACTTTGGACATGTTATCAGGAGGGACCAGTTCCTGGGGAAGGACATCATGCTTAGTAAAGTAGAGGATCAGGGAAAAAGAGGAAGATCCTCAACAAAATGGATTGACACTGTGCCTACTCTTAATAGGTTTTGGGGGGTTTCGCTTTGGGCCTATTGTAAATAATACTGCCCTAAATAATTTTGTACATGTTCTTTGGTGCATATATGCATACATTTCTTTTGAGAGTATACTTAGGAATGAAAATTTTAGACTATAGTGTATACATATGTTTAACTTTAGAAGCAATCCTAGTTTTGTACATGTTCTTTGGTGCATATATGCATACATTTCTTTTGAGAGTATACTTAGGAATGAAAATTTTAGACTATAGTGTATAAAAAAATGTTTAACTTTAGAAGCAATCCTAGTTTTCCAAAATGGTTTTTAAAAATTTATACTCAAATCAGTAATATGATTGTATCATATCACTTGGCACTTGGCAATATCAGTCTTTTTCATTTTAGCCATTATTGTTCACGTGTAGGATATTGTATTGAGGTTCCATTATCATGACATCTAATGAGGTTGAGCACCTTCTAATACATATATTAGTCATATGTCTATCCTATTTTGTATGATTTGATCAGTCTTCTCATGCTTTTTTTCTGTTGATCCTTCTCATTTTGTTTGTAAGAGATCTTTGTATATATTTATATATATTGAACATGAAACTTTTTTCCATTATATGTGCTGCAAATACATTCACCTACTCAATGGCTTGACTTTTCACTTTCTTGATAGTGTCTTCTGATAAGTAGAAATTTCCAATTTTAATGAAATTAATATTACAAATAGTTTTCTTTGTTAGTGTTGTTTCTGTCTCATTTTGTAATCTCTCATTAAATATTCTTTATTACCTTTGAGATGCTTTATTATTTACTTTTCTTAATTAGACATACAATCCACCTGAAACTGAATGTTGTTTATTGTGTGAAGTCATAGTTCAGCTTTTTTTCCTTTTGTGTATATCCACTTGACCTAGTATTATTTGTTGAAAATATCTATGTTTTCTTTACTCTTTTGTAGTTATGTCTTTATTATAAATCAAGAATCATTGTAAGTGTGTACATAATTTATTTCTAAACTCAATTCTATTCCATGACATTATTTGTCTATCATTGTGCAAACTCTGCATTTAGCTATCCATTAAATATTGATATCCAACTTTGTTCTTCCACTTAGATTATCCTGGCTATTCTTGGCTTTTCAAAATTTAATATAAATTTAATCAATGTGTGACTATCTATAAATATGCCTGCTAGAATTTTGGTTGACATTACACTAATATATTATGCTTTCCCACCAAATCAGTGAGTAGCAGAGAAACCAGGTGATCACAGCTAAATTTATTGATAAGAACTGTAAAGTTTAAGAGAGTATGAGTTAAAATGACAGGCAGTTAGTGCCAAAGAGAGATACCACCTCAGATCTTTTGGTCCCCTTACTATCTAATAATACATAAATAAATAAATATTATTGCCACTCACCTTGTTTTCCACCTGTCCTTAAAAAAAAAAGAAAGTTGCCATGAGTTGATTCTGACTGATGGCAACCCAAGTGTGTCAGAGTAGAGCTGCTCCATAGGTTTTCAATGGTTGATTTTTTCCAAGTAGATCCCCATACTCTTCTTCCAAGGTGCGTCTGAGTAGACAACCTTTCAACAAAAAAGCCAACCACATTAAACATTTCTACCATCCAGGGACCCCTCCACATATCTTTCATGAACAATAAAACCATGACACAGTCCAAAGAGCACCATCAAAAGACCCAAATTCTAGTCCCAAATTTGGCATTCCAAAGTCAATTTATTTAATCTCATTGGATTTCATCTGTGTCAATAGTCAAACTAACAAGGTAAATTCCACAATTCCTAAGACCCTTTCCTTCTGTAAAAATTCTACTATTTTAAGAGAATGTCTGATTTTGCTTAAAATATAAACTCACTGAATAGGAAGTGCAACTTCTGCTCAGGATGTAGAAACACCCAAGGGAACAATGTTCCCATCCTTACAACAACAACAATAACAAAAAGTGGAAAAAATGGATAAGTTGCACCACACAGACATGCAGGAGGTGAGTGATGACAGCTGGGGAATAGGCTCAAATCATTGAAACATCAAAACACTCCATGATTTACTAGCCCCAAGGATGGTGTGTGGTGATTAGTGATACTGGGCTGTCATTTACCCTTGTCTCTTTACAACTTTCTACCTTGATAACTAGAAACCATGTCCAACTAATCTGAACTGAGTACATCCATACCTGAATAGCAAGGATGAAAGGAGGCAGTCTTACAGAAGTATATTCGTAGAAAAATTCTAACATCTGCTTGAGGAAAAGAAATCAATATCCAAGTGTGTTTTTAAGAAAATATGTTTAAATAGACACTAAATATTTCAAGTATTTGTACAAAATTGGAATGAAATTATTTTAGAAATTTATATTTCATTTGTTTTTATACTTGAAGGTCATCTATTTTAGAGGCCATCATTTTTACAAGACTGTGTGAAAACACCAACACAACATTTTAAAAATCACATACAGAGTCCTTAAGCACTGCAATTATTAATCATATTTGTTGTGATTTTTAGTGTTCTTTTTGTATCTGTATCATTTACCATCTCAGAGGCTATATTCTAGGCTTTGATGAACTGCATACTAACTGTGCTATAATAATTGTTTGAAAGTTCTGTCAAATATCACTGTGCTTACTAAATCATGCATCACCAATGTTAAGATTTGCAGTAATAAAGTTATGCCATGGTAATTTTTCTGAAACATTGCAGCATATGGTGCCAGATGCCAAGGACATACTAATTAATGAGACAATTAGCACATAGACATTAGATCAACATAATGTGTCTACAGCCAAGGCTTAGGGTGTAACTCAGAAAGCAGCTTGAAATCTTAAGGTGAATGTTGCACAAAACTTAATATTGATCCTTAACAGCACTATGCAAGCAACGTGCTCATGGTCTTTTTTTTTTTTTTTAATTTTTATTAAGCTTCAAGTGAACATTTACCATTCCAATCAGTCTGTCACATGTAGGTTTACATACATCTTACTCCCTTCTCCCACTTGCTCTCCCCCTATTGAGTCAGCCCTTACAGTCTCTCGTTTCGTGCCAATTTTACCTTCTTCCCTCTCTCTCTATCTTCCCATCCCCCCTCCAGTCAAGAGTTGCCAACACACTCTCCCGTGTCCACCTGATTTAATTAGCTCACTCTTCATCAGTATCTCTCTCCCCCCCACTGACCAGTCCTTTTCATGCCTGATGATTTGTCTTCAGGGATGGTTCCTGTCCTGTGCCATCAGAAGTTCTGGGGAGCATTGTCTCTGGGATTCCTCTAGTCGCAATCACACCATTAGGTGTGGTCTTTTAATGAGAATTTGGGGTCTGCATCCCATTGGTCTCCTGCTCCCTCAGGAGTTGTCTGTTGTGTTCCCTGACAGGGCAGACATCGATTGTGGCCGGGCACCAACTAGTTCTTCTGGTCTCAGGATAATGTAGATCTCTGGTTCAAGTGGCTCTTTCTGTCTCTTGGGTTCTTAGTTGTCGTGTGACCTTGGTGTTCTTCCTTTGCCTTTGCTCCCGGTGGGTTGAGACCAATTAATGTATTTTAGATGGCTGCTTGTTGGCATTTAGGACCCCAGGTGCCACAATTCAAAGTGGGATGCAGAGTGTTTTCATAATAGAATTGTTTTGCCCGTTGATTTAGAAGTCCTCTCAAACCAAGTTCCCCAGACCCCAGCCCCTGCTTCGCTATCCTTTGAAGCTTTCATTTTATCTCGGAAACCTCTTTACTTTTAATCCTGTCCAATTAGGCTGACCTTCCTTGTTTTGAGTGTTGTCTTTCCCTTCACCCAAAGCAGTTCCCATCTACAGATTGATCAATAAAAAGCCCTCTCCCTCCCTCCCTCCCTCCCTCCCCCCTTTGTAACCACAAAAGTATGTGTTCTTTTCCTTTTTTTCTATTTCTCAAGATCTTATAACAGTGGTCTTATACAATATTTGTGCTTTTGCAACTGACTCATTTCGCTCAGCATAATGCCTTCCAGATTCCTCCATGTTATGAAATGTTTCAGAGACTCGTCACTGTTCTTTATCGATGCGTAGTATTCCATTGTGTGAATATACCACAATTTATTTACCCATTCATCCGTTGATGGACATCTTGGTTGCTTCCAGCTTTTTGCTATTGTAAACAGAGCTGCAATAAACATGGGTGTGCATATATCTGTTTGTGTGAAGGGTCTTGTATTTTTAGGGTATATTCCGAGGAGTGGGATTTCTGGGTTGTATGGTAGTTCTATTTCTAACTGTTTAAGATAACGCCAGATGGATTTCCAAAGTGGTTGTACCATTTTACAATCCCACCAGCAGTGTATGAGAGTTCCAGTCTCTCCGCAGCCTCTCCAACATTTATTATTTTGTGTTTTTTGAATTAATGCCAGTCTAGTTGGTGTCAGATGGAATCTCATCGTAGTTTTAATTTGCATTTCTCTAATGACTAATGATCGAGAGCATTTTCTCATGTATCTGTTGGCTGCCTGAATATCTTCCTTAGTGAAATGTGTGTTCATATCCTTTGCCCACTTCTTGATTGGGTTGTTTGTCTTTTTGTGGTTGAGTTTTGACAGAATCATGTAGATTTTAGAGATCAGGCGCTGGTCTGAGATGTCATAGCTGAATATTCTTTCCCAGTCTGTTGGTGGTCTTTTTACTCTTTTGGTGAAGTCTTTAGATGAGCATAGGTGTTTGATTTTTAGGAGCTCCCAGTTATCTGGTTTCTCTTCATCATTTTTGGTAATGTTTTGTATCCTGTTTATGCCCTGTATTAGGGCTCCTAGGGTGGATCCTATTTTTTCTTCCATGATTTTTATCGTTTTAGTCTTTATGTTTAGGTCTTTGATCCACTTGGAGTTAATTTTTGTGCATGGTGTGAGGTATGGGTCCTGTTTCATTCTTTTGCAAATGGATATCCAGGTATGCCAGCACCATTTGTTAAAAAGACTATTATTTCCCCAATTGACTGACACTGGTCCTTTGTCAAATATCAGCTGCTCATAAATGGATGGATTTATATCTGGATTCTCAATTCTGTTCCATTGGTCTATGTGCCTGTTGTTGTACCAGTACCAGGCTGTTTTGACTACTGTAGCTATATAATAGGTTCTGAAATCAGGTAGGGTGAGGCCTCTCACTTTCTTCTTCTTTTTCAGTTATGTTTTGCTTATCCGGGGGTTCTTTCCTTTCCATATGAAATTAGTGATTTGTTTCTCTATTCCCTTAAAGTATGACATTGGTATTTGGATTGGTAGTGCGTTGTATGTATAAATGGCTTTTGGTAGAAGAGACATTTTTACTATGTTAAGTCTTCCTATCCATGAGCAGGGTATGTTTTTCCATTTAAGTGTGTCCTTTTGAATTTCTTGTAGCAGAGTTTTATAGTTTTCTTTGTATAGGTCTTTTACATCCTTGGTAAGATTTATTCCTAAGTATTTTATCTTCTTGGGGGCTACTGTGAATGGTATTGATTTGGTTATTTCCTCTTCGGTGTTCTTTTTGTTGATGTAGAGGAATCCAAGTGATTTTTGTATGTTTATTTTATATCCTGAGACTCTTCCAAACTCTTCTATTAGTTTCAGTAGTTTTCTGGAGGATTTCTTAGGGTTTTCCATGTATACGATCATGTCATCTGCAAATAGTGATAGCTTTACTTCCTCCTTACCAATCTGGATACCCTTTATTTCTTTGTCTAGCCTAATTGCCCTGGCTAGGACTTCAAGTACGATGTTGAATAAGAGCGGTGATAAGGGGCATCCTTGTCTGGTTCCCGTTCTCAAGGGAAATGCTTTCAGGTTCTCTCCATTTAGAGTGATATTGGCCGTTGGCTTTGCATATATGCCCTTTATTATGTTGAGGAATTTTCCTTCAATTCCTATTTTGGTGAGAGTTTTTATCATAAATGGGTGTTGGACTTTGTCAAATGCCTTTTCTGCATCAATTGATAAAATCATGTGGTTTTTGTCTTTTGTTTTATTTATGTGATGGATTACATTAATGGTTTTTCTGATATTAAACCAGCCTTGCATACCTGGTATAAATCCCACTTGATCAGGGTGAATTATTTTTTTGATGTGTTGTTGGATTCTATTGGCTAGAATTTTGTTAAGGATTTTTGCATCTATGTTCATGAGGGATATAGGTCTAAAATTTTCTTTTCTTGTAATGTCTTTACCTGGTTTTGGTATCAGGGAGATGGTAGCTTCATAGAATGAGTTGGGTAGTATTCCGTCTTTTTCTATACTTTGAAATACCTTCAATAGTATCGTGTTAGGTCTTCTCTGAAGGTTTGGTAGAACTCTGCAGTGAAGCCATCTGGGCCAGGACTTTTTTTTGTTGGGAGTTTTTTGATTACCGTTTCAATCTCTTTTTTTGTTATGGGTCTATTTAGTTGTTCTACTTCTGAATGTGTTAGTTTAGGTAAGTAGTATTGTTCCAAGAATTTATCCATTTCTTCTAGGTTTTCAAATTTGTTAGAGTACAATTTTATGTAGTAATCTGATATGATTCTTTTGATTTCATTTGGTTCTGTTGTGATGTGGTCCTTCTCATTTCTTATTCGGGTTATTTGTTTCCTTTCCTGTTTTTCTTTAGTCAGTCTAGCCAATGGTTTATCAATTTTGTTAATTTTTTCAAAGAACCAGCTTTTGGCTTTGTTAATTCTTTCAATTGTTTTTCTGTTCTCTAATTCATTTAGTTCAGCTCTAATTTTTATTATTTGTTTTCTTCTGGTGCCTGATGGATTCTTTTGTTGCTCACTTTCTATTTGTTCAAGTTGTCGGGACAGTTCTCTGATTTTGGCTCTTTCTTCTTTTTGTATGTGTGCATTTATTGATATAAATTGGCCTCTGAGCACTGCTTTTGCTGTGTCCCAGAGGTTTTGATAGGAAGTATTTTCATTCTCGTTGCTTTCTAAGAATTTCCTTATTCCCTCCTTGATGTCTTCTATAACCCAGTCTTTTTTCAGGAGGGTATTGTTCATTTTCCAAGTATTTGATTTCTTTTCCCTAGTTTTTCTGTTATTGATTTCTAGCTTCATTGCCTTGTGGTCTGAGAAGATGCTTTGTAATATTTCGATGTTTTGGATTCTGGAAAGATTTGTTTTATGCCCTAATATGTGGTCTATTCTAGAGAATGTTCCATGTACGCTAGAAAAAAAAGTATATTTTGCAGCAGTTGGGTGGAGAGTTCTGTATAAGTCAATGAGGTCAAGTTGGTTGATTGTTGTAAGTAGGTCTTCCGTGTCTCTGTTCAGCTTCTTACTGGATGTCCTGTCCTTCTCCGAAAGTGGTGTGTTGAAGTCTCCTACTATATATGTGGAGGTGTCTATCTCACTTTTCAATTCTGTTAAAATTTGATTTATGTATCTTGCAGCCCTGTCATTAGGTGCGTAAATATTTAATATGGTTATGTCTTCCTGATCAATTGTCCCTTTTATCATTATATAGTGTCCTTCTTTATCCTTTGTGGTGGATTTAAGTCTAAAGTCTATTTTGTCAGAAATTAATATTGCTACTCCTCATCTTTTTTGCTTATTGTTTGCTTGATATATTTTTTTCCATCCTTTGAGTTTTAGTTTGTTTGTGTCTCTAAGTCTAAGGTGTGTCTCTTGTAGGCAGCATATAGATGGATCGTGTTTTTTTATCCAGTCCGTGACTCTCTGTCTCTTTATTGGTGCATTTAGTCCATTTACATTCAGCGTAATTATAGATAAGTAAGTTTTTAGTGCTGTCATTTTGATGCCTTTTCATGTGTGTTGTTGGCCATTTCATTTTTCCACATGCTTTTTTGTGCTGAGACGTTTTTCTTAGTAGCTTGTGAGATCCTCATTTTCATAATGTTTAACTTTGTGTTTATTGAGTCGTTACGTTTTTCTTGGCTTTTTTCTTGAGTTATAGAGTTGTTATACCTTTTTGTGGTTACCTTATTATTTACCCCTATTTTTCTAAGTAAAAACCTAACTTGTATTGTTCTATATCGCCTTGTATCACTCTCCATATGGCAGTTCAATGCCTCCTATATTTAGTCCCTCTTTTTGATTATTTTGATCGTTTATCTATTGATTTCCATGATTTCCTGTTGTGTGTATTATTTTGTTTATTTATTTATTTTTTAGAATTAGTCTTAATTTGTTTGTTTTTGTGCTTTCCCTGTTTGAGTTGCGTTGATATCAGGACGTTCTGTTTTGTGACCTTGTATTGTGCTGGTACCTGATATTATTGGTCATCCGGCCAAACAATCTCCTTTAGCATTTCTTGCAGTCTTGGTTTAGTTTTTGCAAATTCTCTAAACTTGTGTTTATCTGTAAATATCTTAATTTCGCCTTCATATTTCAGAGAGAGTTTTGCTGGATATATGATCCTTGGTTGGCAGTTTTTCTCGTTTAGTGCTCTGTATATGTCGTCCCATTCCCTTCTTGCCTGCATGGTTTCTGCTGAGTAGTCTGAACTCATTCTTATTGATTCTCCCTTGAAGGAAACCTTTCTTTTCTCCCTGGCTGCTTTTAAAATTTTCTGTTTGTCTTTGGTTTTGGCAAGTTTGATGATGATATGTCTTGGTGTTTTTCTTTTTGGATCAATCTTAAATGGGGTTCGATGAGCATCTTGGATAGATATCCTTTCTTCTTTCATGATGTCAGGGAAGTTTTGTGTCAGGAGTTCTTCAACTATTTTCTCTGTGTTTTCTGTCCCCCCTCCCTGTTCTGGGACTCCAATCACTCGCAAGTTATCCTTCTTGATAGAGTCCCACATGATTCTTAGGGTTTCTTCATTTTTTTTAATTCTTTTATCTGATTTTTTTTCAGCTATGTTGGTGTTGTTTCCCTGGTCCTCCAGAAGTCCCAGTCTACATTCTAATTGCTCGAGTCTGCTCCTCTGACTTTCTATTGCGTTGTCAAATTCTGTAATTTTATTGTTAATCTTTTGGATTTCTACATGCTGTCTCTCTATGGATTCTTGCAACTTGTTAATTTTTCCACTATGTTCTTGAATAATCTTTTTGAGTTCTTCAACAGTTTTATCAGTGTGTTCCTTGGCTTTTTCTGCACTTATCCTAATTTCATTTGTGATATCTTTAAGCATTCTGTAAATTCGTTTTTTATATTCTGTATCTGATAATTCCAGGATTGTATCTTCATTTGGGAAAGATTTTGATTCTTTTGTTTGGGGGGTTGGAGAAGCTGTCATGGTCTGTTTCTTTATGTGGTTTGATATGGACTGCTGTCTCCGAGCCATCACTGGGAAACTAGATTTTCCAAGTAGTCAGCTAAAAAAAAAATGCAGTCAGATCCCTATCTGAATTCTCTCTCTGGCTCCGGGTATTCGGATGTTAATGGGGTCGCCTGGGGAGGGTGGGGGAGGGATCTGAGAGCTAGGAGTGTAGCACCACAGAATATAGAGCTGAACACCACGTTCACGCTCCGCCCCCGTTCGCCAAAATCCGGGCTGGACGGGTCCCTGGCTAGGACACTGCTTTCCTTGCTCGGAAACCAGTCACTTCCTCCTGGGGACTTCCTCCGGTGCGCGGCACTGCTCGTGGGCACTGGGTGGGCGTTTCCCTCACGAACGGGTGGGCCCGCCCCCAGGGTCTATTCAGGCGATTATAATTGGGTCCCGTGGTCACGCCCCGCCTGTGCGCGCGCCCAAATCCCAGCGGGATGACTTCCGGGTTGAGACGCTGCTTTCCCTGTTCGGGAACCAGTCACTTCCTCCCCGGGACTTCTCCTTCCGGAGCGCCACACCTCTCGCGCGAACTGGGTTGGCGTCACCTGCACGGCCAGGTGGGCCCGCCCCCTGGGTCAATTCAGGGTAATAAAAATGGACCCTGCGCTCACGCCCCGCCCGTGCGCACGCCCAAATCCCAGCGGGATGACTTCCGGGTTGAGAGGCTGCTTTCCCCGTTCCGGAACCAGTCACTTCCTCCCGGGGACTTCTCCTTCCGGAGCGCCACACCTCTCGCACGAACTGGTTTGGCGTCACCTGCACGGCCAGGTGGGCCCGCCCCCTGGGTCAATTCAGGGCAATAAAAATGGACTCCGCGCTCACGCCCCGCTCGTGCGCGCGCCCAAGCCCCGGCAGGACGGCACCCCGTCTGGGACGCTACTTTCTGCGCTTCGGGACCAATCAGTTCCTCCGCACGGCCAGGTGGGCCCGCCCCCTGGGTCTTTTGAGCAATAAGAATATAGAAAGTGTGCTATTTATCCAATTATTCTCCCTTTTCCTTTCAGAGAGGAACACACTGAGAAACAGCAGCACTTTATATGCTTTGATCAAAAGCCTTAATCAAAAATAGTTTTCACATTACACTTGATACTCTTAAGAATAAGAGCTGGTTTCAGGGTGGAGTCTTCCAGCTGAACATGCCTCAGTGCAGTGTTCTGGCCTGAAGCCTCCTAAGTGAGGAGTAGAAACTGGTTGAATAGCCAAAGGGCCAACCAACTGAAGGTCAACGTGTCTATATTAAGCAGTCTCAGTAGCTAAACAAATTATAATCACACAGTTCAAACTTTTAAAATAAAAATGATACCATATTACATTTCTATAGGCTTTACATTTTGGCAAATTACTTTGCTGCATATAAGTTAAAGCTAAGAGTTCCGGAGCCAGATTAGTCAAGGAAAAACTCCAGCTCCACCACTCACAAGCTCCATGACCTTGGGAAAGTTACCTAAACTCGATTAGTGACATTACTTTTAGCCTGTAATGGAAATTATTACAATATCTACCTCAGAGGGCTTTGGGAGAATTAATTGAACTAGTCCATTGAATCAGTTAACACAAGGCCTGGCACATAGAAAGCACTCAATAAGTGTTATAACTTATTATATTTATTCTCCCAGCAGCTCAGGGTGGCAGTTATCATATTTACAATCAATACAGATGTAGAAATTTGAACAACAAAGGTTATAAATGCCTTTCCAAAATTTATGGAGGTGGTGAGTTTCAGAGTTGGACCTTGAATCCAGTACTCTGAGCTCCAAATTCAAAATTCTCCTCACTGCCGCCATTGCACTGTATGTTGTTTTTGTTCGTTTGTGTTTGGTAGGCTCCAACTCATGCTGACCTCATGGACAGTAGGCCAAAATGCTGCTTGGTCCTGTGCCATCTTCATGATCAATATGTTTGAATCCATTGTTGTGACAATTGTGTCAATTCATCTCACTGAGGGCTTTCCTCATTTATGTTCACCTTCCACATTACCAAACATGATGTCCTTTTTTAGTGATTGGTATTTCCTGATGACGTGTCCAAAGTAAGTGAGTGGCAGTCTCACTGTCCTCATTTCTAAGGAATGTTCTGGTTGTATTATTTATTCTAAAACTGATTTGTTCATTCTTTTGATAGAGATAGAGAAAAATGAATTGGGCTTATTGGATACAGTATGCCAGATTCAACGGACTTATTCAAATTAAACCTGATAAAAATCATTAAACATAAAATTTCACTTTATTTAACTACAACTAATCTGTGATCTTAAAGATAAACACCTCAGAATTCTTTCTGAATTGTCTCCAAATTGTTCACTCAGATATACATTTGACTATCTCCACTGCTGCGAACATATCAGTTGGAAGATTGTTGCCTGAAAGCTGGAGGAGACAACTTCAGCTGTGTGCTCTTCCTTGTGGTAAATGTTCAGACTTTCACACAATCCCGGGGGAACTGAGCAAACAAGTTTGGAATACACAATCTGTGTTGCAAAATGCAAACCATTACAAATAAAACTAAACCCTACATTATGTATTTTTACCTATCATTCTTAGCTTTTATAGGCTAGTTCTTTGCAGTTGGAAATCGAAAAACTTTTCCCATTTTGAAAACTGGAAACAAAAAAGTAAGCTGCAAGAAAAGTTGAATCCCCATATTAATTCTACAGGAGGCCTTCCCCCTTATAGTTTGCAGGTAGCCTTGCACCTCCATACCTCCACAGCTACCAAACTCAACTCTCCTTTTATAGACTCTTGCCCTTCCCTTACAAAGATTTTAAACCAAGAATTGAAGGAAAACAAAAGATATTTTCATGGGAATGCTGAAATCACCAATGCTGCCCAACAGAGAAAAAAAAAAAAAAAAAGTTCTCAGAAAGCTAGTTGCTGAGGTAGGTTCAGAATGAGTATTCTGAGAACTGTCTTGCAAATTGAAAGAATGAAGCCTAAGAGACCTACATCTAATGGGATATTAAAATATGTTTAATATACAAATCCAAAAGCATGACCACTAATAGAAATAGAAGTGTGTCATCCTTGTTAAAAACATGACAATCATTAGTTGATTTCATTGACTTCTCAGTGACCTATAAAGAGTAGTTTGACCCTTGAGAAGCAAATCTAATTCTGAACAGGCGTTACCACTGATACAAAATGACTCTTTCCTGAGTATGTTTTTTAATATCTCAAGTTCATTGAAATCTCTCATTATCTACTGCCTATCCACTGCCTCTACATTTTATTCTCTCTCATATTTTGTGTTAAACTTAATATTTTATAAAACGCTTTAAATGCCAACTAATTCACAAGTTGACTAGTCTGAATTAATTTAAAAAATCTGAATTATGTATTTTCAGAATGAAGACTTATTGCTTTCCAGTATAGAAAAAAAATCTAACTGCAAACTACAACAATGAAACTTACACATTCAAAAATCTGTCTGGATGTTCTGTGAGGCCAAATACTTAGGAACAACTAGCTCCAATTCTGGTTTCCTCAAATGAAAGGAAATAACATGAAACTTTTGCCTATGAGTGAAACTCATGGTTTTTTTGCTTTTTTTCCCAATTCGGTCTCCAAGAGTGAATATATATTTAGGGAAATAACATAGTTACTGTTGATGTTATTGCCTTCAAAAATGTCATGTTTGTTTTTCTCTCAATTTTTAAGGGTTTCTCTCAATTTTTAAGCCACGTATTTCTGGCTGGCAAATAACTATCCAAACCATAATAACTGAAGAAACTCTTGCCATAAGATAGCACTCATTTCTTCCTTTTATCAAAGACTCCTGGGATTTTTATGTCCATTATATAAAATCCAAAAAAACCAAACCCGTCTTCATTGAATCAATTCCCACTCATAGCGACCCTATAGGACAGAATAGAGCTGCCCCATACGGTTTCCAAGGAGTGGCTGGTAGATTTGAACTGCCGACATCTTGGTTAGTAGCCAAGCTCTTAACCACTGTGGCACCAGGGCTCCGTCCACTATATGGTACTCCTCAAAATAGGAAGTTTGTGTAGAGTCTGAGAACAGTCATAGAAATGCTGATTGCCAGTAAATTAATCATGAAGTTTAAGGTTTAAAGTATAGGGAAAAATCATTCTAAGGTAAATAAAATTGATTTACAAGGTCTTAAAATATATGGTGGTTGTATCATCCAGGAATTACATTCACTCGATCCCCAAACAGCGGCTTATTTGTACTTATATACATCAAGTCCAGCAATAGGAAGTCCAGAGCTGGTGTGGTAGCTTCGAGATACAGGTTGAAACTCCATCTCCTGCTATCTTTCTCCTCCTTCACACATGGCTTCTATCTTCAAGTTTACCTCACAGTTATAAGATGGTTTTGGAGCTGCAACTACCACATCAACATCCCAAGGAAAAGGAAAAATAAAGGGAGCTTTCTTACATGCTCCATCCAACTTTTACTTATGTTTGATGACAAACCCTATCCATACAAAAGAGCCTGATACTTGTTGTTACTTGCTGGTTACATTGTCATGCCAAGCAATCTAAGTCATACCGTATCTACATGCAGTGGCATCTCTAGGGGGGGCGTGGGGGGTGCAGACCACACTGGGGAACACTGTCAGAGGAGTTGACACCAAAATAACTGTCTATTCACATGAGGAAATGCTCGTGATCACTAGCCATTAGAGAAATGCAAATCAAAACCACAATGAGATAAGATCTTACCCAGACATTACTGGCACTAATCAAAAAAATAAGAAATAACAAATGTTGGAGAGGCTGCGTGGAGACTGGAACTCTTATGCACTGCTGGTGGGAATGCAAAATGATACAACCGTTTTGGAAGATGATATGGCACTTCTTTAGAAAGCTAGAAATAGAAACACCATATGATCCAGCAGCTCCACTCCTAGGAATATATCCTAGAGAAATAAAAGTCATCACACGAATAGACATATGCATACCCATGTTCATTGCAGCATTGTTCACAATAGGAAAAAAAATGGAAACAATCTAGATGCCCATCAACAGATGAATGGAAAAACGAACTGTCGTACATACACACATTGAAGTATTATGCAACAAAGGTCAACAATGAATCTGTGAAGTATCTCATAACATGGATGAATCTGAAGGGCATTATGCTGAGTGAAATAAGTCATTCACAAAAGGACAAACATTGTATGAGACCACTACTGTAAAACTCATGTAAAGCATTATGCTGAGTGAAATAAGTCAATCACAAAAGGACATTGTATGAGACCACTACTGTAAAACTCATGTAAAGGTTTACAAACCATCTTTGATGGTTAAGAGGGTGGGGAGGGGTGGGGATTAAAAAAAAAAGAACTGTCTATAAAATTTTCATGCAATGTTTCAGCAGAAATTTATTATTTTTTATAATAATATTCCTGTAGGAAGTTACAACAACAAAAACATTTTTTGTAAGCCCAGTTTACATGCATCGATATGCCTACAAGGCTGAAACTCTATGCTAATATACTTTTTGAACCTTCAGATGCACTCTAGTCAGTGCTGTCCTTATTACCCAATTACAACAATGCTTCAAATCGTGTGGTTTCATCTGCACGCCCTACAAACATGTACTTTATGTTTTTGTTACCGCCAGTATCTTTATAGTTGCTGATCTTGTCAAATTTTCTGGTGTTTTAGCTAATTACCATATTGTGGTAATTAGTATTTATGAACCTATATCAATAATGTTTTTCGAGAATGAAGTGGTAATTAAAATAAAAAAGGGGCTTCCGCTCCACTACTAAAAATGTTGTAATTCAATGTAGAAAGATTTTACAAAATGATTTTAAGTATTCCTTTTTTTTATAATCTAAGAAATATGACATTTAATCAATTTTCAACTCTATCACATATTATTCTATGATTAAAATTGATAATAAACATTAGTAAGTATTCTGTATGATCTGGTACAGGGGGAGATCCATGGTGGGCTTAATGCCATGAGTTACCGCACTGGGTGACACCAACCCTAGTGATGCCACTGTCAGCACGTCCTGCTCTTCTTTAATTTTCTTTCTAGTCTTTCATATACATCTGAGTTCCAGGTGTGTGTTCAGGGTGAGACTTATTAATTCGTTTTGGAGGGAGGTAAGCAGGTTTAATTAGGGCCAATCATCACTTTGGTACCTATATTTTCACATGCTAATTGTTTCTTCTGCAGTACGTATAACGTATCAAAAGCTAAAGTATGCAAGTGTAGTATTTTCTCCACTAGAGGCAGAGAATATGGCACCGGAGGGAATTAATATTTTTGCTCAACACCCAAGAACACGTCAGGGAAACTATTAAGGATACACCCATGTCTTCTACTCCCCACTGTCCTTTATTTCTTTCTTGAAGCCCTGCCTTCAAACAAAAAACAGAAGCCAAGAAGGCCTATTAAAAAGAAACGAAAGCACTCCTAAGTGCCTGTTAGTTTCAAAGTACAGTATACATTTTCACGTTATTTCATGTTAATAATTTCATCTCAAGGAGCCAGTCACAAAACCTTAAGTACTACACTGCTCTTTTAAAAATCACACATTTGCTGATGATTATCTCCCTAACATTTCCAAATATGATGTTGTATTCATAGTCTCCGAAGTCAGGTGAGAGGTGGGGGAAATTCATTTAAAAGGCATGAAACACAAACTCTATTAAACAAGATTCATAAACAGATGCAACTTTTCTTTGGTTGAAGTTATTTTCTTGATTTACAGAATCGTCACGAATGAGGGTCACAAGCAACACTTACTTTTGCAGACACCTTTTGCAGGAAAGGTCAAAGCTTGTATGAAACAGTTCAGAATGCCCTTTGTCTGAGGAAGGAAAATGTGTTTCACACGCTGATATCTCTGTCATCTGTCTCAGCTGTGTTTCTTCCCTGCTCTTTATTCATGTTTTGTATGTACTACAAGCTGGCCTTGTCTCCTTCACTGCTCACTCTCAACAGGCAGGGGCACACCTTTGAGGAACATCCGATCAGATTAAAAAGTATAACATTGGTGGAATTTATCGGCCCTATTAAGGCAAGGAGGAGCCCTGGTGGTACAGTGGTTAAGCGTTCAGCTGCTAACTGAAAGGTCAATGATTCAAACCCACCAGCCGCTCCAAGAAGAAAGATGTGGCAGTCTCCTTCCATAAATATTTACAGCCTTAGAAACTGTGGGGCAGTTCTACTGTGCCCTACAGTGTCACTATGAGTCAGAATCAACTCAACGGCAATGGGTTTTTTGGTTAAGGCAAGTGATTAGAAAATCTACTGCGTTTAGTGATAAAACTATGAGCAAGTTTTTGATCAGTACCCTAACTATGATGCATCTGAATCAGATGAGAAGGAAACACATCTGAGAGGGTCTACAATCCATAACATTTTAGTGTTCCTATTTTTGGCTTCCCATAAAGTTCTAGAAAATAAGACGAGGAGAATATAGTCTTTTCGGATGTCTCCAATGACCCTCATCGGAGTCAGGTTCAGTGTCTTGTAATTTTCATGAAAGATATAAATAAACCTGGAATGATTCCATTAAGTGTTGCCCTGGAATTCCTTCAATAAACAATAAGTAGAATAAATACAGAGCCCTGGTGTCAAAGTGGTTAAGGGCTCAGCTGCTCACCAAATGGTTGGCAGTTGGAATCCACCAGCCACTCCTTGGGAACCTGATTGGGCAGTTCTAGTCTGTCTTAATGTCGTTATGAGTCGGAATCAACTCGATGGCAACTGGTTGATGGGGTTACAATAAATACAGGTTGACCATATATAACAATAAACCTGTTGCCATTCAGTCGATTTTGACTCATAAGGACCCTACAGGACAGAGTAGGATTGCCCCATACAATTCCCAAGGAGTGCCTGGTGGATTCAAATTGTTGACCTTTTGCTTAGCAGCTGTACCTCTTAACCACTAAGCCACCATCGTTTCCATATTTAACAATAGGATAGCAAAATCTGAATTGAAAACCAAAGTCAAGGTTTATATGAGTTAGATAATATCATTATATCAACGTAGGACTTAAAATTTTTCAAAACACTACCACGTCTTATCATCAAAACAAAACAAACTTGTGAGGGTAATGGAAAGAATTCTTATCCCCACTACACAGATGTGGAAACTGAGGCACTACAGTTACTTTATGATATTCAGCAACAATTGACTTGGTGAAAACGCAGCCCCAGTTTGTCTTTCCGCTATGTTGCTAACGCAGTGTAAGTAATGGCCATGATCCATGCGTGGTGAGAAGCAAAGGTGTGTACCTAGGGCTTTCAAGACTCAGTAGGAGGTCTATGCCCTTTTGCCCATCTAAAGGACATCTGCTGCCTTTAGGATCTTTATGATATAATATATAAATCCCTCATCTTTTTTCTGATTGCATCATCATAGATAGCTAAATAAAATAATCCAGTCTGCCTTTCTGTTCCTTAAAACAACATTTTATGAGTTTAGAAAATTAAAAAGCATTTTGCAGCTGAACGTCCTGGCAGACAGAAGGGAAGGAATAGAGGGAATTGCCTAATCAGAGGAACAGAGGTTTGCAGGATCAACACTAAAGTTTTCATGACAGGGTCTTTCCAGGGCCACTGCTCTGATTACAGACTGTTTTCCTAATCCGTTACCCTGCTTACCTTTTTTTTGGAATAAGTGAAACTGAGGATCATGTTGTAATGGACTCTTCTGTTAGCTTTCTGTCCAGCTGCTTGCAAGCCCTGAAACTGAAAGACATTGCTTGTACCGTTTATAAGGAAAATAAGAATGCCAGGCTATGTCACAGATCCCATGGGCATAAACATGAGCTTTCATGAGTGCACCAGTCTGTCTTTCCAATGACACATTTATCAAAACCACACCAGTGTCAAAAACATAGAAACGGAAGCAACAAAATTCCTGTTACTTGTTGGTTTTTTTGTTTGCATGCGATTAAGAGAAGAAGTAACTCTGGAAAAAAGATCCGGAATGGAAGATTATGTGGTATGACTGAGAAATGACATGTGAATAGTAGCTCTACTTGTTGCTTCTGCAAAAGTTAAGGTTTTGGGTAATATGCAGGCTTCGACAGCCATCTCAGTCCAGGCGCATACTGAGAAATATGAGGGTATTCTTTGCTGTCTCCTTTTTTTTTTTTTTCCCAGTGCTTGGTGTTAGAAGCCAAACAGTCTCAAGCGTAATAACCTGCATGTAACACAGTGTAGGTACTCTATAACTGTAGGAGACCGATCAACCCTGGAAATAATACTATGAGCCATAAAAAATAAAATGAATAAAATAATGAAGTCATTCAATTTTAGGAGTAGAGTTGATGAAAATTAATTTTTAGAATTAATACAGACAGTTAATATATTGCACTTATAATTTTTGTTAGTTGTATTTTCTGTAGTCTTTTAAAAAAATTTTTTAGGTTACGATGAAAATGTAAAGAAGAGGACCTTTGTTGGGCATTGTGTGAATGGAAAGTTTGGGGCCTGGTGTGACACATATAGTGTACAATAGATTATGGCACAACATTTTCTGGTTCAGAACATCTGTGACGACATCTAAGTTTCTACCACAGCTTCCAATTAAGCCTTCCTTTTTCAGCCTGTACCTCCTGACATTTCTAATCATCAATGCCTGAGAGTATAATTACCATGAGTCACCTTTCTCTGACTACCATCTCTGTTCATTCTCTCAAGGTTTACCCACCATTCCTCAAAGTTAATCTCTCCAAAATGATAACTAGCTACTTTTAGAACCAAATTCTGTTTTAACGTACAAGTGAGAGAAGACTAGGACTCACATTTCACTTCGACTAAGTAATTGCTTGCTTTTTTAGGTCAATGATCTTCAGTCCAAGCTATGCACAGCCCTGGAAATATACAATGAGTTCTGCATGTTGTTGTTGCTGTTCACCAAAAAAACCCAAACCCACTGCCGTCGAGTCGATTTCGACTCATAGCCACGCTTTAGGACAGAGTAGAACTGCCCCATAGAGCTTCCAAGGAGCACCTGGCAGATTCAAACTGCTGACTTGGTTAGCGGCTGTAGCACTTTGCCACTATGCCACCAGGGTTTCCAAAACCAAACCCACTGCCATCGAGTTGATTCTGACTCATAGCAAGCCTATAGGACAGAGTAGAGCTGCCCCACAGGGTTGCCAAGGAGTGCCTGGTGGATTTGAACTGCCGACCCTTTGGTTAGCAGCTGTAGCACTTAACCACTACACTACCAGTGTTGTTGTTAGGTGCCTTCAAGTTGGTTCCGACTCATAGCGACCCCACGTACAACAGGTTGAAACACTGCCCAGACTTGCATCATCCTCACAATCGTTGTTGTGCTTGAGCCTATTGTTGCAGTCTACTGTGTCAATCCATCTCATTGGGGGTCTTCTTCTTTTTGCTGATCCTCTACTTTAACAAGCATGATGTTCTTCTCCAGGGACTGGTCCCTTCTGATAACATGTCCAAAGTACGTGACATGAAGTTTTGCCATCCTTGCTTCTAAGGAGCATTCTGATTGTACTTCTTCCAAGACAGATTTGTTCATTCTTCTGCAGCCCACGGTATATTCAATATTCTTCACCAACACCATAATTCAAGGGCATCAGCTCGTTTTCAGTCTTCCTTATTCATTGTCCAGCTGTTGCATGCGCATGAGGCAACCGAAAATACCTTGGCTTGGGTCAGGCACACCTTATCTTCAAAGTGACATCTTTGCTTTTCAACACTTTAAGGAAGTCTTTTGCAGCAGATTTGCCCAATGCAACACGTCCTTTGATTTCCTGACTGCTGCTTCCATGGACGTTTATTGTGGATCCAAGTAAAACAAAATCCTTGACAATTTCAATCTTTTCTCCATTTGTCATGATGTTGCTTATTGGTCCAATTGTGAGATTTTTGTTTTCTTTATGTTAAGGTATAATCCATACTGAAGTCTTTGATCTTCGTCAGTAAGTGCTTCAAGTCCTCTTCACTTTCAGCAAGCAAGGTTCTGTCAACTGTATAACTGGGGTGTTAATAAGTCTTCCTCCAATCCTGATGCCCTATTCTTCTTCATATAGTCCAGCTTCTCAGACTATTTGCTCAGCGTACAGATTTCCTGACTTTAAATCATGCAGCATTCCCTTGTTCTGTTTGAACAACTTCCTCTTGGTCTGTGTATAAGTTCCTCGTGAGCACACTTAAGTGTTCTGGAATTATAATCCTTCCCAGTGTTATCCATAATTTGTCATGATCCACACAGTTAAATGCCTATGCATAGTCAGTAAAACACAGGTAAACATATTTCTGGGATTCTCTGCTTTCAGCCAAAATCCATCTGATATTGGCAATGATATCCCTTGTTCCATGTCCTCTTCTGAATCTGGCTTGAACTTCTGGCAGTTCCTTCTGAATGTACTGCTGCAGCTGCTTTTGGATGATCTTCAGCAAAATTTTACTTGTGTGTGATATTAATGATATTGTTTGACAATTTCTGCATTCTGTTGGATCATCTTTCTTTGGAATGGGCACAAATATGGATCTTTTCCAGTCAGTTGGCCAGGAAGCTGTCTTCCACATTTCTTAACGAGTGAGCACCTCCAGCACTGTGTTCATTTGTTGAAACATTTCAACTGATATTCCCTCAATTCCTGGAGCCTTGTTTTTCGCCAGTGCCTCCAGTGTAGCTTGCACTTCTTCCTTCAGTACCATTGGTTCTTGATCAAACACTGCCTCCTGAAATGGTTGAACATTGACCAATTCCTTCTGATAGAGTGACTCTGTGTATTCCTTGCATCTTCTTCTGATGCTTCCTGTGTCGTTCAATATTTTCCCCCATAGAATCCTTCAATATTGCAACTTGAGGCTTCAATTTTTAATTCAGTTCTTTCAGCTTGAGAAATGCTGAGTGTGTTCTTCCTTTTATGTTTTCTAACTTTTTAGGCCTTTGCACAATTCATTACAATACTTTGTTTTCTTGTACTACCCTTTGAAATCTTGCCTTCAGCTCTTTTACTACATCACTTCTTCCTTTTCTTTAGCTACTTTATGTTCAATAGCAAGTTTCAGAGACATCCATTTTGGTCTTCTCTTTCTTTCCTGTCTTTTTAATAACCTTTTGCTTTCTTCATGTATGATGTCCTTGATGTCATTCCACAACTTGTCTGGGGTTCAGTCATTAGTGCTCAGTGTGTCAAAACTCTTCTTGAGATGGTCTCCAAATTCAGGTGGGATATACTAAATGTTGTACTTTGGCTCACATGGACTTGCTCTGATTTTCTTCAGCTTCAACTTGAACTTGCATGTGAGGGACTGATGGTCTGTTCCACAGTTGACCCCTGGCCTTTTTCTGACTGATGATACTGAACCTTTTCATTGCCTCTTTCCACAGATGTAGTTGATTTGATTCCTGTGTATTCCATCTGGTGAGGTCCACATGTATTGTCTCTGTTTATGTTGTTGAAAAAAGTTATTTGCAAAGAAGAAGTCGTTGGTCTTGCAAAATTCTATCAAGCCGTCTCCAGTGTTGTTTCTATCCCCAAAGCCATATTTTCCAACTACCAACCCTTCTTTGTTTCCAATGTTCTCATTCCAATCACCAGTAATTATCGATGTGCATAGGACTTGTGCATAGGAATGGATGATTTTAAGAGATTCAAAATCGGATGCTATTTCCCAAAATAAATGCATCTAAGAAAGACTGTGCCGTCAGATTTTCACTTTTTAATTCTCCTGTCACAATGATCCTTCCCCCACTTTGGAAGAAGAATTAAGAAGAACAAGGAGATGAAGATGCAGAAGAAGAAGAAAGAGAACAAGAAGACCAACAACAAGAAAGAAAGAATGAACAAACAACCAAAACAAAGAAAGAAAATAGCTAATTTTTTGTCCCAAATGTTTCTGAAGATACCGTCTTGGTCATCTAGTGCTGCTATAACAGAAATATCACAAGTGGATGGCTTCAACAAAGTTTATTCTATCACAGTCCAATAGGCTAAAATTCCAAACTCAGGGCATCAGCTCCAGTGGAAGGCTTTCTCTGTTGGCTCTGGAGGAAGGTCCTTGTCATCAATCTTCCCCTGGTGTAGGAGCTTCTCTGCGTGGGATCCCCAGGTCCAAAGGAAGCGCTTTGTTCCTGGTGCTTTTTTCTTGGTGGTATGAGGTTCCCAACTCTCTGCTCACTGCCTTTTCCTTTCATCTCTTGTAAGATAAAAGGTAGTACAGGCCACACCCCAGGGAAACTCCCTTTACATTGGATCGGGGATGTGACCTGGGTAAAGGTATTAAAACCCACCCTAATCCTCTTAAACATAATCTAATCTTGCCTCATTTACCATAGGCAGAGATTAGGATTTACAACACATAAAAAGATTTTGTTGGTAAAAAGATTACATCTATTACAAAATGGAGAGCAATCACATAACACTGGGAATTATGGCCTAACCAAGTCAACACATATTTTGTGGGGGCACAATTCAATCCATGACAGATACCCATTCATTTCCTTCTAAGACATCACAGAGCAGAACGGTCAGTTTCTTGAACTTTGTTTGAGGTTAGGGCTGAATTCTATTCTCATCTCATTCACTTAAGAATTGCTTAACCTGTTGTTGTTAGTTGCCACCTAGTCAATTCTGACCCCATGTGTGCATAGTAGAACCAGCCTCTCCATAAGGTTTTCAAAGATGTAACCTTTGGGGAGCAGATCACTAGACCTGTCTTCTAATGGGCATTTGAGTGGGTTCAAACTGCCAACCTTTGGCTAGTTGTCAAGTACTTAACCATCTCACCACCCAAGGACTCCATCACTTAACCTACAAGTTCGCAAACTGGTCATAAGAAAAGTTTCCAAGGAGTAAAAAGTTATATCAATTTTAATATAATTAATCTTTAGATCTCCAAGCCTATGTTTTCTTTTATAAAATTAATCTTTCTGAGAAAACACTACAGTTGGGGTGTCATTCAGCTTCTCCTTTCTAAACATGCATTTCTCCTGAGGGAAAATACAGTGAATGAAAAACAAAAGGAATATTGGTAAGAAATACTAAAAGCAACGGAGCTTTACTTCATCTAGGCAGAAATATACACAAAAGAAATCTGACCCTTACCCATCAATTCATCTTAGAATTCAAAAGTAAGATGGTTGTCACAAGGAAACATATTAACATACTCATTTGTATTAAAAAATGAAGTTTTTTGTTTTTTGTTTTTTTTTTAAGGGAGTAATTCCAATTTGATTAGTTTGACAATGAGGACTGGTTTTTCCCGTTATATTTTATGGTGAATATTTTCCAGAAATTGAATGAACTAAATCTAAATCTGCAACTCCAAGTTTTGACCATTTTATCAAAATATTGTATTACCAAAGCTATTCTGAAATTAACAACATTTAGACTTTTTCCACTTTTTCTGAGTATATTAGGTTAAACAGGGTATCTCTAGGTTAAGAAGTAAAAGGTAAAATTAATATTTTGATACATTTTGGTGAAATCTTTTGATACAGTTTCCAGAAATGGAAGAAGCGAATGACTCTACTTCCAGATGTCATTTGCAAGTCAGATCATGTTATAATCTTTGCTTTTATCAAATATGCAAGACATAATTAAATTATCAGTTGAGCTAGCATAAAAAGTAATGATGATGGATTACAGTGATTTTTGGTTTAAAATGCAGTAGGATTTCAAGAAAATGTGTTCCTTAAGCTTTATTGTATACCACTCATTCTGTTAGAGGCTGATAATACGACAGTGAACAAGACAGTCATGACCTTGCTTTCATGGAAATGACATTCTTACAGAAGAATAGATGTTAAACAAGTGATGACAAGCGCGATGAGTTTCACAGAGCAAAAATAGAAGTGGATATGAAAACATGGAGCAAAAGGGTATAATTTGGTCTATAAGATCAGAGATAGACTAGTGGACAAACATGTCACGACATCTATTTTTACTGTCTAAAGGGTTTTAAAGGGTAGAAATGTACATATAATACATGTATGTACATAATTTTTATAAATGTATATAAACATAACTAAATTCTTAAAATAATATGTGCAAACATCTCTGTGTGTGCGGTACGTGTGTGTTTTGAGACTTGGTGCTGAAAAATATCAAATGAAATACTGAGCACCAAGAGTATTCAAATGCATGTACTAGACCCTTTAGAAAATTTTTGAAAAACGTCAAATATGTTGGAAACCAGCTCTTCCTGTGTAACAAGTTCCTTCAAAATCTCAGCAAAGAATTAGTTTATAAGCGTTCTCTCTCAGTAAAACACATGCCCACATTTCCCTAGAATGTGTACTCGAAGTTTCAGTGAATTTAAAATTGTGAAGCATGCCAAGCTTGCCTTTAATTCTGCAATCTTCCCTCTTCTCCCTCCAAAAGCTATTCCAGATTTTCTATCCATGCTCAATGGAGCAAGAGTATAAAGTTCATGGCCATTATCGTCAAGTAGACACGGTTCTGATTTTGTGTTCCACTAATTATTGTGATCTCAGGAAACTTATTTAACTTCTCTGTCTTAATACCTTCAGAGCAAAAATCAGATAATGCTAAGTAACTCACGGGGTTATTTTAAGCCTTAAAGGAGATAAAGAACGTTAACAGAAGTCAACTGAGATCTTCCCAGGCTGGCAAGAGCGCCTCGTCCCACGGCTTCGGGAGTCCAGTGGCAGCAATGGCTCATGTGTCTGGCTTGCTTTTTTCACCTGAGGGGGAGGCTTCGGGCTCTGGGGGGAAGCTTTGCAGACTGTCAAGGTGGCCCCAGCCCACTAAAGCCACCCACTCCCCGCGAGGCCACCACTCTCACACTCTTGCTCTCGATCCGGGAACCAGAATGGCCTCAGCCATCAGGTGGGGAGTCACAGCCAAAGCTACAGAAACCAACCCTACCGCTCCCGGTAGGGGTCTCGGTCTCGAGAGTGGCCTTCTCGACCCGGGGCATTCGTTTCGCATCTTTGTGGATCCCGGGGCATTCGCTTTGCATCTGCTTCCTCGTCCGCATATTACCACGGCTACTTGCACCCCTACGGGGGCGCCAAGCTGTGGCCCAGCCTCCCAAAGAGGGCGAGGAGACTCTGTGGCAGATGAGATTAAGTGAGAGAGAGAAGTTGGAGAATTGGGAGTTCCTGAAGTGTGGGCACTTTTTCCAAAGATCCCTGAACCCCTCTCTGATGAACATACACCCATAGAGAATGAAGAGCCAGAGGAAAACACTACTTCAGCTTCTACTTCAGAAAAACACAAAGAAGTCTAGATACAAAAGGAGGGCAAAGAAAGCCAAGGAAAAGGAGAAAAAGAAATGAAGATAGAAGAAGTACAAGAAAAGAGTAGAAAAGAGAGCAATGATTCAAGCCCTGAAGATTCCCAAGAAGAGTTTCTGGAGAATCCCTGGAAGGATGGATCAAAGCCTGAGGAACCCTCAGATTTAACTGGACCAGAGGCTGCAAAAACACTTGCCTTTCAAAATGATAAACCTTTGAACTACGGCCGTGCCCTGTTACCTAGCGAAAGTGCAGCTATGGCTAACTGTGTGAAAACTGGAAAACATATCCCACGAAGAGGTGAAATTGGCTTGACAAGTGAAGAAATGGCATCATTTGAATGCTCAGGTTACTTAATGATTGGTAGCAGGCCTCATCGAATGGAGACTGTGCAACTGTGAAAAGAGAACCAGATCTATAGTACTGATGAGAAGAGAGCCCTTGCATCCTTTTACCAAGACGAGAAATGAAAAAGAGAGAACACGATTCTGACCAGTTTTTTTTTAAATAATTTTTATTGTGCTTTAAGTGAAAGTTTATAAATCAAGTCAGTCTCTCACACAAAAACTTATATACACCTTGCTACATACTCCCAATTACTCTCCCCCTAGTGATACAGCCCACTCGCTCCCTCCAATCTCTCTTTTCATATCCATTTTCCCAGCTTCTAACCCCATCTACCCTCTCATCTCCCCTCCAGGCAGGAGATACCAACATAGTCTCAAGCGTTCACCTGATCCAAGAAGCTCACTCCTCACCAGCATCCCTCTCCAACCCATTGTCCAGTCCAAAACATGCCTGAAGAGTTGGCTTCAGGAATGGTTCCTGTCCTGGGCCAACAGAAGGTCTGGGGGCCATGGCCACCGGGGTCCTTCTAGTCTCAGTCAAACCGTTAAGTCTGGTCTTTTTATGAGAATTTGGAGTCTGACCAGTTTATGAGATGCTGTACAGAAAGACCAAAGGGAAGGATGACAAATAAGGATTTTCTGAGGGTTCGGCATTTTTAACAACAAAAAACAAAGTTTGGGTTCCATGCATACACAAAAAAGTTACTATGTTTTGAAAGAGCTTTATAGTTAAAATGTGCCTTCTATTTAATTTGTTCAGTCCTTTGATAAAAACCTGCCTATTGTTATAACTTTAACAAGTTCTTTGGTCTTTGGACTATTTTGCATTGACTAAAACTTTCTGATTTGAAAATCCAAATTATGAATGAGATCCTGCTGTGTTGGGGAGGTGCCATGGAGAGAAAGTGTAAATGAGATAAGGAATTTAAATCTCATATTATGGGGCAGTGCTACTATTAACTCCACATGATGCCTACCTTATCCCCCTCAACTGAACTTGTAAAAAATTATCATTCCTCTGTTTTGAATGTGTTATAAATGGACTTGATAGAAACATACAGGAGATCACTTTTGTTAACAAAACGAAGGCATTGCTGAAAAAGGCAAACCTGAAATTTGAAAATTGTCTTCTATAATATAATATATAGTCTTCTGTAAAAGTAGTGTATTTTACTGGACTAAACCAAAAGCAGTTTCCTGAATACAACCAAACTCTTCGAAAGCCAGGGTAACAGGAACGGGGGTCTGGGGACCATGGTTTCAGGGGACATTTAGATCAATTAGCATAACAAAATGTATTAAGAAAACATTCTGCATCCCACTTTGGTGAGTGGCACCTGGGGTCTTAAATACTAGTAAGTGACTATCTAAGATGCATCAATTGGTCTTAACCCAGCTGGAGCAAAGGAGAATGAAGAACACCAAAGAACAAGGTAAGTATGAGTCCAAAAGACAGAAAGAGCCACATAAACCAAAGACTTCATCAGCCTGAGACCTAGAACTAAATAACAGAAGAACTAGATGGTACCCAGTACAACTGATAACTGCCCTGGCAGGGAACACAACAGAGAATCTCTGACAGAGCAGGAAAACAGTGGGATGCAGACCTCAAATTCTCGTAAAAAGACCAGACCTCATGGTCTGACTGAGACTAGAGGGACCCCGGAGGTCATGGTCCCTGGACCCTCTGTTAGCCCAAGACTGGAACCATTCCCAAAAGCTCTTCAGATAGGTATTGGACTATAAAGGTGAAAATGATACTGGTGAGGAGTGAGCTTCTTGGCTCAAGTGGACACATGAGACTATGTGGGCAACTCCTGTCTGGAGGGAGATGAGAAGGCACAGGTGGACAGAGGCTGGCCGAAATGACACGGGGAATATAGTGAGGAGGGAAGGAGTGTGCTGCCTCGTTAGGGGGAGAGCAACTAGGAGTACATAGCAAAGTGCATATAAGTTTTTGTATGAGAGACTAACTTGATTTGTAAGCTTTCGCGTAAAGCACAATTAAAAAAAAAGTTGTGTGTTTTGCTTTTAGTTCCTACCTCTACTACAAAGCCAACAAACAAACCAAAAAACAAACTAATCCACAGACTTGTTGAATTGAAAATGTGAACATTAGTTTTAAAAACTGTAAGTTACTTAAAAACAGTTCTTTCAAATATAAAGTCTTGGGAAGTCTACAGTTGTACCGGTGTAAATACATTCTTCTGATCTAAGCTGTGCTTTGATGATGGGATAAAATCTCAGAAGAACGGGAGTCAAAAATAGTCAGGAGTTTGATAGGGGAAAATATAATGAATAAGTTTTTTACTTAGTTGTTTCATAAAGTTGACGCTAAAATGATATTAAAACATTTTTAAGTCTCTCCTTTATGTAATAAACAGATTTCATTTTAAAATGGTTAAACCATTCAGTTAATTTTTTTATACCTGCCATTCAGTTTAATCTTTAATGTTGTATAGAATTCCCTCACTTTATAACTTTTTTTTGTGGCTGTTATTGACTTTTAAGCTTGGGAGAAATAGAGAACACAGATTATGAGACCACACACACACATAAAAAAAAAGAATGTTAACATACCTATTGAATTGATTCCAACTCATGGTGGCCCGATGTGTCAAAGTAGAACTGGGCCCCATAGGTTTTCAAGGGCTGATTTTTCTGAGTAAATCCAAACCTCCAACCTTTTGGTTAGCAGCTGAGCACATTAACTGTTTGCACCATCCAAGGACTCCATTCATCATATAGTTTTTGCTAAATACTTGTGAGACCCCCTATCCCTTATATTATACCTTTAATATTAGTATAGACTATTTTATATTACTACCTGAACCCAAGTCAGTATGTTTTTGCATTTTAATCCTGATGTCCGAGAGCAGAAATAAAAGCCGTGCCATCTGTGAAAAAGGTGTCAGAACACAGTGTGTGGACAGAGAAGATTTTGAAAAGTAGAGGAAGGTCTTAGCTGGCTCTTCTAAACTCAAATAGTAAATGTCATTGTTTATTCTGCCACTTTGGGAGACCATGTGTGTATGGTAGAGATATTCAGATTGCTTCCCGAACAGTATATACACACACACACACTATACACATACATACCTGTACCTACACAGAATTGAGAGTGGATAGGGTCCACACATTTATTTTCAGTCACATGGATCTATTTTCCAAGATTTCCCCTAATTTCTTTTTTTTTAATTGTGCTTTAGGTGAAGGATTACAGGGCAAATCAGTTTCCCATTAAGCAAATAACACATACAATGTTTTGTGTTGCTAACCCTGGGACACATGTCTTTTTGTTGTAAAGGTGTTGGATTTTCCTGTAGATTTTAGAGATTAGACCTTTGTCGAATATGCGATAGCCAAAAATGGTTTTCCAGTCTGTAGGTTCTCTTTTTATTCTTTTGGTGAAGTCTTTTGACGAGCTTGTTTAATGTTTATAAGATCCCAGTTATCTAGCTTATCTTCTGGTATTTGTGTATTGTTAGTTATAGTTTGTATCCTACTTCTGTCTTGTATTAGGGCCTCTGGTGTTGACCCTATTTTTTTCTTCCATGGTCTTTATAGTTTTTGGCTTTTGGTATGTAGGTCTTTGATCCATTTTGAATTAGTTTTTGTGTATGGTGTGAGTATGGGTCCTGTGTCATTTTTTTTACAGATGGACATTCAGTTTTGCCAAAACCATTTGTTAAAAAAGATTGTCCTTTCCCCATTTAATGGACTTTGGGCCTTTGTTCAGGTGATTGCAGGTGGATGTATTTACATCTGGTTTCTCGATCCCGTTCCATAGGTCAATGTGTCTGTTGTTGTACCAGTACCAGGCTGTCTTAGGCTGGGTTCTCCAGAGAAGCAAAACCATTAAAGTGTATAGAAAGAGAGAGAGAGAGATTTATATCAAGGAAATGGCTCACTCAGTTTTTAAAGTCTGTATGTCCCAAGTCTGTGGGTTAAGAAAGAGGATTGTCCTGATTCATGTAGCCTCATAGGCTGGCGAGCCTGAGATTGGTAGGCTGGAGGGCAGTACTGCTGCAGGCTGTGAAGACTGATGAATCTCAAGATCCACAGGCAAGAGCACTGGTAAGCTGCTAGCCCAAGTCCCAAGAACGGTAGATCAGATGAACACGAGTTAGCTGCAGGATCCAGGCAAAGGAAGCAGGAAGGAACTAGGCAGAGGAGGCAGAGACATGAAGGCTGAGGAAGTGATGAGTTTTCACAGGCCTCACCCCCGCTGGTACTATTCAGCAGATTCCATCATGGGGGTTATCACACATCAAATTTCAACATGGAAGGGATTATGACATTATATAACTGCCAAAATACTGAGAACCATGGCCCAGGCAAGTTGATACAATCTCAACCATCACACAGGCTGTTTTGATACTGTGGCTGTATAGTAGGTTCTGAAGTCAGGTAGCATGATGCCTCCTACCTTGTTGTTCTGCTTCAGTAACGCTTTACTTCTCTGGGGCCTCTTTACTTTCTATATAAAGTTAATGATTCATTTTTCCATCTCATTAAAGAAAGCTGTTGGTATTTGGGTCGGGATTGCATTGTATTTCTAGGTTGCTTTGGGTTTTTGGGTAGAATTGACATTTTCACAATGTTGAGTCTACCTATCCATGAACATGATATGTTTTTACATTTATGTAGGTCTTGTTTGGCTTTGTGCAGTAGTTTTTGTAGTTTTCTTTGTATAGGTCTTTTACATTCCAGGTTAGATTTATTCTTAAGTATTTTATTTTTTTTAGGGGCTATTGTAAATGGTATTGCTTTCTTGATTTCTTTTTCATAAAAATAATTTTCATATTTCTCTTTATTGGTGTACAGGAATCCAAACGATTTTTGTCTTTTTATCTTGTAGCCTGCTTGTCTGGTGAATCTTTCTATTAGTTCCAGTAGTTTTCTTGTAGAGTCTTTTGGATTCTGTATGTATTTATGTATAGCATCATATCATCCACAAATAGGGATGGTTTTACTTCTTCCTTACCAATTTGGATGTGTTTCATTTCTTTTTCTTACCTTATTGCTCTAGCTAGGATTTCCAGCACAATGTTAAACAGGAGTGGTGATAAAGGGCATCCTTGCCTTCTTCCTGTTCTCAGGTAAATGTTTTCAGCCTCTCTCCATTGAGAATGATCTTGGCTTTAATGATTCTTTTATGTTTGGTTAGGTTTTTACATATTCCCTTAATTTCTGTTTATCTGGAAATGTCCTAATTTTGCCTTTATATTTGAGTAAGGGTTTTGCAGGATATGTTATTCTTGGTAGGCAATTTTTTTTTCTTTAAGATTTTATATATGTCATCCCATTGCCTTTTGCTTGCATGGTTTCTGCCGAGTAATCAGAGCTTAATCTTATTGTTTCCCCTTTGTATGTGACTTTTCATTTTTCTGGAGCTGCTCTCAGGATTCTTTCTTTTTCTTTGGTTTTGGCTAGTGTGATTGTATGTTTTGATGACTTTCTTTTGGAGTCTGTCCTCTATGGGGTTCGCTGAGCTTCTTGGATGTTCACCTTCTCATCTTTCATCATATTAAGAAAGTTTTCTCTCAATAAATCTTCAATGATCCTCTGTGCATTGCCCATTTTCTCTCCCGTTCTGAAACTCCAATAGCATGCAGATTTTTGCTCTTGATTGTATCCAACATAGTTCTCCAGTTTTCTTCATTTTTCATTCTTTTCTCTGATTTTTCCTCAAACTAAGTGGTATCCAAGGATTTGTCTCCAATTTCACTGACCTTGTCTTCCACTGTTTCACATTTGCTCTGAAAGCCTTCTGTTGCATTATCCTTTTCTGAAATCCTGTCCTTCTTTTGGATTTCTAATTACTGTTTTTGTATGATTTCTAATGTTTGTTTATTTTTACATTTTGTTCCTACATTATTTTCCTGAATTTTTCCAATGCTTTGTCTGTTGTTTCCCTGATTTTATCTGTATTTTCCATGATTTTGTCTATTTTTCCCTTAGTTTTTCTGTGTTTTCCTTCATCTCTTTGCTAATTTCTTGGAGTGCCGTGAATGTTAGACTTTCACATTCCCTGTCAGATAGTTCCAGTGCCTTTTTTTTTATACCAGAAGGTCATCTGATGTTTTGTTTTGGTCATTTCTGGAACCATCGTGACTTTTTTTTTTTTTTAACGTTTTTATATTATCTACGTCTCTGAGATATTCAGGAATTATTTTCTTTGCTCCATTGTAGGTTTGTTTGTTTCATCTGGCTTTTCTGTTTTATTTGGTTATGTTTGGGTGGGTGGGTGGAGCCCTGGTGGCACAGTGGTTAAGAGCTCAGCTGCTGATCAAAAGGTTGGCAATTTGAATGAACAAGCCACTCCTCAGAAACCCTATGGGGCAGTTCTACTTTGTCCTATAGGATTGTTATGAGTCAGAATCAACTCAACAGCAATGGGTTTTAGGTTTTTTGGGGTTTTTTTTTGGGGGGGTGGGCAGGCTGGGTGTGTTTTGTTGCTTGTTTGTCTGTGGGCATGATACTTCTCACCAAGTCATCCAGGTGGTCATGGCCAGTTGCTCAACTATGGTGCAACAAGGCAGGTCCAGCCAGAGGGGAGGGTCAGGGATGGGTCTGTGTGGCATGAACTGGGGCTGGCAGGGTGGAGTCAAGGGTCAATGTGGGGCAGGGTCTGGTTATCAGAGGTCCACAAAAGTGCCACTCAGGAGCATGACACTTGGCGTGCAGTGCAGAGAGGCAGGAGGGAAGGGAGAGGATGTGATGTGTGGAGTTAGGTGGGATAAAGAAAGAAGACAGAGAAACAGAAGCCAAAAAAATGAAGAAAAAAATACGTAAATAAAATGGCTCACTGTGAGTTGGTAGGTGAAGTGGGGCAGACCTAGGGAGGTTGTGTGCCAGTGGCTCTCTAGCCAAGCAGTGTGGCTCAGCCATTTGAGAAAGGGCAGGGCAGCACATGGGGGTAGGTGGGTGGTAGAAAGGAAAGGAAAAAAAGGGAAAGAGAAAGAAGAAACAAAAAAAAAGATAAAAAAATAACAATAACAAAATAAATACGGTGCTAAAGGAACTGGCCATTGGGAATGGAGTGGAACCAGCATGGCAGTTAGATGGTATCTCATCAGGTGGCACAGCATGGTTCCTCAGGAAGGGGTAGAGGCAGCACAGGGCCTAAGTGGGAGGGAGAAGGAAAAGGAAGAAAGGGTAAGATAAAAATATGAAGCTGAAGGAACAAGTGGATAGGGATGGGAGAGACATGGGGAGGTTATATGCCAGTGGCTCTCTAGCCAAGCAGTGTAGCCCAGCCCATTGAGAAGAGGCAGAGGTGGTGCATGGGGCTAGGTGGATGGGAGAAAGGAAAGGAAGGAAGGGAGAGAGAGAGAAGAAACAAAACAACAACAAAGCAAAATAAATAAACAAAATACAGTGCTGAGGCAACCAGCTGTTGAGGGTGGGATGGAACCAGGGTGGCAGCAAGTTTTTGTCTGTCTTATCAGGAGGCGTGACATGGCCCTCAGGAAGGGGAGGAGGCAGCACAAAGCCTAGATGGGAGGGAGAAGGAGAAGGGAAAAAGGGATCGATAAAGAAAAATAAAAAATAAAGCACAAAGGGGCTTTCCTGTGGGAGCAGTGCAGATCTGGGAAGGCCTTGTATGAATGGCTCTCTAGCCAAGCAGTGTAGCACAGCCCATTGGGAAGAAGCAGGGACAGTGCATGGGGCTAAGTGGGCAGAAGAAAGGAAAGGAAGGGAGAGAGAAAGAAGAAACAAAACAAACAAAAAAATATGGAGCCAAGGCAGCTAGCTGGGAGCAGGGGGCAGCATGGACCCAAGGAGGCTGTGTGCTGGTGGTTCTGTAGCAGAGCATTGTGGCACGGCCCATTGAGAAGGGGCAGGGATGGCTCATGGAGCTAGGTGGACAGAAGAAAGGAAAGGATGGAAGGGAGAGAGAGAAGAAACAAAAAATATATATATACACGGTGTTGGAGGAACTGGCCACTGGAGGTGGGGCAGACATGGGGCAGCAGTGAGCCATTGTCTTTCTGGCCAAGCAACCATGGCCCACTGGAAAATAGTAGAGGCATTGTACAGGGCAGAAGGGTGAGGGGTGGGAAAGCACATAGCCCTGGTTACAAGGTGTTCCGTCTCCTGTTGGGAGCTCTGTGAAGTTACCTTCTCATACTCCATGTCTTGAGTCCTTGGTGGCTGTGGTCCAGGATGGTGAATCCATGCCACATTAGTTGGCAGGGGACCTCCATTCTGTAGCTCTCCTCATTCTCTATTCTCTGTCAGTTTCTTCTTCCACGTGGTGCTTGATCAAGTTCTTTATCCCTTCATTTGACTTGACTTAGTTTTTTGGGTCTTTGCTGCAGAGGGACAGCACGGTGCATCTGTCTAAAGCACCATGTTGGCTCTGCCTTTTCCCTAACTTCTCTAAGACCTTGAGCAGTTGAGGTAGTTTTATTTTCTTGCCTTGTTCATTAGTTATTTCTGATCACCTGAAATAGCTCTGGGGGAAAAAAATGGCAAGGAGAACCTTATTTCTGGTAGTATAGTTTCCTTCTAACTAAAATGAAACCTATTGCTCAAGTTGCAAAGATAGCACAAACACAGAAACTTAATTTCCTGAGGTGACTCAGTGCAGCAGCTAATTTATTTTCAGACCTGTAGAGGTGCAATGTGAACCAGTTCAACAAAAACTTAAAGTGACCCTCAAAAAAGTCAGCATGTTTGATCTGGAAAAAGTATTGCCCTTTACGAAATTGCAGTTACTTCCACCATATGTTTTTATTTATACAATTACTCGGAGAACAGAAAGAGTAGTATAATTTTTAATCATGACCAAAAAGTAGCAGTCACATTAGAAAGTAAGTTATTTGTGAAACAGTAAGGTGGCCTGGATTTATGGAGAAATAGCTGGAGGATGAAGATATTATTTTTCCGAACTCTCAGCTGAAGCCCATCTGTGCTCCACTGTCTGGTGATGTCTTAATTCTCAACCTTATTATCAAAGGCTCTCAGCAAAGGTCATCAAACAAACAAACAAAGCCGTTTGTTAGAGAGAGACCAAGATTAGGAAAAATAAGCATGAGTCACAGCATTGTTCTCTCCCGGTCCAGAGGAGTGGAATGTATAAATTCTTCTAAAAATTATTGTATATTAAAGCAATAAAGTCATTCATCCCAGAAAATGTCTTACTTCCTTTGCCAAATGTGTATTAAGCCTTTTCATCTCTCACTGTGTATTTCATTTTCAAAGTAAAAAGACCCCAAACAGAAATGACAAAATGATAAAGGTCTATTTTTATATAAAAAAGAGAAATCCATTCAGATTTGTTTTTTTCATTTTCCAAGCATTGTTCCTTTTTTAGTAAATATTGGATAAAAATCATATAGAAAGATCAGTCTTAGAAAGAGGAGCTTTAATTGTGTAGCACACAGATTCCCAGGTAAGCAGAGTACCTTTGTTGAGAGTGATTTAAAACTCTTTCATGCACAATTCAAGAATTAGTCTCCTGAGGAGAACACAAGGCTCCCATGGCTCTTACAGAGCATCTCCCTTTGGGGTATATTGATAAACGGTCCCCGCCAGGTAAGGAGCTATAAGATAAGATTCCCTGAGATTTCCCATGAAAGAAAACCAGTGATATCATCACCCTAAAACAAGAGAGGAAACAAAGAAGAAAAGTACTTATATTTGCCCGTAGAAGAGTGGGCTGCTGAGAACGTGATGAAATGTCCCTGCCACAACACTTCATATCATCTGATATGAACTAGTACAGTTATTTTAAAGATGTTTAAAGAAATTAAAACCTGCAAATGGAGCCCATAGAATAACCACATAGGTAAATATGCCATATCTCTTCTTCAAAGGATAATAACATTTATTCATTTGTTCAATTTTTCATTCATTCATTCATCAATTCACTGAATACTAGATAGTGTCCAGCACTATTCTGGAAATTGGAGCACAACAGTGAAAAAGGCAAGCATACTTCTTGCCCTCATGTAGCCTATATATTCTTGAAGGGAAAGGGGAGAGAAATACATGAGATAAACTTTTTGATAACTAAGTGAACAAGATAGTTGTACTTGTAAAGACTGTAAAAAAAAAAAAAATCATAACAAAGAAAGAGATAAAAAACAAAAGGAACTGGAAGTATTTTCTGAGAATGTGAAATTTTAGTTGGAACATGAATTACACCAAGGAGCCTGGCACAGGAAGATAATGAGGGAAAGAAATCCAGGCAGAAGAAATAGCGGTTTAGTGTCTTCAAGAAAAAGAGTCAGTGTGGCTGAAGCACAGAAGGTAAGGAGACTAGGTAAGAGACGAGGTAGGACACAATCAGTCAGGAACTTGCAGATCATAAGGAAATCAGGTTTTCCATCCAGTGACACCTAATTGTAGAATTACAAGCACCAAAGTGGCATGATTCGATTTATGCTTTTAGAAAAGTCGTCTGGCTAGAGAACAGAAAATGGATTCTAGCCAAGCAAAAGAAGCAATGAGAGCAGCTGGGAGGTACCATACCCAGATGAGAAATGATGGGGACTGTAATAGAGAGATAGCAGTGGAGGCAGTCGGAATGTGGCAGTTCCTGGAGGCCTGAACATGGGCTGGAAGTTGACATGGGGAAGAAAAGAGCTCAGCTCAAGTATCCCTAGGTTTTTGGTTGTAGGAAATCAGTGGGTAAAGTTAAGCTCTAAGATCAAACACTAGTAGGTAACATGTTTGGGCTTTAAACTCAGCTGATTCTGACTCCAAAATCCATACTCTTTTGCACCCCATGATGGGTTCTATTCAAAGTTCCAGAGAATAATGGTGTTGGTCTATTCTATTTTACAATTTTAAGACCAATAGCTTCTACAAAATTCCCTTTGAGGAAAAAATGCTCCTGTTAAGACTATACTTTAATTCTAATCATTACTTTTAACCTAAGGTTCAATCTTTTATCACTCAGCTGTTTTCAGAGTATCTCCATATGGGAATTGGTGCAAAATTAATGAAAGGATTTTCAAATCTTGCTAAGTTTCTAGTACGCTATCAGCCACATATTTTTTGAACCAGCAGCAAATGGGAAGCTTGTAAAAGTAAAAATGTAAGATGTGGCAGTTGACAAATTTTAGAATGGTTTCTTGGTGGAGTTGGTGACAGATGTGGCCATACCAAGGCTGATATCCACCATAGGAAGTTTTTTAGAAATTAAATTTCAGAAATTATATGAATTACCAATAATTTTGTGTAAGTGTTCAGTATACTTGACGTAGTTGGTAATGTACAGGTAATGGTAAACAGGAAGACTCAAGCCTACCCTTGATATTATTTCACTCCTTTCTTTTCTTTTTTTTTCCAGAATAAATCTCTTTACAATAGCAGCTAGACTGATTCTACCTCTCTAGTGGTGTGTCTTCCCATTCCATGTGAACTAATTTCCAGACACACTGGGTCACACTGGCTATTCCCTGGATGTGACTCCTTCTGAGTCCATCTCTACCTTCCCCATCTACACACAAATTCAATGAGGTGTCCTTCCCTCTTCCTCTGCCTAGCTAAAACATGGTCATTTTCAACATCCAGAACAAATAATAGTTCCTCTGTGAGGTCTACCCAGGTTTCTCCAGGAGGCCTATTCCATTCTCTGCATTTTCCAACTTTTGGGTGTGTACCTCTATATTAATATATTGAAACTGGCAAATCTTTCACTCTCCCTGTACTGTGAGTTTCCAGATTATGAAGGTTGCATTTGTTTTTCCACCTCAAGTGCCCAGATGTATATCACATAGCAAATACAGTGTATTACACAGAATAAGCATTAAATGGATAAATGAATGAATTCATTAGTGGTCCCAGAAAGCAGAACCTGCTTACAGCATTTAAATTTGGCTCTTAAGTGCATTATTTAATGTAAATGAGGGGCAATTTTCTGGAAAAGTAATTAACTAAACATATCTATTAAATTAGCATACATTTATTGAACACATGCTACTGCCAGTGAGTGGGGATTATTCCTTGACTTTACATAGACACAAACTTCAATTGTGTCCATTAAAGCATATTACATTCATTAAGTGTTTTCCACTTAAATCCACTGAGACAGAATTCATGAAACAAACGAAAGAAGAAAAAGCACACATCAAATCCTGCAAATGACCATACATTTTTAAAATGTTACATGGATGAAAGGGATATTTGGGGAATAGATTTGAATTTTCATAGGCACTACCTATTTTAACAGTAAACTGCTCACTGAAATTTTCACAAAGCCTAGGAGATAATATAATGAATGACTGCATATGCATGTAGCAGATGGTGTTCCTCAGAGCCGTAAAACAGCTGGACATAATGACTAAGAATACTATTGCAAAATTGGCCCACGATTTTAACAATGAATACTGTAAATTTGATAGGCCTGTAGGCTGACCAAACCAGCAAGATTCCTTTCCCTGTAAGTATGTAAATATAACTGCTTATTTTATTGGGCCCTTCAATCCTGCTCTATCACTATTTTGCGGTTGCTAAGCAACCCTAGCAATATTGTGGCACACACGCTTAAAAGGACAGAGGCATCAAAATGTGTCTTTTGATTTATTTATTCAAAAGGCAATGATCCAGGTCCAAAATAAAATCTTCTCAGTGTGACAGCTGGCACTGACTGGGTAACAACTTCTAACCTCACCATGATCACTGTGAGGCATTTTTTTCTGATAAGGTAAAAAGATCCCTCGATAGCCCCTTATCCCAGATGAACATGTATATGATCCTTTCAGGGAAGGGGGATTGCTTATGAATATCTGCAGATAGATTTTGGCTTTGGAAGTTCATGGGAAGAAGTATAGGTGGAATGAAGCCCAGAGCCAGGACTTTTGTAGGACAATATGAAGCTTGAATTAATGTAACTGTTTTTTTTGTTGTTGTTGTTACCCAGTGAGAAAACCAACCCATCAAGCTATGTAAGTTATCATGAAATATACTGAGGCATCCTGTTCCACTCAGGTGAGATAGGATGAAGGGCAGAAAGAAGGAACCTGAGTCATAAAATCCTTGCTGCCTCAGGGTCAGAATCGACTGAACTGCAAAAGGTATTAATGGCAACTGGTCCAGAAGAAATGGGGGCATCAAATTGTCCTTAGCCTCTTGTCGAAAAGAAAGAAATCACAGATGATTACAGTTATAGACCAGAAAAAAAAGTCACAATCAACAACAAAAACTCTGTTAGTATAAATACTATAATAATAATAAAATGCAATTTACTTAATACATTTGCGCTGTTTTCTCCAATGGCATTATTCAAGTTTTAGTGTACGCAGGAAATTTATGTATCACATAGAGGAAAATACAGTATACTATTCAAAATTACAAAGGACTAAGATCTCTATTTTTACTTTTTGGCCCTTGGTAGAGAATCAAATATTATGAGTCACCCCACTCTTTCTCCTTCCCTGATTAGGTCGTTAAGTAGCCCTGGTGGCACAGTGGTAAACACACTTGGCTGCTAACTGAAAGATTGGTGGCTTCCCCATCAGTTGCTCCACAGGAGAAAGATGTGGCAATCTGCTTCCATAACAATATATAGCCTTGGAAATCCTATGAGGCAGCTCTACTCTGTCCTAGAGTGTCACTGAGTTAGAAACAACTTGACGGCAGGGGTTTGGTTTTTTTAGTTTGATTAGATGATTTTGTCAATTGAAGACGAGATATTAGAAATAATTTCAGCTCTTTCCTATCCTCTGTATCTCAGGCAGCACTGGTAGATTTTATCCAGTTCTTAATTTTTACACTTCTCTATGCTCCTGAGCTACCCCTCCCGCTCACAACATGTTCTAAAGAAAATGGCATTATTTGGTGATACTGCTTATGGCTATAATTTTTGGGGACTTGTTACGTGACAGGAGCCCAGACCTTTCTACTTGCTTTGCCGATGCAGTGATAGCCTACGTGCATTGTTAAATCATACAGAATCTTCGTTTCAGTGGAAAGTGAACAGGAATGAACCAGGTCAAAAGCCTGACCTTTCTTCTATGATAATAAGCACCACAGGGAAGCAATAAAGGCAATGGGGTAACTCTTTTATTCCTAAAACATAAATTATGATCCCATTCACTTAGCTGTTATTTTGCTGAAATACTTTTCAGCAATGCTTAACCCAGACATAATTGCTGAAAAACCTCAGACATTTGTTTGTATGCTATAAAGCAGGCACCCATTGCCTGCTTCCATAACATTTATGACTAAGCTTTTTTAATCAAGCCTATATTATCACCTCATTCTCAATTTTAAACTGTAGACTGTCACTAGCACAGTGTCATCATCTTACCTATCCACTTGGGGTTTGGAAATTAATGTGGAAACTCTGTGAAAATGTATAGCACAGAAATCATTGATGAATTTCAGTTTTGTGTAATGCAGGCCTAAAAGTATACTTAAGATTCAGTCTGTATCTGAGAACAGTTAGTCTGTTTAACTGATAGAAAATTGAATTAATTAATTATTTGACTGAATATGTTTCAAGTGGCCAAATTTTGTCATACATTAGGACAAAGAAATCATTTTTAAACCTGTTGAGTTTAGGTAAATTGATGCCTTCATTGTATTTATTGACTACGTTGCTTAATGTATTAGTTGAAAGCTCTATTCAAATCAAATTCCAGTAAATTGTATTACCTTAAATGTAACAGAAAAATAATTTATTTGATGGCATCCCATTCTTAATAACTCTAAACAGAGTAAGTAATGATCTCCTTTTTTTTTGTTTTTATGATCTATTCTTGTTTGAAGAATGTAGCATATATTATAAAATTATTTGAACTTTATTAAGCGAACAACATAATAAACTGAAATCCAAGCTTGGAAACAAGTATAATCATTACTGACTAAAAAAATAAACAGTTATTTGATTAGACCTTCTTCCCCAAAGCCTGATTTCACTTGGGACAGACCTGTTATCCCATGGAGCTTCAAATTGTGTTTCTAATGTTCAGACAGATAAGATTTTCACCTGACTGAAGAGGGTCTTGCTTTGCATTCACAAGGCAGTAAACACTTCTAGTAAGTGTTTAACTCAAATGAATGGCACTCACAAGTGGGCTTCCTGCGTTCCACTTATATATCCCATCTTGCATGTATCTAAGTGCACTTACGTAAATCCCCCTCTCTCTGGAATGAGCACTTCCCTGGAGAGGCTTACCTGAAATGCCAGCTCATCTGGCGCTTGAAGGTCTAGCCCAGCTAAAAATATTTAGCTGCTGTGTTAAAACTAATACTTTCTTTACTTGTTCACAAGAAATATAAAGCAAAACCTGCTCATTAGCACCTGTGTTGATGTTATTCTAAGCTTTTAAATGTGAATCGACCGCATTTCGTAATTTTATCCATAAAGGATGTGGAAAAAAAAAGAAAATAATGAGATTACCATATGTTTAGGATTCGAATTATTCTGAAATAAGTACTTTTTATGACAAAAAATGACTAATGTTCAAATATCTAAAATAAATATTATTGCATCTGAATATCTGCAAAGTAGCACACCTGTAACCTGCTAATCGTTTAATCATAGCTCAGTGTGAACTTCTTCGCATTTGAGGAGAGTCTAAATTCACAGGTACTTATATGTGTTATCGTTCTGCTTTATAAAGAAGGTTCACTGGTAGATAAACACAGGAGAAAGATGTGGCAGTCTGCTTCCATAAAGATTTACAGTCCTGGAAAACCCAGAGGGCAGTTCTACTCTGTCCTGTGAGGTTGCTATGAGTCAGAATTGACTTGAGGGCAGTGGGTTTGGTTTTTGGGGCTGAGGGATAGATAAATAGATTATCATCTTGCAGGTTAAAATACTCCTTGATTTAGGGAATCAATTCTTACAAGAAGTTAAATACAACCCTCTCTCTTCTAATCACTTCCACAGACGTTCAGATGATCAGTAGTAAATTACATGGGCTAAGCATCTTATGTGCTAGAGATTCTAGAGGTTCTCACTTTCTAATATGCTTTTCAAAACCTTATTTAGGTTTTGCTGCCCTGAATAGCACAGATAATAAGATATCCTCTGAGTTACCTCTGGATTTTTTTTCTTTATTGCATATTGTGGTGTTGAGCGAGCAATGATTAAATAAGACTACAGCAGACCCCACTGTAGTGTCTTGTTTTCTGAGAGCCGTAAGGAATGATTTCAGATATCAACATGAAATAGTTATCACAACTCTAGACAAAAAAAAGTCATCTTTAAAGTTGTACTGAAGCTGCTCTTCTGAGAATATGATCCTTGCTTCAGTCACAGTCATTAACCTTCTTCACAATTCCTTTTTTTTGGATGCTCTAAGACATGATTAAATCTCATTGAGTGATAAAAATAAAAATGTCCTGTGCTCACTAAAGTTGGCAACAAATTATCCCATGAAATTTTCCCCCAAATTAAATTTTATATTATCTTAAAATGTCAAAATTCTCACTTGGTAACACTGCTTTTAGTAGATGGAGTGCAACGCTCTTCTGTGAATGAAATGGTTTATTCAGAACTCTCCTTTGAAACTACTGTATTGGACTAAATTGTTGAAATATATATATTTATTGAATACAAAAATGTTCTATATATTCAAACATATTTAAATTCTTTTTAGGTTTTGAATGTAACAAATATAGCAAGAGAAAGAAATGTCTCCCTCAAGAGTATCATTTTCACTATGTCTTTGAGGGAATCGCAAATTCGTTAACATTGATTAAGAAATCAACAGTTTGTGAAAATTAAGGTCAAATATATTAATGAGAGAATTATAAGATAATTTATTAGGTTTTCTGAACTGGTCTTAAATGTGGATTTTGTGTAGGTATTCATATAAAATTTCTCTAGTTGGCATATTTCTTTAAAAATTCATACTTTGATGGTGCCCAGCTACCACTGACTGCTCTGACACAGATCACAATAGAGGGTCCACAACAGAGCTGGAGAAAAAAGTAGAACAAAATTCAAACTCACAAAAAAAGACTAGACTTACTGATCTGACAGAAACTGGAGAAACCCTGAGAGTATGGCCCCCAGACACCCTTTTAACACAGTACTGAAGTCACTCCTGACGTTCACCCTTCAGCCAAACATTAAAAAAAAAAAAAAAATTAGACAGGCCTAATAAAACGAACAATAATACACATAGTTCAACCTGTTTATGAGACTAAGCAGGCACACCAGGCCAGGTACAAGGATGAGAAGGCAGGAGGGGACAGGAAAGCTGGTGGAATGGAAATGGGGAACCCAAGGTCGAGAAGGGGAGACTGTTTACACATCGCAGGGTTGGCAACCAATGTAACAAAACAAAATGCGTATTGATTGTTTAATAAGAAACTGTTTTGCTCTGTAAACCTTCACCTAAAGCACAATAAATTTTTTTTAAGTCATACTTTAAGATTTATGCTTTACAAAGTTTATTGATTTCCTTTGGAGATGATAAGAAACTAATTTTTACACTTATCAAGGATATATCTTTCCTCTTGAGCTGTTTTACAAGATAACCAAATAACAGATGAGGGGAGTTTCTCTTTACAGAAGAACACACTAACAAATACCCTTAATGAAGTGAATGTCATAGATATTGAGCATCTGCGCCTAATGACAACACAAAAAGAGAGATGATGCCTCCTCAAAAAACACAATACACCTATGAAGTAATTTTGCCAAACAAATTTAACCTAAGTGGAATCAAGCCCCTAGATCCAATTTCCAATACAGGGGACAGAGGAACATATTAAGCTTATACCACAAGGATGCAATAAGCCCACACACACAATGAGAAACTTCACGGTGCTGTTAGATACCCCACTTGGGTTGACTACTCTCCCTTTTCCATCTCAATCTCTCTTTCTCTCTCTATACTTTGTTTTACGCGGCTTGTTTCTTCATTCTCATGTGGGGTGGTAAAAGGTAGATACAATTTCTTGGGAATCACAGTTGTTCTGGATTCCCTGTTATCAATTCTTCATTACCACTACCTCCTTGGAAGAATTCTGTAATCACTGAAGAAAAGCCAAATATATATTTCCTAGAATCCCCTTGGTGGCACAGTGGTTAAGAGCTTGGTTGCTAGCCAAAAGGTCAGAAATCCAAATGCACCAGCTGCTCCTTGGAAACCCTGTGGAGCAGTTCTATTCTGTCCTATAGGGTCACTATGACCTGGAATCAACTTGACAGCAACAGGTTTGCTTTTTTTGTTTGTTTGTTTTTTGTTAGAATCCCCATTACTGTATAGTTCTGGATTGTATTTTGCCAGTGAGAGGCACTCACACAAAATCAGGAGGTTGGATGAGAAAGAGCACACGTCATTCTCCAGAAGCAGATTCAGGCACACACATGAGCAAAGATTCACATTGGCACCCTGGTTTGCCACTTTACTCAGCAGACTGAAGCAACTGATGGGATTTTCCCCAGAATCTCAGTAGCTTCCAGGTGAGCTGTGGTGCCATAGCTGAGAAATCAGTGGTGCCTTCTCCTACATTTCCTCCCTCAGCTCTTCCAACAAGTGTAAGCACCTAATTATCTGTTAAAAAAAAAAAAAAAAAAAGAATGGAAGAGGCACTAGGCAGAACCACACAGAAAATTGCCACGGTATGCTTTGTCCATAGAAGTATGTTGTCCTACAGACAGTACAAATTAGATATGGTAGGGGATTTGTCCTATAGTGAAAGGCAGAATAGCCAGAGGAGAATCAAAAGGAAGCAAATAGAACAAGGCCAAATGCGTAGGACTGAGAATCTACTAAGACAGACAAGGCAAGACATTAAATGGGAAGGTAAATCAAAACAAAAACTGAAGCATTCTAGAAAGGATCATCAACCTTGTCTAATCATCCAACCAAAATAGCGCCCTCATCAAAATCTGGGTTCCTATCACACTTTCCCACCACACATCTGTCAGTTTGTTATACTGTGGGGGCTTGTGTGTTGCTGTAATGCTGGAAGCTATGCCACCTGAATTCAAATACCAGCAGGGTCACCCATGGCGGACAGGTTTCAGCTGAGCTTACACACTAAGACAGCCTAGGAGGAAGGACCCAGTGGTCTACTTCTCAAAAGAATTAGCCTGTGGAAACCTTATGAAGAGCAGCAGAACGTTTTCTGATATAGCACCAGAAGACGACCCCCTCAGGTTGGAAGGTACTCCAAATACAACTGGGAAAGAGCTGCCTCCTCAAAGTAGAATCAACCTTAATGACATGGATGGAGTCAAGCTTTTAGGACCCTCTTTTGCTGATGTGGCACTACTCAAAATGAGGAGAAACAGCTGCAAACATCCATGAATAATTGGAACATGAAATATATCAAATATGAATCCAGGAAAATTGGAAACAGTCAAAAATGAAATGGAATGCATGAATATTGATATTCTAGGCATTAGTGAGCTGAAATGGACTAGTATTGGTCATTTTGAATCAGATAATCATATGGTTTACAGTGCCAGGAATGACAACTTGAAGAGGAATGGTATTGCATTCATTATCAAAAAGAATATTTCAAGATCTATCCTGAAGTACAACACTGTCAGTGACAGGATAATAGCCATATGCCTACAAGTAAGACAAGTTAATATGACTATTATTCAAATTTACTCAAAAATCAATAAGGCCAAAGATGAAGAACTTGAAGATTTTTACCAACTTCTGCAGTCTGAAATTGATCAAACATGCAATCAGGATACATTGATAATTACTGGTGATTGGAATGCAAAAGTTGGAAACAAAGAAGAATGATCCGTAGTTGGAAAATATGGCCTTGGTGATAGAAACAATGCCAGAGATTGAATGATAGAATTTTGCAAGACTAACAACTTCTTCATTGCAAATACCTTTTTTCACCAACATAAACAGTGACTATACACGTGGACCTCGCCAGGTGGAACACACAGGAATCAAATCGACTACATCTGTGGAAAGAGACAATGGAAAGGCCCAATATCATCAGTCAGAACAAGGCCAGGGGCCGACTGAGGAACAGACCATCAATTACCCACGTGCAAGTTCAAGCGGAAACTGAAGAAAGTTGAAACAAGTAAACAAGAGCCAAAGTATGGCTTTGAGTATATCCCACCTGAATTTAGAGATCATCTCAAGAATAGATTCGAAGTGTTGAACACTAATGACTGAAGACCAGACGAGTTGCGGGATGATATCAAGATGAAGAAAGCAAGAGGTCAATAAAAAGACAGGAAAGAAAGAAAGACCAAAATGAATGTCAGAAGAGACTCTGAAACTTGCTCTTGAACATCAAGAAGCTAAAGTGAAAGGAAAAGATAATAAAAGAGCTGAACAGAAGATTTCAAATTTTGGCTCAAGAAGACAAGTAAAGTATTGTGATGACATGTGCAAAGGCCTGGAGATAGAAAACCGGAAGGGAAGAACACACTCAGCATTTCTCAAGCTGAAAGAACTGAAGAAAAAATTCAAGTCTTGAGTTGCAATACTAAAGGATTCTATGAGGAAAATATTAAATGATGCAGCAAGCATCAAAAGAAGATGAAAGGAATACACAGAGTCACTATACCAAAAAGAATTGGATGATGTTCAACCTTTTCAGGAGGTAACATATGTTTAGGAACCAATGGTACTGAAGGAGGAAATCCAACCTGCACTGAAGGCATTGGTGAAAAACAAGCCTTCGGGAATTGACAGAATACCACTTGAGATGTTTCAACAAACAGATGCAGCACTGGAAGTGCTCACTCGTCTATGCCAAGAAAATTGGAACACGGCTACCTGGTCAACCGATTGGAAGAGATCCATATTTATCCCTGTTCCCAGGAAAGCTGATCCAACCAACTACGGAAATTATCAAACAATATCATTAATATCGCATGCAGGCAAAATTTTGCTGAAGATTATTCAAAAGCGGCTGCTGCAGTATATCAACAAGGAACTGCCAGAAATTCAAGCTGGATTTAGAAGAGGATGTGGAACCAGGGATATCATTGCTGATGTCAGATGGATCCTGGCTGAAAGCAGAAAATACCAGAAAGATGTTTACGTTTGTTTTATTGACTATGCAAAGACATTGGACCATGTGGACAATAACAAATTATGGATAACATTGTGGGGAATGGGCATTCCAGAACACTTAATTGTGCTCATGAAGAATCTGTACTTGGATCAAGAGGCAGTCATTCGAACAGAACAGGCAGATACTGCATGGCTTAAAGTCAGGAAAGGTGTGTGCAGGGTTGTATCTTTCACCATTCGTATTCAATGTGTATGCTAAGCAAATAATCTGAGAAGCTGGGCTATATGAAGAAAAACACAGCATCAGGATTACAGGAAGACTCATTATCACCTTGGGTTATGCAGATTACAGAACCTTGCTTACTGAAAGTGAAGAGGACTTGAAGCATTTACTGATGAAGATCAAAGACCACAGTCTTCAGTATGGATTACCTCTCAACATAAATAAAACAAAAATCCTCACAGCTGGACCAATAAGTAACATCATGATTAATGGAGAAAAGATTGAAGTTGTCAAGGATTACATTTTACTTGAATCCACAATCAACACCCATGGAACCAGCAGTCAAGAAACCAAAAGATGCATTGCATAGGCCAAATTGGCTGCAAAAGACCTTCTTGAAGTGTTGAAAAGCAAAGATATCACCTTGAGGACTAAGGTGCACCTGACCCAAGCCATGGTGTTTTCAGTCGCTTCATGTGCATTTGAAAGCTGAACAGTGAATAAGGAAGTTGGAAGAAGAATTGACGCCTTTGAATTGTGGTGCTTGCAAAGAATACTGACTACACCATAGACTGCCAAAAGAGCAAACAAATATGTCTTCGAAGAAGTACAACCAGAAGCAAGGATGGCAAGACTAAGTCTTATATACTTTGGATATTTTATCAGGAAGGATCAGTCCCTGGAGAAGGACATCATGCTTGGTAATGTAGTAATGTAGAGGGTCATCAAAAAAGAGGAAAACCCACAATGAGATGGCTTGGTACTGCCTGCAACAATGGGCTCAAGCATAGCATCAATTGTGAGAATGGCCCCGTACCAGACAGTGTTTCATTCTGTTGTACACAGGGTTGCTGTGAGTTGGAACTAACTTAACAGCACCTAACAACAACAACGATACTGCTTTGTGTTTATTCTTGTACTTGTATTATTATATCTTCATTTTTTCGTATGTCTTCCTACTAGAATTGAAGTACCATGAGGCAAAGGATATGGTCAACTTTGTTCACAAGTCTATCCTTATTCTTGGAATAGATCCAAGTAGGTGTTCAGTGAATGCATAATAAACTATTGAATAGTTGGTGTGAACTGAGGTGGGGCATCTGTGAAAATTCTGTTTACCCTCTGCTCTTGTGTGGTATAACCCATCTACCAAGAGAGTGCTGACATTAGCTTGAAAGGTCTGGGAGAAACTTTATCTTTATTTGACAGTGCTTAAAGTTATTGAAAATATTATCGTAAATAATTGGACACTGCCCTCAAAGAGGTATCCCTGGGTGGTGTTAATGGTCAAAATGCACAACTGCTACCTTGAAAGCTGGAGGTTGGAGTCCACCTAGAGGGACCTCAGAGGAAAGATCAGGTTATCTACTCCCAAAGAATCAGCTATGGAAAACGCTACGGAGCACAGTTCTACTCTGACACACATGGGGTCACCATGAATTGGAGTGAACTGGACAGCAACTGGTGTTTGTTGTTGTTGTTTGGTCCTCAGAGAGTGCCCAGCCTGGTGGGACTGACAGACACAGTGGCAGATAATATCATAGAGTGAGATCCGTACTACAAGAAAGGTATAGATTTGTTGAGGAAGCATCAGAGCAGCCAGCACCTTGCAGCAGAGGAAAGGAGACCCCATTTAAGGGAGAAAAAGAAGAAGCAGTAAAATTAAGAAGTTATGAAGGGCGAATTTGCTCCACTTAACAATTTTTGTTCAGGATAGACCGTATCTTGATTTTTGAAATGATAGAAGTGTTAACCTAAAGAAAGTACTCCTTAGTCAATTACATTCAGTGCTTATCATAACTCACACAATTACTATAGTAAGTACATCAATGGCTACATTTCTGAATTGTGTGTTTTTATTATTTCTCTACTACGTACAATGCTCCTTTCCTAACAGAGAAAAAAAAAAGATATACTTCTTAATATTGATTAGAAGTCTTCAAAATGAGATGGGGGCTCAGCTGAAATGTCTGAAGAAAATTTCTTCATTCTTACAGTTATAAAGCAGATGGCATTTTCACATAGCAGCTCAAGAAAATGCTAATTTATCACTGAAATGAACAAAGGACAATGTGTAAAATAACAGACCAGTTTCCTAAGAGTTCATAGTCTGATGTCTGCCCACAGTTTTGTTTTTTTTTTTTTTTCAGAATCAATAGCTGGTTCTGCTCTCCTTGACTTTTCCTTCATGTGTGCCTGCAAAACACAAGAACAAGGACTTAAAAAGTAAAAAGTACAACCACTTGCCTTGACTTTTTTTTTTTCTTCTGTATTTGATGTCAAGACAGGTTTGGCTGAATGAGTGTTTTTTGGCATTCTTTAGCCATAACCTCTTTCTTTCTCTTGGTTTCTCACCTCTCCCCTTCACTCTATTGCTCTCATTCCTCCTCCGTCATTAAATTTTAAATAGATAGTTGAATTTTAATAGTAAAATTAATGGAATTGTTTATTGACACTAAATACTGAAAATTGACCAGGCAGACCTGTAACTCAATCCTATACTACAAGCATCTGAAACGATTTCCTGATTCTTCAGAAGTCTTATGCAGGTGGTTTTCAATCCTTAAACACTGACCTATACTCATTTTGTTGTTGTTGTTATGTGCTATCAAGTCACTTCCAGCTTGTAGTGACCCTGTGTACAACGGAACAAAACACTGCCTGGTCCAGTACCATCCTCACAAACGTTACTATGCTTGAGTGAATTGTTGCAGCCACTGTGTCAATCCATCTCATTGAGGGTCTTCCTCTTTTTCACTGACCCTCTACATCAGCATCTCTCTCCAACTCATTGTCCAGTCCCTTCCATGTCTGATGAGTTGTCTTGGGGAATGGTTCCTGTCCTGGGCCATCAGAAGGTCTGGGGACCATGGCCACCGGGATTCCTCTAGTCTCAGTCAGACCATTAAGTCTGGTCTTTTTATGAGAATTTGGGGTCTGCATCCCATTGCTCTCCTGCTTCCTCAGGGGTTCTCTGTCGTGTTCCCTGTCAGGGCACGATCTAGTTCTCCTGGTCTCAGGCTGATGTAGTCTCTGGCTTATGTGGCTCAACTGTCTCTTGGGCTAGTAATTACCTTGTGTCCTTGGTGTTCTTCATTCTTCTTTGATCCAGGTGGGTTGAGACCAACTGATGTACCTTAGATGGCTGCTTGCTAGCGTTTAAGAAGACCCCAGACGCTACTCTCCAAAGTGGAATGCAGCATGTTTTCTTAATAGATTTTATTATGCCAATTGACTTAGATGTCCCTTGAAACCATGGTCCCCAAACCCCTGCCCCTGCTACACTGGCCTTTGAAGCATTCAGTTTATTCAGGCAACTTCTTTGCTTTTGGTTTAGTCCAGTTTTGTTGACCTCCCCTGTACTGTGTGTTGTCTTTCCCTTCACCTAAAGTAGTTCTTATCTACTATCTAAGTCCCCTCTCCCACCCTCCCTCCCTCCCCGCTCTCCTAACCATCAAAGAATATTTTCTTCTCTGTTTAAACTATTTCTCGAGTTCTTATAATGGTGGTCTTATACAATATTTGTCCTTTTGCAACTGACTAATTTCACTCAGCATAATGCCTTCCAGATTCTTCCATGTTATGAAATGTTTCACGGATTCATCAATGTCCTTTATTAATGCATAATATTCCATTGTGTGAATATACCATAATTTATTTATCCATTCATTCATTGATGGGCACCTTGGTTGCTTCCATCTTTTTGCTATCGTAAACAGTGCTGCAACAAACATGGGTGTGCATATATCTGTTCCTGTAAAGGCTCTTATTTCTCTAGGATATATTCCAAGGTGTGGAATTGCTGGATCATATGGTAGTTCTTTTTAAGGAAGCACCAAATCAATTTCCAAAGTGGTTGTACCATTTTACATTCCCGCCAGCAGTGTATAAGTGTTCCAATCTCTCCACAGCCTCGCCAACAATTATTATTTCGTGTTTTTTGGATTAATGCCAGCCTTGTTGGAGTGAGATGAAATCTCATTATAGTTTTGTTGTGCATTTCTCTAATGGCTAATAATCGTGAGCATTTCCTCTTGTATCTGTTAGCTATCCGAATGACTTCTTTAGTGAAGTGTCTGTTCATATCTTTTGCCCATTTTTTAATCAGGTTATTTGTCTTTTTGCAGTTGAGTTTTTGCAGTATCATGTAGGTTTTAGAGATCAGGCACTGATCAGAAATGTCATAGCTAAAAACTTTTTCCCAGTCTGTAGATAGTCTTTTTACTCTTTGGTGAAGTCTTTCGATGAGCACAGGTGTTTGATTTTTAGGAGCTCCCAGTTATCTAGTTTTTCTTCTGCATTCTTAATAATGTTTTGTACACTGTTTATGCCATGTATTGGGACTCCTAACGTTGTCCCTATTTTTCCTTCCATGCTCTTTATCATTTTAGATTTTATATTTAGGTCATTGATCCATTTTAAGCTCACTTTTGTGCATGGAGTGAGCCATGGGTTTTGTTTCATTTTTTTGCAGATGGATATCCATTTATGCCAGCACTACTTGTTAAAAAGACTGTCTTTTCCCCATTTAACTGTTTTGGGGCCTTTGTCAAATATCAACTGCTCATATGTGGATGGATTTATGTCTGGGTTCTCGATTCTGTTCCACTGATCTATGTACCTGTTGTTGTACCAGTACCAGGCTGTTTTGACTACTACTGTAGTATAGGTACCAGTATCTGGTGGCAGCAGGGGTCACATTCTGAACAAGGCAGTGGGCTGAAAATCATCCCCCACATGTCCCTGAGGAAAGTGTGTTCCTGTTCCCTAGAGTGTACAGGTGGATGGGTTCTGCAGACAGACAATGGGCACCCAATGTTTTTGGTTTTAAGGACTAGAAGGTACCAGTTATCTTTGGACCCCTGTTGCGGGTGGCTGGGTGACCTGAGTGGAGCTACCAGTCCTTAGGCCCCTGATGTGGGTAGGTGAGGACCCTGTTTAATAGGCAAAGCAATGTCAAACCTCAAACACCCACCTCTCTACCGCACGGCTGAAATGGTTGGAGTTTGCCAACAAGGGCCTATTCTCCTGAAATAGGCCCACACAGGTCCATGCAGAAGGGAAAGGTGCTCAAGGTCCATGGATGGTTTATGCCTGGGCAGGTGCCGCTTCTGTCCTGAGCTCTCTCAGTTAATGGAGATAGGAAATTATCTTTTCCCCCCAGTTGCAAATTTTTTCCTTCCCCAAGGCCAGGAGGATGGCTCCAATTGCTCACCAAGTTCTATCTCAGGCCCAGGGATTCAGCCACTGAAGCCGGCTTGGGGGTGGGGGGGGGGGCGCGGTAAAATATATGCAAGTACTTAGCTTTTGCCTGAAGCGCGCCATTCTCCTCAGGTTCCAGAGGTGTGAGTGGGCTGTGTGGCTGGCTGCTTCTTGCTGAGGAAACTGCGGCCAGACGCTAGTACCAGCCCACCTCCACCGTGCTCCGGAAATGGTGCCTGAGGGCTCCCCATGATTCAGGTCCGGTAACTCCTCTCCGCTTCTGAAGAACCTCTTCCTACCCCTGCCCCTCAGTTTGTTGTCTAAGCTTACCTTTGATGCTCAGGGCTCTCAGCTTGTCACAAATATACTCGTTTCACTTGTTTTTTCGGGTCTTTGTTGTAAAGAGGGCTAGCCGGAAGCATCTGTCTATTCCGCCATCTTGGCTCCACCTCTCTTTAAGCCACTTTTTAGAACGGTATTTCCATGTTCGTATAATACAGATTCTCCATACATCTAGCTTTATCCATTGCTGTTTCTTATAATTTACTCCTTTAATTGCTTTAGAGACTTTTGAAGAGAAATAACACCTTTTTTTTACTGTTTTGAAATGACTTAAATAAGAAGCTAATCAAGATATATCGTCCATTTATAAGAGATATTTGAGGTAGTAACCTTTGAAATTAATTCATCTATGTTATATATAATAAATTCCATGTAAATCAAGCAAAAAACAGCTGAGCATAAGTTATATTTCAATGGAAATATTCTTGATGGCTGCACATAAACTTGGTCAAGTTGAAATTATCTTCTTACACATGTATTTAAATGAAAATGTTGTTGATTAATAGGGCTGACCTACTTAAGCTTTGATGTGAAAATCTTCTCTTTGCAGTGGTAGCTAATTGAGGCCTGATCTTTGACTTTCTGGCAAGAGAACATCTTCACAGTTATATCTTAAGGCCCAACTTAATTAGTCTCACCAGAGTCTCTTTTCAGACTTACTCTATGACCCTGTTATCTTCTTCCATTTTGCTTTTGACTATGACTCTTCTCCCTAACTATTGCTTCCTCCACCACCATACTCAACAGTGGTTTTTTTTCTGTCCAAGTTTCCCAAATGCATAATGTTAAAGACTATGATATGGTTAGCATTATTCTAATTTATAATTTATGTTTTCAGTGGTAACCATTCCTTCACATTTTTAGAGCATATTAGAAACAGACATATATATGCCTCTTTTATTATTCGTATGTCTGGTGGCAAAATTACTGATTATCTGTAGCAAGATTTCAACTTACTGTACAATGGAGATTCCATATTTGTGTCAGTTATAAGAAATAAGTGAAAATCTTTATATCAGTAAGAACTGAGTTTAGTTCATTTTCTGGTCAGAAAACTTTATCTGAGAGCTATATTATAAAGGAGAAGTCAGTGATTAACTACTTGCAATAATCTTCTGTTGTCTCTGGCAGCATGTAAGAATTAAGGGAAGAATGAATTCCTTAAATATAAGATGCATTTAGAAAGCAGGAAAATGGTGTGAAATACAGAATAATGCCCTTTTCTCTAATGACTTTTTCTTACTGATAGGGGCAGGAAGCAGTCACAGGGACAAGTGACATTTTCTGTCATTTGGGGATTAAAAGTCATATAGACCAAGTCCAGAGCTAAGTGGTACAGAATCTTTTCATTGAAAGTGACTGAGGATTTGCTGTGCATATCTTCACACACACACACACACATACACACACAAAATTGAATATGACTAAGGAGTTGCAGGAGTGAGACAGGATTTTAACAGGTTGGAAGATATTCTAGGATGCAAAGGGAAGGCTGAGTCCTCTGCGTGATACACCTAGGGAGACCAGACCTTGTCCTAGGAGCTCCCAGCTCACCAAAATTTCCCATGTTATGCTCCAAACTTGCAAGCTAGAAAATGGATTTGGCAAAAGAAGAGAGTTTTAAATGATGATCAAGGGGTCTCCTTGCTATGTTGTTGACTGCATAAAACTGTAAGATTAGGAATTGGTTTGAAGTTAGAGTTTGACTTAAGGTTGAGATAGAAAAGAATGTTGGGGTTGAATTTAGAAATAATATTGTTCTTACAATTCTGACATTATGGAACAAGTAATGTCCATCAGACTTCTATGTTGCCTTGATTTTAGCCCAGGCCAAGGTGATTCTTAAAAATTAACTGTCTTCTACAGGAATCCATATATCTATAGATAGAGATAGAGAGATAGAGATATATAGATGATATAGATATAGATTAGATATAGATATAGATACAGATACAGATATAGATAGATATATCATCCAGGAGCTCTGGTGACACAGTGGTTAAGTGATACAGCTGCTAACCAAAAGGCTAGCAGTTCTAATCCAGTAGCCAATCCTTTGAAATTCTATTCTGTCCTCTAGGGTTGCTATCAGTCAGAATTGACTCGATGGCAACAGATATAGGAATCCAAGTTCTCGAGCTATTACTTTCATTATGGTATCATAACCTCTGCCTTTAATATAAAAACCAATTAGTAATTAAATATAACGATAAAGAGGTACCCAGCATCAACCTATTGCCTGAACCAACATTCAGGCTTAGGCCAACATTTCTCCATTACCCTTGACAAGACCACTTGGTTACCTGTCACTGCATATGGGTGCTGGTCCTGATATAATCATGCTGCTTCCTCTTCACTCATTATCAAAGTCAACAATAAAAAAAAAAAATAAAAAAAACTCAAAGAGTCAAGAAGGCAATACAGAAATCTTCCTGGGTAGGGATGATGAAAGTTTTAAAATGATTACAGATAATATTTTCTTTCCCTCACACAAATATCAGAAACTACTTGACACATTAATTCATACAGTTTTCTACAATACCATAAATAGTGTGTTATAAAATATTTGGTTCTTTTTAAATTACTCTTTTTAAATTGCTCTGTTCACTGTTTTCAGAACAAAGCTTATTTCCACTTGATTTTTCCCCTGAGATACCAAAGACATCCTTTAGTGGGTTATTTTTTTCCTCTAAGCATTTGTTAAGCATTTATGATTTTTATGTGATAACTCTGTCCTTCTGGCATGAGACAAATAGCCTTTCTGCCTGTCCTCCTTTTGCAAAACATCTCTGAAAGGTGTTGGGAAAGTGAAAAAAAGGGATAAAGTATAAAATCTGGCCTTGCTGGTTGAATTTTTAAACTCTTTTCCCTGAAAGATTGCAGTCTGAGTATCTCCTACTTCTAGCTCTGTAGGGGATGATTCGCCCTGAGTGGGAAAGTCATCTCCCATGAGGAATAACAGACCCAAAGGAAGGATCCCCATGAAGGCAGCATCTCCACTGGTATAGCCCTTCCTGAATATCTGACCAGAAAGTTAGCTCAGAACTGACTGAGAGATAGTCATGTTACTGAATTATGTCCTAAAAGAGCTTAAAATAGCTCTTCTCTAGAAGGCGTTCCTCAGGGACATTCACTAAACACTGACCCAGGCTACTTCTACTTGGCTTAACCTGACAGGGTCATTATTTTAGTTTTACTACTTTATCTGGAAAGAAAATTCTACTTGTTTTCTCTTAACATATTACTAGTGTGGAAACATACTCCTGTCACCTTGTCTCCTCAGCGATTCAGGAGGAAGTTACTCTTTAAACAAGTCAGTGTTGACTGGTTAGCCCTTGGTAACTCTGAGCTGCCAATCATGGAGGGAAAGCTTTGCCAGTGGTATGTGATAAGCCTGCCCTAAAACAGCATTGTGCAGAGTTGAGCATGCGTGACAATGTGTCCCCATTAATGAGGTTAGACTTTGCTATCTTAAAAGGTTAGTATTCACTCAAGAAAGTCATTTGTACACTTAGATGTCTGCTTACAGAGAGCCACACTGTAGTGGGAAAAGAAATAGATTTATGATCAAAAGTCTCAGTTTCAGTCTAGCTCTACCATCATTGGACCTTGGCTAACACACTGACTGAGTTGTAGTTTTTATTAATAAAATTCAATTTGAATACTTATGTTTCAGATTTTGTGACAGTTTAATGTTGGAATTTATGAGGCAACATTTTGAAAAGTGTTAATCAATATACAATTGTAAATGTTGTTTAGGTTAAAGTGTATACATAATTGTGTGCTAGAAATAAAATCAGAATTTAGAAAATAATGACAATGTATCCTGAGACTGCTGAAGTTAATGGTTCCTGGTGAAAAATATTTTAAGTTGTCTAGAGGATATTGATTAACAATGAAATTTCAGCTTATCTAGCAATGACAGTTAATTAATATTATGACATGAGAAGGGCAGGGCACTGAAGGAGAAAATGAGCGGTCTCTATATCAGTGGTGAGAGACTAAGGTAAACTGCTGTGAAGTAGCCCCGTGAAAACTGAGATCTGAAGGCTGAATAGAATTTGGTCCAGTAAAGAGGTGGAAGAAAGACCTTTACTGATGATTCTCTCCTCTTTTTCAAAGAGCGAGCCACGAGAGAAAAACAGTGTCGAAATTAATTGTGTTTACAGAGATATCCAATAGTTTAAATCACAACTGTGACAACAAAGTTTTTAAGGATATTGAATATTCATTAATTACAAATTCTGAGAGATACACCAGTGTGAGAAATAAGGCCTGATAGCACCACTAGGCCGTTGGGACCATGAGGAATAAATATCTAAGTCAGAGGACCAAATACATCAGTGTAGAAACTCATCCATCTTCACAGAGAGGACCACATAACTGATAATCAGTCACTTGCTTTTACTCTCAGCTGCTCTCATCGAAAGGAGCCCTGGTGGTGCAAACAGTTAAGCACTCAGCTGCTAACCAAAATGTTAGCAATTGGAACCCATCCAGCAGCTCCATGGGAAAAAGACATGGCAATCTGCTTCTGTAAAGATTACAGCCAAGAAAACTGTGTGGATAAGTTCTACTCTGTCAAATGGGGTTCTTGTGAGTCAAAATCAACTCAATGGCACTAAGAACAACAACAGCTTTCATTGAGCTGACCAAAGGAGAATGAAATATTCACCCCCCACCACCCTGACCATAGGCTTTACTGTGGGTCCTTAGTTAAATCCTGTTAGGTCCAAGTTTGTGCTCTCCCACCATTTATAAGGACTATCGATATTTATCTCATTTAAGAACAAAAGTTTGCACTTCTGATCTATCATCTCCTAGAACATCACCCTCTTATGCTTTATCCTGTAATACTTCTGACTTTTACCTTAAAAATGTGGCCTCTGATAACATTATTTTCCATGTAGTATTCCCAAATATGCATTTATTCCCTCTCACTCTATACCCTAAGGTCAGATGATTGGATCAACATTTTCCCAGCCCTCAACTGAGATGACATCCTTACTTAGCTCCTTCCCCTGCCTTATCCCACTTGCTTCAATTTTCTTTCTCCCGACAGCACTCTCGCAAAAAACTTGCATGTGAACTTCCACCTCAAGCTCTACTTGTGGGGAATGAGACTTAAAATAGGGTAAATTAGTGAATTTTAATTAATCACTAATTGCAGAATATTTTAGACGGCACTACTTATTTATTTTGGTAAAGAAAGAACAATAATCTGGGGTACTAAGAAAGGTCATGATTGCAGAAAATGGCATTAAAGAGATACAGTTGAGAGACAGTTCAGGAAATCTTTGAGGAAGTAAGCATATATACTGGCAACTGCATCGGTTCAAGATGTGCGTCTTCTGAATAAATACAGTTTCAGAAAGAATGGACAGAAAAGATTAGGAGGAGGAGATGATCAAGAAAATAATTCCTAGAAAAGTTTAGAACTGAAGAATATGATATTTCTGATTATAAAACAGATCATATGCCCATAAAAGAGCTGGAAATATTCATGGCAAGGCATGTTATTATGAAAGTTCAAGAAAGAAACAACATTGGATTCTTCAACAGCGACACTGGAAGCAAGACAAAGGAGCAGGCTTTCATCACTGAGAGAAAATAATTTTCAGTCTAAAATTCTATACTGAACCATATTGTCAATCTAGTGTAGAGTAGAATATATCCATTTTAAAACGTGCAAGTTCTCAAAAGATTTACCTGCCTTCAGCCCTTTCTTGGGAAGCTCTTAAAGGTTATGGTCCAACATAATAAAGAAGCAAATCAAGACAGGATCTAAACATAAGTGATATCACATGGGAGAGAAGCAAACGAAGCCCCAGGATGATGACAGGGAGACTCCAAGACAACAGGGATTAGGAGGCCTGGAGAAAAATCATGCAGTTTTTAGCAGGAGAGTGCCAGGCTTTGGAAGAAATCACTCCAAGAACTTAACCTGAAAGTTTGAACATAGCTAGAAGAGCTTTAGAGTTCTAGGAATAATTTAGAGATGATTAAGTGATATATACATTTAAAATATGCAAAGGGAAAAAGACAATTAGTGAACACAAGGGAAACTAAAAGCTATATCAGAATGCAACCATTTTAGTTGATGCCTCGTACTCCATATACAAAATTCTACTTTACTTTCTAATTACACCCGTGCTTCTGGACTGTCTATGGCTTCCCCAAAAGAATAGAAGGACCATAAAGAGAGCGTACAAAATCTTAAACCCCAAATGGTGTCTTATTCTATGCCAAACTCCGCCTCCAAGATGAACTCACACAAATGTACGCCATTTTTTTTCAGAGTTCTAATAAACTGCGTCTATCTTGCCTGGGTACGAGATGTCAGTATCAGAATTTTTCTATCCTGGTTTTAGATCTGTCAAACTGGGGGCGGGGGGGGACTTTTAAAAAATTGTTAGAAATGAGATAAATAAATTTTGGTTGATTCTGTAGAATTTATCCTTTGTTAAGACTAATATTATCTTCATACTTCTCATCAAGTTGTGTTTCTGGTTTGACCTACTTCATAAAGCTGCACATAAAATGAGACTAATTTAATGCTATAAATAAGTGTGTTGTTATAATGTCCTCCTGAATGAAACATGGAAAGACAAAATCTTTTTGACGTCTGTGAATATTAAAAATAGACATTTACAGCCTAGGTATTCATTGCTGATACCAATCTGTAATATAACAGGTAAAACTGCTTGATTTTACAAATTGAGGTGGCAAACTGCTGAGAACTAGAGAAAAACATTACAACAAGCAGCCAATAAGACAAGAATGTCAGGGGAGAACAGTGCTCAACAAAAAGTTTATATCTGTACAAAAATGACCTACTTCATATAAAATAAAGTTACTGCAAGAGAGGCACAGTGGTTAAGGGTTTGGCTGCTAACCAAAAGATCAGCAGTTCAATTCCACCAGCCACTCCTTGGAAAACCCGCAGGGCAGTTTTACTCTGTTCTATAGGGTCACAATAAATCAGAATCAACTCTACTGTAACTGGTTTTGGTTCATTTGTCCTATGGAGCCTACTTTTGCTTTGAGTTGTCCCAGATGACTTCTCAGAGAAACTACAGTACATAGTCACACTAATTTAAATACATGTGCTGTACAATAACATGTATAATTTTACTGTGATATTTGTTATTAAGTACCAAATTTCTGTATTAAAGATTATACTTAATAGGAAAATTGTTGAAAGAATATTCTCTGAATACCTTGTCATGTTTTAACCACTGCGAATGTTAAGAACTGTTATTTTCCTTCAGCAGTTCTAGTCACATAAATTCAAGATTGGTGTTTGGCTGTGTTGCTGTTGTTGTTAGGTGCTGTTGGGTTAGCTCCAGCTCACAGTGACCTCATGTAAACAGAAGATGTTTTCAGAACATGTATTCCGACATCGCCAAGCCCTGCTTCATCCTCACAATAGCAGGAATGTTTGAGCCCATTGTGGCAGCCGCTGTGTCAATCCTTTCTGTTGAAGATCTTCCTTTTTTTCACTGACCCTCTTCTTTACCAAGGATGATGTCCTTCTCCAGCGACTGATCCCGCCTGATAACATGTCCAAAGTAACTGAGACAAAATCTCGCCATCCTCGTTTCTAAGGAGCATTCTGACTATACTTCTTCCAAAACAGATTTTTTCTTTCTTCTCGCAGTCCATAGTATATTCAATATTCTTTGCCAACACCAGAATTCAAAGGCATCAATGCTTCTTCAGTCTTCCTTATGAATTGTCCAGCTTTCACACACATACGAAGTGATTGAAAGTACCATGGCTTGGATCAGGCACACCTTAGCCCTCAAAGAGGTCTTTTGCAGTAAATGTGCCCAATGCAATATGTCCTTTGATTTGACTGCTACTTCCATGAATGTTGATTATTGATCCAAGTAAAATAAAACCCGTGACAACTTTAATCTTTTCTTCATTTATAATATTGCTTATTGATCCAGTTGTGAGGATTTTCGTTTTCTTTATGTTGAAGTTTAATCCATACTGAAGGCTGTAGTCTTTGATCTTTTATCAGTAAGTGCTTCACGTCCTCTTCACTTTCAGCAAGCAAAGTTGTGTCATCTGCATAACACAGGTTGTTAATAAGTCTTCCTCCAATCCTGATGCCCCATTCTTCTTCATATAGTTCAACTCCTCAGATTATTTGCTCAGCATACGGATTGAATAAGTTTGATGACAGAATACAACCCTGATGCACACCCTTCTTGATTTTAAACCGTGCAGTACCCCCTTGTTCTGTTCCAGCCTGTCCCTTACTCTGTGCACAATTAAGTGTTCGGAAATTCCCGTTCTTTGCAATGTTATCTGTAATTTGCTATGATCCACACAGTTGAAAGCTTTTGCATAGTCAACAAAACACAGGTAAACATCTTTCTGGTATTTCAGCCAAGATCCATCTGACATCAGCAATGATATCCCTTCTTCCACATCTTCTCCTAAAAATGGCTTGAATTTCTGGCAGTTCCCTATCAATGTACACCTGTAGCCATTTTTTAATTATCTTCAAAATTATTTGGTTGTAGGTACTTTAAATCTTTTCCGTTTATTAAAAATTTTTTTAATCATTTGTTTTCTGTAATTTTGTTACAAAACTCTGCTGGCTTCCTCTATAGTAATTCTAACCAGCTTACTGGAATGGTTGAATGATACTTGGTGATGGGAATGTGTCTATCTCATGCTTCCATCTCTCTGCTCAAGATCTTTCCACTGCCAGGAATACTTTGTACAACAGCTCTGTGATGCCAAATCCTAACTATCGATCTTTCAAGGCCCTATCCAATTGTCAGTCTCTCCACAAAATCATCTGTGGTGTCTCAGCTGGAAGGAATTTCTCCCATCACGTTTTAGGTACATCTCATCACTTCCCATCCTTTAGTTAAGTTACTCGTCTGTCTCACAACCCCTCTTCCAGAGAACTTTAGTTATTTGTACATTTAAACAAAAGTATTTATTACATAATTAATGACTTTTGCTTAGGTAAATCTCTAGGGAAATATGCATCTCAAAAATCTATAGATTTGTATCCTGATCATGAAAAGCAATTTGGCCAAAAGTAAATAATAAAGATTTTTTCAACATATTCTCTGAATTAAGCATTTGATCATAAAACCTTAGCTGATTTAAACAAACCTGACTACTTTAGACACCTGCTTCCAACTGAGACCATATAAACACAACAAAGCCTCTTTCTGTGTAAGGCCCTGGATAGGAAATGGGAATAAAAGCAAGATGTGTGGCTGGTAGCCTCCCTACATGCGATCAATACCTTGATAGTAGAGGCTCGCTCTATACTGGCTCCTCTAAGACCTACTCAAACCATCATCACCAAAGCGATGAATTATACCATCTCCTCAAACATATGAAGAGCTCAGCTGCTAACCAAAAGGTCCACAGTTTGAATCCACCAGCAGCTCCTTGGAAACCCTCTGGGGCAGTTCTACTCTGTCCTATAGGGTCACTACGAGTTGGAATCAACTTGACCGCAACGGGTTAACAAAATGATTAATGGCCTCAATTTTCACTTATTTTTTAAAAGCAAGAGAGAGATAGAGGGATTGATTCAAATTCTAAAAATATCTATATCTTATTGTTCAAGCTTTCATACTAAATCTCTAATCCATTTTGAGCTGATTTTTTATGTACGGTATAAAGTAGGAATCATGGGATTTTGTTTTGTTTTGTTTTTCCATCTGGATATTTAACTAGCCCAGCACCATGTCTTGAAAAGACTATTCTTTTCCCTTTGTACTGTACTGTCACCTTTGTCATAAATCAGATCATATATGTATGGTAGGTTTTCGAAATAGCCATTCTGACCCATTGTTCTATTTGTCTTTGGGTTAATAGCTCAGTCTTAACTATGACTGTTATAATAAATCTTGTATAGGGTATTAAATTCTTCATTCAAGATCATGTTGATTATTCATTGCCTTTGATTATCCATAAAAACATTAGAAATGGCTTGCCAAATTTCTCAAAAAAACTACTAGAATTTTGATTGAAATTATGTAGAATATATTGGAAAGAATTGGTTTTTTAAAATATTGATTCTTCCATTACATTGAGTGATGATAGATCATTCCATGACCAAATTACATTAAATTGCTTTCACGTAGACATAGATTGTGGCTGATACCTCCTCCCAATGTCCTTGTGTTTTGCTTGTCTGTAACTGTAAAGTTTGGAAATACGCTCAATATTCTGATGTCTCTTGCAGCTGGGGATGCCATATGACACAGTTCTGGATTATGAGACACAAAAGGAAGACTGAAAATAATTTTACATCCTTATTCCAGAAAACCTGTTGCCATCAAGTCAATTCCAACTCAGAGCAACCCACTAGGACAAAGTAGAACTGCCCCATAGGGTTTCCAAGGAGCTGCTGGTGGATTTGAACTGTTTACCTTTTGATTAGCAGCCATAGGTCTTAAATACCAGGGCTCCAAGTCCCTAATAGAAGACAGGAAATGTGACTAGAACTATCTTTCTTTTTACTTCTGCCTTAAGCAAAATTTTCCACAATGGCCATAAAAACAAAAAGATAATCTACTGTTGGTGGTAACTATACCACATCCATGACTAGACTGAGAATATATACTTCTGGAATAAGACTTCCACCATGAATTTTCAGGGGGGAATGCATTTTCCTTGTGTGTCAGGGAGAATTGGCCCATTATTTCTATTTGCTTGACAAAGATGGAGATTCCCTGGACTGTGGCTCTGGCCCACAGCTTGACTTACCTGGTCTTTTCAAAAAGCATGATGTAATCCAGATAATAAGCTTAGTATGCTGCCTTAGTTGTCTCACTTCAAGTTTAAAAATAAAGAGCTGTTAAAAAGTTAGAAAGGTTGCTTAATCAGCTAATTATTATGCTAAAGTGCTATAATAACACCTAATACCCAGGTCTAGTGCATTGCAGAAAATAATAAATCCTTCTCTTTCTCTCTTTAGCCCTCATCCATTGCCCTTCTCCGCTAACGCCCTTCTTTTTCTTCCTAGTTTTTAGAGCTTAGAATTCATCCCTGATATTAACTGAGATTTTGATTAAACATTAGATTTATTTACTTACCGGGTTTTCAAACTCAAATGATTAAAGAGACTAGGTAGGTAATATAAATAAATAAAAGAGGCAAAACCCTGTGTAATAAAATAGAGAGCGCGTGTCTTATCTATAGGGGGCAACCGCCAGTAAATTATTCTTTTGTGAATCGAGGCACCATTTTGTTAGAACTTCTGATTTTTTTAGAGGTCGTAACCCAATATTTGAGTGAAATATTCCAATTTTAAATGCCTACAATGAATTCAAACTTAATTAAAAAACTACACTATGTAAGATGATACATGTTGGTGTAAATGATACACACTGGTCTGCTATGTTCAGCCTTAAGGGTTTTTTTTTTAAAAAAAAACTTTTTTTTAACCTCTGTGCTATACAGACATATAGCAGAATATATACAATTATATCTTTTTTCCCCGTTAAAATTTTTATTGTTTTTCTGGAGAAGCAGAAAAACTCTGCAGTTTCTCCTTGTTAACAAAGGAGATTTGAATGATAATTTATCTTATTGGTTCTCGACTGGGAGAGATTTCGCCCCCTTGGGGACATTTGGCATTGTCTAGGGACATTTTTGATTGTCACAGCAGAGGGAAGAGGATGCTACTGACACCTAGTGAGTAGCAGCTAGGGGTGTTGTTAAGCATCCTTAACTACCAGGGCAGCCCCCGCAGCAAACTCTTATCTCATTCTAAATGTTGGTAGTGCTTAGGCTGAGACACCCTGGTTTATAAGAACCCCAGATTCTTAATATTTTCAAAAATTTCTTATAGAAGCTTTGTATATGGGAAATAGGACTGAAGAGAATCAGAATGAGTGAGAGGACATAAGGGGTATCAGGTGAGAGAGGAATGATTCTAATGTTTTGGCATATTTTAACTTTATTCCACTTCTTAGTTGGTGAAAAACAATCTGGAATAGAGTGCTTCATTTTACCTCGCTTTTATTATTCTCATTAGCTGCTCAGGGTAGAAACATTTCAGGGGAAAATAAAAGGTGACAGAAAATCATTCCTATTTATTTTTCTCTATGTTGAACTCAAATGTTTTAGTCTCTGATTCTTCTGTAATGTTTAGAGCTCAAGCTAGTATATCTAGATACTAAAATTCACTATAATTATTAATACTGAATAACACAAATGTTAACTTAGTGTTTCTGACATTTATGAATACTCCTGGTATGTAATAAATACTCAGTAAATATTATTCTCTGCATTATTACTGTTTTTCAGTGACGGTATGAAATGGTAAGTCAGTATTTTTCCTTTTTCTTAGACACTTATTTTTTATTTATTTTCTTATCCTTTAACTCAAGAGTTGAAGATTTATTTCAAGTGGTTTAGAACTCAAAAATAAACAATCACCAAACTTAAACTGGAATGTCATTGAAGCAGGCTAGGTGAGTTCATTTGGGTATATTTTTTTGTTTTACAAGCTACTATGGAATTAACTGGGGACTTAAGCTTTAATAATAAAAATATTTTGGAAAGCAAATTTCCCGATGAATCAGCTGACTGCATACATAACCTATATGTACAGGCCCAGGAGTTCTGTTCCCTGCTTGAGCTCAGGAATCATTTAATGAGGAAGTTCCCTGGCTTGAAAAGCCCCTTGCATTTTCTGATTCATAATCACTGTAATTTATTTGTTTCTATTTTGTACAGATAACACAAGAGGGAAATACATTAATATCATTCATCACTACTACTTGATTAGGGTGTGTTATTTATATTGCAAATTTGAGGGCACTGGGTATAGTTGTAATTTTTTTTTAAGGTTTCAGGAAGACTAGAGTGAGCCAGATTTTCATTTAGTCAGATGCATTTAGTCTCAGGAGTTAGTCTCCTCGAAATTTTCAGTTCATTGTTGGACTACGGCCAAATACATCACCCATTTCAGTCAATTTGTTCTTTTTAAAGCGAGGTTTGAGAAGATTTAACTCGTTTACAATATTTATTTTTCCCTGGGTGTATTTTTGTCTGTTTGTTGTTGGGCCAGGCTCCAGGAGGACAGCCTGGTAAGCAGACAGCTCCAGCTGCCTGGCAAGGCATTTCTTCTGTGGTATCTCACAAGACTTGGCTACCATTACGGTGCTGACACAATGATTTTGGTGATTTTCACTCACATGAGGTACAGGATGAAGTCAGGGCTCTGGGCTGCTAATGCACCACCGCTGACTCTCAGGATTGTGTCACATGTGCAGAGCATGTGTCAGCTCCTTTCTGTGTTCCAACCACAATGCCACCTCTCGTCTACAGCACCCAAGGGCACCAGGGGTGGTAGTAGGTATCTTTTACCCTATATGCCTCTTGCTGCTGGCATCCAGGGAGATCATCCCCAGCACTTTGGCAGGCTTAGTGCCACATGTCAGGCAGTCCTTCAGGGTTGGCTCCATCTATCTCCTACAAAAACTTTAGAGATACATGTTCACAACACCAGTCCTTCTGATTGGGTCTCTTTTTCATGTGATCAAGGTGGTAATTTCATGCTTTCCTGTGTCAGTCTTAAGCTATGCCTGATAAGAATGGACATTCCTTGTCCAATGGTACCACTCTTGCTCTGTCCATGGGTCTCTTTCCTATCTTCCCACTGGTGGCACTGTGTGGAAGGCAGAGGTGCAGTCAACATTGAGAGATCACACTCTACAAATGCAGCAAATGCAGTGATTGCAGCCAAAAGACATGATTGGAAGAAGTTATTCTACCTTTACACTATAAAAGTTTGAACGATAAGTTTTACATGAAAATGAATTATTCACATTTGCCTGCATTCTCTGGATAAGATTGGTGCTAGCTGTCATCATCAAGGAAGCACAGTAACAACCTTTGAGGGAGTCATTGGAAGCCAGTGTTCCTGGCCAGCACAATAGATGAATCTACTGAGTGTCACGAATCCTGATGGAGTCAGCAATACGTGAATGGTAATAGGAAACTAGCTACAAAAGCAAAAAGACCTATGTTGTTTCAACACAAACAGACTCCTGAGTACCATAGCATTGTGAGCTATAACAACATCCGTAACATTTTTTCTCGTGGTAGGAGATGTGAAATTGGACACAAATGATACTTTTCAAAATACAGAACAAAAAGAGATAATTCCTGGATCTGAACAGATGATACCTGGACAGTTGGGCTTGTTGTTGCTGTTAGTTGCCATCAAGTGGATTCCAATTCATGGAGATCCCATATGTTCAGAGTAGACTGCTCCATAAGCTTTTCAAGGCTGTGAACTTTCAGAAGCAGATCTCTAGGTCTGCCTCCCTAGGTGCCTCTGTATGGTTCAAACCACCAACCCTTCAACTGGGAGTAGAGCACTGAACTATTTGCACCACCCGAGGATTCCCCTGTTGGGATTAGCAACATGGGAATTATCACTAATCATCTGTTATAAAAATTTTCAATTATTTAAAGGAAAAATATGATCATAATTAAGATCCTCACCAGAGAACCAAAAATTATTGTAAAGAAACAAATGGAAATTTTAGAACTGAAATATACAATATCTCAAGCCTAAAATTCCTCTGAGGGGTGTAGCAAATAGACTGTAGACCACAGAAGAAAGTTCATTTAACTAACTTGAAGACACATCAATAGAAATTATTCACTATGAAAAATGTTGTTGTTAGGTGCCGTTGAGTCAGTTCCGACTCATAGCGACCCTGTGTACAACACGAAGCAACACTGGCCGGTCCTGTGTCACCCTCACAATCATTGCTATGCTTGAGCCTATTGTTGCAGACACTGTGTTAAGCCCTCTTATTGAGGGTCTTCCTCTCTTTTGCCGACCCTCTACTTTAGCAAGAGTGATGTCCTTCTCCAGGGACTGGTCCCTCCTGATAACATGTTCAAAGTACATGAGACAAAGTCTCGCCATTCTTGCTTCTAAGGAGTATTCTGGCTGTACTTATTGCAAGACAGATTTATTCATTCTTCTGGAAGTTCACGCTATATTCAATATTCCTTACCAACACCATAATTCAAAGGCATCAATTCTTCTTTGGTCTTCCTTATTCAATGTCCAGCTTTTGCATGCATATGAGGAGATTGAAAATATCATGGCTTAGGTCAGGCTCACCTTAGACCTCAAAGTGACATCTTTGCTTTTTAACAATTTAAAGAGGTCTTTTGCAGCAGATTTGCCCGATGCAATACATCTGAAAAAAGACAGGAAAAAATATTGGGGGGGGGGGGAACCTAAGTCTCAGTGATCTATGCAACAATATCAAGTACAAATTATCAAATGTGACTTACAGCAAGAGTATATATAAATTTTACCTTAAAAAAAACTGTAAAGAAATAATAAATTCTATTTGGCAGAATGCTTTTTGCAGTGGTATGAGTTAGCAATTCTAAAATTATCTTCTGTGATTCTAGGCTTGATACATAAAGAATAAAGGAAACCAATTTTCTCTTTGTTGAGAAAAAGTTACAAATATGGAAAGGAGAGATTAGAATATACTTAGTGATGCTGGTTTAAAACCTTGAGGTATGAGTGTAAGCTCATGATATTTAATAGATACAAAAATAAACGTAGACGTATTTGTTGGTGTATGTTTTTGTGTGTTTCTTAGCACCATCTCTTGATAGGTCTACAAGCTATAAAATATTAGCAATGAGCATATCAGTCATAAAGACACCCATTGCCATTGAGTCGATTCTGACTCCTAGAGACCCTATAGGAAAAAGTAGAACTCCAAGGAGCAGCTGATGGATTCTAACTGCTGACCTTTTGGTTAGCAGCCAGCCATAGCTCTTAACCACTGTGCCACTAGAGCTCTTAGCATAAAGATATTGGCTTCTAAATAGCATTCTCCACTATACAGAATGAAGGCTTCTCTGATAAACGACTATTTCCACAGTGGGGGTAGGAAAAAAGAAAATGAGACTAGAAAATATTTTTGTGCCGGAAAATGGGGAAGTGCTCAAAGAATCAGAGATACAGATCCAGATTGAACATGCTCCCACTGGCTAAATCGGGAATAATTTGAGTACAAAACAAATGAGGATAGTAGCAATGGAAAAAATAAAAACCGTAAGTGTACACTAATATAAATACACACATACGGGAGAATAGAAATTTCTTTACGACAGTAGAATGCCAGCTCAAAAATATAGAAGGAATGCAAAGAGGCTAGAAAATAATCAGGGGATGCTAAAACTAGTGGAGGAAAGTTACAGGATATGTCATAGTCTCAAAGCAGTTTCCATTTAAATGACATATTATTTACAAAGGGGAAAACGGTAACTTCAGGGGAGAAACCTGGCAGACAGCACTTTAACCAGGTGAGACATACTGACATCATGTGCCTCCTGAAATGAGGCACTGAGAAGGACTCAGTACAACTACTGGAATATTTCTGCCCAAACTTCATAACCTAAATTTAATCATGAGAAAATCTCAGGCAAACCCAAATTGAGGGACATTTCTCCAACATAACTAGTCTGTAATCTTCAAAAATACCAAGGCCAAGATAGATAAAGAAAAGCTGAGGAAGTGTCTTATGTTAAATGGACTAAAGAGGCATCCAAGTAAATGCAGTGCTTGATCCTGGATTGGTTCCTGACCTGTGGGCAAAATAGGGCATTACTGAGACAATTCAGAAAATTTGGATATGGGCTGTGGATTAGAAAATAGTCTTGTTTCAAAGTTGACTTTGATAAGTATATGGAAGAAAATGCCCTTGCTCTTAGGAAATGCACTCTGAAATACTTAGGGATATAGAAGGACTACATCCCCATCTTACTCTCAAAAGATTAAGAAAAAATAATGTGTGTATGTGTGTGGTGTGTGTGTGTGTGCATGAGAGAGAAAAAGAGAGTGATAAAAAAGCCAATGAAGAAAAATGTAAACAATTGGTGAAACTGCCTTTAGGGCTTCATGGGCTTCCCTATTTTTCAACTTTTCTATAAGTTTGAAGTTTAGCAAAATGAAAAGGTTTCCAAAATTAGCGTGATTTGCTCTATAGAATTAGAATGCATGCAAAAGTCCTTTAACACCAAGGGATTGCTCAATACTCAATGGAATTCCATAGGGCAAAAGTATCTCACCCTCAAATTTTAATTGAGATGTTTAGGTACCATACAATTCATTCTTAATAGCAATTAGAACACTGGATAACTTAGAAGCTCAGTGTAAGGCTGTCTTCCACATGAGACAGATAAAACAGCATTACAGTAATTCTTTAAACCACCCTCCTTATGACTTCTGAACCTTGGGGCTTTCTAGTAAAAGTGGAGAATTAAGCCAAAGATACATAACCGAGGACCATATATCTTATACTAGCAGGTTTACATTTCATACTGAAGGCAGTAGGGAGCCATTGAAGTATTTTTAGGAGATTTTATCAGGTTTAGACTAGCATTTCATAAAACAACCTTGACAGATTGGAAAATTAAAAACTATTTTAGCAATCAGGAAGGTGTCGCCACTATCTAGGAGAGAGGAAAAAAGGCCTTGGACTTAAGTAGAAGCCATATGGATACCAAATATATCTGAGAGTTATTATAAACGCAGAATCAAAACTACTTTGTCATTGATTCATGTTGTGGTCAGGGATAAAAAGAAGTTAAGCATGTATTTCATGAGATGGGAATACAAAAGTCAAAGCAGATATGGAGAAGAAGATGATTAGTTCCATTACTGATTTATTGAGTTTTAGTTCTTTGTGTGACAGCCAAGTTGAAATGATCAGCAAGATTCTGGAGCTCAAGGAGATCTGGGCTGGAGATACTGTTCAGGAAGGCATCAGCAGATAAGTCTCTCCTTCTCTTGCTGAGAAATGCTGAGCAAATACTCTAGGTGTGAAATGTTTTGAGCCTAAACGAAATCCATTATTAAATGTCAGGTAGCGTCGTGGTCTTCTATTAAGACTATCATCTCAATAGAGAAAAAAAGCGGTTGTGATATATAACAAAACAGATGCACCATTAAAAAACAATGAACGTTAATTACAGTTTCTCTGAAATCTATTTCCCTATATTTTCTTTGATACTTTCCTAACTTCAACCAAATTTCATTTTTATGAATGTTAATAGTGCTGGTTGATAAATGAGCAAAATATCTCTGGGCCAATTTTCAAGGGCTAATGCTATAATTCAAGTTATATCACATTTCTTGACAGGCTCTGCATTAAGAGTATACGACATATGGAGGTTTTGTTCAAACAGAAGAGCACTTCAGAGTTTCAACACACCATTTGCACCCATCCAAAAAAGCAGAAGAAAGAATGCAATCCTAATGCATTTGAGATTCTTGATGATATTTAAAAAGTCTAGATCAGAATTGTGCAAGTCCTTAACACAGGAGTACCCTAAGGATTCAGCAAAGCCTTTCTGATAAAAATATTAATAAGTTAAGATTGAAAGGGGGAGAAAAAGAAGTGTTTGATCCATTCTACTACCAGAGTATATCCTGGAAGTGAGAGAGGAAGAGTGTGTGTGTGTGTGTGAAATTGAGGAAAAAAAAAAATTAACAGTGTTGCATAATCGTTCTCAACCACTTACCAACAGAATCAAAAGAGAGCCCTCTAAAAGGTAGGTTTTGCCTCACAATGAGTCGCGTTGGTCCCTTAGGTAAATTTTAAGTTTGTGCTTCTGGGGTTTGCTTCTGTCAAAAACCTTTGAGTTTTCAGAAACTTTGGCTTGGCATAATTCATTCTTTTCCTGTTTGATAGAGTCACTTTTATGCTATTTAAAGCAATTATAACAATTCTAACGACATTATTCGTGAAAATATGAACTTAAAGTGAATAAAAATCATAGCCTTTAAAAGCATATTCCTTAACTTGCTACCTTTTTCTTTTCACTAATTTTCACTTAAGAATTAATACTAACCATGCTGGTGGTGCAGTGGTTAAGAGCCATGGCTACTAACCAAAAGGTCAGCAGTTCGAATCCACCACCTGCTCCTTGGAAACCCTATAATGCAGTTCTACTCTGTCCTATAGAATCACTGAAAATAATGTCATGTTTCTTGGCAATGTGAATACATTATAAATTTACTTAGAAGTACATTACCAATATATTTTTAAAATAATATACCCTACAACAATGGCTCATAGATTAGTTAGACTTACAAATTCTAGATGTATCCTACTATTCCTAAAAGATTGAAAACCATGGCCTTGGTGGATTACTTAAAGTAAATAAAATGTCACTTTATTAAATTTAACCAAACATTATCCAAGAAATCACTGTTCCAAGGAGAGCAATCTGAGATTTCCTCGTTGACATTTAAACAGTGACTTGCCACATAACTAGAGTTGAGAAAATAATAGATTACACCATATGTTCTTATCTAGTTCCTGCCCCCAAAGGCCTAGGGAATGGGCATGGTTTTATAAATCTAAACAACTTAAATAAATGTTTCTCACTTGTAACTCCTTTACCTTTTAGCAAAAAAAATCAATTACTGCCAGGGGAGCCACAGAGTTAAGAGACCCTGTGAACAAAAGAACAGAATCCTGTCTGGATCTTCACACCGAATTAACAGAAGCCAAGACAAACTATAGATTAACAGGTTAGCAAAATACTTAAATTACTGCAGTTTATCAGGATAAAAAAAGAATCAGGATGGATGACATAAAAAAATATTTATAAATATCATTTCTTATTTTGATTATTAATGGGACTACATGACAAAAACGTTTGAAAGATGTCTCAGAAAACTGAATATGTTTTGAAGAACAAGATGTAGACTCTTGAATATTACCCTGCGGTCTTATGGCTGCTTCTGCTCTGCCCTCGCGAACCCAAGGCTCACGCCTCTCCTTTCTGTTATCATCTGAAGATACACCAGCGTGTGTGTCCCACATGCCTGGAATCATAATCAAGCTCCTTCCAAGCTCCACCAGCTGTTTTTTTTATTTGTTTTTTGTTGTTACTGTTTTGTTTTTTTAAAATTTTACCACAGAGTTTTAAGTCAAATTTTCAATTCACATGCTATGAAAAATTAATACAAAATCATTAAGCATATATTTTTTTTCCTATTTACTTATTGAACTTGTTTTCTCTTTCTACAACCAAGACTTCCTCTTTTAAATTCATGTAGATAGTAGTCTCTAATTCTTAGGAGAGTTATGCTCCAACAATCCAGACAAATAGCATTGACCCAAAGAAGTCCCTTTCTCACGTGAAGCCCATACAATCAAGTGATGTGATTTATTTCTGGCCACCCATTACACATCAGTTAGGAAAGTTCCAGACGCCAATCCCCTCTCAGACTTACACTGATCGTGAAACTTGAAAGAAGTTTATGTCCAGCACTAGTGGCACCAATGTGCCCTTAACAGTTTTAATGTTCACGATTTTCAACCAAATTACTTCACAACCCAGAGAAAACATCTCAGGAAGGAAATAGAAATTTCCACTGTGCAGGTAAATTGATAAATTGTTTTTGGATCTTTAACGGGTCTATTGAATCCATTTAAATCACACTGTTATATCACACAAAAATAAAAATTCAGACACAACAAGAAGAGGCTCAAAGCCATGTAAACAAAGAGCAAATTAAGGATTCAGGACACTCCTAATCACCATTCTTAAGCTCATTAAAATTTCAGTAATTCAATTCATTCAGCAAATGTCTAACGTGGCTAATATGCCAAACACGTGGACTAGATGCTGTCATACCTTATTACAGCCCTCAGTGCCCTCCTTTCGTGGGGAACTGGGGTCGCTATGAGTCGGAATCAATTCAACGGCACTGGGTTTTGGTTTTGGGTGGTGCATGTCAGAGTCCTTCCTGAAAAGAAGGAAAGTCTAATACCAATGGCGCAACATGGATCAGTGGGTTGAAGAGGTGGGAAGTAAGAATAAGAAGCCAAATTCTCTCACCTCTCCATAAATTTATAAAATCTTTCCTTTCTTTTTCAGAAGAATTATAATATTCAGGTCATAAGCACGAATGTGGAAGAATTGTAACTCAATCTTTTTAGAACCCACTTTATCCAATCTCCCTACTCTACCACTGCATAAAGTCTTTATGTTGCAATTCAATAATCCAAGGAAAGAGAGTAATTGGATAAATTTATCTCTGGTCCCATCAGCTATGTGTCCCATCAGTCATGGTGGAAAGGGGAGTTAAAGACACCACTGTACACACAGACAGAGCTATGGGAGCATAATTTCAGAAAAATGGATGTAAGTAGGCAAGACTAAATAACTTGTCTTCGCTTTCATTTATTCAACAAATATTTATAGAGAGCCGACAGTGTGTCAGAAACTCTAGAAAGTAGGATACAGCAAGAACTGGGCAAACAAGAACCTTCTCTTATAAATCTTTCATTTAGTGAAGGGAACTCCATGTATGTATGGTGCTGTAACCTATGATCCACAGATAAAAAAAATCAGATAGAGCAAATAAAACTTACTTTGTTATGCTGTATTCTGAACATATTCATAAATATTAATTATAGTGGGAATACTTAAAGAATTCATGGTACAAACCAGTCCTTCATAAAGTGAATATAGAATTATTTTCACACTGTCTTTGATTGTAAGTTCATAGATGCACTCTTATGGAAAATGTTTATTTCCTACATGTTATATATACATAATTTATAAATTCTCATATTAATTTCATAAGGAATACAGTTTTTTAAAAATATATGGTATACATACATGTGGTTCTCTCTCATAACCATTTCCACAACTGTCTTAGTTATAGTGCTGGTGTAACAGAAATACCACAAGTGGATGGCTTTAACAAAGAGAAATTTATTTTCTCACAGTCTAGTAGTCTTTTTAGTAGTCTAGAAGTCCAAATTTGGGACGTTAGCTCCAAGGGAAGGCTTTCTCTCTCTGTCAGCTCTGGAGGAAGGTCCTTGTCATCAATCTCTCTGTGGACTAGGAGCTTCTACACTTAGGAACCCTGGGTACACAGGACATGCTTTGCTCCTGGCACTGCTCTTTTGGTGGTAATATGTCCCCAAATCTCTGCTTGCTTCCCTTTCCTTTTATCTCTTGTCAGATAAGAGGTGGTGCAGGCCACACCACAAGGAAACTCCCTTTACACTGAATCAGGGATGTGGCCTGAACAAGGATGTTACGTCCCACCCTAAACCTCTTTAACCACAGACAGAGATTATGGTTTATAACACACAGGAAAATCACAAAATGGAGAACAACCACACAATACTGGGACTCATGGCCTAACCAAGTTGACACATACTTTGGGGGGACACAATTCAATCTGTGACAACAACATAACCACTAATCTACTACTGTTTGACTTTGAGCACACTGTGCAGCCTCTCCCTACTCTCAACTTCATTTTTTTTTTTTTTTGTTTACCTATAAAATGAACAGGTTGGATTAGATATTCAGCAAGCTTTTATAAAAAGCTTTACAGGTTTTCAATTCAATAAGAAACCCTTGAGAAAGATCACTCTAAGGCATGAAATCTGTACACGTGGTCTACACTCTCATCTTATGTGAAGACTCCATTGACTCCAAGGATTTGAATGGTTAACGCTGTGCTTTTTAGAGAGCATATACTTGAGTGCAGCAAGGTGGATAACCGCAGGGAACTTTTTTTCTGGACACGGTTCAAATACCACCAATTAAAATCTAAGGCATTCTAGAAATTCAAGGAGGTCCCTTTAAATCATTGGACATACACTGGTGGCCTACAGGTTAAATTTCGCCTTTATATGTGGCGCTTTAGTTTTGTTTCACCAGCTCAGTTGTTGCCCTTATTGCTTTAGGAGTTTCACTTTGGAGTTCACTGTAGTCCACTACTGCCTGTGCTACACAGTGGTTCTCAAATTTAGCATGAACCAGAATCATCTATGTGATTCTTTATGATAGACCCCCAACAACAAAAAAAAAAAGCCTTATTTTTTGATTCGCTAGATCATTGTGTTTTTTTTTTAGATCATTAGTGGGGCCTGAGAATTTGTATTCCTTTCAAGTCCTAGATGACACTGATGCTGCTAGTCTCAGACTACATTTTTTTTCTTTTTCTTTTTATTGTGTTTTAAGTAAAAGTTTACAATTCAAGTCAGTTTCTCATACAAAAACTTAGACACACATTGGTATGTGACCCTAGTTGCTCTCCCTATAATGTGACAGCACTCTCCTCCTCTCCACTCTGTGTTCCCCGTGTCCATTCACCCAGCCTCTGCCCCCCTCTGCCTTCTCATCTCGCCTCTGGTCAGGAGCTGCCCACATAGTTGCATGTGTCTATTTGAGCCAAGGCGCTCACTACTCACCAGTGTCTTTTATGTCTCATAGTCTGTCAGACTACATTTTGAGAACCGCTGCCCTTTACTACACTGCATTTACTTTAAAGACATCTGAATGTGTGAACTGTTGTAGAATATATGTTGAAAAGTATTTACTGTAATTTATTTTTTACCCTTAATGAGAAGAGCCTGTAAAAGAACTGAACCAAGCTTGGCAAGCCCCACCTAGCCTGAGCTCTGATTAGCATACACAGTGTTATTTAAGCTGGATTTAACCAGGACTGCCATGTTACTTTCTAGTTAGAACCACAGGGCTGGATCACGCACACCTGTGATCTGGTGTGAGGTTTCCCCTGAAGGGAATAGATGTTCCTACGCTCAAAAAGTTTGGGAAAGAAGTGAATTTTGGAAGAGAAAATTGTAGATCAAAGAGGCATGCCTGAGGACTAAGTAGAAAGCCTTTCCCTATCCATTGGATGGAATTTGATTTGGCTTGAATTCCTAGGCAAGGAGCTAACCAACATTTGGAATGTGACAGCGAGAGGGAGGCTGCTGACCCTAACCACAAGGGACAAACCAGAAATCAAGTTGGAGCTGAATGTATAAGGGACCCAGAGAGAAGTATTCGGAAGAAGTGCTCAGCCCTGTGGAACAGCCATCTAACAGGAAATAAGAGGGGTGGAAGTTTGGAAACACGAGTTGGACAGATCAGAGGATGCTGAGGGACCTCAAGCACATAAACAGTACCAATTACAAGAACATTCAGAAATAGTGAGGAATCCTTTCAGTGGAGCTACTTTTTAACAAATAAGCTGGTGGGAATTTGTGGCGTCATGTTTTGGTTTATGTAAGGTAAATGACGTAGCGACCCTATAGGACAGAGTAGAACTGCCCCAGAGAGTTTCCAAGGAGTGCCTGGTAGAGTCGAAGTGCTGACCTTTTGCTTAGCAGCCATAACACTTAACCGCTACACCACCAGGGTTTCCCAGTAAATGATACAGGAAGTAAAAATATACATTCTATTATTAATGTATAACTGCTGTAATGTCAGATTTTGTCTCTTTTTTCCTATATATCATTATTTTATGTACTTAAGTACAGGCAGACATAGAACTGTGTACGTATATGTATATATCAAGTATATAGTTACTATATATTAGATATAATATATATTATATATACATACATATGTGTATATGTGTGTGTATATAAACACAGACATGCACACACGTGTAAACAAGCTGCTGTTGAGTCAGCTTCCACTCACGACAACCTCATACGTGTCAGAGTAGAATTGTGCCCCACAGTGTTCTCAATGGCTGCTTTTTTTTCAGAAGTAGTTCGCCAGGCCTTTCTTCTGAGGCATTTCTGGATGGACTTGAATCTCCAACCTTTCAGTTAGCAGCCAGGCTCCTTAACAACTTGTACCACCCAGGGACTCCACACATATACATATATTATATCATTTTAGTTTCCTATGAGATAATTACTATTAAACAACCTATTTTACAGATGAGAAAACTTCGGTTTAAAGAAATTATGTGGTTTTTTTCAAGGTCCTGGTATTAGAACTCAAGAATCTTAAAGTCCAGGCTATATTGTCTGTCTAAGCAGTGATTTTTGCATCTTGGAAGATACAAAACAGTAATAGGGGAGGAAATAAATGTGGTTTTCACTTTTATGATCAGCTGTAGAAAGTGGTTTTATGTATGGTACCAATAACCTGTCATGCTGCTTCTCACCACATCTGTGACATTCCAATGGCCACATCTGGAAATCAGAAACATCTGTGTGTCCACCATAGCCATTTCTACAGTAGCAGCATTGTTTCTTCTTCTTTCTTCTGCTTATCTTCCTTATGCTGTCTAAAGAATCACTACTGATTCTCCCACTTTTTCAAGAGTCTACCTGTTCTTCAGGAGCCCTGGCGGCGCGGTGGTGGTTAAGCGCTCTGCTGCTACCCGAAAGGTCGGCAGTTCAAACCCACCACAGGCTCCATGGCAGAAAGATAAGGAAATCTGCTTCCATAAAGATTACCCACTGCTGTCGAATCGATTCCGACTCATAGCCTAGGAAACACTGTGGGGCAGTTCTACTCTGTCCTATAGGCTTGCTTTTAGTCGGAATCTACTCATTGGCAATGGATTACCTGTTCTTCAAGGCTTGGAAATGTACAACTCCTTGACAGTGGGCTCTGGGGGAGTTTCACCTGCAGTTGTAATGCAGAGCTGGGTAAGGTATAAGGGGATAACCACTATAAAGTCCTATTATTTGTTTATAATGTGACATCATTTCAAAAGAGAAAAGGCAATTGATAAATAAAGCAAGCTATATTTCCAGAGAATTAACTACTCTGGCTATAAGACCAATAACAGTTTTTCTTTATGCTCTCTCTGTAAAATGTATTTGTTTTACTCAAAGAAATCGATGTATGAAAATGTCAAGGCAATACTGAGTATCCAAATACATTCACACTGATCATCACAGTATTAACAAATATCTAAATTCCATATAAGTTAAATGGGTCTTTGCCTCAGAAGTTTAAAAGTCTTTTATAGCACACTGTTTAATTGATTTATTGTTAAATCATTAGAAATAATCAGCATCATATTACAAGTGTTGGACATGTTAAATATCGTTACTAAAGAAGGTAGCAAATTGTGTTTTTGTTTCTTTGTCTTAGTTACTACACAAATAGACTATTTTGTCTGCTTGTTTGTTTTTGTTTTGTTTTGTTTTGTTTTGTTTTTGTCTTATCCCTGAGTCCTACGGATAGGTTCATGGACCCAGCTGACTGTGGGTCCTGTGTGTGGAAGCGATATGGGATATAAAGAGAAGGAACCATGTTGGTTTTTGCCTCCAGCTCTCAGAGACCGTAAGGGGAGGTGATTGAAGCAAACATACACTCAAAGGGGCTTTGCCTTTTCTGATCCTTCTGGCTAGGGCATCATCACCACCCCTTCTTTGCCTGTTTAGTGTCTATACATTCTTCTTCTCCTACTTATCACCTCCCAGTTACGTCAAATCTCTAATTATATCCTGTCATATCACCACTAAATTTTTCTTTATTTCACTTATCCTGGTTGTAAATTACATGCTAATAATGATATTATTTGATACATGCCTCCCTAACCCCAGAGAGTGACCTTCTTAAGGTCAGGAATAGTGTCTGTCTTTGTTCACCATTGTATTCCCAATAGCAGCACCATGCCTGACATCTACCATCATCACGGTTGCCATCAAAACAGTTCTGACTCATGGTGACCAATGCATGTCAAAGTAAAACTGTACTCCATAAAGTTTTCAATGGCCTGTTTTTTGGAAGCAGATCACCAGGTCTTTCTTCTGAGGCACATCTGTATGGGCTCAAACCTCCAAAGTTTTCTTTCGCAGTCAAGCACTTAACTGTTTGCACCATGCAGGGACTCCTAAAACCTATTGCCTTCAAGTCAATTCTGACTTATAGACCCTATAGGACAGAGTAGAACCGCCAAATAGGGTTTCCAAGGAGCAGCTGGTGGATTTAAACCACCAATCTTTTGGTTAACGACCAAGTTCTTAACCCCTGCACTCCCGGGGCTCCTATGTGTACTAAATACATGTGTTGAATGAATATATGGAAATATATTCCTTCTTGGACTACTGTTTGGATTCTAATTTCCACAAATATAATCATTAATGGTTATATAAATGAAATAAGGACTTTGTTCATTTGTCCCCAGTTAAAATGTGAAATGTTACCTTAATTCTTTCCTACTGATTAGGTAACTTATGAGGTCTATTGAGTATGGATGTGCCCAGCAAAGCACACTGGAATGTGGTATGAGGCTGGCAACCCAAAGAGGACAGTGTGAACATTAGGGGGCAGAGTTGGCCATCTGATTGTGGTAAAAGTGCTTTGAAATATTTGAGAGGGCTGCCTGCCTTAGAATCTTTTTGTAGTTCAACTCAATAAAAACCTATTGCCATCAAGTCTGGGGTTGGCAACCAATATCACAACACTGACTAAAAGCTTACAGAGCAAAGTAGTTTCTTATTAACTGTTCAGTGAGAAACTAATTGCTTGTAAACTTTCACCTAAATCACAATTTAAAAAAAAAATAATCTGTATGAGACCAAATGGTCAACAATTACTTCAAAGCAAAAATGAGAAGGTTGGGGTGCAGGGAGACTAGGTTACTGGAAACATAACAACTGTTGTTGTTGTTGTTAGGTGCCATCAAGTCAGTTCTGATTCATAGTGACCCTGTGCACAACAGAATGAAACACTGCCCGGTCCTGCACCATCCTTACAATCATTGATATGCTTGAACTCATTCTTGCAGCCACCATGTCAACCCACCTGGTTGAGGGTCTTCCTCTTTTCCGCTGACTGTGTACTCTGCCAGCATGATGTCCTTCTCCAGGGACTGATCCCTCCTGACAACATATCCGAAGTATGTAAGACGCAGTCTCGCCATCCTTGCCTCTAAGGAGCATTCTGGCCGCACTTCTTCCAAGACAGATTTGTTCATTCTTTTGGCAGTCCATGGTGTATTCAATATTCTTTGCCAACACCACAATTCAAAGGCGTCAGTTCTTCTTCGGCCTTCCTTATTCATTGTCCAGCTTTCACATGCATATGATGTGATTGAAAATACCATGGCTTGGGTCAGGCGCACCTTAGTCTTCAGGGTGATATCTTTGCTCTTCAACACTTTCAAGAGGTCCTTTGCAGCAGATTTGCCCAATGCAATTGGTCTTTTGATTTCTTGACTGCTGCTTCCATGGCTGTTGATTGTGGATCCAAGTAAAATGAAATCCTTGACAGCTTCAATCTTTTCTCCGTTTATCATGATGTTGCTCATTGGTCCAGTTGTGAGGATTTTTGTTTTCTTTATGTTGAGGTAAAATCCATACTGAAGACTGTGGTCTTAGATCTTCATTAGTAAGTGCTTCAAGTCCTTTTCAGTGTCATCTGCATAACGCAGGTTGTTAATGAGTCTTCCTCCAATCCTGATGCCCTGTTCTTCTTCATATAGCCCAGCTTCTCGGATTATTTGTTCAGCATACGGATTAAAGAAGTATGGTAAAAGAATACAACCCTGACGCACACCTTTCCTGACTTTAAACCAATCGGTATCCCCTTGTTCTGTCCAAACAACTGCCTCTTGATCTATGTAAAGGTTCCTCATGAGCCCAATTAAGTGTTCAGGAATTCCCATTCTTCGCAGCGTTAGCCATAGTTTGTCATGATCTACACAGTCGAATGCCTTTGCATAGTCAATAAAACACAGGTAAACATCCTTCTGGTATACTCTGCTTTCAGCCAGGATCCATCTGACAGCAGCAATGATATCCCTGGTTCCACATCCTCTTCTGGAACTGGCGTGAATTCCTGGCAGTTCCCTGTCAATATACCGCTGCAGCCGTTTTTGAGTGATCCTCAGCAAAATTTTGCTTGTGTGTGATATTAATGATATTGTTCTATAATTTCCACATTTAGTTGGATCTCCTTTCTTAGGAATAGGCATAAATATGGATCTCTTCCAGTCAGTTGGCCAGGAAGCTGTCTTCCATATTTCTTGACATAGATGAGTGAGCACCTCCAGCCCTGCATCTGTTTGTTGAAACACCTCAATTGATATTCCATCAATTCCTGGAGCCTTGTTTTTCACCAATGCCTTCAGAGCAGCTTGGACTTCTTCCTTCAGTACCATCAGTTCATGATCATGTGCCACGTCTTGAAATGGTTGAATATCGACTAATCAAGATGCATTGATAATTACTGACGATTGAAATGTGAAAGTTGGAAACAAAGAAGAAGGAAATAAACAAAGAACTACTGTTGGAAAATATGGCCTTGGTGATAGAAACAATGCCAGAGATCGAATGATAGAATTTTGCAAGACCAGCGACTACTTCATTGCAAATACCTTCTTTCACCAACATAAACGGCGACTATACACATGGACCTCACCAGATAGAACACACAGAAATCAAATTGACTACATCTGTGGAAAGAGACCATGGAAAAGCTCAATATCGTCAGTCAGAACAAGGCCAGGGGCCGACTGTAGAACAGACCATCAATTGCTCATACGCAAGCTGAAACAGAAGAAAATCAGAGCAAGTCCACGAGAGCCAAAATATGACCTTGAGTATATCCCACCTGAATTTAGAGACCATCTGAAGAATAAATTTGATGCATTGAACACTAGTGACTGAAGACCAGATGAGTTGTGGAATGACATCAAGGACATCACCCATGAAGAAAGCAAGAGGTCACTGAAAAGACAGGAAAGAAAGAAAAGACCAAGATGCATGTGAGAGCAGACTCTGAAACTTGCTCTTGATCGTCGAGCAGGTAAAGTGAAAGGAAGAATTGATGAAGTAAAAGAACTGAACAGAAGATTTCAAAGGGCCTCTCAAGAAGACAAAGTAAAGTATTATAATGACATGTGCAAAGAGCTGGAGATGGAAAACCAAAAGGGAAGAACACGCTCGGCATTTCTCCAGCTGAAAGAGCTGAAGAAAAAATTCAAGTCTCGAGTTGCAATAGTGAAGGATTTCATGGGGAAAATATTAAACAACACAGGGAGCATCAAAAGAAGATGGAAGGAATACACAGAGTCATTATACCAAAAAGAATTAGTCGACATTCAACCATTTCAAGAGGTGGAAACAGAACAACTGGAAAGGAAATAATGAGGATGTTGACACACTGTGGAAAATGTAATGAACAGTATGTGTAGAAATTGTTGAATGGGAACCTATTTTACTTTGTAAACTTTCACCAAAAATACAATAAAATATTATTTTTAAAAAATTCAAATTCATAAAAAAGACCAGACTTACTGGTCTAAGAGAGACTGAAGGAACCCCAAGACTATGGCTCTTTGACACTCTTCTAATTTGGAACTAAAGCCACTCACCTTTCAGCTGAATAATAAAAAATAAAATAAAATAAAAAATAACCCCCATGAGGAAGGTGCTCCTTAAAACAATTATACAAAACCAAAAGGGCAGCATCAACCCAAGAGCAAAGATGAAAAGGCAGAAAGAAGCAGGAAAACCAGGCAAACAGAAATGGGGAACTCAGGGTGGTAATGGGGAAACTAGTGACACATTGTGGGGATTGCAACCGATGTCACGGAACAATTTGTGTATAAATTATTGAATGGGAAACTAATTTGCTCTGTAACCCTTCATCAAAAGCACAGTAAATAAAAAATAATAATAAATCAGATACAGTTTCAAAGAAATATAGGCTTGGCTTTCAAGCCTATTTGAAAATGCATTAATATAAAGACACATCAATAGCTGCTTCCGTGACTTTGCATATGTAACAGTTATCTTGACACTTTCCTAACTGTCCATCACAAAATCAATAATGCTGAGTAGCATCTCAGCTGTGGCGCTCTCTCTTGCTGCTTCCAAGTCTCACATTCTGAGTGTCAGAGTCCTCTTGTAAACAACAAATCAGTGCTGCACCCTGCAAGATCAGATTACAGCTTGTTTCAAAGCCCAACACATCTATAGCTCTAACTGCAATCATAACCTGACCAAAATCACCTTGGTGTTGTTCCTTTGCTGATATCTCTTCTCTTCAGGTATGGAAGATGCTACTGAATGGAATAGCACTATGAATGACTGGATTGATCCTGCAAACTTTGTCTGTTTGAATATTTTAACAGCGTAAACAGAATTGTTAAATAACGTCTCCCTCATTAATTTGCTAAATATTAAACATTTCAATCCAGCTTTACAATTTTAAGTTGATAAGTACACTTTTGCAAACCCTCACATATCTCCAAGTGGATAAACTAATCCTGATAAAATAATCCCCCCAAATCTCCAAACTCATCCAGTTTAAAGCTCATCTGAGCTTTAAGACTGGATAGAAATCTACCTGAGAGTAAGGAAATGGATTTTTCAGGTATTGATGGGTGGCTTGGGAGTTTAGCTAAGAAATCCTCAGCAGCCTGATTGTAAGACCCCTTTGCAGCCCTTCTTTCCTCACAACATCTTTTGTGTTCTCTCTGAAGAATTTCCATCCCAACGTTATTGTGAAAACGCTATGTGTTCATAATTATGTAGTGACACCATCATTCAAATAAAATGCTTACTAGTAACATATGGAGAGATAGACTTTTAAATAACACAATCCTTCCTAAAAACCATCTATAGACAACATAAAAAAAAATAGACAACATAAACAAGGAGGAAAAAAACTGTCATATTCACTAAAAGGAGCAAAGGTAAGCCATACTAGGCAACATTTTTAAAACATTAAGTGTATAGTTCTTCTGATTGCAAAAGTAAACGTTGCAGAATATTCTTTCAATACAGAAAAACAAAAAATCCTTTGTAATTCCACCCTCAGGGATCATCACTCACAGCACTTTCGCGTACAGCTTTTCAGGTGTCTTAATGTATATACACATACATTTGTATTTTTCACAAAAACACAGTTTTGAATCAACTCCATTCATAACAAAACATTATGATCACCTCTCTATGCCATTAAATATCCTGCAACCTAAGTTTTAATGGTTGTCCAGTACGTTGGTGAACCAGCACTTATTTAACCAACTCATACTGTTATACAGTTGAACTGTTTCCTGAAATGTTATGATTGATAATGATGCTTTCATATACTTATCACTAAAACCACCAGCAGTGTAAGAGGGTGTATACCTCCATGTACTCTTAGCAACACTAAAATGTAAACATTTTCAATTTGTCAATTTTATCAGTTAAAAAAAATTATCTTAATTTAAATGAGAGTTCTTCATTTTTTGATGAACTTGAATATTTTTCAAATATAATGATCATTTGAATAGTTTCTCTGCTATCATGCTTATTTCCTCTGATACTTAGATTTCTAATTAAGCCCACTGGGGCTGTGTCCAATAGGAATGGGAAAGAAATTCCACATACAAGACCGCTCTACTGAAATCAGATGGAAAGAAACTCTGAGTGAGCCACTCCAAGAAGCCAGTGATGAATGGGGACTTGGTCACATAAACATAGCACAGAACCATCCAGCATCATTCTGCACCATCTTCAATGGGAGTTCCTAACTATCCATTGAGGTGTCTGGATGCTTAGCTTTAGGGTCGTCTGCCTGATGTTTCTCTAGCTGACTCATCCTGAACCACTGCATGATTTCTGCCTAAAACTACATTTTCAGATACCCTCCTTCCTAATGTTAGCTGAATTCCCTGGGTTTAGTCTCCAGCTTACCTGACCTACAGTATCCATTTAAATCCTCCACCATGGTGCGTTCAGCGGCCGTCAATATCAGTGGCAGTCAATACCCTGTACACCTGAACAGATTATGTGTCAGACCATTCTTCGTTCCTTTCCTTCTCAAAACCTGACCTGTTGTCACCTAAAAACATTTGGACTGAAGGAGATTTTTCCATCAGCTTTCCCCAAGCCATCTAGTGATCTGAGAGAAAATTCCAGAGAAAGGAGGTTCATTCAAAAAAGAGCACTTAAAATCATATTAAAATGAAGAAACTAAGAATATTTATCTTGAAATTTTAACTAGAATCATTGTGGGTGGAAGAGACCCTGAAAACCAGAACACTTGTTAGATTATTGCTTAATTCCAAAAGAAAGATAATGAAAGTTGGAACCAGGGCAGTGGTATGGGCAATATAGAAAAGAGGGGAAACTAAAGACTTCTTATATCGATTTACGAATATGGTGACTGAGTCCATGGTGGCACGTGGGGGGTAGAGGCTAAAAGGAAGACAGAAACCAAAGATGATTCTGAGGTTTTTAAAGGAACAGTTATCCTGTTAATGGAAACCCTGGTGGCATAGTAGTTAGGAGTTCAGCTGCTACCCAAAAGATCAGCAGTTCGAATCCACCAGGTGCTCCTTGGAAACCCAGTGAGGCAGTTCTACTCTGGCCTATAGGGTCACTATGAGTTGGAATCAACTCGACGGCAGTGGGTTTTTTTTTTCTGGGCTGGGGGGGGGGGGTGTTGTCCTGTCAACAGTTAATAGTTATCCCATTAATCTATATAGTTCATATTCATTCAAGCCAATTATTTTAGTTCTGTGTGAAGGCTAATTCATGTACTAGAAAACATTCCAAAGTCTCAATGATTCAGGTGATATTGGGCATCAGAGCATGTAATAAAACCAGAAAAATACTGAGAACATGTTATAATTTCTGGGATGGCAATCATTTCACTCTTTTAATTAGGAACACAGCCTAGGGTATCTTATTTTAAATGGACCCCATTTATTATTGTACGCCTTTAAATGTACTCTGCTTCAGTCTTGATATTTTATCAAGAAGCTGGATAGAAACTTAATTGGCTCATTCTGCTATGGAGACATGGCTACAAATTAGAATGTAGGCTGTAAAAGTGGTGACAACGGATCCTCCAAGGAACTTTGAGCTTACCTCTTGTGCTAGTTATATATAAAATGTCCATGTTTCAAAACCATTTCTCTGGCATGAATTAATTTATTTATACTTAATATAAAGTAAAAATCACCTAACTGGGAAGCGTTTATTCATCTGTTTCTTTGTTTTGGCCAACTCATGCAAGAGACAATAAATGGGATTGAAGGAGGAGGCTAGGGAAGTAGTGTCATTGTTAAGTGCCATCCAGTTGGTTTTGACTCAGAGAGGCTCTAAGTAAAACAAAACAAAACACTGCCTGGTCATGCACCATCCTCAAAATCGCTGCTATGTTTGAGCCCATTATTGCAGCCACTGTGTCAGTCCATCTCTTTGAAGGCCTTCCTCTTTTTCTCTGACCTTCTAATTTACCAAACATGATGTCCTCCTCTAGGGACTGGGCCATTCTGAAAACATGTCCAAAGTACGTAAGATGAAGTCTTGCCATCTTTGCTTCTAAGGACCATTCTGGATGTACTTCTTCTGAAACAGATTTGTTTGTTCTGGCAGTCCATGGCTTTTTCAATATTCTTTGCCAACACCATCATTCAAAGGTATCAATTCTTCTTTGGATTTCCTTATTCATTGTCCAGCTTTCCCATATATAAGGTGATTGAAAATACCATGACTTGGATCAGGCATACCTTTCACCTCAAAGTGACATCTTTGCTTTCGAACATATTAAAGAGGTCTTTTGCAGCAGATTTGCTCAACCCAATACATCATCTCATTTCTTGACTGCTGCTGCTTCCGTGGGCATTGATTGTGGATCCAAGTAAAATGAATTCCTTGACAACTTCAATCTTTTCTCCATTTATCATGAAGTTGCTAATCTTCTGGCACTATATCAAACAGTGTTCCACTGTTATTCATGATGTTTTCATTGACCCTTTTTTTCAGAAGATCACCAGGTTCTTCTTCCCAGTGTGTCTTAGTCTGGAAGTTCTCCTGAAACCTGTCCTCCATGGGTGGCCCTCCTGGCATTTGAAATACTAGTGCCATAGTTTCCAGCATCACAGCAACACACACAGTACAACAAACTGGCAGAAGAGTGGTGTAGGAAGGCAGTATTGCATAATAAATTATCTAGTCCAACCAACCCGATTTCACATCCTGACTCTGTTAGTTTTTGTTCTAAGTTCGTTAGTCCTCTGACCATTAATTAATTACTTACTTCTCTAAGACTCACTCTTCTGTAAAATAAGGATAATAATAATATCTACTTTAAAGGGTTATTATAAAATTTAAATAACAAAGTGTACATAAAATACCAATATGCCCAGCGCATAATATATACTCAGTAATGATTATCAAGGCTAATGTCTACTGATATTTGCTATCGAGCTAAAAAACCACTGAGACTTTAATGATCATAAATATATTAAAAACAGGTTGCTATCTGTAGTGCAGGAGAAAGATGTGGCAGTCTGCTTCTGTAAAGATTTACAGCCTAGGAAATGCCATGGGGCAGTTCTACTCTGTCCTATAGAGTCGTTATGAGTCAGAATCAACTCAACAGCAACAAGTTTTTGTTTTTTTTTAAATCTGTAGTAGTTTTCTGTGGCTGCCATAACAAGTCACCACCAACTAGGTGGCTTAAAAAATCGATGTATTTTTTCACAGTCCTGGAGGCCACAAGTCCAACATCTCTTTCACTAGGCTGAAATTAAGATGTCAGCAGGGCTGCGCTCCCTCTGGAGACTCTAGGGGAGACTCTGTTCCTTGCCTTTTCCAGCATCTGGAAGCTGCTGGCATTCCTGGGCTTGTGGCCACATCTCTCTCTTCTCCACCTTCATACCCTTTTCTCTGTGTGGGCCTGTCACAAAACTCCCTCTGCTTCAGTCTTAAGAGGATACATGTGAAAGCACTTAGGGCTAGCTTGGATAATCCAGGATAAACTCTCCTCTCAAGATACTTTATCACATAATTTACCATATAAGGTAATATTTATAGGTTCTGGGGATGAGGATGTGGACATAATTTTGGGGACCCACCATAGTATATTTTGAAGAGGTCTCTTTTTCTTAGATACCTCTTCCCTTTATGGTAGATTGGCTGTAAAAACGGCCCCAATTCTTCAAGCATTTCTGTATCCACATCCTTTACAATGTGACTTTTCAGCTACTCCCTACAAGAGGTAAAGACACTCTGGTCACTAGAATGAAGCAAAAATGACAGTGTGCCAATTCTAAGACTAGGCCTCAATAGCTTTGCACACTTCCTCTTGTTCTTTCTTGGAAAAGAACCAGTCCAAGCCGATCTGGTAGAATACGGGAGACCATGTACAGCAGAGATGAGATGGCCCAGCTGAGAGGCCCTAGATAAGCCAGCACCCAGCTGACCAACAGCTGACCACAGACATGAGATCAGCCCAGGCCAGGTCAGCAGAAGAGCCAAACCATGGACTTGAAAGCAAGAAGCAATTTTTATTGTTGTATGTCACTGAGAATTTTTTTTTTTTAACAGCATTATTGTGACAATAGATAATTGGTCATTTTCTCTCTATGTAAGAAATTTGGCAGAGCCTTGAATAGAAAGGAGTGGGAAAAAAAAAAGTCTGTTTTGTGAACAAAGACTTGAAAACTATAAAAAGGCAAAATATAACAATAAAATTATCATTTGAGCACTTACAAATGGACAGGTAGTATACTAAATAATGTATATACATATAAGTGTATATATAATATATACACATATACATAGGTACATGGAATCTCATTTAATTCTTATGAGAAGTCTTTGAAGTAACAAATCAAAAGATACTGAGGCCACGGGAATTGAAGTAACTTTTCCAAAGCTTCACTGTGATTTGTGCCCTGGTCTATCCAACTCCAAAGCCTAAATTTTCAACTGCTCTGTGATACTGCCTTCCAGTATAAATTTATTCATAGTTCAAAATGCCTCTCTATTTATTGACCATAGCTTGATTAGATAGCTTTGTTAATGACTTGGAGGTGCAGCTTCTAGAATTAAAAAAAAAAAACCCTTTGTTGTCGAGTCGATTCCAAATAATAGTGACCCTATAGGACAGAGTAGAACCGCCCCATAATGTTTCCAAGGAGTAGCTGGTGGATTTGAACTGCTGACCTTCTGGTTAGCAGTCAGACACTTAACCACTGCACCATCAAGGCACCAGTTTCTAGAATAGTCATGAATTATTACCCAAAACTATCTTTGATTCCATTTACTAGAAAACAGGAGTCAAAACAAATGCAATAATAAGCACAAAGTAAGACAAAACACTTTCTAGTCGTGATATATCTTTTCTCTATAGTTAAGAAAGTAAGACATTCTAAAGAAATTGCGTTATATATAGAATGCAAACACAATTGAGAACTAAGTGATTGAATCAGCAGCTTTAGAGAGAATAAGCCAAATCAGGTAAAGGAATACTTAACTCTTCTGCTTTCTAAGCCTGCAGAGAGCAACTTTTGCAAAGGCCTCAACAATTGCATTTTGTGGAAATTATTATAGGAAAAGCAAGTTGCAAGAAGAGGATGGACCTCTTTTTGGAAAATACTACCTTGAAATTTTAGGGGCATAGGAATATTACCAGGCAAGGATCTGGGAGAATTAGGGTGTCCCGCTTAAAGAAAAATGGCCATCAGCCTCACTGAATGAAACGTTCTCATACTGCTTATTCCCCAAAGGAAAGGATGAGTCTGCTTTTCTGTCCTCAAAGCTGCCAGTCATGCAGCAGTGAATACGAGCCACCGCGTGAGTCACTTTTCTTTCAGCTCTAATCTCTTTTCACAGTGACAAATGAATCACAGAAATCAGTCTCAACTCTGACTCTGACAAATCTTCTGCAGGACTTTTATTTGAAGAGAGTGGAGACAGAAGACCTAAAATTTCACATTAGGAGGCAGGCACAATGAGTGTGAGCCAAAGCTGGGTGCCAGGTGCATTGAAAGTGTTTCTGAGAGCTGCCTGGCAGAGCAGAGAGAGCCCAGGTTCTACAGGCAACCTGGATCTGAGTCCACATGAGGTCCCATGGCCTACTAACTATGTGAGTCGGTAAATTGCTCAATCTCTACGTGACTCAGTTTCTTCATTAATCAAAAAGGGAAGAGAATAATATCTACATGGTAAGATTATTCTAGTAGTCCTGGGTGGCGCAAACAGTTAATGCTCTCAGCTGCTAACTGAAAAGTTGGCGAATCGAGTCTACCCAGAGCCTCCTCATAAGGAAAGACCTGGTGATGTACTTCAAAAAAATCAGCCATTGAAAACACCATGAAGCACAGTGTTACTCTGACACACGTGGGGTCACCATGAGTCATAACTGACTCCCTGTAACTGGACAAAAAAAGATTGTTCTGAAAATTAAACATTCTAACAAAAAAATTGATCAGAAATCAAACAGGCAGTACTCAATCCCACAATCATTTACACTATATGACTTAATGCCTTGTGCGTGTGTGTACATATATATGTATGTATGTATGTAATAAATAAAGGTATACATATATACTTTTTTTTTTTGCAATTTTGTGCAGGAATATGTTTATTCCATCTCCCTAATTAAATGGCTGTTTTTAAAAGGCATTACTTTCTATTTCTTTTTTAAATGTATTCTTCAGTTCTGTTGATGGTTCTCTCCACATAGAAAGAACTCAGTAAATGTAATGGATAACCATCGAGCTACATATTATAAAGAGTAGGGTGTTGCTGATCTATGTAGTCACAAGTATTTGGAGAGCACTGCAAGAATCTTACCCCCCCCCAAAAAAGCAAAATAAAACATGTGTTGACGCTCTTTCTGCTTATTAGCAAAGTTTATATTCTCTCTGTAGTTCTTTCTCCCCTGTGGAGGTTGAACCAGTGCTTCATGGACAATCTCACTGCAGACAATTTGTTTCCCAGTCATTAGGAGGAATTAGTAAGGTAATACTGGATACCTCAATGGAACTTTCACTGAACACTCTGGTCTGTCTACTTATTAGGCACAATTACTGTCAGGTTAAGAAACCTCTTAGTGGTTGCTGAGATCCCGTTGCTACTCATTAGAAAATTCTGAAGCCAGGAGCAATACAGAAGGAAAGAGGTTTATTAAGGTTCATTTTTTATGCTCAACAAAAGTCGTCTTATTAGCACACATTGAGGTATTTCAGTTTATAGTCAGTTAGCTGCCTTTTAAAAGACATCTATAACTAACGGCATTAAACGAAAGCCCTGGTTGAAGTCATGCTTGCTCGGTTACCAAACCTCTGATGAATGACTGTGTCTTGCTGTAAACAAAATGCAGTGTAAACATACACCCAAGATAAATGTTAGTAGTTCTATTTGGTCTATTGTAAAATTTAAACGGTTATAAATATAGAAGCTACTATTTTGTGGTTAGTCCCAAGGAATTATCGCAATTTTAAGTTTTGGTTTGGGTTTCTTTTATTCTGTTTGTGTATGTGCATGTGTGTGTGTGTGTTTGCCAAAACAAAAGTAATTAAGTAATTATGTGTGTGTGTTGTGTGAGCATACAATTTTAAAATAATTCCAAATCTGTAACATAACTTTAGTTTTAAAAAATACTAATTAGCAACTTTTTTATACCCAAGGTTTTCTTATGACTTGAAAAGGGAGAAGAGTGAAAATATGAAAAATTATATACATATACTCAGTAAAATATTTTTAATCCCTTTCCCCAAAGAGAACAGCAGACTTTTTCTTAAAGGTCTAGAAAGACATAGACATTAAGGATAAGGTAAGCCTATCATTAGAGACTTATCTGTCAAGCCCTAAGAATTGTTTTTACTGATTTTAATGCTTTGAAAATATGTATCTGTACTTCCTAAAATACAGAAAGATCTTAGTTTATTAATAGAGCACCATCTTCTGGCAAATATTAAGAAAGGCAGATGGTTTTGTACCAAAAAAAAATATTGAAATCATTTAAAGAATTTAATGAAAAATTGATCTTTTGTAGCAAATGCCTAGAATTGCATTCTACAGGGCTTTCTTAACATTTTAGTGCTATATTAATTTGCTACTTGTTAACCTAGACTTCTAGCCTTTTCCAGGAAGTTAAATTTATTGTCAAATTGCTCTAACATGGCATAAATTCAATTAAGCCAAAGTGAAAGATAAAGGAATATGTTTTATATATATACATATAATGTAAATACATATAAAACAAAATTTAGTTGGGTTATCCTAACTCATTATGAATAGATAAGAATTTTTTTTTAACTGTGTAATAGATCTCAAGAAAATATTCTATGAATAAAACACAAAATATTGAAAGTGGCCAACATTAACAGGAATATAACAGCAACCCATGGAAAAAATAAAAAACACTGCTTTTCTAAACATACCAAAATGTAAACAAAAGGCCAGAAAAGAATATTTTCAATGCATGTAATAGAAAAAGTTAAAGGGCTAAAATGTCATTTTGATTATTTCACATCAATGACAAATGCTAACGTCCTTGATATGTTGATAGTTTTAACAAATCAATTAGAAAAAGAGAGCTTCTGAAAAAGAAAAATAAGCAAATGAGATTAATAAAAATTTATAAATGAAGAAATAAAAATTGAACAAAGAAAAAATTTTATAATTTAAACAAGGAAAAAAAAACCCCACTTCCAACTTCATGTACGATGAACTGATCTAAAACAAAAATATCCATCAGTTTTCAGCTATAATTTGAGAAAAAAAAAAGAAAGATGGTAATTCATTTATTTTAGAAGTAAAAATTGGTACAATATTTCTAAGTAGTGATTTGGTAAAATGTACCAAAAACATTTAAAAAAAAAAACTAAAAACTAGTTTTTTTTTACCAAAAACATTTTATCCTCAGAAAATACAGAGTGTGAGAAAAGTGCTAAAAAAAGGAGTCTTTGTGTGTGTGTGCTTTTTACACAGGGAATTAATAGAAGATTTTAAAAGGAGGTTGAAACTGGATTGTGTAGTGCCATGAAATCCCAGCAAAAAAGAGATTCAAGTTGATTTTGACTTCTCAAATTAAGGTACTAATATCAGAAAATGTGGTAGTGCCAGGGATACTTGGAGACGTACAGCTAATGTGGCACATTTTCCTAGACATCAAAATTACTTCAAGCCTTGGAATGTTAGGTTGTTAATCACAACATCATGCTGGGTAAAGTAGAGGGTCAGTGAAAAAGAGGAAGATCCTCAACAAGATGGATTGACACAGTGGCTGCAACAATGGGCTCAAGCATAAGGATTGTGAGGATGGCCCAGCACCCAGCAGTGTTTCGTTCTGTTGTACATAAGATATAGTGACCCTGTAGGACAGAGTGGAACTGCTCCACAGAGCTTAACCTTGCCATAGCCCATAGGAAACCATCAAAGATGTATGATCGTAAAGTGGTATAAGAAAAAAAAAAAAATCGTAGAGATTAATACATTGACAGTATATAGAATGGATAAAAGGGGGTAAGACTAGAGAATTGGAAGCTAGTTAGAATATTTGTAATTCAGATATAAAAGAAAAACATATCCCAGGGTGTTAGCAGCAAGGACAAAAAAAAAAAAAAAAAAGGAGAAAATTACAAGAATCATTGTAAAGGAATACATGTCTACACCATAGCTTTAAATGAAATTCTAACTCAAGTTTTAATACCATGTTGTGGAATCTAACCAAGACTCGAGTCATGCCTTCATGAACAAGACCACTTAAACCCACTGGGTTATGAGGCCTGCACAACTTTTTGTCACCACTTGTATTTATCTGCAGCAACACAGGAATGTCATTTCTATGGCTGAGAAGATGGAGCTATGAAGCACCACGGATACTGGTCCCATCCCACTCTAATTCTTGCAAGGTATGAGGAGTAGGTATGTGACTAGTGTAGCGATACTTTCTTCCCTCCAGTTTCAACATAATTTCCCTCTCCTTTTGGGATGTAAAAAAATTGGAGGAAGCTGATTATGAGAGTTTGGTCAAAAGCCGAACTCTTGGGAGGAATTCTGGTGCCATGCCTGAAGAAAGACAATATAAAGTTTGAAAAAGGGACAGAAAAAAAGATAGCTCAAACCAAGGATATGTAGAAGTTTTCAGATGAAGAACTACCTACAAAGTGGGGGGAAGGAATTCATCCATCTCCAAAAAGTAGATTTGAGAATGAATATAACTGAATCTATAAAAGGGTGAAAATGACCCATAAAAAAAAAAAGGAATTCATCCATCTCCAAAAAGTAGATTTGAGAATGAATATAACTGAATCTATAAGAGGGTGAAAATGACCCATAGAGGCAATAAATTCTGGGGTAGAATAGCCCCCACTGTGTGCTAAGAACTTGCATATTCTGTAATCCAGTCTATTATGAGAACAAAAGTAGTTATTATTATTACAACATTCAGGTGAAAAAACTCAAGCTGGAAGAATTTGAGGTCTATCCCGTAATGACTGAAAGAAGTAATGTCAATTAATACAAAAGAAGGTAACACTTTACACAGCACTTTATTGGAGGCTAAAAATAAAATTAAATACATAAGCAAATAAAAATTCAAAGGGAACTGAGGTGCATGAATAGCGAGGGAATGTTACAGGTTTTGGGAGTAGAAGCCTAACCTTCTGCCACTGCAACTGGAAAATAATTGTGAATCTTATAAGACCTCTTTCTTGCCTCTCTCAGAACACATTTTTGCCCAATAAACCTTGAAGTTATTCATGTGTAACAGGTATTTATCAAGTACCTGTTACGTGCCTAGGATATCTTAATTGATTTTTCTAGTAAGACATTACTATGCATAACCAAACACCCATGAGGAAAGGTTTGTCTTTTTTCTGTTTTTTCGTTGGGTTTGTTGTTGTTGTTTACGTCTCATTGCTTTTCTTGACCTGAAAATATACTGTAATGCAAGCCACAGAATCCACGTCCTGGGACTCTATTATAAATGAAGCCTTGGTACAAGATCCTTCTGGTATTTCCAGTAATAAATCCCCTTGGATAGGTTCAAAGACACATCCACTTTATCCTGAATCCTGCATTCTCCACAGCAGCGCTGTGAGGTCCCAGACTTTTGTCATTAATGCGAAAGCAAACCCTCAAAAAGAATATTTTTATTTAAATGGAAAACCTAAGGATTATCTTTAATATCACCCTGTAATATTACCCGAAATTCAGAGTAGCTATTGTACGACTGCATCCTACTGTCTCATGAGATCCATGTGCCAAATAATAGCCGCCAGCCAAGTTGAATTCAAAGTCAATTTCTAATTCGTTACTTCATAGGGAGCTTTGAAATATCCTCTTTTAAAAATCTGCTACATAACAGTAAGTTGTGTACCACGCTTCTGTAATGTCAGTATAATGTTGGCAAGCATGAGAGTGAAGTATGAATGCTGACACTTAATTACAGATATTAAATTCAGTCTCCCATTTCAGATATATGTCAGATGTCACCACCTTCAAGATTTCATAAAGAGCTGCTCCCTTCCTCTAGTCAATGTAATGTGAATTATAGGATGAGAAATATTATGTTAAACTACTCTTCTTTGGTTACGCACCTGTAAAATATTCTTTTCCATCCCAGAATTTCCAGATCACAGACATTTCCCAAATACTCCATCCATCATTACAATGTAGTTACCTCTAGGGTGTGATTTCGACAGTCAAAGGTGAAACGGAGCATAACAGATCATCGCTTCTTACTAGTTAAGATTTCAGTTGTTAGGCCTGGTGAGCTCAGGCAGTTTTTAAAATGAGAGTTGCAGTGGCCTATTTTTCGGAAAATCACTGTCTAAATTACAGCGATGTGTCTACATATGTGCGACCTTACAAAACAAAAAATGTGAAAAGGGCGTGCTGCTGCTAACGGGTGTTTAGGGTCAGCTTTCGGTTGTTACCCATATGTTTATGTGCAGGGACTAAAAAAAAAAAAATGAGGCTTTGTTTTTTAGTATTCTTTGACAGCTTAAGTTGTGTGCTGAAAGGTTAAAAGTTATATCAAAAGTTAAAGTTTTGCAATCAATTGTGTCTTAAACTCTAACCTTAGAGCTCAGCTGTTGCAAACATTTTACAGCTTCTCTGGAGAGTTACTGTTCGTGGAACTCATGCTGTGAAATCATATTATAGCCGAGGCCTCGGTACAACTTTCTGTAATAAATGCTTTCAGACAATGGCCCCATATCGGAGCACAGAGTGGTTTATAGTATGGTGAAGGCCAAGATAAATAAACAAATGTGGTCACTGTCAAGTGCGAGTTTAACATGGAGTGTCCCTAAATCAAGTTTCATCAGCTTTGTACCGGTCATGATTGCATTTCATAAGCAGTGGGGTATGAAACATTTTAAGAAGTGTAGGCACCACACATTGATGACTTATATTGCCCATTTATTATCCCTAACTCTTTTATTGCCATTTTATCATTCCTGACTAATTGCATGTTCTGACAGCTTCTACGAGTGAGTGGTATACCAAGTAATAATTATTGACTATCCATCCAGCAGTGGCAGGAAGCTTAGCCAGGGGAAAATGTGTCCCAGATGATACATCAGTGAATGCTCTTCAGACTTTAATAATTTCATGTTAATTTTTGCTTCAGCAGTAATTAGCGAATTCCTGCCTTAAAATATTTCTCTTTCATTGACATCCTTAAATACTTTCAGTGATTCATTTAAAAATATATATATATGTTTTCTATTGATTCTTTTAACAGAGTTAGCTTATGGTAGAATAAATTTAAAAGCTGTGGTTTCTTTAAGGGAAATTTTCTAAAAGTGTGGCTTTCATAGGAAGGGGTTTTGTTTTATTATAGGCAGAAATTTTGTTGTATTAGCAGTTAATCTCCTTCTTCAAAACAATTCAATTTTATTCCCTAGCTTGGTTTTCCATTTCGGTGTGATGTATACAAAGGGAAAGTCTTCTTGTAGACAAATCTTAAAACCAAACTGTAACCCACAAATGCCATTCCAGCAACTTGTCTGTCTTCACTGATTTATTTCAACAGAATTGCAATTCAATCACAAGAGACCACCCCGGTGGTTACACTTGAAACCTCCACAAAATCTGGTTTTACCTATGGCTGTGCAGTGAAATTGCAAACACAACTCACTAAGCTTCTATACACATTCTAGCTACTTAACTCAGTCATGCAAAGAACCCAAAGGCGCCTGACCTGCTAAGTTGCCTGAAAATATGGAACTGCCTTCCTGAATAGCTTTTCTCCGAAATAACTCAAGTATAGCTTTGGGCTTATTGCAGATTTCACTTGGAGGCAGTGAAGAAAAATAATATGCTTCACAGGCTGTCCTTGCTAATCTAGCAACATCTAGTCTGGGGCTAAGAACATAAAAAAAAACATAGTGGACACTTAATAAACGCTTGTTAAATGAAACAACATTTGCATAGTCAACTAGAGTTTCAGTGACAGAAAATATCTCCAGAGCTCCGAACAGTGCCATATTTTACTGTTTTCTTACCTTAGCTCATCACAACATTAAACAAGATGGAAAAAGCAATGACATCAAGTAATGTTTGCTCAAATCAGTTTATTTAGCAAATATTTAAAGAGAATCTGTGATGCATTAGAAACTAGGAATATAGAAGCGGTAGAACTAGACCCTAATATCCATGGTTGCCCAGGTTTCTAAGAGGAATAATATGACAGCATTTTAAGTGTTACCCGGAACATAATTTCCCTTAAGATGTTTCAATAACATTTTTTTCAGTTCTGCTGTTAGATATTCGAAGAACATGAACCTAGAGGGTGACTCGGGTGACCTCTCCTGCACCAGAAATACATAAATTACAAGCAGTAAAATTTAAATGAGGAAAGGGGAAGGCAACACAGCCAAACCACTCTCTCTTTCCGTACAGAGGCAGCCAAGCATGCTCAGGCACGTCTGAACAACAGGACAGAGAAGGGAGGATGATGGTGCCAGACTCTAGCACGAATAGCAATGACCTGGGAATTAGAGAATGCAAGGTCTCCCAGCCTGAGTTTCCTCATCCGTAAACTGAAGGTGGCATTTCTGTATGATTTCTCAGATCCTCGTGTGTATTAAAACTGTTAGGACAGGGTGAAGCGATTTCATACTTCCGAACATCCAGAGTTACAACCATAAAGGAGAGAAAAACTCTAAAAACAGGTAATAAAATCTGTCTTGTTCATCTGTTGTCACACCTCATCATAAGGAAGAGTGCACTAGATATGTAATCCTTTTATACTATTTAGTATGAAATCCTTTCGCTATAAGCTATGTCCTTCCCAAGAATCATAAACATGTTTTTTATTTTTTGGCTTATCTGAATATGAGCTGAGAAGTCACCTCACTAGTCACTCAGACCAGGCTCCTTTGGTAACATTTAGATGATGGAGAAATACCACTCTCTTACTGCTCACAACACCACTGACAGGGAACCTTCCTGAAGACTTTTAAATGGGGGAGAACCATTTGGAGCAGTAGTTCCCAAATGGAGGGGGAAAACAGGCAGCATTAGTTTAGAACCAGCAGAATTTTTCTTTTCAAAGCATCCTCTCACCTCAGATTGATATCTTTATAGTATCAGAATGGGATTGTGGGTGGGGCATTTGTGATTTGAAAAACAGCAAAAACCATGGCATCATATGCAGGTCCTTCCTCTTCTATCACCCAAAGGGGACTTATCAGTATCTCCCAAGAAGGGCCAGTGTATGTATTTTTCAACAGCCCTCAAATTGCACACTAATGATGTTATACACTTAGTCCACATCCTACCCTCCACTCACTCTTGACTGAGGAACAGTCATTTAAGGTCATCGAAAAAATCAATAGCAAAATCGTTTACTAATAATGCATGATTTCAGCTTCCAAGAACACTATTTTTTATCTTCTATTTTCAGAGAAGACATGGACCAAATTTGGTCCACATATATACCTTGGATATTTGTAAACATTGGGAATAATAAACTTGAAATGGTGAAGTAAAGTCCATTAGAAATTTAGATCAGAAAAACCATCCTGCTAATCACTGGTTTGGTAAATGGCTGTGCTCAGTTATCTTCACATATTTTTTTTTCTCTCTCCTTCTAGTTCTAGACACTCGGCTGTGATGGAAGAAATCATTTAAACAAATCACCATCAGAACTGATACAACTTTATGAAAGAGACCAGGTTATTAGCACAGAATGGTACCCCAATTGCAATCACTGTAGAAATATCACATTTCCAACATCCCTACCTACTTCATCATTTATATCTAGATGAAAAAGGGTAAAGAACTGAAGAACAGATTGTTACAGGTTGCAAGTAATGAGAGATAAAGAACGTTGGTTTTTTAACGTTCATAATATCTGTTGACAATGTATGTAAACTGACAAAATGTCCAACAATAAATTTATTCATTCAACAAGCAAATATTAAGCATTAAGTGTGCACCTGGCACTCTTCTAGGCATGGGTTCATCCCTTCCATTTTCCTCTTTCTCTAAAACAATTAAAAACCAGAACAGATAAGCCTGTATTCTCAAGAACTATAATAATATAAAAATTTTCAAAAATATTCTGCAATGTCAGACAGACCATATATTCTACAAGAATTTGTTGTCTAACCCATTTGTTCTATGAATTTGTTTCTGCAAAAATCAAGAAGCATCTATTATTGCATAATATCTATGTTAAAACAATGACCATCATAGTTCATTGAAGCAATTAATAATTGAGTCCTTTTCATCTTAAAAAAAAAAAATTCAACTCATTAGCCATACATAGATAACAGTGCTGCTATCACCATTTGATTTAGCCTGACTTTTGTAAAATACAACATAAAATTTAGTGGGTGTAGGTCATAATCAATACTCTAAAGGAATAAAGTTGTTTGACTTTACCCAAAAGGACTATTCACTAATAATTTGAAAAACGTTATGTCTCAGCCATGCAACAAAATTTTCTTTCTTTATGAAAGCACGGAATTGAAAATTGATGAGGTATTTTAACTAGGAGGACATTAGTTGATTAAAGGGAACTCTATTAACCCAGATTTCCCATAGTCCTTTACCAACTCACACTGGCTTCTACATTTGTAAACTCTGTTCACTATAACCCAACCAACCCAGTGCCGTCGAGTCGATTCCGACTCATAGAGACCCTATAGGACAGAATAGAACTGCCCCATATCTGCCTTTAAATTCACTGGACTTATTCCAAATGAGTTGCAAAACAAGATAATTAAGACAGAAGTACACTGTAATCTCCCTAAGAAGCTTCAAAAACAATATGGAGTTAAAAACCGTTTTTAATTTTTTCAAATCACAAATAAATACTAGTAAATGCTAAGAGATCGTGAACCTCTACTGTTTTGGGAATGGAAGGACACGTCAAAATCAAATGTGGAGTTTTTTGAAACATGGGTACCTTTCCCAGAATCCAAATAGCCCCAGTAGAATGGGATTCATGGTGTCGAAACAGAGGTAAGGAATAAGAAGAGTGTAAATTCAAAGTCTGCAACTACATAATATATTCTAGGTTCCTCATTGCTCCCCCCTACAAAATTAAATGAGAATCTCCAGGAAGAGACCGGAGTACATGTCTTGAGAAAATTCTACACATTCGTTTTTATTTTACCAATATTTTAATCTCATTTTTTTCATTTTCTCCCGCATGAAAAATTGGCACTGCCTACGCAGAATATTTTAAAATGCACAGATGCTGCAAATAAAATATCTCATGGCTGTTCAACAGAAACATAAGGCCACTGAAATATATTAATTTGTCAGTATACATGCAAATGTGGCTAAGCAAAAATTTGGCAGAAGAGCACACATATTATTCACAAAGAAAACACAACACAGTAAAACATAAACACAATTCAATGAACCAAATTATAACCCATCAATAGATGAGAGAGGCGTGCCACTGACTATATCTGCACAGTAATGATGCAGCCAATTTTCTGGATTATTAGACAAAATACGCACAAAGCTTTTGGATGATTAACTGTGTATATTAGAGTCCAATTATTTAACCAGCATTTATTGAATATCTATCATATTTCGTGCACTATGACAAACACGGGATTACAAAGATGAAAAGAGTGACAATCCAAGCGCTCAAGAAGCTGACATCTTAAGTCACACCTAAAAAGCATGGGTTTAGAAGTTTCATGGGTCACCTTACGCTTCTGGAAAATTAGCAAAAGCCTGATGGAAAATGATTCAGCTATGGTCTGTGACACTCTTGCCTTATATGAGCCTGTAAAGGTGAAATTCACTCTGTGGTATTTTTGCAACATAGAGACAAGAAGAATATATTTCTTTTTAAAATGTCTCATTCATCCAATCTTTCATTCAACCAATATTTATTGATGGCCTATTCTGTGCCAAATTCTATACCAGGAACTGTAGACAGAGCAATGAAATGTCAGTATATTCCTTGTTTTTCAGAACTATAATTTTATGCTTGTTCTTTTCACAATAACAAAGCTCCTGGAGCCTTCCATCTGGCCAGATTATTCACTTTCTTCTCCTGTTGCTAGAGTTTGCCCCTCTTCTCCTGAGAATGCCTAAATTTCTCTCATCCCCATCCAAATTCACACTTGGCTCAGTTCCCCATCTAATCTGATATACTGATTTATGCTAATGTAGCAATAAAATATTTCTCCCCTTCTGTGTCATAATGGTGCATTTGTTCAATGTCCTCCTAGAGACCATGTATTTCAACCAAAGAAGTGACTCTAATAGCAGGGGTTTCAAACTCTGCAATAGATATTTTAAGGAGATACTTGGATTGAATTCGTAAGTAGTTACATACATACATATGTAATGGTTAGGCTTATAGCCACTTGGTGTTAAATATTAGGAAAACCAGTTTGATATTTCGCTGTAATGCCCATCTCACAGTGTGGTGCTACCAATTTGATGCCCCCACCTTCTGTTTTAGAGACTTTGGCACATGCCTTTGACTGATGAATGTAATCACTTCATAACAGGTGTCTTGTTTTCATCCTTCATCCTGTTGTTTCCTGCTAAGCATGCACAAAAATGAGCAGAGGGCATTCGTTCTCAAGATTCTATTTTAACAGTGTGTAATTCAAACACACAAACAAATCTGTCTTGGAAGAAGTATAGCCAGGATGCTCCTTAGAAACAAGGATGGTGAGGCTTCATCTTATATACTTCAGACATGTTATCAGAAGGAATCAGTCCCTGGAGAAGGACATCATGCTTGGTAAAGTAGACGGTCAGTGAAAAAGAGGAGGACCCTCAACGACATGGACTGACACAGTGGGTGCAACAATGGGGTCAAGCATAACAGCAATCATGAGGATGGCACAGGACTAGGCAGTGTTTCATTCCGTTCTACATAGAGTCACTATGAGTCATCACCTAAAAACAACAACAATTCAAACACAAGGTCAGTGGTTGTTCAGTGGTATAATTCCCACATTCCATGGCGGAGCCTCAGGTTCCACTGAACCTCACCTACAGCCATCACTCATCTATCAGTGGAGGCATGCATGTTGCTATGAAGCCAAACAGGTTTCAGCGGAGCTTCCAGACTAAAACAGACGAGGAAGACCTGGCAATCCACTTCCAAAAAATCAGCCAATGAAAATCCTATGGATCACAATGATCTGATCCCCTTGTGAATGGGGTTGCCATGAGTCAGGGGCTGATTCAACAGCAGCTAACAACAATAGCAACAATTCAAAAACGCTTTGTTAGTTTAGTCTACACTCAGGGTAAGTCTATAATCAGGAATACATTCTACTACATGTCACAAATTTCAGTTTCCAAAATGCAGTTTATTCCAGGACCACCCTTTAAGTGGAAATTTACATTTATTATTATCCTATGCTAGCAAACCTCTAAAACTGAGGCACTTGGCACAATAAAATGGCTAATAAGTGATTTGAATCAAAACTCCATTGTTGCAAGCTCCTGCTTCTGCATTCCTGAGAATGTAACTTGGCTTCAGCTCATTCATATGCATAAAGGGCGTTGGGCCTATGGCTGGGTGGGACCAGAAGATCCTGGCCCCTTATTAATCATCTTGTTTAACCAGCCTCTTGGCCCAAGCCACTCTTAGAAATAAGAGTGGGGTCAGGAATGCGATTGTAAGATAATGAGTTTACTCAAGATGTTCCAGGAAGAAGGTAGTTGAAAATAGAGTTGCTGATGACATACCCACCTGTGACCACGTGACCATTTCATACTATCTTAGTCATCTAATGCTCCTCTAACAGAAATACCATAAGTGAATGGCTTTAATAAAGAGAAATTTATTCTCTCACAGTCTGGTAGGCTACAAGCCCAAATTCAGGGCGCCAGCTCCAGTGGAAGGCTTTCTCTGACAGCTCTGGAGGAAGGTCCTCACCGTCAGTCTTCCCTCGGTCTGAGAGAATCTCAACGCAGGAACTTCAGGTCCAAAGGATGCACTCTGCTCCCAGCACAGCTTTCTTGGTGGTGTGAGGTCCCCAACTCTCTGCTTGCTTCCTTTTCCTTTTATCTCTTGTAAGATAAAAGGTGGTACAGGCCACACCCCAGGAAAACTCTCTTTACCTTGGATCAGGGAGGTGACCTTAGCAAAGTTGTTACGTCCCACTCTAATTCTCTTTAACCACAGGCAGAGATTATATTTATAACACACAGGAGAGTCATAAAATGGAGGACAACCACACATGGCCTAACGAAGTCCACACATATTCTGGGGGGACACAATTCAATCCGTTACACTCCTCTTCCCCATCTTTACTATAAAAGCACACTTCTAACTCCATGCTTCAGAGCACTTGATAGATTCTTCTCTGCCCTTTATTTCCTCAATTTGCAAGTTGTATTGCTCTCAGGAAAACTCTTTGTTTTTACCTTTACCAGACTCAGAGATTTTACTCTTTGACAAACCCTCTATATGGTAGGTGAATCGACTGGACAGCCACTTCTATTTTGAGCTGTTTTGTTTTGTTTTATGTGCTAGGCACTGTGCTAGGTCTTTATATCTGTCATAAAAAAAAAAATTTTTTTTTTTTAATACCTTGTAGTTATCTTCAATGGTTCTATGAGGCAGTTGTATATCTTCATTTTACAGATGAGGAAATTGAGATTAAAGAGACTAAATCTTTTGGCCATGGGCACATAGCTAGTGAGTGTAAAAGCTAACATTGGAGTACGTGGAACAGATTTCATTGAACTATCCCCTGACAAAATATCCCCGATAAAAAAGATATCTGCCACCACCTGTCACAGTAACTGAAATCTAGTCTTACTTCTTATTTATTGGTCCCTGAATTAATATTTCAACGAGCTACCTGTTAAGTCTTCTACAGTAGTCAAGATCTTTGGTACAATTTAGATGCAGTGTGATGGCAATCTTCAAGTAGCCAATCAGTTAAGGATTTTCCCCCTCTGTCACACCGGAAATGCATCTGCAAATCTTTCATCTCAATTTTATTTTAAATTTTTCTCATGAAAAATTATTTTGGTTTTGGACTAGCTCTTATACTTTGGTAAATAAACATACACGTTTTATTTTTTCACGCCTTCAGCTATCTTAATGCTTCTCACTACTTCATATTAAGAATGTAGAAAAGAAGATCAGTCTGAACTAGGAAAAACTCATAATTATGGAAATTTTAAAAAGAACCAAATTTGCACTTTCTGTTTTCTTTTCAGTGTTTCAAAACAGGGAGGACATTGCTAATAATTAGTCTTAGGAAACAAGTTTTAAAAGAGACAAAAAAATTGAAATACCTCAAGTTCATTTTTCTGATATGCTTGATGATTGCTAGAATTTCTAATTATTTTTGGGTGAATAATTTTCTCAGCATATCCCATCTACCTTTAGAAAAAACAGTGAAGATATTGTTTATAATACTTCCTTTCAGGATTTTCCAAAATTCTCCTGTAGTGAGGTTTTATGGTACATTCCCCAAGTCCTGTGGCTCCTGGTCTGCTTTCTCCATATATATACTCTCATCAGGGAGCTGTTAATGCTACCTAAAATATGTCATAAACCCTTGTCAGCTGACAGGTTAGTTACGTAGCTGAAGCTATTATATTTGAAGCAACTTTGCCATTAAAACCACACTACCTTGACCAAACCAAAAACCCACTGCTGTTGAGTCAATTCAGACTCACAGGGGTATATTTATTCAGTGTAAACTCTTCTAAATCAATTAATTATTGTATAACAGAACTTTTAATTTTAACAAAGTGCTATACTCAAAAGCCAACAATATTTGTTTTAAATGCTTATTTTCATTTACTTTTTTCTTTTAGATAAGTAATAAAGTATTTCATAGGGTCAGATTTACAATGGCACAACTCTTAGGTCGCCTCTTATCTTACTTTCTTTTTTTTTTCCTTTGAGAGTAATGACAGTGAACATTTATTAAATACTGCATGCTGGAAACCCTGGTGGTATAGTGGTTAAGACCTGCGGCTGCTAACCAAAAGGTCAGCAGTTCGAATCCGCCAGGTACTCCTTGGAAACTCTATGGGGCAGTTCTACTCTGTCCTGTAGGGTCGCTACAGGGTTGCTATGAGTTGGAATCGACTCAGTGGCAGTGGGTTTGGTTCGGTTCGGTTCGGTTACTGCATGCCAATCAAGCAGCCCTGGTCGTAAGCTCTTGGCTGCTAACTGAAAGATCGGCAGTTCAAACTCACCAGCCCCTCCAGGGGAGAAGGATGTCGCAATCTGCTTGTGTAATGATTACAGCGTTGGGAACCCTATGGGACAGTTCTACTCTGTCCCATAGCATTACTATGAGTCAGAATCAACTTGACAGCAATGGGAGGTTTATGTGCTAATCGCATGTCATATACCTTACAGCTTACCAAATTTAGATACTCTACACTCAGTGGCAAAGTGGGCCAGTTACAGGAAGACTCCACCTCTATATCCCATATTCCTGAGTACTGTCCCTGAGACACTACAATGGGGAAAGTTGTAGTTGTATTTTCAAAGCAAAGCAAAGCATTTTAGAAGCATTGACTCTACTCCGATCATCTAGTTCACAAATGAGGAAATCGAAGACCCTTCCCTCTTGTCCACAGTAACAGAAAAACATCCACTGAAACCACTTCTTGTTATGAATGATATTTTATTTTCACGCATCTAATATGCATGTGAAAGCTAGACAATGAATAAGGAAGACTGAAGAAGAACTTATGCCTTTGAATTATGGTGTTGGGGAAGAATATTGAATATACCATGGACTGCCATAAAAAAAATAGGAACTAACAAATCTGTCTTTGAAGAAGTACAGCCAGAATGCTCCTTGAAAGCAAGGATGGCAAGACTTCACCTCACATACTTTGGACATGTTATCAGGAGGGACCAATCCTTGGAGAAGGACATCATGCTTGGTAAAGTAGACGGTCAGTGAAAAAGAGGAAGACCCTCAATGAGGTGGATTGACACAGTGGCTGCAATGATGGGCTCAAGCATACCAACCATTGTGAGGATGGCTCAGGACCAGGTAGTTTTGTTCTGTTGTACATAGGGTCACTGTGACTCCTACCCAACTCAACACCACCTAACAACAACAATGCCATAATAAAGGTGTGTGAAACATGGCAGAAAGCACAGAAGATGGAGAGACTATCTGCCAATCAAAACTTTGAGTAACTTTATCTGAGTTCTTTTCCTTGCCTTTTAAATAAATACCACTTAAATCTTGGTATTTTAAAACTGATGTTTTTGGTACTGCGTTCTATCGCATTTCATCAAACAACTTACTGAATCCACAGTATATAGCATATTGATCCCCTGTATTCCCTTATCTAAGAAATCCATCATTACATTAAAGAAGGAGATAATACTGGTTTGTTATAACTTTCTTTAATAAATTTGTGATATTCAGCACTTTTTTAAACATTTTGTCCCCAACTCTTCACGTATCCATAGAATTCCTTGGGTCACAAATTTAAACCATCTGGAAATCATATTACTTAACTTCGTTTAAAAAAAAAAACTTTCTGTGCTTTTCAACTGTAATACCCCCACCCCAGAGTGAAAAATGTTCAATCTAAACAGTGCAGAACATTGAACCTAATAATGAAGTTGAATAAAGCAGAGGAAAACCGCTTTCACAATGTTTTTTCTATTAAAAGTGTTAGGAAGCAACTCTTAGTTACATTCTTAATTAAGTTCTTACCTTAGCAGACCCCAGACACACTCACTGGCCATTTGATTAAAAACATTTATAATAATAAAAAACATTATAAGAGAGATGTCAAAGTTATAAGAAAATAACAATACTTTGAGTTTTCCATAATACTTCATATACATATAAAGTACTTTATCCCCAGAATAATCCTATGGAGTGCTAATTAATACTCCCCACGTCAGATATGTGAAAAGTAAGGTTCTGAAAGTTTGATGGATTTGCATAAGAAGGCACAATAAGTAGGTAGCCTGAACACTACTTCGAAATCTCCTTTTTTGATACAGGAAGTCACTGGGTTAAAACGTCCCATTTACAGGCAACTCCTACTTGCCCTTTATTGTTATGTAAATTTGCCCTTACTTTGGAAAAATCGAACCAACCCCTACCCGCAGCAATTTCTTCATCGCAGTCACCTTCGCTTACTGCACATGCAGCTTTTAAATCACTGAAAAGAGCCTTTTCTTGCACTAAAACTCAAAACCCCATTGCCATCAAGTGATTCCAACTCATAGCGACTAAAGTCAGGCTGATAAGAACCTTACGCACTTGTTCTGACTTACCTACAAATTCTACTTAAAGACAAACACACTTAGGAACTGATCTCATTCATAACCTTCAGACTGCGCGTGTTTCAGAGAGTAGCATAATTTCTAATCTAAAACTTAGCATTTTTACTCACTCCAACCATCTCCATTTATACTTAAAGGCATCTTTTTTGTTGGGATACTAGAACATTTCTGGTGGCATAGTGGTCGATAGCTACGGCTGCTAACCAAAAGGTCGGCAGTTCAAATTCACAGCTGCTCCTCAGAAATCCTATGGGGCAGTTCTACTTTGTCATATGCAGTGACTATGAATCAGAAGTGACTCAGTGGCAACAGGTTATACTAAAATAATCATAAAATAAATTAGAAATTCTAAAGATTGTTGTAGTTAATCACAAAAGCCGCAAGAATAAAGGAGACAGACTTTGGGAAAAGAATCAGCACTTAGCTCTGTCATATACTAGGTGAGCTTGAGGAAATGACTTAAGTTCTTTGAGCTTCTGTTCCTTCTCTGTAAAATATGGGTAATAATACTTTACACACAGTACTTTGGTGACAGACGAGCTCTAGGAAAATAGGCAATGGTTGACATAGAACAGACACTAGATAGTAGGTAATACTGATTTAATATTAATTTAAGGAGCCTTGATGGTGCAGTGTTAAGAGCTCAGCTGTTGACTAAAAGTTGGGCAGTTTGAATCCATCAGCTGCTCCTTGGAAACCCTAAGGGGCAGTTCTATTCTGTGCTATAAGGTCTCTCGCTATGAGTCAGAATGACCCGAAGATAGCTGGTTTTGTTTTTTTGTTTTTTGATGGTACAGTGGTTAAGCACTTGGCTGCACTTATTCACTGGCAGTTTGAACCCACCAGGTGCTCTGTGGGAGAAAGATGTGTCAGTCTACTTCCATTCAGATCACAGCCTTGGAAACCCAATGGGGCAGTTCTACTCTGTCAGAATTGACTTGATGGCAATGAGTTTGGTTAGTTTTTAGTTAATATTAATTTTATTCTAAGAAAAGCTACCTTAGAAATTGATATTATTTTAAAGTTGCTAATAGTATTTTTTATTAAGACAACTCCAAAGTTCAGTCTTCAGACATCATGCATTTATTTTATCCAAAAAAATAGCTAAGGAATTTACCAAAGTCTTTTCCCTTTAAGTACTAATAATTTCTTAAAGAGAACTTAGCTGGCAACTTGCCCATAATGTATTCTGTGAAGGAGCTGGAATTACAAATTTGCATGAGTTTCCCCAAACTTATTGTCAATTAGAAAGCTATCTGGAAACATGATTTCACACATTCTCCACAATAGTCAAACACCCGAATCTGGAAACAGCACTTTGAGATGTCATTTAGATTTGCATTGCTTAAGAGAGGAGAAATATTCAAGTTTATAAATTCTTAAAGACCTTGATAATTGGTGCCAACAAAAAGTTAAGATCATAATTAGCAAGATATACCTAGAGATTAATTAAAAGCAAATATTATTTTAGTTCAAAGGATTTTAAGACTGCAAGTATATGTGGAACAAAGAATCATATGGAAAACAAATTTGTCTTTTGATAAAAACCAAGAAAAAGCAAGTTTATATAAACTTCATATATTTAGGAAGGTGTGCATATACGGTCTTACCTTTCAGTAGAGTGAGGATGTGTGTGTGTGTGTTCTACCTTTGAACAGATAAGGAGAAAATATGTGTAAATACGCATACATAACAAGTTTTTTTGTTTGTTTGTTTGTTGTTTTGTTTTCCTGAAGACCCAGAGCCACAAATACAGGCTTAACTTTTGTTTTCATTTTTTGTAAGTGCTACAGCTGCTAACCAAAAAGTCAGCAGTTTGAATCCACCAGGCACTCCTTGGAAATCCTATGGGGCAGTGCTACTCTGTCCTGTGGGGCCACTATGAGTCGGAATTGACTTGACAGCTACAGGTTTGGTTTTTGGTTTATATAACTTGTTCATCTTTCTCTTCCTTCTATTTCTTATCTTTTATTTTTCTCTCACCTTTATAATTTATAACACCCTTTTCCCTCCCTCATCATGACATTTCGTCTTCTGAAATTTTACTTTTATACCCCCTTTCTTCCTTCTCCTCCATGCAACCCATGACCTAATAACTAAAAAAAAAAAAAAAAAGGGTCTACGCAGTCCAGTAATACGTGCCCGGAGCCATGACTGGATGGGTCATTCTGAGGAGAATAGTTCTCACTGACTGGAGGAGTCGGTGAAGGAAAAAGTTGATGGGAAAAAAAAAAAAAAAAAAAATGGAGGCCTCCAAAAAGCTGTGAAAGTTCTGAGAGGTTCAAACAAATCCTGGATGATTTCTTAGAGGAAATGGAAGAATTCTTCTAAAAACTCAGCTTCCAAAATTTCATTTGGCCTTTACCTGTGAAAGTAAATGGATCCATAATTTTAAAGTATCTAAAAACAAAACAAAACACAAAAACAGGTCTAGAAGGAACACAACAGCAACGTCCACTATCACCATTTCTATTCAACATTAAACTCAATGTTTTGGTCAATGTGATAAAGAAATAAAACATGAAAGATAATACTAAGATGTACTATTTTGTTTGTCTTTGTCTTTACATGTATACAATCATGTCATCTATAAATAATGACAGATTCCTCTTCCTTTTTAGTCTTTATAATTTATGACCTTTCCATTGGCTACAAGTCCTGCAAAATGTCAGTTCCTTCTTCTGACCTAAAGCCTAGTTAGTCTTCAACAGGGTTACCCAGGAAACTTAACCTGTTACCCTGCTGTTAGGTGGGACACAGTGGACTGGACAACCTAAAAGGCAGAAATAGCAGCTAGCTGTGCCAATGGTGCAAAAGAAGGAAGGGAGAGGTTTGCTGCCTCATGAAGTATCGCTGACCTCTCCAGAGTTTGTTCATGGTAAAGAAGGCATGAGTGTTTCTAGAGAATCAATAACGGGACATGTGAGAGAAAGCCAGACTGACACCATTGTAGATTCTCTCACAGGGAAAATAACGTTAATGATAATGAATTCTTACATCATTCTTCCTACAATTTAATATTAATTTAATGAACCCTGGTGGCACCAGTGGTTAAGTGTTCAGCTGTGCTTAATCACTGTCCGTTCAAACACACCAACTGCTCTGGGGGAGAAAGATGTGACTGTCTGCTTCCGTAAAGATCACAGCCTTGTAAACCCAATGGGGCAACTCTACTCCGTCCTTTAGGGAAGGTAGATAGATGATAGATAATCTCCCAGATAGTGGGATAGATAAATATGACTTACTCTCAGCCTCTCCACTTACAGAGGAGGAAACTGAAACAGAAATATTAGGTAACCTGCCCAAGGTAACACAACTACTAAGCAACAGAACCAGGGTTTGAACTCAGTCAAGTCCAAGAGTTTCTTAAGCACCACACAATGCGACATAAACAGAGAAGGTCTAGGTGGAGTAGACAGACAGAAAATCAGGAGCTAGTCGGAATCGACTCGACTGCACTGGGTTAGGTAGGGTGGGGAAGAGGGAGAGAGGGCGACCAATCAGAGAAAATTGCATCACCTGCAACAGTGGAATCTACGAATGTACACATGAAAGAAATGCCTTTGAACGCCTACCCGACTCAGAAACAGAAAGCCAATTTAGCAGTATCAAACAAATAAGTTCGAGGGTTTTTTTTTTTTTGCTGTTGTTTTTGCCTCCCCCCGCCCCTTCTCTTCCCCCTTTCCCCAGTTAGACCCTAGAGATTTCTGGAACATTTGTAAGAAAACAGGGACAAGAAAGGGACATCTCTCCCATCCCATGTTTCCAAGGAACCATAATAATGAATGAAGTTGGAAGCTTTGACTATCACAAGGAGTTGGACATCCTAAGAAATGAATAAAAACTGTGTTTTGCAACTTAGAATGGTGATAGGAATTTACATTACCTGTGAATAAGCCAAGGACTACTGTAAACTGTGTGAATGTTCTTCGTGGGACTGATGAAAAACTATCCTTTTGGAGGAGATTTAAAGGACAGTGGTAAAAACAGCAATAATCATGATGGAAATAATAATAATGTTTCTGGTTTATACCCCATGAGAACTACTTGTTCATTATACCATTTCTGGAAAGGTTAAAATTACAACAAAACTGTAATTCTTGAACAAGTATCGTAAACCTTATCCTCCAGCCTTCCAGAGGTTATGACACAGTATGTTTAAAAAAAACTCCAAATCACAAAAATAAAAACAAACTACAGCAAGTATAACTGGGGGATGACTATCCCTTTGATGAAAATATTTTTTCACCTTTAAATGAGTTCATTCTAGAATGTTTTTAATTAACAAAATTCATTGACATTGAAAGTGTCATATTTATACAGCACATTTCGAGAACTCATTTATGGCAAAAAAAAAACTGAGTATATTTCTACAGAATTTTTAAAATCCTGTATCATCTTGATTATCGTGGACTGGCAAGGTGTAAATATATTAAATATCACCTTAGAAATGTCATCTTTTTTTTTTTTTTTAACTAAATAACTGTTTGCAATTTATGTTGGGCTGATTTTTGCGTTATTTTGATAGGCTTTAAAAAACACATATTTCATATGGATGATGTGAGTGTTTATTTTTATGGGGATTTAAACCATTTTGATTATATCCTGTGAATGAAATATAATTATCATCACCATTTTATAGTGGAGTTATGTGCTCCTTTTATTGTTCTATAGTACCTTCCTCACTAGCCCCTTATGTTGTTATTTATTTTCTGTCTTTCCCAGTAGACTACAAGCTCCCCGAGGGACTATGTTTATCTTACACAGCCTTATGACTCCCTGCACCAGCTGTGTCTGACCTAGGATAGTAAATTAATAATTGTTTAACGACCAAACGTGGAAATGAATGAGTGAGATTTAGTGACTTGTTGGAGACCATCCAGGCAGCAAGTGACAGGGCTAGAGCATGAACCCAAATTTTCCAGCTCCAAGTCCATGAGTTTTTCCTATTTTCTCTTGTTATCTTGTTATATCTTTTGTTGGGAGAAAAAAGACTTTTTAAAAATGAAATAATAATTAAAAATTAAAAAAAAAAAACCAAACCCATTGCTGTCGAGTCGATAAGGACTCATAACGACTCTATGGGACAGAGTAGAACTGCCCCGTAGAGTTTCCAAGGAGCACCTGGTGGATTTGAACTGCCGACTTTTTGGTTAACAACCTGTATGACTTAATCACTACACCACCAGGGTTTCCAACTAAATAATAGGACACCAAATATTACATAGTTTTGCTTAACAAAAACATGGCAATAAACTGACATGTATGGGGAGAGGAGAGGAGGGGAAGGAAGGGGAGGAGAGAGGAGAGGACATTGATTGACCTCAAGGGATTGAGTCACGCAATTGTTGGGGCTGGCAAGTCCAAAATCTGTAGGGTCTCCTAGTGAAAGCGTTCCTCCCTCTAGACCAGCAGAGCATAGGGTCTCAGGGACAAGAAGCAAAACTTTTACAAATGAACCACTAGGGTAATTGTGAGTGATACCACTCCCACTTCCACCCCTTGATTCCTGGACCCATGAATCCTGGCTATAGGAGAAACAGCACCATATATTGGACACTGATTTAGATGTGTATATTTTTTTTATAATAGGTAAGGAAACCCTGGCTGCATAGTTGTTAAGAGCTATGGCGGCTAACCAAAAGGTCAGCAGTTGGAATCCACCAGGTGCTCCTTTGAAACTCTATGGGGCGGTTCTACTCTGTCCTATGGGGTCGCTATGAGTCAGAATCGACTCAACGGCAGTGGGTTTGATGTTTTGGTTTGGTTATAAAGAGGTAAAATTTGTATATTTTTCTTTGTTTCTGGAGATAAAATATTTCCCCTTTAACTGTATTCATCCACAACATTTTTTTTAACAGAACTACATTAAAAAAAAGTTTTAGCTCCTATTTGCCAGATTCTCTGATTCTGATTGCTCTGAGGAGTTACACTACTGCTTGCAGTTCACTGTAGTTTGTAAATCTCTAGTCTCTGAGGGCGCGTGGCCTCAGTTTCAAAAAGGACCAAGTGCCTATATTTGGTAGCACAGGATATTAAATAAACGGGCAGAGACCATGGATTAGTGGTTCTCTTTTTCCTCCTACAGTGTTTCCCTTGCCAAAGCAATTAAGTAAACAAGCTGTAGTTTCAATTTCAATTCTAAAAATAAAAACACGGAGCTACAGTTGCCCAAATATGTTTTTCTTTTCATATAGGAAAAGGAATACTCGGAGGATTTAATTATGGCAAGCCTCTGACATTTGTAGCATAAATACGATGTGTTAGTTAATGTTTGTGTACCTTCTCTAAACACAGAAACAAACTGAAGGCTCCAGCAAGCAGCCTGAATGCTGTCCAACAGCTTACAAGCTGGAAATTTGTCATATGGATGCCATAACAGTCTTAATTAGCTGGCAGTTCCTGGACTCATCAGGCAAAAATGCTGTCATTCCTTGTGGAAATTAGCAGTGTAGAGGGGAAATACTGGGAGAATTAATATAGTCTTATGGAGGTAATAACTGTCAAAGCAAAAAAAAAAAAAAAAAAAAGATTATTCGCAGCCGAAGTTGTGAAATGTGCAATTTACTGCAAGAATCCTTGAATGAGGGCCTAAAATATTGCTTTCAGAGGAATCATGCGGGTGGCCCTCAACAGCTGCTTTCACCTCAGCCTACAGATATTTTAAACTTCAAGGTTTGGTTGAGGCAGGCGCTAAGCAAAGACTGGGAAGATCCTTTTGGAAGATGATGGGCAATGGGATAGTTGCCAAGAGTAGGAGCAGGGGCATTAGCCAACAAGGATTTTCTAAGGAAAGACTTTTCCAAGTTCTGATTGGGCCATCGGCAACAGGCTCATGTGTATCCTGAAATCTGCTGACTTCAAATATCAACAATTTCATCAAAAGCGTTAAGCTTTTCGCAGAAAGAATGTTTCTAAAGGAAGCATTTCCCTCTACTTCCCGCTTCTCCAGACAGCTCTGAAAGGGGCTAATCAATCCTTTTCAAAGTCCAAACTGTGCTTCTAGAATTAGGTGTTTGATGTTTTCACTCTGCTTATGGAATCACACTGAGGAAAAGAGAGCAATGAAATTCATTCATCTCCCAACATACGCATTTTTGCTCTCTCTCTCGCCTCCATATATTACTGTAAGCTGTTATTTCAGCTTAGAACACTCCTCCTTTGAGTTGAGTCTCAGTTTAGATGTTCCTTCCTCCAGGAATCTTTTTTTTTTTTCTTTTTGACTCTTCCAGTGATGTGGAAACTTATGGGACAATCCTTGACCCTCATCAATGTAGGATTCATGCAAGAATATATTAAACCAAAAAATTTAAAAAAACAGTTGCCATCAAGTGGCAACCCCATGTGTTACAGAGTAGGACTGCACTCCATGGAGTTCCCAATGGCTATGATCACCAGGCCATTCTTCCAAAGTGCCTCTGAGTGGGTTCAAACAGCCAACTTTCCAGCTGGTAGCCAAGTGCTTAACTGTTCGTGCCACCCAGGGACTTTAAGGACCAAACCCATTGTTGTCGAGTGGATTCCAACTCGTGGCAACCCTATAGGACAGAGCATAACTGCCCCAGAGGGTTTCCAAGGAGCAGCTGGTGGATTTGAACTGCCAACCTCTTAACAGCTGAATGCTTAACCACTGAGTCACCCGCGCTCCAAGGGCACATTGTGGACGAGTTGATTCCAATTCAAAGCAACACTATAGTACAGAGTAGAACTGCCTCATAGGGTTTCCAAAGCTGTGATCTTCAGACTATTACATCTTTCTCCTGCCGATCAGCTGGTAGGTTCTAACCACCTACCTTTAGGTTAGCAGCTGAGTCCTTAACCACTGTACCGCCAGGGCTCCTTTGTGCTCTCATAGTGCCCTATATTTCTGCTCTCATAGCACTTAACATGCAGGGCATTGAATTTGCTTATTTACTTTTTTTCCCTTAACTCACCATATAATCCCTCAGGAAGTAGAAAATCTGACTTTACTGTTCATTGTTATGTCTCCAGGGCTTAGTGCAAGGTCTCTCTCATAGTTAGAACTCCATAAATATGTGGAAGGAAATAATAGATAAGCTCAAATAGAATGTGCACAAAAATTCATACAGCGAGGTTCCAACTCAGAAAAAAAAAATCAGAATTTTGAACAGCATCGTTAAGAGTCAATCAGCAACACCAAAAAACAAGCAAGAATGGCAATCCAAAGTAAATATCTAGAAGATACTATTAAAAATGTGGGAAATAGAAGCAAAACTTACCAGTAGACACAAAACATTCACCAAAAAGTAAATTTATTAGCAAGATGGAAAAATGCACCAGTTAGTCAGTCATAATTTTTTTCAAATGCTGACTGAAGCTATCTCTTTGTGAAGAAAATCACAAAGCAGAACTATAAAAATTCAGGACAAAGATGGTGAGAAAATGGAGGAGGTAAAAGGCAAGCTGTTAGAAATTAGCAAAGATGTAGAAGGAAAAAAAATCATAAATGAAGACAATGTTTGAAGGAGCACAAAAGAACACAGGATTGTTTCAGTAATATTTGATATTAGATCCTTCTCCTAAGAAACGAAATTGTTAGCATACCTACTAATTGTGAAGAGTTTCCAGCAATGATAAGACATGTATAAGTATTCAGTTACCCTAATAGACCAAGCTGGTATATCATAATACCAAGGCAATAAATTAATTAGGCCAGCTAGGTAAAACAAAGAATACATATTTCTGCAAAAACAGTGTTATAGATTGAATTGTATTCCCTAAAATATATATTCAAGTTCTAATCCCTGTGCCTATAAATATGACCCTGTTGGGAAATTGGGGTTTCTTTTGTTATGTTAAGGTGGTCATATCCAAATAGCACATAAAACTCATTGCCATCTACTCCATTCTGACTCATATTGACCCTATAGGACAGAGTAGAGCTTCCCCATAGGGTTTCCAAGGACTGTCTGGTGGATTCAAACTAACTTTTTGGTTAGCAGCCAATCTCTTAACCATTATGCTACAAGGGCTTCTACCGGGGATGGGGGGGAGAGATAAACCTAACCCCTCTGAGTGGTGTCTTATAAAAAGTGAAAACAGACAAGGAGAGACAGACACACAGGAGGAAGAGACCATATGAGGCATATCTACAAGGCCAGAAATGCCAAGGATTGCCAGAAGCTACTAGAATCTGAAAGAGACAAAAAAAAAAAAAAAAGACTTTCTCTTAGTGCCAGTGCCCTGAACTTGAACTCCTAGCCCCCAAACTCTGAGGCAATAAATTCCTGTTCTTTGAAGTCACTCACTTGTAGTATTTGTTGTTACAGTGGCACTAGGAAACTAAGAAAGGAGCCAATCTTAGAACTTCAGAAACAATTACATGTCTGTGAAAGGTAAGAAATTAGGGTTTCATGATGTAACAGAGTGGACTTTGCGGTAAAAACTGACTCCGCCTACTGGCCAGTGGCTACATTGTGAATCACCAAAGTTCCACGTTCAAAGCAAAAATCACCTAATTGACATAAACGAATCTGCAACTTCAGCCAATCTGAGACCACTTTCTTTTGGTTATGATAGTGGCGGTGGTGCTGTCAGGAGAAGGGTTGTGAGATTACTGTGACACTCAGAAATAAATATCTGGTAAAATTATTGTATTGTCAACAAGTTATAGAAATGAGAGTAGAACAAAAACAAGGAGAACTGTTTGTTGTTGTTGTAGTTGTTGTTGTTCTTAGGTGCCGTAGAGTTGATTCCGACTCATAGTGACCATATGCACAACAGAACAAAACACTGACCTGTCCTGCACCATTCTTACAATTGTTGTTATGCTTGAGCCCATTGTTGCAGCCACTGTCAGTTCAGCTCATTGAGGGTCTTCCTCTTTTCCGCTCACCTTGTTCTCTACCAAGCATGATGTCCTTCTCCAGGGACTGATCCCTCCTGACAACATGTCCAAAGTATGTAAGATGCAGTCTCACCATCCTTGCCTCTAAGGAGCATCCTGGTTGTACTTCTTCCAAGACAGATTTGTTCGTTCTTTTGGCAGTCCATGGTATATTCAATATTCTTCGCCAACACCACAATTCAAAGGCGTCAGTTCTTTTTCAGTCTTCCTTATTCATTGTCCAGCTTTCACATGCATATGATGCGATTGAAAATACCATGGCTTGAGTCAGACGTACCTTAGCCTTCAAGGTGACATCTTCCTCTTCAACAGTTTTTAAAGAGGTCTTTTGCAGCAGATTTACCCAATGCAATGTGTTGTTTGATTCCTTGACTGCTGCTTCCATGGCTGTTGATTGTGGATCCAAGTAAAATGAAATCCTTAACAACTTCGATCTTTTCTCCATTTATCATGATGTTGCTCGCTGGTCCATTTGTGAGGATTTTTGTTTTCTTTATGTTGAGGTGCAATCCATACTGAAGGCTGTGGTCTTTGATCTTCATTAGTAAGTGCTTCAAGTCCTCTTCACTTTCAGCAAGCAAGGTTGTGTCATCTGCATAACGCAGGTTGTTAGTAAGTCTTGATGTTAGTGAATCCTGATGCCCTGTTCTTCTTCATATAGTCCAGCTTCTGGAACTTTGTATGCTCAGCATACAAAGGAGAAGAATAAGGAGATACAAAGAAATAGATTTGAACCCTTGGCAGTGGGTCAATTTTAATGTCAGTGTAATGATTTTATGATCATTGTGGTATTTTCTTGGGTTTTTTATTTTTTGTCTCTTAAAGGATCTGAAGGGTTTCTGAGGCTTTCATATATTTAACTTTTAATTTTAATTAAATGTTTAGGAGAGTTCAATTTATATGTTAATGCTTGGTGAAGTTTAATAATGCATAAGTTTCAACTTATAAATTGTACAAGTAGTGAATCAACACTCAGAGAAGTTTTAATTGTTGAATTGTAGCAGTTATCCTAATAGATTAATTAGATTAATAAAGCAGATAGTAGATAGAGTAGAGCGGTGGTGGTATTTCCTCTCCATGTTTCAAAGACCATAGGACATCCAAATACTACTAAAACGGTGTACATAAAATTAGCACCTCTTGTGTAGTAAAAATTTCAAGAATATAAAATATACCTTATTCGAAAGTAATCTTTTATGCTCATGTTTCCTTTGGATTCAAAATTTGAATACTCCTTTCAAATGTAACAATGACAATCAGAGATGGAAGATATTGAGCAATGATGTAAATGGTAGCTAATAGAGAGTGATTCCCTTGTGCCAGGTACTCTTCCAGAAGCTTTATGCATGTCCTTACTGTTGTTGTTAGGTGCCGTCGGGTTGGTTCTGAGTCATAGCTAGCGACCCTATACACAACAGGACGAGACACTGCCTGGTCCTGCGCCATCCTCACAATTGTTACTATGTTTGAGCCCATTGTTGCAGCTATTGTGTTAATCTATCTAGTTGAAAGTCTTCCTCTTTTTTGGTGACCTTCTATTTTACCAAATATGATGTCCTTCTCCAGAGACTCATCCCTCCTGACAACATGCCCAGAGTACGTCAGATGTAGTCTCACCATCCTTGCTTCTAAGGAGCATTCTGGCTGCACTTCTGCCAAGATAGGCATGTTCGTTCTTTTGGCAGTTCATGGTATATTCAATATTCTTTGCCAACACCACAATTCAAAGGCGTCGGTTCTTCTTTGGTCTTCTTATTCCTTGTCTAGCTTTCACAAGCATATGAGATGAGTGAAAATACCATGGCTTGGGTCAGATGCACCTTAGTCCTCAAAGTATGACATGCTTTATGCGTAATAACTAATTAATACCAAAATTAACCCTATGAATTTGGGTTAGCTTTTTTTTATACATAAGGCATCTGAAACAGAGGTTAAGAAAATTGTCCAAGCTCTCACAACCTGTATGTGAAGAGCCAGGTTTGAACACAGGCACTGAACTATGCCTTTGCATTTATTTAACTATAGCAGATGCATTTGTGTCAAATTTCGTGCAATTGTTCAATGTCCCTGGCCTCCTCCTGGGCCAAGTTCTCAGCAGTCTCTGACTGGGTCACAGAAACAGCCCCCAAACTGGGCCCCTGCTTTCAGAGCTCTTTCTTCCCTACAATCTACTCCACAAATCAGCCTAAGTAATCTTTCTAAAAGTTAAGCTGATCATATCATCCTTCTGATTAAAACCCTGATTAGTTCCTGGGTTAAAATCATTGCAGTGGTTTTCGAAGGTAATTAGAATAAAAACCAAACTTTTAATCTTGTCTTTCAAGCCTCTCTGACCTAGACCCTATGTACACTTTTAATCTCACCTCTTGCAACTCTTCTCTTTTCACTTCCATCCAGTCAAGCCCGTCTAAGGGCCTTTCACTTGAAGTCCCTCCACCTGGAATATTCTTTTCAAGATCTTCACACTTCAAGTTCCTCCGTCTGGTATGTTCTCTTAAAGACCTTCATACACCTGACCCATTCTACTTTTTTAAGCCTCAGGCTGTATGTCACCATAGAGGGGTCTTCTCTGAATACAGCCACCAAGCAATCACTCACCATCCAATTAACTGACTCCTACTTATTTATACTATCGATCACTATTTGAATTATCTTAATTATTATTATTTCTATGTTTATTGTCTGTATCCCATATCCCACCTCCCACTAGAATATAAACTACTTAGATAAAGGTATTTTGTCTTTTTCACAGAGCTTAGAATAATGGCTTGCACACCGGAATTCAATAACTAACTACAAGTTGAACAAATGATTATCTATGTTGAATGGATGATTAGTGTGCCTTCCATTTCTACAGGGCTATACTCTCAGTGCTTCTTACTGGTTTGGTAAGATAATGAATGTGAACTTGGCCATGAATAATAACATTTCATTTATTAACTATCCCTGAGTTGTTTTAAGCAAACAAGTTATTCTTCATTCAAAACGAATACCTACTATAAGAATTTTAAGTGAGTGTACAAGCTGGTAGAGAATCCATTCTGGAGGCAAGAGACTCTTCTTGGTGCTTAAGATAATGCGATCTGTAATATGTAAATTCCATATGCATATAATATACATATCGAAGAAACTCAGCCGGAGTTACTTCCAGAGACAATGCAAGAACTGAGGATGTAGGGTGAGAGGGGAATAAATGTTTTACTATAAACACCATTGTCCTGTTTGAAATACCTGCCGGGGGTATATATATGTTACACTTTCAATTTTTCAAAAATAGATGAAAAATACTACCTATTCTTCATGTGTATTATTTTTGCTCCACTTAGCAAGGGATGCAAAATGAATAAGGAAAGGCAACACCCAAACTGTCATTATTATAGTCTTGCCCATGTTCATCTCTGCTTATCAAATATTACTACTTAGGGCCATTTATAAAGATAAGGAGCCCAGTGGTTAAGAGCTTGGCTGCTAACCAAGAGGGCAGCAGTTCAAACCACCAACTGCCCCTTGAAAACCGTATGGGGCAGTTCTACTCTGTCCTATAAGGTCGCTATAAGTCAGAATCAACTAGATGGCAATGGGTTTGGTTTCTTTGGTTTTATAAAGATAAAAATGTATATTTTATAGATGTTACATATAACTTTTTCAAGAAAAACTGTTACAAAATATAATTTGTTTCCTCATATTGGAAGTGCTTTATACATTAATTTGTTAAATGACCATTGTGAAATGTGCTCCCACTATAATGTATCGCTGTGGGTTAAGTAGTCACTCTATTTATTAATAGCAATTGCAATGTGTTATATCTACATGTACTAATATTAAAAAATATTTCTTTAAAACACTACTGGCTTTTCTGATCTCCATAATTCCAGTCTTGTAATCATTCATTTTAAATTGTAACCATTCAATATTTAATATACCACGAACTACCAGAAGAACAAACAAATCTGTTTTTGAAGAAGTACTTCCACAATGTTCTTTAGAAACAAGGATGGCAAGGAGTCATCTCACATACTTTAGACATATTATTAGGAGGGACCAGTCCCTAGAGAAGGACATCATGCTTAGTAAAGTGAGGGTCAGTGAAAAAGAGGAAGACCCTCAACAAGATAAATTGACACAGTGGCTGCCACAATGGGCTCAAGCAAAGCAACAATTGTGAGGATGGAACAGGACCCGACAGTGTTTTGTTCTGTTGTACGTAAGGTCAATATAAGTCAGAATTGACTCGGCGGCACCGAACGACAACAATCATTCAACATCAAATCAGGAACAAATCTCATACTTTCAAAGCCACACTGAGGTAGTGTGATGAAATATCATTCTAAGATATTGTTTCAGTTGTCAGAAAAATCACACCTTTGAAGAGAACTAGTCTGTCTGTTTCAAAATGAATTTTTTTTAAAAAAAAAAAAACCTCTTGAGAGATAATAGATAAGTGACAGAAAACAAGACTTACAGTAGGATAAGTCACTAGTGTTATTTTGCTTTCAGCTCAATTGGACCCACCAAAGAAATAATAAGTCACAAAACAAGGGGTGGGATGGGGTTGGCAGTGTTGTCTTTCACTATTGAGCTAAGTAGAGACAAACAAGAACCTCAAACCGTAAGGAAAGCACTTACTCTTTATATAATGCGTTTGATATAAAATGCATATTTGATGTAAATAGTATTAGCCATCATTTGGAGAGATAAAAGATAATCATAATAACTGACATTTAATAACACATTCTAATATACCTAGCACTCTTATATTCAATGTCACATTTAATACCCCATTTTTAAATATTCAAGATAACGAAACAGGTATCAGAAGAGTAAGGATTTATTCAAATTAATAAACACATGACATAGAAGGGGAGAAACTCAAATCCAGTATCTCTCAATTCTAAGTACAAAGTGGAACATACAACATTGATTCACTAAATATTTATTGAGTGCTTATCTGCCAGGTGCTCTGCTAGGACCCTGGGGTGCAATTCTCTCAAGGAGCTTAAACTTTAGTCGGAGAGGTAGATGGTATCAGGTGAACTAATTTATTTTTAGAAATTACATTTCATGGTAATTGAAGGAAATAAACAGTGTGCTATGGTCCGGACTGAGACGGGGAGTCAGAGATGGCTCAGAGGATGCAGCATTGAGTTGAGCACTGAAGAAAAAAAGCAACACAAAGGACATTATTAGCAGAGGGAAAAGCAAAGTCCCTGAGTTTCTAAAAAAGAACTTAATATGCTGGAAGTCAGAGGGCAGTATCATAGCCTTTGTTTTGTGGCACTTGGAAAGAAACTGTACTGCTTTTCGTTTTCCACATTTCAGTAAAGGTGGAGGGATCATACATCCTTTGCGCTTTGTGTGGTAGATTGCAAAAAATGGCCACAATATTTTGCAGGAAAAACACCAACACAAAAACCCAGGTTGCTGAATGGTGGAACCAGAAGGAGGGAGGCATGAATTGAGTTGATAGGTGCCGAAACAGGGCCAGATTACATAACACATTGTAGATCATGAAAGAAGTTCAAATCTGTTCTAAATGACATAGGAATTCACTTAAGGGTTTTAAATGAGAAAGCAATTCTATCTACACTTTTAAATGTAAAATTTGTTTGGCAAATGAGTAGATGGTGGTACTATTTACTTAAGTTGACTGTTTAACTTACCCTCCAAACAAGGATAGTTCTGAGAATAAAAAGAAGCATTTGCTTATAATTATATAATGATAGTCAATAGGTCTAAATTATGACTGTCCTGGGTGTAACAGCTGGCTTCTGCTACAAAAAAAAAAAAAAATTACCAATTGTCTTTAAACAGCAACATTTATTTAGTCCTGATTCTGTGAGTCAGTTAGGAGAGACTTAAGGTCTGTGCCAGCTTGGTTTATTTCCACTGGGCTCACTGGCAGAATGCAGAAAGCCATTTGGTAACTGGATGATCTAAGGTGGCCCCTAGATCATCCTAGGCTCACGTAGCTGGCTGTTGGCATGTGATTAGCTCAAGGTGTGAGAGCTAACATGCCACTTGTCCCTTATTAATCAGGCTTGCTCCTCCACGTGGTGGCCATATGGTTCCACAAGCAGCAAAAGTGAAAGCTGTAAGACTTCTTTAGGCTTAGGCTCATAATTCATGCAACTTGTAACTCATCATTTCTACTACGTTCAGTATGCCAAAGAAGATCACGAGGCCAGCCGCAGATTCAAGGAATGAGGAATCAGACTTCACATATTGGGAGAGCTATTACAAAGTATTGTGGCCATTTTTGCAAGCTATTACTCCAGATACACTACATTTGATCACCCTATATGTACTGATGTACTGAAGTGCAGAAAACTAAAGGAAGTACAGCTTCTTTCCAAGTACCAAAAAACAAAGACCATAATACTGCCCTCTGACTTCAAAGACAGGTCTTAGAATTATACAAAACATCACCTTTGGAAGCCAGACCAGGACCACAAAATATTAAAGAGAATTCACAGTTTGACAGCTTGTGTAAAACGGACCCACTGGGTTAGAATAAATCCTTTCAATACTCCCTAAGTCAACCACAGTCTCATAACGAAATAACCCACTGCCGTCGAGTCAATTCCTACTCATAGCTACCCTATAGGACACAGTAAGAACTTCCCCCATAGGGTTTCCAAGACTGTAAATCTTTGTGGAAGTAGACTGTTACATCTTTCTTCTATGGAGCTGCTGCTCAGTTCAAACCACCGACATTTTGGATAGCAGCTGAGTTCTTAACCATTGTGCTACCGGGGCTCCCTCATAATGAGGTAAACAAACAAACAAACAAAAAAGCCATTGCTGCTGAGCCAATTCAAACTACTAGTGACCCTATAGGATAGAGTAGAACTGTTTCATGTGGTTTCCAAGGAGCAGCTGATGGATTTGTATTGCTGACCTTTTGGTTAGCAGCCAAGCTCTTAACCACTACACCACCAGAGCTCCTCACTTTTAAAGCCAAATACTTAAATCAAGTCTCTTCACAAGGTACATTGGTCAAACAAGCTATTTTTTCATTCCTGGTTTCTCATGCAGCCATTGGAACAAAGTACTCTCACAGTCTGGATTCTTTCCCTTCGGTGAGTGTGTTGATGGCAGTTGAAAATTTAATGGCCACGTTTGGACCTTTAACTAACTGCCTGTAGCTTTGCCAAATTTTCTTCCTAAGGAAATTCAAAGGCATCAGAATGAAACTCAAGCATCACTTAAAAAGGAAGGACGTGCCAAATCCAGTGGTCTCATCCTCTATTTTGAGCCCTAGCCTTGTTGTGGTACTCGCATCTCCTCCTGCCTAGAGCATTAGCACCAAATCCCCACCTACTCCTACGTGTAGTCAGTTCCCAATGGACTGAGTTTTAACAGGAGTCTTTATTTTTAAAAGCTTCCCAGAGTATCTTGATGAGCAGCCAGGTTGGAAAACACTGATGTTATCAACAAGTTTATATTGGAATCTAAATTCTTCATTTAATCTTGTGCAAAATGACATTTGCATTTTCTCTGAACTAAAGAAAATATAAAGTATAGATTAATTTCTAAGAAAAGACAAATTAGTCTTTCAGTTTGTCTGAAATACTTTTACTAGGAAAAGAAAAGTTTATGTCCTTAAATAAAGAAATCCTCCAAGTAGTGATAAACTTCTCCAATTTCAGATACCTGCTTCCTGTAAATTAGGAGTTTCCTAGGGATATGCCCGGCAGATGCCACTTTTAGGTAGTGAATCTTCAAGACTGGCACGTTATTCTCCTGAAAAAAAGGTGGAAATGTATAAAAATGAACAATAACCAGCACAGAGTACACAGATGGAACACTCCTGCTCAGTCACACAGGAACTAATGGAGTGAAGAATCAATGCAAAGACCCATGTTTACCTTTTCTTTCCTTTGTGTACAGCAAACGCTGTTAAAGTCATAATAGCAGTAATGGCTAAAATATTGAGTCCCCCATTATGTGCAAGACTTTTCACTAAGTATTTTACTTGCATTAGTCTATTTAATTCTCACCAAATTATGAAGTAGTTGTATTATTCTTACTTTCAAGATGAAGAATCCAGGACTAAGAATGTTAAATAACTTGTCCAAGTTCACAAAGCTGGTAATTGGCGAAGTAACAATTCAGTGCAGGCTGTCATACTCCAAAGCCCATTAATTCAACCATTACTGAAACCTGCCACAGAGCACTACCACATGTCTGTCAGTTTTCCGTACTATGGTGGCTTACCTTTTGTTATGATGCTGGAAGCTATGCCACCAGTATTTCAAATGCCAGCAGGGCAGGGTCACCTTTGGTGGACAGGTTTCAGCAGAGCTTCCAGACTAAGGCAGCCTATGAAGAAAGGCCTGGCTGGTGATTTACTTCCAAAAATTAGCCAATGAAAATCTCATGGATCATAACGTGATATTATCCGACTTGCGTAATACCTTAGAGAGGGCATCAGGGGAGATCATTCACTAGAGGAGGACATCCTGTTTGGTGAAGTAGAGGCATGAGATACCCTTGGTGAGATGGCTTGGCACAGCAGCTGTAATGACGGACTTGAACATGCTAGAGATTGTGATGATGACACAGGACTGGGCAATGTAAGTTCACCATGAGTCAGAGGTGATGCAATGGCAGCTATCTATCTATAGAGTGAGCTGACTAGGGGTGGAGCTAAGGTGGAGAAGTTGGCAATATCTGAAATCACGTTCATGATTTGTCAATGTATGCTTAGTAAAGACGACAAATTTGACTTCAAAATGTAGGATTCTTCTAAACCCAACTACCAATCCATAATGCAGATAAATATATAACTATTCCCAGGGAAAAGTGAATGGCATATCATGTTTAATAACTATGTTCATCTTCTTATCTTTTTCACTTAGAAAATTTTATTAAGCTAAACTGTAGTTTTTTGCAGGGTAGGGAGGAGTATTGTTTGTTTTTGTTTCTATACTTATTCGGACAGGTCAATGAGATGAAAATTTCTTGGTGCTTGATCAATAAAAAGCAACAGAATTCAGGGACTGCCAACCAAGTGAACAGAGGTCTTTGATTGGGATTAACTGATAAGTCAATTGCTGGGTCCCATTCAAGGGAGAAAAAGAAATCGATGCAAGTCTTGGTCTCCCACATATCATTATATGGATCTTCCTGCAAGAAGAGTGACATTTCACTAATTTCCAAGCAGTTCAGTTTTTTTTTTAAATAACAAGTAAAGCAAATTTACCATACATTTATTATTGCTAATTAGGAACAATTTTATTTGAAAACGATTTGTTTCTCAACTAATAGCAAAAGTCACTGCAGATAATCTGAACATAGTTTTGCACTGTGAATTTTTGCTGAAAAGGCTTTCAAAACGTATTAAGCAAGACTTTTCAAATATGTCAGGCATTCATATGTCACTTCTTTTGCTTGATTCTGTTTTTATCATAACTTCTAAATGAGAATTTATCTTTTTAAATTTTCACAGCAAATGACTTAAGTGGTTTTGCTAGATATATTCCATAGAGACATTGTCTCCATTAAATGCAATATTTAAATATTTATAGTGTATCTTTTTATTTTGTCCTGAATGTTATACACAGAGCTTTCCTGCTATTCTCACAGAAGATTTTAAATTAATTATTACAAACTGTGTAAATTTATTTTAAGATCCCCGAGTGGTGGAAAGAGTTTGAGCCTGACTACCAACCAAAAAATTGGTTGTTTGAATCCATCCAGTGGTGCCATGGAAAAAAAGGACCTTGCAATCTACTTCCGTAAAGTTTTGTCATTGTTAGATTCCAACTCATAGTGACCCTACTTACAACAGAACAAAACACTGCCTGGTCCTGCGCCATTCTCACAATCTTTGTTATGCTTGAGCTCATTGTTGCAGCCACTGTGTCAATCTCACTGAAGGTCTTCCTATTTTACAGTCATTGAAAACTCTGCAGAGCACAGCTCTACTCTTAAACATGTGAGGTCACCAAATGCTGAAATAGACTCCACGGCAATGGAGTTGGGTTTTTAATTTTTTAATTTTATTTTAGATATAGTCTAACAAGTCAAAATTAATGATTTTGTTACTGCTGTTAGGTGCCATCAAGTCAGATCCGGCTCATACTTACCCTATGTACAACAGAACGAAACACTGCCCAGACATGTACCATCTCCACAGTGGTTGCTATCCTTGAGCCCATAGTTGCAGCCGCTGTGTCAGTCCATCACTTTGAAGAACTTCCTCTCTTTCTCTGACTCTCTACTTCACCAATCATAATGTCCTTCTCCAGGGAATGGTACCTCCCGATAACATGTCTAAAGTGCCTAAGACAAACTCTCACCATCTTTGCTTCTAAGGAGAATCTGGCCGTCCTTCTTCCAAAACAGAATTGTTCATTCTTCTGGAAGTCCATGGTATATTCAGTATTCTTCGCCAACACCATAACTCAAAGGCGTCAAATCTTCTATGGTCTTCATAGTTCATTGTTCAGCTTTCGCATGCGTATAAGGCATTTGAAAACACCATGGCTTGGGTCAGGTGCACCTTAGCCTTCAAGGTGATAGCTTTGCTTTTCAACACTTTAAAGACGTTTTCTGCAACAGATATTCCCAAGGCAATGCATTGCTTCATTTTTTGACTGCTAATTCCATAGGTGTTGATTGTGGATCTAAGTAAAATGAAATCCTTGACAACTTCAATATTTTCTCCATTTATCATGGTGTTGCTTATTGGTGCAGTTGTGAGGATTTTTGTTTTCTGTATGTTGAGGCATGATCCATACTGAAGTCTTTGATCTTCATCAGTAAGCGTTTCAAGTCCTCTTAAATTTCAGCAAGGAAGGTTGTGTCATCTGCATAACGAAGGTTTCTAATGAGTCTTCCACCAATCCTGATGTAGCATTCTTTTTCACGTAGTCCAGTTTCTCAGATTATTTGCTCAGCACGCAGATTATATAAGTATGGTGAAAGGATACAACCCTGATGCGCACCTTCCCTGATTTTAAACCACACAGTATCCCCTTGTTCTGTTCGAACAACTGCCTCTTGGTCTATGCACAGGTTCTACATGAGCACAATTCAATGTTCTAGAATTACCATTTTTTCCAATGTTATCAGTAATTGTTTATGATCCACACAGTCAAATGTCTTTGCATAGTCAATAAAACATAGTAAACATGTTTCTGGTATTCTCTGTTTTCAGTCAAGATCCATTCAACAACAGCAGTGATATCCCTTGTTCCATGTCTTTTTCTGAATCCAGCTTGAATTTCTGGCAATTCCCTGTTGATGTACTGCTGCAACCTCTTTTGAATTATCTTCAGCAAAAATTCACTTGCCTGTGGTATCAATGATATTGCTCAATAATTTTCCACATTCTGTTGGATCACCTTTCTTTGGATGGGCACACATATGGACATTTTCCAGTCAGTTGGCCAGGTAATTGTCTTCCAAATTTCTCGGCATAGATGATAGAGGACCTCCAGTGATGCAATCATTTGTTGATACATCTCAGTTTGCATTTCTTCAGTTCTTGGAGGCTTATTTTTCAGCAATGCCTTCAGTGCAGCTTGGACTTCTTTCTTCAAAACTGTCGGTAGTTGATCTTATGCTACCTCATGAAATGGTTGAACGTCAACCAATTCTTTTTGGTACAGTGACTCTGTGTATCATTTCCATCTTTTTTTTTTTTTCTTTTTTTTGATGCTTCCTGGAGCTTTCAATATTTTGTCCATAGAATCCTTCAATATTGTAAATCAAGACTGATTTTTTTATTTAGTTCTTTCAGCTTGAGAAATGCCAAGCCTGTGCTTCCCTTTTGGTTTTCCAAATCTAGGTCTTTGCACATTTCATTATAATAGTTTACTTTATAATACTTTATTTTGTCTTCTCGAGCTGCCATTTGAAATCTTCTGTTCAGGTCTTTTACTTCATCATTTCTTTCATTCACTTTGAATATCTACATTCAAAAGCAAACTTCAGAGTCTTTCCTGATATCCATTTTGGCCTTTTCTTTCTTTCCTGACTTTTTAATGACCTTTAGCTTTCTTCATGTATGATACCCTTGATGTCTTCCCACAACTCATCACTTCTCCCGTCATTATTGTTGAATGCATCAAATCTATTCTTGAGATGGTCTCCAAATTCAGAAGGGGTATATTCAAGATTGTATTTTGGCTCTTGTGGAATTATTTTAATTTTCTTCAGCTTCAACTTGAACTTGTGTATCTGCAATTGATTGATTGTGTTATCAATCCCTGACCTTGTTCTAACTGACGATATTGAGTTTTCCATCATCTCTTCCCACAGATGTAGCTGATTTTGCTTCCCGTGTATCCCTTCTGGTGAGGTCCGTGTGTATAGTCGCCATTTATGTTGGTGATAAAAGGTATTTGGAATGAATAAGGCATTGATCTTACAAAATTCTATCATGTCATCTCCAGCATCGTTTCTATCACCAAGGCCATATTTTCCAACTACAGATCTTTCTTCTTTGCTTCCAACTTTCGCATTCCAAACTCCAGTAATTATCAATGCATCTTGATTGCATGACTGATCTATTTCAGACTGCGGAAGTTGGTAAAAATATTCAGTTTCTTCATCTTTGGCCTTAGTGCTTGGAGTGTGAATTTGAATAATAGTTGTATTAACGCGTCTTCCTTATAGGGATATGGATATTATCCTATCACTGACAGCATTGCATATCAGGATAGATCTTGAGGTGTTCTCTTTTAGAATGAATATGACACCATTCCTCTTTGATTTGTCATTCCTAGACTACTAAATCATATGACTGTCTGATTCAACATGGCCAATACCAGTCCATTTCACCTCACTATTGCCCAGGATATCAATCTTTCCATTCCATTTCATTTTTGATGACTTACAAATTTTCCAAGATTCATATTTTGTACATTCCATGTTCCTATTATTAATGGATGTTTGCAGCTGTTTCTTCTTCCTTTGAGTGGAGGCACTCAAAATCAGCAAATGAAGACCCTGAAAACTTGACTCCACCCATGTCATTAATATAGAATCTGCTTTGAGGAGGCAGCTCTTCCCCAGTTGTATTTTGAGTGCCTTCCAACCTGAGGGGCTCATCTTCCGACACTATGAAAGACAATGTTCCAATGCTATAAAAAATAAAAAACTTCCCTGTAATGCAGTGCCACTAGGTGGGTCCAAGTATTTGAATGTATCCAAACACAGTTGAAAGGAATATAACTGTGTATTTTCTGAGTGTATATTCTTAGTTTCATAAGCCCTCTCACTTCCTTCTATTTGTTTTCAATACTAAAGGGAAGGTGGGAGGGAAGTTTGTAACTATTTGGTCCTGCCATCAATGTTTAGAGACCTGTGCCTATGGTTTAGCCAAGCAGCATAGGGTGAAGTTTTATCATAAATGCAAACCCCTCCTGAATCAGTGCTACCCGAATCTATGAGCAGGAGACGAAGGCCAGACTGAAGAGTCTTAAGATATGAAACGTACATGGCTCTCAATAAGGCTTGCAGAGGACATGTGTTTTCTTTCAAATGCTATATTTAAACCAGTTTCTAATAATTGCTCTTAGAAAAAAAAATTATATCTTCTTCCTTCAAATGACTTGATAAAATCCTGTATCTATATCTAACCAGAGATTTCAGGTGTGTCAGGAGCCCCACTTAAAAGAAGCACCCAAGAAGTAGATCTACACACAGCCCATATTGACAAACAGGTCTGAAAATTCACTTTGTGGGACTAAATGACTAAGATGAGCTGTCCACATTAATCAGATTACATAAGAAATGACCAGATGTTTACTATGTGCTATATAGAGATCAACACTGACAATCAAACCTAGGGAGTTTTAATGAGGAAACTTAATTAAGATACAAATCATCTTCAAACATATGATTCCTTAATTCTGTGAGAATCACTGCCAAACTTAGCTTCAGTATGCTAATTAGCAAAGATTGGGTGTGCAGAAAATCAGGCTCTTAGAAAAAGGTATGCTAAAGACTGGTTTTACAGAGCATTGCCCAAATAGTCTATTATTGGCACTTTAATCCTATGACACAGACTTTTGTATATTTGACAGGGATAGGTTATTAAAAGATATCTTGTAGACCTCCCCACTAAGTGCATAGTTCTAATATACAGAATGCTTCGAGACATCAGGGATGACCTCAGAAATGAAATAAGGCAATCTACAGAAAAAGCCAAGGAACACACTGATAAAGCAGTTGAAGAACTCAAAAAGATTATTCAAGAACATAGTGGAAAAATTAGTAAGTTGCAAGAATCCATAGAGAGACAGCATTCAGAAATCCAAAAGATTAATAATAAAATTACAGAATTAGACAATGCAATAGGAAGTCAGAGGAGCAGACTCGAGCAATTGGAATGCAGGATGGGAAATCTGGAGGACCAGGGAACTGACACCAATATAGCTGAAAAAAATCAGATAAAAGAATTTAAAAAAATGAAGAAACCGTAAGAATCATGTGGGATTCTATCAAGAAGAATAACTTGTGTGTGATTGGAGTCCCAGAACAGGGGGGGATAACAGAAAACACAGAGAGACTAGTTGAAGATCTGTTGGCAGAAAACTTCCCTGACATCATGAAAGACGAAAGGATATCTATCCAAGATGCTCATCGAACCCCATTTAAGATTGATCCAAAAAGAAAATCCAAGACATATTATCATCGAACTTGCCAAAACCAAAGATAAAGAGAAAATTTTAAAAGCAGCCAGGGATAAAAGAAAGGTCTCCTACAAAGGAGAATCAATACGAATAAGTTCAGACTACTCAGCAGAAACCATGCAGTCAAGAAGGCAATGGGACGACATATGTAGAGCACTGAAGGAGAAAAACTGCCAACCAAGGATCATATATCCAGGAAAACTCTCTCTCAAATATGAAGGCGGAACTAAAACATTTACAGATAAACACAAGCTTAGAGAATTTGCAAAAACCAAACCAAAGCTACAAGAAATACTAAAGAAAATTGTTTGGTCAGAAAACCAATAATATCAGATGCCAGCACAACACAAGGTCACAGAACAGAACATCCTGATATCAACTCAAATAGGGAAATCACAAAAACAAATTAAGATTAATTTTAAAAAGAAAAAAAAAATGCCCAAAACAGGGATCATTGAAGTCAATATGTAAAAGATCACAATAATCAAAAAGAGGGACTAAAAACACGTGGCATAGAACGGCCATATGGAGAGGGATACAAGGCGATATAGGACAATACAAGTTAGGTTTTTATTTAGAAAAATAGGGGTAAATATTAAGGTAACCACAAAGAGGTATAACAACTCCATAACTCAAAATAAAAACCAAGAAAAACATAACGACTCAGCAAACATAAAGTCAAATACTATGAAAAGGAGGAACACACAATTTACAAAGAAAAACGTCTGAGCACAAAAAAGTAAGTGGAAAAATGAAATTGTCAACAACACACATAAAAAGGCATCAGAATGACAACACTAAACACATACCTATCTACAATTACGCTGAATGTAAATGGACTAAATGCACGAATAAAGAGACAGAGAGTCTCAGACTGGATAAAGAAACACTATCCATCTATATGCTGCCTACAAGAGACACACCTTAGACTTAGAGATACAAACAAACTAAAACTCAAAGGAGGGAAAAAAATATATCAAGCAAACAATAAGCAAAAAAGAGCAGGAGTAGCAATATTAATTCCTGACAAAATAGACTTTAAACTTAAATCCACTACAAAGAATAAAGAAGGACACTACAGAATGATAAAAGGGACAATTGACCAGGAAGATATAACCATATTAAATATTTATGCACCCAATGACAGGGCTGCAAGATACATAAAACAAACTTTAACAGAACTGAAAAGTGAGATAGACACCTCCACAATTATAGTAGGAGACTTCAACACACCACTTTCGGAGAAGGACAGGACATCCAGTAAGAAGCTCAATAGAGATACAGAAGACCTAATTGCTACAATCAACCAACTTGACCTTATAGACTTATACAGAACACTCCACCCAACAGCTGCAAAGTATATTTTTTTTCTAGTGCACATGGAACATTCTCTAGAATAGACCACATATTAGGTCATAAAACAAACCTTTGCAGAATCCAAAACATCGAAATATTACAAAGCATCTTCTCAGGCCACAAGGCAATAAAACTAGAGATCAATAACAGAAAAATCAGGGAAAAGAAATCAAATACTTGGAAACTGAACAATACCCTGGTGAAAAAAGACTGGGTTATAGAAGACGTTAAGGAGGGAATAAAGAAATTCATAGAATGCAACGAGAATGAAAACACTTCCTATCAAAACCCCTGGGACACAGGAAAGTCAGTGCTCAGAGGTCAATTTATATCGATAAATGCACACATACAAAAAGAAGAAAGAGCCACAATCAGAGAACTGTCCCTACAACTTGAACAAATAGAAACTGAGCAACAAAAGAATCCATCAGGCACCAGAAGAAAACAAATAATAAAAATTAGAGCTGAACAAATTAGAGAACAGAAAAACAATTGAAAGAATTAACAAAGCCAAAAGCTGGTTCTTTGAAAAAAATAACAAAATTGATAAACCATTGGCCGGACTGACTAAAGAAATACAGGAAAGGAAACAAATAACCCGAATAAGAAACGAGATGGGCCACATCACAACAGACCCAACTGAAATTAAAAGAATCATATCAGATTACTATAAAAAATTGTACTCTAACAAATTTGCAAACCTAGAAGAAATGGATGAATTTCTAGAAAAACACTACCTACCTAAACTAACACAATCAGAAGTAGAACAACTAAATAGACCCATAACAAAAAAAGAGATTGAAACGGTAATCAAAAAAACCCAACAAAAAAAAGCCCTGGCCCAGATGGCTTTACCGCAGAGTTCTACCAAACTTTCAGAGAAGCATTAACACCACTACTACCAAAGGTATTTCAAAGCATAGAAAATGACAGAATACTACCTAACTCATTCTATGAAGCCACCATCTCCCTGATACCAAAACCAGGTGAAGACGTCACAAAAAAAGAAAATTACAGACCTATATCCCTCATGAACATAGATGCAAAAATCCTCAACAAAATTCTAGCCAAACAGAATTCAACAACATATCAAAAAAATAATCCACCACGATCAAGTGGGATTTATACCAGGTATGCAAGGGTGGTTTAATATTAGAAAAACCATTAATGTAATTCACCATATAAATAAAACAAAAGACAAAAAATACATGATCTTATCAATTGACGCAGAAAAGGCGTTTGACAAAGTCCAACACCCATTCATGATAAAAACTCTTACCAAAATAGGAATTGAGGGAAAATTCCTCAACATAATAAAGGGCATCTATACAAAGCCAACAGCCAACATCACTCTAAATGGAGAGAGCCTGAAAGCATTTCCCTTGAGAACGGGAACCAGACAAGGATGACTTTTATCACCACTCTTACTCAACATTGTGCTAGAGGTTCTAGCCAGAGCAATTAGGCTAGACAAAGAAATAAAGAGCATCCGGACTGGCAAGGAGGAAGTAAAATTATCTCTATTTGCAGATGACATGATCTTATACACAGAAAACCGCAAGGAATCCTCCAGAAAACTACTGAAACTAATAGAAGAGTTTGGCAGAGTCTCTGGTTATAAAATAAACATACAAAAATCACTTGGATTCCTCTACATCAACAAAAAGAACACCGAAGAGGAAATAACCAAATCAATACCATTCACAGTAGCCCCCAAGAAGATAAGATAAGATACTTAGGAATAAATCTTACCAAGGATGTAAAAGACCTATACAAAGAAAACTACAAAGCTCTACTACAAGAAATTCAAAAGGACATACTTAAGTGGAAAAACATACCTTGCTCATGGATAGGAAGACTTAACATAGTAAAAATGTCTATTCTACCAAAAGCCATCTATACATACAGTGCACTTCCGATCCAAATTCCAATGACATTTTTTAATGTGATGGAGAAACAAATTACCAACTTCACGTGGAAGGGAAAGAAGCCCCAGATAAGTAAAGCATTACTGAAAAAGAAAAAGAAAGTGGGAGGCCTCACTCTACCTGATTTTAGAACCTATTATATAGCCACAGTAGTCGAAACAGCCTGGTGCTGGTACAACAACAGGCACATAGACCAATGGAACAGAATTGAGAATCCAGATATAAATCCATCCACATATGAGCAGCTGATATTTGACAAAAGCCCAGTGTCAGTTAATTGGCGAAAAGATAGTCTTTTTAACAAATGGTGCTGGCATAATTGGATATCCATTTGCAAAAAAATGGAACAGGACCCATACCTCACACCATGCACAAAAACTAACTTCAAGTGGATCAAAGACCTAAACATAAAGACTAAAAAGATAAAGATCGTGGAAGAAAAAATAGGGACAACCTTAGGAGCCCTAATACAAGGCATAAACAGAATACAAAACATTACCAAAAATGATGAAGAGAAACCAGATAACGGGGAGCTCCTAAAAATCAAACACCTATGCTCATCTAAAGACTTCACCAAAAGACTAAAAAGACCACCTACAGATTGGGAAAGAATTTTCAGCTCTGACATCCCCGAACAGCGCCTGATCTCTAAAATCTACATGATTCTGTCAAAACTCAACCACAAAAAGACAAACAACCCAATCAAGAAGTGGGTGAAGGATATGAACACACACTTCACTAAAGAAGATATTCAGGCAGCTAACAGATACATGAGAAAATGCTCTCGATCATTAGCCATTAGAGAAATGCAAATTAAAACTACGATGAGATTCCATCTCACTCCCACAAAAAAGGCTGGCATTAATCCAAAAAACACAAAATAATAAATGTTGGAGAGGTTGCGGAGAGATTGGAACTCTTATACACTGCTGGTGGGAATGTAAAATGGTACAACCACTTTGGAAATCTATCTGGTGTTTTCTTAAAAAGTTAGAAATAGAACTACCATAAAAAAAAAAACACACAACCCAGAAATCCCACTCCTCGGAATATACCCTAGAGAAATAAGAGCCTTCACACGAACAGATATATGCACACCCATGTTTATTGCAGCTCTGTTTACAATAGCAAAAAGCTGGAAGCAACCAAGGTGTCCATCAACGGATGAATGGTTAAATAAATTGTGGTATATTCACACAAGGAATACTACGCATTGATAAAGAACAGTGAGGAATCTGTGAAACATTTCATAACATGGAGGAACCTGGAAGGCATTATGCTGAGTGAAATTAGTCAGAGGCAAAAGGACAAATACTGTATAAGACCACTATTATAAGATCTTGAGAAATAGTATAAACTGAGAAGAACACATACTTTTGTGGTTACGAGGAGGGGAGGGAGGGAGGGTGGGAGAGGGTTATTTACTGATTAGTTAGTAGATAAGAACTGCTTTAGGTGAAGGGAAGGACAATACTCAATACATGGAGTCCAGCTCAACTGGACTGGACCAAAAGCAAAGAAGTTCCGGGATAAACTGAATGCTTCAAAGGTCAGCGAAGCAAGGGCGGGGAGTTGGGGACTATGGCTTAAGGGGACTTCTAAGTCAATTGACAAAATAATTCTATTATGAAAACATTCTGCATCCCACTTTGAAATGTGGCGTCTGGGGTCTTTAATGCTAACAAGCGGCCATCTAAGATGCATCAATTGGTCTCAACCCACCTGGATCAAAGGAGAATGAAGAACACCAAGGTCACACGATAACTATGAGCCCAAGAGACCGAAAGGGCCACATGAACCGGAGACTTACCTCATCCTGAGACCAGAAGAACTAAATGGTGCCCAGCCACAACCGATGACTGCCCTGACAGGGAGCACAACAGAGAACCCCTGAGGGAGCAGGAGATCAGTGGGATGCAGACCCCAAATTCTCATAAAAAGACCAGACTTAATGGTCTGACTGAGACTAGAGGAATCCTGGCGGTCATGGTCCCCAAACCTTCTGTTGGCCCGGGACAGGAACCATTCCCGAAGACAACTCATCAGACATGGAAGGGACTGGACAATGGGTTGGAGAGATATGCTGATGAAGAGTGAGCTACTTGTATCAGGTGGACACTTGAGACTGTGTTGGTGTCTCCTGTCTGGAGGGGAGTTGGGAGGATAGAGAGAGTTGGAAGCTGGCAAAATTGTCACGAAAGGAGAGACTGGAAGGGCTGTTTCATTAGGGGGAGAGTAAGTGGGAGTATGGAGTAAGGTGTATATAAGCTTATATGTGACAGACTGACTTGATTTGTAAACGGTCACCTAAAGCTCAATAAAAATTATTAAAAAAAAATAAAAGGGTGCAGAACAAGGGATATCATTGTTGATGTCAGATGGATCTTGGTTGAAAGTAAAGAATACTAGAAAGATGTTTACCTGTGTTTTACTGACTATGCAAAGGCATTCGGCTATATGGATCATAACAAATTATGGATAATATTGCGAAGAATGGGAATTCCAGAATGCTTAATTGTGCTCATGTACATAGGCCAAAAGGCAAGAGGCAGCCTTTCCAACAGAACAAGGGGATACTCACTAGTGTAAAGTCCAGAAAGGTGTGCGTAAGTGCTGTATCCTTTTACCATACTTATTCAATCTGTGGAAACCCTGGTGGTGAAGTGGTTAAGTGCTACAACTGCTAACCAAAGGGTCGGCAGTTCGAATCCGCCAGGCGCTCCTTGGAAACTCTATAAGGCAGTTCTACTCTGTCCTCTAGGGTCGCTATGAGTTGGAACCGACTTGACGGCACTGGGTTTGGTTTTTTTTGGTTTTTATTCAATCTGTGTGCTGAGCAAATAATCAGAGAAGCTGGACTATATGAGAAGAACGCAGCATCAGAATTGGAGAAAGACTCATTAACAACCTGCATTACGCAGATGACACAACCTCCTTTGCTGAAAGTGAAGATCAAAGACCATAACCTTCAGTGTGGATTACATCTCAACATAAAGAAAACAAAAATCCTCACAACTGGACCAATAAGCAATATCGTAATAAATGGAGAAAATGTTAAAGTTGTAAAGGGTCGACAATCAACGCCCATGGAAGCAGCAGTCAAGAAATCAAACCACACATTGCATTGGGCAAATCTGCAGAAGATCTCTTTTAAAGTGTTAAAAAGCAAAGATGTCACTTTAAGGACTAAAGTCCACCTGACCCAAACCATAGTGTTTTTAATTGCCTCACATGCATGCGAAAGCTGGACAATGAATAAGGAAGGCTGAAGAAGAATCGATGCCTTTGAATTACGATGTTGGTGAAGAATACTGAATATACCATGGAATTCCAGAAGAATGAACAAATCTGCCTTGGAAGTATAGCCAGAATGCTCATTAGAAGCAAGGAGGTAAAGACTTCATCTCACATACTTTGAACATGTTATCAGGAGGGATCAGTCCCTGGAGAAGGTCATCATGCTCAGCAAAGTAGAGGGTCAGCAAAAAAGAGGAAGATCCTCGAGGAGATGGATTGGCACAGTCACTGCAACAATGGGCTGAAGCATAAAAATGGTTGTGAGGGTGACTCAGGAATGGTCAGTGTTTCCTTCTGTTATTCACGGGTGTCTATAAGTCAGAACCAGGGCACCTAACAACAGTGGCTGTTTGTATTTCTCCTTTGGAAATTGCTTTTTCCTTGGTCTTTGATTACTTTTCTATTGAGCTCTCTCTTTGAATGTTTTTAGAGGGCTTTTTTTTTTTTTTTTATGTATTAAGAACACTAAACATTGTCATAAGTATACTGCAATATTTTTCTCCTTTTGTTATTTGCCTTTCATACTGTAAATGAAATTTCTTTTTCTGTACTCAAAGTAACGTTCTTTAATAATGGTTTCTTTTTATGGGGGTCTTCTTTAAGAGTCACACATTGTATAAAAATTCACCTATATTTTCTCCTAGTGCTTTTTAAAATTCCATTTTTATATTACATCTTTAATAAATCTGAACTTTTGGTACATGGAAAGAAGAAACTACATTTTTTTTTTCTAAATTATTATCCATTTCCTTGAACATTATATATTGAATACAGGCAGTTCCCAGGTTAGGAACATGTCTTACGGACAGTTCATATCTGTCCTTTACTGTTATGTAAATTTGCCCTCACTTGCAATGATTGAACCAATCCCTACTCTCAACAAATTCTTTATCACGATCACCTTCACTCTTTGCACATGTAGCTTTTAAATCATTGACTTGGCTTTGAATCTTTTCTTGTGCTGAATTACGGCTAAATAAGAACCATACGCACCTGTTCCAACTTGCCTACAAATGGATTTCACTCATAACCCAGGGACTGCCTGTAATCAATTTTTTCTCCCATTTTTTGAGATGTCACCTGTATCATACACCAAATACCTAAGTATAAAAAAAAGTATCTCTATTTTTTATTTTCTGTATGATCCCATTTTTCTGTCTATTAAACTTATTGCTCTATCAAGCAATCTATTAATCAATGTATTCTTATTACACATTCTACTTACTACCACTTTCTAGGCTGTGATACTTAAAATTTTTTGTTTCTTAAAGACATTTGAGAATTTGATGGGAATTACAAATTTTTCAGCTGGAAGAATGCATTTATGTACATACATGACATTTTTTCATTAATTTCATACAGTTTACTCATCTCTGAGACCCATATGTGGACTTCATCTTTGCACGTATCTTATGAACTTAAATCCTAAGTATTTTATAATTTAGACTGCAATCGTGATAGGGCTGTCTTTTCCATTGTACATTATATCGATGATAAATAAGAAAATTGCTGATTTTTTAAAATATCTTTTTCATCCAGCCGTCTTATTGAACTCACATCTGAATTCTAATTGTTTTCTATATAAATTGTGTGTTCTTTATAAATAACCTGCAAGGAATATAATATTGCCTATAATATTTCCTTTTTATTTAAATATATGTATTATGGATTACTCCTCAATATAAAGAAAATAAAAATCCTCACAACTGGACTAATAAGAGACATCATGATAAATGGAGAAATGAAGTCAAGGATTTCATTTTACTTGGATCCACAAACAATGCCTATGAAAGTAGCAGTCAAGAAATCAAACCGTGCATTGCTTTGGGCAAATCTGCGGCAAAAGACCCCTTTAAAGTGTTCAAAAGCAAAGATTTCACTTTGAGGACTAAAATGGGCTTGACCCAAGCCACAATAAATTCAGTTGCCTCTTATGTATGTGGAAGCTGGACAATGAATAAGGAAGACCAAAGAAGAATTGGTGCCTTTGAATTATGGTGTTGGCAAAGCATATTAAATATACCATGGAATGACAGAAGAACAAACAAGTCTGTCTTGGGAGAAATACAGCCAGAGTGCACCTTGGAAGTGAGGACAGCAAGACTTTGTTTCACTTACTTTGAACATGTTATCAGGAGAGACCATTCCCTAGAGTAGGACATCATGCTTGGCAAAATAAAGGGTCAGCGAAAAAGAGGAAGACCCGCAATGAGATGGATTGACACGGTGGCTGCAACAAAGGGCTCAAACACGATTGTGAGGATGGTGCAGGACCAGGCAGTGTTTTGTTTTGTTGTATATAGGGTCCCTATGAGTCAGAACTGGCTCAATGGCACCTAACAACAACAACATCACAGTAAGAATGTCTAAAACAATAATAAATAATAATGTAGATAATATGCCATTTTTATTCATTTTTTTTTTGCATAAGTTAATGGCATGTAACTAAGCTTTGTTCGTAATATAACATTGGCTATATATGTGATGTAAAAATTCTTAACTGTGTAGAGTTTCCTTCTGTTCTTCATAAGTGTTTTTTATGAAATTCACAGTTTGTTGTCTTTGGTCTTGTAAAATTCTATCATGCCACCTCTGGTGTCATTTCCGTTACCAAGGCCGTATTTTCCAACTAGCAATCCTTCTTCGTTTCCTATTTTTGCATTCCAATCGCCAGTAACTATCAATGCATCTTGACTGCATGTTTGATCAATTTCAGATTGCAAAAGTTGATAAAAACCTTCAATTTCTCCATCTTTGGCCCTAGTAGTTGGTGCATACAATTTGGATAATCGTATTAACTGGTCTTCGTTGTAGGCATGTGAATATTATCCTATCATAGGATAGGATAATATTCAAGGACTGCATTGTCCTTCAGACTAGATCTTGAAATGTTCTTTTTGATGATGAACACAATCCCTCTTCAGTTTGTCATTCCCAGTATAGTAGACCACATTATTATCTGATTTAAAATGTCCAGTACCAGTTCATTTCAGCTTACTTATGTCTAGGGCGTTGATGTTTATGTGGTCCAATTTCCCTATGTTCCAATTATTAAAAGATGTTTGCAGCTGTTTCTTCTTATATTGAGTGGAACCCACATCCGCAAATGAAGATCCTGAAAGCTTTACTCCATCCACGTCATTATTATGAAATCTACTTTGAGGAGGCAGCTCTTCCCCAGTTGTATTTTGAGTGCCTTCCAACCTGAGGGAAACCCTAGTGGCATAGTGGTTAAGAATTATGGCTGATAACCAAAAGGTAAGCAGGGTTGCTATGAGTTGGAATCCACTCGAAGACAACGGGTTTGGATTTTTTGTTTGTTTGTTTTCCAACCTGAGGGGCTCATCTTCCAGCACTGTATCAGACAATGTTGTGCCGCTATTCATAAGGTTTACACCAGCCAATTTTTGAGAAGTATACTGCCAGATCCTTCTTCCTAGTCTGTCTTAATCTGGAAGCTCAGCTGAAACCTGTCCACCAAGGTTGACCCTGCAGGCATTTGAAATATCAGTGGCAAAGCTTCCAGTATCACAGCAACATGCAAGCCACCACAGTACGACAAACTGAAAGACACGTGGTGGATTCCCAGTTTATTAACCATAAATTCCTTTTTAAATTTTTTCTATTGAGATGCAATTCACATACCATAAAATTCTCCTTTTAAGTATACATTTCAGTGGTTTTTAGTATATTCACAAAGTTGTCCAAACATTACCATTGACTAATTCTAAAGCATTTTCATCACCCAAAAAATAAACCATTAGTGGTTACCCCTCAGTCTTTTTTCCCAGGCCCTGGCAACCATTAATCTATTTTCTGTTTCCGTGAATTTGCCTGTTCCGGATATTTCATATAAATTGGATCGTATAATATATGACTTTTTGTGTCTGGCTTCTTTCACTTGGCATTAAGCTTTCAAGGCTCATCCATGTTGTTGAATGTATTAGTGCTTCATTGCTTTGTATTGACAAATAATATTCCATTGTATGGGTACATTAATTTATCCTTTCACCAGTTGATGGGTATTTGCTCTGTTTCCACTTTTTGGCTATTATAAATATTGGTACTATAACATTTATACACGCATTTTTGTGTGAACATATGCGTTGAATTCCCTTGGGCATATACATAAATGCTTTCTATTTCATAAAATACTTTTTCTGCTGTGTCAAGATAAATATACGCCATCATTCTCAGGCTTTGATTTCCAATACTGAACCCTTCCATTCCTTAAGTAAACTTGCTTTGGTATTTTGTGATTTTAATATTTTGATACACCCAGTTTGTAACCGTTTTATATAGAAAAGTTGCCTCTATTTTCATAAGCTAGATTTATTTACTACGCCCCTTTTTACTGAATTCAGCCTATTATTCTCAACTCTAGAGATCTTCCTGAATCCTGATTCTACTCCAGTTTATGTCAGTCATTAATTTTACATTGCTAGATGAATATTGATCAGTTTTATATGCATGTCTCTGTGACTCAAGTCGTCAATAAATTTCAAGCACCAGGGAGGTGTTAATTACTGATCAACTTCTGTCTTAGAATATTTTGTTACAGTTGTATAACAAGCTCAAATTCACTCATCTTTAGAATCACCTTGTCTGCATGTCTTTATTGCCTCAAAGACCCTGTTAAACGTTTTGCTAAAAACATAATAGTAGCCAAACCCTGCCACATGCAGAATCAGGCTTTGGCAAGGTTTATTCTGTCTCCATATACTGACTCATAACTAATCAATCTACTCTTTTCTGTGTATGAATAAACTATTCCTTTCATAACTCAATCCATACTCTTCTTTGATATTAACTACCAACCAACTGACTCACAGTTTTCAGGACAAAGCCTTTCCAAAAAAACCCTATCTTCAGTGTTTTTCCCTACTCTACATTCTGTAACCTTTCTGTTTTTCATAATGTGTCATAAATCACACATAAGGTGACAATGGCTAAATCGCCACTTCAGTGTCTGCTTTGTAAGCACAACAGCCTGACTGGAGAAATGATGAAAGAAAGGACAACATAACTCACAATATGTACGGGTGTTAGCGATTCTTGAGCCACAGTTTACAGAAACTTGCATATTGGATTTTTTATAATCAATAATCCAGTTTAACATTCCTTCCTCAAACATTTGATAAAAGTATACTATCATTAAAGATGAAAAGTAATAGACTAATAAAATATCACTTGAGGTAAGAATTTTACAAATACCTACTTGGGGATCTCTAATTCAGGTGGCCATAGGATCACAGGATCGTAAACATTGTATTATCTTGTTCAGGGCATGCGTATGCAAATCTGCAAGTATGTAAACAAGGACACCTTTACCTGAGGTGAGGCTAATGAATGTTTAATGAATTCTTGAGTGATGTAACCTTTCAGTGACAGTGCTCCCTCTGATTTTAATGCTTGCATACAAGATACTTTTGTAATTACTGACTTAAATTTTTGCCTTTCATCATTTAATGGATAATAAAGATAAGCTTCAATATATTCTATTATGGCAGAAAATGACAAAATACTATTATAACCAAAGAGGAAAAATATTTTGAAAAAGCTAGTAAAGACCTACTTTGTTGTTTTTAATACTAACCATAGTTACAGAAATAAAAACTAATAACTATATATTACAGAAATAAGGTTTATGAAAACCCAAAGCTTTCATGTTCTGTTTCTGAATATGGTGAATAGGCACTGCCACAAAACAGAAGAAAAGGTGAGCCTTATAATACTCGATCTAGAATGTGTCCATGACCTTTTGTGCCTTGTACTGAATAATGTATTATTCATAGAACATACAACATTGATAACGACGTGACATACAGCCTCATACATAGTGGATCAAAGCCTTGAGCTGGGAGATGGAAGACTTTAATTCTTATTGTGGCTCTGTCACTAACTGTGTTATACCAAATAATCTATTCAATTATTCATTCATTCACTCACTCAACAAAATTTTAGGGAATTCATACCATATGTTATGCACTCTTCCAGGCAGTGAAGATATAGCAGTTAACAAAACAAATATTCCTGTTTTTACACCCCTTACATTCTAGTCTTTTAACCCCTACTTCCACCAGCCGTTCCTTGGAAACCCTGTGGAGGGCAGTTCTACTCTGTCCTATAGGGTCACAATGAGCCAAAATTGACTCAGTGGCAACGGGTTTTTTTTTTTTTTTTTAAGTCATTTACCTTCTAGTCAAGGTATCTAATTTGCTTTATCTTCAGTGTTCCCATTCATAAAATGAAATAATTGGATTGGATTATTTCTATTATTCACTCAAAGACCCCTGAGTCTTCATCAATAAAACATGGTTTTTCTCTCTTTCTCAGTAATGATGGTAGGTTGTCCTGAGTTATACACGATGGTCCCTGTGTGTCCATGGACAAGTTTCTTGAGCCAACTGGCATTCTTCCTATATGATATTTCAAATGCCATCATGATACTCCCTGAGCAACATAGGTGTCAATCCTGTGATCACGACCTCTGTAAATTCTATACCAAAAATTAGAGCATCCCAACCAATGTAAGTGGGTTACAGATGTGACAAGATATTGATTCCCTCCAGCTTCAGGGAGGACTGATAAGGGCGTAGGAGGCTGGCGCACCTGGATCGTGGTCTCCAATAGCAAGCAGCCTGATCTACTTCCTTTCATGTACTTTCGTAGTCATCAGTGCTGCTATAGCAGAAATACCCCAAGTGGATGGCTTTAACAAAGAGAAATTTATTTTCTCACCGTCTAGTAGCTAGAAGCCCAAATTCAGGGCGTCTGCTCCAGGGCAAAACTTTCTCTCTCTGTTGGCTCTGGAGGAATGTTCTTCTTGTTGATCTTCCCCTGGACTAGGAGTTTCTCCCTGCAGGAACCCCTGTTCCTGGTGCTTCTTTCTTGGTGGATCAGGTCCCCAGCTCTCTGTTTGCTTCCCTTTCCTTTTATCTTGTAAGATAAAAGTGGGGCAGGCCACACTCCAGGGAAACTCCCTTTACATTCATTGGATCAGGGATGTGACCTGAACAAGGGTATTATATCCCACCCTAATCCTCTTTAACCACAAGCAGAGATTATGGTTTATAACACATAGGGAAAATCACAAAATGTAGGGCAATCACACAATACCGGGAATCACAGCCTAACCAAGTTGACACATATTTTTGGGGGACACAATTCAATCCATGACACGTACCATATACATACTATCGTTTTCTAGGTATGCCAAGATATAGAAAGAAATTGAGAAATATTTCTTCATTTTTGTAAAACAAAAAAAAATTCAAATATTACATTGCAAATAAAGAAATAAAGAGCAGAAGAAAATTAGTAAAAGGTCATAGTCTTGTTTGACATAGTCTTTTAGATCACCAAGACTAATTTAATTATCTGCAGAAAATTGAAACCAATAGATCTTAGGCTTTTTCAGAGGCATAAAACTACATGAATTAATGTAAAAACTAAAGTGAAGGAATAAGAAAGCATCTTTTGTCAAAAGGCTCAAGGAAAGCTATAAATTCACCAATTCAGTTTATGAGGTCATGTTCTCCTTTAGTCAATAGGCTTGTAAAGAGCATTCTGTAAAGGGGCATACATAGCCTCTACATTTTTAAACTCAAATAATATATGTTACCAAATCTAAATTCTCCTGATTGTATCCATGGAACCCCAAGGATCAATATTTATAAAGCTTCCTTCAACTAGCCTAAATATAATTAAGTTCTGTTAATCCTACCACCCCTCAAGTCGCTCAAATCTGTCCTGCTCCCCAATCACATGGCCACAACCTAAAGTCTAGCTTTCATGTCTGTCATCCAGACCACCTCCCCATTGTTAACAAAATGCTTCTCTGTCTTATACAAAACCTTTTAAAGGATCCTCTTTTTCTATCTAAATCATGTGCATGAAAGTGCATGGTACCATTATCTCAAAATTCTTTTAAATGGATTTGTATGTTTTTCTAATGAATTTTATTTAAAAACAAGTAATACTGGTCACCTGAATGAAGCCTTCGCTCATTCCTTGATATGGCACATGAATTTCTTCTTGATCTATCCCCAGCATATATCTTCAGCATCATAGCCTACCAATCCTACTTCAAACCATTTTTAACTATTCCCCCTAATATTGGTACAATGAATACTGATACATTTGAAAATACCTTTCTTTTGCCTAGAATAATCTGCCTCTCTGCTTGTCACATTCTTCAGTTAAACTTCTCTGATTTTCATGAAGTTAATCACTCCCTTCATGTTTTACACCTGCTGTGCTTAAAACATGAAACAGCAGGTATGTCTACCTTACCTACTAAACTAGGATACATTTGAGTTTAGAGACTGTGAATTTTTCTTGTTCCACCAACAAAAGGCCCAGTATATACTATCTACTCAATAAATATTTATTAAATAAAAGGAAAATCCTTCCTATGAAGGTTTTCATAATATTCATTGAAGCTTTAGAAATCAAATTATGGTTGGATCCTTGTAAGATTATATGCTGTCAACTTGAAAAAATATTTCAACTCCTTACAAGGTTAATAATAAGTCAGTGTGTTGGAAGAAGGATTTGTAGTTACAATGTCAAGATTCAAAATTCCTTTCCCATTTCAGCAATGACTATGAAGTAGGCATTGTGCTATAGAACAGAGTAGAAGAACTGCCCCGTACGGTTTCCAAGGAGCGGCTGGTGGATTTGAACTACCAGCCTTTTAGTTAGCAGCCATAGCACTTAACCACTATACCACCAGAGCTCCAGCCATTGTGTTAAGTAGTGAGAATTCAAAGGTAAATAATGAAGGGCCCCTGTAGCCTTCAGTACAAAAGGTATCTGGTTAGCAGTTTTTATGAAGCTACCCAAACTTCACTCAAATATTCATGAAAATAACAGAAAAAAAAACTTAATGTTGTCAATATCATTAATTAGTTTGATTAATAACAGTCAATACCAGTGCTCTGGGAAGGAAATGAATCAGAACGGATACATTTTTAAGGTTTTAGTTAGTGTCATATTTTGCCTTTATTTCACAAAATGGACTCAGGCTGCAATAACATAACATATGCTTCAAGATTCTGAGGAAAATTATTTTAGACCTAAAATTCTATACCAAGCTACAACAGGGAAACTGTCTCCTGGCTTCTCCTGGCAACTCCAGCTTATATCATCTTTTTTTTTTTTTAAAGGTAAACTCAATGTAAAGAGACTTCTCATTCCTGATATTTCCAGGGGTGGGTGGGGGAGGGATCTCAACATTTCTTCTGGTTGTACTAAAATGGGTCGCGTGCCAATTTCTGACTCAATCACTGTAGTCATGAGAATTAAATGAGTTATTTGGCCAGACTTAGGTCATATAATTTCCCTAAAGAGACAAAAATGACAGCAAGGAGCCATCCACACCTGAACCACATAAACTAAGTAAGAGTGGACTCCTCCAAGTGTAATCATGTCACTGATCAAGAAAAGAAAAAGACACTGGGGGTAAAAAAAAGTCCAAGTTCACCTTAGCATAAGAAGATGACTTGGGAGAAAACATCAAATCAGTATTAGTCTATGCTCTCCCTTTCAGCATTATTCCTCACTAAGGATATGAAGACTATTGTGGTACCAGGTGCTCTAGGTAGGGCAAATATCCATGGCCGTCGAATAGATTCCAACTCATGGCGACCCTACAGGACAGAGTAGAACTGCCCCATAGGGTTTCAGAGGAGAGGCTGGTGGATTCAGACTGCCAGATCTTTTTGCTAGCAGCCATAGCTCTTAACCACTGCACAACCAGGGCTCCAGGTAGGGCAAATAACGCCTTTCAACTCATAGGGTTGCCATGAGTTGGAATCAACTCAGCAGCAACAGATTTTGTTTTTTGGTTAATTCATTAAAACCATTTTGACTTCGCAGACCTCGTGAAAAAATATTGGATCTCCCCAGAGATCCATGAACCGCATTTTGAAAGCCACATTTGTAGATAATACTTCTCAAATTTTGATAGGTACATCAATCACCTGGAGGCTGTGTTTCGGATAAAGTGGTGTAGGTCTTTATTTCAATTGGTTTGGGAACGGGTTTGAGATTCTTCATTTCTGACAAGCTGCCAGGCAATGGGAGCGTGGTTTATGGACCACTCTTTAAGTAGCAAAACTTAAACAGTAAGGACATAATTGACTCACATAAATGAAGATCCAGAGGCAGGAAAGAATTCTTGATTGGTTTACTCTGATGTTTTTGTTTGTTTTTTCTCTCCCTCTACCTTACTTTTTTTCTAAGACTCATTTCACCCTTGATAATAGGATGTCTGCAAGAATCATTTGAGTTTTGTATTTCCTCATTCATGTCCAGCTGATGAGGGCATTTCTACAACCAGTCCACATTCCCTAGCCTCTCTTGAAGCAGTCCCTGCAACCAGGAAAATGCCATGTGCTGACTGGCCTGGAGCTGCCATACCGGAGCCATTCACTGTGGCAGAAGTAACTGATCTACTCTAGTTAACTGAAGAGGGAAATGGTGAGGTATAACGTTGAGTCAACAAGTTCTACTTCAATTCAGCATAAAAGAAGAGATGAAGTATATGAAACAAAGACTGAGAGAGAGGAAAGGTAAATATGGAAATCACAGCTTCAAGAAGGAAGGAAAAGAAAGAATGAAGAAATGGCTCATTCTGCCATGGCTGTTGAGATGATTCTGACTCATAGCAACCCCAGAGGAGAGAGTAGAGCTACCCCCATAGGATTGGTTTCCAAGGCTGTAATCTTTATGGAAGCATACCATCACATGGTTCTCCCTAGGAGCAGATGGTGGGCTCGAACCACTGACCTTTCAGCTAGTTACTGAGCTCTTAATCACTGCTCCACCAGCGCTCCTTGAAGAAACGGCAGTGTTAAAGAAATAAATGAAAAAAAAAATTCTCAGAAATACTTTAAGTACTGGCAAATAAAGAAGCAATGACTAAAATCATGGAATTAGAAACTTTTTTTAAGTAGTAAAGAAAAAATGTTCAAATAGTTAAAGAAAAATTGGGTAAATAAAATGCAAAAATAATTTTGGAAATGAAAACAAGCAGAAATGACACAGAGACATTACAAAATGATACATACAGTATGATGACACAAAATTTGTCAAAACACACCAGGTGATATATTCTTTATGAATAAACACATGTAAAGCACTAGTGTAAATGAGGCAGAGAATTCATAAGCACCGGATTCATGATCGTTCGTACTTGCCAGGAGGGAAGGGAAATGGGATTGAGAGTGGTCTGCAGGAGGTTTCAACAGTATCAGTTATGCATTATTTCGTTTTAAAAATTATAAATCAAGAATAGATAGAGCTGACTCATGGGTATTTGGGTAGAAATTATATTTTTTGTGTATTATATAAATATATAATAATAACATTTTAAAATAAAAGATATTCCAGGTTAAAAAAAAAAAGCAACATTTATACTTGCTTTTTCACAATATCTGCATCAAAGCAAATAGAATTAAACGTAAAACACATTAGAAGAGAGAATAAGGGACATTTCATGCTGGTAAAGGGAGCAATACTCCGAAAGAATATAATAGTCGTAAATGTGGATGCACTTTACAACCTAGCTTCAAAGACATGTGAAGGAAAAGACTGGTAGCGTTACAGGCAGAAATTGGAAACTCCACAATCACAGTGGGAGAGTCTAACACACTGCTCAGATGTGAACAAATCAAGTAAACAAAACAGTAGAAGGATACAGATGACTTGAGTAATACAAATAACAAAATACTGTGAGAAATGTGTAGAAATTTGTAAGTAAAGCAGAACATTCTCATATACATAAAAAAGATTCTCATATACACTTAGGACGTTTACCAAAATAGATCACATATTTGGTCTTGAAAATAGTTATATTAAATAATCAAAATGGCTAATGAAGTTAAAAAAAAATTCTATATCTTTAAAATTTTACAAAACTCACAAAAATGCAAATTAAAACAACAATGTAAAATAGTTCTTCTACAATAAAAGTGTTTGATATTATCAAATGCTGGAAAGGCTATGAATAAATTGATATTCTCAATCACTGTAGATAGGAGTGCAAAGCTGCAAAACAACTTTGCAATGCGTCTTGACAGTGTTTATTAAAACCAAAACTGTATCGATCAACTAAACTTTTAGGTGTCTACAGTGACAAAACCCTTTTGCATCTTCATAATGAAATATTTATTGCAGCGTAACACATAACACCAGCAATTTTATTGGCATTTTCTCATTGGTAGAGAAATGGTAAATAAAATGTGGTATACATAACAGTTAAAAAGAATGTTAGATCTATATACAACACGGAATTAATACAAAAATATATTGTGCGAGATGAGCATTATACCAAATTATAAAATATAAATCTCTTTATTTTAAACATGCACAAACTAGATGATTCTGTACATTTTCTCTGGTGTATCATAACAGATATAATCGTAATAGTGATAACATCTGAGGAGGAGGTCGGGGCCCAATTGGGTTATAACCATTTTCTGTTGTTCTAAATATTCTTTTAAGGAGCCCTGGTGGAATAGTGGTTAAGCACTTAGCTGCTAACTGAAAGGCCAGTGGTTCAAGCCACCAGACACTCTACGGGAAAAAGGCGTGGCAGTCTGCTTCTGTAAAGATTATAGCTTTGGAAGCCCTATGGGGTGGTTCTACTCTCTCCTGTAGGGTCGCTATGAGTCAGAATCAACTCGGTGGTGATGGTTTTTGTAAATATTCTTTAATAAATAGTTGAACCCGAATCTAATTAAGCCTTTACAGCTAACATTTTTTTTCCAGTTAAAGGAAATGTGAGACAAAGAAAATGAAGTTAGATGACAGCACAAAGAAGGAAACACAAATTCAAAATTCAGTTGCTCTAGTCCACTGATCCAGTTTTTTCAATAACTTGATGCTACAAAGAAAGAAAGAAAAACAAAAAAGAAGAAGAAGGAGGTGGAGGAGGGGCAGACAGTGGGAAGAAGGATTGATCTAAATTTTTTAAAGTCTTAAGAAACAACAGTAATTTAACACACAATTGGCCTAGTACTTCTACAAAGCAGGAGACTTTGGAGCCAGGGCTTGATGTCAATTAGGAAGTTACATTAAAACCAGCCACAAATGGCTGGAACTAAATGATTTTTTCAAAACCCTTCCAGCATAGTTATTCTGTGATTCCCCATGACTACACCAACTGTTGGGAGTATGAAAATATACGGCCCACAGCTGACACTCCATTACAGCGATTACTTGGATCACTAATGCTTCAAGCCTGGTGGGTTTCAGTAGAAAGCACACTGATCTCAATGCTGATAAGCTGTTTTGCAAGGTCTGAAATCTTTTGATAAATTTGGTAGAATTAAAAAATCAGTAATGTGGAGGTACCCCTGGGTTTCCAGTGCTAAACTGAAAATGCATGAATGGTATATACAATAAAAGGTGAAAATAAAATTTGTTTTTACTGCCATAGATCTAATGAAAAAGTAGTTTAGGGAAAGAAATGAGGCCATGATAGCATGTTGCTAGTACATACCAACCCAGGAGGAAATTTTAGAAGAGGGAGAATAAAAGACGTAATCACTTCCCAATGAAAAAGTAGCTTGACCAGACCTAAAATTTTGCTAAATCTTTGGGAAAAATAAAAATTTAATTGCAGAATTAAAAGTGGAGATTTCTACACCTGTGACACTAGAAAAATGGTTGTTCAGTGTTGCTCTCAAAAGCGGTTTGATAGGAGCCAAAGTGCCTCTTGGCTTGTGAGCCTAAGTGATAAACTGCTCAGCCAGCATGTTCTCTCTCCAAGCCCAGAGAAGTCTTTCATTACACTGTTGCTGACAGTTGGTTAACAAGCCTAAATGATCAAACCGAAAACTACCCTTATTAAAAGTTTAGAGTGCTACTGAAAGTGTTGAAAATAATCTCAAAAGTTTTCTTTTTGGTGTAATATTGTACATGGTTAACCACAAAATATAACTGTGGGTCTGAGAGCTACGAATCTTTTTTTTTTTTTTAATTAAGGAACCTTGATGATTAAAGGTGTAATCCAAAGAGAAAGGATTGAAAATGTATTTAGCTCTCTTTCAAATTATTGTTAAAAAAGGTGCTAATTTTCTTGCAGTTATGAGTAAACAATATTCACACATTGAAAATGTACTGTTCAATTTAATTACACATTTTTCATAATTTATACATTTACAAATTTTCACATTCTATATTGATCCACATAAAGAATGGACAGCATGATTAAGTTATCCTATTAAAATGTTATTGTTGGTAAAGAAACCACTAATAAATACCCATAATTATCCACTGACTTGTATATCTGATGTAACATACTGAACACAGTAGAATAAAAGACCTAACTAGAAGCATAGAAACTAAAGATAGGATAAACCAGTTTTCGTAAATGACTTCATATTCAAATACTGCATTCTCAGAACTCCTTTTCTGTTGAACATGTCCCATTAGTAAAAAAGATGTAGTTTATTACAACAAAGTTTCTTGTTATATAGTCTTGAATATGTGGTTGATCAAATTATGTTCCCCATATGTAATGTAATATGTAGTGTGATTTGTTTCCACTATAGACAGTTCTCAACTACCCTTCAAATTCTATTCTATAGTATCTCTTTATTGGGTAGTGAAATTAATTTCCATGAATTTTCTATAGAAGCCAGCTGTGTTTTTCATGTGTCTGACTCAGAGAGAGAGAACTCTATGCACAGGACCTTAAGAGCATATGGCTATGAATTACCCATCTACCTTTCTGATATTAGCCAAAGCAGAAAGTGAATAATAAAAAGAGTGGCGGCAAGAAGCTGTAGCCACAATTTTATTTGAAATAAGGTCCTTGCCATGGGTATATCAGTGAGGTGGCAGAGTAGTTTTCCAGGTTGCCCCTCTACATTAGAAAGTAAAGATCTATCAAGGCACAGGAGAACATCAACAGTATTATTAGGTTAAGACTTACAAAATAAGTTTATGTAAAAGATAAAGATATATGCTGCTGACATGATCAAATACATTAAAAACATAAGAAACTATTAAAATTTGAGTGATCTTCTGTTAAGTGTATAAATTGGGAATATTAGCAGTAAACAGTAAGGATTTGATTGTACCAACTTAATGAGAACATCTATGTAATGTGAACCGCGTTCAGCACATAGCACATGTTCAAAAATGGTGACTATGAGTAGGTGGAAAATAACAAAGTCACCTCAAAAATGTCTCATGGAACTTAAGTTTCATATCCTGTGACCCAACAATTTAGACTTGGAAAAGCTCTTCCTAAGGAAACAATGAGATACGCGTGCCAAGATTTGTATGTGATGATTTTCATAAAAGTTAGATATAATAACAAAATTGTTATCAACCTAAGTATTAACCAAAAAGAGGTATACTTAAATCAATTATGATTCATCTGTAAAATGAAATGCCAGGCAACCATTATAAATGAGGTTGTAGAATAGAAATAATTTTTCACAGTATATTGTTAAGTGGTAAAATATATACGTCTGAGATGATTTAATTTAATTTTGAATATCTGTAAGTATAAACAAACAACAACAACAAAAAAAACCCATCGTCTTCAGATGGATTCCAACTCATAGTAACCTACAGAACAGAGTAGAACTGCCGCATGGGACTTCCAACGAGCACCTGATGGATCTGAACTGCCGAACTTTTGGTTAGCAGTGGAATTCTTAACCACTACACCACCAGGGTTTCCCATATATGTATACATATATTCATTTTAGGTATATATTTTACATGTGTGAAATTTTTATATAAATTTAGAATATGTATATATATTTGATACTATTTATATATTCTAAATTTACATACATATATATACCTCCCCCACGTGTCTGTCAGTTTGTCATACTGTGGAGGCTTATGTGTTGCTGTGATGCTGGAAACTTTCCACCGGTATTCAGATACCAGCAGGGTCACCCATGGAGGACAGATTTCAGCTGAACTTCCAGACTAAGACAGACTAGGAAGAAAGACCCAGCAGTCTACTTCTGAAAAGCATTAGCCAATGAAAACCTTATGAATAGCAGCGGAACATTGTCTGATATAGTGCTGGAAGATGAGCCCCCCAGGTTGGAAGGCACTCAAAAGATGCCTGGGGAAGAGCTGCCTCCTCAAAGTAGAGTCAACCTTAATGACGTGGATGGAGTAAAGCTTTCGGAACCTTCATTTGCTGATGTGGCACGAACCAAAATGAGAAGAAACAGCTGCAAACATCCATTAATAATTGGAACATGGAATGTATGAAGTATGAATCTACGAAAATTGGAAATCATCAAAAATGGAACGCATAAGCATCGATATTCTAGGCATTAGTGAGCTGAAATGGACTGGTATTGGCCATTTTGAATCAGACAATCATATAGTCTACTATGTTGGGAATGACAACTCGAAGAGGAATGGTTTTGCATTCATCGTCAAAAAGAACGTTTCAAGATCTATCCTGAAGTACAACGCTGTCAGTGATAGGATAATCTCCATACGCCTAAAAGGAAGACCAGTTAATAGGACTATTCTTCAAATTTACGCACCAACCACTAAGGCCAAAGATGAAGAAATAGAATATTTTTATCAGCTGCAGCAGTCTGAAATTGATCAAACATCCAATCAAGATGCATTGATAATTACTGGCGATTGGAACACAAAAGTTGGAAACAAAAAAGAAGGGTCAGTAGTTGGAAAATATGGCCTTGGGAATAGAAACAATGCCAGAGATCAAATGATAGAATTTTGCAATTTCATTCCAAATACCTTCTTTCACCAACATAAACAGCGACTATACACATGGGCTCCACCAGATGGAACACACAGAAATCAAATTGACTACATCTGTGGAAAGAGATGATGGAAAGCTCAATATCATCAGTGAGAACAAGGCCAGGGGCCGACTGTGGAACAGACCATCAATTGCTCATATGCAAGTTCAAGCTGAAACTGAAGAAAATCAGAGCATATCCACTAGAGCCAAAATATGACCTTGAGTATGTTCCACCTGAATTTAGAGACCATCTCAAGAATAGATTTGACACATCAAACACTAGTGACCGCAGACCAGACGAGTTGTGGAATGACATCAAGGACATCATCCACGAAGAAATCAAGAGGTCACTGAAAAGACAGGAAAGAAAGAAAAGATCAAGATGGATGTCAGAGGAGACTCTGAAACTTGCCCTTGAGCGTCGAGCAGCTAAAGCAAAAGGAAGAATTAATGGAGTAAAAGAACTGAACAGAAGATTTCAAAGGGCCTCTTGAGAAGACAAAGTAAAGTATTATAATGACATGTGCAAAGAGATGGAGATGGAAAACCAAAACGGAAGAACACGCTTAGCATTTCTCAAGCTGAAAGAATGGCAGAAAAAACTCAAGCCTTGAGTTGCAATAGTGAAGGATTCCATAAGGAAAATATTAAACGACGCAGGAAGCATCAAAAGAAGATGGAAGGAATACACAGAGTCATTATACCAAAAAGAATTAGTCGATGTTCAGCCATTTCAAAAAGTAGCATATGATCAGGAAAAGATGGTGCTGAAGGAAGAAGTCCAAGCTACTCTGAAGGCATTGGCGAAAAACAAGGCTTCAGGAATTGATGGAATATCAATTGAGATGTTTCAACAAACAGATGCAGCGCTGGAGGTGCTCATTCGTCTATGCCAAGAAATATGGAAGACAGCTTCCTGTCCAACTGACTGGAAGAGATCCATATTTATGCCTATTCTCAAGAAAGGTGATCCAACTGAATGTGGAAATTATAGAACAATATCATTAATATCACACACAAGCAAAATTTTGCTGAAGTTCATTCAAAAACAGCTATAGCAGTATATCAACAGGGAACTGCCAGAAATTCAGAAGAGGATGTGGAATCAGGGATATCATTGCTGATGTCAGAAGGGTCCTGGCTGAAAGCAGAGAATACCAGAAGGATGTTTACCTGTGTTTTATTGACTATGCAAACGCATTCGACCGTGTGGATCATAACAAACTATGGATAACACTGCGAAGAATGGGAATTCCCAAACACTTAATTGCGCTCATGAGAAACCTTTACATAGATCAAGAGCAGTTGTTCAGACAGAACAAGGGCATACTGATTGGTTTAAGTCAGGAACGGTGTGTGTCAGGGTTGTATTCTTTCACCATACCTATTTAATCTGTACACTGAACAAATAATCCGAGAAGCTGGACTATATGAAGAAGAACGGGGCATCAGGATTGGAGGAAGACTCATTAACAACCTGCGTTATGCAGATGATACAACCTTGCTTACTGAAAGTGAAGAGGACTTGAAGCACTTACTAATGAAGATCAAAGACCACAGCCTTCAGTATGGATTACACCTCAACACAAAGAAAACAAAAATCCTCACAACTGGACCAATGAGCAACATCATGATAAACGGAGGAAAGATTGAAGTTGTGAAGGATTTCATTTTACTTGGATTCACAATCAACAGCCATAGAAGCAGCAGTCAAGAAATCAAAAGACGCATCGCATTGGGCAAATCTGCTGCAAAGGACCTCTTCAAAGCGTTGAAGAGCAAAGATGTCACCCTGAAGACTAAGGTGCGCCTGACCCAAGCCATGGTATTTTCAATCACATTATATGCATGTGAAAGCTGGACAATGAATAAGGAAGACCAAAGAAAAATTGACGCCTTTGAATTGTGGTGTTGGCGAAGAGTATACCATGGACTGCCAAAAGGACGAACAAACCTGTCCTGGAAAAAGTGCAGCCAGAATACTCCTTAGAGGCAAGGATGGAGAGACTGCGTCTTACATTCTTTGGACATGTTGTCAGGAAGGATCAGTCCCTGGAGAAGGACATCATGCTTGGCAGAGACAGGGTCAGCGGAAAAGAGGAAGGCCCTCAACAAGGTGGATTGACACTGGCTGCAACAATGAGCTCAAGCATAACAACAATTGTGAGGATGGGTCAGGACTGGGCAGTGTTTCATTCTGTTGTGCATAGGGTCGCTATGAGTCGGTACTGACTCGACAGCACCTAACGACAACAACAAAATATATACCTAAAATGAGCATCTGTATCTGGTTATTACTTGTATCTTTTATTTCCTTTTCTGCATATTTCAAGTTTTCTATGCAATATGTATTATTTTTCAAATGTTAATATTGATCAAGTGGCTTACTAAACAACACTTTTTGTAGACACTATAAAACTGGGGAAGGGATTGAATGAGGACATTGATTTGGTTTTATTTGAAATCTGAGATTCTAAAGGACCTTAATATTGTAAATCAGAGATAGAGCCAACGATGAAATGAGTACCTTGTCCTGACTTTGGAAGTCTATAAAGATACCTTTAAGCATTTCCTTAAACCACAATTTATCTAGGATTGACCCAGATAGGATCTTCAAGCAGTTTAGAACACTAGTTCACTAAATCAAGTCAGCACTTTGACAAGTTCATTGAGAGTTGATCTCAATGATTCCTAATGCCTTAAAATTCACAGTAGGAGAATGTGGTCCTCCTCCCACATCTGAACAACTCAGCGGAAAAGCTAAAATAAAGATGGCACAAATGAATATGAGGATCCGAACAGCAGATGGCTCTGCTGGTCTTCAGCAAGCGTTCATTTACATGTTTTGGCCGTAACCTCCCTTTCCTTTCCTCCACCATGGCAAAATACTCTGGCTTGAATGTACATTTATTCCAGAAGCTGCATGATCTATTGAAAAAGACATTGAATAAAGAAAGAATCTCGGGTTTGGTTTCTTATCTGGATCCTGACGCTAAGTAGATGGACTATCTTAACCAAGTCACTAAACTTTGTGAACGTCCCTGTCTTAGGCTGTGTTCTCCAAAAAAAAAAAAAATTAGAGAAGCAAAATCAGTGAAGCATATAAATACATACATAGAGAGAGAGAGATTTATATCAAGGAAATGGTCCATGGGTTTGTAGAGGCTGGAAGGTCCTAAGGCTATGGGTCAGGCTGGAGGGTTCTCCTGACTCATATAGTTGCAGGGGTTGGGGAACCCAAGATCAGCAGGTCAGGCAGCAGCGCTCTGGCTCACAGGCTACGGAGACCAAAGAATCCTAAGATCAGCAGGCAAGATGGCAGGTAAGCTGCTGGCTCAAGTCTCAAGAACCGGAGGTTATACAAATAGGAGCCAGCTGCAGGATCCAGAGCAAGCAAAAGCCCACGATCCTTGCCAGAAAGGCTACCTATATTGGATATAGGCCACACCCCCAAGGAAAATCACTTTCAAAGGATTGGCTACTCACAGCAGATCCCATCATGGAGGTGAGCACATTATAGCAGGCCTCATCATGGAAGTGATTGCATCAATATACAACTGCCAAACTACATCATAACTGCCAAACCACTGAGAATCATAGCCCAGGCAAGTTGACACACAACCTTAAGGCTCACAGTCCCTTATCCTCAACCAGAATTCCTGGTCATAATATTCAGACAGAAATAAAAGAAAACTAAACGGAAAACTTCAGAGGAACTTGGATTCCACCATAGCTCACTGATATTTCAAGAGCCCAAATTTTGGGAAGAAACAGAATAGTATACTGGGGAAAGCCATAAAAAGTGAGATCAGGAGATTACAGTTCTGTCTCTACCACTAGTCATAGTGCGAACTTTTATATATGTAACTTCTTCCATCCTTAATTTACCAGTGTGCAAAATATGAGTAGAGAAAGGGAGAAGAGAAGACAGGAGTTAAACTATATTGTCTTTAAGATCTTAATCAACTGTAAAATCCTTTGATTCTGTTCTATGAATAATCCAGTGGCTTGTTTTCCAAGAAAAATAAATCTATACTCAAATCAAAAATTATTGGCACATGTTAAAGGGAATACATAATAGAACAGCACTGAAACAAATGATGTATAATGGAATTAAACAAAAATTGCCCCAAGTCAATTTCAACTCACAGCATTCCTATAGGACAGAGTAGAACTGCCCCATGGGGTTTCCAAGGAGCAGCTGGTGGATTCGAACTGCTGACCTTTTGGTTAGCAGCCACACACTTAACCACTGTGCTTAGATGTATATTATTTTTCTTCTTTCATACTAGCTAAATATAAGGGCATCTTCTGACATAGAATATTCTGCCAGTATTAGTAGTGTAAATTTTGTCACTGTGATTCTTTTAGATAGCAAATTATTGCCTAAATTAGTTTTTACAGCACTCATAGAGCTTTTGGAATAGGAGACTAAATAATATTAAAATTTGTAAGAACCAATTCAGACTAGTTTAAAGCCTCTTTTATAGCAATTAGCTGGTATTTTTATATATATATTTGCTGACTTTTTTTTTTTTAATCTCCAAGTATGGTCACTCGACAATCTATGTGTCATAAAAATAAATTAATTATGGAAAAATGATCCTCCGCAAAGAGTAGACTTGTCTGGACATTTGATGATGCAGTCAAATGTTTTAATATCACTGCCTTTACATAAACTAATTTTTTTTAAGTAAATTCAAGGTTTTATTCAAAGGTACCCATTTATACAGCAAAGTGTGATCGGGTGTTTGTGTATACAGCACTCTAGAGGGCATTGGGAAACCCTGGTGGCATAGTGGTTAAGTGTACTGCTGCTAGCCAAAGGGTTGGCAGTTCGAATCCACCAGGCGCTCCTTGGAAACTCTATGGGGCAGTTCTACTCCATCCTATAGGGTCACTATGAGTCGGAATCGACTCGACAGCACTGGGTTTGGTTTTAGTGGGCATCGAAGTCTTTAAATGATGTTAGGTGAATATTTCAGAGGCAAATCATTTGTAATCTCAATTTCTTTGTATTGCTCTTTTGTCTTCATGATATGTTGATCTTTATATTGGGAATAGGATCTGCCCATCCCTTGAGAACTTTCAGTTATACAGAACTTTAAAAAATATAAACATAGAGAAATGTTTTATCTAAGGGCCAACTAAACTAAGTAGTATTGGAGATCACAGAGCATCTCACCAACCTAGTTATTTTTGTTCTAGGATGTAGGAAAATAAACAACTTTCAAATACAGCATGAGTGAATCATTTTGAGGATGAATTATGTCAGCTCCCAAAAGGATAATAACTTCCATGTTGAATTTTCATAGATTTTAGAGAGAGAATGACAATGAATCATATTCAAGAGATAAAAGAACCCTTTGCCACAGATTTTGATCTGCTGATAAAAATGCATTGCCATCCCAGAAAGAAAATAATGATGAGAATCTGAAATTTGTACAACTCATCAAGTTTTCAAGCAAGCATAATACAATACAATGAAAATACAGGAAAAGAAATGATCAAAAATCTCATGTACAATCTATTTATCTGCAGTAGTTGCTTCGAATCCAAAGGAAATCAAGATATTCCCTTTGCTGAGCTGTAAGTATTTTCTGAAGAACTGAGAGCTTCAACGTTTTGGAAATCTGCTTCAAATCCAGCACTGAATTGGCTTTCAAGGATTCTAAAATTGACATTGAGAAATACTGAATCTTTTAGAAGCAGTAGCATTTTTTAATGGTTACTTAAAAATAAATTTTACTATTTTAGGTAAGTGTAATGAAAGAGAACTAATCTGATTATTACAGAAATGTAAATTATTTGCCAGTAGCTCTCTTAAAGGAAACCCTGGTGGTGTAGTGGTTAAGTGCTATGGCTGCTAACTGAAGGTTTGGCAGTTCAAATCCACCAGGCGCTCCTTGGAAACTCTATGGGCAGCTCTACTTTGTCTTGTTGGGTCACTATGAGTCGGAATCGACTCGACGGCACTGGGTTTGGGTTTTTGGGTTTAGCTCTGTTAAAAGCTAGGGTGGAATTAATGCACAAATTATTACATCAAAGTTTGCAGATGAATTTCCAGTGGTCACCCGCTATTCAGTTAAGAGGACTAAATGGCCACTTTTGACCATCCCTTACTCTTTGTTTACATTTCATGTTTTCCTGTTTGTTTTGTTGTTTGCTTCTTTCTACCTATTCAATTTTTCCTGACAGGTAATCAGTTTTTAAAATATACTTATTTCTATGATGCAAAAAATTACAACAATTTTAAATAATTATAGATAATAAGATTTATATGGTATTAAATATTGAAAACTAATTTCACATTGATCATTTTGTTTTCAATATCCCTTTAAGGTACCGATTGGTATATTATAAACAATTTTTTTTAAAGATAGGTTGATATGCTTGTGAAATTGGTTCTATGATAGCGAGGATTGAGTTGTTTTCAGATGTATTGATGAATTCTGCCACTTTTCATACATATTCGATCTGCTTAAGTTGTTCTGCCAACAAGGAAACTAAAGTTGTTGTTGTTAGGTGCCTTCCAGTCGGTTCCAACTCATAACGACCCTATGCACAACAGAACAAAACACTGCCCGCTCCTGAGCCATCCTTACAATCGTTGTTATGCTTGAGCCCATTGTTGCAGCCACTGTGTCAATCCACCTGGTTGTTGTTCCTCTTTTCCACTGACCCTGTACTTTGCCAAGCATGATGTCCTTCTCCAGAGACTGATCCCTCCTGACAACATGTCCAAAGTATGTAAGACGCAGTCTCGCCATCCTTGCTTCTAAGGAGCATTCTGGTTCTACTTCTTCCAAGACAGATTTGTTCATTCTGCTGGTGGTCCATGATATAGTCAATATTCTTCACCAACTCCACAATTCAAAGGCGTCAATTCTTCTTCAGTCTTCCTTATTCATTGTCCAGCTTTCACGTGCATATGATGCAATTGAAAATACCATGGCTTGGGTCAGGCACACCTTAGTCTTCAAGGTGACGTCTTTGCTCTTCAACACTTTAAAGAGGTCCTTTGCAGCAGATTTACCCAATGCAATGCGTCTTTTGATTTCTTGACTGCTGCTTCCATGGCTGTTGATTGTGGATCCAAGTAAAATGAAATCCTTCACAACTTCAATCTTTTCTCCGTTTATCATAATGGTGCTCATTGGTCCAGTTGTGGGGATTTTTGTTTTCTTTATGTTGAAGTGCAATCCATACTGAAGGCTGTGGTCTTTGCTCTTCATTAGTAAGTGTTTCAAGTTCTCTTCACTTTCAGCAAGCAAGTTTCTGTCATCTGCATAATGCAGATTGTTAATGAGTCTTCCTCCAATCCTGATGCCCTGTTCTTCTTCATATACTCCAGCTTCTCGTATTATTTGTTCAGCATACAGACTGAATAGGTATGGTGAAAAAATACAACCCTGGCACACACCTTTCCTCAATTTAAACCAATCAGTATCCCCTTCTTCTGTCCAAACAACTGCCTCTTGATCTATGTAAAGGCTCCTCATGAGCACAATTAAGTGTTCTGGAATTAACTAAAGTTAAAAAATAAAAAAAATATACGTGCACCAAATTTGGACAGGGAAATTTCAAGAAAGTAAACTCAAATGTGAGATAGAGTGAGAAGTAAAGCAATCTTCTTCCTTTAGAAATAGCTTATATTTTATTTTTGTCCCAAAGAAACAAACGTGTAATACGTAACATTTCATTTTGACATACCTACTATCTTAAAAAAAAAAAAAAAAGGCAAAATGTGACAAGTATTCTAAAAGGAGTGAAGAACTCTTTAGTTCAGAACTGCTTAATGAATCATGGTGCACAATTTTAAAGCTGGAGAAGAGAAGATAAGCTACCAAATAACCCATAGCCATTGAGTCAATTCTGACTCATAGTGACCCTATACAACAGAGTAGAACTGCCCCATCAAGTTTCCAAGAAGCAGCTGGTGGATTTGAACTACTGACCTTTTGGTTAGCAGCTGAGCTTTTAACCACAGTGCCACCAGGGCTCCAGATCAGCTAGGTATTTGCCAAATAAATATCTTCCCACAAGCTTTTAAAAATAAATCTCTCTTCTATAGATTACATCTTGTACAATGGCATCATCTTCTTGATGATAGAAGGCAAATACCATGAGGGATTTTTAGAAGCTGACAAGGGAATATAGATAGAAGTGAAGCCAAATCTTCTAAAGTTATGTGACAAGTCTAAGAAAAGCAAAGAATAGTTTCCTGAACTCTAAGCTTTCTATCTGTTGCTTGGTTCACTAGAGTACGTTGCTTTTTGTGATGTGTACAGTTGAGCAATTCTTATTCATAACACTAGAAACAATTGGGGAAACCTGATGCTATTTCAAGCCTGAATGGGTGTGAACTGACAGGTAGTTTGATGAAGGTAGTCATATGATGGCTCTTTATAAGGAAAAGTTTGACAAGCTGTCAAAATGTTTTTGGAGGAAGAAGTGGTGGATAGAATTGCTCTAAGGGACACATGTCAATTCAGGTATCTTATTCCTACATCATGTTTTGATGCTAGATGAGTGATCTTGGTGAACCCATGCTGGAAATGAGGTTGAAGTAAAGACAGTCAAATAGGTTTTGAGTCATTTAATTAATGTTACTAGGACAGCAGTGATAGTCATGCCAAAATTTCACCACAAATTAAGCTTGTTCTTACCACAAATTAAAGCAAATTATTGACAGTATATAAATAAAGTTTATGGCTTGATCAAATATCTCTATACAAACCCAGTAGTTCAGAGGCTCAGATTTCAAATATCCAAAGTTAGAATCTGAAAAGAAAAACTGCCAGGAGATAGCGAAAGAAAGGTAATTCTCTGAAAGTAGGTTAAAACCTACAATCTGTCATTTTACAAGAAGACCAGGGAACAGTTGTATAGTAGATACGTTGAGTAACTATAGAGATGTCACACAAGTGCCTCCGCTAACTTCACCCATCAATGTGTTATTATATTTCCCACATCACTGAACATGTTGTTGTTGTTGTTGTTGTTATTAGGTGCCGTTAAGTCGGTTCCGACTCATAATGACTCTATGCACAACAGAACGAAACACTGCCTGGTCCTGCGCCATCCTTAGAATCATTGTTATGCTTGAGCTCATTGTTGCAGCCACTGTCAATCCACCTTGTTGAGGGTCTTCCTCTTTTCCACTGACCCTGTACTTTGCCAAGCATGATGTCCTGATCCCTCCTGACAACATGTCCCAAGTATGTAAGACGCAGTCTCGCCATCCTTGCTTCTAAGGAGCATTCTGGTTTTACTTCTTCCAAGGCAGATTTGTTCATTCTTTTGGCAGTCCATGGTATATTCAATACTCTTTGCCAACACCACAATTCAAAGACGTCAACTCTTCTTTGGTCTTCCTTATTCATTGTCCAGCTTTCACAAGCATCTGATGTGATTGAAAATACCATGGCTTGGGTCAGGCTCACCTTAGTCTTCAGGGTGACATCTTTGCTCTTCAACGCTTTGAAGAGGTCCTTTGCAGCAGATTTGCCCAAAGCAATGTGTCTTTTGATTTCTTAACTGTGAGCTCTCTCAACATAGAACTTCTCAAAAGTCCAACTCTATCATGTGTATAAACTGAATTATGACTTAGCATCTCCTAAGGAACACCATCCAACTATTTTAGTTTTGGCATTCTACACTCTCTGTGGTCTCAACCCCCTATTACTCTCCAGTCTTATCTCTGTTTGCCGTATTCCAGACACACTAGACCACGTACCTTGTCTCTGCATTCACGGCCTACAAGCCTTCGCTGCTCTTCTCTTTCCCTACCTTTCACTACTGAAACTTTACCTAATTTTTAAAGCTCAATTCGAATATTCACATTACATCCCTAGCAAGAAAAGTCCTCTGATTTTCTAGTGAGAATTATGCTGTCTTGCATACAGATCTTGGTTGGATCTTTAATCAACTCACCACAGTCTGCCTTGTATTACAGTTAATTGTATACTTCAGTCTCTTTCCTACCAATAGAGTATCCTAAAGTGTAAGCGTGTCCCAATGATATTTGAAATGATTGTGGAATTTAATTAAATAAATCAATAATCAGATTAGGAAACCACCCATAATGTTAAAATTTAAATATCCTTTGTCAAAAGCAAACAAAACTACAGAAGGTCTTTGAAGACCTTGATCTCCCAATTCCCAGGACATGTCTTCTGCCACATGTCTACTCTTCCATTTGGGCACCCAAGTATTTCCTAGGGCAGACATACCTCTGAAATTTTTAAGACTCATTTTGTATATTTATTTCCTGGTAGGTGACCACAGTATCACATAACATGAAAACATTTCCAATAGCACTAAACATTTCTGTCTCATTTGTGATTACAATAGTCTGTAAAACATCACACTGGATTGTACACTGAATGCTGAAAATTAAAGTTGGAGATATGAGCTATTGGCAATGACTAATATATAGTTTTTTTTTGTTATTAGGTGCCATCAAGTCAGTTCCAACTCACAGCAACCCTTTGTGGAACAGAAAAAACACTACCTAGTCCTATGCCACCTTCACAATTGTTGTTTGAGCTCGTTGTTGCAGCCACTGTGTGAATCCATCTCATTGAGGGTCTTGCTCATTTTTGCTGACCCTCTATTTTAGCAAGCATAAGGTCCTTCTCCAGGGACTGGTCCCTCCTGATAACAGGACCAAAGTATGTGAGATAAAATCTCACCATCCTCACTTCTAAGGAGCTTTCTGGCTGTACCTCTTACAAAACAGATTTGTTCATTCTACTGGCAGTTCATGGTATATTCAATATTCTTCCCCAATACCATAATTCGAAGGCATTAATTCTTCTTTGGTCTTCCTCACTCATCGTTTAGCATTCACATGCGTATGAGGCAATTGAAAATATTATGGTTTGGGTCAGCCACACCTTAGTCCTCAAAGTGACATTCTTGCTTTTTAAGATCTTAAAGAGGTCTTTTGCAGTAGATTTGCCCAATGCAAAGCATCTTTTGATTTCTCAAATGCTGCTTCTGTGGACATTGATTGTGCATTGAAGTCAAATGAAATCCGTGACAACTCCAGTCTTTCCTCTGTTTATCATGACGTTGCTTATTAGTCCAGTTGTGAGGATTTTTATTTTCTTTACATTGAGCTGTAATCCATATTGAAGGCTGTGCTCTTTTATCTTCGTCAGTAAGTGCTTCAAGTCCTCTTCACCTTCAGCAAGCAAGGTTGTGTCATCTGCATAATGCAGGTTGTTAATGAGTCTTCCTCCTATCCTGATGTCCCATTCTTCTTCATATAGCCCGGGCTCTTGGATTATTTGTTCAGCATACAGATTGAATTAGCGAAAGGATACAACCCTGACGCACACCATTTCTGACTTTAAACCATGCAATATCCCTTTGTACTGTTAGAATGAACACCTCTTGGTCTATGTACAGGTTCCCTATTAGGACAATTAAGTGTTCTGGAACTCCCATTCTTCACAGTGTTATCCATAATTTATTATGATCTACACAGTTGAACGTCTTTGCATAGTCAAAAAAACACAGGTGAACATCTTTCTAGTATTCTCTGCTTTCAGCCAGGATCCATCTGACATCAGCAGTAATATCCCTTGTTCCACATCCTCTTCTGAATCCAGCTTGAATTTCTGGCAGTTCTCAGTTGATGCAACTGTTTGTTAATAATCTTCAACAAAATTTTACTTACATGCAATATTAATGATATTGCTCAAAAATTTCCACATTCTGTTGGATCACTTTTCTTTGGAATGGGCACAAACGTGGATCTTTTTCAGTTGGTTGGCCAGGTAGCTGTATTCCAAATGTCTTGGCATACACCAGTGAGCACTCCCAGCTCTGTATCTCTTTGTTGAAGCATCTCAATTGATATTCTGTCAGTTCCCGGAGGCTTGTTTTTTGCCAATGCCTCCAGTGCAGCTTGGACTTCTTCCTTCAATACCATCGCTTCTTGAACATATGTTACCTCCTGAAATGGTTGAATGTCACCCAATCCTTTTTGGTACAGTGGCTCTGCGTATTCTTTCCGTCTTCTTTTGGTGTTCAATATTTTGCCCATGCCAAAAACCAAACCCGTTGCTTTCGAGTCGATTCTGACTTATAGTGACCCTACAGGACAGAGTAGAACTGTCCCATAGTGTTCCCGAGGAGCAGCTGGTGGATTCAAACTGCCAGCCTTTTTGGTTAGTAGCCAAAGTGTTAGTTAGTGCACCACCGGGGTTTCCAATAGACTCATTCAATACTGCAACTCGAGGCTTGAATTTTTTCTTCAGTTCTTTCAGCTTGACAAATGCCAAGTGTGTTCTTCCCATTTGATTTTCTAACTCCAGGTCTTTGCACATTTCATTATAATACTTTACCATTTCGAGTTGCCTTTTGAAATCTTCTGTTCAGGTCTTCATCATTTCTTCTGTTCACTTTAGATACTCTATGTTCAAGAGTAAGCTTCACAGTCTATTCCGACATCCATTTCGGTCTTTTCTTTCTTTCCTGATTTTTAATGACCTTTAGCTCTCTTCATATATGATGCCCTCGATGTCATCCCACAACTCGTCTGGTCTTCGGTCATTAGTGCTCAATGTGTCAAATCTATTTTTTTTTATAATTTTTATTGCACTTTAAGTGAAAGTTTACAAATCAAGTCAGTCTCTCTCACAAATACCCATATACACCTTGCTACACACTCCCAATTACTCTCCCCCTAATGAGACAGCCCGCTCTCTCCCTCCACTCTCTCTTTTTGTGTCCTTTTCGCCAGCTTCTAACCCCCTCCACCCTCTCATCTCCCCTCCAGGCAGGAGATGCCAACATAGTCTCAAGTGTCCACCTGATCCAAGAAGCTCACTCCTCACCAGCATCCCTCTCCAACCCATTGTCCAGTCCAGTCCATGTCTGAAGAGTTGGCTTCGGGAACGGTTCCTGTCCTGTCCCAAAAGAAGGTCTGGGGGCCATGACCACCAGGGTCCTTCTAGTCTCAGTCAGACCATTAAGTCTGGTCTTTTGAGAATTTAGAATCTATATCCCACTGCTCTCATGTTCCCTCAGGGGTTCTCTCTTGTGTTCCCTGTCAGGGCAGTCATCGGTTGTAGCCGAACACCATCTAGTTCTTCTGGTCTCAGGATGATGTAGTCTCTGGTTCATGTGGCCCTTTCTGTCTCTTGGGCTCATAATTGCCTTGTGTCCTTGGTGTTCTCCATTCTCCTTTGATCCGGGTGGGTTGAGACCAATTGATGCATCTTAGATGGCCGATTGCTAGAGTTTAAGACCCCTGATGCCACTCTTCAAAGTGGGTTGCAGAATGTTTTCTTAATAGATTTTATTATGCCAATTGACTTAAATGTCCCCTGAAACCATGGTCCCCAGGCCCCTGCCCCTGCTACACTGGCCTTTGAAGCATTCAGTTTATTCAGGAAACTTCTTTGCTTTTGGTTTAGTCCAATTGTGCTGACCTCCCCTGTATTGTGCACTGTCTTTCCCTTCACCTAAAGTAGTTCTTATCTACTATCTAATTAATGAATGTCCCTCTCCCACCCCCCCGCCCCTGTAACCACAAAAAAATGTTTTCTTCTCAGTTTAAACTATTTCTCAAGTTCTTATACTAGTGGTCTTATACAATATTTGTCCTTTTGCAACTGACTAATTTCACTCAGCATAATGTCTTCCAGGTTCCTGCATGTTATGAAATATTTCAGGAATTCCTCACTGTTCTTTATCGATGCATAGTATAACATTGTGTGAGTATACCATAATTTATCCATTCATCCCTTGATGGGCACCTTGGTTGCTTCCATCTGTTTGCTATTGTAAACAGTGCTACAATAAACATGGGTGTGCATATATCTGTTCATGTAAAGGCTCTTATTTCTCCAGGATATATTCCAAGGAGTGGGATTGCTGGATCATATGGTAGGTCTATTTCTAGCTTCTTAAGGAAGCGCCAAATCGATTTCCAAAGTGGTTGTACCATTTTACATTCCCACCAGTAGTGTATAAGTGTTCCAATCTCTCCACAGCCTCTCCAACATTTATTTTGTGTTTTTTGAATTAATGCTAGCCTTGTTGAAATGAGATGAAATCTCATTGTAGTTTTGATCTCCATTTCTCTAATGGCTAATGATGGTGAACATTTCCTCATATATCTATTAGCTACCTGGATGTCTTTAGTGACGTGTCTATTCGTATCTTTTGCCCATTTTTTCATTGGGTTATTTGTCTTTTTGCAGTTGAGTTTCTGCAGTATCATGTAGATTTTAGAGATCAAGCACTGATTAGAAATGTCATAGCTAAAAACTTTTTCCCAGTCTGTAGGTAGTCTTTTTACTCTTTTGGTGAAGTCTTTGGATGAGCATAGGTGTTTGATTTTTAGGAGCTCCCAGTTATCTAGTTTTTCTTCTACATTCTTTATAATGTTTTCTATACTGTTTATGCCATGTATTAGGGCTCCTAACGTTGCCCCTGTTTTTTCTTCCATGATCTTTATCTTTTTAGATTTTATATTTAGGTCTTTGATCTATCTTGAGTTAGTTTTTATGCATGGAGTGAGGTATGGGTCTTGTTTCATTTTTTTGCAGGTGGATATCCAGTTATGCCAAGACCATTTGTTAAAAAGACTGTCTTTTCCCCATTTAACTGTTTTGGGGTCTTTGTCAAATATCAACGGCTCATATGTGGATGGATTTATGTCTGGATTCTCAATTCAGTAATAGGTTCTAAAATCAGGTGAAGTAAGGCCTCCTACTTTGTTCTTCTTTTTCAGTAATGCCTTATTTATCCGGGGCCTCTTTCCCTTCCATGTGAAGTTGGTGATTTGTTTCTCCATCTCATTAAAGAATGTCATTGGGATTTGGATTGGAATTGCATTAAATGTATAGATCGCTTTTGGTAGAATAGACATTTTCACAATGTTAAGTCTTCCTATCTACGAGCAAGGTATGTTCTTCCACTTATGTAAGTCTCTTTTGGTTTCTTGCAGAAGTGTACTGTGGTTTTCTTTGTATAAACCTTTTACATCTCTGGTAAGATTTATTCCTAAGTATTTTATCTTCTTGGGGGCAACTGTAAATGGCATTGATTTGGTGATTTCCTCTTTGATGTTCTTTTTGTTGGTGTAGAGGAATCCAACTGATTTTTGTATGTTTATCTTGTATCCCAATACTCTGCTGAACTCTTCTATTAGTTTCAGTAGTTTTCTGGAGGATTCCTTAGGGCTTTCTGTGTATAAGATCATGTCATCTGCAAGTAGAGATACTTTTACTTCTTCCTTGCCGATCTGGATGCCCTTTATTTCTTTTTTCTAGCCTAATTGCTCTGGCTAGGACTTCCAGCACAATGTTAAATAAGGGTGGTAATAAAGAGCATCCTTGTCTGGTTCCCAATATCAGTGGGAATGCTTTCAGGCTCTCTCCATTTAGGGTGATGCTGACTGTTGGCTTTGTATAAGTGCCCTTTATTATGCTGAGGAATTTTCCCTCTATCCCTATTTTGCTGAGAGTTTTTATCATGAATGAGTGTTGAACTTTGTCAAATGCCTTTTCTGTATCAATTGATAAAATCATGTGATTCTTGTCTTTTTTCTACGTGTTGGATTACATTAATTGTTTTTCTAATGTTGAGCTATCCCTGCATGCCTGGTATGAATCCCACTTGGTCATGGTGAATTATTTTTTTGATATGTTGTTGAATTCTGTTTGGCTAGAATTTTGTTGAGGATTTTTGCATCTACATTCATGAGGGATATAGATCCATAATTTTCTTTTCTTGTGGTATCTTTACCTGGTTTTGGTATCAGGGATATGGCAGCTTCATAGAATGAGTTTGGTAGTATTCTGTCCTTTTCTATGCTCTGAAATACCTTTAGTAGTAGTGGTGTTAACTCTTCTCTGAAAGTTTTGTAGAGCTCTGCAGTGAAGCCGTCTGGACCAGGGCTTTTTTTTGTTGCAAGTTTTTGATTACCTTTTCATTCTCTTCTTTTGTTATGGGTCTATTTAGTTGTTCTACCTCTGTTTGTGTTAGTGTAGGTGGGTAGTGTGTTTCTAGGAATTCATCCATTTCTTCTAGGTTTTCAAATTTGAGTATAATTTTTCATAGTAATCTGATATGATTCTTTTAATTTCAGTTGGGTCTGTTGCAATATCACCCCTCTCATTTCTTATTCAGGTTATTTGCTTCCTCTCCTGTTTTTCTTTTGTCAGTTTGGCCAGTGGTTTATCAATTTTGTTGATTTTTTCAGAAGTCCAGCTTTTGGTCTTGTTAATTCTCCCAATTGTTTTTCTGTTTTCTATTTCATTTAGTTCAGCTCTAATTTTTACTATTTGTTTTCTTCTGGTGCCTGTGGGTTTCTTTTGTTGCTCTCTTTCTATTTGTTCAAGTTGTAGGGATAATTCTTTGATTTTGGCCCTTTCTTCTTTTTGGGTGTGTGCATTTATTGATCTAAATCGGCCTCTGAGCACCGCTTTTGCTGTGTCCCAAACGTTCTGAAAGGAAGTGTTTTCATTCTCACTGGATTCTATGAATTTCTTTATTCCATCCTTAATGTCTTCTATAATCCAGTCTTTTTTGAGCATGGTATTGTTCAGTTTCCAAGTGTTTGATTTCTTTTCCCTGCTTTTTCTGTTATTGATTTCCACTTTTATGGTCTTGTGGTCAGAGAAGATGCTTTGTAATATTTCAATGTTTTGGATTCTTCTAAGGCTTGTTTTATGACCTAATATGTGGTCTATTCTAGAGAATGTTCTATGTGCACTAGAAAAGAAAGTATAGTTGGTTGCTGTTGGGTGGAGTGTTCTGTATATGTCTACGAGGTCAAGTTGGTTGATTGTGGCATTTAGATCTTCTGCGTCTTTATTGAGCTTCTTTCTGGATGTCCTGTCCTTCACCGAATGTGGTGTGTTGAAGTCTCCTACTATGATTGTGGAGCTGTCTATCGCACTTTTCAATGCTGATAGAGTTTGTTTATGTATCTTGCAGCCCTGTCATTGGGTGCATGCATATTTAATATGGTTTTATCTTCTTGGTGTATCATCCCTTTGATCATTATATAGTGTCCTTCCTTATCCTTTCTGATGGATTTAACTTTAAAGTCTATTTTGTCAGAAGTTAATATTGCCACTGCTGCTCTTTTTTGATTGTTGTTTGCTTGACGTTTTTTCCCATTCTTTGAGTTTTAGTCTGTTTGTGTCTCTAAGTCTAAGGCGTGTCTCTTGTAGGCAGCATATAGACGGATCTTGTTTTTTAATCCATTCTGCCACTCTGTCTCTTTATTGGTGCATTTAGTTCTTTGACATTCAGGGTAATTATGGACATGTATGAATTTAGTGCTTTCGTTTTGATGTCTTTTTTTTGTGTGTTGACAGTTTCTTTTTCCCACTTGATTTTATGTGCTGAGTAGATTTTCTTTATATGTTGTCCTTTCCTCATATTTGTTGTTGTTGATTTTGTTTCCGCTGAGTCTGTATTTTTCCCTTGTATTTTATTTTGATGAGTAGGATAATTTGTCTCCTTTGTGGCTACCTTATTATTCACTCCTATTTTTCTAAATTTAAAACTAACTTTTATTTCTTTGTATCGCCGTATCTTCCTCTCCATATTGAAGGTGCATGATTACGTTTCTTAGTCCCTGTTTACTATTTTAATGTTATCTTTTTTTTTTTTTCTTTTATATAATAACATCGCTGTTACCCTGTTTTGGGCTTTTTTTTTTTTTTTTTTAATAATCTTGCTTTGTTTTTTTGCATTTCCCTGTCTGAGTTGACTTCTGGTTGCTCTGCCCAGTGTTCTAGTCTTGGGTCGACACCTGATATTATTGATTTTCTAACCAAAGAACTCCCTTTAGTATTTCTTGTAGTTTTGGTTTGGTTTTTACGAATTCCCTAAACTTGGGTTTATCTGGAAATGTCTTAATTTCACCTTCATATTTAAGAGACAGTTTTGGAGGATATATGATTCTTGGCAGGCAATTTTTTTTTCCTTCAATTTTTTAAATGTGTCATCCCATTGCCTTCTTGCCTGCATGGTTTCTGCCAAGTAGTCTGAGTTTATTCTTGTTGGCTCTCCTTTGTAGGTGACTTTTCGTTTATCCCTAGCTGCTCTTATAATTCTCTCTTTGTCTTTGGTTTCGGCAAGTTTGATTATAATATGTCTTGGTGACTTTCTTTTAACATCTGCCTTATATGGAGTTTGATAAGCATTTTGGATAGATATCTTTGCATCTTTCACAATATCAGGGAAGTTCTCTGCCAGGAAATCTTCAACAACGTTCTCTGTATTTTCTGTTATCCTTCCCTGTTGTGGTACTCCAATCACTCATAGGTTATTTCTCTTGAGAGAGTCTCACATGATTCTTAAGGTTTCTTCATTTTTTTTTTAATTCTTTTATCTGATTTTTCATCAAATATATTAGTGCCAAGAGATTTATCTTTGATTTCAGAAATTCTAGCTTCTACTTGCTCAATTCTGCTTCTCTGACTTTCTATTGAGTTGTCTACTTCTGTAATTTTGTTGTTAATCTTCTGAGTTTCTGATTGCTGTCTGTCTATGGATTTTTCCAGCTTATTAAACTTTTCATTATGTTCCTAAACAATCTTTCTGATTTCTTCAGTTGCTTTATCTGTGTGTTCCTTGGCTTGTTCTGCATGTTGCCTCATTTCCTTCCTGAAGTCTTGAAGGGTTCTGTATATTAAACTTTTGTATTCTGCATCTGGTAATTCCAGGAATGCACTTTCATCTAGAAGATCCCTGGATTCTTTGTTTTGAGAGCCTGTGGAGGTGATCATGGTCTGTTTCTTTATGTGACTTGATATTGACTGTTGTTTCTGAGCCATCTTTAAGTTGCTGTATTAATTTTTGCTTGCTTACTGTGTCTTAGCTGCTTGGTTTGTTTTGTTTTGGTATACCCCTATGGGTTGCTTGAGAGAGCTCGCTTGATTATTTTCACCTTCGGAGCTCCAGTGTCCTGTCCCCAGCTGGCTAGAGCTGTTATCAGGTATATCAGTCTAGGAGTCCACTCAGTTTTCTTGTATGAATTCAGCTCAGGTTTCCAGGTGGCTGATCATCAAGTGTGTGGTACACGCTCTGTCCTACAGTCTTAGAGGGGCAAGGGTGATTGGTGTATATACCGGTATCTGATTGCAGCAGGGGGTCACTCTCTAAACAAGGCAGGGAGCTGAGAACCGACCCCCAAATGTCTCTGAGAAAAATGTGTCTCTGTTCCCTAGAGCATGCTGGTGGGTGGGTTCTGCAGAGGGACCATGGACACCCAAAGTTTTTGGCTGTAAGGACTGGGAGGTACCAGTTATCTTCGGACCCCTGTCGTGGGTGGCTGGGTGACCTGAGTGGAGCTACCAGTCCTTAGGTCCCTGATGTGGGTAGGTGAGAACCTTGTTTAATAGGCAAAGCAATGTCAAAAGTCAAACACCCACCTCTCCACCGCACAGCTGAAATGGTTGGAGTTTGCCAACAGGGCCTATTCTCCTGAAATAGGCCCACACAGGTCCATGCAGAAGGCAAAGGTGCTCGAGGTCTATGGACAGTTTATGTGTGGACAGGAGCTGCTTCTGTCCTGAGCTGCCCTGGTTAATGGAGCTAGCAAACTATCTTTTCCCCCCAGTTGCAAATTTTTTCCTTCCCCAAGACCAGGAGGATGGGTCTAGGTGCTCACCAGGGTCTATATCAGGCCCAGGGATTCAGCCACTGAAGCCAGCTTGGGGGTGGGGGGATGCTGCAAAATATACACAAGTACTTAGCTTTTGCCGAGAGCGCCGTTCTCCTCAGGTTCCGGAGGTGTGAGTGGGCTGTGTGGCTGGCTGCTTCTTCCTAAGGAAACTGTGGCCTAACACTAGTACCAGCCCACCTTTGCCGCTGCTCCGGGAATGGTGCCTGAGGGCTTCCCGCAATTCAGGTCTATTAACTCTTCTCCGCTTCTGAACAGTCTTTTCCTCCCCCTGCCCCTCAGTTTGTTGTCTAAGCTTACCTTTGACGCTCAGGGCTCTCAGCTTGTCACAAATATACTCGTTTCACTTGTTTTTTGGGGTCTTTGTTGTAAAGAGGGCTCGCCGGAAGTGTCTGTCTATTCCGCCATCTTGGCTCTGCCTCTCTAAAGTCTCAATGTGTCAAATCTATTTTTGAGATGGTCTCTAAATTCAGGTGGAATATACCTAAAGTTGTACCATCTTTTATATATATCTGTATGTATATATATATGTATATATACACACACACACATACAGTTTCAGATGCTAGATTAAAATGAGAAATATTTCTTTACTATGGAATAACTTCAGGGTTTCCACAATAACATTCTGAATTTTCCTACGTAGTAAAAAGAAAAGAATGTATATCTTTATGTTTACTTATTTATAACACCAGTATTACTCTGGAGTTGTAGTCAGGCATGAGCTCAGATCTTACCAGGGGCTCCCAGCAGTTAACATCTTCTAACTAAGCCTTATAATGTTAATATTTTACGAAAAGGCTGGCTTAAATGATCAATATAAGAAGTGCCTCTGCTAGAAAGCAGTGGCTGCACCATTCTCTGGCAATCTCTCAGTAGTCAGCTATTTGTTTTTAGGCTCTAATACCTATAGGCATCCAGGGAAGAGTTACTGAGGGTGAAACTCATCCAGAGAAGACAGCAATAAAGGAAGCTGGGGTGTGGGGGAGCAACAAGCCTCAGCTTCAGGATCATTCTTTTCTTCCCTCTTTTAGTCTGGCTCTGTGTCTCCATTCGCATATAATCTTGCCTTTGCTCCATCAATTGATGAAGACATCTAATTCATCAGTTCTTCAACCAATTCCTCTCTTACTGTGCTTCCATTTCTTCAAAACACTGTAGTTGATTTACATGAATCCTGGACCTCCTGCTCTGCTTTGTCTTTTTTATCTGTGTACCTGCAACAGATCCTCTTGGTGCCTGGACCTACTAAGTTTGTGCATATATCCGCTTCCCTAGTTATGGCTCCTCAGTGTCTTCTCTGCTCACGACTGGAAGAGGCAATCTGCAAACTATAGCTTTCACTTTCTCAACTCTTCCCAAATACCAATTTTTACACAGCTTTTTAAAATCATTGAAATTAAAAACGTACTGGAAGAAAAGGATAAGGGAAAAGAATGGTTTATACGCTGTTTGGTCAAATTTAGTAGCAAAAGTTTAGGACTATTCAAGGTTATTAGAATTACTGAGTCTGACTTCAGATAAATACATCCGTAGTCTTGCAGGATGTAGTTACACTGACTTTCTCTGCCTTTGTTCTTCTTCAAAGAAAACTTCCCGAAGTCTGAGTGCCTTATGCATTTTCACAGGATATAGTGATTTGGTTTATTTTGTTCACCATAACTACAATTAGTTTTCACGTTTGCATCACCAGCAAGCTTACGTTTTAGTGAATAAATACTTAGTCCCCTATAGTTTATTAGATACTATTAGGAACAAAAGGGGGTTATAATATATATATGAGCGATAATTCACCCCTTCAGGGAACTTTTAATTTAGAAGAAGACTAACTAAATCAAAGGTAGATACTGTGCTAAACTCATAAAATAAGGTATAAATGAAGCATTATAGATTTTGGCAGAGGAAACAAATAACATCACCTGAGGGATAAGGAAATGCTTCCCAGAAAAAATAATTTTAAATTTAGGTCTTAAAGGATAAATAAGGGGGAGAGAATGAATACTTGCCAGCAAACTGGATTAGGTGGGACATTGCATAAATTGTTCTTAAAAATTCTACGATTCTATGATTCTGTTGTCTTGTTGACGTTATTGTTAGGTGCTGTCGAGTTGCTTCCAACTCATAGCAACCCTATGTACAACAGAACAAAACACTGCAGGCCCTGTGCCAGCCTCACAATCATTTCTATGTTTGAGCCCATTGTTGCAGTCACTATCAATCCATCTCATTGAGGATCTTCCTCTTTTTCGCTGACCCTCTACTTTACCAAGCATGATGTCCTTCCTCAGGGACTGGCTCCCCCTGATAACATGTCCAAAGTATATGAGATGATGTCTCTCCATCCTCACTTCTAAGAAGCATCCTGGCTATACTTCTTCCAAGACAGATTTGTTCATTCTTCTGGCATTTCATGGTATATTCAATATTCTTCAGCAGCACCATAAGCCAAACCAAACCAAACCAAACCCAGTGTCGTCGAGTCGATTCCAACTCATAGCGACCCTATAGGACAGAGTAGAACTGCCCCATAGAGTTTGCAAGGAGTCCCCACAGGATTCGAGCTGCCAACTCTTTGGTTAGCAGCCATATCACTTAACCACTACACCACCAGGGTTTCCACCAGCACCATAGTTTTTGAAAATGGATTGATGACATAAAAACATCAGACATGAATAAGTAAAGGGCAAGGAGAGTACAGCTCAGTGTATTAGAATTAAGGCTAGGGGAATTAACTGGAGAAAACCAAAGACACAAGGAAAATATTAACCCAAGAGACTAAAGGATCATATAAACCAGAGACTCACCAGCCTAAGACCAGAAGAACTAGATGGTGCCTGGCTACCACCAACGACCACCCTGACAGGGAACACAACAGAGAATTCCGAGATTTGGCAAAGGAAGAGGTCAAACTGTGATGCAGGCCCAACAGAGCCCAGCTAACCCAAAGGAGAGCTCTGGGGTAAGTATTGCCCTTCAGGACGTCTGTGTCAGGTCTGATGACTGAGCCCTTAGCCCCTAAATTGGATCAATCGCTGGATGGGGGTTACCCCAGGAAGGAAGCCAGGTCTGGCCATGCAGCTTTCTGCAGCCGATGTGGACCATGCAAGACCTGACAGCTGCAGGCTGTCTGCCGACCACACTTCCTGTGGCTGAGGAACAAGTTTATCCTTGTAGGGGAGTCTGATTGGCACATCTCCTTGTCACCTACACCAAGTATTTAAAATGTACCTATGGGTTACTCTTTTAGAAATTGATTTGTTTCACTTAATATATTATGAATATTTTCCATGAACTGCATGTTCTTAATGTTCAACTGATGATCCCATGGTTCCCCGAAGAGATAACTTGTGGTTTAACATTTGGGTTACTTCCAGTCGTTTTTGTTTGTTTGTTTTGTTATTGTCTTAGTTATCTAGTTTTGCTATAACAGAGATACCACAAGTGGATGGTTTTAACAAATAGAAGTTTGTTGTCTCACAGTCCAGTAGGCCAGAAGTCCAAATTCAGGGTACTGGCTCCAGGAGAAGGATTTCTCTCTCTATTGGTTCTGGAGGAAAGTCCTTGTCATCAGTCTTCCCTTGGTCTGGCAGCATCTCAGCACAGGAACCTCAGGCTCAAAGGACATGAATTGCTCCTGGCACTGCTTTCTTGGTGGTATGAGGTCCCCTTGTCTCTCTGCTCATTTCTCTCTTTTATATCTCAAAGAGATTAGCTTAAGACACTTATCTTGTATATCTCATCAATATAACTGCCATTAATCCATCTCATTATCTCATTTCATCACAGTGATAGGATTTACAACACACTGGTATATCACATAAAATGGTGGACAATCACACAATACTGGGACTCATGGCCCAGCTAAGTTGACAGATATTTTGGGGGGACACAATTCAATCCATGACAGCTATTATGAACAATGCGGCCATGAACTGTGAACTTTAATACTAATGTTATTCACCTTAGACTTATATTAATAATATTCACCTTAGACTTAATTTTCCGTCCTGTCCAGAGAGCTAATCACACTTTTCTCCCATCCCTCATAACAATCAGATCATATTGGGGTAAGAAGCAGTAAAGAACTGAAATCTAAAACTCTATAATTCATCTTCTAAAAGTTATATTTTAGGACAGAATATTGTATTTTTTTCTGGCATTAAGGCCTAAAGTTTTTCTTATGAGTATACTGTTTGCACTAATGAATGCAAAGAAATAGGAACCTTGTCAAAATTTATAAAAGCTCAATATTAATTTTAAAAGTAAAAATCTAGAGCAGATCTGAGGTGCTCCATTCATAGTCAACCTGCTTCCCCATCTCAGGTGCCCTGGGAGTTTCTCATCTCCTACCATCCCCATCCTGTCAATCCCGTTGTCACGGGCTTTAGCTTTACCCACATTGAGACGCAAAGGCCTGCTCTCCCGGTCCTTAAGTTCTAAGCCTAATTCAGAGCCAATATCTTGAAACCATATGAATTAAGAAGGCTTCTACACTCCCCTTCCATGAAGCTAATTCTGAGCGCGCATTTATGTCAACCAAGAAGAGTTAGAAATTCTCTAACCACAGAGAGTGTTTGGGAGATTAACAAACCCTGATCCTGTCTACACCAAAAAATGAGTCATCCTAGAAGGCGTCATGCTATTTTTGCCTTGTTCAAAAATGTCTTTATCCAGATGCATTAAGAAATTAAGAAACATTTGGGAACAAATTCATTGCAAAGAGTGGAAAATTTTGTTAGTATTTGCAAATATGAATCACTTTTTTACATAGATGCAGATGCGTTAATAATTGTGCCAGCACTTAGAAGTAAAATTGCATTCAAAGGAAAAAGTTTGTGCATTCTTAAATACATCCCACGCGTAATTGCTCAATACAAAATGTTTCTCCCATGCCTGTTTCCACTACTTTTAAAAGAACACCATCATTCAAAATTTAATTGGGTACTAAATTATCATATCACAAATTACCTCGTCACACATAACTTTTAGCATCAAATAAAGAAGCATTCACAGCAAATATTTCTAAGGTTAAATGTTCAATGTAATAATATATTAAAAATAATTTGGGGTTTGTGTGAAAGAAAGCCTGATGTAGCTAAATTGCCCTCTGATGAGAACATGAAAATGAAATAGACACCTAAAGAATAATACAATAAAAATTCTTTACTTATTAAATAGTTCATTAGTAAAGTGAGTACATTTCTTTTGCCTAGAATTTATGAGCAAACTGGTATTTGCAAGTGCTTGTGTGTACTGAATTTTTTATTTTTCCATGTAAGGAATACTATGTCTGAATATAGAACAGTCACTATGACAAATTATTGACAAAAACAAACAAGAAGTTATTGTTCACTATTATGGACTTGAGTTGGGTGGAGATGAAATTAACTGAATTACGATGATCTGACAGTTAGATAATTTTGTTGGACTAATTAGTGTCACCCTGCAATGAAAGGAAGGGATAACTGGGCACCAAACCAAGATCTCATTTTAAACAGACTCTTCTGCTTCCTTTTAAGGCATGTGAAGGAAATGCCTGTCTCCAAATGAATTAAGACACTAACGGTTGCTATAAGTCAGAATCGACTCGATGGCAACAGGTTTGGTTTTTTTTTTTTTTTTTTTTTAACAGTGAAGGGGTTTCAAAAGTACCACAAACATCAGTGAGCTTGTAGATGATTTAACATTTCTATTCAAGTAGCCACTTTTTTCCCCCTCACTGTAAGGCCATTTTTTATCGCAGTTAAGACAATGATAACTTGAAACATAATAATTGTAGGATTATTGTTTCAGCCTGCAAAAGGGGTCTGTCAAAGCAACTGCTATCAATGGAATATGCACAATGTAAGTCCATGGTATGGCCTGAGGAGGGTTGAGGTGGAAAATGATCACTCTTCAAGTCTTGGCACTAAAGCAGGCTTTTGTAATAGGAGAAGACTAAGCCCACATGTACTGTGGGTACTCCAGCTCCCCATTTCTAGTTGTAGGGACAGGTCATAAAGATATGCGGTGTACCCCAAAGAGGGCTGGGCTTAGCAAGGAGCAATAGGCTCTTCATTTCTATAATTCACATAAAGCCCAGGAGCTGGTCCCCAAATTCATAGTAGTGTTGGTTTGTGCAGATGGGTTGGCAATCCTAGGCCTTTATCTGAGACTGGCCTTCTGGTATGATAAACCAAAAAAACCTGTTGTCATCACGTTGATTCCAACTCATGACAATCCCATGCGTTACAGAGTAGAACTGTCCCATAGGGTTTTCTTGGCTGTAACCATTACAGAAGCAATTCGCCAGGCCTTTCTTCCATGTAGCCACTGAGAAAGTTCGAACCATCAACCTTCAGGTTAACAGCCAATTGAAAACTGCTTACATCACCCAGGCTGCTTTCCAGTATGACACATGTTCCTTATCCTATGACTGTCTTTACCTCTGGTCATGCCAGGGGAAGAATAGGAGAGAGTCGAAGAAAGTTTGCAGGAAGAAAAACGGTGTTAAATAACAAATCTGGCAAGGCAATAAAAGGGAAGGGAAAGGTATAAGGTCAAAACGGTGAAAGATTAGAGACAAATTAAAATGTGGTGATTAAAATGGTTAGGATATACTCTCCAAGACAGTAACCATGAAAAATTCAAGAATTTTGGAGACCACTTTTGTGGAATGCCCACTATGTGTTGTAGAAGGGAACCATACAGCTTAAAACAAATCTTTCCTTTGGAACGCTCTTGCCCACCCCCACTTCAACATCATAATAAACAGAGAAAATACTGAAGTTGTCAAGATTTCATTTTACTTGGATCCACAATTAATGCCCACGGAAGGAAGCAGCAGTCAAGAAATCAAACAGCACATTGCCTTGGGAAAATCTGCTGCAAAAGGCCTTTTTAAAGTATTCAAAACTAAAGATGTCAATTTAAGGACTAAGGTGTGCCTGACCCAAGCCATGGTATTTTCACTTGCCTCATATGCATGCGAAAGCTGGACAATGAATAAGAAAAACTGAAGAACTGACATTTTTGGATTACGGTGTTGGGGATGAATATCGAATATACCACGAACTGTCAGAAGAACGAACAGATCTTCTTGGAAGAAGTACAGCTGGAATGCTCTTTGGAAATGAAGATAGTGAGGCTTCCTCCCATGGACTTTGGACATTTTATAAGGAGGGAACAGTCCCTGGAGAAGGACATCATGGCTTGCAAAATAGAAGGTCACCAAAAAAAAGAGGAAGACCCTCAACAAGGTGGATTGACACAGTGGCTGCAACAATGGGCTCAAGCATAACGATTGTGAGGATGACGCAGGACGGGGCAGTGTTTCACTCTGTTGTACACAGAAATGCTGTGTGTCAGAACTGACTCAATGGCACCTAACAACAACAAAACAACCCCCACCCCATCTGCCTGAACAACTCCTACTAATACCTGAACTCCCTCCTGTTCTAACTCATGTCACCTGCTTACTCCTTTGATAACACGTGGCACCATCTGTAATTACTTATTTGTGAACATACTCACTACTAATTTTTTTTTAATTGTGCTTTAAGTGCAAGTTTACAAATCAAGTCAGTCCCTCACAGAAAAACATATACACCTTGCTACATACTCTGAATTGCTCTCCCCATAATGATAGCCCGCTCCCTCCCTCCACTCTCTCTTTTTGCGTCAATTTTGCCAGCTTCTTATGTCCTCTATTCTTTCATCTCCACTCCAAGGAGGAGATGCCAACATAGTCTCAAGTGTCCACCTGATCCAAGAAACTCACTCCTCACCAGCATCCCTCTCCAACCCATTGTCCTATCCAATCCCTGTCTGAAGAGTTGGCTTTGGGAATGGTTCCTGTGCTGAGCCAACAGAAGGTCTGGAGGCCATGACCACCAGGGTCCTTCTAGTCTCAGTCAGACCATTAAGTCTGGTCTTTTTACGAGATTTCGGGGTCTGCATTCCCACTGCTCTCCTGCTCCCTCAGGGGTTCTCTGTTGTGTTCCCTGTCAGGGCAGTCATCGGTTGTAGCTGGGCACCGTCTAGTTCTTCTGGTCTCAGGCTGATGTAGTCTCTGGTTTATGTGGCCCTTTCTGTCTCTTGGGCTCGTAATTACTTTGTGTCCTTGGTATTCTTCATTCTCCTTTGATCCAGGTGGGTTGAGACCAATTGATGTGAAAGATGGCCGCTGGCTAGCATTTAAGACCCCAGATGCCACTTTCCAAAGTGGGATGCAGAATGTTTTCTTAAAAGATTTTTTATGCCAATTGACCTAAACGTCACCTGAAACCATGGTCCCCAAATCCCCGCCCCTGCTATGCTGGCCTTTGAAGCATTCAGTTTATTCAGGAAACTGCTTTGCTTTTGGTTTAGTCCAGTTGTGCTGACCTCACCTGTATTGTGTGTTGTCTTTCCCTTCACCCAAAGTAGTTCTTATCTACTATCTAATTAGTGAATACCCCTCTCCCACCCTCCCTCCCTCCCCCATCCCATAACCATCAAAGAATATTTTCTTCTCTGTTTAAACTATTTCTTGAGTCTTATACAATATTTATCCTTTTGCAACTGACTAATTTCACTCAGCATAATGCCTTTCAGATTCCTCCATGTTATGAAATGTTTCATGGATTCATCACTGTTCTTTATTGATGTGTAGTATTCCATTATGTGAATATACCATAATTTATTTATCCATTCATCTGTTGAAGGTCACCTTGGTTGCTTCTATCTTTTTGCTATTGTAAACAGTGCTGCAATGAACATGGGTGTGCATATATGAGTTCATGTAAAGGCTCTTATTTCTCTAGGATATATTCTAAGGAGTGGGATTGCTGGATTGTATTGTAATTCTATTTCTAGCTTTTTAAGAAAGCAAAAAATCGATTTCCAAAGTGGTTGTACTATTTTACATACTCACCAGCAGTGTAGAAGTGTTCCTATCTCCCCACAGCCTCTCCAATGTTTATTGTTTTGTGTTTTTTGGATTCTTACTAATAATTTTGATGAATGAATGAATGGATTCAAGATCTAATTCAAAAATCATCTGTATAAAATTTTTGCTAAATACCTTAGTAACTTCTTCCTCTGTGTAATGATGGTACCTTCTACATACAATTGTATTATACTCTACTTTCATAAACTCACTTGTTTACCTGTTTATTCTAACAAAATAAGAGTTCCTTGAAGGTTGAGCCTCTTTGTAACTGAAGACCATTGGCATATAGTTTTGTGAATAGATGAATGTGTTTGAGAAAATGCCATTAGATTGGTTACCAGAACCATTTTGACCAAATAAGAAAATTTACATTACACAAATTATCAAATTTGGAAAGCGTACTTATTTATAATTCAGATAGCAGAGAGGTTTGTATTATTTGCTTATATATATTTTTATATATACATATAAATAGTAACCACTAAGACAGTAATACCTTGAAACATAATAATTTTAGGATTATTGTTATAAATTATCAATTATTGTTACAGCCTTGTGTCAATGCAACAGTTATCAATGGAATTTGTTCAATGTCAAGGCCAAGGTACTGCCCAAGCAGGGTTGAGATGGAAGATGGAAATACATAATTATTGAAAAAGTATTTTCTCTTTACCTATAACTTCCATTTTCTATTTTAACCACTACGCTAGGTAAAGAATTAGCTATTCAAAATAGGCAAATACAAGGCTTTGAAACATTTCTGAAGAATTCTTTTTGTGAATTGGTGACTGGCTTCCTAACTCCTTCACTTTCTTCAATTTATCAGATACTATGATGCCAGTAAATAATTATGAGTTTCTCTAGAATACCTAATAATAAATTGTAGGAATACCAGGAACTCGATAAAAAAAAAAAAAAAAAATTTATAACAGGTATTAATTTCAAGAAAATCATTTTTCACCTTTTTGCAAAATTGCCACTTAATAAAAGTCCCCTGTACTTTATTAAATTAGAAGGAGATATTAAAACTACAGAAAAGCAGACTTTCTTTTTTTAACAATAAAAACAGAGGACTGTGATTAAGGAAAGTTGTTAATATTTTTCTCCATTATGGATATTAACATTTACTCTTGCCTAAAAACTTTTTTTTTTAAAACATTTACTTAGATATAATTTGCAATGAAACATTTAAGATATATTTGCTTTAGACTTCTTAAGAAAAGAATTATATTATTGGGCAACCAACTCTACCAGTTTGCTTAGGCCTGAGAATACAGGATTTCAGCACTAAAACCAGGACAGTCCCAGGCAAACCAGGGGGTTGATCATCTCAGGCCGATATAACATTATTACTATCATTTTTTTTTCTATTTTTACGTAAGTAATATACTTGTTGAAAGAGTTTCTGGAATTTTATAAGAATGCCTGTCTACGGTACAGTTAAAGAGAGAAAGGTAGCTCATTTCTGTTTGAAGGGTTGACATTTTTATGTTTTATTTTCATCCCAAGATGATGATGATGATTTATTTATAACAGTTGTAAGGGTACGCGGCACTTCACAAACACATAAAAGACAACATTCCTGTGAGATTTTCTATTTAACTCAATACATAATATACCCTATAAGAGTTCAAGAGCAAAGGAGGAGGTAGAAAAGAGTTGGAAAAAAATCAATGTTGGAAGGCTTAGTGAAAGAAATGTGTTCTAAACTTTCAAGAAGAGATGTCAAGGAATAAAAGGGACTTTTTTCAAGGACTATTCTGGTTTTAAGCCTATTGAGAATTATACATGCATAAATAATAGGTAAACAAATTTCTGTATCTTTTTTTCTTGTTCTATCTTCCCAGTATTTTTTTTTTTTTAATCATTTTGTAATGACCCACTTTAATCTTAATGTTTTCTGCCTTAAACTCTGTTTTCTCTGAGTTATATAGCTACACCCACTTCTCTGGTTAATATTTGCCAGGTACTTCCCTTACTTTGGAAATCCTCTGGTGTAGTGGTTAAGAGCTACAGCTGCTAACCAAAAGGTCAGCAGTTGGAATCCACCAGGCACTTCTTGGAAACTCTATGGGGCAGTTCTACTCTGCCATGTGGGATTGCTATGAGTCGGATTGGACTCAACGGCAATGGGTTTGTTTTTGTTTTCCTTACTTTAAAATTTATCATGAAACTATATTTTAGATGTGATTTTTAAAATAGCCAAATCCAAACCAAGTCCATTGCCGTCAAGTCAATTCTGATTTACAGCGACCCTATAGGAAGAGTAGAACTGCCTCACAGGGTTTCTAATGAGTGGCTAGTGGATTCAAACTGCCAACCTTTTGGCTGGCATGCAAGCTCTTAACCACTAGCCACCAGGGCTCCTTTAAAATAGCGTATACCTGGAAATAAGTGATCCAATCATAGAATTTCCATCTTTTAATTGTCAAGTTTATTCCATATTACCCAGCCTTACTGTAATTCTTAGAGTTCTATTGTATTCATCTTACTTCATGTTTTTTCTTTTTTCTTTACTGCCTTCAATTGGATTGAACAAGTGTCTACTCCATTTTTGGCCTCTAAATTACTGGAAATCATACATCAGTTTCTGTCATTTTAGTGATTCCCCTTAAATTTCTAATATGTGTGACTTAACCTGAGAAAGTCTAAATTTAATCAGTGTCTTTATATTCTCCTGTTGTAAGAAAAATAACTTTGATAACCCCTTTCATGTAATTTATGTCTAATATTTTACTTTAGCCATGTTTCACACCACAACGATTAGTCATTTTTTACAGTAATTTTGACTTACGTTCATCACATATTTACCAAAATCCATTTTACCACACATTTTTGAATCCTGCTCCTTCCTTCTGAGTACAGTACTTTTTTTTTTTTTCCTAAAGGAAATCTTTGAATGGTAATTTAGGGGATGGAGGGTCTCTAAGTGGTTTTAAAGAACCCCTCTCTACCTCAAAATATCTTTGGGTGTTTTTTGTTTGTTTGTTTTTGTTTTTTCCCTTCTCTCGTTCTTGAAGAACTGTTTAGCAGGGTATAGAGTTCTAGATTGATAATTTTGTCTAAGCATTTTGAAGGTTTTTTTATTTTCATGCCTCGATTGTTGCTTTTTTCAGATACATGCTGAAGTCCAATCAATCTCTGTCTCTGTCTCTGTCTCTGTCTCTGTCTCTGTCTCTATCTCTGTCTCTGTCTCTGTCTCTCTCTCCTGGTTGTTGTTAGGATTTTTCTTGGTGCCTTTGGTGTTTAACAGTTTCAATTAGATGTGACTGGTATGTTTTTATTTTTGTTTATCCTGGTTGGATATTACTTTGCCTCTTGAGTATGAAGATTCTTATTTTTCGTTAATCTGATTTAAAAAAGAAAAAAACCTTTTAATCATTATCCATCCAAATATTGCCCCTCTCCACTTCTATTTTTATAACTCATACTAATATGTATGTTGAATTTTCTCTTCCATCCTCCCTGTGTCTTAGTTTCTTCTTCATATGTTTAATCTTTCTATTTCTCTGGGCTACATTCTGGGAAAATTTACTAGCCAGTCAGATCAACATTATGTCTACAGCTTTATTTAATATACTGCTTGGCCTGTTCATTGTTATTTTATTCAAGAATCTTTTTTCTTTTTTAATTTCTGGGAGTTTTAAGTGATTATTTTTGGAATCAGCTTGTTTGCGCTGACAGTGGTTTTTTTTTTTTTTTTTTCTTAAAGCTTCTGTTTCTTCCTTTACAGCTTTAACCATACTAAGTATGCTCATTTTATTGTGTGTTTCAGATTGCTCTATTATATTTTGCTGGTAACTTCCTCCTGAATTTTTTGATACTTGGTTGTGATCTTATTTATTCTGGAAGCATTTTACACAGCATCGGTTTGGAAGCATCTCTTCAGAATATGTTTACTTTGTATAACTGTATGCCTACTTAGTTTAGACGTGAAGATTTTACAGGAGTAGATAAAATAGGTATGGCTAAAGAATGTAAAGCTTTGTCTTATTTTTAACATGTGTCTTGGATTGAATTTTATCCCCCCAAAATATCTGTCAGCTTGGCTGGGCCGTGAATCCCAGTATTGTCTGATTGTCCATTTTAAGTGATTTCCCTATGTGCTGTAAATCCTATCATTATGATGAAATGAGATGGATTAGCTAGTGACGGTTATATTGATGAGATATATAAGATTAGATAGTGTCTTAAGCCAATCTCTTTGAGATATAATAGAGAGAACCAAGCAGAGAGACAGGGGAGCTTCATACTACCAAGAAATCAGTGCCTGGAGCAGAGCACATCCTTTGGACCTGGGGTTCCTGGGCTGAGATGCTCCCAGACCAAGGAAAGATTGATGACAAGGAACTTCCTCCAGAGCAGACACAGAGAGAAAGCCTTCTCCTGGAACCGGCGCCCTGAATTTGAACTTGTAGTCTACTAGACTGTGAAAGAAAAAATGTCTTTTTGTTAAAACCATTCACTTGTGGTATTTCTGTTATAGCAGCACTAGATGACCAAGTCAACATGCCAAAATTATTTTATATATTTCCGAATTCATATTTTGGGTTAAAAAAAGATCTAAATTAAATGCATTTCCAATTTATTAAAACAGGTATTTTGTTCTGCGTAATTCTATAGATCTGACATTGTAGAATGAAGTTTTACACAGAGACTTCCTTAACAAGATTAACAGCTGATATAGTCATCCTTAGGTGAGTGAATTTATTTTGTAGAGGATTGTTTTGCTCTGTTGAATTTCCCAATAGATGTTCATCTCATTTTCTCATAATTTAATCTTTTAAAATCTTTACATGTGATGTTTTAGCATTATGTTAATTTACTTCTGCAGGCAATTTTTTTCTCCCTATAAAAATAACTCTACTCAGTTTCACTTTCAGGTGAAAGGGTAACATTTTTATTTTTAGCATATATGTTTCTGTAACTTATTTTATGTTAGGAGTTTCCTTTAAGTTGTTTGATGTCAACTAACAATGGTGCCATAAAATAAATATAAGGAATTTTCATACAATGCATCAGTAAAATAATGCTATTCTACCAAAAGTTTCCTGAGTATGTTAACGGTTGATGCTGGGCTACTAAATTAAGAGTTGGCAGTTCAAACCCACCAAGTGGCACCATGGAACAAAAGGCCTGGCGATCTGCCTCCATAAAAATTACAGTCAATAAAATCCTATGGAGCAATTCTACCCTGCAACACATGGGACTGCCATGAGTCGGAATCAACTCGACTGCAATGAGTTTGATTTACTCTTTCAAAAATGACAGACATAAAAGACTCTGTATTTATCTCAGAGCTTTTTCATTAAGATAAAGGAAAAAGCTTTGATTGTATTTTCTCATATTTGAGAGATGAAAATTCACAGTGGAAAGTTAAATTTCTCGCCTAGCTGAGTAGAGAGTTTGAAAATGATTATTTAACTTCCTGGGCATCAAGAATGAAAAATTAGCCCTAAAATACATATAAAGGATTTTTTTTTAATGTTTTAGTAGAACTGAAACAGCAATATTTGAGTCCAATGCATAAGTTTTGTCATGTGTAATATTTCAGTTTTCTGTAGAGATTCTTCTTGGTGTAGAGCTTACCTGGCAGTTTCACTAATACATGTGTACTTACAGAAGCACTTTGTAGCTCAGTGTGAGATAATAGCTGAACACAGGAATTGGAAGTAAATGTGACTCCGTTCTCATTTTCAAAAATCTTTGTTTTTCAGAGAGTTTACTTGAAATTTCACATAATCCCTGTGCAAGAACAACAGATTGCGAGAGCACAATCTAAGATTCCGGTTACCGAATAATAAAATAGCTTGCCTCTCTGTTTGAGAAGATAGCCTTCATGCTACAAATCAAGGCACCAGTTTCTTGTAAACTGCAGGGAAGCCAGACAGCCTGGAACAATTTAACACCAAGAGAGGTGTGAATGTCCTCTATTTATCTTAATAAAGTGTTAACTTCAAACTATTTAAGTGCTTACGGTTTTATTTCAAAATAAAATTGTGCAGATCCAGCTATGGAAACTTAATTAAGTCACTTCTCATTCCTCAATGTCTTTCATATGCCCTGCTGTTTAACCCTACTATATTAACAATGGAAACACTCGTGGTAGTGGTTAAGTGCTAGGCTGCTAACCAAAAGGTCGGCAGTTCAAATCTGGCAGGCGCTCCTTGGAAACTCTATGGGGCAGTTCTACTCTGTCCTATAGGGTCGCTATGAGTTGGAATTGACTCCACCACTGTGGGTTTGGTTTGGTTTTGGTTTATATAAACAACAGGAGCCCTGATGGCACAGTGGTTAGGAGCTCAGTGGCTAACCTAAAGGTCAGCAATTTGAATCCACCAACCACTTCTTGGGAACCTGATGGGGCAGTTCTATTCTGTCCTATAGGATCACCGTGAGTTGGATTCAACTTAACGGCAATGGGTTTGGTTTTGGTTTTTTATATAGGCAACAGGTTCTCCAGAAACAATGAAATGAGTTGGTGAAATAAACTTCTGACCATAAACATAAAAAGCATGTTACCATACTGCCCAAGTTTTATAAATAATAACTTTGTAAAGAAATTAAATGATGCATTGCATTGGGCAAATCCGCTGCAAAAGACCTCTTTAAAATGTTGATAATAATAATAATACCATTGTGTTTATCATGTAATAAAACCTGTTATTTCACTGCAGAGTTATAAATTGGCATAAATCATAGCAATTGAGCTTCGTTATAAAGAGCACTGAATCCAGAGTAAAGTTTTTTGAGTTCAGACTTTGTCTCTACCATTTACTATCTAAGACTAATCTTGGGCTAGTTATAGAACCACTCTGTGCTTCAGTTTACACATCTGTAAAATGGGAATCCCCCACTCATCTGTCAATTTGTCATACTGTGGTGGCTTGTGTGTTGCTATGATGATGAAAGCTATGCCACCAGGATTTAAAATACCAGGAGGGTCACCCATAATGGACAGGCTTTGGTGGAGCTGACTTAGCTAGTTAAAATCAAACCAGGAAAAAAACAAAGTTTTACATTTAGATGTTAAAAAAAAAAAAAAAGTTACATCTAGAATGGAGGAATTTTGTTTATCAGAGATTCAGTGTTCTAGTAAATGGCAAGTTCAAAATCAATAACATGTTCTAGTTGCCTAAAACCACTATTAAACTTCAGATTGCATTCATAAATATGTAGTATCCATATGCAGTACCTGGGTGGTAGAAATGCTTAAGCGCTGAGCTACTTAACCAAAAGGTTACATTCCAAATCCACCTAGAGGTGCCTCGGAAGAAAGTCCTGCTGATCTAGTTCTGAAAGATCACAGCCATTGAAAACCCTAGGACTTGAGGTTCTGCTCTGAAATACGTGGGGTCACCACGAGTCCTAATTGACTGACAGCATCTGGTTTCGTGTTTTTGGTTTCAGTCACAAAAAAAGGAAAAGAAAAGAAAAATGAAGAAGAACAAAGGAAAAGTTATGCCGGAATCTGAACAGGTCTAAGCATTCCTAGAATATCAGAAAACACCAGGGAGTGTAGTTTAAGGTAGGTGTTGACTAGCTGAAGTATGTGTGGAAGAAGCCAGGACAACTAGAGAATGGAAACCTTGGGAAAGGTGGAACAATTGAAGTGAACAAGGAAGTTTAGTCTAAAAAGAAGACACAAAAGTACAGGATAACTGTCTTCGGTATCTTGAACTCTACTGAGTCCTTTAAAGGAATTTTATCTTTTATTCTGTTACTTTTGAAAACAGAAATCATTTTGAAGTGCTTAAACACCCACTATTTTGGCAAAATTTTCCTCTTTCTACTTGACATATCCACTGACATTTCTCAGAGCTCCTCGTCCCCATCCTCTCTACAGCATCTATCTTATTCTCTTAAAGCCCTCTTCTGCCTTTTCTTCACTACCCTGCAGCCTTGTACTCTCACCCTTCCTTTGCCTCCTCCTTCGAAGGTTCTCCTTTCAACTTTCACTCCCTAGACTAGGCGCTCAGGAAAGTTCTGTTTTCTCTAGTCTATATAGATATACGTATATATTTCTCTCTATATACATACCGTAACTATGCTCTCTCTACACTTGTAAATATACAGCTGGAACTGTACTTAGCCTCTCTCTCTTTCATTCCCACGTATCATCTGTCATTTCTTTCTCAATGACTGCCACATTTATTTTCTTAGCCCTGTCTCTAGGTGTAACCATTCACAGCCAGGTAACTCAGAGTTTCTGTTATCACCGCAGTCATTCAAGCACAGCAATTTCTGGTAAAGATAAAAGGGAGGAATTAGGAGTGAAAAGGGAGAAGGCTCAGAGAGAGCCTCTGTCAAGCAGTATCAGAGATAAGATGTAGAAAACAACCAAAACCCAGTTGCCACTGAGTCAATTCAGATTCATGGCAACCCCGGGTGTATCAGAGTAGAACTGTGCTCCACAGGATTTTCAATGGCTGATTTTTTAGCAGTAGATCATGAGGACTTTCTCCTAAGATGCTTCTGAGTAGACTCAAACCTCCAACCTTTATGAGCACATTGACCATTTTCACCCAGAAACTAGTGGCTAAAGGGAGAAATCCAGGATACTTATAAATGAGTAATGATATCAAAGTAAACTCTTTTTCTTAAGAAATTTTATATATATATAAAATCCCATTTAAAATTAGAAGAAATATTTACCTTTTACATTTAAAGTAAGTAACCAAAAAAAAAAAAAAAAAAACCAGTTGCTGGGGAGTCAGTTCTGACTCATGGCAACCACGTGTGTTGCAGAGTAGAATTGAGCTACATAGAATTTTCATGGCTGTGACCTTTCAGAAGCAGATTTCCAGACCTTTCTTCCCAGGCACCTCTGGGTGGGTTTGAACCACCAACCGTTTAGTTAGTAGCTGAGTACTTAACCATTTGCACCACCCTAGTGTTTAAGTCCACTCTAATATAATTATGCTTACAAATGTGAAAAGTGTGGGTTAAAAAAAATACTTTGTCCGTATGTGCCTATGTTCCAGGCAAGTAATTGACAAGCTAAAAAGAACTGCACTAGGAAGAAATGATGGCAGAATTTGCACAAATGGCGTTTCCTGGGCCTCATACGCATTTGTTTCTTGGATTCAATAGCCTCATATGCATTTGAAAGCCAGACAATGAATGAGAAAGATAAAAGAAGAATTGATGCCTTTGAATTATGATGTTGATGAAGAATATCGAATATACCATGGACTGCCAGAAGAACGAACAAGTCTGTCTTAGAAGAAATATAGCCAGAGTGCTCCTTGGAAGCGAGGATGGCAAAACCTTGTCTCATGTACTTTGGACATGTTATCAGGAGGGACCAGTCTCTGGAGAAGGACATCATGCTTGGCAAGGTAGAGGATCAGCGAAAAAGAGGAAAACCTTCATCAAGATGGATTGACACAGTGGCTGCAACAACAGGCTCAAATATAGCAACCACTGTGAGGATGGCCCAGGGGGAGGCAGTGTTTTATTCTGCTGTACAAAGGGTCGCTATGGGTTGGAACCCACTTAACAGCATCTAACAAGCTCTGAGAAAGAAAGAACGCATGGTTAAAAAAAAAAAAAAAAGCTTGAGAAACATTGCATTTGCCTTCAAGTGTGCTCTGATTAGAGGTTGTTGGCACGGAGAAGCTGGAGGGAGGCCAAATAGAAGCTGAGGGTCTTATGTGATTGGTTTCAAGACAATATCTGGCTTTCTCTGTTTGGTCCTGAGTTGGTAAAACCCATTGCTGTAGAGTTAATTCTGAGGCATAATAACCCTATGTATAAGTAGAACTGTTCCATAGGGTTTTCTTGGCTGTAATCTTTACAGAAGCAGATCGCCAGGCCTTTCTTCAGCAGTGCAGCTGGGTGGGTTCAAACCACCAACCTGTAAGTTAGAAGTCAAGTGCAAACTGTTTGAGCTACCCAGTGACCTCCTGAGTCCGTAGTGGGGGCAAAAACATAACAAAGCTGGCAGTCATTAACTTGATTAAAGCCTGCCCATTCTGGATCAATTGTTACCGAAGCTGTGGTTTGGCCCCTGTTTATTGCTCTAACTGCACTCTAGAGAGAGAAAACGTGGTCCAGGCCACACGCTAGGGAACCTCCCTTTACCCTGGATCAGGGAGGTGACCTCAGTAAGGGTAGTCTTACACTGAAACTTTAACATTTTCACATTATAGGTTTATATCAAAACTTTCTTCACTGTACTTTTAAAAATTGTAATTTGTAATCCTTATTACAGTAATTGTTAGCCTTCGAGTAGCTTTTTCATTCTCCTTCAGTAGGCATAGAAAAAAAGTAATGGAATGTTTCGGCATTAATAAGACTATAGTGCCTTACCGAGTTGATTTAATCTCTCATTTTTTCACTTCCTTATTAAGTTGTACTGTATATTCATGTTCAATTTTCTTCGTTTGTCAGACAAACTAATTGCTAATGTGTAGGAAGGCAGTGTAACCTCTGAAGCTAGATGAGCCCCTTACTCTACTACTAACAGGGAGACTGTGAAAAAGAAACAAGATTCGAAGTTACTCCACGTGTAGCAAGCGTTTGCGGTCCGAGAGAAACCAAGACCAACCACCATAATTTTTTAAAAATCACAGTAACGTACGTGTCTGCTAGATATCTTCATCACAATCTGTAGAATTTGGACAATCTTAGGCTAAACAAAGGGACAGGGAGCATGTAAACAATTCAGTACATAGAGGTTAAGAGGAAAACTAGGAATGTGTGGTAGCAAATTGAAAATGCTTCGAAAAAGGGGAGTAAGAAAGGCTGAAAAGTGATCTATGGCTTAGCACAAAGAGGTCTTCTGTGAACCTGGCAAGGGGAGTTTCAGTGTAATGGGGTGGGGGGGGGGGGACGGAGAGTTTGAAGCCAGAGGAAAGAAACATTTTTCCTGAACATTTTTCAGTCAGCAAATATTTAGCACCTACAATGAATCAAAGGGGTCCCAGTGGTGCAGTGCTTAGGCACTGCACAGGCCTTATGGATATAACAAACTATTCTCTCTGCACTCAAACTTAGGCTAGTGGAAGAACGTGTTTAAAGGGCTATGGGAAAGAACCCATAGAGAGAAAACTCACTGCTGTGGAGTCGATTCCGACTCATAGCGACCCTATAGGACACAGTAGAACCGCCCCATAGAGTTTCCAAGGAGCGCCTGGCGGATTCGAACTGCGGACATAGCACTTAACCACTATGCCACCAGGGTTTCCCACAGGGAGGGAAAGTCGAAAATGTTGAGAGAATATAATTAATTGACAACTGATATGAGATGAAAGGACCCAGAGCCTATGTGAAGGGCTTCCCTTAAGGAAGAGAAACACTTTATTTCCGAGCTGGCTGAGGACATGCAAGGTACGAGGAAAGGACCTAAGCCTTACTTAGCATTGTTTTCCTCTAAGGGACACCTCTTGTCACTTTTGGCTTATGCATGGTGTAACTGAATACTGGGGGAGGCAAGGGGAAACGGAAGACGAGCTTATGCTGAATACATCCTATTGAAAAAAGGTTACTTTTAAAAATTAGCTGTACCCCCCTGTAAATGTCTACCTATAACAGATATTTTAGTTCAAATTAGCCTTGGAAGCATTCTTTATTTCATTACGGTTTGACGGTTTCACTTAAATGATAGGAGGCATAAATCATAAATTAGCAAAGGGTTCTCAATTAACAGTACATTATTAATTACGCCATAAAATCACAGACCTATAAACCCATGAAAAGGTTAATCAAATCCGTCTGATAACAGCATTTCTCAGTAGTATTATGCCAAAGCCCTAAAATTGTTATAAAAACCATCAAATAACATTGTTATCGCTGTAATTTTTTTTTTTTTTTGTAAAAACTGAATTTTGGGGATGATTGCTTCTTGAAGGAGAGAATTGGGGAAAAATCGCAGGGCATTGTCCGTAGGCGCTTCCAGTATACCAAAACAAAACAGCTACACGACCCCCAGTTTTGGAAAGGCTTTTCAGCGGTTCGGGGATTTAGGAATGGCGCAGAGCACCCGCCTCACTGAGGGTGAGGGGGCGTCTCCCGTCAGGCCGAGGGGCAATGACAGGGGCGGGGCTAACGGGAACGGTGAGGATTCCTAATAAACGCGCCCCGACTGGTCAGGGCCTGTACGGGCACGCCCGAGGCCCGGCCACTCTGACGCAGCTTGTCCTCCGTGGGTGCCTCAGCACGCATGCGCGGGATCTGGGCGGCAAGCGTGCGTGTGACGTCACGGGCGCGCCAGCTCGCGCTCTTCCTAGTTTTCTAAGATCCCGGGTGAGTAAATTTCTTAGTAATTTTGGAGTTCGTTCCGTGGTTAGAAGGTGGGCTAGGGCCTGAGCTGATTGTAAAGAAATTGATTTAGTTTAGATCAAAATTTGAGGTAGTTATTACAGAGAAGCCCTCCATACGAGTCTTTATCGAGAGCCTGCTGTTACAACGTTCAGCCTCTTGTTTGGCGCTTTGGGAGAAGCTGACATGAGCGAATCCAAATCCTTGCAGTCACAGAGCTCTGACTGCACTTAGGGAAGGGAGAGGGGCACACATTAAAATTAAATATTGACACTGATTGTCCCGGTGAAGAGATTTAAAAAAGATTGAACTACGACACAAGTTCACATGAATGTATTAGTCGTTTATTTCAGCTGCTTGGAGGCAGCATATATTTTGGAGTGATAAGGTTCTGGTGCACAATTTGGGTATACACTATTACAACTGCCAAACGAATTTAAAAAAAGTTTTTTTTCAAATCCTCCCCAGCCGTTCATAGCTTTTACATTTTAAATCACAGTGGTAAAGGCATGCGTTAGCACAATTTTCAGAGCTCGTAAAACTGGCGTTTGTAGTTACTTCTTTAGATACAAAAGCAAATGTAAAAGGGTTAGTGTCAGTGCTTTAAGAGGATTTACGTATTAATCTTTGTAATTAAATTACCAAATAATTCACCACCCCCTCACAGTGATATCTAAAAGGAAAAGCAAAACTAAGTTGTTAGGTGCCTTCAAGTCGGTTCCGCCTCATAGCGACCCTGTGTAGCCCTGGTGGCACAGTGGTTAAGAGCTTAGCTGCTAACCAAAAGGTGGGCAGGTTTGAATCCACCAGCCAGTACTCTTTGGAAACTGGGCGGAAGTTCTACTCTGTCCCACAGGGTTTCTATGATTCAGAATCGACTCAACGGCATCGGTTAAAACTAAGCCGCATAAAGCAAATTATTCACTGCATTTTGGATAAAACCCTGGTCTTTGTGTCTTCAGCGCAAGTTCTCAGCTTCCCTCGTTGAATTTGATTCGGACAACACTGTGAAGCAGAAGTGATATGCCACTTGAATTAATAAAGGAAGTCAGTGGGGTGCCTGAAGTTCAACTGCTAAGCAAATTTCACAAAGTAGATTTCAAATCCCTACGACCGGGTTGTGATTATAGCAAGAAATATATCCAGGTAAGAATTTCCATAATTCAGAATGTTTTTTTCCCATCTAAAGTGAATGCTGATTTTTGTGGTGAATTTTTTTAATGGGAGCTGTTTTAAGAGTGATCTACCTGTGCCATAACATTTGAGACTGAATATTTTGATGATAAATTATTCTTAATTATGCGGCATTCACATAGGGTACGTGGATTGAATTTTTATGTAATAACACTGAAAGAAATGTTGGAGGTACAAAAATGAATAAATACATTCCCTGAATCTAAAGGTGATCACATTCTTGTGGGGTTTGACAGTTTGCCTAATCTCTAATTCTAATTAATGTATGTAGTATTAGCATTGTGATATGTGAACATTTAAGAGAGAACTTTTTGATTCTGACAAGTTAAGTCAGGAAAGTTGAGCTGCAACTTAGAGAATGACATATTATACCTTCCTTTTGAGTAAAAGCAGCCCTCTTGAGCATATTGATGAGTTTGGGTGTTACGCTAACAACTGTGGGGCCTTTACAAGAATTTAAGCAGGAGGAAGACATGATTCACTCTGAAATCTAAACTACTCTGCCTTCTGGGTGAAGAATGCGTTGGAGAGGACAAGATTAGAGGAAGGATATTTAGTTAAGAGGCAGTTGCAGTCATCTAGTGAAAGTTGTTGCTGGTCTGAACTGGTGGCAGAGGCACTGAAGAGAAGGAAATATAAAAAAATAGTAATAAAATAGTAACGACAATAACATAAGTTAACATTTATTGGGCTCTTTCCATGTGTTCGGTAGTATTCTAAGTGTTTTACATACATTAACTCATTTAATCATCACAAAATTCTCTGAGTTAGGTACGTTCTTCATCTGTAGAGGATGAGGATACTGTGTTTCAGAACAGTTAAGTAATTTGCATGAGAACTTATAGCTAATAAGTGGTAGAGCTGGAATTAGAACCTAGATGACCTGCTTCAGAGCTGACAGGTTAAAGAAAATGAACAAGTCTTGGAGAACAATTAGATATGGGGGGGCGAAGAACAGATCAAGAAACTTCCATGTGTCTGATTCCTGGTCACCATGAGGAAGACAATAGGTGGTGGACAGTTAGGGAGAAAGATGATGAATTCAATATGGGACTTCGAGATGAGCCATGATGAAAACTGGGCTAGCGGAGGGCTGTCTGACCAAGACTCATAGCGATCCTATAGGACAGATTAGAACTGCCCCATAGAGTTTCCAAGGAGTGCCTGGTGGATTCTGACTGCCGACCTTTTGGTTAGCAGCCTTAGCTCTTAACCACTACGCTATAGGGTCGCTTTGAGTCAGAATCATCTTTATGGCAGTGGGTTTGGTTTTTTGGGGTTTTTTTTTAGAGGGCTGTAGCTCTCAGTAATTAATTGATATCATCCAGTGGCTGCAACAATGGGCTCGAGATTAACGATTGTGAGGATGGCAGTGTTTCGTTCCATTGTACATAGGGTACCTGTGAGTTGGAACTGACTCGACGGCACCTAACAACAATAGTGGTGTTTTACAAGATTTTATTTACTTACATAGCAGTTAGAACTCAGGTGAATGGGATAAGGTTTGTTGTGGGGTTGACCTCCCTCAGATCCCTGTCCCAGGGTGAATTGATAAAGGAAATCTCTTCTCCACGTAGAAGGCTCCAAGTTTACATGGCAGGCGAAAGGCCCCAAGGCAGAGAGGTCTAGGGGTTTTGTACCTCAGAATTCATTATTGGGACGGTGAAAAGGAGTGAGAGGAAGGGGCCTTTGTTCTGCTGCTGCACCTAGCCTGACCATCCTGTTGCCGAGCTTGAAATTCAAACAGCATGGTAGTCGTTTGGGTGCATGTCCAGAGAGAACATTTCTTCCCCCACTGGCTATAAGATTAATTACTTTAGTACAATTAAATAGTTGTGTTACCAGGAGGGACCAGTCCCTGGAGAAGGACATCATGCTTGGTAGGTAGAGGTTCAGCGAAAGAGAGGAAGACCCTCGATGAGATGAGTTGACACAGTGACTGCAACAGTGGACTCAAACATAACAATGATTGTGAGGATGGTACAAAACCAGGCAGTGTTTCGTTCTATTGTGCATAGGGTGGCTATAGGTCAGAACCAACTCAACAACAACAACAAGTAGTCATAGGTAGTCATAGAGACAGAAAGTTACTGTGGGTCCAGAAAAGGGAGGAAGACTTCTCTGACAAGGAGAAGGGACTGGGGGGGTAGAGAGAAACCCAGTTCCCAGCCTCTTTACTGGAGAATGCTCTAAGCCCAAGGCCTCAGCTTAGGCAGCCTGGCTGGGAATCCTAAAGGCAGACTACCCTTCCAGCAGATGTGTTCAAGGGGTCATTGGAGTTATTCAAGGGGTTATGTTCAGTGGGAAAATGGATTTAGGAATCTGGAGTTCAAAGGGTCTCTTACTCAGGGAATTTTGAGCTAAAGAATAGAGAGTCAGTGAAAGAAGGTAGCAGGAATAAGCAACTGAGATGGTTTCAGAAAGTAGAGGAAATTGGGAGGAAGTAGGGTCTTAGATTCTTAGGGAGGCAAAAGTTTTAAGGATTGAGTAATATCAACTCATAGGTTGCTGTCTGGTAGGCACCCTCCTAAGTGCCCTTACGTATGTTATCTTTCTTAATCCTCATACGAACCTTGTTGTTACGTGCCACCGAGTCGGTTCCAATTCATAGCCACCCTGTGTACAACAGAACAAAACACTGCCTGGTCCTGTACCATCCTCATGATCGTTATGCTTGAGCCCATTGTTGCAGCCACAGTGTCAATCCATCTTGTTGAGGGTCTTTCTCTTCTTTGATGACCCTCTACTGAGCATGATGTCCTTCTCCAGGGACTGGTTCCAGCTGATAGAATGTCCAAAGTATGGAAGACAAAGTCTCTCCATCCATGCTTCTAAGGAACATTCTGGCTGTACTTCATCCAAGACAGAATTGTTCATTCTTCTAGTAGTATGTGATCCATACTCTTCTCCAATATTCTTCTCCAACACCATAATTCAGAGGCGTAAATTCTTCTCTGGTCTTCCTTATTTATTGTCCAGCGTTTGTATGCATATGAGGTGATTGACAATACCATGGCTTGGGTCAGGGTCACCTTAGTCCTCGAAGTAACATCTTTACTTTTTAACACTTTAAAGAGGTCTTTTAAAGTAGATTTGCCCACTGCAATACATCGTTTGATTTCTTGACTGCTGCTTCCATGGGCATTGATTGTGGATCCAAGTCAAATGAAATCCTTGACAACTTCAGTCTTCTATTTATCATAATGTTGCTTATTGGTCCAGTTGTAAGGATTTTTGTTTTCTCTATGTTGAGATGCCATCATAACGAATCATAATACTGACCTTCATCAGTATGTGCTTCAAGTCCTCTTCACTTTCAGCAAGCAAGGTTGTGTCATCTGCATAGTACGGGCTGTTAATGAGTCTTCTACCAATCCTGATGCCTCGTTCTACTTCATATAGTCCAGCTTCTTGGATTATTTGTTCAACATACAGATTGAAGAACCTTATAAAAAACCAGAAACCCATTGTCATTGAGTCTGTTCCAATTCATAGCAACTCTATAGGACAGAAAGAATTGTTCCATAGGGTTTCCAAGGAGCAACTGGTGGATTAGAACTGCTAACCTTTTGGTTAGCAGCCAAACGCTTAAACCACTGTGCCACTAGGGCTCCAAAGAACCTTTCCCATTTTTAGTTGGGAAAACATAGATTAAGTAGTCTATTCAGGATAAAGTAACTAGTATGTGGCTGAGCTGTGATTTGTATTCCCATTGTCTTTGCTATTAACCAAAGCAATATGTTGCTGTCAGAGGCTAATTCTGAGGTCTGAAAAGCATTTGTTTGATTTAACCACCAAGAAGTTATGATCACTTGGCAAGATTAGTTTAGCTTGAGCCCTGAGAAATAAATACATTTTTCAGTGATTTGAGGATAAAACGTTAGGTGAGAAAAATGAGGCAAGAAGTATCGTCCCAGAAATTTTGTTATGGTAGTTTTGGTATTCTTATTATGTGAGTCATAGCCCTAAAATGCAGATGGAAGTCTTTCTCATCCTAGTTAAGTCAGTTTTACATTTGGATAACAGTAACTGGCTTTTAAGGAGCTCTGGTTGTGCAATGGTTAGATGTTCAGCTGCTAACCAACAGGTCAGTGGTTAGAACCCGCCAGCGGCTCCCTGGAAGAAAAGACCTGGCTGTTTGCTCACGTAAAGATTACAGCTTGGGAAACCCTACGGGCCAATTCTACTGTGTTATACAGGGTTGATGTGAGTTGGAATCGACTTAATGGCAAATAACAACAGGCTTTTATGCTACCTAAAATCAACTCCATAACCAGTTCTCTTTTCTCATTGCCTATAATTGTACTAGAGTGAAACAAAACCAGTATGAATTCAGAAAAGCTATTCAGCTTTAAGAGTGTATCCACATTTACTTTCCTCCTCTATTCTGCTCTCTTGTCCCCAAAACACACCCATAAACCAGTCACACTCAAACTCACAGGCCAGTATCGCTAGCTTGCTCCTATAGCAGTTAAGCATGCTGAAAAGGAGTGTGAGCCCTGAAGTCAGGCTGCTCGAGTTCAACTGTAGGTCCACCATTTATTAGCTCTATGATTGGGAGAGTAATTTAGTCTTTCTATGCCTTATTTTCCTCATTTGTAAAACAAGGAAACCTTGGAGCAAAGTTGTAAGGATTAAAGAATTCTAAGCATTCAATTCATCCTGGTGGCACAGTGGTTAAGAGTTTGGCTGCTAACCAAAAGGTTAAAATCCACCAACCACTTCTTGGAAACTGTACGGGGCAGTTCTGCTCTGTCCTGTAGGGTCTCTATGAGTTGGAATCGACTCAGTGGCAACGGGTTTGATTTGATTTTGGTTTAAGCATTCAATAAATGCTATTTATTGTGGTAAAGATGATTACTTCAGCAAGTGTCTTTGTACGGTGAATTTGCCTGGCCTCTCAGTTTTTCAGGGGTGAAAATAACGTACATAGCCCCATTGACCAGCGACAGAATTTTTATGCAGGTAGTAAACCTCAGGGGTCCTGGTGGCACAGTGGTTAAGAGCTTGGCTGCTAACCAAAAAAAAGTCGGCATTTTAATTTACCAGCAGCTTCTTGGAAACCTTACAGGGCAGTTCTGCTCTGTCCTGTAGGGTTGCTATGAGTTGGAATCAACTTGATGGCAGTGGGTTTGTTTTGTTTTTGTTCAGTGAAGCTCAGTCTTCAAAGACTCTTGTACAAGCCCTTCCAAGGTCCTGAGAAGACCTTAGAAATGAGTTTACATATCCATGTATGTGTAATAAAGAATTTGGCTGATCTTTGTTCCTGTCTTTGGTTCCTGGGAGGAAGTGTTCAGACCCTTGACATTTTCTGAGTGATTGGAGTGTCTTTATTATTAATGGTGGGCCCTGGGCCCACCCTGGTAGTCTGTGCTAATGAGGTCACTCATGGTGGGTCTCTAGGTAGCTTGTGCTGATGAGGTGACTCATTAGAGGGGAGGAGACTAGAGATTGAGTTCAGCCAAGGGGCAGTGATTCAGTCAGCCATGCTCCTCCTCTGCCTGGTTAATTTATTATGTTTTATACTGAGCTCAACTGTGACTCTCTCCAAAAAAATTTAGCTGATTATTTCTCCGCTTCCTGGTAGTTGGTTAGAGATCCCTCTTCTCTTTTTATATGCTCAAGTGGTGCTTAATATATTGTATTATAGTTTTCTATTTTTGTCTCTGACTGAATAAATGAACGAGAGAAAGAACACATAACAGAAAGGGTGGTTGGCGTGTTCATTAGGCACGGCTGAATCCCCAGTGGGATGCTAACATAGAAAGCAAGTTGTTGGACTGAGGGGAGAATTGCGAGGCTGAGCTGAGAGGCCTGCTAGTAAAAGACAAAAAAATAATGCCACATTTCAGTACATTAAATAATGTACTTAATACTTTCCATATAGACATTTGTTTGCTGTGTCTTTTATCCTTTATTTTCCATTTTTATGTTATTTCCTTTCATTTGAAATAAGGTTTTATGGACTACAGTTACATCTACTACTTCACTGTGGTTAAAGTCTTTCAAAGGTTGGCTGCATTCTCAAACTCATTTTACAGTCGGGTGGTTAGTGTGACATTTCGGGCATAACTGTATGTAGTAGTACAGTGCTGGGGTTTGACTCCTTTTCTTTCCCACAAATGGTAATAATTACTGAACTGCATCTGGTTTTGACATTCTTTTCTTACCTTTGTGTTAGTGTCACAGCTGAGGAACATTGAACTTATCCAACCCCCAGCCTTATAAGAGATGGTATGTTTTTAATGTATGTATTTATTCATTTTTATCCTGAAAAAAAGTGAGATTTCTAGAATAGAGGAGGACCATTATTATTACTTTCAGCAACAACTGCATCAGTTCCCCAAGCCCCATTTTACTTATTCAAGGCGATTCGCTGAGGGCTAATGTCATCCTGTGCTCGTAAAGGGGACTTCTTGCACCTTAGGAGAAGGATCCCAAAATTACGAATTTGAGCCTTTATAAAGGACAGCTGTGCAGCTTCACCCTCCCCACCTGAGAGAGGAGGAAAAACTAATCTCTCTAATGTACATACCTCCTGTGGAATCTAAAGGAATGGCGCTAGGTTCCATCTCCTACTGGAATGTAAACACACACCTCTGAGGAGATAAATCTCTCTGAAGTCTGTCCCTTTCAGTCATACTTTAACTTCCAGAGCTTGTCCTTTAACTCAGTTTCCATTTTTCTTTACTCAGAAAGCCCTAACCCTGCAGAAACATGAAACTATATTGATTCTTGACCACCATCCCCCTTTTTTATAGTTTGACTTCAGGCAGATTTTTTACGTATGCGGTATATGCCATTCCATCAGTCATTCTAAGTAATCTCACTGACGGGCTAGGACCCAATCTGTTCAATTTGTTTTATAAGCACTTACCAAAGCTGTGGTTAGCAGGATGAGGCCAGTCTGCTCTATTGATCTCGGCTGTGCCTTCCTCCCCACCCTGCCCCGGGAGTCCTGGATTTACCCATTAACCATCTGGATCTACCTTGGAAAGCCAGGTGACTCTCTCCATAGGTTTCTGTATTGGTCTTTCCTGCCCAAGGTATTAAACCAGGTACAGAAGGATATATTAATAATTTGCACAGGCTTTGCCTTGGCCTGCAAGCAGGAAGTCTGGCAAATCCTAGTATTCATTACAGCTCTGGCCAGTGAGTTGAGGTTGACCTGAATGCCTTCAGCACTGAGATGGTGACATTGATTGCTCTGCTAAAGTCAGGGACAGAATTCATACCAGCTTCCTAATGAAATAATTCCCATTGGAGGGACTTTCCTGATCTACTGGGGGCATTTTCTTAAACACCTGAATGTTTTTATAACTATATGGGCAAGTCACTGTTTTTGTGGTTAATTTCACATAAGGAACACAATTCTGAGGACACACATGGTGCCCCTGGAAACAGTCTAAACTTGTTGGGGACCCCTCCAAGAAGGACATATGGATCAGTCAGGTAGCACAGGTTGACAAGATCCCCGCATTGTGCTCCTGTCAGTTGGTAAGACTCCCAGTTCGGTTCCAGTAATTTAGTTCATTCAGTCCTTGTTTCCAGAGGGACTGCCACTGCCTGAGGGCAGTCAGTCTGTCCAGCTTGTCTAATTTGTTCACCTTATAAAGTGTGAAGGACCCAAAAAAACCCAGTGCCGTGGAGTCGATTCCGACTCATAGCGACCCTATAGGACAGAGTAGAACTGCCCCATAGAGTTTCCAAGGAGCGCCTGGTGGATATGAAGTGCCGACCCTGTAGCACTTAACCACTATGCCACCAGGGTTACATTTGGAGGTATTCTACAGGTGAGGTGCAGAAGCTAGGCCATCCCCTGCTGTCTCTTGTTTCAGGTGGAGAATGGTAGGCTCAGCAGGTGGTTTGCTTTCAAAGCTTGCAGCATTTGTGAGAGCTGCACCAGCACGTGTTCCTTTGGGAGGAGGGGAAGGCTCCTGGAGCAGTTCTAAAAGGCAAAGATCCCTAATGCCGCTCAGGAGCTAAGGGTTCCCTCCTCAGATGCCAGGGATCCTTCCCTAGGTGCTTGGGTTTTTCGTTCTCTCTCCATTGTATCAGTGTTACATTTGAGCAACCATGCCTTCACATTTTTTCCATTCTCCTCTTCTCAGACCTTTCTTTGAGTTGGGTCAGGTATAAGAGGAACAGAAACATTCATTTCAAGTTTAATTTAAATAAAGCGAGAATTTAATGTTGTGGTTCTCTTGATTGTTTTGTGTCTTGACAGCTTGTTGACTTCTGCTTTTTTTGTATGCCTCCTATTTGGTGGTGGTGGTAGTGGTTGTTGGAAGTCTTAGATCTCATGTAGGACAGTGGCAGCTGAAAGAAGTAGTTTTTGTTTTTTAGTTTTTATTGTGCTTTAAGTGAAAGTTTACAAATCAAGTCAGTCTCTCATACAAAAACTTATATACACCTTGTTGTGTACTCCTAGTTGCTCTCCCCCTAATGGGACGGCACATTCCTTCCCTCCACACTCTACTTTTGTGCCCATTCGGCCAGCTTCTGACCCCCTCTGCCCTCTCATCTCCCCTTGAGACAGGAGCTGCCCACATAGTCTCATGTGTCTACTTGATCCAAGAAGCTCACTCTATACCAGTATCATTTTCTATCCCATAGTCCAGACCAATCCCTGTCTGAAGAGTTGGCTTTGGGAATGGTTCCTGTCTTAGGCTAACAGAAGGTCTGGGGACCATGATCCCCGGGGTCCTTCTAGTCTCGGTCAGACCATTAAGTCTGGTCTTTTTATGAGAACTTGAGGTCTGCATTCTACTCCTCTCCTGCTCCTTCAGGGGTTCCCTGTTGTGTTCCCTGTCAGGGCAGTCATCGGTTGTAGCCACGCACCATCTAGTTCTTCTGGTCTCAGGCTGATGTAGTCTCTGGTTTATGTAGCCCTTTCTGTCTCTTGGGCTCATAATCACCTTGTGTCTTTGGTGATCTTCTTTCTCCTTTGATCCAGTGGGTTGAGACCAATTGATGCAAAAGATGGCCACTTGCTAGTGTTTAAGACCCCAGATGCCACTCTCCAAAGTGGGATGCAGAATGTTTTCTTAATAGATTTTATTATGCCAATTGATCTAGATGTCCCCTGAAACCGTGGTCCCCAAACCCCGACCCCTGCTACGCTTGCCTTCGAAGCATTCTGTTTATTCAGGAAACTTGTTTGCTTTTGGTGTAGTCCAGTTGTGCTGACCTCTCCTGTATTGTGTGTTGTCTCTCCCTTCACCTAAAACAGTTCTTATCTCCTGTCTGATTAGTGAAAACCCCTCTTCCTCCCTCCCCACTCTCGTAACCATCAAAGAATATTTTCTTCTCTGTTTCAACTATTTTTTGAGTTCTTATAATAGTGGTCTCATACAATATTTGTCCTTTTGCAACTGACTAATTTCACTCAGCATGATGACTTCCAGATTCCTCCATGTTATGAAATGTTTTCACGGATTCGTCATTGTTCTTTATTGATGGGTAGTGTTGCATTGTGTGAATATACCATAATTTATTTATCCATTCATCTGTTGATGGGCATCTTGCTTGCTTCCATCTTTTTGACATTGTAAGCAGTGCTGCAACGAACAGGGGTGTGCATATATCTGTTCGTGTATAGGGTCTTATTTCTCTAGGATATATTCCAAGGAGTGGGATTTCTGAACTCTATGGTAGTTCTATTTCTAGCTTTTTAAGGAAGTGCCAAATCGATTTCCAAAGTGGTTGTACCATTTTACGTTCCCGCCAGCAGTGTATAAGCATTCCAGTCTCTCCACAAACTCCAACATTTATTATTTTGTGCTTTTTGGATTAATGCCAGCCTTGTTGGAGTGAGATGGGATCTCGTTGTAGTTTTGATTTGCATTTCTCTAATGGCTAACGATCGTGAGCATTTCCTCATGTACTATCTACCTGAATGCCTTCTTTAGTGAAGTGCCTGTTCATATCCTTTGTCCATTTTTTAATTGGGTTGTTTGCCTTTTTTTGTTGAGTTTTTGCAGTGTCGCGTGAATTTTAGAGATCAGATGCTGACTGGAAATGTCATAGCTAAAAACTTTTTCCCAATCTGTAGGCAGTCTTTTTACTCTTGGTGAAGTCTTTGGATGAGCATAGGTGTTTGATCTTTAGGAGCTCCCAGTTATCTAGTTTCTCTTCTGCATTGTTAGTAAGCTTTTGTATACTGTTTATGCCGTGTATTAGGGCTCCTAGTGTTGTCCCTATTTTTTCTTCAATGATCTTTATTGTTTTAGATTTTATGGTTAGGTCTTTGATCCATTTTGAGTTAGTTTTTGTGCATGGTGTGAGGTATGGGTCCTGTTTAATTTTTTTACGGATGGATATCCAGTTATGCCAGCACCAATTGTTAAAGAGACTATCTTTTCCCCATTTAACAGACTTTGGGCCTTTGTTAAATATCAGCTGCTCATATGTGGATGGATTTATGTCTGGATTCTCAATTCTCTTCCATTGGTCTATGTATCTGTTGTTGTACCAGTACCAGGCTGTTTTGACTACCGTGGCAGTATAATAGTTTCTAAAATCAGGTAGAGTGAGGCTTCCCACTTTGTTCTTCTTTTTCAGTAATGCTTTACTTATCTGGGGCCTCTTCCCTTGAAAGAAATAGTTTTTGTCCGTGGAAACATTCACCCTTTCCTTCTGCTAGGCCTTAATGTGATGCATTGAGTTAATCTAGTCAGTTGTTGAGTTGGGTTTGTGGTTTGTTGTTGCTGTGGTACAGTGGTTAAGTGCGTGTCTGCTAACCAAAAGGTCGGTGGTTTGAACCTGCCAGTTGCTCCATGGAAGTAAGATGTGGCAGTCTTCTTCCGTAGAGTACAGCCTTGGAAACCCTATGGGGCAGTTCTACCCTGTCCTATAGGGTCGCTGTGGGTTTGGTTTGGTCAGGTTACTTGAATACATTACAGGCTTCAAGCGTCTCTAGAGTTACTTTGTATTTTAGGATGGGGCTCGTTGGCCAGAGGATTTCATTTTTACCCCTACCCTTACTTTTAGGCCTTTCCTATAGGGTTGGTATGAGTCAGAATCGACTGGACGGCACTGGGTTTGGTTTTTTTTATCTTCATGCTTTGCATCACAGAAGGTCTCCATGCTCTGGAGCCTTTCCCAGTAGTAGGCCATGTTACTTTTACTAGCCTCCTGATGGGGAGTGGTCTCTCTTGTTCTGATTAAGCCTCCTGGTGACAGGTATTGTGTTCATGGGTCTTGTGGGTGAGGCCTTCTCCGTAAACCTGCCCTGCCCCTCCCTGTAAGTCTAGGCCTTCCCACCTGTGCATCTTTTCCTGCTCATCCCTACAGGGCTAGAAGGTGTATTTCTGGTCCCCTCATCTAGCTGCAAACTCTTTTTTTCTTTGTAGGGAACAGTATTACAAGTGAAAATGAGACAAGGAAAAGTTGGTCTAGTTCAGGTTTATCTGTGATATGAGAAATTGATAGTACTTAACCAATAGGATTGTTCAAGGAATTAAATTATGAACCCAGTTCTCTAAGTGTGACAAGTTTGTTGCCCTTCTCCCAGCAGTTTAAGGCTTTTGGGGTGAACAAAAAAGATAAGGGAGAAAGATCCAGGCAGGATTTTGTGCCTTTTCTGTAGTTACTGCTGCCACCCTGGCCCCCTCCTGGCCTTAACCTGGAGAAGAGCTTGAAAGTGGTTAGGAATTCCCCTTGTATATGCAGCTCCCAGGGGCTTCATGTTCTTTTCCTAGCCCATTCTTGGCCTTTGGCAATTCATTAATAATGTTAGATGAATTTTTCTTACACTTGTCTGGTAGCATTTGCCGTTTGTCTTAGGTATGCAAGTGCTTCTCTCGTTCTGTCCTTGGAGGCACCTTTCTCCTTAGATTTCTGGTTATTTGGTTGCCCCGTGATCTAAACTCTCTGGTGGGCCAAGAAAAATTTAAAAAATTGGAGATCGTCCAACTTTTTGTTAAGTGTGAAAGGTGTACTCTTTCTAGCTTTCTACCACCTATGTAGAACTATTTACCTTTACTTTTGACTGTTTGGGGCCCTGGTGGCCAAGTGATTAAGAGCTATGGCTGCTAAACAAAACGTTAGTAGTTCAAATCCACCGGATGCTCCTTGGAAACCCTATGGGGCACTTCTACCCTATCCCATAGGGTCGCTATGGGGTGGAATCCATGGCAGTGGGCGTTTAATGGGCTTTTTACTGTTATTCATTATTTACTGTTGATAGGCTTATTTGTATTTTCTTATTTTTATCTGTAAGTAATACTGATGTGTCAACATAGCTTTTTATTGTTGACTACATCAAAGTGTGGAATATTAGTGTGGGACATATGTACTATAGGATCTATTTTTAAACTCCATAAATTAGATTTCTGTGTGAAAGTTTTCAGAGTCCAATAATATATTTACTCATAGAGTGATTAAAATTTAGAATCAGAAGAAATTCTAAAAACTATCCAGATTAAACTTTTCCTTTTATGTGAGACTGAGTAAATGACTTTTTTTTTAAGCTAACAGAGCTGGTTGGTTACAGAAGCAGAACTCAGACTAAAATGTACTTGTATCTTAGTCCGTGTATTTATCCATGACGTCCTAATTTAGGAGATTATTATTTGGTACTTTTTCATTTTTCTTTATTAGACCTTCATTTTTTTCTAGGAGCACCCTCCTCATTTTTTTCTTTAGTAGGGAACAGTATTACAATTAAAATGAGACTGGGAAAAGTTGGTCTAGTTCATCTGTGACTGAGGAATTGATAGTACTTAACCAATAGGATGGAAACCCTGGTGGCGTAGTGCTTAAGTGCTACGGCTGCTAACCAAACGATTGGCAGTTCAAATCTGCCAGATGCTCCGTGGAAACTCTATGGGGCAGTTCTACTCTGTCCTATAGGGTCGCTATAAGTCGGAATTGACTCGACAGTACTGGGTTTGGTTTTTTTTTTGGTGACCAATAGGATTGTTTAAGGAATTAAATTATGAACCCAAAATGTCTTTATGCCCTCTGGTTTTTCTCTAGAAAAATGAATTCAGCACTGTTTTATGACTTAAAAACAGTTAGTTGAACACAGTACTTTTTTTTGAAAGGTAAAGCTCTTTATTGCCTTAAAATATTTTTCTGAGTTTTCCTTTTATCTTGGTATTATAACAGGCTCTTTTGGCTCTTCTGTATAACTGTTTTTCTCTCATTTCAGGGAAAACTTTCACTTATCTCTTCTTTAACTTATCGTGGAAATGGAACAGCTGTTTTGAAAATTGAACTCCAAGGTATATATCATAAGCAGATTGTATTTCTGCTTAGCTTCTTGCCGGTAATCTAAATGGCAACTTCATATATATGTACATGTACATATATGTGTTTAATAGATACTACAGAGTAGCATAAAATACACAAATTGAAAGGTTAACCTTTTCCTCTCTTAAAAGTTTTTTTTCAATATCAGCATCTGACTCTTCCCCACCCCTGACCCTGCAATTGCTTCTGTTCAAGTTCTTTTAACAGCATATGGAAACTATTGCAGTTGTTAACTGGACTCTTTACTTCTAGTTTCACTAATGTGACCTAAACACCTTAGCAGACTTAACCTTCCTAAAACTCTGCTTTCAATACGCCACTTCTTACATATGATTAAATAATTGTGTCTCCCTGATAACTTTCAGATAACCTTGGTAAGCTAGGAGGAAGGCTACTTCGAACACTTGGAAACCAAAGTAGATCTCATATGAAGCCTGAAATTGGTTCGAAGGATGGTTTGGAGCAGTGAATGGGAAGCAAACATTGAATTATAACATTCTACGATTGTCGAACCAACTATGTGCCAGCCACTATTCTAGGTACTGGGGACACAGCAGTAACCAAAACAAAGTCCCTGCCTAGGTGGAGTTTACATTTTAGGGGAATAAAGAAATTCAATAAATAATTGCATAAAATAATGTTAGGTAGAAATAAGTGGTCTGAAGAAAAGTGAAGCAAGTTAAAGTGGTAGAGAGTGAAGCACTTGCCACCTAGTTGATTCCTACTCATGACGACCTCATGTGTTTCAGAGTGGAACTGCACTCCATAGGGTTTTCAGTGGCTGTGATCTTTTGGAAGTAGATCGCCAGGCCTTTCTTCCATGACACCTCTGGGTGGATTTGAACCGCCAAGCTTTTGGTTAGTAGCTGATGACTTAACTGTTTGCACTACCTAGAGACTGCACAGAAAGTAAACGTATTATAAATAAATTTTCTGAGTAAATTAATGTAACTACATTTATCAACTACTGGATATTTGCAGAAAATTGAGCTACTTCAGGAGAGGGTTTTTCTTTTTTTGTATTTCCAGTAGTTAGTGCCTTGTACATAGCAGAAGCTTGGTAAATGATTGTTAAATTACTGATAAGGGTCAGGCAAGGAGCTCTGATGGTATAGTGATTAAGCACTCAGCAGCTACTCTGGAGGTTCAGCTGTTTGAATCCACCAGCTGCTCTGTGGGAAGAAGATGTGACAGTCCATTTCCATAAAGATTACAGCCTTAGAAACCGTGTAGAGCAGTTCTACTCTGGCCTACAGGGTCGCAATGAGTTGGAATCAACTAGATGGTGGTGGGTTTTGGTTTGAGGTATTTGCAGAAAATTGAGTTACTTCAGGAGAGAATCTTTTTTCCCTTTTTTGTATATCCAGTGGTTAGTGCCTTGCACACAGCAGAAACTTGGTAAATAAATTTTTAAATGACTGATAAGGGTTAGGCAAGGAGCCCTGGTGGCACATTGGTTAAGTGTTTGGCTGCTAACCAAAAGGTTGGCAGTTTGAACCCACCAGCCGCTCCACAGAAGAAAGATGTGGCAGTCTGCTTCTGTACAGATTAAAGCCTTGGAAACCCTGTGGGGCTCCTCTGTTCTACTCTGGCCTTATAGGGTTTCTGTGAGTCAGAATCAACTTGACAACAATAGGTTTTTAAGGGTCAGGCAGGGCCATTTATTAAGTAAAAAAAAAGGCACAATTTTGGACTTCTCCTTTGTGATCTCAGGGAGAGAAGTCATTCATTCAAAAAAGAAAGTTAGCACATTGGTGAATACAGTATGACATGGTGCCCATGAATTGTAATTTCAGTCAATCAAGGTACATTTCTTGAAGGCACTGGTTTTTTTTTAGTGCGCGTAAATATGTAATGTGCGTATAGAAAGATAGACAAATCATAAGAGTACCCAATAATTTTTACAAAGAGAACACACATTTATAATTAGCATTCCAATCAAGAAAAGACCATCTGTGAGCATCCCAGAAGCTTCCCTTCTAGTCACTCTTTTCCCTAAGTGAACCTATTCTCCTTACTTACAGTCCCATAGATTAGTTTGCCTGTTTTTGGAATTTATATAAGTTGAGTTATATAGCATGATCTCTGTTGCATCTGGATCCTTTCACTAAATATTATGTTTATGAGGTTTTGGTTTTTAAGTTCTTCTCATTACTCTCTAGTATTCCATTGTGTGGATATTGTACAATTTATTTATCTTTTCTACTGTTGTGTTCGTTTTGTTGTACATAGGGTTGCTATGAGTCAGCCGACTCAGTGGTGTCTCACAACAACTGTTGATGAGCAATTGGTTACTTTCATGTTTTTGGTGATACCAAATAGTGCTTTCATGAACATACTTATACATGGTTTTGGCAGATGTGTGCATTCATGTTGCATGTGTATACCTAGTAGTGAAATTGCTGTCATAGGACATACATATGTTTACCTTTAGAATATACTGATAGATGCTTTCCTAAAGTGGTTTTGCCAGTTTACATTCCCACAAACAGTGATGAAATTTTGGGTTGTTCCACATGGTCATCAACACTTCATAGTTTTCATTTTTTTAATTTATGTTATCCAGTGGGTATATAACACCAGTTGATGATGAAAGCACTTAGGCAGCCAGGAATATAAGAAAGCTTCCTTAATCTGTCAAAGAGTGTCTGCAAAAATTCTACAACAAATGCCATGGTTAATGGTGAAGTATTGAAAGCTTCCCCTCTGAGATCCGGAATGTGACCTGTCACTACTTGTACTCAACATTTTGCGGGAGGTCTTAGTGAGGACAATAACTAAGAACAAAGAAATAAAAGGAATAAAAACCAGAAAGGAATTAGTAGAACTGTCATTGTTGACAGATGACATGACTGTGTATGTAAAATATCTAAAAGAATTTATGGAAAAAAATGCAGGATGTAGCAAGTAAATTTAGTCAGGTTGCTGGATAAAAAGGTCAGGATACAAAAATCAATTTTATTTTTATATACCAGCAGCAGCCAAATGATTTTGATTGCAGTTGTGTTGACTCTGTAGATAAATTGAGGACAAGAGATATTTTAATAGTATTCAGGTTTCTGATCCATGAGCTTGGTATAAATCCCTATATTTAGTTCATTGATGTTTCTTAATAATGTCTTATAGTTTTCATTGTACATATTTTGCACATATTTTGTTGATTCCAAAGTATTTCATACTCTTTGATGCTATTGCTAGTGTTTCTTTTTTGCTTTGTTTCCAATTTCTAGTTGTTTGTTGCTAGAGTATAGAAATGCAATTGAATTTTGTATGTTGAACTTACGCTTTGCATCCTCGCTTAACTTTCTTATTAGTTCTAGTACCTTTTGTAAATTCCTTAAAATTTCCTGCAGAGATCGTTATGCCATATGTGATTTAAAACAGCTTTCTTCTAACCTCTTAGCTTTCCAACCTATAAGCCTTTTATTTCTTTTTCTTTATTCACTACATTGGCTAAAACTTCAGTATTATGTTGAATGAGATTTTAAATGACTGCAACTTAAAGGGCTCATTTAAAATATGCGAAGTAAGAATTATGACTTGTAATTTTTATGTTGTAAATTTAGATTATTAGATTTCTCTAGAGTGACTGAATTGTTTTAATGCTGGGAATTTTAGATTTCTTGTCTTTAGGGAAGAAGATTATGTTTTTATGAAACTTAACCTAATAAATATATAGTGTTTGTTGCTTGTTAGTGCGTTTTTTTTGTAACCTAATTGTTTCATTAAGATTTTATCTAGACAAATGTGGTTTTCTCCCCCAGCACCCATAGTAAAGAGAAAAGGACCAGAGTGTGCTGTTATGAACCCAGCTATCTGTAATTTTAACAGTGAGAATTACTGGAGGAATAAGGAATGAATAATCTAGGGTAACTGTAGTTTACTAAAATTGAAGTTCAATAGAAATGAATTATTTTGAAGGTGATCTGTTATATACTTCTAAATTGAATAATTAGTACTTTATTCGATTTATTTTGGTTATAAGCATGGAAAAGGAAACAGTGGAAGATACATTTTGGCAATACTTAAAGTATTAGAGTAAACTAAAAGTGAATTATAAGCACTTAAATTATTAGTCCTTATAGTTACATTTTAAAGTAGCTATAGTTTTTAGAATGTAGTTGTCATCAATTGTGTGTATTAGACTGCCGTACGCTAATAAGTGCTTTTCTCCGTGCATGTGTTTTTCTCTCTAGAAAAAGAAAATTCAAATTCGGAGGTCAACACCATCAATGTATTGTTTTTTGGAAAGCTAGCAAAGGATTGTGCGGACGTTTTCTATCAAGGGGTAAAATATTTTTATATTGCTTTGAAAGTAGATTTACAGTTACATTGATGATGATTCGTTATATATTTGCAGGTATGTTAAAAATGATACTAAAAGCAAAATCTTTAAAATTGCTGCAGTCTTAAGAGATTATGAAAACTATCACTAACATAAAAAAGCACAGTTCTTTCTCTCACTTAATTTTAATTTTTAGCATCCTACAGACTTTCTTAAAGATATGTACAATACCTAGATGTAATAGAAAGTGAGAATCCTCTTTGGCCGCAGAGAGCAGCACTGTCTTTAGAACTTTTTGTAACAGGTAAATGTTCTGTATCTGTGCTGTCCAGTTTGGTAGCCAGTAGTCATATGTGGCTCTTGAGTACTTGAAATGTGGCTAGTGTCATGGTGCAACTGAATTTTTTAGTTTAATTTTTAGTAATTTAAATTTAAATAACCACGTGTGGCTAGTCCATATTGTATTGGGCAACACATCTCCAGGTATGAACCACTGTTTAGTGTATAACCTTAGAGATTTTTTTGTTTGTACATTAAAATGATTTTCTTTAAGAATCGTATGGCCATAATTGGAGATCCCTGAGATATTTGCAAAATTAAATTTTGGAGTTACTACTATGAAAACATATAACTATTAAGTAGATTGTTGAGTCAGCAGAAATTCTTGAAATAAGCTGTTTAGAGTTAGAGAGTTCTTCTAAAATAATGCTGTTACAGAAATATTAGATATATGGCTTCAATTCCTTTTGATTTATGGTTGTTACTAACAAGTAAATGATGTAAGTAAAAAATATTCTGGTTTTCGCGAAATCACACAGTCAAATGAGATTGTTCTGTGTTTCTCTCCGTTTACACTCACTTGGGCACAGTCAACATTTATTAACGGCTGACATTTTGTTAAACGCTGTGCTAGGCTCTGGAGAAACCAGAATGAATAAGTTACAGTGCTTGTCCTTATGGAGCTCACCATCTCCAGTCTAATGGGAAATGATTTGATAGGGGGACTATAATAGAGTTATAATAGCAGCATCAATAACGGTGAATCTACCTGGAAGATTTGGGAAAAATAACGAACGGTGAACAACTTTGCTTTTCTGCTGAGCATTTTATTTATTAGTTCTAAAAGTTGTCATAATGGCAAATTTCAAGTATATATACGAAGCCCTGGTGGCGTGGTGGTTAAGTGCTAGAGCTGCTAACCAAGAGGTCGGCAGTTCAAATCCACCAGGTGCTCCTTGGAAACTCTATGGGCTAGTTCTACTCTGTCCCCATAGGGTCTCTGTGAGTTAGAATAGACTCGACGAAAGTGGGTTTGGTTTTTGGTACAGAAACATTGAGAATTATATAATGAATTTCCATATACCTATTGTCTAATTTTGACAGTTATCAACATATACCACTTGCCCTTGAGTTGACTCTGACTCATATCAGAGTAGAACTGTGTTCCATAGAGTTTTCGGTGGTTAATTTTTCAGGAGTAGATCATCAAGCTTTTTTTCCAGGGTACCTCCAGGTGGACTTGAACTTCTAACCTTTCGGTTAGCTACCGAGCACGTTAACTGTTTGCACCTCACAGGGATTCCTGTCAGCATACAGGCTATCCACATACAGGCTAGCTTATTTTATCTGTTTTCATCATTTATTTGCTTTACTGCCACATATTATTTTGAATAAAATTCCAGGAATTACATGGCTTAAAACATAAAAATTTTAGTATATAAAAGAGAAAGATACCTAAAATTATTCATTTATGTGTACCTTAGTTTTACTCAAGTAACGCACACCTTCTGCTTTTGTGTGCCAGCCGTGCTTGCCCCCCGCAAGGTATTTTTGTAAGTGTGCCATGCTGATTCTTTTTTTACAGCAACATGTGGAAGAGGACTGGCATGGCATTGCTTACAAGGGTACATCCTGGGGAAGAGGGCACAGCCGGCAAACAAACACAGAAAGCACCCGTTATTTGTGTAAATATATGGTACACATAAATGTATAATTTTCGGAATCTTTTATTTTATATTCAGGAGCTTCTCCTGAATGTATAAAGACCAAAACTAAAGCATTGGTGGACTTCCCATGGAATTGATTAGCTGTGCTTGTGTGCATGGGGTGGGGTACTCTGCAGTACTGGAGGCAACACTTAGCAGATAACCAAAACCAAACCAAACCCAGTGCCGTTGAGTCGATTCCGACTCATAGCGACCTGATAGGACAGAGTAGAACTGCCCCATAGAGTTTCTAAGGAGCGCCTGGTGGATTCAAACTGCCGACCCTTTGGTTAGCAGCCGTAGCACTTAACCACTATGCCACCAGGGTTTCCACTTAGCAGATATGTCTGTAAAAACATGTTCACTAAGTCCTAAGTTTGAATTTTTGTTAAATGCAAAACATTATTTGTTCTCACTTTTTTCTACATTAAGTCAAATCTGAGTAAAAACAGCTGTTCTTGGGTATTAAGTGTTCCTATAATTTGCTGATCTATAGCATGTGTGTCAGATGTTCATTTGACACTCTGAAATGTGTTATGTAGGAAAGTGAACTTTCCTTCCTACTTTATGTAGGAAGAGCGTTACAAGCATATTCTGAAATATTTTCTTGCCCTTTAAAATACTTATTTTTTAAAGCATTTAATTCTGTATCTTAATTTAGAGAAACATTATGGCAGATTGCTGACGTAGCAAGAAATAGAAGTTATGCTGAAATGTTTGCCTAAAACTTAAGTCACAAAATCCTCTTTTGTTGGTATTTTGTAATAAGCAAATAAGCACATAAACACCAAGATTGTACAGAAATTTATTATAATATTTTTACCTTCCTGATTTCCTCAGATCAGAATATTTATAGTTCGTAACTTCTTTTAATAAGGCAAGCTTGAACATCATCTTTCAGTCCTTTAAAAATTTTTTCTCTCAATTTATCAGCTGATAAGTATAGTATAGCATAGTATCTAGTAGTAGATAAGTACAACCAGAATGTTTCTGAGAAGCGAGGGTAATGAGACTTCAGCTCTCTTACTTTGGGCATGTCAACAGGAAAGACCAGTTTCTAGAAAAGGACATCATGTTTGGTAAAGTAGAGGGTCAGTGTAAAGGAGAGACACCCGCAGTGAGATGGGTGGACTCAGTAGCCGTGATAATGGACTCAGATATACCAACAGTCATGTAGATGGCCCAGGAGCAGGCAGAATTCCTTCTGTTATACCTAAGGTTGCCGTGAGTCAGAACCCATTCTACGGCAACAACATTTGATGAGTGGATTTGTGCCATTTGTCCTGTTAGATGAATTACTTAATAATTATAATAGTGCTAGGAGTGAGGAATGTGCTCAGGACTAATCTTCAACCAGTGAGCACAGGTATTTGGCTGTACTGGTCGTAAAATATTAAAGTAATTCTATAGAGAATGGTGAATAACTGCCGTTTGGAGTTTCCCAAGCATTCCTTACCATTTCAGCCCCTGGGACCCCTGACCTGAACAGGCAGTGCTTTATTCCTGCCCCCATCCCTGCTTGCCCCATGTGTGGGAGAGACTGTGCCTCTGATGGTAGTCCTGCCACTCTGGTGGATACTTAGCGTTGCCCTTCTGGCCTTCTGAGGCTGTGGCCACCACCTGGCTTTGTAGGAACTAGGGCCTCTATGGCATCCCCTACTAGCCTTTTGTATTGTAAATATTATCTCTCTGTGTCTCTGTTTCCCAGAGGGGAATGTAAGAGTATCAGTGTGTATTCATTCAGTCACTCACACATTTTTTCAGCAAATACTTATCGAACACCTGTTATGGGCCAAGGCCTGTTCCTGGGCACTGGTGATTTGAACAGACAAATTTTCATTCTTATGCAGCTTACTTTTTGGTTGTGAAAGACAATAAGCAGATAAGTAAATCAGTGTATAATTGTTCAAGTGACAAACATTGGTATGGAGAAAATAAATCAGTAGAAGAGAGATAAGGTGTGAGGATGAGAAAGGAAGGGAAGATATGTTTTTATCTTATGGTAAAAGAAAGACTCTGATAAGGTGACATTTGAAAAGTGACTTTAGGAAGTGATGAAGTGATACTTTTAGACATTTGGAGTCAAAGTACCAGTAATCAGCACGCGCAAAGGCTCTGAAGTATGAGCACACATTCCAGGCATAGCAAGGGGACCAGAGTGCATGAATTGTGGGGGAAAGTAGATGAGATGCCATTGGAGGCGATGGTGAGTGTGGTGAGCGATCATGGAGGTAGGACATTATGACATTCTGGATTCCATGAGTTGGAACAGCAATAGAAAGTATAGGCACTGGCATGACCTGTTTGTTTGTTTGTTTGTTTTTGCATATAGGCACATGCTTGTACATTCACTACCTGATGGAGAGTCAAGAACGCAGATTTATAGCCTTTTAATATTACATGTAATCAGCTACGAAGTACTTACCAGATTGTTTCTTAGATTTTAAAATTCTGGTGTTTGGGTTTATGACAGTTTCGAGTTGCCCTGCTTACCTCAAGGAGATGCTACTAGACGTGACACACAAATCTGAGGTTGTGTGAAATTATAGATGACAAGCTGAAGGTCAAATTGCTGTTTAATGATAGAGTTAGCCTTCCTAGGCGTTTTCTATCAGCAGCTCTATTTAAGTGTTTAGTGCTTAGTCTTGTAGGGTAAAAACATTCATAAAGTTTAGAAAAGCGAGAGAAAGTTTTGTTTGGCATATATTCAAAAAAACAGGAGTGGGAAGTCAGACAAGCGTGCTGCCAGAGCCATGTCCACCTGCATCCAAGGAAACTGCAGAATAGATGAAAGTGGGAAAGTGGACGAGCATGCTGCTGGAGCCATGTCTGCCCATTCCAAGTGGACGAGCGTGCTGCTGGAGCCATGTCTGCCCATTCCAAATGGACGAGCATGCTGCTGGAGCCATGTCTGCCCATTCCAAGTGGACGAGCATGCTGCTGGAGCCGTGTCTGCCCATTCCAAGTGGACGAGCATGCTGCTGGAGCCGTGTCTGCCCATTCCAAGTGGACGAGCATGCTGCTGGAGCCGTGTCTGCCCATTCCAAATGGACGAGCATGCTGCTGGAGCCGTGTCTGCCCATTCCAAATGGACGAGCATGCTGCTGGAGCCGTGTCTGCCCATTCCAAATGGACGAGCATGCTGCTGGAGCCATGTCTGCCCATTCCAAGTGGACGAGCATGCTGCTGGAGCCGTGTCTGCCCATTCCAAATGGACGAGCATGCTGCTGGAGCCATGTCTGCCCATTCCAAATGGACGAGCATGCTGCTGGAGCCATGTCTGCCCATTCCAAATGGACGAGCGTGCTGCTGGAGCCGTGTCTGCCCATTCCAAGTGGACGAGCGTGCTGCTGGAGCCATGTCTGCCCATTCCAAATGGACGAGCGTGCTGCTGGAGCCATGTCTGCCCATTCCAAATGGACGAGCATGCTGCTGGAGCCATGTCTGCCCATTCCAAATGGACGAGCGTGCTGCTGGAGCCGTGTCTGCCCATTCCAAATGGACGAGCGTGCTGCTGGAGCCGTGTCTGCCCATTCCAAGTGGACGAGCGTGCTGCTGGAGCCGTGTCTGCCCATTCCAAGTGGACGAGCGTGCTGCTGGAGCCGTGTCTGCCCATTCCAAATGGACGAGCGTGCTGCTGGAGCCATGTCTGCCCATTCCAAATGGACGAGCATGCTGATGGAGCCATGTCTGCCCATTCCAAATGGGAAGAACCATTGAAAGCTTCACCTTTTCACAGATTCGCAAGAAACTGTGATCCTACATTTTGAATTATCTTTCTTAATAATCCTTGGTACAGGTTTCAGTAATGACAGTCAGGAGAGTCCTCATTGGTCCAACAAATCTTCTATTCACTAAGTGCTAATAAAAAAGATAAGAATGGATTGGTTTATGTCAAAGATTCCCTAAAAGATATTTTCCAAGATTTTCCCAGCTATTGTTTTTATACTTCAGGGCCCAGTTGATGTGTACTTGTGAATCCCTTGTGGGTCCAGCTCCAGCTGGGTCACATTTTAGGACAGGGAATAATGGCTCCAATATTATATCCTAAATCATTAGTTACATGGGACTATACTTGTCATACAAGAGCCAGTCATGGGTCTTTACCTTACCAACAGATATGACCTTGAGCAAAACCTTAAACTCCTTTCAGCTTTTTGTTGCTGTTGTTGTCGTTGTTTAACTTTTAAAATGGGAATAATAATACCTGCCTTTCAGGATTATTGTCAGGATTAGAAATAACACGTGGAGATATCCTACCACTGGCATGTACATGGCAACTATTATTATCATTACAGTTGTTGTTGATATTGTTATTAATTCCAGCCCTGATGAGGAAGAGTAGGGTGGAGAAAGGATATCTGGACTTGAACTCAGGAGTCTGGCTTCTAATGCCTGATCTTCCTCCAGTTAATTATTGAACCTTGAGTAACTATTGAATCTCTCCAGATAATGAATTTAATTAAATGTAACGTGAGGGTGTTGGATTAGCTGAGAATTCTGTATGGTCCTGGCATGCTGTATTTTCAGAAATTGTGATGATTTACAGGTAATTCAGTGGACTTGATTTTTGCAAAACCTGAGTCTAGAATAAAGATCAACTTCAAGGAAACTGCCAGAACATTTACTTTTTTTTTCTTGGACAACAATTTTATGGGTACAGTGCTAACCCCAAGTTTACGTTTTGCTGAAGTTTCTGTCCAGCGGTGGTAGATGGTTAATTTTTTTCTGTTTTATATTTTGAGCAAAGAAAAAAAGTTGTTATTAAAATTAGTGGCATATCTTAAAAGCATACACTTTACAATTGAGGAAGCAGGGCTGTTGCCATGTGATTCATGTTGTGAAGTTCATTGGACAGCTCATCCAGCCATTTCTTAAAGAATGATGACTAGGGTGATTTAGATAGAATTTCTCAGTTTTGGTTGATACTAATTTTTAATCTAATTGGTATGGCACAGGGAAGTTTTAGATCAAATATACTGAAAAAGAAGTGTTCTCTGAGCCTTATCAAGGAAGGGGACTAGGAAATAAAATAGAAAAATGTATATATACACACAAAATCATAGCTGCTTGAGACCATTGAGGAGCTGTAAACAAGTCCCTGGAGTCTTGGTGTCACAGTGGTTAAGAGCTCAGCTGTTAACCAAAAGGTTGCCAGTTTGAACCCACCAGCCACTCCTTGGAAACCCTATGGGACAGTTCTACTCCGTACTATAGGGCTGCTATCAGTCGGAATCCACTTGACGGCAACAGGTTTGAATCAAGTCCCTATACCTGTTGCCATCTGGGCGATTCCAACTCATAGCAACCTTGTAGGACAGAATAGAACTGATCCATAGGGTTTTCAAGGCTATAAATCTTTACGGAAGCAGACTGCCACATCTTTCTCCCGAGGAGCAGCTGATGGGTTTGAACTGCCGACCCTTCAGTTAGCAGCTGAGCACTTAAGCACTGCACCACCAGGGCTCCTACAAGACCCTATGTTGACTATTAGGATGAGGCACTTGTTAGTGGGTGGCTCCAGTAAGGCCTGTTATCAATACTGTTATTATTGTTCCTATTATTATTCTTGCCTTGAAGGCATGACTTTTTTCCAGCATAGTGACTAATAATGATGATGACAGCTCCGAATCATGAGTTTGGTGTTTCAGAGGACCTGAAATGATGTCATTTGTTTTAGGAAGATGTTCTTCAGAAATGATGAGATTGAGGGGGAGAGAGAGTATGAATGAAAGTGAGAATATAAATTTAGGTATTTAACAGAGGAAGATTTACTCATTTAGGAAGATAATTTCCATGTCTTTTTTCCTTTGAACTAGGAAACATATTAATCACAGGACTTTGTTGGGCTAAGAGAAAATTTAAAAAATATGTAATGTCTAGCTTCCATGTGAATACTAAGGTGTAACACATACTTTCTCTGACTCCTTGTCACTCCAAAAAAAACCAAGCAAAGCTGTTGATGGCCTCTCAATTCTTCAGGCTGCTAGATAGGAATACGCTTTGCCTTTTTTTTTGCCACAACACTGTGAATTAGTAAAGATTTAGTTTTCATGGGTTATGAGAAAACATGAAATAGACATAAAATGTAGTTTTTCATGTCCCTATTTCAGTGAAACTCTTCCCTTTATGTAAAGAAGCATTCTTTGAACTTTTTTAGAGCGAAGGATTCTCTTAACTTTAGAGATTTCCAGGCCTGGTTCTGGAAATTACAGTCTACTTCCTTTTAACTTCCTGAGATCACTAGAGTAGCCTTTTATTTCTTCTCTCCTGATAATGATTTAATTAACAAGACATTGAAGTGCTTGCTTCTGATTACTTCAGGGGAGAAAAGACCATTTTAATGAATGATCAGGAAGAAACTGTAGCACCCCGTTTGCAGATTCACGTAACTGTATAACTAAGTGTAGCTAACTTTTGTGAAAGGACCAGCAGTTTGTAGGTGAGGATGAGTATCCTAGGGTGTAGGGTTCTCCTGATGAACCCCCAGCAGTGTATAGATGGGCATCAGAGGTTTTTGAATTCACTAAGAGTATATGTAAACTATATATATATATATATTTAATATTTTTCTCTTAAGGGATTATCTATAACTTTGTCTCATTCTTACAGAGATCCATGAAGAGCCGCTTTTTAAGGGCAGAACATCATATGATTTTATAATGGTATATTCTCAAGTTAATATTGACCTCTGAGAGTAATTAGTTCTGGGTCCCTGTTATGCATAAGTAATTATTTGATGTTAGAAATTGGTACCATCTAAAACTTGCATTATTTTTAGAAAAATTTTATGTTCATGAAAGTTAAATGCTAATATAAATCCAATGTTGTCATCTTATTCTTTAAAGAATTTTTTAAAACAACGCAGAAGAATATCTTTGGGAGAAAATCATGTAGGTAGAGGAGGTGTGAGACAGGTGTTTGTGTTATACGGTGAAACCCGTGAGAGCCAGAACTAGACAGGACTACCTCGTTCTTCTGGGTCTCTTGAGTTTTCTGTCTGTGGTAGGGTGCACTCTTACCACTTTTCTGTGGCTCTCTTATTAGTGGAAAATATTTGAATTTTCCTTCCCTGACATTTCTGCCTTACACAGGTTCTGGCTGTAACAGATTTTACTGTATTTGTATGTATTCCAGTTTACCTTACAGTCCTTCCTCCTCACCGCTCCTGGGGTGTGGGTGTCTGTGACTAGTACGTATTAGGTGCCAGTGAGTCGCTTCCAACTCATAGCAACCCTATACACAACAGAATGAAACATTGCCCGATCCTGCGCCATCCTCACAATCGTCGTTACACTTGAGCCCATTGTTGCAGCCACTGTGTCACTCCATCTCTCACTGAGGGTCTTCCACTTTGTCGTTGTCCCTCTACTTTACCAAGCGTGATGTCCTTCTCCAGGCAGCGGTCCCTCCTGATAATGTGTCCAAAGTATATGAGATGAGGTCTCGCCATCCTTTCATATAAGGGGCATTCTGGCTGGACTTCTTCCAAGACAAATTTATTTGTTATTCTGGCAGTCCACAGTATATTCAATATTCTTCACCAACACTGTGATTCAAAGGCGTCAATTCTTCTTTGGTCTTCCTTATTCATTATCCAGCTTTTGCATGCATATGAGGCTATTGAAAATGCCACAGCATGGGTCAGGCATTTAAGATCCCTGCTGCTAACTGAAAGGTCGGCAGTTTGAATCCACCAGCTGCTCCTTAAAAAGCCTGTGGGGCAGTTCTACCCTGTCTTATAGGGTTGCTGTGCGTCGGAATCGACTCAGTGGCAACAGGTTTGGTTTTTTGTTTTGGTTCAGGTGCACCTTAGACCTCAAAGTGACAACTTTGCTTTTTAGCACTTGAAAGAGGTCTTTTGCAGCAGATTTGCCCAATGCAGTACGTTGTCTGATTTCTTGATTGTTGCTTCCATGGGCATTGATTGTGCATCCAAGTAAAATGAAATCCTTGACAACGTCAATCTTTTCTCCATTTTTCATGCTGTTGCTTAGTGGTCCACTTGTGAAGATTTTTGTTTTCTTTATGTTGAGGTGTAATCTGTACTGAAGGCTGTGGTCATGATCTTCATTATTCATTAGTAAGTGCTTTGAGTCCTCTTCACTTTCAGCAAACAAGGCTGTGTCATCTGCACACACGCATGGTGATTTGTAACTTTTAAGGAATTTTCTTCAGTAGGATGTTTGGATGTTTTGAAGTAGAAAGATGTAAAGAGATGCAGATTCCAATTTCTAGCATGTTAAGAAGATTAAAGAAATTACTTCCCTGTTCCTTTTCTTATTCTTTGTTTATTTTACGTAGTTCAAGAGCCATTGATAAATGCATGCTTAAAAGGCTATTAGGTTTTGCTTAAAAAAATAAATGGTAGAAAACATGGCTTCTGTATTAGACATTTATTATAACCAGCTTTTAATTTATATTACATACGTAAGGCATTTCACAGATTGCAGAGTATTCCTCTGTATGGTTAGCATTTGAGTCCTTACCTAGTCTCTGTGGTGATGGTTATTAGTGCTGCCATTATGAAGATAATCACTCTAAGGCTAAGGTTTGTTAAAGGACTTGTAGTAAATGGAAGACAGTCTTCTCAAAGACCATTTTTTTCGTACCCTGTGGAGGTATTATGAACTTGAACTAGGTCTTGCAAATATTTTGTTTTAAAGATGTGGTTTTCTTGTTGTATTGTCATGGTTGAAAAAAATTTGAAGCAGAATGGAAGGATATAACATGAAAAGCAAAGCCACCTCTCTGAACCTTCTCCCATTTCCCAGTCTCGTTTGATAAAACCACTGCTATGCCTTTTTTTTTTTTTAATGTATATTCTTCCAGCTTTTATGAGTGTGTATATATGTGTGTGTGAGTTTATGTAGGAAACCCTGGTGGCATAGTGGTTAAGTGCTACGGCTGTTAACCAAGAGGTCGGCAGTTCGAATCTGCCAGGTGCTCCTCGGAAACTCTATAGGGAGGGCAGTTCTACTCTGTCCTATAGAGTAGATGTAAGTCGGAATCGACTCGACGGCAGTAGGTTTTTGGTTTTGGAGTTTATGTATATGTGAATAGAGTGTGTGTGTGTGTGTGCGCGCGCGCATGTGCGTGCACATGTATAGGAGCCCTGGTGCCTGCTAACCAAAAGGTAAGCAGTTCAAATCTACCAGCCACTCCTTGGAAATCCTCTGAGGGGGTTTCACCCAGATGACTTCATACTATCTATAATGTTTTGTAAGTTGCTTTATTTTCACTTAATATATCTTGGACATCTTAGTGAAAGGGTTTAAAAGTAAATACATAATTTTGAATATTAGGAATTTATTTACTTATATTTTAAATACATTTTGATCTTCATCCTTAAGATTCTTATATTTATTAAATACTTGAGAAACAGTATAAAAGGTTTGTAAGAATGATTTAGCAAGACGTGTATAGTACATGTATAAAACATGTACAGTATGTTAGGTATTAGAGTTTTACCTGACATATGAAAGACACTTTCTGCTGTTGTAATGAATTTTCAATGGGTATTCATTGAAACATAATAGAACTCTACCCGCTAATTAGTTTATTACTTGTCAGATCATAGAGGATGTTAATAATGGTAGGCAGCATTTCTCACTGAGGCCACAGTTTAAATTCTTTTTGGGTTTATAATCCACTAATGTTGATCATTTGAGAATCTAATTCGGCTATTTATTTTAGAATTTATAGCATCAAGGTTAAAGATTGTTGTAACTCAAAGGTGTAGCATTATTACATGAGTTGTTCCAATTAGATTGCTGTAATATAATTACCACACATCCCACTTCTTGGTCACTTGCTTGTTCCCTTAAGTTTAGCTGTGTATTTGAATATAACAAAGATCCCACAATACTAAAATGAGTTTTAACAACATTTAAATCCTTACTTTGCTAGACTAATGATATGTTTTATAGGAAAACATGTGCTCCAATTGAACCTACCTCCATAGGAGGAATTTTTGGAGTTTTAGCTTTCATTTTAGGTAAATTTAACATTTAATGTGTAGATATAAAATATGAGGAAAGATTTTTCCAAAGTCTTTTGAAAGTTTTATAAAACTATTTGTCACAAAACTGTCAGAATTACGGACATTTATTAATATATATTTTTTGCACCTCATAGAGATTAGTCCTGAAAAAGAAGGTAGAATAGAGCCTGGCTTGAAAGTCAGAAGACCTGGAGTCTCGTTTTGGTCATAAGTAATGAGCTGTGTGTGACCTTAGACCATTCATTTAACTTCTCTGATCCTTGTTTTCTTATCTGAAAAATAGTTATTTGATTACATGATTTCTATGGTACTTTTCAGTTCTTAAATGCTAAGCTTCTATGAAGTAAGTTTTGTAGTAGTTTTTTTTATTTAAGATTTGACAAAGGTATGTCATATATATATATATATATATATATATGAGTATTCACGTACGAAACTTACTCACTTACTTGTCCAAATACTTGTCGAGTATTTTCTGTGTCCTGCTATGTCAAGTTTTGCAAATATGGTAATGGATAAGACAGTCATGAGCCTTGTCCTCATGGAGCACAGTGTCCAGTGGAGAAGAGTAGATTAAATAACTATTATATAATCAATTATTTTATCCAGATAACGATATGTTACAAAGAAGATAAGAGTTTCTGGTGGTGCAGTGATTGAGTGCTTGCCTGTTAACCAAAAGGTCAGAGGTTCGAACCCACCAGTGTTCTGCAGGAGAAAAGATCTGGTGATCTGCTCCCATAAAATTGACAGCGTAGGAAACCCTCTAGGGTATTTCTACCCCATCCTACAGGGTTGCTGTGGGTTGGAATCTACTCAGTGGCACACAATAGCAAAACAAACCCTTTCATGGGTGAATAATTTTCTTTTTTGGAATTTTTTTGGTGATGCCATGTTTTTTCACTGATGGAACGAATGCTGAATCATTGTGTGTTGGTAGTTTTTTAGTATTTGAAAAAATTGGGTGCCAGTTCCAAGTGGGCCATATTGGTCCTATATTCCATGAAGTACATCACAAATGCGGCATATATCGGTCCCATGACCCGTGGGAAGTGTATCACAAACTATTTTCAGGGAGGTGAGCATTTTGTAAAAAATGTCAGGGAGGCGAGCACTTTATAAAAATGTCATTAGGGAGGTGAGTAATGCAAGCTGGCCATACTGGTTCCGTGTCCCATGAAGCATATCATACACACTATACAAATGGGTCCTGTGGTCCAGGAAGTGCATCATAAACTATTTTCACCCCCAAAATAACTCATTTATTCGAATATTTCCAAATGCCAATAACCGTATCTTCCCAATAGCGCAAAGGAAATAAAACACGTGCTTGCAAGCCTCACTTCCGTGTACAGAAGCCAAAAGACACAAAAGTTTGACACAGTCACTCCTCCAGGAAGTATCCTTTAGTATGAATGGCTCTCAATACTCAAACGTGGCACAAACCAGCTTCCTTGTTTTTTAGGCAGTTGCACGAGAATCCACCAGGATGCCAGAACATACTGAAGTGGGTCAAATGCCTGCCAATAAACCACCAGGGTTGGAAAATGTAGCTGGAACACGTGTGTGCCATCGCTTGTTAAAGGGCTAAGAAAATGGAATAGCAGAAGAATAAGCACGGGGTGCTGGGGAAGTAGATCGGTAAGAGAGAACAGAATATGCAAAGGCCCCGAGTGAGGAAGAATCCTAGTGTTTGAGGAGTTAAGAGAAGGCAGAATACCAGGGAAAGTCACACATTATGTGGCTAGTGAGGTGGGTAGGCATTGGATCATGTAGTGACTTGTGGGTCATTTAAGGATTTTAGTTTTTATGTTAACATTTCTCAAATATATTTATGTCCATGATTTCATATGATTCAGCTGGTGTAGGGAACCCAAGAAATACATTTTTTTATGTTAGAGAAACATTTTCTGTCAGTCATTAGGCTGTCATTGATACCAGGCCACTGGTTTTACCCTGTGCCCTTTCACTTTTTAAGAATGTTTTCAAATATGATAACCTAACAAGATTTGTGAAGTCAGTAAACTTGAGACCATCGAGTCGATTCCAACTCATAGCGTCCAAATGGGACAGTACAGAACTGCCCCGTCGGGGTTCCAAGGAGTGGCTGGTAGATTTGAACGGCCGGCGTTTTGGTTAGCAGTCAGACACTTAAACACTGTGCCACCAGGGCTCTGTAAAGTTAGTACACTAGAAATTATTTAAGACTTGTTAAAATCAGGTAAGTATTTTTTTGGGGAGAGGGGTTGGTAATCAATTGTTTCATATTTTCTGTATCTTTCTGGTCTTTTAGTTCACTGATTTGAGAATTTTCAGTATATTATCTATGAAAAATTAGCACATTAACATACTAGGCTTGTGGTTTATATTTTTGTTATTCAATATTGATTTGCTTATTTCATCAGTGATTTCTTCATTATGAAATATTAGCATGTAAAAATCACATTTGTTAATATACATTATGTCTGATTTACTTTTGTCTTCTAAGATAATTGATTTTCTAAAAACACGTTCTTATGTTAAAAAGACCTGTTTTGATTTCATTTGTTTTCCAAGAGACTGGGTTACAGTAGAAATATTCCTATCGACTAAACAGGACAATTGCCCACTGTTAGTAAGGCAATATGCCACTGTGGTACAGACATGAAAGGGAAATGACCCATTTGCTGATAACTGAGTGTTCTAAGTTACTTTAAAGATTTCAGTTATAGCAAGTGTGTTTTTACATTTGAACACTCATGCATATGCGCTGATAAAGCCTTATCACTTTTGGTAGTATAGTATTCTTCCCAGGCTGGTCCTCTAGTACTTCTTTCAGCAAATTGAGATAAACACCTACTCTGGTATGTCCGAGAATCTCCTCTTAGCACTGAACGTTGTAATTAGTATGCTCTTCACAGAAGCTTAGAACATTGTATATTAAATCTCATTTTCAACTCTATTAGTGTTTATGCAAACTTATGCTACCTGTTATATCTTTGTTGTCCTCCATGTATTTGAATTAATTTAAATGTCGTTATGATTTATAAGTTCATGGGAAATTTATCTTAAGAATCATTTTTTTACTCTTTTGTTTAAGTCTGTATTTCAGTTTTTGTCATTATTAATTGATTTCACAGATATTTGTGGAGCACTGACTCTACACAAAAGCCTCTGCCCATCACTTTTACAGGATATACAGGTGAATAAGACATTATTCTTAGTCCCAAGGAGCTTAGAGTATATGGTAAGAGCATTAAGGCAGGTTCATAAATAAGTAACACACAGTGTGAAAAATGATGAAATGCTGTAAAAGGGAGTTGAGAGGAAGGAGAAGTTATTTTGTTGTAGAATGGGAATAGTCTAGGACAGACCTCACTAGGAAGTAGCATTTAAAGGCCAGACTTTGAAACATGGAGAGGGTCAGATGTGGGAAGAATGCTGTTTATTCCTAGTGGGGTATTCAGAATAAGCCAAGGATGCGTATGGAGAAGCACTGGGTATATCGGGAATCTGATTTGTCTAGTATTAAATGAAAGTATATAGAGAGAAAACAAGCAAGACCAGTTGGGGTGAGATCAGGGAGGGCCTTCAATGCAATTTATTTGTGTGTATTTTTTTTTTCGTTATTCGAGCATAAATCTGCGTTTATTAATATAATAAATGAAACACGATTTTTCTTCAGCAAATTATTTTTGATTATTATTTCCGTATTGTTGAATGTCTGCTAGAGGAAAGGTTGTAACCTTTAACTGAATCATGTGTCACTGATATTAAAATAGGTTTTTGGACTTTACTTTTCCTGCGAATGTTGATGTCTAGCTTTTAATCATTTATTTTCTTTCTATGAATGTTTCTTAGCCTGTTCAGTCTATTGCATAGTTTTCGAATACAAAGTAGTTTAATTATTGCATTATCTCTTCTTAAGTATAAAAAAAATACCAAAACCATTGCCATCAAGTTGATTCCGACTCATAGTGACCCGATAGAACAGGGTAGAACTGCCCCGTAGGGTTCCCAAGGAGCACCTGGTGGATTTGAACTGCCGACATTTGGTTAGCAGCTATAGCTCTTAACCACTGCACCACCAGGGTTTCCTTCTTAAGTATCAGTAACTTAAAATGTTGGCTGTTTTAATCCTTAAATCAAATTAGACATTCCAATTTATATGTGTCTTTAGCAGTATAAAAATACAGACCATTAGTTGTTTCCTTTGCTCCTTCATGTATTTTATTTAGTGTGTTGGTAAATAAAGTTTCAGTGTCCAGATCTTTTTGAAAGTTTATTCTCTTTATCATAAAAGAAATATAAACAGAATTAAAAAAAATTTTTTTAGACTATCCAGAAGAATAAAAAACACTTATTTGTACCCCTAGCACTTGTACTTAGTGCATTTCTTTCCATATAATATTTATGTTTGGAAACCTTTTTAAGCAGAATAGAGAATAACGTCAGTTAGGTTATTTTTTGTGCTTACTAAGAGAATTTAGAAGTAACAGACCAATGGGTTCCATACTTCTACTTATCCTATATTAGTTTGGTTAAGCAATTTTCGATCTTTGACTGAAATCTTAAGTTTTCTTTTAAATTAGAATGTAGTGATCTGACATAAATTGAAAGAATTGAATGTTTTTTAGTTTTTAAAAGTGATTTATTCCCAGAAGCAATCAAACTGCTTATTTTATTTTTTTAAACTACCTAAAACATGGTAGCAACAACATATGAAATCTTCAATGAGTAGGGAATGTTTCTCCCGTTTAATTGGGAAGAGTTGTGGTTATTTGACATTATCAACATAGTCACGATTATGTTTGTAGACTCACCTGAAGAAAAAAAAAAAGATCCCAGGATTGGGAAGCTAATGTAACAGGTTAAGGCCAGAGAAAATTTAGAAAGGCAACATAAGATTCTTCCTTTGATTCACGTGACAGCTTTTTTATAGAGGGCCTAGTTTATGCCAAGTTCTGTAAATATAAAGCAGAATAAACATGACCCCTGTCTTCAAGATGCTCACAGCCAAGTTAGTGGATCTGAATAGAGAATTCTGGGGATTGACACCAGGCCTTTGCATGTTTAAAGCAAAAAGCAGTAATTTAAAAGACTTCCACTGGGTAGAGAGCAAATTATCATAGAAAGCTGAATTAAAGTCCAGGAATTTTTATATATCTTAAGATTTTGGTATTAAAATTAGAGGAGTGAGATTGTGTGTGTGTGTGTGTGCAGTAGCAAGACAAAACTTTGAGTTTTTATGTTCCTGTACCTGGAAAATCAGACAAAGGGGATGCAACTGAAGAATGAGAGAGACACGAATAAATGGAGAACTGCTTATGACTACTATTGTAAACCTAAGTAAAAAGAAACTGTTCTTATTGATAGATAAATGGAAATTTCTTATATAGCTCGTTCCCTGGGTTTATATGCACATATACTAGTTTTGTTGTAACGTGAAGTTTTTACACTAAGGGCGTGCCTTTCTCAAGGTAGTCTCTACTCTGAGACTTAGTTTCATTTGAATTATATTCTTTGTTGGATCATCTGTTATCTCTTCACTGTTTTTATTTAGGCAAAATTATTTACACAAATTGAGATAACATGATTTACTTAGTGTTTCCCTGGTCTGGGAAATGGTACAAAGAATCTAATCATTAAACTCATCTGTGGCTATTAATATAGAGGTGGTGATAACCTAAATCTTATGTTCAGAAAGCGTTAAATGAGTTTAGGCTACCCCGTTTTCCATTTTTATAGAAATGATTCCTGTTTTTAAATAATGATACAAATAAGGATTTATATGACTTATTCTGAATTATAGATATTTTGGTGTTTGATTAAAAACATTTTTTTGCTTGTGTAGGACACCATTGCAGTGGCGAGATTTGTTGTTATTTCAGCATCTCCATCTGCAACCAGTGATGGTAAAAACTGCTTGTTTTTGAAAGCATTTGAAGGCTTCAAATCCACCGTTTATGTAAGTGTGCAATATATTGTGGTTTTCATGAGCTAAAGTGATGGAATAGAAGTAGGTATTTCTGCAAATCTGCAGATAAGCTACCTCATCTGACAATTATTTTAATTGAATGTTTTCAGTTTAAAAATAGAAATTTTTTCTTAGCTTTATATTTAGAACAATCCCTGATAATAAAGAAAAATCTCTTAAAGATATTTATTAGTGAAATTAAAAAAAAACTGTACATACACAATAGACCTTATCCTATTCTTTATATCATCACCCTCTTTCAACGATCTGCTTGATTCCACCTTAAGTTGTTGTAGTGCCCCTTTCTAGGTAAAACTGATACCCTCTTACTCTGTTCTTCCTTAAGATGATCATCCCCTTACACAACTACAAGCCCCCCCCCCCCCCCAGCACACACACATTTGAACACTACCTCTTCAGTCAGGGCTGCTGGGAGAGTTAGGCCAAGCCACGTGCCTGCAGGACAACATCTAGTTGTTTTTTTTTCTGATATTCACAGATATACTGTATGAGCTAGGGAATAGCCCTATGTTATTAAAATTAATGAACTAGAGTTAAGATTTGCATTAGAGTGACTGTTAACTGCATTTACTTTATTTTTTCTTTCTGAAAAAGTCCAGGATTCTCTGCAAAAAAAAAATGTTAAATATGAACTTTGATTCTCCACTTCTTTTGGACTGTTACAAGTTTATTCTATTTTACATTTGATCCTTAGAATTAAATATTGGTGTACTTCAAATTTAGTCTCTATTAAGTTTCTTTAAAGGACATTTTTATATGCCCTTATAGCTTTAATATTTTTAATATCAGTAGCTTAGAAAATCTTGTTTATGTCACTCTTAATTTTTTTTTTTTTAATTTGTAAGGCATAACCATAAGCCATTTTAGTGAATTTGAATATTATACAAATAAGTGTATAGTTTACCACAACTGAAAACCTGTAATAATGTTGAAGGTTGTTTGTATAAATTAAGCCCTCTTTTTTTTTTCCCCAGGTGTATGTTAAATCCGTAAGAGATTTTTCTGCAGAGTCAATGTCTTTGGTAAGATGATATTCATCTTTAGTATTTAGAATGAATATACACACACGCACACTCTTACATATATATGTGTCTGTGTGTGTGTGTATATATATATTTCATTTATTTTATTGTCTGATTTTGAAATAGTATCAGTGTAATGGGAAAACAATCTCTACTTTTTTGATATCTAATAATGTCACGTTCAAGTTCTGTTTTTACCTAGTAGTTAATATCTGATTATTCTGTTGTCTGCAATATCTGCTGATATTTTACATAAACTACATATTCAAGAAAAGTGAAATGAAAAAAAAGTTTTGTTTTAAACTGCAGGCAACTTAATTTTTAAATTTTTCATCAGTGTTTATTTAAATGGATTTTTACCTGTTGAACTGTGATTTGACAAATTATGTAATTTTGAGTAAAGATGTTTATTTATTACATTAGTGATACATTGTGCTTTTTCTTTAAACACTTTTTTTACTGTTTTAAAAGATTTTGTTTCCTCATAGCAGTAGATAGGTTTCCATACTTACATGTGGGCGACTTGTGTTGTCCTCGTTAGGTGCCACGTTGAGTCAGTTCTGACTCGTAGTGACCCTATCTATGCACAACAGAACAAAACACTGCCCAGTCCTTCACCATCCTGCTGTGCTTGAGCCCATTGTTGCACCCACTATCTTGAGGGTCTTCCTCTTTTTCACTGACCCTCTACTTTACCAAGCATGATGTCCTTCTCCAGGGACTGATCTTTCCTGATTACATGTCCAAAGTACGTGAGACGAAGTCTCGTCGTCCTTGCTTAGGAGGAACGTTCCGGTGGTACTTCTCCGAGACAAATTTGTTTGTTCTTTGGCAGTCCATGGTATATTCTATGTTCTTCATCAACACCACATTTCAAAGGTGTCAGTTCTTCTTGCGTCTTCCTTATTCATTGTCCAGCTTTCGCATGCGTATGAGACAGTTGAAAACACCATGGCTTGGGTCAGACACACCATAGTCCTCAAGGTGATATCTTTGCTTTTTAACACTTTAAAGACGTCTCTTGCAGCTGCTTTGCCCAGTGTAGTGCTCGTCTTTTGATTTCTTGATTGCTGCTTCCATGGGTGTTGATTGTGGATCCAAGTAAAATGAAACCCTTGACAACCTCAATCTTTTCTCCATTCATCATGATGATGCTTATTGGTCCAGTTGTGAGGATTTTTGTTTTCTTTATGTTGAGGTGCAATCCATACTGAAGGCTGTGGTCTTTGGTCTTCATCAGTAAGTGTTTCAATTCCTCTTCACTTTCAGCCAGCAAGGTGTGTCATCTGCATAGTGTGGGTTGTTAATGAGTCTTCCTCCAGTCTTGATGCCCCATTCTTCTTCATATAGTCCAGCTTCTTGGATTATTTGCTCAGCATGCAGGTAAAATAGGTATGGTGAAAGAATACAACCCTGACATACACATTTTCTGACTTTAAACCATACAGTATCCCCTTGTTCTGTTCGAATGACTGCCTCTTGATCATTGTTCAGATTCCTCATGAGCACAATTAAGTGTTCCAGAACTCCTGTTCTCTGCAGTGTTACCCATAATTTGTTATGTTCCACACAAACACACAAGCCCCCACAGTACAACAAACTGAGAGATGCATCAGGGGTGGAGGGAAGCTACTTATAGTTGAATGAAATTAGAAACAAGGTAATATATTGAAAACTTCAATATACTGTTTATGTTCTACCTGTATTAAGCCTTTAGGTTCCAATAACCAAACAGAGTCTAGGGGCTTTCAGTTTCTAGTTAGAAATGATTAGGTGATACAGATTTTAAATTCTGAGTAATAGTATAATTTAAATTTATTATTTGGGGAAACCATCCAATGAAACATCAATGAACTGTTCTTAAAAATGTGAATTATTTCCAGAGGTTAGCATTTTCTAAAAATATTATTTGTCAGTTTAAAATATTTGATACACCTGTGAACCTGTTGATAAGGCAGGGGTAAACCAAAAAGCCTTTGAACTTGGCAAAATGATTTTTCACAAACCTTAGGCATTCTAAACTATTAGAATCTCAGGCGCAGATTTATTTGACTTCATTTTCTTAATTCTAAGATGCAGTTTTACAGTTTCACATTTTTAATTGAGCATGTGTCTTGGTTATCTAGTGCTGCTATAACAGAGATACCACAAGTAGATGGCTTTAACAAAGAGAAATTTATTTTCTCACAGTCTAATAGGTTACAAGTCCAAATTCAGGGTGTTAGCTCCAGGGGACGGCGTCCTCTCTCTCTTGGCTCTGGCGGAGGGTCCTTGTCCTCAATCTTCCCATGGTCAAGGAGGTTCTCAAGCCCAGGGACCCCAGATCCAAAGGACACGCTGTGCTCCTAGTGCTGCCTTCTTGGTGGTATGAGGTCCCTAGCTTTCTGCTTGCTTCCTTCCCTTTTATCTCTTGAGAGATAAAAGGTGGTGCAGGCCACATCCCAGGGAAACTCCCTTTACATTGGATCAGGGAGGTGACCTAAGTAAGGGTGGTGTTACAATTCCACCCTAATCCTCTCAACATAAAATTACAATCACAAAATGGAGGACAACCACACATGGCCTAACCAGGTTGATAAACACATTTTGGGGGGAACAAAATTCAGTCCATGACAGTATAGATCTTGCAGTATATATCAGGAGAGCTTCTAGTTATTGTTGATATTCTTGTGTTTTTCTGAAGAAAATGTTACTAAGTTGAAAATGTTTTCCTAAAAATGTATTATTAAATAATAAGCCTATTTTAGGACTAGAGGTATTTTCAGAATTTAGGAAATATGGCCTTTTGTTCTGCAGTAATTGCCCTTGTAAGGTTACTTAGGGTAATGAGTTGATTTTGTATCTCTCAGATTTAGAAGCATCAGACTAGTTCAGTTATGTGATCTGAAGGCCCAATTTAAATTAGCCCCTGTCTTCCCCAGTTTAAAATTGGAAAAGGTGCGTACCAGGCTTGAATGCTTTCACCATACTTACTCAGTCTGTATACTGAGCAAATAATCTGAGAAGCTGGACTATATGAAGAAGAACGCTACATCAGGAGTGGAAGAAGACTCATTAACGGCCTATTAGAATTGCCGGAATTTTAGTGGTATAGTTTTCTATTTTTTTACTGAAGAAGTGTGATGTTTCAGTATAAACTAGATTATAGGTTAATTATGTTTTGGTAGGCTGGTGTACAAATTATACCGTGTATAAACAAATTTATTTCTAAGGGAAACTATAGCAAGTGTCATATAGTTGGTTTGTATAATAAGCTTTATACGTTGTGTGTTAATTTTTTTCCAAGCTATAGCCTTTTAGACTTGTAGAAGGATAAATGCAGTTATGTGGATTTGCTGATTTACAAATTTGATCATAACATGATTCTAAAATGTAAATATTTCATGTTGACATGTGCACTATCTTCTCCTTTTTTAGGTTCCAGCAACACATTATACATATACACCGCTGGATCAACTTAAGGATGGCACAGTTGTCAATGTCTATGGTGTTGTGAAGTTCTTCAAGCCTCCGTATCTAAGCAAAGGAACTGGTAGGTATTAAAATTGGTAAGAGCTTTTTGGACTCTTAACAGCTTTGTTGGTTTCAAGAACACAGCTCCTTCAGTGCTGTAGGTCTTAATTAGAAACTAAATTCAGATTTACAGTAGACTGATGCATTTCATTGGCACTTTTTATTCATAAGTATGGTCATTGGATTCTTGAGTCTAGTTATTTTAGGCCTTTACCTCAGTTGTATTATACATACTTCGGTACTTTCTCAAAGTAGATCAAAAAGGTATAGCCCATTGTTACATGATAATGTAAACTTTTTAACAGGTAAAAAGTGATCTTTTGATGTGAAAGAATGCATGAAAACAACACGAATTTCAGTTTACTGACTTAATAAAGTGAACAGATAAACTTTCACCTCAGTTTAATTCAATATAACTAAATTTAACAACTATTATTATATCTCATCTAATCTAAAATACCATCATTTGTAAAATGTACTATTATTTTGTGTATCAAGAAAAACACTGTCAATTAAATTTGCTTCAGTGTTAGTTGTAAGATGTAGCTATATTTTAGAAATGTTAAAAACGTGAAGCAGTAAATGTTGTTGAGGAAATACTGTATTTTTCTACTGTATGCCAGGAGCTATGATTTATGCTGGAAACACAAAGATGTTGTCACTGAGTTCATATTATAAAAACTTCTTGTTTATAAAGTACATATATTCATATACTGTTGTTAGGTGCCCTTGAGTCCATTCCTACTCATAGCAACCCTACATGCAAAGATGCCCAGTTCTCGCCATCCTCACAGTCGCTGTTATTCTTAAACCCATTGTTGCAGCTACAGTGCCAATCCATCTCATTGAAGATCTTCCTCTCTTTCTCTGATCCTCTACTTTACCAAACATGATATCCTTCTCAGAGACTGGTTCCTCCTGGCAACACCTCCAAAGTACATGGGGCAAAGTTTTGCCATCCTTGCTTCTAAGGAGCGTTCTGGGTGTCCTTCTTCCAAGACAGACTTATTTATTCTTCTGGCAGTTCAAGGTATATTCCCTATGCTTTGTTAACATGTAATTCATAGGCATCAGTTCTTCTTCTGTCTTCCTTATTCACTGTCCAGCTTTCACATGCATATCAGGCATTTGAAAACACCATGGCTTGGGTAAGACACACCTTAGTCCTTAAAGTGAAATCTTTGCTTTTTAACACTTGGAATAGGTCTTTTGCAGCAGATTTGCTCAGAGCAATGCGTCATTTCATTTCGTGAATTCTGCTTCCGTGGGTGTTGATTGTGGATTTAAGTAAAAGGAAGTTCTTGACAACTTCAGTCTTTTCTTTGTTTATCATGATGCTGCTTTTTGGTCCAGTAAGTGAGGATTTTTGTTCTGTGTTGAGGTGTAATCCATTCTGAAGGCTGTGGTGTTTGATCTTCATCAGTAAGTACTTCAAGTCCTCTTTACTTTCAGCAAGCAAGATGTGTCATCTGCATATCACAGGCTGTTAGCGAGTCTTCCTCCGATCCTGATGCCGCATTCTTCTTATAGTCCAGCTTCTTGGATTATTTGCTCAGCATACAGACTGAATAGGTATGGTGAAGAGGTACAACCCTGACGCACACCTTTCCTGACTTAAAACCACGCAGTATCCTCTTGTTTTGTTCTAAAGACTGCCTCTTAGTTTAAGTGCAGGTTCATCATGAGCACAATTAAATGTTCTGGAATTCCTATTCTCCTCAGTGTTATCTATAATTTGTTATGATGCACACAGTTGAAGGCCTTTGCATAGTCAGTAAAACACAGGTAAACATTTTTCAGCCATAATCCCTCTGCTCTCAGACATAATCCACCTGAGACATCAGCAATGATATCCCTCTTTTAGTGCCCTTTTATAAATCTGGCTTGAATTTCTGGGAGTTCCCTGTCAATGTACTGCTGCAACCGTTTTAGAATGATCTTCAGCAAAATTTTACTTATCTGTGATATTAATGATATTGTTAAATAATTTACGCATTCTGTTGAATCACCTTTCTTTGGAATGGGTACAAATATGGATCTCTTCTAGTCGGTTGGCCAGGTAGCTGTCTTCCAAATTTCTTGGCATAGATGAGTGAGCACTTCCAGCACTGTGTCCCTTTGTGGAAGTATGTCAACCTCCCAACTGGTATTCCATCAATTCCTGAAGTCTTGTTTTTTGCCAGTGCCTTCAGTGCAGCTTGGAACTCTTCCTTCAGTACCATTGGCTCTGGATTATATGCTACCTCCTGAAATGGTTAAATGTCAATGTATTTTTGGTATAGTGACTCTGTGTATTCCTTCCATCTTCTTTTGATGCTTCCTGCATTGTTTAATATTTTCCATGTAGAACCCTTCAATATTGTAACTCGAGGCTTGCATTTTTTCTTTAGGTCTTTCAGCTTGAGAAATGCTGAATGTACTCTTCTGTTTTGGTTTTCTGTCTCCAGGTCTTTATACATGTCTTGATCATCTAGTGCTAGTATAACAGAGATACCACAAGTGGATGGCTTTAACAAAGATAAATTTATTTTCTTACAGCCTAATAGGCTAGATCCAAATTTAGGGCTTTAGCTCCAGAGGAAGGCTTTCTCTCTGTCGGCTCTGGGGGAAAATCCTTGTCATCCATCTTCACTTGGTCGAGGAGCTTCTCAGGTGCAGGGGCCGTGGGTCCAAAGGATGCAACTCTGCTCCCAGTGCTTCTTTCTTGGTGGTATGAGGTCCCCAACTCTCTGCTTGCTTTCCTTTGCTTTTATCTCTTGAGAGAGAAAAGGCAGTGCAGGCCATACCCTAGGGAAACTCCCTTCACATTGGATCAGGAATGTGACCTGGTAAGGGTGTTACGATTCCACCCTAATCCTCTCTAACATTATATTACAGTCACAAAATGGAAGAGAACCACAGAATACTGGGAATCATGGCCTGACCAAGTTGATACACACATTTTTAGGGGGACATAATTCAATCCGTGATGATATGTTTCATTAAAATACTTTGTCTTCTCAAGCCGCTGTTTGAAATCTTCTGTTGAGCTCTTTTACTTCATAATTTCTCCCTTTCATTTTAGCTACTCTGTGTTCAAGAGCAAGTTTCAAACTCTCTTCTGACATCCATTTTCGTGTTTCTTTCCTGTTCTTTTAATGACCCCTTGCTTTCTTCATGTATGATATCCTTAATGTTATTCCACAACTCTTCTGATCTTCAATCATCAGTATTCAATTCATTCCATCTATTCTTGAGATGGTCTCAAAATTTAGGTGGGATATACTGAAGGTCGTACTTGGCACTCCTGGACTTGTTCTGACTTTCTTCAAAATTAATGACCTGGCAGTCTATGTCTGAAAAAATTGGCCAGTGAAAACCTTATGAATAGCAGTGGAACATTGTCTGATACAGTGCTGAAAGATGAACTCCTCAGGTTGGAAGACACTCAAAATAAGACTGGTGAAGTGCTGCGTCCTCAAAGTAGATTCAACCTTAAAAACATGGGGTCAAGCTTTCGGGGCCTTCATTGTGCCGAGATGGCACAACTCAAAATATGAAGAAACAGCTGCAAATATCCATTAATAATTGGAATGTGGAATGTACAAAATATGAATCTAGGAAAATTGGAAATCATCAGAACTGAAATGGAATGCATATGGATCGATATCCTAGACATTAGTGAGCTTCAGTGGATTGGTATTGGACATTTTGAATTGGGCAGTCATGTGGCCTACTATGCTAGGAATGAGAAATCGAAGAGGAATGGTGTTGCGTTCATTGTCAAAAAGAATGTTTCAAGATTTATTCTGAAGGACAGCACTGTCGGTGTTAGGCTAATATCCATACTCTTACAAGAAAGATCATTTAATATGACTATTTTTCAAATTTATATACCAACCACTGAGGCCAAAGAACAAGGTATTAAAGATTTTGCCAACTTCCTCAGTCTGAAATTGATCAAACATGCAATCAAGGTGCATTGATAATTACTGACAATTAGAATGTAAAACCTGGAAACAAAGAAAAAGGATTGGTAAATTGGAAAACATGGCCTTTGTGATAGAAATGATGCCAGAGATCGCATGGCAGAATTTTGCAAGACCAATGACTTCTTCATTGCAAGTACCCTTTTTTTTTTTTTTTTAACAACATAAGCAGTGACTGTACTTGTGGATCTCGCCAGATGGGATATACAGGAATCAAATCGATTACGTCTGTGGAAAGAGACAACGGAAAAGCTCAGTATCATCAGTCAAAACAAGGCCAGGGGCCGACTATAGAACAGACCATTGGTTGCTCATGTGCAAGTTGACGTTGAAGAAAATTAAAACAAGTCCAGAAAAGTCAAAGTATGACCTTGTGTAAATCCCACCTGAATAGACACCATCTCAAGAACTGTATATGCACATATAAAGGTATGTATATTTATGCAGATGCATATTTTACTTGCTGGAAGTGTACTTTTTAGTGGAGTAGATAGGAAAAAAAATCTTTTTTCATGTGGACGGATATTTTATTCATCTGTAACGTAAAGAGTTAGTCTGTGTGAATATGGCGATGTGAATACTATTAAGTTTGGAAAGGAGAAACTTGAAACAGGTGATAACTAAGTGTGAAGACTGTAAAAGAATGTTTTATTGAAGACACTGATTACTTCTGGTTTGTTAGGATGAAGGCAAACAAAATTTAATCAGAGAAGTTTTTGTTTAAATTTGTAGTTCTCAAATATTTTCATCCTGACTTTCCTTTTTCCCAGAAGCCTATCTTCCCTTACCTCATCATACACATTGACACACACCCACGTTCATCTCAGCACCTTCTTTTCACTATTAGATTTTTTCCCTGAATTTTACATGTGCTCCTACTAGGAATTAGCCATGAAGGTATGACCACTGTGATCCTTTTCTCATTGTAAGTGTTACTTGCCGTGTTTTAACTGGCCTGCCAAACTTTAACATTATAATTCAGTTTACCATTTAGGTAGTTGGGGATGGACTTGCTTACAGGACTCAAGAAGAAGCTACATTACTGCTAATAACGTCCTTCTAACTAGAGAGATGTTTACTTGTGTTTTATTGACTGTGCAAACCCATTCAACTGTGTGGATCATAACAAATTATGAATAAAATTGCAAAGAATGGGAATTTCAGAACACTTAATTGTGCCCATGCAGAACTGGTACATAGACCAAGGGGCAGTTGCTCAAATAGAATGAGGGGCTACTGCATAGCTTAAAGTCAAGAAAGGTGTGCATCAGGGTTGTGTCCTTTCACCGCACTTATTTAATCTGGATGCTGAGCAAATAATAAGAGAAGCTGGACTATATGAAGAAGAGCAGGGCATCAGGATTGGAGGAAGACTCATTAACAGCCTGCAGTATGCAGATGACACAGCCTTGTTTTCTGAAAGTGAAGAGGACTTGAAGCACTTACTGACGAAGGTCAAAGACTACAGCCTTCAGTATGGATTACACCTCAACATAAGAAAAAAAAAAGTCAAGAAAAATCCTCATGACCGGACCAGTAAGCAACATCACGAGAAATGGAGAAAAGATTGAAGTTGTCAAGGATTTAATTTTACTTGGATCCAGTCAGTAGTCATGAAATCAAACAACATATTGCATTGGCAAATCTGCTGCAAAAGACCTCTTTAATGTTGAAAAACAAAGATACCACTTTGAGTACTAAGGTGTGCCTGACCCGAACCGTGATATTTTCAGTCCCCTCTTATGCGTGTGGAAGCCGGACAATGAATAAGGAAGTCTGAGGAAGAATTGATGCCTTTGAGTTATGGTATTGACAGAGAATACTGAATATACCATGGACTGCCAAAAGAACTAACAAATCTGCCTTGGAAGAAGTACAGCCAGAATGCTCCTTAGAAGCAGGGATCGCAAGATTACGTCTCACATACTTTGGGCACGTTATCAGGAGGGATCAGTCTCTGGAGAAGGACATAATGCTTGGTAAAGCAGAGGGTCAGCGAAAAAGAGGGAGACCCTCAAAGAGATGGAGACTGAGTAAGAAAGACCAAAGAAGAATTAATACCTTATGGTGTTGGTGAAGAATATTGAACATATTACGGACTGCGAGAAGAACGAACAAGTCTGTCTTAGAAGAAGTACAGCCAGAATGCTCCCTGGAAGTGAGGATGGTGAGTGTTTTGGGCATGTTATTAGGAGGGGCCAGTCCTTGGAGAAGGACATCATTCTTGGTAAAGCAGAGGATCAGTGATAAAGAGGAAGACCCTCAACAAGATCTGCAACAATGGGCCCAAACAGCAATGATTGTGAGGATGGCACAGAACCGGACAGTGTTTCGTTCTGTTGTACATAGGGTCACTGTGAGTTGGAACCACTTCAGCATCACCTAACAAGAACAACAACTTGGTAGAAAAAAAAATTTTTTAATTTATTTGCACTTGGAATGTAGCTTATTCATGTCATTGAAAGCTTTTTAGAAGATCGATTGGCCAATATATAATTTTCAAAAGTAACATAAAAATGATGGTCACATAGAACAAAATGATAGCTATTTTGAAAACATTGATAACTCAATATTAATTTTAAGTTGTTATTAGCATAATCATGTTTTCTTCTGGTAACAGTATTAAATCATTTCATAAAAATGAAAGCCATGGGAAACTGTAATATTCCTTTTGTGTATATATGTGTGTGTGTGTGTGTATCTTATAACTCTATCAGATATGTTGAATTGGATCCAGTCCCTTAGAAATTCATGACTAGTAATGAGCCTTCTGTTATTACAGAGATAACATCTTTCTATTTCTTCTGAGATACTAAATTAAAATGAACATCATCAATTTTATCTGAATATATTCATTGAAACTCTTAAATGTATTTTAAGACATAGCAAGATGTCTTGCTAGCAAGACATAAAGTTTTAACACTATCCATCTTACAGCTGTAGTTACCCTTCCATCAAATCTATTGCTAGCCGCTTTTTATTTCTGTTGATAGAACTCATTCTTCAACAGGGGTAAATGCTGCTGAAGAGCCAAGGAGTGCTGATTTTTGTGTTCAGGAAAGCATCAACTTCATTAGTATTACCGCAGAGAAGCACGAAAATAGATGTACAGGAGCAATCCGCAGCTGTGCCTTTTTTACGTTGCATAAAGCAACATGTATTTTACAGATACAGAGCTACGATCTAAATAACATCCAGATGTACTTAAGTTATGTGGAGGGAAATTACCTTTATGCAGCTCAAGTCAGGTAGATGGAAAAAGTTTATTCTGTTATATATCATTAGCTAGAATTTTTCATTAAATTTTATTCAGTGTGGTAGCAGCAATTTTGTGTAATTTGGCTTCCTTATCCCTTGACTAAAATTTTCTTGTAGCCTTCCCTGTCGTCCTAAGTAATAAAAATTACACGTGACATGTAGCATGCTGCTATTTTATTTCTGGTAGCAGATGCTTTGTTTCCCAAGCTTTATCTCCGTTCTTGGGGGAATTGTAGTTTTACTCTTATAGAAGTCTACCAGTCCTGTTGTTAAAAGGACGTATCATGCTGTAAATACTTCCTATTCAGTTGTGATAAGATTCATCATAAAACTGAGGAAGAATTCTCAAAGATTATGGAGATAACATACATTAAAAGATCGTTGTATCATCAAAACTGACTTTGATAATGATCATCGGGTATGTAATACGGCCTCTTTCATATAACCTGTTGCCACCGAGTTGATTCTGACTCCTAGCAACCCCATAGGACAGAGTAGAGCTGCCTCAGAGAGTTTCCAGGGAGTGGCTGGTAGATTCAGATTGCCAACATTTTGGATAGCAGTCAAGCTGTTAACATCTGTGCCACCAGGGCTCCAAGGATAAATGTATATAGCACATAAAATATCCCCACTGTGTTGGTAGTATATGGTTAGCATCTGTTAGTAGTATATGGCTTCTGCTTGCTTGATCACTGTCATAATGCCTGTTCACTTTGCAGAGAGTAAAATGAATCTCCTAATAGTTGGATCCAGAGGAAGAGAATAGGCAAGATACTCATGTCTTCATTATTTACCATTAACTTCTCCTTTTTGTCCTTTCCCCAACTTTAGAGGGCTCTCTTTTTAAGCCCCGGAGCTCTCGGAATTTCTATGCCGTGTAACGTGGTACATCCCCAGTGACTCTCGACCCTGTCTCAGGAATGTTGTAAGAATTTGTAAGAGTTTCAAACCTTGGTATTTCAGAAACTACCAGCACTAAAACTAAAACGCATCCAGTACCCGGGAAAGGCATCTGCAACAGGCCTGAGAGAGGAAAGGGTAACATCCTCATTGTATTAGGGGCTCTTAAGCTTTTAGGAATCACTGAGAAAAAAACAAAACCCAAAAGCAAAAAATATGTAAGAAAATATTTTGATTTTCTTAATGATGTGAAAAGCAGGAAGGAGGAAGTCTAATACCAAAGTAGAAAGGGCTTTTGAAAATGCAGTCAGTTATCAAAGAAGTTTGTAGCTTAAAAATAATTTTCATGAAATGGAATAGTCCTAGAATGTATTTGACCTGAGAAGTAATGTAACAAGGCAGCCATTTAAAACATTTTTTTGTAATTACTCTGACCAAATAATCTTTCAAAACTAATTGTCAACTATATGATAGTTCTGTCATAAAAATAAAATTGTTGATTGCATATACAGCCAATACAGCCTGAACAAATCAATTTACCACATATAGAAACAAAAAAAAGAAGAAAACCAAACCCCTTGCCGTCGAGTCGGTTCCAACTCATAGCAACCCTCTAGGACAGGGTAGAAGTTTCCAGGGACCACCTGGTAGATTTGAACTGCTGAACTTTCGGTTAGCAGCCATAGCTCTTAACCACTATGCCACCATAAATTAAATACAGAAAATATTTCTTACTTTGGTCTAGAATATAAACAAAGTATACTCCACAGAAGTATCTTGGCTCCTTGTTATTGATCCCTGAAAAAAGATTGATACAGGACCATAAAATTAGGCATCAATGTATTGCTGACATGCTGCTATTTAAAATTGTGTATAACTCAAATTCTGCAGTTGCCTTTGGAAACTGAAACGTTCGTGTTTTCATTTTAAAACTCTGGCAACTTTTGTTGGTTGCTGTTTCCAAAGTCTGGAATGTTGGTCTCTTCTTCCTCATCTGTCAGAATCTAATTTAGCCTTGAAAGTTCAGCTCAAATGCTGTATCTCTTAGACACCTTTCCCCTGTTGACATTAATCTCTCCATTCCCACTCCCACAGCACTTTGCTTGTTCCTAAGTTACAGCATATAACTGTGCCTTATATTAGTTGATTAAATTTAGGTCCTTCTTACTTGTAAACTCTTTTCAAGCCTGGCATTTTATCACTGTGGACAACTGAGACGACCAGTACAGTGTTACAGAAGGGTAGCAATCTTCTTTTTTAAACGTATTTTAATGAAATTTTAAAGGAATTCTTTTTTAAGGATAATTCACCATGTTTCAAGAAAGGAGAAAATGGTACTGATTTTTATGGTCCACTAAAACAATTCTGATTATAAGCTAATGAAACATAATTCTCTACATCAGCAAGCTAATAATTTGCTCATCATGAAAGAAGTCGTAAAAACTGGAGTCCTAGAGTATACGTAGAAAGCCAGATGGAAGCCTCCAGCTTCATCTAAAAAATCACCGCTGCTACATATGAGAACCAGCAGGTAGAACATTGTGTCCAGTTTCATTCTTGGGTAAATACTTAGGATTTTTTTCTGTCAACAGTAGAAAATCTTTGCCTGTGTCTAAGGAGAGGAGCAAAAAAGCTGGAAAAGAATTTGGGGGCAGTATGGTAGTGTTGTGGTATCGTAGAGAGGAAGAGATAGGGATAAAGAACACTATTAAGTTATTGGAATGGCCTGGTTATGAAAGAAAAAGAACGTGAATTTGGGCTGTGATGTTGAGATGGAAGAAAAATAGGCGTGATCGTGAGGTAAGAAGTAGGAACGGTCAAAGTGGCATTGGATTTATCTACCTTATAAGGATGTTGTCAGGAGCCCTGGTGATACAAATGGTTGAACACTTGGCTGCTAACTGAATGGCTGGTGGCTGGAACTCACCCAGATGATCTACTTCCATAAAGATTATAGGCAAAAAAAACTCCTGTGGGCCAATTCTCCTCTGCCACATGGGGGCAGTATGATTCAGAATTGACTCAATGGTACCCAACCATAACAACATAAGGATATTGTGTAGCTTAATTTATGTTTGTGAAATTACTGGGAGGTTTTTTGACAGCATTAAATGCATACAAATCCTAGGTATTATATCTAATCCAATCAAAAGATATTGGAATTCTGCTGAATATATGAATTGTCTTTTCTCCAGAGTAGATTTTATCTTTGTGTGATTTAACTATAATTTTTAAACTATAAAAGGTTTTAATGAGTCATAAAGAAGTCTTTTCTCTCCCCACTTACCGATTGATTTTACTCCCATTTAAAAACATTTCCAGGTAGTGACATTTTTTTAAGGTATGAAGTTAAGAATAAAAAGAGTTAGAAATATTGTAATAGAGTATATGGATGTTTTTAAGTTTAAATAGCAATCTTCTGATACATTCTTAAATTAAAATCAGGAATAAGAATGATTTCTTCCTGTTGAATAGTGAAGTCTTAGGAAACTAAGTCCTAAAATCTCAGTTACTTTTATGTGGTAATTCTCTATTCTTTAAAAATACTCAGTTTATGGTTTGAAAATGATTTTAATTAGGATAATATGCATTTCTCTTTAAAAAGCCTATTTAGAATGAAATTCATAAATACCACAAAAGAGATTAATGTTGAAGTTGTTTTGAATCACAGAGATGACCCTCGTGTTCTGTGAAATTTTCATTCCTATATTCTTTAGGGGCATAACCCTTTATTTTATATATTTATTATCATTTACTGAGTTCCTGTTGTCTTTTATATATGATTACCATTTACATTTTGCAAAAAAACTTAAATGTGATGTAGTATCTTCTCCATTTATAGATGGAGAAGCTTGGGGTCAGAAGGTTAACTAACTTGCTCTTATATAAGTGGCAGGAGTTTTTCTTTCCCCTATTCCAAAAGAATTTTAAACAGATTATTTGTTTTATTAGTTACTTATTAGCAGTATCAGACATGCCGTACAGGAGCACCTTTCCACAGGCATTGCTTGCTGTTGCTCAGGATTGTGACCCTTGACTCCTACTTCAGGTCCGGTTTTAGGGGTATTTTAGAATTGTCCACACATACACAGATGCCTTAATTGGAAAGTATTCTTAGGGCATAACTTCTGTGGTAGCCATACCAGTAACCTCCTCTTTCAGATGTGAGGTGTTAATGGTTGCGATTTTGAGTAGTTTAGATACTTTCAGTGGTAAGTAAAAACGGAAATAAAAATATTAACAAGGATGATGAGTAGTTACTATCTAGAAAGTGCATGACACCTACCACAATATATCCGTTTAGTGCCTTGAAGCAGCTGTTTAACTAGGTGGTGATAGTCCTTTTCTGAACAGCTTTATTGAGTTATAATTCATATAGCACATAATTCACCCATTAAAGGTGTACAGCTCAGTGGCTTTTATTATATTCACAGAGTTGTGCATCTGTCGTAACAATGCAACATTTTTATTTCCTCAAAAAGAAATCCCTGACCCCTTAGCTACCACTTCCAAATCCCCCTATTTTCCCCAGCCCTGTTGTTGTTAGTTGCTGTCAAGTCGGCCCTTGATTCATGGCAACCATGTGCACAATGGGATTGGACCATGTAATCCATAGGGTTTTCACTGGCAGATTTTTTCAGTAGACCTCCAGGCTTTTCTTCCTAGGCTGTCTTAGTCTGGAAGCTCATGGCAACACGCAAGCCTCCACTCTCAGAAAAGTGGTGGCTGTACTTGAAGTGCGTCGGCTGTGAATCACGCCTGGGTGTCCCACATGAAAGGTGAGAATTCTACCACTGAACTGCCACTGTCCCCTTCCCAAGCCTCTGGCAACCACTAATCTACTTTTAGCTCTATAGATTTTCCTATTCTGGATTTTTCACATAAAAAATGTGGTCCTTTGTTATTGGCTTCTTCATTTAGCATAATATTTTAAAAGTTTATCCGTGTTGTAGCATTGATCAGTACTTCATTTGCATTTACTGCTGAGTAATATTCATTGTTAATTGATAGCATTTTATTTATTCCTTCTTCTGTGGATGGACATGTGGGTGGGTTGTTTCCTCTTTTTGGCTGTTGTGAACACTCGTGTACGTGTTCTTGTGTGAATTTATGTTTTCATTTCTCTTGGGCGTGTACCTAGATGTGGAATTGGTAGTGTGCCTCAAGTGTTTTTATCTGTTAAAGAGTTTGTCTTATTAGAAATAATTGTTGCTTTGCTTTGAAGATCAGCATCTTAAGTCTTTGGAGCTTTTATCTCCTACACTAAGTTATTCTTGAAATTTTGTAAATTGATCATGTAAATAATACTATGTTTGATGCTGAGCTGTTTGAATAATAGTGCCATTACTTTGAAAATTGAAGTAAGTACTCAATAAGTGTATAGTTTACTTTAGAGTCTTTTCCTGCTTCAGAAATTTGGGATTATGTGAGTATTAGGCTATTTATTCTTTATTTCCAGTATCCTTTTTGTATGGTCACCATTCATCTAGTACAGAGATTGGCAGATTTTTTTCTTAAAGAGCCAGATAGTAAATATTGTAGCCATTGCCGGACATACAGTCTCTGTCATAGCTACACAGTTGTGTCCACATAGCATGAAAGCAGTCATAGATAATATGTAAATGGATAAATCCTAATGAAACTTTATAACAACAGGCACCCGGCCCACAGGTCATAGTTTGCTGACCTCTGATGAAGTTCATGAATATGGTTTTCATCAAATTTAAGATAGATTCAGAGGGCAGAACACATGCGTTTACATTTGCTCCTCCCAAGTTGTCACTAAAATGTCAGAAAACAGTTTAACCTTTAATGTCAAATAGAATTTAAGAGGAGTTGAAAGTTGGCAAGTGATAACAACAAAATTTCAGATGCTGACAGTTTGATGGATTTGTGCTAACCGATTGACTAAAAAGAGTAACTTTTAACTTCATGGGTGAGGAAGGCATGAACAAGCAGTACCTCACCCGAATTTTAACTTCATGGGTGAGGGAGGCATGAACAAGCCAGTGACACACCCCAGAAACCTAGAAAGGCCCAGGAATAGGAGGCACCATACTGTGAAAGGTGGAGTATGGTGTGGGACTGAAAAGAGGATTGGTTGAAATCATAAGAAGTATCGAACCCTTAGATTTTCTCTCCTACATCGTGAGTCCAAACAACTGCACCTTTCCCACCCTGACAGTGGATTACTGGTTTATTCATTGGGGAGGAAGAAGCAGAGTGGCTCTGGCCTTGAAGTCTATTAGACATAGCAGTTAACAGTTTTTCTCATCCTTACAGAGCTTTCAATCCACTCTTTAGTGCCTCATTTATAAATACGTATGAATAGATAACCAAGGTTTTCCTGCAGTTTGAGGAAAGCACCTTATATGAGGGAAAGAAGCTAAAACGAACAAATGAAAAGATGCTTAGAGCAAGATACAATGTAGGGAATGGAAGGAAACTCTTCCTTCATGCCCTCCTAACCAAAATAAACGAACAGTGTATTTAATATATGTGTATATATTCTTTTTAAATATATATATTTTAAAAATACCTGTATTTAATATCTTCAGAGGCATGCATCCATGAAACAAGGCCAAATATTATTTTTAAAAATAAATTTGCAGGAGGTTAGTTAAAAAGCTCTTGAAATTATTTTTGTAGGTAGCAGAAATAGAAAATAAAACCAATATGAATGCTGAGGAACTCTCACAGAAAGAAGACTGAAAAGGCCAAGATGTAAAATGGGAGGTTTTACTGAAATCAGAGAACTAGTCGAGGTGCCAGGAATTCCAGAACAAAAAAATGAAGGAAAGGAGATTATTAAACAAATAATACACCCACATAAGAAAAATTTCCTGGGATCGAAGGACCCGAATGTCTACATTAGCAGAATCTACTGGGTGCATAGCACGAGGAATGAAAGAACACCAAACCAAGGTACATTTGTGAAATTTCACATCACCGGGGCTTAAAAAAAGTATCTTAAAGTTTTGACCAAGTGGGACAAAAAAAGGAGATTTACAAAAAAACTGGCAATCAGACCGGCATCAAACTTTTTTCTGCAGTATTTTATTATGAAATTTTCATTAGTATATTCAACAGTGTGAAATCATACACCCATGTTGGAAGAATTTTACAGTGAAATTCGTATGTCTACCACCTGATTCCTGCCATTTTACTATATTTACAATATGTGTTTGTTATGTGCCTCTTCATCTATCTGTTCATTAATCCATCATATTTTTTGGTACATTTAAAGGAGATTGCAGACATCAGTACACTATACTTAATATTTCAGCATATATATCATCAACTAGAATTCAGTTTTTGTTTATGTTATTGTCGTGTGCTATTGAGTTGATTCTGACTCCTTGTGACCCTGTAGGATAGAGTGGAACTGCCCCATAGGGTTTCCTAGGCTGAAATCTTTATGGGAGCAGATTGCCAGGTCTTTTTTCCAGTATAACGGCTAGTGAGTTTGAACCACTGACCTTAGGGTGAGCAACCAAGTTCTTAACCTTTGTGCCACCAGGGCTCCTTGATATTTGTTTATACATGTTTTATTTTGATGTAAACTCTGTATACAGTGAGATATAAAATTTAAGTGTACTTCTGTTGATTTTTAACAAATACATGTACAGGCAGCCCCAGGGTTACAAAAGAGATCCATCCGTATTGTCTTTAAGTTGAATTTGTAGGTAACTTGCAACAGGTACGTAGAGTTCTTATTTAGCATCAATTAGTCAAACGTTTATCTTAGTATATAGTATGTATCTGAACCTTTCTATGTATATAAAACACTTAAGAAACGCTTCCAAACTGCATAATGTTTTCATGAGCATCACAAAGTAGTGTGTGCATTCGTTATTACTAACCATTGTATTTAGCTCAAATTTTTAATGGTCTTATGGGAGTCTGTTCTTAACTATGAGTTGTTTGTGAGTTAGATATTTGTAATCCGAGAATTTCCTGTATGTATGTAACCCAGAATCTACCGAACATCACCATCACACCAGAAAGTTTTCTCTAGCCCTTTGACATAATTTTTAGGTCATACTCAAGCTAAAGTAGTTTCAAGAAACACTGTAAATTCTGAAGGAAAAATGATTTGTGACATAGAATTTTATACAATCAAGTTTAAGGGTAGAATAGCATTTTCAGACATGCACATTTTAAAAACATATGCCTACATTGTACCTGTTCTCAGAAAATTACTGGGTGATATGCTTTACCAAATCAAGAGAATAAACAAAGAAAGATTACATAGGGGATCCATAAAGCAGAGAATCAAGTACAGTAAACATTTCAAGGGACAACTGTGCAGAGCAGTCAAATGTGAGCAAGAAGATGGAGGAAAATAAGTTTCTAGAAAAATATTAAACTGATAGTATCTGTGTTTGAATGTACTGTGAAATGATTTTCAAGATTTTGTTTGGTTGGTTGTTTTTTGAGAGTTTGGGAATGAAGAGTGATAAAGAACCAGAAAATGAAGCAGTTATCTCCAAGTAAAACAAGTTATACAAGAAAGGAAAATTGAAGAACTCACAACTAAATACCGGTTTATCCAAAAGAATGATGCATCTCTCTTGGGAGGATGGGAGAAGGGAAGCTTATGGGGGAATGGGAGGAGGCTGATATAAAAGAGTCAAATCTTCTTTCCTAATTGGAAATAAATGGATAGTATTTAAAACTAAAAATACAGGAAATTAGAGTAAACAATGTCATTTAGAAATACAGAGGTAAATGGTAGTAGAAAGAGCTCAACAATTTAAAAGTTATCATCTTTGGTAAGTTAGAATTGGAAATGGGAGGAATGAAGATATATTTGAGGGGGCCTTGGAGGCCTTGCAGCACTATATCTGACTTTAAAATTATTTTAATGTATAAAATGGGAAAAAATTGGGTACACTTCAGCACAATCATCGTATTTTAGTATCTATTTATAAAATAGATAAAAAGAGGATATAGAATGTGTATTTCTAACTTAAAGGATAATAAAACTAACTAATTCAATTTAATAAGTAGAACATTGCTAGTATTATACATAGTATTTTATTACATGAACATATCACTGTTTTTCCATTTTGCTGTTGAATTTGGATTGCCATCCTCCCCCACCCCCTTTTTATTCTGTGGTAGAAAGTTGGTTCTGACATAAGTCGAATACTTTTTTTTTTTTTTTTTAGTTTTCATTATTATTATTTTTATTATCAGTATCTATAAGTCCAATCTTTATTTGTCTTTGGGGGTTGGTGTGAGAATGATAACATCAGCAAATTACTGCAACATTGTATGAAATACATGTTAATAAATGGTAAGATGTACAGAAAAAATTGGACAGTCATAGTGTGGTTCCTTACAACTTGAATGTGTCATAAGTCAGGGACTACCTGTACAGTATACAATGTTCTTACGTGCCATCAAGTTGATTCCAACTCATAGTGACCCTACGTACAACCGAACAAATGACTGGTTCTGAGCCATCCTCACAATTGTTGCCCATTGTTGCAACCACTGTGTAAGTCCCTCTCATTGAGGGTCTACCTCTTTTTCGCTGACCCTCCAGTTTATCGAGCATGATGTCCTTTTCCAGGGACTAGTCCCTTCTGATAACATGTCCAAATTATGTGAGACGAAGTCTGGCCATCCTTGCTTCTAAGGAGCAACATACCGTAATTTTACACAAATAATGCGCACCTTCTTCCCTTTTGGTTTTCTATCTCCAGCTCTTTGCACATTTCATTATAATACTTTGTCTTCTCGAGCTGCCCTTTGAAACCTTCTGTTGAGTTCTTTTACTTCATCATTTCTTCCTTTTCCTTTAGCTGCTCAACTTTCGAGAACAAGTTTCAGAGTCTCCTCTGACATCCATCTTAGCCTTTTCTCTCTTTCCTGTCTTTTCAGTGACCTTCTGCTTTCTTCATGGATGATGTCCTTGATGTCATTCCACAGCTCGTCTGGTCTTCAGTTAATAGTGTTCAGTGTGTCAAATCTATCTCTAAATTCAGGTGGGATGTACTCAAGGTCATACTTTGGATCTCGTGGACTTGCTCTGATTTTCTTCAGTTTCAGCTTGAACTTGAGTATGAGCAATTGATGGTGTATTCCACAGTTGGCCCCTGGCCTTGTTCTGACTGATGGTATTGAGCTTTTCCATCGTCTCTTTCCACAGATGTAGCCAATTTGACTTCTGTGTGCTCCATCTGGCAAAGTCTATGTGTATAGTCTCCGTTTATGTTGGTGAAAGAAGGTACTAGCAACGAAGAAGTCGTTGGTCTTGCAAAATTCTATCATTCGATCTCTGGCATTGTTTCTATCACCAAGGCCATATTTTCCAACTACTGATCCTTCTTTGTTTCCAACTTTCACATTCCAATCGCCAGTAATTATCAATGCATCTTGATTGTGTGTTCGATCAATTTCAGACTGCAGCAGCTGATAAAAATCTTCTTTTTCTTCATCTTTGATCCTAGTGGTTCGTACATAAATTTGAATAATAGTCGTATTAACTGGTCTTCCTTGTAGGCGTATGGATATTATCCTATCACTGACAGTGTTGTACCTCAGGATAGATCTTGAAATGTTCTTTTTGACGATGAATGCAACACCATTCCTCTTCAAGTTGTCATTCCCAGCATGGTAGACCATGTGCTTGTCCGATTCAAAATGGCCAATCCCAGTCCATTTCAGCTCACTAATGCCTAGGATATCGAAGTTTATGCGTTCCATTTCATTTTTGACGATTTCCAATTTTCCTAGATTCATACTTCGTACATTCCACGTTTGAGTCAGTTTGAGTCGTGCCACATCAGCAAATGAAGGTTCTGAAAGCTTTACTCCACCCACGTCATTAAGGTCGACTCTACTTTGAGGAGGCAGCTCTTCCCCAATCATCTTTTCAGTGCCTTCAAACCTGGGGGGCTCATCTTCCAGCACTATATCAGACAGTGTTCTGCTGCTATTCATAAGGTTTTCACTGGCTAATGCTTTTTAGAAGTAGACTGCTGGGTCTTTCTTCCTAGTCTGTCTTAGCCTGGAAGGTCAGCTGAAATCTGTCCTCCATGGGTGACCATGCTGATATCTGAATACCAGTGGCATAGCTTCCAGCTTCACAGCAACACGCAAACCCCCACAGTACGACAAACTGAGAGACACGTGGAGAAGAACACGCTCGGCATTTCTCCAGCTGAAAGAACTGAAGAAAAAATTCAAGCCTCAAGTTGCAATAGTGAAGGATTCTATGGGGAGAATATTAAACGACACAGGAAGCATCAAAAGAAGGTGGAAGGAATACACAGTCATTATACCAAAAAAAATTAGTCCATGTTCAGCCATTTCAAGAGGTAGCATATGATTAGGAACCGATGGTACTGGAGGAAGAAGTCCAAGCTGCACTAAAGGCATTGGTGAAAAACAGGGCTCCAGGAATTGATGGAATATCAATTGAGATGTTTCAACAAAGACATGCAGCGCTGGAGGTGCTCACTCGTCTATGCCAAGAAATATGGAAGACAGCTTCCTGGCCAACTGAGTGGAAGAGATCCATATTTATGCCTATTCTCAAGAAAGGTGATCCAACCAAATGTGGAAATTATAGAACAATATCATTAATATCACACGCAAGCAAAATTTTGCTGAAGATCATTCAAAAACGGCTGCAGTAGTATATCAACAGGGAACTGTTAGAAATTCAGGCCGGTTTCAGAAGAGGATGTGGAACCACGGATATCCTTGCTGATGTCAGAAGGATCCTGGCTGAAAGCAGAGAATACCAGAAGGATGTTTACCTGTGTTTTATTGACTGTGCAAAGGCATTCGGCTGTGTGGATCATAACAAATTATGGATAACATTGCAAAGAATGGGAATTCCAGAACACTTAATTGTGCTCATGAGGAACCTTTACGTAGATCAAGAGGCAGCCGTTCGGACAGAACAGGGCGATCCTGATTGGTTTAAAGTCAGGAAAGGTGTGCGTCAGGGTTGTATTCTTTTACCATACCTATTCAATATGTATGCTGAGCAGATAATCCAAGAAGCTGGACTATATGAAGAAGAATGGGGCATCAGGATTGGAGAAGACTCGTTAACAACCTGCGTTAAGCAGATGACACAACCTTATTTGCTGAAAATGAAAAGGACTTGAAGCACGTACTAATGAAGATCAAAGACCACAACCTTTAGTGTGGATTGCACTTCAACATAAAGAAGACAAAAATCCTCACAACTGGACCAGTGAGCAACATCATGATAAACAGAGAAAAGATTGAAGTCAAGGATTTCATTTTACTTGGATCCACAATCAACAGCCATAGGAGCAGCAGTTAAGAAATCAAAAGACGCATTGCACTGGGTAAATCTACTGCAAAGGACCTCTTTAAAGTGTTGAAGAGCAAAGATGTCACCTTGAAGACTAAGGTGCGCCTGACTCAAGCCATGGTATTTTCAATCACATCATATGCATGTGAAAGCTGGACAATGAATAAGGAAGACCGAAGAAGAATTGACATCTTTGAATTGTGATGGTGGCAAAGAGTATTAAATATACCATGGACTACGAAAAGAGTGAACAAATCTGTTTTAAAAGAAGTACCACCAGATTGCTCCGTAGAAGCAAGGATGGTGAGACTGCGTCTTACATACTTTGGACATGTTGTCAAGATGGAACAGTCCCTGGAGGATATCATGCTTGGCAAAGTACAGGGTCAGCAGAAAAGAGAAAGACCTTCAATGAGGTGTATTGACACAGTGGCTGCAACAGTGAGCTGAAGCGTAACAACGGTTGTAAGGATGTCTCAGGACCGGGCAGTGTTTCTCTCTATTATGCATAGGGTCACGATGAGCCAGAAGTGCCTCAACGGCACCTAACAACAACAATGCACACCTTCTATGTTTGTTTGTCAATTGTACCCTACCTCACGAGGTATTTTTGTAAGCACGCTATACTAATTTTTTTCTTTACAGCAGCATGTAAAAAACATTTGGCATAGTGTCACTTAGAAAGTGGACGGGGTGTGCAGGCAGGGCGCAGTTTGCAGAGAAACATAGAGGGCATGTGCCATTTGTGTAAAAATGCTGTAATTTATCAGAATTTTTTGTGACTCATTCAAGAAACCATTGCCTACTCTCAGGCCATGAAATTTATTTACTGTATTTTTTTCCTAAAATTTAAGTATTAGAGAACAGTGCCTTTTACATTTAAATCCTTGATTCATCTGGAATTTATTTTTGTATATTGTTCTCATTCTTTCCATGTTGATAATCATTTTGTCCCAGTCTCTTCTTTTTGTGCTGATTTGCAGTGCCAGCTTGGGCACATACCAGATTTCCTGAGTCTGGTTCTGGGTTCTGGTGTGGTTTTTGGGTCATTTTTTCCATTCCTATTTACTGTCTTAATCACTCTGGCTTTACTATAAGTTGTGCTATCTAGTAGGAGAAACAGCCCTGTCAGCTGCTGCTTTTCCAGGATTGTTTTACCTTTTCTTTGCTATTTGTTCGTCCCTTCAGGTTTTGGAATAACCTTACCAATATTCACAAAAATGCCATCAAGATTTTGAATAGAATTCATTTTATAGATTAATATGGGGGAGTTGATATCTTTACACCACTTATTTTTAAAATCCACAGTCCTCATATTTATCTCCACTTACTTAGGTCACCTTTAATGTATCTCAGTCCTTAGTTTTATGTGTAGAAATGTTGCACATGTTTGATTATATTTTCCACCCTTAGGGCCTTGGGAATATAAATCTCCTAAAATGTCCAACTTCTCCAACTAAGAAACAAACTGTTCCAATCAGCATATTAAGTATTTAGATTTCCACCAGAGAGCTAAAGAGAAACTTAAAAGGTCAGGGTTTCATAGTCCCCTTCAGAATTGCTGTTGTACAGTTAGTTCTACAGCAGCTGCCCAGTCTGGGACAACCGTGGGGGTCATTAACTTTTCGGTACTTTTTTTTTTTTTTTAATGCATTGACATAGGTGCTTTGTTTTTTATTTTTGTTTTTTTGTGTGTGTGTGTGTGTGTTTTGTTTCTGATTGTTTTTTCCACCTTTCTATGATAAAAGGATAGTTCAGATATTCTCTGACTTCTGCATACTCATATTTTTTTTAGCTTGATCAGAAAAATGGATCTTAGAATCTTTTGTTAAAACTATTGATATGTACTTTCCCCAGAAAATCTGGGAGAAGGTACAACATCTTTTAGATTTCGTTTACATCTTTCTAATTGTAATCATATAGGTAACTGGAATTTCTGATTCTATATGCCTGTCCAGAAATTTTCTAATTTGCTCTTTGTATTTAAAATACTCCTGGTTATTCAGTAAGAAAGTTTCAAAATTTAAAAAAAAAAAAAAAAAAAAACCATGACTCATAAGAAACATTTTATTTAGACCTCAGTTTACTTAAAAAAGAGCCCTGGTGGCGCAGTGGTTAAGATCTTGACTGCTAACCAAAAAGTCGATAGTTTGAATCCACCAGCTGCTCCTTGGAAACCCTACAGGGCAATTCTCTTCTATCCTATAGGGCCACTATAAGTTGGAATCAACTCAACAGCAGTGGAATTGGGATTTTTGGTTTTTCTTAGGAAAGTAAAATAGATAAAAATTGGAAAAATTAGTACAGTTCATTAGAATGTGCTAGTTTCATGCTGTACACTAACCTAACACATAGTCTGTATCTACTGTTCAATGCAATATATATATATATTTTTTTTTAAACAGCATTCCAACCAAAATCAAACCTGTTGTTCATAGCAACCCTATAGGAGAGGGTAGAACTGCCACATAGGGTTTCCAAAGAGTGGCTGGTGGATTCAAACTGCCAACGTTTTGGTTAGTAACCAACCTCTTAACCACCATACCACCAGGGCTCCTAAGTAGCATTACTGAAGCATAATTTATGTCCTCAGAATTCACCTGTTTTAAGCATACAGTTAAATGATTTTTGGTAAGTTTATATAAAGTTGAACAACCATCACCTGTAAAAGATTGTGTCTGCAGTCAGTCCCCATTCCTGTCCCTAGCCCTAAACAATCACTGATCTGCCTTCTCTCTGTACAGATTTGCTTTTCTGAACATTACATATCAGTAAACTCCTACAATTTCTGGTCTTTTGCTTCTGGCATTCACTTAGCATAATGATGGCTGAATATCAAGACACTTTTAGTTACTTGAAAAACTTATTGTTTTGTGTCACTTTTTTAAGTACAAATTTTGTGAAGGTAGAGACCATGGCTAGTCTAACACCTAGATACACCATCTGTGAGTGCTCAGTGCATTAAGTAAAACTCCAGAATGTGACTTCAGGATAACATTTATGAACTTACATAATATTTGTCTGCCTAATTTAAACCCTGGTGGCATAGTGGTTAAGTGCTACAGCTGCTAACCAAAAGGCCGGCAGTTTGAATCCGCCAGGTGCTCCTTGGAAACTATACAGGGCAGTTCTACTCTGTCCTGTAGGGTCGCTATGAGTTGGAATCAATTCCACGGCAGTGTGTGTGTGTGTGTGTGTGTGTGTTTTGGCCTGTCTAATATCTGCGTATCTAATTTCTATCATAGTATTTACGCTAGCCTCTCTATCAAAAAAAAAAAAAATTTTTTTTTTTTTGTTTTCTCTATCCTGGGGGAAATTATGCAACCTCAAGCCAGCATAATAGAGGAAGTGCTCTTATCTGTGTATTCCTTGTAAAAGGAGTATTCTTATAGCCTATAACGTTGCCTTGATTCAGTGATTTACCGCCATAGTTTTTACTTGAGTGTTTCTGTAATAAGTTTTTATACATTTAGAAGAGTGTTGCTGAAATGCTGATTTCTTTGAAAATAACCGTGTGGTAGTAGATAAAAAGGAAGCAACTTTCATGGAGGGACATTTGTGGATTATATAATTTATGAATGCATGCTTCTTTTGATTAAAGACTTCACTTAGATGTACTAGCAACTTTCCCTTATAATAAAACTCCAAAGCAACTTGCACTTAGTCAGACTGAGGAAATTAGGTGAGTTACTCAAGATTGAAGAACAGCTTAATTTTTCATCTGTTATCTTTTCCTGATTTATATCAAACTGTGATGTATCACCACAGTGTTAAAGTATTTAAAGTAAACACTTTGTCAGTAGTTTAAATATGAAGTATTATTAAAACATTAAAGTCAGCACTTTATCAACAATTTAAGTATGTATTTTTAAGTATTATGTACTATTTAGGTACAGTAAGAATACTGATTTATTAAAGGTCTTTCTACTCTCCGCACCTCCCCTGCTGATGTTACCTGTCACAAAGGTGGTGGTGGTTGTTGTTAGGTGGCGTCAAGTTGGTTCTGACTCATAGTGACCCTATGCACAACAGACCAAAACACTGCCCGGTCCTGTACCATCCTCAAGATTGTTGCTATGCTTGAGCCCATTGTTGCAACCACTGTGTTGCTCCATCTTGTTGAGGGTCTTCCTCTTTTTTGCTGACCCTCTGCTTTAGCAAGCATGATGTCCTCCAGGGACTGTTCCCTCCTGATAACATGTCCAAAGTGTGTGAGACGCAGTCTCGCCATCCTTGCTTCTAAGGAGCATCCTGGTTATACGTCTTTCAAGACAAGTTTCTTTGTTCTTTTGGCAGTCCATGGTATATTTAGTGTTCTTCTCCAGCACCACAATTCAAGGATGTCCGTTTTTCTTCGGTCTTCCTTATTCATCGTCCAGCTTTCACGTGCACATGATGCACCTGAAAACATGGCTTGGGTCAGACGCACCTTAGTCCTCAAGGTGACGTCTTTGCTCTTCACCACTTTAAAGATGTCCTTTGCAGCTGATTTACCCAGTGCAACGAGTCTTTTGATTTCTTGACTGCTGCTTCCATGGCTGTTGATTGTGGATCCAAGTAAAATGAAATCCTTGACAACCTCAATCTTTTCTCCGTTTATCATGATGTTGCTCATTGGTCCAGTTGTGAGGATTTTTGTTTTTATTATGTTGAGGTGTAATCCATACTGAAGGCTGTGGTCTTTGAAAAATAAGGTAGTATGGGGTAAATAAAAAAGTTTAAATCCTTCAATAATGATTTAACGGAACAGTAAAAATATTTATTTACCCCCTACGAAAAATAAGGCAATATGGGGTAAATAAATATTCTTACTGTTTTGTTAAATCATTATTGAAGGATTTTTTTTTTTTTCATAGAACACTTTATTTCCTTGGAGCAGTTAAATAAAGAAAACCTACTTTAACAGTTTGCCTTGTTAGTATTTGTTAAAATGAGTTGTCACAGATTTGATGCTAGTTGAGAGACCCTGAAAGCTATTTAATACTTCATTTCAATTGCTATTTACCTTCATTGTTCTTGAGAACGAATTATTGGACAGATATTTTTAAATCCACTCTTCTTTTAGTTGAATATCTGTTTATTTTTTATATTCCTGCGTTGTGTACATACTTTATAACTTCTATTTAAGCTCAGAAAGTAAGATACCAGAATGGCGTTTTGTTTCAGAACCCCTCATTATTCTGTAGATAACCTTAGGAGATTCCAAGAACAACCTAATGTGTAGTTTTGCCTTTCTGGAAGCTTGCTTTGCAGCAGGCAGGTAATATTTTGAAGAATTATGCTATTGTCAGTTCATTTGAGCCTGCAGCTCAGCAATTGAATAGAATAGAGTGAGTGTATGTGCTTGTACACCCCTGCATGCCTGCAAGGAAAATACTAAGCTAGATTTAATATGCTAGCAAGTAAATGTCAAATAAAATGAGGTTTTATATATATATATATATATATATATACACACACATGTTTCTTAATTCTAATATTACAATCCCTGATATTAAGGAAGTGGTTCTTTGATAGTTCTGTCATTATATATACACATAAATATGTGTATATATTTGCATATTAGCATTTTTTACGACTAAAATTTCCATAGAGAATGTAGTATCACTAGATATTCTTTGGTGAGAGTGGTGACATGGTAGAAGTGTTTCAGGAATGCTTTTCTAATTCCTGTATGCAATTTGAAAAGAAGAACTCAAAGGTAGGAAAAATAATTTCAGATTGTAGCCGTAGTTCAAAATTGGAGCTATAGAAATGTTGAAATAAAGAAACAAATAATGAGAACTAATTTACAGGAAGGTTTTGTAATTTTTCCTTGTATCTTTTGAGTATTTCTTTCTGAATGCACTTATTTGCCCCTTCCTTCTGTCCCTCAACCAGGGGCTTATAATGTGCATTGCTATAGTTACTCAAATAATGTGAAGACAGTTTAATTCATTGATGTGTAGTCCTAAGCTTTGGGGTGAAAACATGTAAAATACCTACTGGAAGTATTAAATAACACAAATTTGCAGTGGATATGGATTTACTTTAATGTTTGAACTTACCGTCTGAGTTATTAGAGGGCAAAGGTGCTTTAAAACAGTAGAAATGTGATAGATGTATAGCTTCATAATAAGTTATTCAAGGAGATACTCTTAACTTTCTTGGAAAATTTATTTTCTGAGATTAAAACCCCAACTACCCCACCTCCCTCAGCTTTCCTTTGCGGCAAGGGGCGGGGAGGGGTGCGAGGAACTATTTTTGGCTACAAAAGAAAAGGATTTTGAAAAGTAGGGGTTTGGAATAGAAAAACCAGTTAAAATTGTATGTTAAAATATTCCTTATAAATATTTTGTGCTTTAATTATTTACTTGTAGGAATCTGAAATATTTTCCTTTTTTTGGAAAACAATGTAAGAACTTCAGAAGATTGAATATATACTTGGATATTATTACAGACACTAAATTGACTAGTTGAAAACCGAGAGTTTGATTTTTAGAGTACAGTATTAAACCAAGCGCATATTTCCTGCTTTGCAGTAAAGTGATTAAAAGCTCTTATTTTTTGGCTAAATAGTTGAAAGATTTGTTACTGTTTGTATATATTATATAAATTTAAGATTAAACAAAAGATTATTGGGAGCATATACTAACAACGAATACGAACTAAGACATCTGAGTGAATTTCTATAACACTAAAAATAGTTTTGTCTATTTAATAATACGTAGAACATGTGCCCCCCCCAGCCTCACCACCACTTCAGCAGTTGTCCATCATAGGTATTGTCAAATATTTTCTTTCTATTTTGGTGTTGAGATAAGTTTAGTAATACTTTTAAATTCTGATATGATTAAATCAGAAACTTTTGAGAATGTAACAGGTCAAAACATTCTATGAAGGTGTTCCAGTCCAAAAACTAGTAAAAATACTATCATAGGGAAAATACTAAATCTTAAAAATATATAAAACCCTATATTTTCTCAGTATTTTATTATAAAAATATTTAAATATGCAGAATATCTGAAGGAGTTGTACAGTGAATTGTTGTTGTTGTTAGGTGCCGTCAAGTCAGTTCTGACTTACAGCGACCCTGTGCACAACAGAACAAAACACTGCCCAGTCCTGCGCCATCCTTACAATCCTTGTTATGCTTGAGCCCATTGTTGCAGCCACTGTGTCAGTCCACCTTGTTGAGAGTCTTCCTCTATTCCACCGACCCTGCACAGTGAATACCATATTCCAGCCACCATTATTGGATCCATTAATCCCTTTCTTTTTTTGGTCCACTTCAGAGTGAGTGGAAGGTTTCAATATGCTTGACTCCTACAGATTTATGAATATCTGTTTTTGTCTGTCCATAAAACCAAATACCAAAATACTTCTGGACCTTGTTTTTTAAAAAAATTAAAATCTTTGGTTATTATTTTATTGAGAATACCTGTTCATGTAGGAAACAGAAATTTAGGTCTATAAACTTTAGTATAAAGAAGATGGAAACTACAATAGACTTTTTTGATTGCTTTTGGACTTCTCTTATAAGGTATCTGCTATAGGGGTTGCCAGTTACTTGCATTTTTAAGGATGGATTATAAGAGCATATTTTGTTAATAAGGAGTTTTGTCTCACCTGATGAGTTCAAAGCTTATCTGGGTTACTTGGTTTTATAGTTTGTGTAGATTTGGGAACATTGTTTAAAATGGCAGCTGCCCGTTACACATTTTCTGGGCAAGTAGGGATGCCATTCCTCTTCTAATCCCTGCAAGGAGAATGGGAGAACTAAAATTAGCAATCTGCTGTATATTGGGAGGCATCAAAATGGGAATTTACTATTGATTTTTTGCACTCTTGAAAGTAACAACAGAGAAAGATAGAAGGCCAGAATGAGGCATACGTCTTAACTACTTCGTAGGCTGCCAAGAGATAGGGTAGGTGGTGGGGAGGCAAGAATCACTGAAAAGAATGTCCCAAGACAACAGTAACTCTGGTGCTGGTTGTTTAACTCCTCAAGTGTTAACGTTATATATATACAAATACATATACACGTACATACACATATATAAACCCAATGTTTAAAAAAAAATATGAGAAGAGTGGTATTGTTCCATATTTTTGCAAATCTCTTTAATGTCCGGACTAGTAGAGGGTGGCAGGATTCTCTTCTGTACAGCATTTAACCTGTTACGTTATTTCTGTTGACGTATATATATAAAGAAATTCTGACCCCACGAAGATATGTAACTGGAAAAGGGGAGATTCTTTCTGTAACCTTTTCAGATAATTTTGTATGCTCTTCGATACTACACCAAACCCAGCAAACCCCTTGTCGTCGAGTTGATGCTGAGTCACAGCTAGAGCAGAACAGGTCCCTGGGTTTCCAAGGCTGTAAACCTTTACAGAAGCAGACTGATACATCTTTCCTCCACAGAGTGGCTGGTAGGTTTAGACTGCTGACCTTTCAGTTAGCAGCCAAGCTACTAAAAAAAAAAAATTTTTTTTTTTTTAAAGCTACAAAAAAAAAAACAGGGCTCCTAAAATCCAGAAAGTGGTAGTTTCTTAAAGGTTGGTTGCAGCGATTAATCTGAAACAATAACAGTGCACTGGTGGTACTATGTTGAATTGAAATCCATTGATCTTACACTTTAAGTGATTTGTAATGCATTGGTCATTGGGAAAATACTGATTTTTCTGAGTTATACAGGTCTTCTAAATCTTGACATATTGTACAATACTGAAAAATACTGATACCAAAAATTCACATCTATTAATGTCACTCAGCACTCTCATGAGAAGTTTTCTAGAACTTGAAAGTATAGATTTTATCACTGGCAAATAAAGAAAAAATGTTGCCACTTGTTTCCCCAACTGTTCTTGTTATTGTTGTTGTTAGGTGCCTTCGAGTACACTGTCCAATCCTGCAGTATCCTCACAATCATTGCTGTGCTTAACCCAATTGTTGTAGCCTCTGTGTCAGTCTGTCTCATTGAGGGTCTTACTCTTTTTCACTGACTCTACTTTACAAAGCATGATGTCCTTCTCCAAGGACTGGTCCCCCTTGATAAAATGTCTATAATACATGGAACAAAGTACAGTGAAATTTCATCATCACCACCACTAAGGAGCGTTCTGGCTGTACTTCTTCCAAAACAGATTTGCTCGTTCTTCTGGCGGTCCATGATATGTTCATTATTCTTCACCAGTACCATAATTCAAAAGCATCAATTCTTCTTCAGTGTTCGGTATTCATTGTCCAGCTTTCCCATGCACATGAGGCGATTGAAAATACATCATTTCTCAACATACAGATTGGATAAGTATGGTGAAAGGATACAACCCTGATGCACGCCTTTTCTGCTTTTAAACCACACAGTATCCCCTTGTTCTGTTCAAACGACTGCCTCTTGGTGTAGGTACAGGTTCCTTATGAGCACAATTAAGTGTTCTGGAATTTCCATTCTTTGCAGTGTTATCCATAATTTGTTATGATCCACACAGTCAGGTGCCTTTGCATAGTCAATAAAACAAGTAAACATCTTTCTGGTATTCTCTGCTTTCAGCCAGGATCCATCTGACATCAGCAATGATATCCCTGGTTCCTCTTCCACTAACTGAAAAGTTGGTGGTTCTAATCCACCCAGAGGTGCCATGGAAGAAAGGCCTGGTGATCTTCTCTCAGATGGTCACAGCCATGAAAGCCCCATGGAGCACAGTTGTACAACACATAGGGTTGACATGAGCTGGAATCAACTCAACAGCAGCTGGTTTGGTTTTTTATGCAGTATAGATAAGTTGACTCTTCCTCAGATTTTCTGCAAATATCTTCATCTTTTGTTTTCACTTTAATTATGTTTATTTTATAAGTCATATTTATTTATTTAAATGTTTGCTCTCTGGTTTCCAAAAAAATTACTACCCCTCCTGATAATTTTTTTTCTATGGGATATTTATAAAAGGAGCCCTGGTGGTGCAGCGGTTAAGCACTTGGCTGCTAACCAGAAGGTTGGTGGAGGATATTTATAATGTTTTACTAACTTTTCTAAATTACTTTTTTTGGGGGGGGACTCTTGTAAAATAATTTGGCAGTGCATGTTGAAAGCCAAAAAAATAGCTCTACGTTTTGATCCTCTTCTTAGAAGACTTAATTAACAGGAGGAATGTAGTTTGGTGTTTTGAACTCAACATATTCTTATTTTGTCAAATGCTTTGAAGTACTAAAAGTCAGGTAATGCTAACTTCAAAACATTTTTGTGTCTTCCAGATTATTGTTCGGTTGTAACAATTGTGGACCAGACAAATGTAAAGTTAACCTGCCTGCTTTTTAGTGGAAATTATGAAGCCCTTCCAATAATTTATAAAAATGGAGACATCGTTCGCTTCCACAGGCTGAAGGTATAATTCATACTGTCTGAAGCTTATGTTGTTTGAAGAGAACACTGTGTTGTTCACTAAAGCTAGTTAGCACTAATTATATGCTTCCTTTGTTAGAACATGACATCAAGCATTTCGGTAGATAAGAAGAAAGGTAAATAGTGTCCGACTGCAAGTAATTGGTAGTGTGAAACCTCTTCATTTGAACAAACAGCCTGTCCTCCTTCCTAGGAATGTATTAATGGCCACGATTCAGGCTGCATTCTGTCTTCTTTTTTCTAAATATAGATCGATGTTTTACAAGTTTTTAAATAGAGTTTCATAAATAATATTTGGTTTAAAAAAAAGTCCTTAGATCAGCAACAAAAATGTATAAGAAATTTGGAGATTATTCTGTCTTATTTTTGTATTCAAGTACAATGAAAGTATTGAGATGTACTTAATTTTGAGACATGACATAAAATCAGAGTAAATTAATCTTCATTTAAGATAAATGTGTTAAAACATGAACTCAACCCTGTTGCAGTTGAGTCAGTTCCAACTCATAGTGACCCTACAGGACAGAGTAGAACTGCCTCTTAGGGCTTCCAAGGGGCACCTGGTAGATTCACACTGCTGACCTTTCGGTTAGTAGCCTGTCACTTAAACCACTGTGTGAACAGGTACTTACAAAGTTATGGTAGTTAAATAAATAAGAGAAAACCATTAATATGAAAGAAGAGCTATTAAATGTTACATTTTTTTTAATAAGAATTTTAAAACTTAAGAGTGCAATTTTTCCTTCTAACTAGTTATCCTTTTTACTCTAATATTTCTTTAATTGAAGTTTTTTTTGTTCAGTGCATTTTTTGAACTGTTCTTTGAAAGTTACTATATGGCGCTCTTGATAACTTTTAAATACCCTGGTATTTTCAGTCCCTTAGGTTAAACATGGAGCCCTGGTGGCGAAGCGATTAGGCATTCAGCTGCTAACCCAAAGGTCGGCAGTTCGGTCGGCTGTTCAAGTCCACCAGCCACTCTTTGGAAACCCCCGGGGCAGTTCTGCTCTGTCCTATAGGGTCACTGCAAGTCAGAATTGACTCAATGGCAACACGTTTTAGATTAAACATTTCAATTTCCTCATCTTATTCTCTTGTTACATGGAAACCTTCATTATCTTGGTTGTCCTTTTCTTCTAATTCTTCAGTTTATTGATATCCCTCATGGTCAATATGATGCTCATAAATGAGCACAGTATTCCAGATATCGTAGGAATATTACTTATCTTGACCTATTAGTGCTGTTCCCCTGAGGAATGGCAGGATGTTTGCTTGAAAATAAAAAGAGAAATAGAAATATAATCTTAGCAATATATTACAGGTTTATCCAACCTTTAAAAAATTGCTTATTCTCACACACTGTTGTTTCCTAGTGGGTTAATATTCCACCAGTACACTCTCCCTTCCTGATGTTTTTAGTTGTTGCTCTTGTTGTTTAATTGAAATATAATATACATGCAAAAAAGTATGCTTATAATATACAGCTTTCTGGTCACTATGTTGTTGTTGTGTTAGGTGCCATCTAGTTGATTCCAACTCACAGCAACCCTATGTACAACAGAACAGAACACCGCCGTGTTCTGTGCCATCCTCACAGTTTCTGCTATGTTTGAGCTCATCACTGCGATCATTGTGTCAGTCCATCTCATTGAGGGTCTTCCTCTTTCTTGCTGACCCTCTGCTTTACCGAGCACGATGTCCTTCTCCAGGGACTGGTCCCTCCTGATAACTTGTCCAAAGTACGTGAGACGAAGTCTTGCCATCCTTGCTTCTAAGGAGCATTCTGGCTATACTTCTTACAAGACAGACTTGCTTGTTCTTATGGCAGTCCATGGTATATTCAGTATTTTTCACCAACACCGTAATTCAAAGTCATCAATTCTTCTTTGGTCTTCTTTATTCATTGTTCAGCTTTGGTATGCATATGTGGCGATTGAAAATATCATGGCTTGAGTCAGATGCACCTTAGTGCTTATAGTGACAGCTTTGCTTTTCAACCCTGGTCACTATAAGCATACTCATATAACTAGCATCTGGACACCTCCTTCATATCCCTTCCTGGATAAGTCCCCCAACCAAGGAGTAAACTATTCTCATGACTTCCTGCAGCATACGTTAGTTTCATCTGCATTTACTCTTTATATAAATGAAGCATAGAATATGCAGTATGTTTTGTTTTTGTCTTTTTCTTTTTTTGTTTTTATGTCTGGCTTATGCTTGAGTGTTTCAGCTATATTGCCGTGTTTAGTTTTACCTTGTTCATTTTTTTTGCTGGATGGTATTCCATTGTCTGAATATATCAGAATTTATTTATTGTGTTGTTGAACAATGAAGTAGTTTCTAGTTTAGGGGTGATTAAATGGAAATATACCATTACACACGCATTTTTGAAGTGGAAAGTATAAAATGGAATGGGAAAGTGGGAAATGTGAAATGGCAAGTAGTAAGTATGTAGTAGAACAATATTGATTCCATGTCGACTCCAAGAAGTTAAGGATTCATTCATAACTAAGAGGAAAAGAGTGGAACACTAATAAGACCACCTGTCTGTCATTTGTCGTACTGTGGTAGCTTGCATGTTGATATGATTTTGGAAGCAATGCTACTGCTATTTCAAATACCTGCAGGGTTACCCACAGTGGACAGGTTTCAGCCAAGCTTCCAGACTAAGATAAATGTGGAAGAAAAGTCGTGGCAATCTGTGTCTAAAAATTAGCTAATGAAGATCCTGTGGATCACAACAGAATATTGTCCAACATAGTACTGGATGTTGAGCCCCCAAGGTTAGAAGGCACTCACAGTGCACACTGGCTGCAGCAGTAGACTCGAGCATGCCAACTATCATAAAGATGGCTCAGGATTAGGCCATGTTTTATTTTATTGTACATGGGGTCACCATGAGCTGGAGCTTGAACTCGATAGCATCTGACAGCAACAACAAATAAGAATTCCAAAAGAAAACACAAATGGAACATTAGGTAAGGAAATAATTTTTAACAAGCAAAAATACAGAGGATAAGGAACAAATGGGAAACCAAATGCAAATAGATTAAACATGCCAATTGCAAGGAAGAGATAAAGAAAGCACAAATGACAAGTACAAGCAGTCTACAGGAAGCTCACTTTAAATATGAACCTACAACAGGTTGAAAGTAAACGTGTGCAAAAGGCTATACCAAGCAAACAGTAAGTGTAGAGAAAATGAAAGAACTGTTAATATCAGACAAAGAGTATCACAAGATATAAAAAGGGGGGAGCATTTCATAAGGACAGAAAGGCTGCTTCGTGAAGAAGATGTAACCATCATAAATGTATGTGCATTTAATAACTTCAGATTTATTCAGGAATTAAAAATCCTTATGGCATACCTCAGTGCTCTCAGTCAGACTGATTAAACCTTAGGCTCAGCTGTATTTTATTCACTTCAAGATTTTATATTTTAAGAGTTCTAGTTTTTCATATAACATTCATAGGTAACTGTCATTAAGTATCTTTTCCTTTTGTGTGTTATACCTTAATAGAAAAGATAATAAATAAAGTGTAAAAATGTAAAGTTGATAGGATCAAGGAGTCTACTCCCTAAAAAAAAAAAAAAAAAAAATACAAATAAATTTTGTATAGTGTTTTACAGTTTACTCGGTGCTTGTACATCTTGATATAGTACCAGTTGAGTTTATAATTTCGTATGCTAATTAAAAAGAATTATGTCCTCTATTAATTGTGCTGGCAAGATTTTATGTCTCTAGTTTTTTAGTTCCTCAGTTCTGCATCAGTAAGCTGTTTTGTTTGTTTTTGTTTTGTTTTCTACTTTGTCCCACTTACTTAGATCCAGGTGTATAAAAATGAGACTCAGGGTATCACCAGCTCTGGCTTTGCATCTTTGACTTTTGAGGGGACTTTGGGAGCTCCTGTCATACCTCGGACTTCGAGCAAGTACTTTAACTTCACCTCTGAGGACCACAAAAGGGTAGAAGCCTTACGTGTGTGGGCATCTAATCACATCCCATCTTCTTCGACATTACTAAAATTGTGTGATGTTCAGCCAATGCAGTATTTTGACCTGACTTGTCAGCTTTTGGGGAAAGCAGAAGTAGATGGAACATCATTTCTTCTAAAGGTAGATATTTTTACTACTTGAAATTAAGAGTTGTAAGCATCACCTACATATCTGCAAAGAGTCTATATTTCAGGATTCTGATATAATAAATATGCATACTGTGTATTATATTAAGAACTTAATATTTAGTTCACAATTTTTGATGAGCCTGGATAATCATACAGCTGTCCTCTTGCACTTTTTCTTCACACCCTCCTTCCAGAAGAAAGTAATATTAAGTCTGTGTTCTAAATACATTGTTGTTAAGTGCCTTTGAGTCAGTTGCAACCCATAGCGACCCCATGTACAACAGAAAAGAACACTGCCCGTGCCTGCACATCCTCACAGTCATTGCTATGCTTCGGCCTATCGTATATGCTACATATTGGATGGTTTATGCTATGTTTATTTATGTATTTCTTATAGTAATAATAATAAAATACCAACTTGCTTTCTACTGTTCTTAGTTGAAGCTCTCTCTGTTTCTTTCTGCTTCCCTATCAGGGAGGCCTTCTTCCTTCTCACTCATTTACTTTCTTGGTAAGTTGGATTCTCTTCCCTCATCCCTTTACCACCTGCTTCATGGATAGGTCACGGGCAGTTTTGAATTGTTTGTTGTTGTCGTTCTTTTTATGCTTTTTGTTTTTGAATCAACAGGATAAAGAAAGTAATGTAAGACCCATCTGTCCTTTGTTTATACCAAACCCACTTTAGCTCATTAATAGCTTCTAGAGAGGGCGGTTGTGAAGTATTTTTTTCCCTTGCCTATCTTAGGAGGATGCATTTGGGCAAACAGTGCTTTGACCCTGCTGCCTTGATTCTTTGGAGCAATAGGACAAGAGAGGGAGTGTGGTGGCACTTAGACATACTAAGTCACAGTGAAGAGAAGTCTTTGAATTAAAGACGAAGTTTTTGAAGTTGAAAATATCTCATATTTATACACAGAAATGCTTTAAAAGAGTAAATGCATGTTATAAAGGAAGTTAAATGAATATGACAAAACTGAAGCTAAAGCAGTATAAAATCATCCACAGTTAGGAGGAATCTTAGTCAGCTGGTCATACTTTCCACCAAGTGTGGCGTCTTTAACAGATGAGCATGTGCTGTCTCCTGAGCACTTGGGAATGACAGTGGCAGGGAGTCTTCTGGGCAGAGAGGTAAACTCGCATGTTTCGGCTATGACATTGTCGGAAAATTCTTAAATTCTGAGACAACATCTGCCACCTTTTACCTAACACTGTTGATTGTATATTTTCTCTCCAAGGCAGCACAACATATATGCCTACATCCCATTTTTATAGATAACCTCTTCAGATAAGTGAAAACAACTTTCATGGAACTTACTTTAAATACAGCATTCTGAAGTAAATGTAAGAAATTAAATTAGTAAAGCTTTCTTCAGGGCAGTTTCAAAATAAATCTCAAAAGTCTTTGTATACCTTTAAGTCTATTGTCATGAATCTATTTTAAGGAATAGTTTAAAATGCATACAGAAATACAGTTAAAAGAATATCCTTTCATTTTTCACAATAGCAAAAATTAAAATTCATTTGCTAACAATAGAGAATGAAGTGTGTGCACTGTTCATATATAATGGAATACTCTGACTGTAAAATGGCATTGTGTAAACACACTTACTGAGGTAAATGCTCACAGTATTTAATTTAGTGATAAAAGCAGTTTCAGTTATGTACTAAAAATTTGCATATACAGAGCAAAAGTGTATCTGGAAGAATAAATAGCAATATTTTACTGGTGTTATCTCTGAGAAGTAGAGCTATGAATGATATTTTTTCTTCTGACATTAATATTTCTAGTATAACTGAAACAATTCTTTAGCTTACTCTTTTAAAAACATTACTCCATACCAGATCTGGTCAGCATGGAGTACAGCCTAAGTATTTCCTATCTCAGCCCGAATACAACACTAATATACCACAATGCATTTATTTTCATGTTTCTGGTAGTCATGTTATACCAATGGTTTCCATTAAAATTATAATTTAATAAATCTGTAGACCCACTGACATTAGTTCAGATTTTCTCCCTTTGCCTATGCTTGTACACTTCCTGAACAATAAGCTTTTAAACTGGGTTTTTCTTTAAGTACAGATATAATATTTTTTGAATAGCCACAGTGTTCATAAAGCCTCATCTTTTCAGTGTGTTTTTGTAATCGGCAAGAGATCATTCATACCCAGAGCTGGTAGATAGTTTGTGCATCAAACATGTAATGCAGTTTGGAGACCAAAAAAAAAAAACACACAAACGAGAAAATCTTCATATTAAAGGGACTAATTCAAATTTGTACTATTTACTTTTTCATATGGGCAAAGGTCAGCGTACATTTCTGAGAGCTAAGAATTAATCCTAAGAAAATTAGCAGACATACTCAAAGGTTTATATACAAGATAGTAATTAGTGAACTATTTAAAATAGCAGAAATGTTCAAAACAACCTACCTGATCAGTAAAGGGTTAAATAAATTTAGGTGCACCCATACCATGAAATAATATGAACCCATTGAAAAGCATATTTTAGAAGAATATTAGAACTGCCTGTTGAAATATTCAATAATAAACTGAGAAATGAAAAGCAAAATATGCCACTTCGTTTAAAATTTATAGATATATAGATGTAATTTACAAGCACACAGAAGAAAAAAATGAAGTAAATGCAACAATATGTTACTATTTTTCTAGGGTCATAATGCAAATTTTTATTTTCTTCTTTACATTCTTTGGCATTGTCCACATTATCCATAGTTCGTAATGTGGGCCTCTTACAGCCAAAAAATAGTGCACGTTCTAAGTGCTGCAGATAATTAGGAACACACATTTAATTACTTTAAAGTTATATAGCATAAAAATCTCTTTTTAGCATCAGGAGTTTTACAAAATGATCATCAAACTTTGCTCTGCCCTTATGTGACAGGTATGGGATGGCACCAGGACACCATTTCCATCTTGGAGGGTCTTAATACAGGACCTTGTTCTTGAAGGTGATTTAAGTTTCATCCATCAGCTGCAAAATCTGGCGATAGACATTTTGGTCTATGACAACCATGTTCGAGTGGCAAGATCTCTGAAGGTGATACTTCAGTAGCAAACATGTTTGTTACTTTCTATTTTTATAAATTGGGGGGTAAATCGCATTAATAGGTGGTATTTGGAGTCTAGAAGTCAGCTTCAAATTTATTTTTTTACTTCTTATAAAATGTGTTTAAAATAAATTATTAAAAGATATCTTAATTCATAATGGATTGAACAACTTGTTTAAAGAACGTTTCCTGAATATCTTAAAGCCATGCACAGCTTTGCTACAAAAATATTGTTGTTAGGTGCCATCGAGTTGGTGTTTTTCCTATGTGTTGTAAATTCTATCTCTATGATGTTAATGAGATGGGATTAGCAGCAGTTATGTTAATGAGGTAAGACTCAATCTATGAGATTAGGTTCCTTTTGAAGCCAATCTCTTTTGAGATAAAAAAAGAGAAAGGAGCAGAGAGACAAGGGGGCCTTCCTACTACCGAGAAAGCAGCACCAGGAGCAGAGCGTGTCCTTTGGACCTATGGTTCCTGTACTGGGAAACTCCTAGACTGGAGGAAGATTCATGACAAGGACCTTCCTCTGGAGCCAACAGAGAGAGAAAGCCTTCCCCTGGAGCTGGTGGCCTGAATTCAGACTTCAAGCCTACTAGACTGTGCGAGAATAAACTTCTGTTTGATAAAGCCATCCACTTGTGGTATCTGTGCCATAGCAGCACTAGATGACTAGACATCAAGCATTATGTCCTTCTCCAGGGACTGAGGGGTCCTGATACACCCAAAGTATGTGAGATGTAGCCTCTCCATCCTTGCTCCTAAGGAGCATTCTGGCTGTACTTCTTCCAAGACAAATTTGTTCATTCTTTTGGCAGTCCGTGGTATATTCAGTATTCTTCATCAGTACCATATCCATAAAGTAACATGTAGAGATCTTATATGAATTTACGTGTTAGATTCACCTCACTCCCACACTCTTCATACCTACTCTCACATTTCCTTGCTTCCCTTTTCCCCGTGCTGCTTCCGTAGGTCTTTCTGTTCCCCTGCTTTCCTGTTTTCCTTGTCTAAGTCCTGAACAGTGTCTAGCATGGTGCTTTCCGTAAGGACAAAGAAAATAGTATCCGCTGCTGAATGAATAAGTGCTGTGAATTTTTTCAGATTTTTTTCCTTCTTTCCCTTTTCAGTGTGTTTTATTTTCCCCACTAGAGGGTGAGAGGAGCACACATGATTAAAGTATAAAAAAAAATATGGCACTTTAATTCTCTAAAGACAGCCACCGTGGCGTCTTTATATTATTTACCTGTAACAGCGTATAAAAATGAAAAGGATTTTCTGTGTAGGTAAACAGGACAAGTCCAACCCCTGTTTAATGTGCACTGACATCACGTTCGTTTTGAGACAGCTGCTGTAACATTTCACTTTAGTTTAAGGACTTCCCAGAGTCAGATGACATCGACAGAAGTGAATCATTATCAGCACTTGGAGACAGCTGTTCAAAATTGCACTTTTATACCAAAATACGTGGAACCAATTCAAGAGATTTATGTTGTATAGGAACAGGAAGGAAAAAAGTGTTTTTTAAAATAAGTAGAACAATTATGGTGATTATAAATTCTGATATAATCAACTTATATAAATGGTACATTTTGCAACCAAAATTGCCCTTAACGTTTTCTTAAATCTTACTTTTAAAAGTAACTTATGTTATTTTCTAAACATTTTACATAGACACAAACGTGCAAACACATTCCAAAACTAAAGTCCTATTTTTAAATTCTCAGTCTTATGCTGACAAACAAACCAACCAAACCTATTGCCATCAAGTCAATTCTGACTCATAGTGACCGTATAGGACAGAGTGGAACTACCCCATGGTGTTTCCAAGGAACAATTGGTGGATTCCAACTGCTGACCTTTTGGTTAGCAGCAGAGCACTTAACCACTGTGCCACTAATAGCTCCACCTTATCCTGATACAATTAAAAGAAATTTATGAAACATATGTAGTCATATTATATTTGGGTTTTCATTGACCCAGGCACTAGTTTGATTTGTTGTTTTGAGACATACACAAGAAATTAGAAATGATAAACCTAAACGGAAATTCTTGACGGTTTATAGGGGGGGTATTTTGATTATGTCTAAAGAGGTAGTGATTTCTTGATAGCCATATTTGCTTGTTTGTTTAGTGTTTGTGTATTGAAATGGATCTTTAAATTGTATTTTTTAAATCTTTCGGTTATGACTCCCTCACTTGGATATTTGGAATCTTATGACATTATGGACAAGCAGTGCCTGTCTGTTGCAGTAGAACATCTGGCACGTTTCATCGTATAGTTAGCCAAACTTAAAAAAAACGCAGTGCTGCCTCCAGAAGGAGTTTCTGGAAACCACAATTTATTCTTTACACATTGATTCTTCCCTGTGCTCCTGCCTGATGTCATTTTCATTGTTCTTAAGCCTCCTCTCTTTTATCCCTACATGTAGGCATGTGCACCCATGTTTATTTTGCTTTATTTTATGTACATTTATCTGAAAACTACAGTGTGTCACTCTGCAAATTTCCTTTTTCCTTTGACATATTTTTAAGATTTATCCATGTTGGTACATGTGTCTCTGCTTTAATACCATACTGTCTTACTTTATTTTTAAATGATACTAAAAAGTGCAAGTCCCCTTTCTTACTCAAAATTGACTTGGCTATTCTCTTTTGTATAACTTAAGGATCAACTTTCCAAATTCCATGAAAGACACTGGGGGTTTTGATTGAAATTGCATTAAATGCAAAGATTAATTCTGGGAATATTACCGTTTTAATAATAAAATTTTAATACTAAGTATTTATTAATATAGTATCTTTTTCCATGTATTTAGGCTTCTTTCCAGTCTTTTGTAGATTATATACTTGGACTATTACCAGTATATTATGTATATTAAAAAAGAATGAAAAAACAATAAAGGTATAAATAGAATAAGAAAAATAAATAGAAATAGGGATTTTTATATTTTCATGCATATTCCACTTTGTAGACTATGAGGAAAGTTAGTTTTGTGTTCTTACTTTCTTTTTGTGTTTTCCTTTTCTCACTGTCTCTTTACCTTGCTCCTCAGACATGATACAGATATGTGCAAAAGAAATCAGAGAATACTAAATAACTACCTCTTCCTCACAGACCCATAACTGGATGGGAAAAAGCCCCTTGGGAAATATGGGGTAGTATCTGGGGTAGTAATGGAAACCCTGGTGGCATAGTGGTTAAGTGCTATGGCTGCTAACCAAAAGGCCAGCAGTCCGAATCCACCAGGCGCTCCTTGGAAATTCTGTGGGGGAGTTCTACTCTGTCCTATAGGGTCGCTATGAGTCGGAAGCGACTCGATGGCAATGGGTTTTGGTTTTTTTTTTTATCTGGGAGTGTAAACATCTTTCTGATACTCCCTGCTTTCAGCCATGATCCATCTGACATCTGCAATGGTATGCCTTGTTACATATCCTCTTCTGAATACAGCTTGAATTTCTGGCAGTTCCCTATCAGTGTACTGTTGTAATCGCTTTTGAATGATCTTCAGCAAAATTTTACGTGTGTGTGATAGGAGTAAGAATCAACTCGACGGCATGGTTTTTTTGTTTTTGGGATATTAATGATATTGTTCAATAATTTTTGTATTTTGTTGGATCTTCTTTCTTTGAAATGGGTGCAAATATGGATCTCTTCCAGTTGGTTGGCCAGGTAACTGTCTTCCAAATTGCTTGGCATAGATGTTTGAGCACTTCCAGTACTGCATCCTTTTGTTGAAACATCTCAGTTGGTATTTCGTCAATTCCTGGAGCCTTGTTTTTCACCAATGCCTTGAGTGCAGCTTGGACTTCTTCCTTCATTACCATTGATTCTTTATCATATGCTACCTCGTGAAATGTTTAAATGTTAACCAATTCTTTTTGGTACAGTGACTCTTTGTATTCCTATTATATTCTTTTGATGCTTCCTGGGTCTTTTAATATTTTCCCTTAGTACCTTTCAGTACTGCAACTCGAGGCTTCAATTTTTCTTCAGTTCTTTCAGCTCGAGGAATGCCAAAGGTGTTCTTCCCTTTTGGTTTTCTATCTCCAAGTCTTTGGACATTTCACTATATTTTTCTTTGTGTTCTCGAACTGCCCTTTGAAATCTTCTCTTCAGCCCTTGTACTTTATAATTTCTTCTGTTTGCTTTAACTACTTGACGTTCAAGAGCAAGTTTCAGAGTCTCTTCTGACATCAGCTTTTGTCTTTTTAATGACCTGTTGCTTTCTTCATGTGCGGTGTCCTTGATGTCATTCCACAACTTATCTGGTCTTCAGTCATTAGTATTGATTGCTTCAATTTCATGCATCTATTTTTTTATTCTTTAGATGGTCTCTAAATTCAGGTAAGATATACCCGAAGTCGTACTTTGGCTCTTGTGGACTTCTAATTTCTTCAACTTCAACTTGAATTTGCATATGAGCAATTGATGGTCTGTTCCACAGTTCATACCAGAAAAATGTTTACCTATGTCGTATTGACTATGCAAAGTCATTTCACTGTGTGAATCACAAGAAATTACGGATCACATTGTGAAGAATGGGAATTCCAGAACACTTAATTGTGCTCATGAGGAACCTGTACTTAGACCAAGAGGCAGCCTTTCAAATAGAACAAGGGGATACTGCGTGGTTTAAAGTCAGGAAAGGTGTGCATCCATTCTAATTCAGTCTGTATGCTGAGCAAATAATCCAAGAAGCTGGACTATATGAAGAGGAACACGGCATCAGGATTGGAAGAAGACTCATTAACAATCTGTGATATGCAGATAAGAAAACCTTGCTTGCTAAAAATGAAGAGTACTTGAAGCACTTATTGATGAATATCAAAGACCACAGCCTTCAGTATGAATTACATCTCAACATAAAGAAAACAGAAATCCTCACAACTGGACCAGTAAACAACAACATGATAAATGGAGAAAAGACTGAAGTCAAGGATTTCATTTTACTTGGATCCACAGCCAACGCCCATGGAAGCAGCAGTCAAGAAATCAGACGATACATTGCATTGGGCAAATCTGCTGCAAAAGACCTCTTTCGAGTGTTCAAAAGCAAAGATGTCACTTTGAGGACTAAGGTGCACATGACCCAAGCCATGGTGTTTTCATTCACCTCATATGCATGTGAAAGCTGGACAATGAATAAAGGAAGACTGAAGAAGAGTTGTTATCTTTGAATTGTGGTGTTGGCGAAGAATATTGAATATACCACGGACTGCCAGAAGAACGAGCAAATCTGTCTTGGACCAAGTACAGCCAGGATGCTCCTTAGAAGCAAGGATGGTAAGACTACATCTTACATACTTTGGACATGTTATCAGGAGGGACCAGTCCCTGGAGAAGGACATCATGCTTGGTAAAATAGAGGACCAGTGAAAAAGAGGAAGACCCTCAACAAGATGGATTGACACAGTGTCTGCAGTTATTGGTCAAATGTAGCAAAGATTATGAGGATGGAGCAGGACCTGGCAGTGTTTTGTTCTTTTGTACATAAGGTTGCTGTGAGTCAGAATGGGCTTGATGGCACCTAACAACAACAGCCTGGAAGTATGAATTTTTATTTCCCCATATGTCTCCTCCATTAGACCTATAAGGTGTGATGAGGAATATAATTAAGAGAAGCAACAATAAGCAGAGGTGGGAGATTGGTTCACTGCCTCGTCTCCCCCCGCCCCCTTTATTTAGCTTATCTTTTACGTACAATCTCACCACTGTTACTCAATCCTGAGTTTGTAGAGAAAAAGCGAATGGTAGCCCCACCATCTTGGAGTAGTCAGGAGTTTTTATGCAAATGAGGTTTCAAGTTGCCAACTCATGTGTAAATTTTTCTTCATAAAAATACATTGTCAACATGTGATTCAGTTTACCTAGCTCCTTTTGGGTAGGCAGTAAGTTCTTTGAATAACATTCTGCATTTCTCTCATTTGAAGTCTTCTTCGTTAGAAGAAAATCTCAAATTCTATATAAAGGCATTTTTAGAACTTTTGGCAAGCCATCTGAAAGTAACTGTAGAATATTTGTACCACGTGACCAAAGTAGAATAATCACAGAATCTAGCCTGCAAAATCTCGTTGTGGAGGCTGATCAAGTCAAATTCAAGGTTTAAATCTTTAATTGGTTTTCTGTGTTTGAACTCAGAGAGTGTGTTTCATACAGTGGTGATGCTGGCATAAATGCTTTCTTTAAAAAGTTTTCCTTCCATCGACCTTGTGAGATAAAGGGGTGCTTGTTGTTAGGAAATAACTAGCAAATTAAAAAAAAAAAAATTTCTGGTGTTTCCATAATGAGAGTTTAAGTGATTATATTGGACTAAATCTTACTTTACATAAGTGTATTTTCAGAAACCCTAATGAAAGAGAGTGCTTGAATTTTGTTTCGGCAATGTATTTCTTAACTACTATGTTTTACCTGTGCTAAGGTGCAATATTGTTTTTCACATTTTATTGTCTCTGGGCATATATCTTAACAATTGAAAGGATATTTGGATAGATATAGACATAGATACTGACATTTTCTTTTTGATATAGTGTCCATTGGGCTGATATTCAGCCAGTAAACAGTGGCTTAACATACCAGCCAGCCTTTGCTCATTCTTATTGGTCAGTGCCCCTGCCATATTGGTTGTTAAATATTTTGACTAGCAGAAGATGTTTGTTTTGTTTTTTTTCTCTCACTTTCTAAATAAATATCTGTTTTTAGATTGGATGCTTTCTTAGGATTTATAGCCTCCATACCAAACTTCAGTCAGTGAATTCCGAGACTCAGTCAACATTATTAGCCCTAGAGTTTCATCTCCATGGAGGTACCAGTTACGGTCGGGGAATCAGGGTCTTGCCAGAAAGTAACTCTGATGTGGATCAACTGAAAAAGTAAGCATGTTATATACCTGTTTAGAAAATGTAAATAAGGTATTCATTAAGCTGGTTTCCAGGAAGACATTTTTCCTGGGTTGGGGCAGGGATGGGGATCTGATAGGTGCTTTGTAGTTGATCCGTATATACTCTTCTGTGGTGTTGTCCCTATTTTTTAATAGAGGGACCAGATAAAACAAATCAAGTGATCGTTGTTTCAGATATCAAATTAGTAGCAGAGCCAGGGCGATAATCCGAATTTTCTGGCAGTTAGTGCCTCCTCTTTGCCCTCATGCATTTTCTTCTACCCTTTGCCACACTCTCCAAGTCCAGCAACAAACGGTAGAAACTGGAGCTTAGCTAAAGTTTGGAAAACTTGATAACATATTTAGGATTCCAAAAATACTTTATCCTTCCATGAAAAAATATCTTTCCAGAGTACCTACAAGAGAATAGATAGATAACAAACATTTTAGGGTATCATATTTTCCAGACTTTCAGATGTGCCCAGAAAGTCAAATAGTATCTTACTATAGATAGAGTTCTCTTTTCCTTGAAGTATTCCTAGTGAACACTGTGTAGAGAAACTTTTTGACCAGGGTTCTAGAGAAATAAAAATAAATCTTCTGTATACCTTCAAAGCAATACAGAAAATATATCATTTAGTAAATCGAAATGAAACAGTATGTTTTGATTTATTGAAGTCAGTGTGACTTAAAACCAACTTAAATAATCTTTTATTCAATAATCTTATCAATTTCACTGCTTTACAACTCATATTGCAGTATGTAGCAGCATACTGCTTCACTTCCTTCTGTCTACAGTGAGATTGTTCTGAGAATGTCATCCATTAAATCCCGGCCTATTTTTGTTTACAGTATTTCATCATTCTGCTCCCTGGTAGCATAAATGATTAAGCACTCTGCTGCTAACCAGAAGGTTGGCAGTTCGAACCCACCCAGCTGCTTAGAGAGAGAAAGTCCTGGCGGTCTGCTTCTGTAAAGATTAAAAAAAAAAAAAAAAAAAAGATTACAGCCTAGAAAACCCTATGGGGCAGTTCTACTCTGTCACATGGTATCATTATTAGTCGAAATCAACTCGACAGCACCTGACAACAACAACTCTTCACTTGTATCTTGCTAGACTCAGTTTTTGGCTTTTGGGAAGCCTTGGTACTCTCAGATAATGTGGTAAAAGTTACAGACTCACAACTTAAGAATATATAGATGCAATATTTTGTGTACAATCTTAGTGAGTTCTTGGATTCTTTGTGTAGAGATAAACTGGCTATATTTGTGCATAATTTAAAATTATATTCTTTCTATTATAGGGTTTTAGAATCTGCAGATTTGACAGCTAGTCAGCATTTAGGTGGTGTCTGTTTATCACAATGTGAAGACGGCTTTCCAACCATGTCAAGTAAGGACAATTTTTACATTGACAGTTTAGTCCCTGCTAAGTAAAATGGCCTTATCAACCTTAACATAATCCTTTTTTTTTTTTTTAATTTTTATTTTATTTATTTACTTATTTTTATTGTACTTTAGATGAAGGTTTACAGAAGAAACTAGTTTCTCATTAAACAGTTAGTACACATATTGTTTTATGACATTGGTTCACAACCCCATGACATGTCAACACTCCCCCTGCTCAATCTTGGGTTCCCTATCACCAGCTTTCCTGACTCCTCCTGCTTTCTAGTCCTTGCCCCAGGGCTGTGTTAGTCTTGTTTTGTTTTTTTTTTTTAATAACTTTTATTAAGCTTCAAGTGAACGTTTACAAATCCAATCAGTCTGTCACATATAAGTTTACATACATCTCACTCCCTACTCCCACTTGCTCTCCCCCTATTGAGTCAGCCCTTTCAGTCTCTCCTTTCTTGACAATTTTGCCGGCTTCCCTCTCTCTCTATCCTCCCATCCCCCCTCCAGACAAGAGTTGCCAACACAATCTCAAGTGTCCACCTAATATAATTAGCTCACTCTTCATCAGCGTCTCTCTCCCACCCGCTGACCAGTCCCTTTCATGTCTGATGAGTTGTCTCCGGGGATGGTTCCTGTCCTGTGCCAACAGAAGGTCTGGGGAGCATGGCCGCCAGGATTCCTCTAGTCTTAGTCAGACCATTAAGTTTGGTCTTTTTATGAGAATTTGGGGTCTGTATCCCACTGATCTCCTGCTCCCTCAGGGGTCCTCTGCTGTGCTCCCTGTCAGGGCAGTCATCGATTGTGGCCGGGCACCAACTAGTTCTTCTGGTCTCAGGATGATGTAGGTCTCTGGTTCATGTGGCCCTTTCTGTCTCTTGGGCTCTTAGTTGTCGTGTGGCCTTGGTGTTCTTCATTTTCCTTTGCTCCAGGTGGGTTGAGACCAATTGATGCATCTTAGATGGCTGCTCGTTAGCATTTAAGACCCCAGACGCCGCATTTCAAAGTGGGATGCAGAATGATTTCATAATAGAATTATTTTGCCAATTGACTTAGAAGTCCCCGCAAACCATGTTCCCCAGACCCCCGCGCTTGCTCCGCTGACCTTTAAAGCATTCATTTTATCCCGGAAACATCTTTGCTTTTGGTCCAGTCCAATTGAGCTGACCTTCCATGTATTGAGTGTTGTCTTTCCCTTCACCTAAAGCAGTTCTTATCTACTGATTAATCAATAAAAAACCCTCTCCCTCCCTCCCTCCCTCCCCGCCTCGTAACCACAAAAGTATGTGTTCTTCTCAGGTTTACTATTTCTCAAGATCTTATAATAGTGGTCTTATACAATATTTGTCCTTTTGCCTCTGACTGATTTCGCTAAGCCTAATGCCTTCCAGGTTCCTCCATGTTATGAAATGTTTCAGAGATTCGTCACTGTTCTTTATTGATGCGTAGTATTCCATTGTGTGAATATACCACAATTTATTTACCCATTCATCCATTGATGGACACCTTGGTTGCTTCCAACTTTTTGCTATTGTAAACAGAGCTGCAATAAACATGGGTGTGCATATATCTGTTTGTATGAAGGCTCTTGTATCTCTAGGGTATATTCCGAGGAGTGGGATTTCTGGGTTGTAAGGTAGTTCTATTTCTAACTGTTTAAGATAACGCCAGATGGATTTCCAAAGTGGTTGTACCATTTTACATTCCCACCAGCAGTGTATGAGAGTTCCAATCTCTCCGCAGCCTCTCCAACATTTATTATTTTGTGTTTTTTGGATTAATGCCAGCCTTGCTGGTGTGAGATGGAATCTCATCGTAGTTTTAATTTGCATTTCTCTAATGGCTAATGATCGAGAGCATTTTCTCATGTATCTGTTGGCTGCCTGAATATCTTCTTTAGTGAAATGTGTGTTCATATCCTTTCCCACTTCTTGATTGGGTTGTTTGTCTTTTTGTGGTTGAGTTTTGACAGAATCATGTAGATTTTAGAGATCAGGCGCTGGTCGGAGGTGTCATAGCTGAAAATTCTTTCCCAGTCTGTAGGTGGTCTTTTTACTCTTTTGGAGAAGTCTTTAGATGAGCATAGGTGTTTGCTTTTTAGGAGCTCCCAGTTATCGGGTTTCTCTTCATCATTTTTGGTAATGTTTTGTATTCTGTTTATGCCTTGTATTAGGGCTCCTAGGGTTGTCCCGATTTTTTCTTCCATGATCTTTATCGTTTTAGTCTTTATGTTTAGGTCTTTGATCCACTTGGAGTTAGTTTTTGTGCATGGTGTGAGGTATGGGTCCTGTTTCATTTTTTTGCAAATGGATATCCAGTTATGCCAGCACCATTTGTTAAAAAGGCTATCTTTTCCCCAATTAATTGACACTGGTCCTTTGTCAAATATCAGCTGCTCATACGTGGATGGATCTATGTCTGGGTTCTCAATTCTGTTCCATTGGTCTATGTGCCTGTTGTTGTACCAGTACCAGGCTGTTTTGACTACTGTGGCTGTATAATAGGTTCTGAAGTCAGGTAAAGTGAGGCCTCCCACTTTCTTCTTCTTTTTCAATAGTGCTTTGCTTATCCGGGGGTTCTTTCCCTTCCATATGAAATTGGTGATTTGTTTCTCTATCCCCTTAAAATATGACATTGGAATTTGGATCGGAAGTGCGTTAAATGTATAGATGGCTTTTGGTAGAATAGACATTTTTACTATGTTAAGTCTTCCTATCCATGAGCAAGGTATGTTTTTCCACTTAAGTATGTCCTTTTGAATTTCTTGTAGTAGAGCTTTGTAGTTTTCTTTGTATAGGTCTTTTACATCCTTGGTAAGATTTATTCCTAAGTATCTTATCTTATCTTCTTGGGGGCTACTGTGAATGGTATTGATTTGGTTATTTCCTCTTTGGTGTTCTTTTTGTTGATGTAGAGGAATCCAAGTGATTTTTGTATGTTTATTTTACAACCTGAGACTCTGCCAAACTCTTCTATTAGTTTCAGTAGTTTTCTGGAGGATTCCTTAGGGTTTTCTGTGTATATAATCATGTCATCTGCAAATAGTGATAGCTTTACTTCTTCCTTGCCAATCTGGATACCTTTTATTTCTTTGTCTAGCCTAATTGCCCTGGCTAGGACTTCCAGCACGATGTTGAATAAGAGCAGTGATAAAGGGCATCCTTGTCTGCTTCCCATTCTCAAGGGAAATGCTTTCAGGTTCTCTCCATTTAGAGTGATATTGGCTGTTGGCTTTGCATAGATGCCCTTTATTATGTTGAGGAATTTTCCTTCAATTCCTATTTTGGTAAGAGTTTTTATCATAAATGGGTGTTGGACTTTGTCAAATGCCTTTTCTGCATCAATTGATAAGATCATGTGGTTTTTGTCTTTTGTTTTATTTATGTGATGGATTACATTAATGGTTTTTCTGATATTAAACCAGCCTTGCATACCTGGTATAAATCCCACTTGATCATGGTAAATTATTTTTTTGATGTGTTGTTGGATGCTATTGGCTAGAATTTTGTTGAGGATTTTTGCATCAATGTTCATGAGGGATATAGGTCTATAATTTTCTTTTTTTTGTAATGTCTTTACCTGGTTTTGGTATCAGGGAGATGGTGGCTTCATAGAATGAGTTGGGTAGTATTCCATCATTTTCTATGCCTTGGAATACCTTCAGAAGTAGTGGTGTTAACTCTTCTCTGAAAGTTTGGTGGAACTCTACAGTGAAGCCGTCCGGGCCAGCGCTTTTTTTTGTTGGGAGTTTTTTGATTACCGTTTCAATCTCTTTTTTTGTTATGGGTCTATTTAGTTGTTCTACTTCTGAATGTGTTAGTTTAGGTAGGTAGTGTTTTTCCAGGAATTCATCCATTTCTTCTAGGTTTTCAAATTTGTTAGAGTACAATTTTATGTAGTAATCTGATATGATTCTTTTGATTTCATTTGGTTCTGTTGTGATGTGGTCTTTCTCGTTTCTTATTCGGGTTATTTGTTTCCTTTCCTGTTTTTCTTTAGTCAGTCTAGCCAATGGTTTATCAATTTTGTTAATTTTTTCAAAGAACCAGCTTTTGGCTTTGTTAATTCTTTCAACTGTTTTTCTGTTGTCTAATTCATTTAGTTCAGCTCTAATTTTTATTATTTGTTTTCTTCTGGTGCCTGATGGGTTCTTTTGTTGCTCAGTTTCTATTTGTTCAAGTTGTAGGGACAGTTCTCTGATTTTGGCTCTTTCTTCTTTTTGTATGTGTGCATTTATCGATATAAATTGGCCTCTGAGCACTGCTTTTGCTGTGTCCCAGAGGTTTTGATAGGAAGTATTTTCATTCTCGTTGCTTTCTATGAATTTCCTTATTCCCTCCTTGATGTCTTCTATAACCCAGTCTTCTTTCAGGAGGGTATTGTTCATTTTCCAACTATTTGATTTCTTTTCCCTAGTTTTTCTGTTATTGATTTCTAGTTTTATTGCCTTGTGGTCTGAGAAGATGCTTTGTAATATTTCGATGTTTTGGACTCTGCAAAGGTTTGTTTTATGACCTAATATGTGGTCTATTCTAGAGAATGTTCCATGTGCGCTAGAAAAAAAAGTATACTTTGCAGCAGTTGGGTGGAGAGTTCTGTATAAGTCAATGAGGTCAAGTTGGTTGATTGTTGTAATTAGATCTTCCGTGTCTCTGTTGAGCTTCTTACTGGATGTCCTGTCCTTCTCCAAAAGTGGTGTGTTGAAGTCTCCTACTATAATTGTGGAGGTATCTATCTCACTTTTCAATTCTGTTAAAATTTGATTTATGTATCTTGCAGCCCTGTCATTGGGTGCATAAATGTTTAATATGGTTATGTCTTCCTGATCAATTGTCCCTTTTATCATTATATAGTGTCCTTCTTTATCCTTTGTGGTGGATTTAAGTCTAAAGTCTATTTTGTCAGAAATTAATATTGCTACTCCTCTTCTTTTTTGCTTATTGTTTGCTTGATAATTTTTTTTCCATCCTTTGAGTTTTAGTTTGTTTGTGTCTCTAATTCTAAGGTGTGTCTCTTGTAGGCAGCATATAGACGGATCGTGTTTCTTTATCCAGTCTGTGACTCTCTGTCTCTTTATTGGTGCATTTAGTCCATTTACATTCAGGGTAATTATAGATAAAAAGTTTCTAGTGCTGTCATTTTGATGCCTTTTTATGTGTGTTGTTGACCATTTCATTTTTCCACATACTTTTTTGTGCTGAGGCGTTTTTCTTAGTAAATTGTGAGATCCTCATTTTCATAGTGTTTGACTTTATGTTAGTTGAGTCATTACGTTTTTCTTGGCTTTTATCTTGAGTTATAGAGTTGTTATACCTTTTTGTGGTTACCTTGTTATTTACCCCTATTTTTCTAAGTAAAAACCTAACTTGTATTGTTCTATATCGCCTTGTGTTACTCTCCATATGGCAGTTCAATGCCTCCTGTATTTAGTCCCTCTTTTTGATTATTGTGATCTTTTACCTATTGACTTCCATGATTCCCTGTTATGTGTATTTTTTTTTTTAATTAATCGTAATTTGTTTGTTTTTGTGATTTCCCTATTTGAGTTGATATCAGGACGTTCTGTTTTGTGACCTTGTGTTGTGCTGATATCTGATATTATTGGTTCTCTGACCAAACAATATCCTTTAGTATTTCTTGTAGCTTTGGTTTAGTTTTTGCAAATTCACTAAACTTGTGTTTGTCTGTAAATATCTTAATTTCGCCTTCATATTTCAGAGAGAGTTTTGCTGGATATATGATCCTTGGCTGGCAGTTTTTCTCCTTCAGTGTTCTGTATATGTCTTCCCATTCCCTTCTTGCCTGCATGGTTTCTGCTGAGTAGTCTGAACTTACTGATTCTCCCTTGAAGGAAACCTTTCTTTTCTCCCTGGCTGCTTTTAAAATTTTCTGTTTATCTTTGGTTTTGGTGAGTTTGATGACAGTATGTCTTGGTGTTTTTCTTTTTGGATCAGTCTTAAATGGGGTTCGATGAGCATCTTGGATAGATATCCTTTCGTCTTTCATGATGTAGGGAAGTTTTCTGTCAGGAGTTCTTCAACTATTTTCTTTGTGTTTTCTGTCCCCCCTCCCTGTTCTGGGACTCCAATCACCCGCAGGTTATCCTTCTTGATAGAGTCCCACATGATTCTTAGGGTTTCTTCATTTTTTTAAATTCTTTTATCTGATTTTTTTTCAGCTATGTTGGTGTTGATTCCCTGGTCCTCCAGATGTCCCAGTCCGCATTCTAATTGCTCGAGTCTGCTCCTCTGACTTCCTATTGCGTTGTCTAATTCTGTAATTTTACTGTTAATCTTTTGGATTTCTACATGCTGTCTCTCTATGGATTCTTGCAACTTATTAATTGTTCCACTATGTTCTTGAATAATCTTTTTGAGTTCTTCAGCAGTTTTCTTGGTGTGTTCCTTGGCTTTTTCTGCAGTTATCCTAATTTCATTTGTGATATCTTTAAGCATTCTGTAAATTAGTTTTTTATATTCTGTATCTGATAATTCGAGGATTGTATCTTCATTTGGGAAAGATTTTGATTCTTTTGTTTGGGGGGTTGGAGAAGCTGTCATGGTCTGCTTCTTTAAGTGGTTTGATATGGATTGTTGTCTCCGAGCCATCACTGGGAAACTAGTTTTTCCAGAAAATCCGCTGCGTCCAGTCCAAATCCCGGCGGGGCGGTTCCCCGGCTGGGACGCTGCTCTTCCTGCTCCAAGACCAGTCACTGCCTCCCGGGGACTTCTCCTACCGGCTGCGTCCCACGCCGCCCACAGAATGGGCTGGTCTCCCTCCCGGGGTTAGTTCAGGGGGGTGGAGCAGCTCTCTGTGCTTGTGCCATACCTGAGTGGTACGCTGGCTCCAGGCTCTGGAAACAATCACTGCTTCCCCGTATTAGTTCGTTCTCCGTCTCTAAATCTGTGTTTGTTGTTCAGGGTTCGTAGATTGTTATGTATGTGATTGATTCACTTGTTTCTCCGTGTCTGTGTTGTAAGAGGGATCCGAGGTAGTGTCTGCCTAGTCAGCCATCTTGGCTGCGCCTCAATCCTTTTTTTTAATGTCTTACTTTTTATTCTTTTGTTTCTTTGTTTTTTGGGTTTTTGTTTTGTTTTTTGTTAAGCCCATAGTCTTTGAATAGAAAAACCCTAATTCTTTGTCTGTGTCCTCTGCAAAGGTTATTGTGACTACTCCTCAATTATATAATCGTATTTTCAAAATCAGGGTGCTTGGGTTCACTTGATTCGTCTGTATGAATGAGTCTCTATGCGTGTGTGTGTGTGTGTGTGTGTAAAATCCAAACGCATTGCCATCAAGTCAATTCTGACTTATAGCGACCCTATAGGACAGAGTAGAACTACCTCATAGGGTTTCCGAGGAGCAGCTAGTGGATTCATACTGCTGACTTTTTGGTTAGCAGCCAAGCTGTTAACCACTGCACCGCCAGTGGTTAACATACGGAGGTATGTATGTATGGTTAAGAGCTTGGCAGCTAATCAAATGATTAACAGCTCAGATCTACCAGCTGCTCCTTGGAAACTCTGTGGGGCAGCTCTTCTCTGTCCTACAGGGTCGCTATAAGTCGGCATCAACTTGACAGCAGTGGGTTTGTTTTTTTTTTAATATATAAATCCACTGCCACCAAATCGATTCTGGCTGATAGCGAACCCATAGGGTTTCCAAGGCTATAAATCTTTTCGGAAGCAGGCTGCCACATCTTTCTCCCCTGGAGCTGATGGTGGTGTCAAACCACTGACCTTTTGGTTAGCAGTTGATTGTTTTACCACTGCACCACAGGGTTCATGTATACACACACACATACACGCACACACACTTACTTTTTTTAAAAAATTCTGTAGTAATTACCTATGGGACTATTTTGTTTATCAGTTTCTGAAGGAAGCAAAGATCATTTTTGATGTTTTATTTCAAACATTCCCAAGTATTTTTTTGCTCATGTGTATATTAGAGGTGTATATAGGGTCGCTATGAGTCTGAATCAACTCGATGGCACTGGGTTTATATGGTTCCTGGTCTTTATTGAATTAACCACGTACCTAATCATAAGGCATTAATGAATGATAGGGGGTATATCTGTATTATTGGCTACCTGAGTAGGTGACAATTCAAATTTTAATTTTAAAATTCTAAATAAGCAAGATTTTTTGCTTTACCATATTTTGTCTTACAATCTGCGTGTACATTCTGGAACCTAGAATCTAGTTGATGTTTCTTTCCCATGCTTTCTTTTTTACTGTCCAATTCCTGCATACTGTGATGCAAAAAACCATTCTATGAATGTTTACTGACTTTCTGTACCAGTAACAATAAACATGAAAATTAATGTTGTAGGTGGGTACTTTGTAAGTACCTACGCGTGTTATTATTTAATCCTAATGACAGTCCTATGAGGTTGATATTATTCGTTTCTTCCATTTATAGAAAGAAAAACTAAAGCTTTGAGTGGTAGAGGTCATGTAAGTTGCTCAGGGTAACTCAGCTGATAGCAAAGCCAGTCAGGTTCAAAGGCAGGCAACTTGATTTTTCTGTACATATTTTAAATTTATTTTTTCATTCTCTCTGACTTAAAACTTTCCATATTTTCTTAGTGATAGCATTTTAACCTGATCTGAGATTATTTGAGCTACCATTAGGAGGCCAGTGTAGTTCAATCGACAACCATTTGGAGATGATATAATCTTTAATTACACCTTTTGCAATCTCTTTCCTCCTTTTCAAATGATTCTTTTATTATTTTCAAATTAGAAAAGTGATCCATGTTATGATATCAAGTTCAGTAGCTTTTTGTGTCACTTTACAGCCACACTCCCTGAGGTAACAAATGTTAACAGTGTAGTGTGATTCCTTCAACACCTTCATGCTTATACGAATACATATTTATACGTAAACAGATAACGTCTTGTCCTTCTTTTAAAATTTTTTATAGAAGTGGAACTCTAGCATACCAGTCGCTTTTTTAAAAACAATATATTTTATACTTCTTTCTGGGGTAACTCATATAGGTAAAACTCACTCTTTTAATAGTTGCATAATATTTTATAGTATGAATGTGACATTATTTAGAGGGATTCTCCGTTCGATAGACAAATAAGTTCTTTCCACTTTTTTGCTCTTATGAGTGATGCTTCAGTATATATCCTTGAGCATGTGTACTTTAATGCTTTTGTTTCTCTAAAATAAATTCCTAAAAGTGGGGTTGATAGGTCAAAACATAGGCACTTCTTGTATTTTAATAGATGCTGCCAGATTATTTGATGGAAAGATCATAGAAATTCATATCCCAATAGCATTGTAGGAAAATGTCCCGTTCCCACACCCTCAGCAGTTTTGGATATTCACACTATATGCAGTTTTTGACAATTTGACAGGTAAAAAATGATTATTTTATTTCCCTGACTACTTGGAATCTTGAAAATCTTATTATTGTATTTATTGGCCCTTTTTAACTTTTCTTTGAATTATCTGCTTCTACCTTTTTTTTTTACCTATCCCTTACTTCATACATTCCACCTTCCGATTACTAATGGGTGTTTGCAGCTGTTTTTTGTCATTTTGAATTGTGCCACATTAGCAAACGAAGGTCCTGAAAGCATTCCCCCATCCATATTATTAACGCCAACTCTACTTTGAGGAGGCAGTCTTCCCCAGTCATATTTTCAGTCCCTTCCAGCCTGAGGGGCTCATCTTCCAGCATTATATCAGACAGAGCTCAATGGCTATTCATAAGGTTTTCATTAGTCACTATTTTTAGAAGTAGATCACCAGGTCCTTCTTTCTTAATCATTACACCCATTAATAATCAGAACATGAAATATACGAAGAATCAATCTAGGAAAATTGGAAGTTGTCAAAAATGAGATGCAACACTTGAAGATCAGTCTCCTAGGAATGAGTGAGCTGAAATGGACTGACATTGGCCATTTTGAATCAAACAACCATATGGTCTGCTATGCCAGGGATGACAAATTGAAGAGAAACGGCGTCGCATTCATCATCGAAAAGAGCATTTCAAGATCTCTCCTGAAGTACAGTGCTGTCAATGATAGGAACATATCCATATGCCTAGAAGGAAGACTAGTTAATATGACTATTACTCAAATTTATGCACCAAGCAGTAAGGCCAAAGATGAAGAAATTGAAGATTTTTACCAAATTCGGCAGTCTGGAATTGATCGAGCATGCAGTTAGGATGCATTGATAATTACTGGTGATTGGAATGCTGATATTGGAAACAAAGAAGGATTGTAGTTGGAAAATATGGCCTTTGTGATAGAAACAACACTGGAGATGGCATGATACAATTTTGCAAGACCAACGACTTACTCATCAGAAAAACCTTTTTTCAACAGCATAAGCAGTGACTAAACACATGGTCCTTGCCAGATGGAATACACAGGAATCAAATTGACTACATTCGTAAAAAGAGACAATGGAAAAGCTCAATATCATCACTCAAAATGAGGCTAGGGGCTGACTGCAGAACAGACCATCAATTGCTCATGGGCAAGATCAAGTTGAAACTGAAGAAAATTAGAACAAGTCCACGGGAGCCAAAGTACAGCCTTGAGTATATCCTACCTGAATTTAGAGACCATCCCAAGAAGAGATTTGACACTAGTGACCAAAGACCAGATGAGTTGTAGGAGGAAATCAAGAACATCATACATGAAGAAATCAAAAGACAGGAGAGAAAGAAAAGATCTAAAAGTCATTCTTGAACTTAGAGTAGCTGAAGCACAAGGAAGAAATGATGAAGTAAAAGAGCTGAACAGAAGATTTCAAAGGGCGGCTCAAGAAGACAAAGTATTGTCATGAAATTTCCAAAGATCTGGAGTTAAAAAAATCAAAAGCAAAGAACACCCTGGGCATTTCTCAAGATAAAAGAACTAAAGAAAAACTTCAAGCCTCAAGTTACAATATTGAAGGCTTCTGTGAGCAAAATTTTGAACGACTCAGAAAGCATCAAAAGAAGATGGAAGGAGTATATAGAGTCACTATAGCAAAAAAGAATTGGCTAACGTTCAGCCATTTCAGGAGGTAGCATATGATCAAAAATTGATAGTACTGAAGGAAGAAGTTCAAGCTGCGCTAAAGGTGTTGGAGAAAAACATGGGTCCAGGAATTGACAGAATACCAATTGAGATATTTCAACAAACTTATGCAACGTTGGAAGTACTCACTTGTCTATGCAAAGAAATTTGGAAGACAGCTACCTGGCCAACCAGCTGGAAGGGTTCTATATCTGTCTCCATTCCAAAGAAGAGTGATCCAACTGAATGCAGAAATTTTTGAACAATCAATAATATTGTATACAAGTAAAATTTTGCCGAAGGTAATTCAAAAACAGTTGTAGCAGTACTTCAACAGGGAACTGCCAGAAATTAAAGCCAGATTCAGAAGAGGATGTGGAACCAGGGATATCATTGCTGATGTCAGATGAATCCTGGCTGAAAACACAGAATTCCAGAAAATGTTTACCTGTGTTTTATTGACTATGTAAAAGCATTCGACTGTGTGGATCATAACAAATTATGGATAACATTGCGAAGAGTGGGAACTTCAGAACACTTAATTGTGCTCATGTGGAACCTGTACACAAACCAAGAGGCAGTCATTCAAACAGCAGGGGATACTACGGGGCTTAAAATCAGGAAAGATATGTGTCAGGGTTGTCCTTTTGCTGTACTTATTCAGCCTGTATGCTGAGCAAATAATCTGAGAAACTGGACTGTATGAAGAATGTGGAGGAAAGATTGGAGGAAGACTCAAACAACCTGGAGTATGCAGGAGACACAACCTTGCTTGGCGAAAATGAAGAGAGCTTGAAGCACTTACTGATGAAGATCAAAGACTACAGTCTTCTGTATGGATTACACCTCTATGGAAAGAGAACAAAAGTCCTCACAACTGGACCAATAAGCAACCTGATAAACAGAGGAAAGACTGAAGTTGTCAAGGATTTTTGTTTTTCATTGACATCATACCTTGCCAGCTTGAGATGTCCATTATTTGTCCTCTTGCTGTAAATTCTCATGCCATTTATCAACCATGTTGAAGAAGGATTACAAATATATATGTCTGCATGTGATACTACAGAGAATATAAAAGCAAAGTATACTGTTACATATAATAGAACGTAAGCTAATATAATCGTAAAATATAGATACTTTTTTAAAATCTTAAATTTCTCTACTAAGAGCATTTTGTAAATGTATTCCTTTTTTTTCTACTTTAGCTTTCTTGTTAAAGCAAAGTTGTATTATATGATGTTCATCAAGTCGTTCTGTTAAATGTAGTAAGAGTTTATTTTTTTATCCACCTCTCCCTTTATCTCCTTCACAATGTATTTTTCCAATATAACAAAATTGCCAAGTATTCAGAAAAGTTGGAATAATTGTGTGGTGAAAACTCATATACCCACCACCTAGACAACCCCTTTGACATTTACCATTTGCCATACACCTGTCTCTCTTCCCCTCTTTTTATCCATAGATCCATCTTATTTTTTGATGTATTTCAAAGTAAAGTACAGACATTAGTGTACTTCTCCCTAAGCATTTCAGTGCGAACATTGTTAACTAGAGTTCAGTATATTTTTAGTTTTTTTTTTTTGAGGTAAAATTACATGCAATGAAATGGACACCTTGAGTGTACTACTCCATGAGTGTTGACTGAACATAAACCCATGTAACTCAAATCCTTCCCAAGATACAGAACGTTACTACCATCACCACAGAGTGCTCCCTCATACACTTCCGGGTGAGTGCCTACCCTCATCCCCAGCCCAGAAGCATCCAGTGTTCTAATTTTTTTCCAACCATAGATTAGTGTTGCCTGTTCTAGAACTTCAAGTAAATGGATCACACATTATATATACTCTTTTATACATACTATATGTTTTTGAGATTCATCCATATTTTTACATGTGTCAGTAGCTTGTTCCTTTTTATGCTTGGTAGCATGCTATGAGGTAGACTTTTCTTTTTTTAATGTATATTTCTAGCTCCTATGGCACCATTTGTTGAAAATGCCTCCTTCTCCAGGTAGATGGCTTTGGTATCTTCGTCAGAAGTCAAATGATCATATAAATGTAGGTTTACTCTGGGCTTTCTATTCAATTCTGTTGATCTGTTTGTCAGTCCTTATGCTAGTACTCGTCTTGATTACTTTAGCTTTATAATAAGTCTTAGAGTCATGTAGTATGTGGCCTCCAACTTTATTCTTCGTTTTCATGATTATATTTTATATTCCAGGTTCTTTCCATTTCCATTTAACAAGTAGAATCTACTTGTCAATTTTTATAACAGAGCCGCTAGAATTTTCATAAATTGCATTGAATCTACCTATCAATTTGGGGAGAATTGATACCTTAACGATGTTGAACCTTCCAATTTATGAATATGGCATATTTCACCATTCCTTGAGATTTTCTTTGATTTATCTCAGCAATGTGTTATAATTTTCATTGTCACATCGAATTTTTAATGGACTTAGAAAATGTATGTATAATTCTTTTTTTCTTGTCATTCCTTTAGGCTCTGGATCAGTATCTCTATATGAGGTAGAAAGATGTCAACAGCTATCTGCTACAAGTAAGACCATCCAGCATTTTTGAAATATGAACATATTCCTAAAATTGTCAACTAATTCATGAGAGATCCATGAGGCAAAAATATGCCCATTTTTTTTTAATTTTGTTTTTATTCCTCTACCTTGTCCTATACTGCCATAAAATGGAACCCATAAAAATACACATTTTCTATTGAATATGTATTTTAAGACAAGTATCTCCAATGTTTATGAAAGATATTATACTATTTAACAGTGCAGCAGGGCTTATTTTTAGTTTGAGGATGTACATTCTCGTGTTGCATTAATTTTATTCAAGTCACACTTTACGTTGAGCATAATAGCAGTGTGTCCCTAAAGGAGCTCCTTATGATATCCTCCAAAGCTTTAATTTAATGTTAGCCATGATAGTATCTCTGTCAGTTTCCATCCTTCCTTTATTTCAGCTATGATAAAATATCTTGAGAAGAATAGTTGTTAAGCACTGTTGTTGTTAGGTGCCGTCGAGTCAGTTCCGAATCATAGTGACCCTATGCGCAACAGAACGAAACACTGCCAGTCCTGCGCCATCCTTACAATCGTTGTTATGCTTGAGCTCACTGTTGCAGCCACTGTGTCAATCCACCTCGTTGAGGGTCTTTCTCTTTTCTGCTGATCCTGTACTCTGCCAAGCATGATGTCCTTCTCCAGAGACTGATCCCTCCTGACAACATGTTAAGCACTAGTCTATTAAATAATGTACTATTGTAAAAATGAGTTTCTCACTCTTGGAGAAAGGAAATATATATATAGAATAAAGGGAAGACTAGAAAAAAGCTTGTTGTGTTGAATTAGAATTGGAGGTACCAGTATGTACTCATGATTTTATAGATACAAAAATAGATATGTGTTTGTGTTTATGAATATATTCACACACATACATATACATATGCAAGTGTATGTATGAATGTATAGGTATGAACATGTGTGTGTGTGTATATTCTAGCTCTGCCCATTAACTGATGTAGAAGTAATGGTACCTGAGTAGCAGTGAGCACACCTAGTACACAGATCTTGTTTTCTAAATAACATACCCACCTAAAATGAATCAGGGCTCCTTAGAGAAATGGCAGATTTCAGGGGTGGGACAGGGGACTTGCCAGGTAAGTCTGGAACATTTTATTGTGTAAGAAAGTAACAAAGTTCCCAGTAAATGATGGAACATGTTGAATGGCATAGGTACCAGCTTGAAGGGATTCCCACTTGCCAAATATGTGACAATTTGAGCATCAGAATACGTAATAATGGGTCAGAACTCATTGAATAAAGTAGGAACCCAAGAGTCCATGTTGATAATAAACAAATGATAGATAAATAGGGTTGAATGGAAAGCTTCTTTTTATAATAGAATGACAACTAATGATTGAAAAGGAATAATGAAGTTGGAAAAATCACCATTTTGCAACCACGATGGTAATAATTGATTCAGGTGAGAATCATCAAGGGATCATAACTAGTGGGAGAACTTTTGATGAAGGATGGGATATTTACATTGTCCCAAGCACCTTATTAATTACACGGGAGAGAAAATAAGTTTACAATGGAGAAACCTGGTGAACGCCACCCACAACTGATCACAGTTAACATCACCAATGACATCATATGCATCTTGACGCACTCCTGCCAAAAATGCGTAACCTGAACACACGTTACTTGGATAAGAAATACGGTAAATGACGTTTACTCCTCAAATATATCAATGTCATGAAAGATAAAAACTAAGGAATCATTCTACGTTAAAGGAGTCCAAAGAGACATTAAAAGTAAATGTATTGTCTGGTCTGAGATTAGATCTTGGACCTGTAAATAAAATGCTAATGAGAACATTATGGGGATAATTAGAGAACTTTGAATAACGTCTGTTCTTGATGCTTAAAATTGCGTTGTAGTTGTGTCAACAAGTTTTTTTTTGCTCTTTTGAAACGCTGAAGTTTTTAGGGACGTGACATCTGAAAATTCTCAAATGACTCGGTAATATACATATAAACATAAAGACAGAAATGGAGATAATGATAAATCAAATGTGGCAGAATTTTAACAATTGGCGAATCTTGGCAAAGGGTATACAGGAGGTCTTTATATTATTATTGCAATTTTTCTTTAAGTTTGAAAATATTTTAAAATAAAAAGTTGAAGTTTTTATCTTAAAATGTGAATTTTAAGCAGTTGCTACTTCCACTGAGTAGTATTTTACATTAAGCTGATCAGGTCTGTCTATGGTCTTTTATTTTAAAAACAGCAAAAAATATTTTGCTGTAAACTTTTACTGTTTGCTCCCTTGAAAGAAAATTTATTCAACAAAGGTTTGGTTGGATTAAAGGTAAGTACAGAAAGGAATAATCCTAACCATTTGAGATTCATAAGGTTTATGTGCCAGTTTTGTTTTCTGAAACATAGGAAGGTGTTAAACTTCAGTATCTAGCAAGTCAAGTAAGGATTGCTGCCGTAAGTTAAGGGTCACCAAGAAATTTTGTACTTAACCCAGTATAAACTGGCCAGTATTTTCCCAAGCCTTCTTTCCGAAAGTATCTGAGGAGACCCATTTTACTAACTTGCTGACTTATTTCCCAGTGTGACTCCTCTTCCTCCCTATCCTCCTCTACCAGCTCACCACCACCATGACATCAAATTGGTTTTCCGCTGATGTCCTTCGGAGTCCCTGGGTGGCACAAACCATTAAGCGTTCAGATACTAACTGGAAGCTTGGAGGTTTGAATCCCCCCAGAAGCACCTTGGAAGAAAGACCTCATGACCTACTTACTAAAGACAACAGACAGCCATTGAAATCCCTATGAAGTGCAGTTCTACTCTGAAACACATGGGGATACCATGAGTTGGAACCAACCCATTGGCATCTGGTTTTGGCCTTTTTTAAAATACTCCTTCCCACTCTAGAACAATCTATGATTCTAAAAATGATGGCTCAGTAGAAGGTTACTAATTTGAAATATCAGAGGGAGGATCCCATCTGACATATTCTTTAGCAAAGGTGTGTTTTGTTACCTTCTTTTGTAAAAAATTTCAATGAGAATCTAAGTAAACTGTTGCCTAACAGATGGCTACGAAATCAGTAATTTAGGGAATACTTTTAAACGTTTAGTAATTAAATTAGCATATTATTTTTGTGCTTAGTTAAATAAACTTTGCTCTTTTTCCTAAGTTATCCAGGAAATCACCATTATTGCCATTTATAATAACTTTTTTACACTTCCTGGATAGTTAAATTATTTCTTGCCCAAAGTATCTAACGTTTATTCTGTAGATATTTGTTATGCATCTACTGTGTACCTGACTTTGTGCTAGTGAATCTTGGGTGTATCAGGGAATAAAGACATAACCCTTGCCATCATGGAGCTGACATTTAATGCAGCTTAAATTAATTAGATTTTACTGTATATATTTGGTTTAGGTCATTCATGTCATGAATATTCTTAAGATTTTTGTAAATTATTCTGATTTTATCTAAAAACTCTTTACAGTACTTACAGATCACCAGCATTTGGAGAAAACCCCACTGTGTGCCATTTTGAAACAGAAAGCCCCTCAACAATATCGCATCAGAGCAAAACTGAGGTCATATAAGCCCAGGAGACTCTATCAGTCAGTTAAACTTTACTGTCCTGAATGTCATATGCTGTAAGTATTTTCCATCATAGAACAGAATATATTTGTGTATATACGTGTGTTGTTGTTGTGTGTAAGTGAATCGATTCTGACTCATAGTGACCCTGTATGAGTGGCACTGCCCCATAGGGTTTCCTAGGCTGTAGTATTTACAGGAGCAGATTGCCGGGTCTTTTCTTTTGTGGAGCTGCTGGTGAGTTCAAACCACCGACCTTTTAGTTAGCAACCCAGAGCTTAACCATTGCACCGGCAGGGCTCCTCGTGCATATGTGTGTAAAAAAAAAATGTGTACATATATATTATATAATTTTAAATAAGTCTTGGCAAGGAGTAAATTGTGATTTTATGTGTTGTATTTTGAAAGAATGCTAAAAATTTTTAAGGGAAAGTACTACGTTCTTAGAAAGTAAATCCTTTTTGTTTTTCTTATTACTAATAAGTGAAAGTAGGTGCTGTTTTCACAGCTGCAATTCAGTGGTGCTGATATATGCAAATGAAAAATAATAAATTATGAAGATATTTAGGGAGATTGTCTCATTTCACAAAAATATCTTTTTTAACTGTAAACCTTTACTAACTAAAATCCATAGATAGAAAGATTTCTGGTTAGTTGAATTTCTAGTTAAGTGATACTAGAAAGCCTTGTTGGAAATATTTCTGTCCTGCTTAATAACTACCATATAGTAAATTTAAGTTCACTTTTCTTTGGTAATTGAGAATTTCTCAGTGCCTCGAGGTCTTTATTCCAAACATAAGTTATTGTATAGATACACAAATGTGTATAGAATATTAGAATTAATATATACTTAGCTCAAGACTGGTGGCACAGTGGTTAAGAGCTTAGCTGCTAACCAAAAGGTCGGCAGTTGGAATTCACCAGCTGCACCTTGGAAACCCTGTGGGGCAGTTCTGCTCCATCCTGTAGGGTCGCTATGAGCCGGAAGTGACTTGACGGCAACGGGTTTGGTTTTTTGTTTGTTCGTTTAGCTCAAGACATAGTCTGAAGATTATTTTTAATCCCTGTTTATCTTTTTCACGGAGTTTGCCTGTTTTCCCTCTAAACATATAAAATATTTTAGAATATGTAGGTAATTAATGTGCATTGCCAATAACCACATGTCCACTAAATACGCATATACAGTTGTAAATATATATATACAATTGTGTATATGTTCTTATGAGTGTATACCTTTGTGTATTTCTGTCTATGCTAATATGTAGATTGTTCTCCAAAATGTAAATATAATCCTATTTGGGAGCTTTTTGATAAGCAGATCTCCTTAAATAAAATATAAAAGACTGTCTTCTACCCACTTGACCTTCACATGATAGTTGGGATTAAAATATACCATTCTTGAGGTATTACCAAATTTTGGTTCAATGAATTATATAAAATACAGCTTTTTAAAGCCTAACCCTCTGCGATCTTCTTTTTTTTCTTATTTTTTAAACAAATAAGGAAATCATTTCAGAGAGGGTAAAAGATGTTTTAAGGGTACGCTGCTGGTAACAGAACTAGGACAATATAGACCTTTTGTTTCCAGATCACACTGTATCTGGATATCATGCTTGCTATATCATACTTTATCACAGGACTTTTTAAAATTATTATTTCATATTAAAGGGAGTTGAAATGAATATTGGTTTGTAAAGGAGGCACCCTATGAAGTTGAGATTACCTAGGTGCCATGTGGGTGTTTAACTAGAGAAAAGACAGCGAACTGCTAAATTTTTTCTCCCACTGGGAAGGTTGGCATGATGACAGAACATAAAGTTCTGCCGGTAGGTTATAGTGTCCTACTAAGAATGGCGGCAGCTTTCCTTGATTTCAAGTTCTGTTGCTTGCACTATTAGTCTTTTGGTGTTTATGTAATTTCCTTTTGAAGAATACTTCATGGAATATACTATTTTTTAAATTCTTGTGAAAAGGCATTAATTTCTTAGACTTTTTGCTGCTAGAAATAATAAGTAACTTTCATGTCACAGAACCATGGAAGTATAATTATGATGTAGATATACTTAGCCACAAATGTCATCAAATATATATCTTTTGAAAAAGAATTATTTAATCTGTAAGTTGAACTTCATGTTTTTTTAAAAAGTAGTTGCCTTTTAAAAGTAGCAGGATAATTTGTTAGATTGGAATTCTCACACTTAACAAAGTTTTCTGTTATTTCATTGTCAATAATCTTAGGCAAGAAGTTCCACATGATGGCGATTTGGATATAATTTTGCAAGAGGGTGCAACTAAAACCCCAGATACCAAACTACAAAATACATCATTGTATGATTCCAACATCTGGACCACTAAAGATCAAGGAGAACGAAAAGTAGCCATTCATTTTGTGAAAAATAATGGTATTCTCCCACTTTCAAATGAGTGTCTAATTTTGATAGAAGGTCAGTTTTTTTATGAGAGCATTTTTTATTACTTGATTTTATTTGAATATACTTTTGCGTATGTCTTTCTCTGACTATTGTAAAATACATATTACAGGCAGTCTAGTGCACATAAAGTCAAAATATTAATTTAAATTTCATAAAATGGCATACATTGTATTTAAAAATTAGATTCAAATATATATACATGTGTGTATATTTGAATTAAAGAAATTATACATTGAAATCAAGCATTTTCATTTATCCATCTTGGTGGATTTTTACATGTAGTCTTGTCAGATCCAAGCTCATTATCAAGTTGAGTTATAATAAAGACACTGCTTGCTTATGTACAAAAAAAAAAATGTACAGTTACTCTTAAATTGGCCTCTGGATGTCACTGTTGTTTCATAAAAATAGGATGAAAGCCATCCATTGAGATCTAAATCAAGGAAGGGATTGTTGAAACAAGTAAAGATAACTTGACAAGTTTTAAAAGGATGAAATTTTGAGTTATGGTTATTTTTACATTTCCATATTTATCTAACATATATTCCATATTCATTTAGCTTTTTCAGTGCCAAATTTGGAAGTTTTATCATTTTCCTTGAGGCTTTTTTCCCATAATAACCATCTGTAATAAAAGAGAAAACCTTTCATTCGTATTACAGAAATATTTGGCTTTTGTTTATAAATGAGATAAGCGTATTATAATACATTATTATCGTTTTTGTTGCTGACTTTTTTCTATTTATAAAAGTAATTTTAAGAACATAGAAAGTATGTGTATATATATGAATCCACATGTATATAAGCATTGGTATTTTCATGTACATAGCTCTCTTTTTTGAACATTTACAGTGTGCTAGAAACTACTATAGGTGATTTTTGTGTTTTAATTTTTTTGATCATCACAACAACCCTACGTGGGTTGGTACTGTTATGTGCTGTTTTTTATAGATGAGAAAATTGAGGCACAAAGAGGTTAAATGTCTTACCTAATACAGGTAGTAAGTGGTAGAATGGAACCGTTTCCTGTTTTTTTGACATAGTAAGTAATTCTGTGATGAACTTTATTTCACCTTTAATGAAGTGTAATTTTGGTCACAAGGAAGCATTAACTAAATGTTGTCCAGTTACTTTCTAGTAAAGCATATCCCTGTATGCATATGCTTTAACATCGTATGAGATTACTTACTCCTCTTCCCTACCAAAATATATTAGCATTTTTAAAAACTTAGCTACTTTATGAGTGAAGTGCGATGTCTTATCCATTGGCAATATTTTAATCTGTACCATGAGATAGCTGTAAGCGGAAGGGGGAAAAAAGTGAAGTAACACTATTACTATGCCCTAAAAATAAAGGCATGGCCCTGTCATGTTCTATAAGAACTGTCCACATAGGGCCAACTGAAAGGATGTCAGGTCTGCCTTAGGGTCCTACTCTATTACACTGCCTCTTACAGAATTCTGTATTTTAGCCTAGCTGGCCTTGAAGGTCCAAAGGAAGCTTGAATAAAGAAGCTCCACCTTAGCCCCCAGTCCTGTCTTTAATTACCGCTCATCCCACAAACTTCAGTCTCAATTGCTATTCCTCAATTCCCATCTGACCCTCCAGCCAAAGCAAACTGATAACACTTCCCTAAACTGAGTAGATTTTTCTGTGCATCTTTGCCATGCCATTACTATTCCCTCTCCTGAAAATTTCCTTTCTACTGTTTCTACAAAAGTAAGCTCAGTAACTATCTTTATTCAGCAATTCATATCAAATATTTAATGAGTTCAGACACAATGTTCCGCTGCTATTCGTAAGATTTCACTGGCTATTGCTTTTCAGAAGTAGACTGCCAGGTCCTTCTTCCTAGTCTGTCTTAGTCTGGAAGCAGCAGAACACTGTCTGATATAGTGCTGGAAGATGAGCCCCCCCCCAGGTTGGAAGGCACTCAAAAGATGACTGGGGAAGAGCTGCCTCCTCAAAGTAGAATCGACCTTAATGATGGAGTTGGAGTAAAGCTTTTGGGACCTACATTTGTTGATGTGGCACGACTCAAAATGAGAAGAAACAGCTGCAAACATCCATTAATAATCGGAGCCTGGAATGTATGAAGTATGAATCTAGGAAAATTGGAAATCGTCAAAAATGAAACGGAATGCATAAACATCGATATCCTAGGCATTAGTGAGCTGAAATGGACTGGTGTTGGCCATTTTGAATCGGCAATCACATAGTCTACTACTCTGTGAATGACAACTTGAAGAGGAATGGTGTTGCATTCATCATCAGAAAGAACATTCTGAGATCTATCCTGAAGGATAACGCTGTCAGTGATAGGATAATATCCATATGCCTACAAGGAAGACCGTTAATACGACTATTATTCAAATTTATGCACCAACCACTAGGGCCAGAGATGAAGAAATAGAGGATTCGTATCAGCTGCTGCAATCTGAAATTGATCGAATATGCAATCAAGATGCATTGATAATTACTGGTGATTGGAATGGAAAAGTTGGAAACAAAGGATCAGTGGTTGGAAAATTTGGCCTAGGTGATAGAAACAATGCTAGAGATTGAATGGTAGAATTTTGCAAGACCAACAACTTCTTCCTTGCAAATACCTTCTTTCATCAACATAAACGGTGACCATACACATGGACCTCACCAGGTGGAACACAGAGAAATCAAATTGACTACATCTGTGGAAAGAGACCATGGAAAAGCTCAATATCATCAGTCAGAATAAGGCCAGGGGCCGACTGTGGAATAGACCATTAGTTGCTCATATGCAAGTTCAAGCTGAAACTGAAGAAAATCAGCAAGTGCACGAGATCCAAAGTATGACCTTGAGTATATCCCATCTGAATTTAGAGACCATCTTTAGAATAGATTTGACGCAACGAACACTAGTAACCGAAGACCAGATGAGTTGTAGAATGACATTAAGGACATCATCCATGAAGAAAGCAAGAGGTCATTGAAAAGACAGGAAAGAAAGAAAAAGACCAAGATGGATGTCAGAGGAGACTCTGAAACTTGCTCTTGCATGTCAAGCAGCTAAAGGAAAAGGAAGAATTGATGAAGTAAAAGAACTGAACAGAAGATTTTAAAGGGCGGCTCGAGAAGACGAAGTAAGGTATTATAATGACATGTGCAAAGAGCTGGAGATAGAAAACCAAAAGGGAAGAACATGCTTGGTGTTTCTCCAGCTGAAAGAACTGAAGAAAAAATTCAAGCCTCGAGTTGCAATAGTGAAGGATTCTATGGGGAAGATATTAAATGATGCAGGAAGCATCAGAAAAAGATGGAAGGAATACACAGTCATTATACCAAAGAGAATTAGTCGATGTTCAACCATTTCAACATGTGGCATATGATCAGGAACCGATGGTACTGAAGGAGGAAGCCCAAGCTGCTCTGAAGGCATTGGCGAAAAACAAGGCTCCAGGAATTGATGGAATATCAGTTGAGTGTTTCAACAAAGAGATGCAGCGCTGGACGTGCTCACTTGTCTATGCCAAGAAATAACGGAAGACAGCTTCATGGCCAACTGACTGGAAGAGATCCATACTTATGCCTATTCCCGAGAAAGGTGACCCAACCGAATATGGAAATTATAGAACAATATCACATGCAAGCAAAATTTTGCTGAAGATCATTCAAAAACAGCTGCAGCAGTATATTGAGAGGGAACTGCCAGAAATTCAGGCCGGTTTCAGAAGAGGACTTGGAACCAGGGATATCATTGCTGATGTCAGATGGCTCCTGACTGAAAGCAGAGAATACCAGAAGGATGTTTACTTGTGTTTTATTGACTATGCAAAGGCATTCCACTGTGTGGATCATAACAAACTATGGATAACATTGCGAAGAGTGGGAATTCCACAACAATTGTGCTCATGAGGAACCTTTACATAGATCAAGAGGTGGTTGTTCTGACAGAACAAGGGGACACTGGTTTAAACTCAGGAAAGGTGTACGTCAGGGTTGTATTCTTTCACCATACCTATTCAATCTGTATGGAGAGCAAATAATCCTAGAAGCTGGACTATATGAAGAAGAACGGGACATCAGGATTGGAGGAAGACTCATTAACAACCTGCGATATGCAGATGACACAGCCTTGCTTGCTGAAAGTGAAAAGGACTTGAAGCACTTACTAATGAAGATCAAAAGACCACAGCCTTCAGTATGGATTGCATCTCTACGTAAAGAAAACAAAAATCCTCACAACTGGACCAGTGAGCAACATCATGATAAACAGAGAAAAGATTGAAGTTGTCAAGGATTTCATTTTACTTGGACCGACAATCAACAGCCATGGAAGCAGCAGTCAAGAAATCAGAGGACGCATTGCACTGGGCAAATTGGCTGCAAGAGATCTCTTTAAAATGTTAAAAAGCAAAGATGTTGCCTTGAGGACTAAGGTGTACTTGACCCAAGCCGTGGTGTTTTCAATCACCTTGTATGCGTGTGGATGCTGGACAACGAATAAGGAAGACCCAAGAATAATTGATGCCTTTGAATTGTGGTGTTGGCAAAGAATATTGAATATACCATGGACTGCCAGAAGAATGAACAAATCTGTCTTGGAAGTAGTACAACCAGAATCCTCCTTAGAAGCAAGGATGGCGAGACTGCGTCTTACATACTTTGGACGTGTTACCAGGAGGGATCAGTCCCTGGAGAAGGACATCATGCTTTGCAGAGTACAGGGCATCAGAAAAGAGGAAGACCCTCAACGAGGTGGATTGACAGTGGCTGCAACAATGAGCTCAAGGAAAACCGATTTTGAGGATGGTACAGGACCGGGCAGTGTTTCGTTCTGCTGTGCGTAGGATCGCTTTGAGTCAGAACCGACTCAACAGCACATAAGAACAGTAACATTTTTTAACGAGCACCTGCATGTACTAATCACTTTTCAGATTCATAGAGTATGTTTAAGTAATTGTTACTACTCTGTGTTTTCGTCACACAGTATATAGACTTCTAAGAGAGCACTTTTCTTCTTGTATTATACATGTGTTTTGTTTCCCTTTTAGACTATGAGCTCCCTAAGGACAGGGTATATGTTTATTTTAGTGTAGGTATCTTCAGTACCTAGCATAGTACAACTGACATGTAATTGACTCCCAGTAAATAGTACTGAACAAAAAAGTACATCCAGATACTAGCACTTTACCTTACAAAGCTGTTAATGGAAGTGAAATGAGAGTGTATTTTAGAAGCTCTTTGAAATTTAAAAGGCTACATACTAATATAAGCTATTTTTATTTTATCATATTTCTGAATATTATAACCCAAGGCAAGGCCTCATTGGTTGGAATCTTTAGTCCATTTACATTTAATGTAATTAATACGGTAGAATTGACATCTGCTGTTTTGTTATTTGCTTTCTATATGTCTTATATCTTTTTTGTTCCTCTTTTCCTTCCTTACTGCCTTCTTTGTGTCAAATGGATATTTCCTAGTATAGCATATTAATTCCCTTCTTACATCTTTTGTTTCTTTTTCTTGTTATTTTCGTAGTTATTGCCCTGGGAATTACAATTAACATCTTAATTTACAATCTAGTTCAGGTTAATAGCAACTTATTTTCAATAGTTCACAGTAACTTTGCTCCAGTGTACTGCCAATATTCCTCCATTCCTTCCCCCTTCTTTGTGTTATTATTGTCATACAAATTACATCTTTATGTAAGCCCATCAACACAGTTTTATAATTTGCTTACTGCAGTTGTCTTTTAAATCAGAAGAATAGTGAGAATCATCTCATAGTTTGGCTTTCAACTTTATGCTTTTCTGATTATTTGAAGCAAAATAGTCCCGGCATACAAGGGAAATTTGTATAAATTTAAGAAGATTGTTGTTAGAATTTCACAAGCCTTGTATTTTACTCAAGTCTCAGCATTTTTGTACGGTGGTATATTTAATCAGTGTGCATGACCCTAACTACAAATTATTATTTTTCACAGTAAATGTGTTGACTCTGAATTTATGACTAACTGCATTTTCCTGTCAGTCCCTTTGGGCTTTTACAGTATAGCTCATGTGTTACTTAGTAGGTACACCATTTTGCCTGCATTATATTTGTACTATTTGAAGGATTTATTTATTCTCTTTTAATAGGAGGTATGCTCAGTGAAATCTGCAAACTCTCAAACAAGTTTCATAGTGTAATTCCTGTCAGATCTGGCAATGAAGACCTGGAACTCCTCGACCTCTCAGCACCATTCCTTATACAAAGGAACGTACACCACTATGGGTATGTTTTAAATTCTGGGAATTTTTAGAATTAAAAACTGTTTGAGTAATTTTTATTTTTATTATTTTATCCCACCGGTTGGTATATGTTCAGTGATACTTAGTGAATACCAACTTACATGTACTAGGTTCTTTTAATTAGCATATATATTGAATGAGTGCATATTTGGGTGCTGGATGTAAGGCTACCAACTTTTTGAACCTCAGCCAGAGAGTAATACTCACTGGTTTTCTTTTACAAAAATTTAGATGCTAGTTACAGAGAAATGTTCAGAGCTCCTACCTAATAAAAGTAGAGTAATAAAATTCCAGAATTTCTGAGCCACTTAATTATAAATTTGTTGCTATTAAGAAATGGAGAATAACAGAATATATTAGGAGCTAGAAAGATTTGGAAGATTTCTTGATTTGGAAGGAGGGGGTAAAAATACTAACAATCACCCTAGATCTACTGTGCTTTGAGAAACCTTAGATTACAGAATACTTCTTGCTGTACCATCTTTCTCCCTTTCCTGTTCCCAAGTGAGAGCAATTGTTACTCGTTGTTGTAGTTGTCGTCGAGTTGGCTCAACATAACAAAACTTTGCGGGTTATGCACCATTTTCATGATCATAGCACTGTATCAGACAGTATTTTTTTGTGATCCATAGGGTTTTTATTGGCTAATTCTCAGAAGTAGATCACCAGGCTTTTCTTCCTAGTCTTAGTCTGGAAGCTACACTGAAACCTGCCCACATGGGTGACCTTGCTGGTATTTAAAATACTGGTGGCATAACTTCCATCATCATAGCAATATGCAAGCCACCACAATACAACAAACTGACAGACAAGTGGTGGTTATAACTCATTGTTATAACCTATCTATCTTGATGTCAGTTGAAAAATTTCATGCTGTGATCATATCTCCCTGATTGTGACTTCTAAAGTCATTGGTCGGCATGCAGAAATCACTGTGGGTTTTGTCCCATCTACAGAATTTCGTAAAGTGTCAACCATAAAGTGGAACTAGTGAGCCACTGGGTTGAATCCCTGGGCCATAGCTGTTTTTACTCTGAAGAACCTAGTGTCCTTGTCTTAGCCTGGGTTTTCTAGAGGAGCAAAACCAGTGAAATGTATAAATATATAGAGATTTACTTGTAGGAAATGGCTCATGCAATTATGGGGGCTGGAAAGTCTAAATTCATCAGACGGTTAGCTGGCTCGGAACCTCTGCCAGCTCACAGGGTTGTTGGGCTTGGCAAATCTAAAGTCTGCAGGTCAGGTGGCAAGCTGGAGATTTCTGTAGGCTTACAGGGTTGCAGAGGCTGGCGAATCCAAAATCTGCTGGTCAGTCAGCAGGCTGGAGACTTCTGTATGCTTCCGTCCTGAGAACTGGAGGTCAGGTGATAAGGAAAGTGCAGGATCGAGAGATAGCTTTGCCAGAACATTCACTTATATACTGGAGGCAGGCCTTACCTCAAAGAAACTCCCCTTTCAACTGATCGCATCATGGAAAGTGATTGTATTATATTAAGAAAGAGCAAATAGTCCAGTGTCTGCCAAACCACTGAAAATCGTAGCTGTCTTAGTTATCTAGTGCTGCTGTAACAGAAGCACAAGTGGATGGCTTTAACAAAGAGAAATTTATTTTCTCTCAGTCTGTTAGGCTAGAAGTCCAAATTCAGGGCGTCAGCTCCAGGGGAAGGCTTTCTCTGTCTGTCAGCCATCTCATAATCTTCCCCCAGACTACGAGCTTTTCTGTGCAGAGTCCCTAGGTCCAAAGAACGCCCTCTGCTCCTGGTAGTGCTTTCTTGGTGGTATGAGATCCCCCTATCTTTCTGCTCTCATCTGTCTTATATCTGAGGAGATTGCCTCAAGACACAATCCAATCTCATAGATTGAGTCCTGCCTCACTAACACAACTGCTGTCCATCCTCGCTCATTAACATCATAGAGGCACAATTTATAACATATAGGAAAATCACACAGTACCAGGAATCGTGGCCCAGCCAAATTGATACACACATTTTGGGGGACATAATTCAATCATGACAGTAGCCTGGCCAAGCTGACACACATCATTAACCATTGCAGCCCTTAATTGTCTCTCTTATTGGACTCATGACCTCAAAGTCAGTTTCGTCAAAGTTTACCCACAAGTTAATTAAAAAATAAAAACCCATGAAATTCTGTTTTTCTTTTTTGACCCTCATCCTTGTTAGCTATGTGACTTAGAGCAGTTAGCTAATTTTACGTTTCAGTTATTTAATTTGAAAATGAGAGTAATAAAACCCATTCCACCTGGTTGTGGTGAGGATTAAACAAAATAATGCATTTTGCAGAGTTCTTGGCACATTGTGCAAAATACATTTAATAGCCTTTTTTCCTGCAGATAATTTTGCCTTTGCTGTAGGTGCTGCTGATTATAATTAATCCTATACCTTAGTTTCCTTATTAAAACAATTTTATCTAGGCAGTAATACTCCTTAATTATTTATTTCTGTAAGAAATGAAATATGTATGTGTTTGAACAGTGGAAGGGGTTACAGTTTTTATATTTTTATTCAAGTGTATTTTTCAAGTATATTTTCTGATCAACATCTCATAAACATTGTCATGATATATACGTAGTCAAGCAAAAAATAAATTACTCATACTTATGTAAGTAAAGCCAAATCCTTCTACTAAGTTCTGTACAATCTTAGCATATTTTATAATTTTTTATTTATTTCTATTACAAAAGATAGCTCTAGCATTAGGCAACAGAAACTACTAACCTCTGAATATGTGTTTCCTGAAAAAACTACCCAAAATCTTGCTAAGATTGACTGTTTTAGTCAAAAAGATTTTCTCCTAGTGACTGCATTTAGTTGAGACTTTGGCTGATAAATATTGCTCAGAGACATAAGATGAAAGGGCCTTTACAGATTATCTTCTTTATCTTTGTCTTTGTACCAAATACAGAAATTAAGAGCCACATCAGTTAAGTAACATAATCTCAACCTGGCACCCAGTCTCCTTTTTCTCAATTTAGTATTTTTTATTCTGTCTGACACATGTTATTTTTTTTATTTGCTTCTATGTAAAAAGCTTGTTTTTTGATAATTCTTTATTTGAAACAAGGACATTACAATATAGAAGGTGCAGCGCTCGTTTAATAAATACTTCTTAAGCTGTGCATGTTTGAACAGCACAAATAAATTATAATTACATTAGTTATAGTAATAATATAAATGAATTATAATAAATTATTTTAAAATATTTTTGTTTTGTGTTTTTCTTTTATTAATTGCAGATGTAAACAGTGTTCCAGTTTGAAACCAATACAGAATCTAAATTCCCTGGTTGATAAAACATCATGGATTCCTTCTTCTGTGGCAGAAGGTTAGTGAAGTTTTCGTCCTACAATTTTAACTGTATAATGTTATCCCGGAAACCCTGGTGGTATAGTGGTTAAGAGCTATGGCTGATAACCAAAAGATTGGCAATTCGAATCCACCAGGCACTCCTTGGAAACCCTGTGGGGTTCCTCTGTGTCCTATAGGGTCATTGTGAATCGAAATTGACTAGACAGCAACGAGTTTGGTTTTGGTTTAATGTCATCTTGCTGATTTATATTTCAATATTTGTGAAGATAGTAAAACCAGAGCAAATGCTGAGCTAACTTTTAACTTTCCTTATTTAAAACCATTCACAGTGATCGTAATAAAAGTTTAGATGTTTAAAATACTTGAATTCATTTTCAGTCATCTGCCGGTATTTTTAATCATAACACATATTTTAATATTCAAAAATTTGTTTTAGCATTAATCATAAATACAGGTTTGAAAAATCTCTCCAGTTCACATCTTGAGAGCAAAAAGAATTTTAGAGAAAACAGTTACGTTTCACCTAATACAAGTATTTAGCTTGAACAATAAAAATCTCTTTATAGCATATTCTTAACTGTGGTCATCCAGCCTTTGCTTAAAGCACTTCCTGTAACAGCTGCTGCAGTTTGCCATCAATTCCGACTCACAGTGACCCTATATGACAGAGTAGAACTGCTTCATGGGGTTTTATAGGCTGTAACTTTTTTGTTTGTTTTGACTCTTTTTCTTTTTTTATTATACTTTAGATGAAGGTTTACGGAGTAAATTAGTTTCTCATTAAACAACTAATACACATATGGTTTTGTGACATTGGTTGCCAAACCTATGACATGTCAACACTCTACCCTTCTTGACCTTGGGTTCCCCATTACCAGCTTTCCTGTACCCTCCAGCCATCTCGTCCTTGCCCCTCAGCTGATGTGCCCATTTGGTTTTGTTTTGTTTTATGGGCCTGTCTCATCTTTGGCTGAAGGGTGAACCTCAGGAGTGACTTCAGTACTGAGTTAAAAGGGTGTCTAGTGGCCATACTCTTGAGGTTTCTCCAGTCTGTGTCAGACGGGTTAAGTCTGGTCTTCTTTTGTGAGTTAGAATTTTGTTCTGCATTTTCTTCCAGCTCAGTCCGGGTCCCTCTATTGTGATCCCTGTCAGAGCAGTCAGTGTTGGTAGCCGGGTACCATCTAGTTGTAGTGGAGTCAGTCTGGTGGAGGCTGCGGTAATTGTAATGCATTAGCCCTTTGGACTAATCTTTCCATTGTATATTTAGTTTTTTTCATCCTCCCTTGGTCCAGACGGGGTGGGACCAGTTGAGTATCTTAGATGGCCACTCACAAACTTTTAAGACACCAGATGCTACTCAACAAAGTAGAATGTAGAACATTTTCTTTATAAACTATATTATGCCAGTTGAGCTAGATGTCCCCCAAGACCATGGTCCCCAGCCCTCGGCCCAGTAATTCTGTCCCTCAGGGAGTTCGGATGTGTCTATGAACCTTCCATGACCTTGTCTTCTTGGTCAAGTTGTGCTGAGTACTGTGTACTGTCTTACCCTTCACCAAAGTAACCACCAGTTACTTGTCTAGTTCATGTTTTTCTCCCCTCTGCCCTCCCCTCCCTTGTAACCATCCAAGGTTGTTTTTTTCCATGTGTAAACCTTTTCATGAGTTTTTATAGTCGTGGTCTCATACAGTGTTTGTGCTTTTGTGGTTAACTTATTTCATTCTGCGTAATGTGTAGGCTGTAATTTTTATGGGAGCAGATGTCCAGGTCACTTTTGGGTTTGGACCACTGACCTATCTATTAGCAGCAGAGCACTGTACCATCGCACCACCAGGGCTCCTCTCCAGCGGCAGGGCACTCATTCTATTGCAAGGCAGCACATTCCCGCCGTTCAGGCAGTTTGTCATCAAACTCTGCCTACCTATAACTTTAACATGGGCCAACTTCTGTCTGTTAAAATTACTGAGAGTATATCTGTTCCTTCTTCTGGAAGAGAAACAGACTGTACATAGTAAGATATCTCTCAAGCCCTCATTGAGTATTTATTTCTCCAAGCAGCCACCCCTGCCTTCTTGGCCCTTTCCATGCTCCTTAGTATTTTGTCTCTTCTCCTCAGTTTTTTTTTTTTTTCTCAGTAAGCATCCCGCTTGACCAATGCTCTTCTCTCAGCTTGGCATCCCAGGCTGGACACAGGGCTCCAGGTATAGTCTGGTCAGTTCAGAACATAGTGGAAGCCATTATTACCCCAAAACCAGACATTCCTCTTCTGCTAGCCTGAAATTTCACTGCACAGATACTTTTTAGTATCAGCAAAAACCGCACCCGTTGCCATTGAGTCAATTCTGACTCATAGTGACCCTATAGGACAGAGTAGAACTGCTCCATAGGGTTTCCAAGGAGTGGGTAGGGGCTGCTGACCTTTCAGTTTGCAGCCCAGCTCTTAACCTCTGTACTGTCAGGGCTCCATTTATCAGTATACTTGAGTTTTATTTTCTCTTTTTTCTTTCTCTTAATCCAGCTGTATGACACTTCTGTCTTATATTTAGTTTGTGGTCCAGTGAAATTCCAGGTTTCTTTCACAGAAGCTTCCCAACCTATTCTTAATGCAGTTGTTTGTTTATTTGGTCCCTCAGGGTAGGTTTCAAGTTTGTCTTTCTTGATTTTAGCTCAGAGTTTTAACCTCTTGAGACCTTTTTGAATCCTAAAAATCAGTCTATAATAATAATTCCTATAATATTGACATGCCTAGTTCATTCTTCTTACTTGCTTTCCTTGGGTGGAAGATAATACTCCATTTTATATGTATATTGAGTGTCTTCCATTATGAAAAACAAAGACATACATCTTTATATATGAATTTTTATATGATTTAGGATATCTTTAATTTCTTTCTTCCTAATTTTACCAAATTATGAAATCCCAGGTTCTGAAATTTTTGTCCATTTAACCAGAAGCTATCTCTTAAAAAATAACAAGTGATCCCTTATGCTTATAATGCAGAGGATAGACATGTTATAAAATCATAAATATTGAATTATGTGCTATCTTTAGAACATTCTGATATTTTTATTTTGTCTTCCATAAGACTAACATGCAACTGCTTGCATTTTATGAATCCGTTTTTATGGTTTTTATCATGGTATCTCATTTTAAAGATACATTACTATTTAATCAAAAAGGATTGAATTGCTTATAATATTCTGAAGTATTGTCACTGTACAGGTGCAGTGTAATGTTCCAAAATGAATCTGCAAAATGAGCTTAGTATAGTGGTATGTGTGTAAGTTGTTCTCTATCTCATGATTTATTTTGGCACTCAAAATAGGTGCATACTATCATAAAACAATTTTTACTTTACCTTAAATATAAGAAATCCCAACTCATGGTTTGATTTTTTTTTCCTTCACCTAGTACTGGGTATTGTCCCCCTCCAATATGTGTTTGTTATGACATTTACTTTTGATGATGGAACAGGAGTTCTGGAAGCTTATCTTATGGATTCTGTAAGTAACAGAGATAGAAACATATTTAAAAAATAATGTATTTTTAAAATTTTCATACCTTTATTCATACTTACTTTATTCCTGAAAGGATTTAAGACAACTTAAAAGAATAAATAAGATGGCAGAAATCTTAATTTGTCTGTGTATTTATCTCGCTTCTGATTCAACATTTTTAATCTTAAAATTGAATAGTGAAAAGTTGAAGAATAGGTATTTGAGGAGAGTCATTCTCCATACCATGCAGAAGTTCTACTCCAGGGCCTGAAAGGCAGAGGCATGGCCATGCCATCTAGGCATTGTCTGTAGTCAGCATTTCACTGTCCTTTTTTTTAAGCCTCCACATTTCATATTCGAGAGAACAAAATTACTTTAACAGGGAGGTTGATGTCATTGTGTAAAGTTAGGGGGCAGTCTGTAAGACCACCCTTACTGCTGACACCACATCAGCCAAGGGAGGAGACATATGGGGCAGAGTCCAGGAAAGCTTCAGACCGAGCTTCCAGTTGTCCTTTCTCTGTGAAGTCCTAGACAGTCGGAATAGACTCCATGGGAAGGGGTTATTGCCCACAGGGTACGCTCACCCAAGCTTTGGTGTCCAGAGTTTTGGCAGTCATGATTGAATGCTCACAGGGCTGATCTCAGTCTCCACCCTTTCTGGAGGTCAGGCTGATACTATGTGTCCTAATGCCCCTGCCCTAAATCATCTTGTTAGACTCTAGGTATGGCCCAAGGCCCCAGACAGAGACACTCCTTTCAGGCATGATATTCCAAGGGCTTAGAGATCACCTCCCAGAAGACAAGGGCAAAGGCCAGACTTCTTTCGGGGCAATGTTAAATTTTTTACTACACACATTGGGATAGGTGTGAGGTTTCCAGTGGGGTTAAGAGGAGAATTTTTCTCCGGTCTACCCAATTCACTTACCCATTTTTAATCAGTATTTAATGAACACCTGCTGTGTGCTGGCTAGTGCTGTATGTGATGGCGATCAATCTCTTCCCTCCTGAGGCTCATAATCTAGTGGGGGAGATAAAAATTAAACATTTTTACATACCATACCATATGGTATGCGCTTTTAAACTTATTACTCGATTTTCTTATACGCGAATAGCCTCATTTTTTTTTAATCCTCATTGTTATTTTTATCATTATTAAGTCAAAGAAATTGAACTTGATTGTGAAATACATCAAAGCTGTTTGTAGGTTAAAGTAGTAAATCACATTTCAAAGTTCATACCAGCACTCTAATTCATAAGTCCAGTAATCTTGATAGAGTGAAATAGTCTAGATTATTTAGTTAATTAGAAAATATTGAAATGCTTAATTAATTACATCTTAAATAAAGAGTAACACCATTTTCTTTTTTTGTCATATGATTTTATTTTTATAGGACAAATTCTTCCAGATTCCAGCATCAGAAATCCTAATCAGTGATGACCTTCAGAAAAGTATGGATATGATCATGGATATGTTTTGTCCTCCAGGAGCAAAAATCGGTGGGCAATAATATTTTAATCCTATTCTCTCTCTCTCTCATTTTAAATAGCACCTAGCATATATCTGATCTGTAGACTTCTAGAAGTATGACTATTTTGAAATCTGAATCTAAGTGAATTACTAGGTAGTGAGTGATTACTGTGTGATGACATTTTAATTATTTGGAAATACAATAAAGGCAAACAGTTTTGATCACAAGAACATTAAATGCTGTGTTTATGCATACAGACATTTTCAACTGAAATTATACCAGTAGAGATGAAATTTTGGCAAGAAACATTTTCTGTAATCTCGCCAATTTAGCTCATTGATAAATTTTCTTTTAGATATTAACTAGTTTCAAATTTTACAAGTTTTTATTTACTAATTATTTTTCTCAACGGTAGTTGTTTTCTGTATAACGTAAGCACATCTGACTCATCAGCCATATATTTTCCGGTCAGATTATACTGATTTCACCTACTGCCACGGATTTTGTTCTGTGGCCATTATTTCTATTTATGTTGAAACTTGCAGATCTAAATTATATTAAGACAATTTGATTCTTCTAACAATTTTTCATCGATATTGAATTTTACCAGCTCCAGAATTAGCTGTTGTTGAGTTAACTTTTACAGGTGGTTTTTAATCAGGCTTTATTTCCCCTTGGTCATTTTTACATTTTATAACAATTCCAAAATGTTAGGAGTTTTTGTTCATCTGTAAAAGTTTAGCTTTTATACCTTTATTTGTTGTCAGTTTTAATTTGTGTTGGCTATTTTTCCTGAGAGCAAGAAATATTAGTGAGTAGATTTTTTAAACTAGTTTCTATTGCTAAACGTTTAGATTGTTTCTGAGTTTTTCACTATCGTGAATAAAGTTTCATAAATTCCCTTCATTTTTAATCTAATCATTCTGGAAATAAAACGCCATATCAAAAAGCGTGGGCCTGCAAGGCTTTTAATACATACCGCCAGATTGCTTTTCAAAAGTATTTCACCTATTTATAGTCCTGGCAGCAGGGCAGAAGTGTCTGGCTTCACTCTTGCTGGTATTGAGTACTTTATTGGATGTCTCTCCAACCAGAACTTGTGGAAACAAAAGTAACTTTTCTAGAAGTTATAAATAAATTTACTGTGGTTATAACCAAGGCTTGGAAATGGCATCTGTTGCTTCCATCGTTGCCAGGGCTCCATACCTGGTACTCGATGGGAGTTTCATCCAGCAGGTCTAAGGGTTGACTTGATATGAAGTTCATGTTGAGTTTCTTTCCAGTTAATCAAGAAAAGACCAGGGATGCTTAATAAGCAGTTATCGATTAAAAAAGGGATAAAAGTTGAGGATGAGATAACTGAATACCTTAGCTACCACACATTTTGAAAACTTCAGATTTAATCACTTTTACCTATTGTTAGGGAAAAAATGCAAGTTAATCATAATTGCTGCAAAACAGTAACATGAATCCACTGTGTATTTGGAAGAGTGGTTAATGTTAAATTTCCTGAGCGCATTTTACTTTACTTTTCAAACTAAATTGAATATATATTAAATTTTCTAGCTAATCTGTATGCTTAGATACCTATTTTAGAGGTATGTGTTTAGTTTTAATGGTTAAGTGGCGTTTTCTTTTTGGTTTATAGATGCATATCCATGGCTGGAATGCCTCATCAAGTCATATAATGTCACCAGTGGAACAGAACAGAAAATTTGCTATCAGATTTTTGACACAATGGTTGCAGAAGATCTTATCTAATATTGCCATCCACTTTAGCATATGCAAAATATTGTAATTTTAGAAAATATTACTGTTTTCTATGAGATTGTTATAAAACACATGAGATTTAGCTCCTTGGTTTATTTTTGAAATACAGTCTACATTTCCATTTTAACCACTATGTTAAATAGGCATTGTGTGGTTATCTTAATGCCTTCCTGTTAATACGTTAAAAATGTCCTTCCTGCTCAAAATAGCCATCATGCTCGTTTCCAGGGATGTAAATGAAAAAGAGATGTGAGTGCATAAGTATATAGGAAAACTGTGCGTTCATTTACTCTTTGCACTCATTTTGGAAAAGCTATTTTGTTCGCTAATAATCATTTTTCCAGTTGGGTTTTCTGTCTCTCCGCCACTGATTCCTCTGCTGTCCCTCATCCAATGCTGGCCTTCATCTCCTGCCTGAATTTCCGTTTCAGCAGTGTTGGTTGTACCACAGGCATGGGATTAGAAAATGCCCTTATTTAAATCTTAGCTTTTACTAAGTGAAAGGTAAATAGCCATTAGTAGTGGGTTTGTTTTCCTTTGCTTTTGTACAGAGAGGTCTGTTTAAACAAGTACTGCTTGTAAACAGGTACTGCTTATAGAAGTGTTTCTTTGAATGAGCTACAGTGAACTTAAATGAGTGATTTAAGTGGAAGTGGCAGAATTGTTTGTTCGGGTGTGCTGGTATTGACCATTTTAGGGTAATTATGTGCTCTGGTGGCTTGTTTCTCTCCGTGCTGTTAGAACTTGGTCCATTCCACCTCAGTCTCATAAAATGGTCAGATTTAGCATGTTAGTTACTTAAATCATGTTAACCCTTTTTTCTGTTTGTTTTTTATATAAAATACCTATATCACAGGCTAAACATCAAATGAGCTCTTAATATAATAATCTGCTTTTTATTGGACTTTTTTTTAGTGTTTTTCAAATTTAAAATCATGACTATTCAGTTTTATACAAACATTTCTGTATATTTGTGTATATATTTGTATTTGCTATTTGCTAAAGACTGAAATGCAAATCTGCCTAGTTCAGTATTAGTAAAGAATAAATAAATGCACTCGTTTCAGCTGTTCCATTGATTTGTCCCAGGTTGATCTGAGGCACGATGTGAGGCAAGGAATCATAGTGGGTATGTCTGTATAGCAGATATTTCTGGTTGTCCATATACCAGGCACTGTGCTAAGGACTTCACAAGTATTTGACCTTGCAGCAACCTGTTTTCCTGATAAGAAAATTGAGGCTTGCTTAGTAAGCTAGCTTGACTGAGTTAAGTGCTAGAGTCAGTACTTGACATCAGATATATTCCTGTTCAGAGCCTGCACTATTAACCACTTTGGGATTCTGGAGGAAAAGCTATCATGGGGGTGGCTGCAAACGAGTCCTGCCTTGAATAGTTGAAGTAATAGTGGAAACAGATGATACAGGAGGCAATGGTATGTTTTCCTACATTATCAGAAGGCTGTTAACACTCTGTCAAAGGGGTTAAGTATCTGATTTCCTCTCTCATGATAACCCTAAGTTCTGTTTCCTGGGTGCCTGAGCACATCTCTAACTGTCCAGCTCCCATCACCCCATCATCATCATCACACCTAACTGCCCACCTCCTGTCATGGCTGAGCTGTATCAGTGTGTCTGAGACAGTGAGGGGGACTGAGGCTGCTATTTTGGGGATGTAAACTCTTGGTTCAAAACTCTTTTCAGGGAAAAATTGTAAAAACCCTTCAGCTGAACAGATGAGTTTCAGTATCGATGACACGCTAGGGATACAGAGGTGAGGTAGAAGCTTTCTCTGCCTTCGGGAAATACTCGGTCTAGAAGAGTAAGAGTCCAAGTGTGCACCAGGTTCTCGTTGTGAACCTGAGACAACTCCAAACTTACGAAGGAAAACTCTTCCTATAAGTGTTCATGAAGATGAGTCATTTCTCTTTTTCTTTTCAAGTAAACCCTCACCTTGTCATCATTTGTTTTGTTTTGGTTTCTCCTCCCCCCACCCCCTGCTCCACTTTTCAGTTTCGAAGAAGAAAGATTCCCTTCAGCACCCAGTGTGTATCCCATGGAAAAGTATGTGACTGCCTTACCCTTACCGTGAACCTGGAGCATTAAGAGAGTTCAACAACTAGACTGCAGTTTATTGTGCTTAGATTGGAGCCCTGTTGCCTATGTTTGGCAGACTTATAACTTAGGTAGCTCAGCTGTATTCTTGTAGAGTCTCCACTTATTTCCAAAGCCTGGTTCTCAGACTGAGTTGATGGATCATTAAAATCAAAATGCCCAATGTTAGCTGCTGCCTGCTGGTTTCTTGCCATGTTTTTTGCTTGTTTGTTTTTCCCCTTAGTTACAGTTTCCAAACAAATACAGAAAAATGTATTGAGTGCAGTGAGATGAGAATAATAGTATTTGGGACATGTATTATTTCCTAATCAGTGGAGAAGTAGTTGCCTGGCTTTCTAATTTACAGACTCCAAGTCTCATGGCAGGAGACGCATCCAGTGTGTTAGAGGGAGGAAGGAAGTATTCTGGCCTTCTGAGCCAGAGTTTGTTCTGTTTCATAGTGAAGCATGGGTTAACTACTAATTATAATTTTCCATTGAACTCTTAAGTCCTATTTTTAGTGCAGTTTCCTCCCATTTTCTAGCAATAGGTTATCCATAAATCTTACTTTCTTTTGAGTTTTTTTGTTTACCTTTTTTTCTTATGTTTTCATACATATGTTAACAGGAAGTTGAGAGAGGGTATGCTGTGGAATTTTTGGAAATTCCAATTCCACCTTAAAACAGAATTATTTAGTATGTTGTTGTTGTTCAGTGCCATTGAGTTGATTCCGACTCATAGTGAAGCAATGTACAACAGAACGAAACACTGCCCAGTCCTGTGCCATCCTCAAGATCATTGTTATGCTTGAGCCCATTGTGGCAGTCACTGTGTTAATCCATCTCATTGAGGGTCTTCCTCTTTTTTTTGCTGACCCTCTACTTTACCATGCATGATGTCCTTCACCTGGGACTGGTCCCTCCTGATAATGTGTCCAAAATACGTGTGATGAAATCTCATTATCCTTGCTTCTAAGGAGCATTCTGGCTATTATCTAGAGTATGTTTTTTAAAATTTTCTTAGATACTCTATAGCCAGTAGTATTCAGAGATTGCCCTTCTTTTGAGTCTTTGGCTAATATTTCATGCTACAAAATAATTTTGTGGGTCCGATATCCGGATCTGTAAAATAGTATTCTCCCTCCCAATTGCCCGGGAGAAGTTTATCTGTCTAGATCTGGTATTTGCCAGTGGATGTGATATGGGGATTTCTCTTAACCTCTTTTATTGTCAGTGAGGATACTGGTAGACTCTCCCTTTCAAATTTAAAATGATATAAATTTAAGAAAGGATATGTGCAGCCTCTTCTTGTATTGCCAGTCTCTGCAGCATTTTTTTTTTTTTTAAGACTTGACTGGATGGTCTCTTATTGCCCCTTCATTGTTCTGTATGAGGAAGAGAATGCATATCTTGGAAAATTTTAGGCAATTACTCTTTATCTAGATGCACTAATGAAAAATGCACTGCGTCCAGGCGCTTTCTGTGGCCACTGTCAATTATAGTGCTCTATTTGAAGGAACTTTGACAGCAGTGGGTTTGGTGGGTGATACATGCCAAGGAAACCCTGGTGGCGTAGTGGTTAAGAGCCACAGCTGCTAACCAAAAGGTCAGCGGTTCGAATCCGCCAGGTGCTCCTTGGAAACCCTATGGGGCAGTTCTACTGTATCCTATAGAGTTGCTATGAGTTGGAATCAACTTGATGGCAACGGGCTTGGTTTTTTTTTTTTCCATACATGCAAAGGTCCAGTGCATCATTTCTTTTTACCTCTGGTCCTGTCACACACTGGGAGTTGTGTCCAAGAGAATATAGAAGGACATGTTGATGGAACAGAAGAAGCTGAACATACCTCTGTCTGCATTAGAAAACAGTCTCCACACAACAGGGCACGGGCTGCTCACTTTCCTAATCGGTGTAGATCCTGTGCCTTAGCTAGTTGCAGGCCACAGGAACTGGCCAAATCTTTGGCCGCCCACTTCCCAGCTGGCCCTTCAGTTTCATCTCAGAAGTGAAAGCATGAATTGGCCACTACTTGTGACTCTCAGTCCAGCCAGTTCTCTTCTACACTTACCAGAAGCTTTCCTTGGTCTCTGGAAAAAAGCTACATTCTTCTGGTTATTTTTAATATTGTTTGAAATGTTGACCTTCTTGGATTTCATCAAGTTTTGTTTTTGTCTACCATATTTTTTTTTTATAATAAAAGTAATTGATACTTGTAAGATTTTGAAACAACATAGAGTCTGTAAAGCTGATCTCACTGTTGCTGTAACCAGTATCCCAGTACATAACATTTTTTAAAATAGCATCATGCTTATAGTTCTGCAACTTTTGTCACTTTATATAATGGACTTTTTTGTTCCACGTTGTTACACAGAGAGGGAGAAACTCATTGTTTCTAAGCAATCAGCATAAGTAACTTTTTAGTTATGGGTATTCTCCAAATAGTGGTTTTTTTTTTTTTAAGATGTTCTATTTCTTATTGTGTGCCAATTTTGGAATTTTACGTTTCTACATTTTTTTACATGAGTGTATCCATGTTACCTATTTTACTGAAATTATTATCTTACAGTTATCCATGATATTATTTTATTATTTATTTCTTAATCTGTATTTTGTCTGGTGTCATTTACCCTTTAAATAAACCTAGAGACGCTGGGACCTGGTTTCTCCATATCTCCTGGAGGTTTTCAGGTGATCAGATTCTTAGAGGACTGCCCAGACTTCTAGAAGCCTGGGAGGTCAGTATACAGATTAGGACTTTGCCTTGACATAGTTGTCTTAAAATATTCTTTCATGCTTTGAAGAACTCATTTTGAAGAGTATAATGTTAATATAGGAAAGTAGAGCACCTGTCTGTGATGCTTTTCATTAGAGAATTCGGGCTGTCTGAAAGGAAGGCTGTGATCAATCACGCTGACGTCCTGAAACTTCATTTTAGGGGAAATAAAAAATGTCTCTTCCCGTGCTGGCCCCTCACGATCTCCGGATGGTGTCAAACCACCTGCCATTCCAGGAAAAGCATCCTAGTCAGCTAGTAAAATCTGGGCATGAAGATTTTCCTTTTCCCTCTGGTACTTGGAAATAGTATCAGAACTTACCACGTAGGAACTTACCCAGGTGCCTCAGGTATGTGAGACTGTGCTGGCAGGCAGGAAACGAATCAGTAGAACTATGTATTATTTTTCCCTGCAGTATTGTGATTTAAGCCATTAGGAAATTCAAGATTGGAGAGGGTTTCAAAGTGATGATCATTTTACGTGGAGATGAACATCTCTTCCATTCAGGATACATTCGATGGGTTGAGAAATGTTAGTTATCAATTACAGTGATACAAGGATAATGCATCAGTGTGTATGGGCGCAGTCCCTTAGATGCGGCACTTGGTGAAATGTGGATAGTTCAGACTCCTATGCTATTTTTAGACTATAGTAACATCTTAATGTCTGTGTTTTTTCTCATTGAAATCTAGGCCACAAAGTCACATTGGTATGTGTGTGCGCGTGCGTGTTCACTGTTATTCTCTGTCCTGAGTGTGCTTTGCAGGATACAGTATTGGAGTTTACCTGACCACCTAGTCAACAACCTCCAAATAAAGAAATTTACAACTCGTGTGAGAAGTTTCTTTTTAAAAGCTTGGAGCATGTATTAGCTTACAACTTTAACCCTTCTATTATTTCTTAATAAAATATTCCATCAAACATTGTTGCCGTTTCTAAGCAGATACTTTTTTGTATACAATTCTGAAGCTGCAGTATGTGCCACCTTTCGTTTCTCTATACCTTCAGAATGATTTTTCCCTTCTTTGAAATACAAACTCCCAGGTAAAGCCAATTTGTCTCCACATGTAACTGCTCAGCAGACTTGTGTCTTCCATTGGAGGGCAAAGTCCTTTTAGAATTTAAAATCTCTGGTCAAGTTTAGCTACCTCTGAAGTGACTTTCTGTCACATGTTCATCCACAAATAGTAATACAGCCAAGGAGCCCTGGTGGTGCAGTGGTTATGCACTTAGCTGCTGACCAAAAGGTCAGCTGTTTGAATCTACCAGTCTCTCCACAGGAGAAAGTTGTGGCAGTATGCTTCCATGAAGATGACAGCCTTGGAAATCCTGTGGGGCAGTTTTTCTTTGTCCTGTAGGGTCGCTGTGAGTCAGAGTTGACTCGATGGCGCACAACAAGTACAACCAGACTTGCGTAGCACTATAGAAAAGTCGACATTTAAAAGTCAAAATTACAAACCTCTGGAGTCAGATGAAAATACAGCTTGCAGTAGATAGGCATGGTTGTGGTTTCATTTGGTTGAATAGACAATCCTATGTGCTTATTCCCCTTTAAAGAAGGTCCTAGAAAAATACACTTAAATTTGGAATTGTTAATAAATATTTCTGCATAATGATCAAAGCTTAAATGGATGTTAAGATAAAGAATAAAAAGTACAAAAAGGTATTTAAAAGTCAACTCATACATTTATGTTAATTCATTATTCATACTTTTTCTGTATCCAGAAAGGATTTGACGTGGCCAGCAATAAAAGACAGACATGGGACACAACCTTTAGAAATAGGTAAAAAAAAAAAAAAAAAAGCCCTATGGAGCACAGTTCCCTGACTCATACAGAGTCACCACATTGTTGGAGTTACCTCGACCGTAACTGGTAGCTATGAATGTACTCATGAATCTTAAAAAAAAAAAAAAAAATTAAGTGACCAAAAATCTTGCAGTTGAAAATAACCTTTAGTACTGTTGTCTGATAGCACTCAATAAAAATTTGTTGAAATGAAGAAAAATAATATGAAAAAAAGAAATAGGGCAAGAAATCAAGAACCAGATAAAGAGAGGGGAGCGTTAAAACAATCCAAAGACCCTAACCTAAGGGATGTCCAGGTTTTGAACAAAAGCGAACACGCTTGACCGTCAAAATGCAACAGGTTGCATGGTTCTTATTTTTAAAAAGCTACCACATAGTATGATCAGGATATATAAACTTTTATCTCAATATTAAGAGTAACAAGTGTGGATTTCTATATTAAGCACAGAGAACAACATAATGATTTATGTAATTAATAGTAGTTATTTTGTTATTTTTGTTTAGAAATGTAGACACTTAACCCCAATGGTAGGTAAGCTCTAAAGATGGAAGAAATAGGGTAATTTTCCACAGGCTGTCTGCCATTTGGCTATTTGAGGCACTTTGGTTTTCATTGCTAGTGATTTTTTATTTAATGATCAGTGTAAACAGTCTCGAATATTCCTGCATATTCCAAAATTGTTAGCAGCATTAATGTATCAGATTACAACAGGAAAATGGCAAATATTTTTTCTGGTATGAAAATACATATATAGTCTTTTTGAAGTATGCACCATAGGGTTTTCAGTGACTGAGTTTTCAGAAGTAGGTTGTCAAGCCTTTCTTTGGAGGTTTAAAGTGATTTTAGAGCAGTGGTTTCCTGGACCCAGACCTTTGCACTTAAAAATAAAACCTAAGTAATTTTGATCAGATTGAACAAAGATTTCATGGATTTGAAGTTGAGTTAATTGCATCCCCCAGGTGATTCCTTCTGCAGGTAAGAAGTTGAGAACCAGTATTTGAGAAATTATTTAGAGCATGGGGTCTGTATTTGATTGCTTCAAACATTAATTTTACCTGCCTGTTGTTAAAGTACTTTGATGTAGAGTCTGGACCAGTGAGTGATTCTTAACCCTGGTTTCATAATCACCTGGTGAGAGAGCTTCAAAAGAATCAGGTCCTGGGACCTCACCCTGTGCTGTAGCTCCAGTCTGTGTGATTCAGCCTCTGGCTGCACTTCTAACTAGCTGTTTGACCTTAGGCAACTTACTGACCTTTCTTTCAAAGTTGGAATGATAATAGTACCCACCTCAGAAGACCATTGAACCCAAACCCACTGCCGTCAAGTCGATTCCAACTCATAGCGACCCTATAGGACAGAGTAGAACTGCCCCGTAGAGTTTCCAAGGAGTGCCTAGTGGATTTGAACTGCTGACCTTTTGGTTAGCAGCCGTAGCAGTTAACCACTGTGCCACCAGGGTTTCCTCAGAAGACCGTTGGAGAGGATTAAATGAGATAATGTACGTAAATTGCTTAGAACAACCTGGTGCTTCATAATGGATTAGATATTACCAATCTTTGATGCAGACACTAATCACACTCATTGTTTCTATTTTAAAAAGTTTTCAAATTTATTTTCCTAATTTGCTGACTTCCTGAGCATCCTAGCAAGCCCTGTTGCAGTGATGACAAAGGGAAATAACGATACACTGAGGTCATTTCAGCCCCAATCTAGTGAAAGTACTACAAAAATGGGAATAGAATGGAGTAATGTCGTATGACCAATTGACCAGGAATCCCCTCCAAAAATGGTTATCTAGGACAGTTGTGTGATTTCAAACCCTGTTTTCTCACTATTTCATTCTTACTGGGAAAAATACAGAGAAATAAACTCAAGAAAAACAGCACTTGGTATAGAGTAGGGGAAATTTTTTTTTTTTTTTTTTTTTTAATAATGGTGTAGCTTGACTAAGTGATGGGAGGAGAAATCTGAAAATAACACAGTGCAAGCACTAAGCATGAAAAACTTTTTTTTTCTGGTTAGAAAACAGAAGGAAGAAAAAGTAATGTAAATTTGATGGGAAAAGTTTGCAATGTAGTCACTTTGTAAAGCCTTTTAATTTTTTCATTTGATTCATTTAAAACAAATACAAGTAAAGCCATGGATTTCCCAATGTTTTTATCACTCAAAATATTTTAATAATTCTCTGACGAGCCATTAGTTGTTCTCAGAGAGTCATCGGGGCATTTTTTTTCCCTGGTATTTGGTAGGCTCTAATATTGGAATGGATTTATATTACTGAATGTACCTGTCTCTTTTTGTTACAATAGAGATTTAAACAAACAATAATGATGGAAAACACTACCAGTGTTGGGTCCCTTGGTTTTAGTTAAATCTAAAGGTAAATCAAAATGCATTTTTTTATGCTAGGGTATTTGGTGAGATTTTTTAATGTTTATTTTATGGTTCCACAGACCATAACTGACACCTATTTGAAAGCATTAAATTTGCAAAATTACTTTCTGTCTTAAGGTCACGAAAGGGGCATATGACACATTGTAATTTATCTGCCTCAGAAAATAAGATTTGGCTCTTATAGAGTGGACACATAATTTAGGTACTTAAAATTTGATGAAACCTGGCTTCAAATTTTCCTCAGTCCTTGAGACCAGAAAAATTAGATGGTGCCCAGCCACAACCGATGACTGCCCTGACAGGGAAGACAACAGAGAACCTCTGAGGGAGCAGGAGAGCAGTGGGATGCAGACCCCAAATTCTCATTAAAAAAACAGACTTAATGGTCAGATTAGAACTAGAAGGACACCAGAGGCCATGGTCCGCAGACCTTCTACTAGCCCAAGACAGGAACCATTCCCAAAGCCAACTCTTCAGACAGGGATTGGATTGGAATATGGGATGGAACATGATACTGGTGAAGAACGAGCTTCTTGGATCAAGTAGACACAGAGACTATGTTGGCGTCTCCTGTCTGGAGGGGAGATGAGAGGGCAGAGGGGGCCAGAAGCTGCCCGAGTGGACACGAGGAGAGAGAGTGGAGGGAAGGACTGTGCTATCTCATTAGGGGGAGAGCAATTAGGAGTGTATAGCAAGGTATACGTACATTTTTGTATGAGAGACTGACCTGATTTGTAAACTTTCACTTAAAGTGCAATAAAAATTAATTTCAATTTTTTTTTTCCTCAGTCTTTATAGCACTGCACTTGTTTTCCCTAAGACCACCAGTGATAAAACAGACCTTTCAGAATGAGACCACATCCACAGCATCTTGATGGAAGAGGTTAAACCACAGGGCACAATTCAGGTATTTTCCCTTGTTAGGTAGGCATTGCCAGTGCTGCAAACACTTGCAGCATGATTTCTCCAGCTCCACTCTGAAGAGATGAGTGTTCTTTTAGAAAGTTAAGAAAGTCTAAGTCATACTTGGCTATCTACCAAAAATTCCTCTGGCAAAAGAACACCTACTGACAGGTTGAAACCTTCTTGGAAGGCCTTAAACCCTCATAAAATCCAAATGAACCAGAAAAGTGTAGTGCCTTAAGTTGTTAAAAGGAGTCCTAGTGGTGCAGTGGTTAAGTACTCAGCTTCTAACCAACAGTTCAGTGGTTTGAACCCACCAGCTGCTCCACAGACTCATAGCAACCCTATAGGACAGAGTAGAACTGTCCCGTTGGGTTTCCAAGGAGAACCTGGTGGATTCGAACTGCTGTTTGGCTAGCAGCCAACCTCAACACCTGGGCTCCTCCGTAAAGATTACAACCTTGAAAACCCCATGGGGCAGTTCTGCTCTGTCCTGTAGGGTTGCTGTGACTCAGAATCGACTGAACAACAATGGGTTCTGTTATGAACTATTTCAGATTACTGTAAAATCTTGAGTGACATCTTATTGGAAAAAGAGGACTGACTGCAGAGTTACCAAGTACCAGCGTGAGAGATCTGCATTGTACCGTTCAAGGGGACATTCTGGAGTGTTTGGAAGTAGAGGCAGAACTGGAAGATGAGATTGCTTACCCCAACCTTCACCTGCTGGGAGCCTGAAAACTTGAGATCCAGTCCCAGTCTTCACACTACCTCATGTGACTCAGCAACTCACTAACTCCTTTGGACACTTATCTATAAATAGACCATTTGTTTCCAAGTTTTCACCATCCAGGTTTCCACTGATTTGTTTGAAAGGTTTTACCTACAAAATTTCACTTATTAAATAAGAATTTGCTTTTCATTTTAATTTATGAAAAACAAGAAGAGTTTTTGGTCTGATCAGTATAACATGTGCTCTGAATTTACTTAGTTCATCTAATCCTAGACAAACACAAGGAATTAAAGGTTTCTCATATTTAATTGTTCAATTTTTAAAGTTTTTGGAAGTACTGAGAATAGTTCATTGTGGCATATATGATGTTAAAAAAAAAAAAAAAGTTGAGTTGATTCTGACTCATAGCAACCCTGTAGGACAGAATAGAACTGCCCCATGGAGTTTCCAAGGAGCATCTGGTGGATTCCAACTGCCAATCTTGTGGTTAGCAGCCGAGCTGTTAATGACTGCACCACCAGGGCGCCATATACGGTGTACCAGCCATTTTTTCTGTCTCTCAGGTTCTTTGGTAGTATACTTTTACCACTGAACATATTTGCTTCCCTCCAGTGGAGACTTGCATAATGGTGAAAGACAAAAGAAACGTTAGTTGAAGCAAATTAGTTGGGATATGAGGCTTGCAAATAAGGTGGTGGTGCAACCAGAAGTGTGATTGGGTGACAATTTTGTCTCTGTTGTCATTTGTACCCCTAGATATGCCTTGTAAGCATGTTTATGGTTTACTGTGTGATAGGGAGCCCTGGTGAGTTTGGTTTGGTTTTGTGTATGGGTGTGTGTTTGTCATATTTGGAAAACCAGCAGTTCCCCATGTAACCTAATGGAAGTCACCACGAAAAACATCAACCAAGGTTCAGGGGTACAGATGGGCGACTGCTAATTATGTGTTTGAGAACCCGTGAAGTACCAGATAATATTTCTCAAAATCCATATTACCCACCAAAAATTTAAACACACTCTGTGATTCAGCATGCTTCCATTAATGAAAACCCATGGTATTAAAAAAAAAAATTCAAAGCAGAAAATAATTGCACCTCGAAAATATTAAGAACACTACTTTATTCACTGCTTCTTTTAAAGCCCTCCAAGAGTTCAGAAATCCAGATTATAAACCAGTGAACTAAGTATCTCTCAGATCCCTTCCAGTCCTGACATTTCTGTGATTTTGTGATTCTTGGTTTCAATTTTTTCATGAAACACTGTTGTATCCAGCTATTCTTGACTGCCCTGAAATAGGGCTTACTTCTCCCCAGTAACAACATGTTTTACACAAGTAAAAGGCTTCATCTAATGAGCATTCTCAGTGGAAAGAGTGAAAAAAAAAAAAAAAAGATAAAAAACTAACTGTATTGTAGTCAGACTTTTCAGACATCAGGGCCAAACGGATCCTTAAATAGCCTAAAAGAAAAGTAAATAGAAACCTAAAGTGTTACCACCATCCAGAATCATCGCTGACCCTTATTCCTTTCAATTGTTCCTTTCCTTGTTGGGATTCTTTCCTCTCCTGAAATGAGAGTTCTTTGGCATCTGAAAGAAGTCTTTCAACCCCATCTTAAATAACTTTGGATTGTCCGTGTTCAAGTCAGTTTTTTGAGAAAGTGGTAAATTAATTGCTTAGCTCCTTCATCAGAATGGAGTTTTTAAGACTATTAAATTCAATCTGTAGCAAGTAGAACTAGTGTTCTAGCAAACCAAAGTGTAACCATTAATATCCTTTAAGTTCGCAGTTCGTTTAGGAAGTAGGTGATGTCTGTTAATGGAAAATTATGGACTTAAAGAAATAATAACATACATTTGAATAACCCTTCACAATTTATAAAACATGTAAGAGAGTTAGGGTTGGTGTTATTAATCTGCCCCAGCTTCCCTATGTCCCTCCTCCCACCCTGGAGCAGTTGGGAGGTGGGAGAAATGTAGGCTATAGTCTGAAACAGTTTTCCTAGTCAATTCTTAGAACACTCCTCCAACCCCTGCAGAAGCACTGATCTAAATATTCAGCCCAAAACTTCACCAGAAGCCACTATAAATTATATTATTACCTAAAATGACCTTGAAATGAGGGTTCATTCCACATTTATTTACTGCACTCCATTATGTGGAAAGAACTATGAAAGCCGCAATCTAGTATCAGACATGCCCATTTCCTTTCCCAAGAGTGAATCGGGAGACTGACACTTCAAACTGAAAGCACAAAGACAGATGGGAGAGTTAAAAATTTGGATGAAAATAAACAGCCCACAACAGTCAGTGCACAATCGACCTTTGTAACCTATACTCATTCACAACACAGATGTGAGCAAGAATCTGTGCGGTAAAAGAATCTATACATTAAAAGCCATCAATAATCATGATGACATAAATATTTAATATGAATTGGAATTGACTCAACAGCAATGGGTTTGGGTTTTTTGTTGTAAATATCTAAATCAGAGTTACCTAGGTGTTGTAAACAGTTTGCACTTGACAGGCTAACCTAAAGGCTGGCGGTTCAAATCCACCCAGCAGTACTGTGGAAGATAGGCCTGGTCATCTGCTTTCATTAAGATGATAGCAAAGAAAATGCCATTGAGCAGTTCCTCTCTGTAACACATAGGGTCTCCATGAGCCAGAATATACTTAACAACAATGGGTTTGGTTTGGTTTTTATTCCACTGAGGACTCCCAAACTTTTTCCACAGCGGTTGCATCATTTTACATCACCGCCAGTTTCTCCACATCCTCACCAACACTTGTTAGTTTTTTTTTCTCTCCTGCCTTTTTCTCTTTTTTACCCTTCCTCTTTTCCTTTTTTGTTATAGTCATCCCAGTGGGTGTGAAATGGTATCTTATTGTGATTTTGGTCCACAATTTCCTAATAACTAATGATGTTGAGCTGAGCACCTGCTCATGTGCTTATTGGCCATTTGTGTATCATCTTTGGAGAAATGCCTATTCAAGTTCTTTGCCCGTTTTAAATTAGGTTGTTTGTCTTTTTTTTTTGAGTTGTAAGGGTTCTTTATATATTCTGGTTACAAGACCTTCATCAGATATAAAAAAAAAAGATTTGCAAATATCTTGTCCTAATCTGTAGATTGTCTTTTAACTTTCTTGATAGTGTCTGATGTGTAAAAGTTTTTAATTTTTATGAAGTCCAAACTATTTTTAATCTCTCCTTTATCTCTCTCCTTTATCTTTTTTATCCACCCTCTTTATCAACCAAAATATTGATTAAATTACTGATCACCAAAAAAATTGGAATATAACAGCCTTCAAAGATCATGTTTTAGATGATTATTTAAAAACATAGGAATATTCCTATATATACTGTCCATGAAAAGAAAAGTAGAAATTTGTAATAGTCTGACCCCATTTCAATGTGTGTGTCTGTGCATTTATTCAACAAGCAAATGCCATCGAGCCCTTACTTTGTTCAGAGTAGTGTGATGAGAACTGGAGATGTAGCCATAGGCAAGAAATCCCTTCCCTCAAAGATCAAATGCACACCTACAGGTAGAATGAATCAGAAGGCCAACAGTGATTATCTCTGGCCGATGGAATGTTGGTGTCTCTTTATTTCCTTCTTTAAGCCTATCTAAACGTTCCGAATCCTATGAGAAGCCTATATTAGTTCATAGACAAAAGAGAAAATACAATTTTGTCACATAATTCACTTAGTGCATGAGTGACAAATCTACCATAATGAAAGTCTTCTTAAGCTGCTGCTTTTTCACAGCAATCTATTACATCATAGCATTTATAACAGTCTTCACAGCATGCTATTACTCTCCAGGATAATGAAGGAAACTAATAAAGATAGCATACTATTTTCTGGTATTTCCATTTTACAACTAAAAGAGACATTATTTTTAAAAATTTAGTTCAGTGTACCCCAGGAGATATTAATGCTTTTACTGTTCAGAATTTTTGTGAAAATTACTTAATTTAACATTGATTCCATGAAGTAGAACACTGTGTATGGTCTGTCATTTTCCATTTTGCTAAAAAATTCCATATGAAGATGTCACAAAAGTGTTTGAGCATCAATTATAATTATCCTTGGAAAAAACATCTTTTGGTTCCACTGGGTTTCTAGAAGAAATGCATAATTCAAGAAAACCACGGCTGATTTTAAGTAACTTAATGTAAAATAAATCTCCTACATTTTTCATAAGCTTTCACATTAATCAGAATTCATTATTTCTAATTTTTAATGTCCTTGGTGATGAGAAGGTTAATTTTTGTTAGGACTTTTTCGATGAATCATAGCTGAAGTTAATATTAAAATAGTTGGCAGATGCTTTATGCCTTTTTCAGTTGTGAATTAGGCAAGATTTTAACAATCAAATTTTTGCCATACCCTTAGATTTCAGAATTATGCTACAGAGAAAATAACACATATATGTGAAATAGACAGTGAAATTCAAACTCCTACTGGCAGTGGAGCCCTGGTGGCACAGTGATTAAGAGCTCAGCTGCCAGCCAGAATATCGACAGTTTGAATCCACCAGCTGCTCCTTGGAAACCCTATGGGGTAACTCTATTCTGCCCTATAGGGTTGCTGGGAGTCAGAATTCACTTGAGGGCAAGGGGTTTTGTTTGTTTGTTTTTACTGGCAATAGGCCACTTAAGACTTAGTCATAAAATTAAGGTAATAAATGTATGCCATTGTCTTCACTTTGGTGATTTTGAATATGATAGGCAAAAAAATAAGGAGCCCTGGTGGCACAGTGGTTAATCGCTCAGCTGCTAGCCAAGAGATTGACAGTTCAAACCTACCAGCTGCTCTGTGGGGGAAAAGACCAAGCAATCTGCTCCTGTAAAGATTAAAGCCTAGGTAACCCTATAGGGTCACCATGAGTTGGAATCAACTCAACAGCACACAATAGGCAGAAAATAATCATTCTGAGAGATCTTTTCTGAAATACTCAAATTTTTCTCTCATTCTTTGAGCAGATGTGGCTTGTATACTTTGGATTTGTTTATTTTTCCATCTGAAATTCATTAGAAATCATTTTCCAAAAGGAAAGGGGGTTGAATTTGAGGCTTGTGAAAGCTGAAGAAAATTACTGCACATGTTACAAAGATGTGGTTTTGACTTCAGCAGCCTGAAATACTGACTTCGTATGAGACACATAAGATTCGAGTCTGAATGTGAAGGAGAACGTCAGGATACTAACTAGTTTTTGTACAAAGCCACAGTCCATGCTTGTTTAGAATGCGGCTACTTTTGATCTCAAAGAAATCCTAGTAAAGGTATCAGAAGTAAAGTTCTGAGGATAAGTCTTGCATTAAATCCCAACCAAATTCTCCTTGTTCTTTTCCTTTCTTATCCTGATACGACAAATTGATGAAAAAACTTGTGTCTACTGGAAAGCCAATATTTGTCAAAAAATTTAACACCAGTAATGAATTCAGATGAGTTGAGGTGACCTTTGATCCCGTACTTTCAGTCTCTTCATTCAGATTTTCTTGGGCAGTGAAATTTACCAAATAGTTTACGTGGTTCATTTAGGAGGGTCTTTTGTTCATTCATTCAACATACATGTATTGAATACCTGCTATGTAACAATCATAATTCATAATCCACTATGACTATCAAGAACATATTAAACAACTACGTGTGTGTGTGTATGTGAGATTCTGAATAGGAAGGAAAATATCCATTAAACCAGGGCTGTTCTTGTAACTAGGAAAAGTCAGACAGATTCAAGTGTTTTATTGGTTCTGGCATTTGCTTGTCTACCACAAATGATTCCATGTCCCTGTGTGCACTTTTTTCAAGCTCAGGTATAAAAGCGTCATTTGCCTTCATTTGAAGCACTATTAACCACCTGTCTTCTCTTGTGAACGTTTATAAGAATTCATGAGAAAGCTTTGGGGAAAGTTTATTAGCTTTTGTGAATTTTCCGAATATTTGCCTTTTTAAAAATTAGTGAAAAGCCTTTTTATAAAGGTCAACAGAAAGCGTTTCTCAAGATTTTAGAAATCTCCATTTTCTGATTTCAGATGCGGATACACTTGGCCTTTAAATTTCATCCACGATTTAAATTGAAATAGTATGAAGATTATCTGTGATTTTATACCAAATACCAGATTTTCCTTTTTGTATTTGAATAAAGAAGCAAAGCAAACATTTTATAGATGTTGTACTTTTACATAAGAAATAAAAATTGTGTTAAGAGGTTTGATTTGTTTAGTACAGATTTCAATTGTATTTCAAATAAATAGAGGCAGCGACATTCTGATTTTGTTTGGTAGCTGTTGATTAGCTCTTCAATCATTCTTTATACAAGTTTTATCATCAGTGATAAGAATTTATTTTTAAGCCCTGATATCTCTGGTATGTCAGCCTCTTCTTCTATGACCTTTTCTTAGAAATGAGAGATTATTTGATTAAAATGAATCAAATGAAAATTCAGTGTGAGAAACTGCATTTGTATACTCTTATCAGATCCCTTTTCAGCCTTTAGGTGTGAAATTCCTCAGGTCTTTGACCTTGAAATATATGTTTGTAACAGAAGAAATTTTAGTAAAGAAAGAATTGAGAACATGTGCATTTTTTTACTTGCTTTCTCAGATTTATTATAAAGGAGAGAAAGATGTATGTGGTACAAAGGAGTGATCTCCACTTATCTCACAAATATAAAAAAAAAAAATGATGTCACTAAGACTCTGGGAACAATGGAGAGATTGAGATTTATGAATGTCTTTGGGTACCAAAATGATTTTGCAATGTCTTGGCTTCCTCACTGCTTTAGTAATACATTCTCCTTATTCTCCTTCACCTTTAGGTATTTGTAGATAGGTAGGGAGTTTGGAGAGAAAAAGTGGAAAGAGAAGTATAAATATCAGAGGATTTGTTCATTTGTTTGCCTTGAATGATTAGTTTCTCTTGTTAAAAGCAATGAAGAGTTTTAAGAAGAGTGGTAAAGTTGAAGCTACTGCTAAGTATCTTGATATTTTTCTCTAATTACTATTTGTGGCAAATAGTGTTAGTTGGCTGACCCAAAACCCATCTATAAGCTTCTTCTTTCTAGCCAAATTCCAGAGAGTGGTGACCATAAAATACATTGCTGGCCATGAGCTATAAGCAGAAGTTTGCTTTTTGAGGAGTTTACTTTCCTGATTGAAAAAAAACACAGAGATAGATTGAGCTGGCAACTCACTCTAACCTTCATACCTTTTTCTTCTTCCTTCTATTTCTTGCCTGTAATGCAGATGTGATACCTAGAGATACAGCATCACTTTGAAATCACGAGGCAGTAAGTATGAGAACAAAAACCTTCGCATTGAAGATAGTGAGGTACAATGTTAAAAAAACAGAGCCTAAGTTCCTGATAACATCTTTGACCAGCTGAACTAATACTAAACTAAATTACTGAACTAATACTCAGTAAAGAGAACTTGAAGCACTTACTGATGAAGTTCAAAGCCTTCAGTATGGATTACACCTCAACATAAAGAAAACAAAAATGCTCACAACTGGACCAGTAAGCAACATCATGATAAACAGAGAAAAGACTGAAGTCAAGGATTTCATTTTACTTGGATCCACAATCAACAGCCATGGGAACAGCAGTCAAGAAACCAGAAGACGCATTGCATCGGCCAAATTGGCTGCAGGAGATCTCTTTAAAATGTTAAAAAGCAAAGATGTTGCCTTGAGGACTAAGGTGCGCCTGACCCAAGCCGTGGTGTTTTCAATCGCCTCATATGCATGTGGAACCTGGACAATGAATAAGGGAAACCAAAGAAGAATTGATGCCTTTGAATTGTGTTGTTGGCTAAGAATATACCAGGGACTGCCAGAAGAACAAACAAACCTGTCTTGGAAGAAGTACAACCAGAGCGCTCCTTAGAAGTATGGGGAGTCTATGTCTTACATACTTGGACATGTTATCAGGAGGGGTCAGTCCCTGGAGAAGAACATCATGCTTGGTAAAGTAGAGGGTCAGCAAAAAAGAGGAAGATCCTCAAGGAGATGGATTGACACAGTGGCTACAACAATGGGCTTTAGCATAGTAACAATTGTGAGGATGGCGCAGGATCAGGCCGTGTTTCATTCTGTTGTGCATGGGGTCGCTATGAGTCAGAATTGACTCAGTGTCACCTAACAACAACAACACAAAAAATGAACCCCTATCTGCGTAAATTCCTATTAATGTTTTCTGTTATTTGCAGATGAAATCATTCCAAGTTAATATACAATTTTAAACCTTAGAGTTAGCTGCCATTATTTGATAATTATCATGTGACAGGCATGGTAATTAATTAATCCACAGTGTAGCCATATGAGGTAAGTAATACTTTATTACAGATAATGTGTCAGTATACAGGGTGGATGGAGCCTGGATTCCTGTGTCCATGGATGGAGGAGAACCCAATGAGGCCCACTAAGTGTATAAGACTTTTCATGAGCAGAAAGTAAACTTCTGCTCAATTAAGCCCAGATATTTTGGGGTTTGTCTGTTGTAGCAGCTACTGTTAATTACCCTGACACATAAAACCTCCTAAAAATTGTACCATATTATACTGCCAATAGCAGTGTATGAGAATATTCATTTCCGTAAGCCCTTACAACATTGGTTTGGCTTTTGCTATGTTCTTGGCACTAAGCTAAAATGTGTCTTAATCCTTTTACACTCCTCTAAGGTATGACTCCTATTTTATCAAACAAACAAAAAAAACTGAAGCTCAGAAATGGTAAACAATTTTACAAAGCTGTAAGTGTTAATATTAAAATTTAAATGTCGGTCAGATTACAAAATTCTTTCTAGTTTTCATGATTTAAAAGAAGCTCATTTTTACTTTTTTTCTTCACCACATTTTTACTTGTATTTGATTTATTGTGAGGTTGAAATTCTTTTCAAATATATTTCTTATTATCATTCACTTCTATATCAAGGCATTTCTGTTATTAAAAATGTGGCTGAACTTCATCTATTTTTTTCTCATTTGTACTTTTTACTTTGTTTAGGGGTTTTATTTAGTTTGTCATGAAAATTGTGACATTGAATTGTTAGTTTCTTTTATACTTTCTGGTTATTATGCCATGCTTAGAAATTTCTAAGAAAAAAATACATAGGTATTTAAGAAAAACACATTATTGTTGTTGTTAGGTGCTGTTAAGTTGGTTCCAACTCATAGTGACCCTGTGTACAACAGAATGAAACTCTCCTGGTTCTGTACCAACCTCACAGTCGTTGGTATGCTTGAGCCTATCATTACAGCCACTGTGTCAATCCATCTCATTGAGGGTCTTCTTCTCTTTCTTTGCCAAGTATGATGTCCTTCTCCAGGAACTGGTCCCTCATAACAAAATGTCCAAAGCAAGTGAGATGTAGTCTCTCCATCCTTGATTCTAAGCAGTGTTCCGGCTGTACTTCTTCCAAGACAGATTTGTTTGTTCTCCTGGCAGTCCATGGTATATTCAGCATTCTTTGCCAACACCGTAAAAATTCAAAGGCATCAATTCATCTTTGGTCTTTCTTATTCATTGTCCATCTTTTGCATGGATATGAGGCGATTGAAAATACCATGGCTTGGATCAGTCACACTTTCGTCCTCAAAGTGATACCTTTGTATTTGAACACTTTAAAGAGGTCTTTTGCAGGAGATGTGCCCAAAGCAATATGTCATTTGATTTCTTGATTGCTGCTTCCATGGGTGTTGATTGTGGATCCAAGTAAAATGAAATCCTTGACAACTTCAATCTTTTCTCCATTTATCATGATGTTGCTAATTGGCCCAGTTGTGAGGATTTTTGTTTTTGTTTTATGTTGAGGTGCAATCACTGAAGGCTGTGGTCTTTGAACTTCATCAGTAAGTGCTTCAAGTCTTCTTCACTTTCAGCAAGAAAGGTTGTATCACCTCTTAACGCAAGTTATTAATGAGCCCTCCTCCAATCCTGATGCTGCGTTCTTCTTCAAACAGTCCCATTTCTCAGGTTATTAGCTCGGGATACAGACTGATTAAGAAGGATGAAAGGATACCATCCTGACACACAACTTTGCTGGTTTTAAACCATGCAGTATCTTGTTCTGTTCAAATGACTGCATCTTGGTATATGTAGAGATTCCTCAAGAGCACAATTAAGTGTTCTGGAATTCCCATTTCTAGCAATGTCATCCATAATTTGTTATTGTCCACATGGTCCAATGTCTTTGCATAGTCAATAAAACACAGGTAAACATCTTTCTGGTATTCTCTGCTTTCAGCAAGAATCCATCTGACATCAGCAATGATATCCCTGGTTCCACATCTTTTTCTGAATCCGGCTTGAATGTCTGACAGTTCCCTGATGATGTACTGCTGCAACAACTTTTGAATGATCTTCAGTACAATTATACTTGGGTGTGGTATTAATGATGGTGTTTGATAATTTCCGCATTTGTTTGGATCACCTTTTTTCGAAATGGACAAAAATTTGGATCTTTTCCAGTCGGTTGGACAGGTAGCTGCCTTCCAAATTTCTTGGGATAGATGAGTGAGCATCTCCAGTGTTGCATCCATTTGCTGAACCATCTCAACTGGTATTCCATCAATTCCTGGAGCGTTGTTTTTCACCAATGCCCTCAGTGCAGCTTAGACTTCTTCCTTCAGTGCTATCAGTTCTTGATCATAGGCTACATCCTGGAATGGTTGAATATCAACCAACTTTTTTTGGTATGAGAACTTTGTGTATTCCTTCAGCTTAAGCTTGAAGTGGCGTATGAGCAATTGATGGCCTACGCCACATTTGGCCCCTGGCCTTGTTCTGACTGATGTTATTGAGCTTCTCCATCCTCTCTTTCCACAGTTGCAGTTGATTCGATTCCTGTGTATTCCATCTGGCGAGGTCCACATGTTTAGTCACCATTTTTGTTGCTGAGAAAAGGTATTTGCAATGAATAAGTCGTTGATCTTGCAAAATTCTATCATGTGATCTCCGGCGTCATTTCTATGACCAAAGCTATATTTTACAACTACCAATCCTTCTTCTTTGTTCCCAACTTTCACATTCCAATCACCAATAATTATCAATGCATTTTTATTGCAATGCTTGATAAATTTCAGACTGCAGAAGTTGGTAAAAATCTTCAATTTCCTCATCTTTGGCATTAGTGATTGGGGCATAAATTTGAATAATAGTCATATTAACTGGCCTTCCGTGTAGGCATATGGATATTATCCTATCACTGACAGCGTTGTACTTCGGGTTAGATCTTGAAATGTTCTTTTTGATGATGAATGCAATGCCGTTCCTCTTCAAGTTGTCATTCCCAGCATAGTAGACCATATGATTGTCCGATTAAAAATGGCCAAGGCCAGTCCATTTCAGCTCACTAATGTGTAGGATATAGATGTTTATTTGTTCAATTTCATTTTTGACAACTTCCAGTTTTCCTAGATTCAGACTTCATACGTTTATTAATGGATCTTTGCAGCTGTTTCTTCTCATTTTGAGTCATGTCACATCAGCGGATGAACGTCCCAAAAGCTTGACTCCAACCACATTGTTAAGGTCGATGCCACTTTGAGGAGGCAGCTCTTCCCAGTCATGTTCTGAGGGGCTCATCTTCTGACACTATATCAGACAATAAAGTTTTCACTGACCAATTTTTTTCAGAAGTAGACTGCCAGGTCCTTCTTCCTACTCTGTCTTAGTCTGGAAGCTCACTGAAAACTGTCCACTATGGGCGAGCTTCCAGCATCACAGCAATACACAAGCCACCACAGTGTGACAAACTGACAGACAAGTGGTAGAAAACTAGTGGAAGAAAACATATTCCTCCCATATTTTTATTCACATACCTATATAGTCTCTTTCTTTTTAAATCTTTGATGTACCTAGATTTATTTTGATGTAAGGTATGACTAATATTACAACTTTCTCACATTATTAGAATGCTACCTCTACCATGTACAAAAACAAAACAACCAAAAAAAAACTTGTAAATTCTGTTTATAACTGAAATTTCTGTTTCTTTTTATTGACCTCTCAGTCTATTTAGATACCTATACCATAAAATTAATGTTATAATATGTTTTAGTATTCAGTAGGCTCATGGGAACTTTTTCCTGGAGTACTTGCATGTTCAAAGCTCTTTTGCCTGTTGCTTTAATATTTGGACAACACTGTCATTCAGAATAAACTTCTTAGATCATATTTTCTTTGCTTATGTGCTTTGTAAACATCTTCCCTCTGTATTTGTGAATTGAATAATCATATGGCAAAGTCCAAGACTAGCTTATCCCCTCCCCAATGCCATGATTAGTAATAAGGTATTTTTGTTTAGATTCTCAAGGATCCTTTATCTTTGTAAACTGATAACTTTACCAGAATTTTTATCAAAATTAACCACTCTGAGTCAATGTTTTTTCCTGGGATATTGTGGGACCTTCAATTATAGAATCAAGTTTTATGTTATATATGAAATATTTTCTTGAGTTATGTAGTTATATATTTTTCTATCCCATTATTTTTGTTCCTTTTTTCAGGACACCTGTGTGTATGTTGGACCTTCTCTTCCTGTGTTCCACATTTGTCATTTTTTCTCATATTCTTTTTAACTATGTACGGTAGTTTCTTAGGGCTGCCGTAACAAATTACTACAAACTTGGTGGCTTAAACCAACAGAAATTTATTCTCTCGCAGTTTAGGAGGCTAGACATCTAAAATCAAGGTATCAGGAAGGTCAAACTTCTCTGAGAGCTCTAGGGAAGGATCCATACTAGCCTCTTCTTAGCTTCTGGTGACTCCCAACAACCTTTATTGTTCCTGAATTTATAGCTGCATCACTCCAACCTCTATCTTTATCTTCACATGACCCTCTATCCAAATGAAAGTATTTAAATAAATATTATCCAATTCCTACTTCACTTTTGGTAAATGAGTATGTATATGGAGAGGCATATGTCTTGTCTGTTAGTTTCAATTTGATGTACCACACAGAACTACATGTAGATATGATGAGACTGCTTCATGAGAGCTCCTGGGCTTTGACTGGGCTGCAGATAGGACTTTGAGTTTTCTTCTTTGAGAGGATGGATGAGTATGTTTTATGTGTACATATAATATGGGAATAAACACTTAAATGGCCAGAAGGGCAAACTGGTGGAGAATGATAATTCTCCCCTGATATTAATTTGCCCCTTTTTAATTTTTAGTTATGGAATATATCCCACTCCAGACTTATCTAAGTATATTGTTGCCCAACTAGAGATTTCTCAGCTTCCATTTCAGCTTAGTGTGGCTCAGTTTTTGTTGTGATTCAAGCACAACAGTTGTGTTTAATTCCCACTTCATGTCCTTAAAAATTTAGTTATTTGGCCTCCACACTTTTTCCCTTTTCCTTCAAGCTGGACCGCAAAAGTAGAAGTGTTCCAGCTTCAACCAGGCATATTAGGAAAACATTGTAGGAGACGAACTACTTTAAACATTTCCTTCTGTTTTGCTGATATTCTCAAGGGAAACAATCTATTAACATGTCTTGTGAGGGATGACTTTTTAAAGCTTTTATGAGTAAAAGAAGCAGTTTGTTATGTTGATTTTAACCTTTTAAAAAGTGCATTCTTTAAGTTAATAGGAAAACTTTTGTAATTAATTTCTTTGAAATTTTGTAAATTAGACACATCAGATAAATACACAGAAATAGATACAACCATATCATGATATGAATTTTAAAATAATTATTCCGTGAGCAATGCCTGTAGAGTATGTAGTGACATAATTATAAAATACATGGTCTAACATAAAGAATATGTCTTTCATAATCATACACAACATTATAAGTAATGGAGAATTATAAAAAGAACTCTTATATTTAAGTAAAATAGAAAAATACATAGCTACTTAAAATGCTAGAGGCTATGGCCAATGCCTTAAGTTATGAAACAGATCCAGTAGTTTAAATATAGGAAAAGAAAACACAAAGTTATGAATATTTTCAAAAATTGCTGTGATGTTAGAAAATCCAAGCATTAAATGAGAAATTAAAAACAGTAAGTTGGCAAAACAAAATTTAACTATTCCTAAATTATAAGCTTTCTTATATACTCTTATATTTAAGTAAAATAGAAAAATACATAGCTACTTAAAATGCTAGAGGCTATGGCCAATGCCTTAAGTTATGAAACAGATCCAGTAGTTTAAATATAGGAAAAGAAAACACAAAGTTATGAATATTTTCAAAAATTGCTGTGATGTTAGAAAATCCAAGCATTAAACGAGAAATTAAAAAAAGTAAGTTGGCAAAACAAAATTTAACTATTCCTAAATTATAAGCTTTCTTATATACTAGTGAGACTGAATAAAATTTGAGATTATAGTTTGTTTTTTCTCCCTGTATATATTTTTTTCCTTTTCTTTTCTTCTCCCCCTCTATCAAAATGTAAGTAGGTCCCGAGTCTGCATTTAATTTCCCCAGGAAAGTATTGGTTAGGCAGGGAGCAAAATTAGCCTCTAATATGTTCTGGCTTCATTGTCCAAAACTCAATACTTAGGAGAACTTGGAGGGTATATCTGGAGTGTACGTAGAGTCAGACTGCCTTGAAGATGTAAGTTTTGAGGATCTAGGAGATCAATAAATAGAAAGTAAATTAAATATGCACACCTGTATAGGTATATATCTCTATACAGACACACACATGTAAAGATATGGAGACGTAAATACACACATATATATAGATCCAAAAAAACAAACCAAAGACTTTGCCATCAAGTTGATTCTGACTCATGGAGGCCCTGTAGGATAGAGTAGAACTGCCCCCACATGGTTTCCAAGGAGCAGCTGGTGAATTCGAACTTCCAACCTTTTGGTTAGCGGTTGAGCTCTTAACTACTGTGCCACCAGGGCCCCATATATAGATAGGTGTAGATATAGATATCTATCTGTGTGTGTATATATAGACAGAGAGAGAGAGAGAGACAGAGAGGGAGCGAGAGATTAGATAGATAAATAGATAGGTGAATGATAGGTAGACAGATATAACAGCATAGGAACAATATAAAGAAAAGAGAAGAAAGCCCCTGGGACTCAGAATACAAGGGATTTAGGGGCCCTGTCTCCTGGAAGAGCCTCTGGAAGAGTTAGGATCCCAGAGAAAGGTAGCAGCAGGATATTTAAGCCCTAGACACTTGATACCGTAGTGCATCTATGAGATAGCATACAATGTAGTCTTTAAAGATACGTTGACATAGAGTTTTTATTAACATAAGAAAATGCTTATACTGTAATAGACCAAAAAAAACAAACCCGCTGCCATCGAGTCGATTTTGACTCATAGCAACCCTATAGGACAGACTAGATAGTAAATAAAAAAAACAGAACTGTACGTGTAGTATGGACCTATGTTTGACAGAATGAGGTACTGAAACGTTAATTGGTGACTTGTTCTTTACTCAAAATTCTGAGAACCTATAAAAAAAACTGCCCTGAAGGTAACAAAAGGAGTTAGTCAGAGTACTGCCCACCCCATTCAAGGGAGGTATCCACAATCTAGGTTCTCCTGACCTTTACCAAATAAAAAAACCAAACCTTTTGCCAGCAAGTCAATTCTGACTCATGAAAAACCCACATGTGTCAAAGGAGAACTGTTCCATAGGGTTTTCTGGACTGTAGTCTTTATGGAAGCAGGTCACCAGGACTTTCTTCTGTGGCATTGCTGGATGGATTTGAACGACCAATCTTTGTAGCCAGTCATGGTAGATTAACAGTTTTGTAGTTGTTGTTGAGTATTTAAGTCCAAAAAAGTAATATTTTTGAAATTCTAGGCCCTTTTAGAGGAATTTAGCTATGTGTACCAAATTTTTTTTTTTTTTTTTTTTTTTTTATCCAGAAGGAAAGTGGACAAAGTATCAATTTAGAGTTTTATTTCAAAGATATTAACCTTAACTTGCCTCATGACCTCATATTTCCAATTAGAGGCTTATTCATATGAAAGTCGTGTTCTCAGAGGGAGGGCATTAACTCAGTGATTTTTGAAATGTAGTTTTTCACCAAAAATAAATAGATAATATAGATCAAATACATCCTTTTTTTAAGAAAATTAAGTTAAATGATTCCAGAGAGTAAGCAGACATGTTCACATAGCCTATGAGAGAGGGTTTTTTTTTTTTTTTTTTTTTGCATTTTACTTAAAATATCAATTGTAACCACTGGAAATAAATGCTTTCCTGTGAACAGAGAGCAGAGTTTCCAGAATTGGTTGAGGAAAGTTACTACGAAAGTGAAGACACTAATTTTTCTGGATATGCTAACTGAAGAACAGGTATCTTATTCATAAAAGATTTTTTAAGGTTTCTCATCCTCCTGCCTCTTGTTCTCTAGTTCCAACCATTATAGAGATTAAATTCAGCTGAATTCATAGCCCTTAATCCTGAACAGAAGAAGTCCTGGTGTCTCTATGGTTAAGTGCTTGGCTGCTTGGTTGTCAGAACCTTCCCAGTGGCTCCACGGGAGGAAGGCCTGGTGATCTGCTTCTGTAAAGATTTTGTTGTTATTGTCAGGTGCCGTCAAGCTGGTTCCGACTCATAGCGACCCTATAGGGCAGAGTAGAACTTCCCCGTACGGTTTCCAAGGAGCGGCTGGTGGATTTGAACTGCTGACCTTTTGGGTAGCAGCCAAGGAGCCACCAGGGCTTCCTAGAGAACTCTTTATGAGGCAATTCTAGTCTATCACGTGGGGACACTATGAGTCAAAACTACTCGACAACATCTAACAACAACAATCCTGAAGAGCAGTGAAAATCCCCCCTCTTCTTTTCTTATCCTCATAAATAAGGCTGTGTGACAGAGAAGAAGACCCATATCTCTGGTTGTACCTTGGGCTAGAAGCAACCAGTTCTTTGATTGCTTTGCCACAGCCTAGTGTCCTCTAGTTTCCTACTATCAAAGCTGCATTCCAATGAGCAGGAATTCCAGTGCCAATTAGAAAGTTAGCCCCTGCCCCCCATCCTTACCCCCAACACAAACACCCCAAAATTCTAAGGCTTACAGGGGCTGTACATCTTCCCAAAGGCCTAAATTTTCCCAATTCTCAAGTGCTTCCAGCCCTCTTACACTTTGAATCTTTGTTCCACAAATGTCTAAAGATGCCTGTGCCTTTGCAGAGGTAGAGGAGAACTTCTCTAGCTGACATATTGTTTTATCTGCATCCAATCTTCCCTTTTTTGATCGTTTGCTTCTTTCTCTATGTTTATCCCATTCAAAAGTTGCAGGCTGGTTCCTTACCCTTTGTTGTATATTCTACATTGAAGGCTCATGCTGCCTGCTGCCTGCTGCCTGCTGCCACAAAGCCATCACCAGCCAGGAGGGAGCTGCTCTGAGTTCTTCACCTCCATTTAGACTCAGTTCTGCCCAGTTTTCAGGCACTGCCATTGAAGGCCCCAGAAAGTCCCTTAAAATAAGGCTGCAGATGGTGTGTGTATTTATGAACTGAATGAATGCCCACAGCAGTGGTTTCATTCAGCGCAAAGGGAATGGCTCTTGGGTTGTTATTCGTCCACTTGTTGAAGGGATACCCATAGCTACCTCAGAACATACTTCGCCTTAGAGTAAATGGTGTACAGGAGTCTTTCAGGGAAAGCATGCTGATTTTTCATGCAGCTGCTGGAGGTTACTTTGCCACTTGCACAACAGACAAAAGCATGACTAATTGTTTCAGTGAACCTCTGTATGTTCATCTGAAATTTCATGATCTTCCAAGTGAAAAACCTGACAACACAAACATTGATACCGAGAAACTATGGCAGCTGGGATCTGAGGAAGAGTGTTCCAAGAAGTGAAGATGAGAAATGCCTTATTTATGAGGCTAAGAAAGAAGAGGGAGAGTTTCCACTGCTGTTCAGGACTATTGTTGTTAGGAGTCACCAAGCCAGTTCTGACCCAGCAACCCTATGTACAACAGAATGAAATGCTGCTCGTTCCTGTGCCATCTGTATAATCATTGCTATGTTTGAGCCCATTGTTGCAGCCACTGTGTCAGTCCGTCTCATTGAGGGTCATCCTCTTTTTCGCTGACCCTCTACTTTACCAAGCATGATGGCCTTCTCTAGGGATTGGTCCCTCCTGATAACATGTCCAAAGTATCTGAAACGAAGTCTCGCCATCCTCACTTCTTAGGAGAATTCTTCTGGAAGTCTATGGAATATTCAGTATTTTTCACCAACACCATAATTTAAAGGTATCAATTCTTTGGTCTTCCTTATTCATTGTCCAGTTTTTGCATGCATTATGAGGCAATTAAAAATACCATGGCTTGGGTCAGGCACACCTTAGTCCTCAAAGTGACATCTTCAATTTCTAAGTTCAGGACTATAGTTGTGAATTCAGCTGAACTTAATATCCCAGATGTTTGGACCTGGAGAACAAGAAGCAGGAGGATGAGAAACCTTAACAATTCTTGTGAATAAGAAATCTGTTCTTTAGTTAGCATATCCAGAAAAATTAGTGTCTTCGCTTTCCTAGTTACTTAAGGCCTAACCTTGGAAGTTAGAATCATTTCTATGACATTATATATATTCATTAAAACAATAATGAATATATATATTCATTAAAACAAGTCATGTGACTAGCCCAGACATACAGGGAGGGAGAGTAAAAATTCACTTCTTGACTGGAGGAGTCACAAAGAATTTTCAGCTGTCTTTAAACCACCACAGCCAGAGTTCAAATGGATTTTAATGTGACTGCAGTTTTTTGATGTGTTTATATTACACTGTAATATTTCGGGAGGTAACATATGAACAGGAACTGATGGTACTGAAGGAAAAAGTACAAGCTGCATTGAAGACACGGATGAAAAACAAGGCTCTGGGAGTTGACGGAATACCAACTGGTACGGTTCAACAAGCGGATGCAGCACTGGAAGTGCTCACTCATCTATGCCAAGAAATTTGAAAGACAGCTACCTGGCCAACTGATTGGAAGAGATACATATTTATGACTATTCCAAAGAAAAGTGATCCAACCGAATGCAGAAATTATCAAACAATATCACATGCAAGCAAAATTTTGCTGAAAATCATTCAAAAACAGCTGCAGCAATACATTGACAAGGAACAGCCAGAAATTCAAGCCAAATTTAGAAGAGGACGCAGAACCAGGGATATCATTGCTGATGTCAGATGGATCCTGGCTGAAAGCAGGGAATACTAGAAAGATGTTTACCTATGCTTTATTGACTATGCAAAAGCATATGACTGTGTGGATCATAACAAATTATGGATAACACTGCAAAGAATGGGAATCCCAGAACACTTAATTGTGCTCATGAAGAACCTGTACATAGATCAAGAGATAGTTGTTCAAACAGAACCAGGCGATACTGTGTGGTTTAAAATTGGAAAAGGTATGCATCAGGGTTGTATCCTTTCACCATACCTATTCAATCTATATGCTGAGCAAATAATCCAAGAGGCTGGACTATATGAAAAAGGAACAGGGTATCAGGATTGGAGGAAGACTCACTTAGAACCTGTATTATGCAGATGACACAATCTTGCTTGCCCAAAGTGAAGAGGACTTGAAGCACTTAATGATGAAGCTCAGAGATCACAGCCTTCAGTATGGATTGCACCTCAACATAAAGAAAACAGAAATCCTCACAACTGGACCAATAAGCAACATCATGATAAATGGAGAAAAGATTGAGGTTGTCAAGGATTCCATTTTACTTGGATCCACAATAACAGCCATGGAAGCAGCAGTCAAGAAATCAAAAGACGCATTGCATTGGACAAATCTGCTGCAAAAGACTTCTTCAAAGTGTTGAAAAGTAAAGATGTCACCTTGAGGACTAAGGTGCACCTGATCCAAGCTATGGTGTTTTCAGTCACCTCATATGTATGCAAAAGCTGGACAATGAATAAGGAAGACTGAAGAGGAATTGACGCCTTAGAATTGTGGTTTTGGACTGCCAAAAGAATGAACAAATCTGTCTTGGAAGAAGTACAACCAGAATGCTTCTAGAAGCAAGGACGGTGAGACTATGTCTCACATACTTTGGACATGTTATCAGCAGGGATCATTCTTCCAGGGATATCATGCTTGGTAAAGTAGAGGGTCATGGAAAAAGAGGAAGACCCTCAGTGAGATGGACTGACACAGTAGCTGCAACAATGGGCTAAAGCATAGCAACAATTGTGATGATGGCGCAGGACCGGGCAAGGTTTTGTTCTGTTGTACATAGGGTAGCTATCAGTCAGAACCAACTCGACGGCACCTAGCAAAAACAGCATAATATTTTCAATATATGTAATATGATTCTGTAATCATTATCACTTTAAAAAATGATTTAACATGTGTGTCTTAGGCTGGGTTCTCTAGAGAAGCAAAACCGGTAAAGCATATAAATATCAATGATTGATTTATAACAAGGAAATGGCTCACACAGTTGTAGAGGCTGGAACATCCCAAGTCCATGGATCGGGCTGGAGATTTCTCCTGATTCACATAGCCACAGGGGCTGGCAAAGCCATTTTGGGCTGGTCAGACAGCAGGGCTCTGGCTCACAGGCCGTGAAGACCGACAGATCCCAAGATTGGCAGGTAAGATGGCAGGCAGTCTGCTGGCTCAAGTCCCAAGAACCAGAGGTCAGATGCACAGGAGCCAACTTCAGGATCCAGAGCAAGCAAAAGTCCAGAAAGTCTATTTATATTCAATGCAGGCCACACCCCCAAGGAAACTCCCATTCAACTGATTGGCTACTCACAGCAGATCCCATCATTATATCAGGTTTTATCACAGAAGTGATCACATCATCATACAACTGCCAAACTACATCATAACTGCCAAACCACTGAGAATCATGGCCCACCCAAATTTATACACAACCTTAACCATCACAACATGTAGTAACTGAGAGAGGAGGTCCATGAAAAAACTAAACTTTAGGAAAACTAAATTTAAAAGAGATAGTATGGAAGAGTGAAGTAGAGTGATTGATATAGCTTTCAGCAAATTTTTATTTAAGAGATTTTGTAACCAAATGTGTGTGTGTGTGTGTGTGTGTGTGTGTATAATTATATAATGTGTACATATATGGGATCGACTTGATGGCACTGGGTTTTTTTTTGATATGCATATATACATTTATATATTGTGTGTACACACACCCAAATGTATACTCTGTGTGTGTGTGTGTATAATGAATTCTCTATACTTATGGAAGCACAGTTCTTGACCACTTAAACATTCAAATCCTGTAGGATCACGGAAAAAGAGAAAAAAAAAAAAGGAATAAAGTGGGAACAGGTTAAAAAAGTGCATTACATTAGACTATCTACAGTGCAATATTTATTCACTTTTTTAATTAGAAATTCAAGAATAAAAACTGCTCCAAATATGTCAGTTAAAGGCACACATTTGACAAAAACAGATAAGGAAGAATGAGGTTTTCTTGCCTTCTTTATTTCTTCAACAGAAAGCTTGAAAGGGTCTCTAAGACTTTTTTTTCTCCCTCATTTTTAACATCATGTTTGGCGTTTTGGTTAACATGGAAGCTGGTATAGTATAGAGAGTTACATAAAAATCAAAAAGTAAGACTTAAAATGGAATGCTAATAAAGTTAACAAGCTCAATAGAAGAAAGGACAAAGTTAACCAGGTCAGTAGTTAACTAGCATTTCACTGTATGTAAATTTATGCTAAAATATAAGAAAACATACAAAACAAAGTGAACAAAAATAGACATAGAGTATCAGAATATTGGGAGTAGGACACGTGAATTCATATTTTATAACCTCTTTTCTTTTTTCCCTTAACTGTGATGGTCATTCATGTTTTGAAACTACCAGCATAGACCTTACCAACCTCCCCGAGGTTTTGAAAGCACAAAGGCTCTCACAAGGCTGGTCTCTCCTTCACGCCCATCACTCAGTCATAAGAGTAGCAGGAACCTCAGACTTGTCAGCTGCAAAGAGCTGAATATGGCCTAATGACCTGCCAAAACTATGTTATAAAAATGACCAAACCCACTGTCATCCAGTCGATTCCGACTCATGGTCACCCTATAGGACAGAGTGGAACTGCCCCATAGGGTTTCCAAGGCTGTAATCTTTACGGAAGCAGACTGCCACATCTTTCTCCCGTGGAGTGGCTGGTGGGTTTGAACTGCTGATCCTTAGGTTAGCATCCAAACACTTTGACCATGACAGTTATGAAAGCCTTGGCGCGTTTAACAGCTTGCTATTTTCAATCTCTCTCCTCTCTTTTTATTTTATTGTGCTTTACGTGAAAGTTTACAGTGAAAATTAACTTCTCATACACAAATTGTTCTGAGACATTGGTTGCAGTCCCCACAATGTGTCAGCAATTTTCGCCTCCCCCCAAACCCCCAGGTTCTCTGTGTCCATTTATCCAGTTTTCCTGTCCCTTCCTGCCTTCTTATCTTTGCTTTTGGGCAGGTGTTGTCCATTCGGTCTCATACACTTCCTTGAAGAAGCACATTCTCATGTGTGTTATTGCTTTATAGGCCCGTCTAATCTTTGTCTGAAACATGGACTTCAGGAGTGGCTTTAGTTCTGAGTTAGCAGGGTGCCTGGGGGTCATAGTCTCAGGGGTTCCTGCAGTCTCTGTCAGACCAGTAAGTCTGGTCTTTTTTTGTGAATTTGAATTTTCTACATTTGTCAACCACCCTATTCAGGACCCTCTATTGAGATCCCTGTCAGAGCAGTCAATGGTGGTAGCCAGGCACCATCTACTTCTTCTGGGCTTGGACTGGTGGAGTCTGTGGTTCATGTGGCCCACTAGGCCTTTGGACTAATATTTTCCTTGTGTCTCTGTTTTTTTTTTTTTTTTTCATTTTCCTTTGCTTTAGACAGGATGGAACCAATAGATGTATCGTAGGCGCCTACTTGAAAGCTTTTAAGGCCCCAAATGTTATTCATCAGAGTAGGATGTAGAACATTTTCTTTATGAACTCTGTTATGCCGATTGACCTAGTCGTCCCCCCGAGACTGTGGTCCCGAGCCCTCATCCCCAGTAACCCAGTCCCTCATGGTGTTTGGATGTGTCTAAGAAACTTCTGTCACTTTGCCTTTGTCAAGTTGTGCTGACGTCCTCTATATTGTGTGTTGTCTTTCCCTTCACCAAAGTTAACTCTTGTCTATTATCTAATTGGAAACCCTGGTGGCATGGAGGTTAAGAGCTATGGCTGCTAACCAAAAGGTAAGCAGTTCGAGTCCACCAGGCATTCCTCGGAAACCCTATGGGGCAGTCCTACTCTGTCCTATAGGGTCACTCTGAGGCCAAATTGACTTGATGGCAATGGGTTTGGGTTTTTTATTATCTAGTTAGTGATTTTCCCTCCCCAACCCTCCCCTCTCTCGTAACCATCAAAGATTGTTTCTTTCTGTGTATAAACCTTTTCTTAAGTTTTTATAAAAGTGGCCTCATACAATATTTATCCTTTTGTGATTGACTTATTTTACTCAGCATAATGCCCTCCAGATTTATCCATGTTGTGAGATGTTTAGCAGACTCATCGTTGTTCTTTATCATTGTGTAGTACTCCGTTGTGTATATACCATAATTTGTTTATCCATTCATCTGTTGATGGGCACTTAGATTGTTTCCATCGTTCTGCTATTGTGAACAGTGCTGTAATGAACATGAGTATGCATATATCTATCTTCATATTTATTTGACTTATTTCTCTAGGCTATATTCCTAGGAGTGGGATTGCTGGATCATATGGTATTTCTAACTTTTTAAGGAAGCACCTTATCATTTCCCATAGTGGTTGTACCATTTTACATTCCCATTAGCAATACATAAGTGTTCCAGTTTCCCTGCAGCCTCTCCAACGTTTGTTATTTTATGTTTTTTTGATTAGTGCCAGTAATGTCAGGGTGGGGTGGTATCTTATTGTAATTTTGATTTGCATTTCTCTAATGGCTAATGATGGCGAGTATTTTCTCATGTGTCTGTTAGCTGCCTGAATGTTTTCTGTGGTAAAACATCTATTCATATCCTCTGCCCATTTTTAATTGGAATATTTATCTTTTTGTTGTTGAGGTGTTGAAGTACTTTATAGATTTTAGAGAGTAGACCATTGCCGGATATGTCATTGCCAAAAAATTTTTTGCAGTCTGTAGGTTCTCTTTTTACTCTTCTGTGAAGTCTTTTGATGAGCTTAAGTGTTTAATTTTTAGGAGCTCCCAGTTATCTAGTTTATCTTCTGGCTATTTTCTCTTATTCTTACATGCATCTAGCTAACTTTTATCTTCTCTCAATTTGTCTGCCTTATATAGGCATTGATGGAGAATTACCATCATCTGACACTTCAATTTTCGTAGGAAAAGGAGACTTCAGGGGAATATCTTTGTTCTCTGTCAATCCATGCATTTGTGGCCTGAGCGAGTTTTGCTTTGAGGTTTTAAGGAGGCAAGTCCGTGGCATATACTGTGTTTATATAAAGCCAAATCTGTTTGGGAGATGAAGAATGTGTCCAAAATGCCAGAGAATCCAGTGGGGCCTGCACTGCATCATTACACAGGTCATGAGAGATGTGACATGAAACTGCTGCTGGTGCCTCTGGATGTCACCTTCCATTACACTGAGTGAAAAGGTAGAAAGAAACTCTTCAGAAAACATGCTGATCTGAAATCAGGAACATACTTCACAGTGTTAATGTGCACGTGCTGGGAGTAGAGATTACATGTGCAAATCTCAGTGTGGGTATAAAAACGTGATTATTTGTAGGACACATGGATTTTAAATGTTTGAAAGCCTTTGAATTCACTGTGAAGCAGACGGAAGTAAACTCTGAGAGAGAAAAGATATAAAGACTTTTTGAGAACTGATGGTAAAAGTTGCTGGGGTAATAGGAGCAGAAAGTGTCACCTAAGCAGTGGAAGTCACCCAGGATAAGTCAGGAATCTCATCTTCCGGGAGCTTGAAGGCATGATCAGGAAATAAGACAATGGCAACAAGGGAAAGGCTGAACTTGGTGAAGAAGGATATTGTGTGCCTCTCAGAGTACATTTTATATTAGAATGGAGAAAAAAATGCTTCTTATCAATAGACTGGGGAGCTTAGCTCTAGAATGTATAGATTGAGTGAATTTTATATGATTAAATAAAACATCATCCTTTTATTAAAAATCTGAAAAATATGCTTACCATATTAATGTGAAAGGAAACAATAAATTTAAATCTTGTCTATGAATTCAATGCTTATTCCTTTCTATTCCTTAGGAAAACTAAAAAAAGCAGACTAGAGTAGAAAATAAATGTACTGTGGGAGGTAAAGTAAAAAAGGCAGCCCTGCTTATCTCTGTGGGCAAAAGGAGAGGGACAAAGTAAGTGGTAGAAAAGAGAGAATGAGAACTATATGAATAGAGAAGCAAAATGGAGGAAATATGAGCAAAAAAGAAAAAAGGGTAAATGTCAGAAAATGTAAAAGGGAAGGTAAACCCATTGCCATTGAGTTGATTCCAACTCATAGCGACCCAATAGGACAGAGCAGAACTGCCCCATAGGGTTTCCAAGGAGCAGCTGGTGGATTCAAACTGCCGACCTTTTGGTTAGCAGCCTTAACACTGTGCCACCAGGGCTCTAGAAGGGAAGGTAAAATAGGAGAAAAATACATCAAACGTGTTTGAAAGACTGAGATATTACCTTCAGGAAAAACAACGCAGACAAAAGAATTGTATAGAAATGGTGAACAGAAAATGAAAGAAGTGAAAGGGTTCAAAGGAGAGTAAGAGATGGAAATCCTGAGAACAGAAAGGAAATGCAATAATAGATGTGTGCCTCTGTCTTTCTGGTTTGTTGTGAGCATGTAGATGCCTGTCTCCAGCAGAACATAATTTCTAGTCTTTGGGAGCATGGACCGATTATCTCTGGAACCTAAGTCTTTGTGTTCTTTCTTAGTAGTAGAGTAGAGAATGGATGGTAAGGGAAGAGAAAACTTTCCTGCAGGCAGTGAAATCTTTACATATTATATATAATATTTGCTTAGAATTTGTTAGGTTTTCTAGGATTTGACTTCCTCCTTAATTTTTTTTTTACAAATGACAAACACATTCCTTCAAATGCCATGTAAATGGAACAAATATCTACAAGAAAAAAAGCATCTTCCTACACTTTCACAGACTCAACAAACAGGTGTTGAGGACTCATTATGTTTAGAACCCTGTATTAAAAAAAAAAAAAAGTTGCCATTCAGTCGATTCCGACTCATGACAACCCCATGTGTTACAGAATAGAACTGCTCCATAGGGTTTTTTTTTATTCTGCACTTGCCCACTGGCCTTATGGAAGCAGATTGCCAGCTTTTCTTCCACAGTACTACTGTGTGGGTTTGAACCACCAACATTTAGGTTAGAAGAATGCAAACTGTTGGCACCTACTGCAAAAACCCATCACCATCCAGTTGATTGCAACTCATAGAGACCTTATAGGACAGAGTAGAAATGCACCATGGGGTTTCTACTTTCAAAGGCTGTAAATCTTTATGGAAGCAGAATGCCACATTATTGTCCTGTGGAGCGGCTGGCAGGTTTGAACTGCCAACCTTTTAGTTAACAACTGAGCACTTCACCACTGTGCCACTAGGGATCCTTTTTGTGCCACTCAGGGACTTTATATGTTGTTATTAGTTGCTGCCAAGTCAATTCTATACTGTTGTTGTTGTTAGGTGCTTTTTAACACTTTAAAGAGGTCTTTTGCAGAAGATTTGTCCAATGTAATATGTCGTTTGATTTCTTGATTGCTACTTCCATGGCTGTTGATTATGGCCCAGTCAAACACCAAGTAAAATGAAATCCTTGACAACTTCAGTATTTTCTCTGCTTATTACGATGTTGCTTATTGGGCCGGTTGCAAGGATTTTGGTTTTCTGTACGTTGAGGTGTAATCCATGTGGAAGGCTGTGGTCTTTGATCTTCATCAGTAAGTGGTTCAGGTCCTCTTCACATCATCTACATATCGCAGGTTGTTCATGAGTCTTCCACCAATCCTGATATTGCATTCTTCTTCATATAGTCCAGCTTCTCAGATTATTTGTTCAGTTTATACCACACACACACACGTTGCCATCGAGTTGATCTCTGATGCATATAGCGATCCTATAGGACAAAGTAGAACTGCCCCATAGGGTTTCCAAGGAGCAGCTGGTGGATTTGATTTGCCGACATTTTGTTTATCAGCTGAGCTCTTAACCACTGTGCTACGAGGACTCCTTGCTCAGCATACAGATTGAATAAGTATGGTGAAAGGATACAGCCCTGACACACACCTTTCCTGATTTTACACCACGCAGTATCCACTTGTTCTGTTCGAACGACTGCTTCTTGGTGTGTGTACAGGTTTCTCATGAGCACAATAAGTGTTCTGGGATTCCCATTCTTTGCAGTGTTATCCATAATTTGTTATGATCCACACAGTCATATGCTTTTGCATAGTCAATAAAGCATAGGTAAACATCTTTCTAGTATTCCCTGCTTTCAGCCAGGGTCCATCTGACATCAGCAATGATATCCCTGGTTCTGCATGTTCTTCTAAATTTGGCTTGAATTTCTGGCTGTTCCCGGTCGATGGGCTGCTGCAGCTGCTTTGGGATGATCTTTGGCAAGATTTTAGTTGTATGCGATATTAATTATATTGTTTAATAATTTCTGCATTCTGTTTGATCACCTTTCTTTGGAATGAGCACAAATAAGAATCTCTTCCAGTCAGTTGGCCAGGTAGCTGTCTTTCAAATTTCTTGGCATAGATGAGTGAGCACTTCCATCTTAGTTGGTATTCCATCATTTCCTGGAGCATTATTTTTTGCCAGTCCCTTCAGTGCAGTTTGGACCTCTTCAGTACCATTAGTTCTTGATCATATGCTGTCTCCTGAAATGGTTGAACAATGACCAAATTCCTTTCAGTACAGTGATTCTGTGTATTCCTTCCACCTGCTTTTGATGATTCCTGCGTTGTTTAATATTTTCTCCATAGAATCCTTCAATATTGCAACTCAAGGCTTAAATTTTTTCTTCAGTTCTTTCAGCTTGGAAATGCAACGTGTGTTCTTCCTTTTTTGTTTCCTAACTCCAGGTCTTTGCACATGCCATTATAATACTTTACTTTGTCTTCTTGAGCCTCCCTTTGAAATCTTCTGTTCAGATCTTTTACTTCATTATTTCTTCCATTCTCTGTAGCTACTCGACATTGAAGAGCAAATTTCAGAGTCTCTCCTGACATCTATTTTCTTTACGCATTAAATTTTAGTCCAAGTTTGTGGGGAAAAAAAAAAAATCATAACAACCCTGACAGAGAAACATTAGATTTCGCCATTTGCAGGTAAATAAAGCATATATTCTTGGCATGGTAGGTGCTATCCAACCAGGACCTGTTAAATTCAACTTCACTCCATACCAAGTTCATTAAGCAGTAGTGTACTCAGGAAATGACAAGGGATGGTGGGAGGGAGCACAGTTGTTGAGTAAATTTGTTAGTCTGAGATGTACCTGTAGTGGTTAAGCTCATGGGGTCTGGAGCCAGACCTGGGTTGAAAACACAGCTCTGCTACTTCCTGGTAGTGTAAGCTTAGTCAAGTTATTTCATTCCCTTGGCTTCGGTTCCCTCAAATTTCCTTAAAATCCTAAGATTTAAAGAGAATAATGAACATAGTGCAAATAGCACCATGTCTAGTACATAATAGTAGCCAGCATTTATAGAACATTCACTAAGTATTAATTGCTGCTAAATTTGGGGATCTTCCACAGGAGTGATAGGAATGAAATAAAAGCATAGGTGAGTGACATTACTGAAAATTAATTACTTCTTTGTTTTTCTTTCCATCTCCTTTCTCATAACAACTCTTTCGTTCAGATCCTTGTGAAGTTATCAACAAGTGTTGAACTTTTGTGATTGAAATTCAGAAGCTCTAGTACCTTTTAAAGTATTTATGATTAGAGAACAAGGAATTTATCTTACAGCGATCACTTAAAAAATATTTTGATTTTGAAGACATGTCTAAAAACCCTGTTTACTGGAATGAAAAATGTAACGAGGCAATTTTTGTATGGCTTTGACTACAGGAGTGTTTTCTTACTTCTGGCCTTTTGAGTTTTTGTATTTTCATATTTAACCTGTTATCAACAAGTAAAAAAAATCCGCCAAGTGCTAATTAAAACTTTCTTGACCTTTGATATTCCTATATGTAAGGCAGAGCTTTCTGTGGTCTCTATCATTTACCTTACAAAACTAAAGATTTAAATGTTAATATTTGGCATTTGTACATTTGTCAAAATTCAAGTCACACATAAACACGTCATATGCATGTTGATTGACTACCACAATTTCCTGTAACAGTCTTGGATTGGAAATGAACATAAATCACAATGGAAAAGATTTCTATTGGTTCTAAAGCCTCATATGAAATAATTGTTTTTCTGGAGAAAATCCGTAGTCAACACACAAATTATATTTTTGTTACTACATACAATCTGTGGTCAGTGTTGTAATTATGCATTTGTATATACATAAAACTCACATTTACAAATCAAGGACTATAAATATAGAGAAGACCTAATCGAAATACAGTGCAAACTTCCTTCATTGATGTGATCACATTAAACTGTTAGGCTGCTGGGGGCGCTTAATGAGCCCACCCTGCCAATCACACACCATGGCATTCATTACCTTCCGCAAGGCAGGCAAGCAAGCTCTTCCCTGCAATATTCTAGAATAATCTTTTGTGGGGAGGGGAAAACAAGCATGAAAAGCCGGCACAGTCAGAGGAAACACCCCACAGGTTCATGCAACATCATGTAATGCTGGGTTTGGAGACCATGACAAACATAATCGGATGCAGCAGCTGGGAGCCAAGGAGGACTTTTCTCAATTCTGTTGAGGTGTTCAGAGATGCCAAATGACTTTGGAGGAATACTACAGTGACAGTGTTCAATCAAAACTAAAAAAAGAAGCTTTCAACCCAGTTTACCACTGCTTTGATTCTGACTCATGGCAGCCCCACATGTGCAGAGAACTGTGTTCCATAGGGTTTTCAGTTACAGTGATATTTTGGAAGCAGATCGCCAGGCCTTTCTTCTGAGGTGTCTCTAGGCCGGGCGGATGGTTTCAACCCAAACAGTAAGTCCACACAATTGCAATCCCAGGCTACAATTCCGAGTGTTCTGGGGCCAAACTAATCAGGCAAGTGCCTTATGACCAGCTTTCTCTGAGTAATTAAGGCTCCGGCATTAGGCCAGCCTTTGTTGCATTGTTGTTGTGTGCCATCAAGTCAACTTTCAACTCATAGCAACCCCCTGTGCTCGCTCAGTGGGCAGTTCAAACCCACCCAGCAGCTCCTCAGAAGAAAAGACCTGCTTGCATAAAGATTATAGCCTAGAAAACTCTATGGAGCAATTCTACTCTGTCAACTCAACGACACCAAGCAACAGCAAGGTATATTTTTAACAGTTTTTTTTTTTTTTTTTTCTTTAATCCTGTCCTTTTGAGTTAGTTTGGTATTTTATACATTTTAGAGGCTTTCAGGTGCTCATCTCATCATCCCAGCCATTGTCATTAATGTCAAAAGTGGAACCATTATGTTATTGCTTTGAGC